>NW_028318172.1:2092500-3380000 GCF_062004578.1 Staurois parvus
ATGAAACCTGATGGGGTTTCATTTAGTTTTGCCTATAATTACACTTTAACCACCTCCCACCCGCCATATAGTAATATGACGGGCGCAAGGTGGTTCTCTTGTTCTGGGAGGACGTCACATGACGTCCTCCTATTCTCACTGCGCATGCGCGGCTCAGGGAGCACGCAGAGCGGCGATCGGCGGTGCACTGTGTCCTTCGGACACAGCGGATCACCGATCACTGAAAGAGCCGAAGATGTCGGCTCGGTCATGTGATCAGCTGTGTCCAATCGCAGCTCATCACATGTAAACAGGGAAATGCCGGATATCGGCATTTCTCTCCTCTCGAGCTGTCACGCTGACAGCTCGAGAGCAGAGGAGAGCCAGTAATCGGCTTTCAGCGGAGGCGACATGTACACTGATCATCAGGGCACTGATGATCAGTGTGCCTTGATGATCAGTGTAGCCCCAGCAGTGCCACCTGTCAGTGTCCATCAGTGCCTTATGTCAGTGCTCATCAGTGCCTCGTGCCAGTGCCACATATCAGTGCCTACCAGTGCACATCAATGCCACATATCAGTGCCCATCTGAGCTGCCTTTCAGTGTCACCCATCTGTGCCAGTCAGTGCCACCTATCAGTGCCAGTCAGTGCTGCCTATCAGTGCCAGTCAGTGACACCTAACAGTGCCAGACAGTGCCGCCTATCAGTGCCTGTCAGTGCCGCCTATCAGTGCCACATATCAGTGCCCATCAGTGATTCCTGATCACTGCCCATCAGTGCCACCTACCAGTGCCTCCTCATCAGTGCCACCTATCAGTGTCCATCAGTGCAGCCTCATTAGCGCACATCAGTGAAGAAGAATAATCACTTATTTACAAAATTTTATAACAAAAACTAAGAAAAAACTTTTTTTTTCAAAATTTTCAGTGGTTTTTGGTTTGTTTAAGAAAAAATAAAAAACCCAGAGGTGATTAAATACCACCAAAAGAAAGCTCTATCTGTCACAAAAAAATGATAAAAATTTCATATGGGTACAGTGTTGCATGACCATGCAATTGTCATTCAAAGTGCGACAGCGCTGAAAGCTGGAAATTGGCCTGGCCAGGAAGGGGGTATAAGTGCCCTGTAGGCTAGCGGTTAAAGCAGTGGTCTCCAAACTGCAGCCCGGGGGCTGGATGTGGCTCTTTGCTTACTTTTATCTGGCACTTGGGACACTTTCCTCCCATTGATACAAGACACTATTTCTTTCCTCCCACCAACAGTGGGGCATAATTACTGCTACTGACATCAACAATGAGGCACTATTCCTCCCATTGACACCAATGATAGGGCACTATTCCTCCCACTGATATAAATGATGGGGCACTATTGCTCCCACTGACACCATTGATGGGGCACTATTTCCCCCCCACTGACACAATAGGACACCATTCCTCAAAATGACACCAATAATGGGGGACTATTCCTCCCGCTGATACCAACAACTGGGCACTATTCCTCCCACTTACACCAATGAAAGGGCACTATTCCTCCCCATAATACCAAAGAAGCATTGTTTACTCCCACTGATGCCAGGACAATTTGTACTCCCAATAGCCACAGTCCGGCCCCCGGAAAGTCTAATGGACAGTAAACTGGTCCTTTGTTTAGAAAGTTTGGAGACTCCTGCTTTAGAGGATAAGTTCACCTTTCTACAAAAATAATAAATGCACATTTTTTTTATAGGATAAAAAATGTGAATTTATTATTTTTTTGTAGTAGGAGTCCAGAAAGCATTCAGCAGATTGCTGGTGCCATACAGGTCTCCTTCAGAATGTCAGTGTATCTGTTTGCTTGTACATCAGTAGTAACTGACAGGAAGAGTCAGTTACTACCACAACGCTCAAAGAGCTGTGGTAGTTCATTGAGAACACTGTGAATGACTGACACAGCTGTTTGGGCAGAGCCCCGCGTGTCCGCACTGTTTTTAAAGAGTGACAGTTAGTATGGGGAGCTTCTCCCCGTACTACTGTCACAGGGAGGTGGGGATCATGCGGCGTCTACAGGATCGGGAATATGTTATATGTAAAACAGGTGGAACATGTAACACGTTCCCAAAGGTGAACTTATTCTTTAATAAAGATAATGAAGTAAACATTGAACAAAGAATTGATGTCTACCATTGGGAGGATTTACAAAGCCTGATTTCTTGCCAACTTAAGCATTGTCTTTTGTCTATTGGCTATGTAGAGATTCCCTGTAAATAAAATAACTAGCTCCTCAAACCGTTGGAAGTACTCAGTGTTTCACATAGACCTTTCCTTACTTGTTGGGAAATCTGTGTAAAAGGCACTGATATATTATTTTTTTTTTGTAGAAAAGGTAAGAAGGTGTTAAAGTATACCTAAATTCAAAAACAGAAATGTAATGTATTGCAGCTTATTGTATCCTCCAATTGGGTGGCTGCATTAGTTTACCATTTTCAGGCTTTTTTCATTTATTTTTTCCCAGTGATCCCACCAGTAAAATGCTTCCTGTCCCAGGGTGACAACAGCATGCTGTATTTATAGAGAAGTAGAGTTGTCACCTTTTGAGAAATAATACGAATACCAAAACCATGTGAGCAGCTACATGCAAAATTAAAATTAAAAAACCAAAACCTCAGTCAACCTCCCACACTAATCACAGTCTCATATCCAGTATGTTGTGTAACCAGAATTATTTCACACAGTGCCGCGCTTCACCCCTCCTATCCACTATTGCCTGGAAGTATACACATATAGAAAAAACTATTTATCAAAAATTAAATTATAAGCGATAATGTCCAGTTTCAATCTCCTTTGTGCTAGAAAAACAATTTCCACTACAAATTGCACTTTTAAATGCAAACACCTCTTTATGCCAAATGTAATCACGTATTTGTGAGTGCCCTCCACTGGATGTGCCCTGACGTGGAAAAAATGATTGAACAGGTAAGTAAGATCATATAGCGCTTGTGTGCCTCATATAGGGCTCAAAGTGATATTCCCACATAAAGTCAGGTCCATAAATATTGGCTGTAGTGGATGACCAAAGAATTCTTTCCCTGGTGAAGAAAACACCCTTCACAACAGTTGGCCAGATCAAGAACACTCTCCAGGAGGTAGGTGTATGTGTGTCAAAGTCAACAATCAAGAGAAGACTTCACCAGAGTGAATACAGAGGGTTCACCACAAGATGTAAACCATTGGTGAGCCTCAAAAACAGGAAGGCCAGATTAGAGTTTGCCAAACGACATCTAAAAAAGCCTTCACAGTTCTGGAACAACATCCTATGGACAGATGAGAAAAAGATCAACTTGTACCAGAGTGATGGGAAGAGAAGAGTATGGAGAAGGAAAGGAACTGCTCATGATCCTAAGCATACCACCTCATCAGTGAAGCATGGTAGTGGTAGTGTCATGGCGTGGGCATGTATGGCTGCCAATGAAACTGGTTCTCTTGTATTTATTGATGATGTGACTGCTGACAAAAGCAGCAGGATGAATTCTGAAGTGTTTCGGGCAATATTATCTGCTCATATTCAGCCAAATGCTTCACAGTGCAGATGGACAATGACCCAAAGCATACTGCAAAAGCAACCAAAGAGTTTTTTTAAGGGAAAGAAGTGGAATGTTATGCAATGGCCAAGTCAATTACCTGACCTGAATCCGATTGAGCATGCATTTCACTTGCTGAAGACAAAACTGAAGTGAAAATGCCCAAAGAACAGCAGGAACTGAAGACAGTTGCAGTAGAGGCCTGGCAGAGCATCACCAGGGATGAAACCCAGCGTCTGGTGATGTCTATGCATTCCAGACTTCAGGCTGTAATTGACTGCAAAGGATTTGCAACCAAGTATTAAAAAGTGAAAGTTTGATTTATGATTATTATTCCGTCCCATTACTTTTGGTCCCTTAACAAGTGGGAGGCACATATGCAAACTGTTGTAATTCCTAGACCGTTCACCTGATTTGGATGTAAATACCCTCAAATTAAAGCTGACAGTCTGCAGTTAAAGCACATCTTGTTAGTTTCATTTCAAATCCATTGTGGTGGCGTATAGAGCCAAAAATGTTAGAATTGTGTCGATGTCCCAATATTTATGGACCTGACTGTAGATAGATGTAATTCTTCTTCAGCCTGTATTTTTTTGATGGAACAATAATTTATGCTCACTGTGAGGAGGAGGAGTAACGTAGGAGAAGCCCGCAGTTCAAAAAGAAGAATCCCATCCATCTATGTGGGATTATCACTTTGAGCCCTATATGAAGTGCTATATGACCTTACTTAACAATTCAGTCATTTTTTCCAGGAGAATTGCTGAGTGGAGGAGGAGTAGCGTAGGAGAAGCAAGCAGTTCAAAAAGAAGAATCCCATCCATCCTTGTGGGAATGTCACTTTGAGCCCTATATGAAGCACACAAGTCCTTACTTAATGGTTCGGTCATTTTTTCTAGGTGACAGCACATCTGGTGGAGGGCACTCACAGATACGTGATTACATTTGGCACAAAGCGGTATTGTCATTTCTAAGTGCAATTTGAAGTGGAAATTAGTTTTCTTGCACAAAGAAGATTGAAAGTGGATAATATCGCTTATAATTTATAATTTAATTTTTGATGAATTGTTTTTCCTGTATGTGTATATTTTCATGCAATAGTAGATAGGTGAAGTGAAGCGCGGGCACTGTCAAAATAATTTTGATACCTTTGAGAAACTCTCCTGATATGGATTACAGAACACCTTCTCTTCTCCTTCACTCTATAACATGAGAATAGGGGATGGAGGTTGAGTATCTCTCGAAGATAGATGGGAAAGCTGAAAATATTGTTTGTTTCAGATTTCAGTTCAGTGCACAGGAAGTGACAAGGACACAAGATTTCTCTCAGGATCAACAAATAGTTTTCTGTACTTGCAGAATATATACTTAGCTTAGGTTTAGATATCCTTTTAAGTGATTGTAAAGCATTTTTTTATTAAAATGAAAAAAGATCTTATACTTAGCATCCCTGTGGAATTGTATTGCACAAGGCAGCCTCTTACCTCCTCTTTTAGAGGCCCGCACTGGTGCAGTCCGCTGTCCTTCATGTGCCCCCATAGCATACCACGAGCTGTGGGGAACTTGTGCAGGCTCACTCCATAGAGGCACACACAGCCCTGCTCAGCCCCACCCCCCCACTCCCTCTTCACATGATTTGATTGGCAGCACTAGGAGCCAATGGATACTGCTGCTGCCTGAGTCTCCTGTGAGACTAGGAAGAGGGGAGAGAAGAGATGCAGCTGAGCAAAGTGCTAGATTGAGAGAACAAGGCACAGTAAGTGCTAAAACATTTTTTACTTTAATGCAGGGAGTGCATTAAGGTATAAAACGTTTTAACTTTAGAACCACTTTAGTTGTTCAAGGGATACATCTGGGTGAGTTACAAAGAAAATAACACCTGGTCCTGTTTCCACCTATTTTTCCATGTACTTATGTTTATCCATCAAATGTTTGCTTTGTCCTAGTCAAGGAAATGTATGTATTGAACGCAGACATTGAGATGAGTCGTTACCAACAGTGCCGTTCATGCCCATACTTGCTGATACCAAGAAAGACTGAACTTGTATTTGCCTTTTATATCTGCCCATTTCTGACTTCTTACTTTTTATTTCATAAAGTTTATCAATTGAAGGTTATACTGGTATCTGATGCAAAGACTTGCTTTACTTGACTATTTTTTTGTGTTGCTAGGAGAATTAGAACAGTGTCTGCTTGAAATGCAAAATGAACATGCTTCCGAAATGAAAGATGCTCAGCTAGAAATAATGAGACTGCGCCAAAGGCTGAATGGTGCAATAGAGAGCATGGAAAGAGAAGCAGAAGCTAAAGAAAGGTTAAGTGCTGCCTTAGAGATCGCAACAACCACAAAGGTGTATATTCTTTTCAATCATTTGTAACTTTTGTCAGAATATTTGTGAGAAATTTCATTTCATTTCAATCATTTGTAAGAATCTTTTAAAATACTCATAATATATGATATTTTACTAAAATCTGGTACATTGACTAGCAGCATTATAGTAGCTTATACATGGGCTTGCCAAAATGAGGTACTGTGTTTATTGAAAAAGAAACTTGAGTTATTACATGATAAGGTTTCCAAGAATCCCCCAGGATGGTTCAGTAGAGACTGCTCTCCCCTTCTGCAGAAAACACAGGAGACAGAGTGTTTAAAGTGCTCCTAGGAGCCATTGACCCCAGGTTTTATCAGAGGGCTACATAAGCAAAGGAAACATAAAAGCATAGCATTCCAACCTAGTGTGGAAACTAGCCATGCTGGAGGGTTCACTAGAGAGACTAGGAAGATGTTACCTAGGGTGGGAATACTGCTTAAAGGAGTGGTGTGAGAAATAAAATATAAACATACATATTCACCTATATGGCTGATGCATTGGTCTGATGATGCAGCTGTCCCTTGATGGCTCAAAGACCAAGAATTGAGTGATCACGTGACCGCTGATCACTCAGTTCAGTCTTCACTACACCTTCAGCACTCACTGGAGCACCAGGCTGTTGGGAAGGGAGGGGTAGCAGTAGCAGCTGACTCAGGCTCTCAGTGACATGTTGAGAGGCTGAACCAGCTCAGGTCAGGCATCTGGGTGGGTCCTTACCTTAATGTTGGGATCCTTCCAGAGCTTGGACTGGCTCTGTGATGTTAGCTAATGGCAGGCTTTAGTCACAGGAGTGCAGAAATATGACCCAGAACAGTAGTATGGCCAAAAAAGATTTGACCATACTTCTCTTTTAATGCACCTTCCTCCCAAAAGCCTTGTCTTGAGCGATGAGGAGAACTATCCAGAAATGCTCCTGAAAGTGTTGAAAATTAGGCCATTTTGCATATCTGCTTTGCTTAGGCACTGCCTTTCTCAGCCCAGGATGCTGAAATCACTCTCACAAAATCAACCATGACCTGAAGGCTCAAACTTTCTCTTCTGGGGTGTAGGTTATGTCAATGGCTGTATGTATCCAGAGAGCTATCTTGGATTATGAGACTTTATAGCCTTGTTTAGGAACACCTTTTCTGGCAAACATGGCCCTCTGCACTGGTGTACTTTTATATACTTCTGTGTGAATGAGGGCCTAAAAAGAAGAGTCTGTTCTCTGGTTTCTTCCATTCCTTTAGGATAATGTTTTTGACCGATTAGTGCATGGGAAAACGACATCTCCTAGTCTCTTCCAACTCTCCCTCCCTCTATAAGCAATCTTTTACAGATTTAGATTGTAATCTCCTTCTTTGACGGGGAAGATGTACCTTAAAGGCTTGCTTCCGTCTTTCATCTCTGTTTCTCTCTCTTTAGAGGTGGACAGTCCTGAAGAGATATCTTTGCCCTCCTCTAGGTCTGGGAAATCATCTGAATTATTAGTACTTTTAATAGCTATTGCCTTGGGCTTGGGCAGATGAGAACTGGGAGATTGCAAGCTGTGCGTGTAGGGAATTGGGTAACAGGGTCCTAAGTGGAAGGAAGGGTGTAGTTTAGGCAACCCTGATGGCATCCTTCTGACTTGTCCCAAAGTCTTTGGCTGACAATGTCCCAAAGTCTTCTGACATCCACACTGATCCACAGAGAGAATGAAAAACAAACTCAGAGAAAAATAGGCTATGTTTTCAGGAGGCAGGAAACAAAAGAACAGAGGTCTCTAGCTCCAAGTAGCCATTTAAACTCTCGGTCTTGTAGGTTTCCTGCAGGTGGGCAGTGTCAGCTCTCTGGTGAACTGTCCTTGGAGGATGATGCATGACCTACATTTAAAATACTGCTGACATAGCTTACTCAGTATTCTGCTCCTTGTTGTTGTGAATGCTGCTGTTAGTTCAAAACCAGCCAGTGCTGGAGTGCACTGTCCCTTCTGATCTTGTACTCGGTACACACACCCCTGACAGGAAATTTGGGGAAGTAGCACTGAGAGAGTTGATGGCAGTGGTTTGGAAATGGGATGAATGTGAGTGCTTGGATACAAAATAAAATAAATACATTGTACATTGTGTATGTCATTAACCTGGATGCATTACTGCAAAAGATTGATAGTTTAGTACCACTTGATTTGTAAAAGCATTATTTCAGTAAAATTAAGACTCTGATTTTAAAAGTTACTCTGTCTACTGCATATTCTGACTGACTGTAACATGTAGCATGATTCTTATTGAGCAAGATTTCTATTAATACTTGATGTTTCCTCATTGTGCTTATCAGGAGTTGCAAAAATGTACATTAACCTTTAATGTTTGTTTTCTGACAAGTGGTTACATAATAAACTAGACACAGAGGAAAGGTTATAGAAATGTATCTAGTTAACATGATATTAGAGTAGTATTAAACACCAAACCAAAAGTGCAATATTGCAGCTTACCAATTATTTGTTGGCTGCGTTCGTTTTCCTTTGTTTGCCTTTCTCAGGCTTTTTTCCCCTCTGTTTTTACCTGATGATTCGGCCAGTAACACACCTCCTGTATAAGTGCCCCACTCTGAATGAATGAGCACAGGGGCACCTTTGGACAGCAGCATTGTCAGTCTGGGGGAAGGAGAGTGTTATATGTATTAGCAGATTTAGCTGCACTAACAAATTGAAGCCAAACTCCAGCTCACAGTATATAAACAGTTACAGCAACTGATTTTTTTTCCTTTTGGGATAACGATTTTATACAGTTGTTTTCAAAATAATAGCAGTGTGTTGAAAAAAGTGAATAAAGCTCAAAATCCTTCTAATAGCTTTTATTTCCACACACACAAATGTATTGGGAACACTACACATTCTATTTCAAATCAAAACATGAAGAAAAATATATCAAATTTGTTGTTCCTCTAAAAAAATTGAAGAAAAGTGAATATTAGACTGTTCAAAAAAATTGCAGTGTTTGTATTCTTCTTTACAAACTCAAACATTCACTATATAAACTGAAAATGTTCGAAGATTTTGCTTTCCTTTGAATCACTTAATTAATATTTAGTTGTATAACCACTATTTCTGAGAACTGCTGTACATCTGTGTTGCATGGAGTCAACCAACTTTTGGCACCTGTGAACAGGTACTCCAGCCCAGAATGATTGGACTACATTCCACAGTTCTTCTCTATTTCTTGGTTTTGCCTCAAACTGCATTTTTGATGTCACCCCACAAGTTTTCTATTGGATTAAGATCCGGGGATTGGGCTGGCCACTCCATAACGTCAATCTTGTTGGTCTGGAACCAAGATGTTGCACGTTTACTGGTGTGTTTGGGGTCGTTGTCTTGTTGGAGCAACCATTTCAAGGGTATTTCCTCTTCAGCATAAGGAAGCATGACCTCTTCAAGTATTTTGATGTATTCAAACTGATCCATGATCCCTGGTATGCGATAAATAGGCCCAACACCGTAGTATGAGAAACATCCCCATATCATGATGCTTGTGCAACCATGCTTCACTGTCTTCACAGTGTACTGTGGCTTGAATTCAGTGTTTTGGGGTTGTCTGACAAACTGTCTCCAACCACTAGACCCAATAAGAACAATCTTACTTTCATCAGTCCACAAAATGTTGCACCATTTCTCTTTAGGCCAGTCAATGTGCTCTTTGGCAAATTGCAACCTCTTCAGCACGTCTTTTTTTCAACAGTGGGACTTTGCTTCTTGCAGATAGCTTAGCTTGGCTTCACTTAGGCGTCTTCTACTTGTAACAGTACTCACAGGTAACTTTAGACCTTCTTTGCTCTTCCTGGAGCTGATTGTTGGCTGAGTCCTTGCCATTTGGCTATTCTTCTATCCATTCAAATGGCAGTGTTTCGCTTTCTTCCACGTCTTTCAGGTTTTGGTTGCCATTTTAAAGCATTTGCGATCATTTTAGCTGAGCAGCCTATCATTTTCTGCACTTCTTTATATGTTTTCCCCTCTCCAATCAACTTTTTAATCAAGGTACGCTGTTCTTCTGAACAATGTCTGGAACGACCCATTTTCCTCAGAATTTCCTTCCTTAAATAAGGGCAATTATTGCCACCTGTTTTTCAAAGAATGAATGACCTCACTAATAGAACTCCACACTGCTATTATTTTGAACATGCCCCTTTCAATTAGTGATTCAATTACACAGAATCAGCAGCATGCATGTCATGACTGTTGGGTTTGTTGGATTTCTATTACTCTGCTACACCTGCTAGTAAATTATTTGCCATGTAGAAATATCATTTCTACCAAAAACAGTGATTGATCAGGTTAGTGATGTCTGACTGCTATTATTTTGAACACATCTCTATATTAAAGCTGATCTTTGTAAGCACCCCCTAACAGTGGTAAATGGGTTGTTTCATCTGTGGAACTGCTACATTTGCAAGTGAGCTTGTTCTTTTGGAAAACAACAGACTTAGGCCCCTTTTATACAGGTGTGCCATCTGCCCATTTTGCATCCATCTGTTGATAAATGAAAAATGGACAGCAAAGCATTTCTATGGGCAAACAAATGTAAACTGATGATTATTCATTTACATCAGTTTCTGCTTAGGTCCATTTTTTTAATAGAACAAGTCTCCATCCTGTTCTAACAACCATGACTTAAAAATATAAACATAGAGACATAGGCGCAGGGGTCCCCCTCAAAATCTATACTGGACCTACATCACTGGAAGACATGATTTATGATGGAAGTACATAATTTTTTGATAAAGGACAAAAATCTGGCTTTGTGTTTTTATTTACATTTTTTGTGAATGATTAAAAGGTACTACAGTATGTACCCCATACTCATTCACATGTGGGGCGGGATCTTGGTGTCTCCTTATTGTTAAAATGAGCCTCCAGATTTCAATTATTCCCTACCCACAGACCTACTCAACCACAGGGCCTGGGTTGTGGAGAAGAGGCCTTTTTCTTCATCAACATTGTGACAAGGTGCCCCACCTGGCAAAGTACCCCCCTGCCCATGTTGAAGGCATGTGGCCTGTTATGATTTGGGGGGGCACATACACATTCCACCCCCTTTCCTTGCCTGAATTCTTGGATAAAGATCTGGGGTAGATTTTGGGGGAGACCGCACACTATTTTCTTTTTTTTTTTGGCTTGGGGTCCCTCAACATCAATACCAGACTTGAAGGATCGCCAGGTGAAAATAAAGTAAGTAAAGCCTGGAAAAGAAAACTAATCAAATAAGTGGGAAACTGGATGCCTAATACCCTGTATAGGAAAAGAAAAGCTGGCATTTATATATAACTATCAACATTGTATAATATCTATTCTAAGTTCTCTTAAAGAAGTGATTTAAAGTGGTTGTAAAACTCAGACATTAAATATGAACAAAGAATATCCCTCCACAGTGTGTGCTTGTCTCTATCCAGAGCACCAAGTATAGTTTATGTCTGCTACCTCATTCCTCTGACATATGTATGAATCATTTCTGACACCAAGAGAAAAAAAGGCAATTGGGGGGAGCTCTGGCACACAGCCTGTGATTTAACGCCTTAACTATTTTCCTGTGCTGTGTGAAGGAGGTATGTCCCTTCCTTCCAATCAGCTTTCTCTAAACTCTGCAGATCATAACTTTAGCTCCCTGCCCCCTGCTTTCTGAATGCTGAGACAAGCTGTATAACTTTGGCACTTTGAACAGCTGTAGAGAAGAGAAGACTGCAGCTAAATAGGTACAATTTATGTAGGAGGATTTTTATTCATCTCTGTGTATCAGCTCAGGCCAGTCACTTGACTGCATATATGTAAGGGTCTTCAACCACTTTAAATAATGGGTTTTTGGTTGTCATTTGCTGAGAAAGAAAGCATTTTTACAATCCTACAATATAGTCTCACAACATCCTTTAATTTTAGAAAGATGTGGCAATGGCAGCTGAGGAGATGAGAACTACAAAAGTCCGAATGAGCCAGAGACTGGCTGAGGTATGGGTTGTTAACTTTTTAATATTGCATTTATTTAACTATTACAATAATGGGATGGAACACATTTGATTGCATTTACTACAGCATAATTGAATATAAGAAAGAAGAAATACCCAGTGTATTAGAGTTAATAGGCCTCATGTATTAAAGTGATAATGCATATTACATGCTACAGTAGGTGATATTACTGCCTAAATCTATTACAAGTGGCTGATCCAAGTAAAAAAATCGGTCACTGAGCCATTCCATAACAGTGCAGTGTAATCACAAAGCAATAGACCGCAAAGCCTATGAGCACTTTAAAGTGGTGTTCACC
Organism: Staurois parvus; assembly: GCF_062004578.1. Classification (NCBI taxonomy): domain Eukaryota; kingdom Metazoa; phylum Chordata; class Amphibia; order Anura; family Ranidae; genus Staurois; species Staurois parvus. Next base: position 2,104,678 of record NW_028318172.1, read on the forward strand.
CCATAGAGTTATTCAGCAATTTCTAAGCCTAAAAAATGTAGAACAGTTCACCCTACTAAAATGCAAGTAAGCCTTGTCTGTTGTTTTGTGATAATACCAGCTATACTAGCTATTATTACCACCCCGAAAATTGGGGACACAGCAGTTATCTGAGCTATCAGCCTTGCACCCAGGATAATCCCTATGCATGCAGATTGGTACCCCTATGACCTGAGGGCAGCAACCAGCCCACATGCATGTAATCTTTGCATAGGTACTTCAGAAAGACATCTCAAAGAAGCATCAGGGCCCAGAGCTGAGAGACACTGGGCATTTCCCATTGGAAATGTAGGCTTTGGGTGAGAATTTTTTTAGGCAGCTTGCCAATTTGAACCCGCTGTATGGTAAATGGATAAATTGGGTTCTTGAGTTCTTTTACCATTTTACCCACAGTGCAGAAAGTGTTGTACAAGAATTGAAGAAGCAGTGACTAAAATTGTAGCTTCCTGTGTCTGGGTGAAAATATTTAGACGCTTTAGGTGTCCTTTTATGAAATAGAGATCAGCGGTGATCCTGAGGATCGTTGCTGATCTCAGATCATTAGTGGTTTAGGAAACAGAGATGATCAGCGGAGAACATGTTCTCCACTGATCATCTCAGCACACAGATGGCCAGTGTATGAAGGAGCGATGTCAGCCCTTCATTGGCGATCTATGTTCTCCCTCCAGATTCTTCAGCCCAGAGGTGGAGAATAGGGGGAACCACAAACGAAGCAGCAATAATTTACTGCTGCTTAGTAAACTGTGTTTGACTGATCTCTTACTGTGATCTCGCAAGATTAGCCGTAGAAGTAGCCGTTTTCTAGCGCTCAAAGCATTTGTAGAACGCTTCTCTCCTCATTCGGAGAAATGATCTACACCGATTCATAAAAAGGCATTCAGAGGCGAACTGTCTCCTCCTGAGAATGCCATAGAACCAAGCAGTGGTCATTTACCGCTGCATGATAAAAGGACACCTTAGTTTTGCAAATATAGAGAAAAGCTTACGTGTTTATTCTTCTCAGTTCTTGTATTCTTTATTAGCATTACATACAGGATATTGAGGTAATGTATTCATTATCTGTTCTGAAATCTTTCTATGTTTCATTATATCTTTGTGTGTATATACTTAAATAAAATTATTCAGCAATTCTTTTACTGTGATTACATTTGTTGTGTCATTGCATTTAATTAACTATACTATAGCAATTTAGTGTCTTGCATGTTTACTGAAACATTGATTGTTCATTGCCATTAGCTGCAAGAAAAACTGTCGGAAGAAGCTGCTCTACGAGCATTGCTGGAAGAGGAACAGGCGGACCTACTTCTTACAGTGGAAGGTTTAAAAAACATTGTTGAGGAGGAGCAGGCACAGGTGAGCATTGTATTTTTGGTGTAGCTTTATAAAGCTATTGCTTATGTTTGCTTACATGCATACTGATCTATGAAATATAGGTTCAGAAGCTACAGCAATACTGCAACACTGTAGAAATAGAAGGACAGGAAATGAAGGAAAAACTAACACAAGAGAAGTCAAGATGTGATGAACTGGAAAAGAAGAACAAGCAGTTTCAAACTGTACTGGGTATGAGAATGTGATAAAAAATGAAAGTGGGCCTCAATAAATAATAATAAAACAAAAAACAATACAGTGATATCTGCCATTTGCTTGTGTGCAGAAAAAATTAGAAGTGGCATCTCTCTGGTTGTTGTCAGCTACTTTTTCTTGCTTCAGATATTATTCCAATTCCAGAACAGTAAATGTTTAACCCGTTCATGAAGGAGGATAAAACAAATCTTAATGCCAGTTTTGAAACTTTGGCATGCGTTGGTAACACTGTACATATCATCACAACTACTTAGTGTATCCAGCAAAATTATACATTGTTTTTTCAGGACAATGTGAGCTTTAATTTTGTAGTAAATGGTAATGTATATCCCCCAAGTCTTTTATGTCATTAAAGGAAAACTAGAACAAAAAAGTTGCAAAATTAAATTTTGTAAAAATGTATCTGTGTATTTTGTGCTATTACCATGACCTACCTCCAAAAATCAACCCAAAATAAATTCTCCTTTTCTTGATGATAACAGCTATTCAACATATGCATATGTTATTTGTTGTTTGTACCCATAATACGGCCTAGAAACAACAGTTTGCCTTTTTCCTTTTTTTAAACACTCTGACACTGATGCTAAATTACATTTTTTTCAATCCTACCTAAAACACACTGACCCTGACCTTTGGTCCCAAGCTTTTTTTTCTGACCATGACCTTTGATTCTAACCCTGAAATTGACCTAGATCAAACCCTGATCTAGCTACCTTATTTTTTATTTTTTTTCACAATCTTTCTCTCTAGCCAGAGAAAAAGATATGCTGTATAATTTTCTCCTTTCAAGAGCAGAATCAGTATAGGGGCAGGCTGTACAGTGACTGATCACTGCAATCATGTGATCGAGAATAGGTCCTCTTTGTTCCCAATCATTAGTATGAGACACGGAGCTGTTGATGTTGGGAGCAAGTTGTGCAGTATGCAGCATGCAGAATAGTCAAAATATCTAAGGCCTGGTTTACACTACTGTTATTTCAATTGTGGCTTGGGTCACACAGATTCACATGACAATGGAAATCACATTGATTTTAATGGTGCCCATTCATATCAATGCAATACAACTGCAGTGAGACTTTGGTGCTACTTTGATGCAATGCAGCACAATTTTGTGCCCCATAGACTTCGATGGAAATGCATGTAAAACACATGTACTTGCTTTTTAGTGCGTTTTTTGACACAGTTTTGTATAGTCTCCATCTCCTAAAAAAAAAAAAAAAAATCAAAACCACTGCAAAATCTGACTAAAAATCACAACTTTAAGAGTTATCTGTGAATCTAACTTTAAGAGTTTTCTACAGTCTTAGGCTTTATGTACACTGGCAGCTCCTAAACTCGAGTTTAGGAGCTTTTGGCATTTTTTTGCCAAAGCTCCTAAACTCAACTCCATAAAAGCCTATGTGTCCATGTGCACATACTGTAGGCTTTTAGCAGAGTTTAGGAGCTGCCGCATTTAGGTGAACTTAAACCTCCTTCTCCTGAACACGGAAGAATCGCATTCCAGATAAGAATGTTTTCACCAGCGGACGCAGGAAAATGCGGTAAACGTGGTACTGTTGCCGAGTTTGCATTTTTTTCGCTGCTGTGGTCAGTGTAGGCAAATGTACTTGTAGACTTAGGCTGGCCACACTCCAAAAAAGTGAGGTGGATAGAAGAATCCTCCCTGCTGTGCTATTGTGTTCTGGCAGTGGGGACTCCTCCACTGTTGGAATAAACTGATCAGGTCTGCAGCTCTGATTTAAGGAAAATTTTGGGAGCAATTTCAAGAGAAGTCGATCATTAGATTGACTTCACTGGAATGGGAACAGCAATAGGCAGATTGCCCAGTCCCAACTGAACCAGCCAAATTTGGATCCTGAGGCATTCTAGTAGGAGGGGTTATCCTGGGCTGGCCTACATTTTTTGTTGCCACTGTCCAATCTTTATGTAGGCGGCAGTATAATCCAGAGGTGAAAGACTTCTTGTGTCCCTCAAAAAAAATTTACAGGGAGAACAATTTTTTGACAAAATAATTTTCATTCAAGACTAGTGTTTAAAAATAGGTACTGAACATCTGAATGTTACAGCTTTGGCTATATTTTCATAAAAAATCTGACCACCCAACTTTCCGGTTAAACTTTCACTCTTCAGGTGCAAAGATAGTTTTGCACTTATAACATATATCTAGGTACAATACGTCCTTCCTGGGGATTTAGTGTGCCTGGGAGAGACAGGTGCAGCATCCAGCCCAGCTGCCTGCAGCCTACCAAAGTCTATGGGAGGCTGCGGCTGGACAGGGCTGAATGCTGTACTGAGTGGTGCTCATGTTTAGGGCCGCTATGCATCTAGAGACTACGTACTTCATACTTAGTCCATGAATGCATAGGGCTCTAAGTGCTAGTACCACTTGGTACAGGGTTCAGCACTGTCCAGTGGCAGCCTGCCATTGAATTTGACACTCTAGATAGCAGGAGTGGACGCTGAACCTGTCTCACCCCAGTGCACTTAAATGCTAGGAGGGATGCTCTGCACCTAAATGCCCCGTGTGCAAGTGGCCTAAAGGCTGGCAATGTTTGCTTCCCCATCTTGATCAAAACAGTGTTTTTGTTGTATTTCATTAAAGCAAATATTAGTGTTGTAGTTACTACTGACTTAACATAGTTTTGTCATTTCAGAAGCTAAAGATTCCCTTCTAAGCCAGTTGCAGGAAGAGGTCAAAGTAAGTGAGATAAAGCTAGGAAACTAGTGAAATATGACCGACGTATGATAATTTACCAATGATATTGGTAACTTAGTCCATGTTTTTTTAAAACAAATCTAACAGTGGAATTGGTGTGCATAGGGAACATTTTGTGGATAGCAACAATGTTGTCCTAGGCAAGTGGGTTTTCTATGCAATTTGTGTTCAAACCAGGCCTAGTTTGGCTGATCTGTCATGTGACCGCTTTAACTTTCACATCAGTATTACTTTGTTTTTGGCTTCTCACTTTCCAAGATGCACAGGTAAAACAGAGTTCCCTCAGAACTCCTGACATTTGCACACGTTTGAAGGCAAATTATTGTTTCATCCTGAAGGTATGACAGCTCTGGTTTGCTTTAAGGACAGTTGTTCCTGCTCTCTGTATTGCACTAAAAATTAGCTCAAACCAGAACATGTATTGGCCATTTTTGCAATTTTAAGATCCATAATACAAATATCTATGACCCTTATAATTAAACCTAAACACCAAATGACAATTATTATGTCTACGCCAGATGTCATGCAAACTCTCAGTTGGAAAGCACAGTCCTCTTTACTACAGTAGAACTTCTTAGTCACACTGCAGATAAACCCCACTGTTTTATGGCAATGATTAGGGCATCAGTCTACTACTACCTAATTTGGTGCTTTTCTGGGGTTTTGCAAGGGGGCACTTTAATTCTCTTGTACACTCTTCTTACCAGGCTCTTGCATGAGAAACCCCATTATTCTAGTGACATTGGACCTCAACCAGGTCATCACTTAAGAGTTGCTTCATGTTTTAACACATCAATGTTACAGCCCCTTGATTCAGTCAGCTAAGGCTTTGTGTTGTAGGCGATGATTTCTTAGTAATGTTGTCCCCAACAACTCCTTGTTGTGGCAACTCTTCCAGCGTCTCCCGTTTCCTTCTGTGTGCAATTAGGACTTTGCACTTAAAGTGATTACAAACCCTTACCTTGTAAAACAACCCATTCAGTTTAAAATAGCAAGTAAAGGCAAAACATTTGTGTATAGATATAAAAACATTATAAATACTTGTCCCCCCCCCACCCCCCATTATAAGTGATCACATCCCCTCTGCTGCATAAGAGCTAGGGGAAGAGAAGCACACTGCTCTTCCCAGTAAAAGGCTGTGTGGGGTAAAGGGGCAGGACAAGACTGATCATTGGAGGAGAGCACACTAAGTTCCCAGCACAGCTAGAGAACTGACCATGGTGTGTTCTGTTTAGTGTGGTCAGTTTTTAATAAGAAAACTGTAGGAACACCAGGGATTTTAAACAAAAGGAAGCAAAAAAAAGAGAACATGATGCTTTTTCATACAAGTACATTGTGCTGAAGACACATATCAGGAATACGAAATGCTGGGTTTACATATTCTTTAAGCCGGCCACGCATGGATCGAAATTCTCTGATGAACCAGCTGAATTTTGATCCATGTATGGGCAGGAAGGTTGTACAAGTCTCGATCAGTGCCACAGGCTATAGACGGCTTTGCTTATCTGTGTATTCAGACTCATCTATGGGCTGCCTTACTGTACAATTCTTTTGTAGAGCTAGAGTACATAGGGACACAACCAGCAATTCTTCTGCGGGAATTCCTATGCGCATGCGCGTCCCCGATTGCAATTCTTCTTGCTGGAAATCCCTTACACTATCTCTACAACTCTCTACCTCCAGCTCTACCTTGATCTTTATCTCTCAACCTCGTCCTCCACCTCTCTCTATCTCTATATCTCTATCTATTTCTATCTCTATCTCTCTCTCTCTATCATTATCTCTACCTCTCTCTTTCTCCACCTCTACCTGTCTCTGTCTTTGTCTCTATCTCTATCTCTCCCTCTATCTAAATCTACATCTCTATCTCTACCTTCACCTCTCTATCTAAATCTACATTTCTACCTCTCTATCTCTACCTCCACCTATACCTCTCTCTATCTTTATCTAAATCTACATCTCTGTTTCTACCTCTCTATCTCTACCTGTATCTCTCTATCTACATCTCTACCTCCACCTTTCTCTAGCTATCTCTATCTGTACCTCTATCTCTATACCTCTACCTCCACCTCCACCTATTTCTAGACCTCGTAGTTGACCTCCACCTCTCTATCTCTACCTCTCTCTCTCTATCTTTATCTCTACTTCTACCTCTCTCTTTCTCCACCTCTGCCTCGACCTCTACCTGTCTCTGTCTTTGTCTCTACCTCCACCTCTCTCTATCTCTATCTAAATCTACATCTCTACCTCTATCTCTCTATCTCAATGTCTACCTCTCTACCTCCAATGACACAGCTGATCACAATGTAAATAGAATTGACGGTCATCAGCTGCACTTTCCTCCAGCTGTCACATTGTGAGGAGAGCTTGTAATCGGCAAGTGTATTCACACATCAGAGGACATCAGTGCAGCCCCAAGAAAACATCAATGCAGCCCCAACAGTGTCCATCGGTGCCGCCAGTCAGTGCCCATCCGAGCCCATGATTGCCACCAGTCAGTGCCGTCTATCAGTGACCTTCAGTGCCATCTATGAGTACCTCCTCTTCAGTGCAGTCTGTCAGTGCCCATCAGTGCTGCCTATTAGTGCAGCCTATCAGTGCCCATCAGTGCAGCCTCAATAGCACACATCAGTGAAGGAGAAAAAGTATCTGTTTGCAAAATGTTATACAGAAGCTAAGAACATTTTTTTTTACATTTTTGGTATTTTTTCGTTTGTTTAGCAAAAAAATAAAAAAACCCTGTGTGAATACCACCAAAAGAAAGCTCTATATGTCTCAAAAAAAATGGTAAAAATTTCATAGGGGTACAGTGTTGCATGACCGCGCAATAGTCAAAGTGCAAAAGCACTGAACGTGAAAAATTGACATGGGCAGGAAAGGGGTGAAAGTGCCCAGTAGGCAAGTGGTTAAACTTGACTGTAAGCTCAGTTAAGCAGAATAAAGTGGTATACAGTATGTGTATGTAACATAAATTGTCACTCTAAGCAAAGAAACACATACAGCAAAATCTCAAAGAGTGTTAGCAGGCCTGCTATTCAGAAGTTAACTCAAAGCCTTCAACCTGGGGTGTGTCTAATCCCCAGTGAGCAAGGAAAACTATCAAAGTTTGAACTAGCTCACTTTGGGCCCTTGGGATCTGATGGCAAGGTTTAAATCTGAGATAGGAAAGAGCTCTTTAACTAGGGTGGTCAACGTCTCTTTAAATGCAGTGAGGAATCTTCTGTGCGCTCATTGGGGCCCAGTTGGTGCACTACAATGATCCAGACCTTTTAAGTGGGAAGAGATGAAGGTGACAGTCCCTCAAAGGATTAATACAAAGAAAAGAAGAAGTAAGGACAAGTATTATCCCTTTAAGTGGCACTTGACATGGTGGTGTCCCATTGATCCACTGAGGAAGTTGCAAATTTTAGGCAAAAAGGTGTCAGAAATTGGCAGAAGCACTTGCTGGCAAAGGGCAACTCCTCTCTGGGCTGCAGTAACTAATGGAAATGGTGGTAGAGGTTCCTTTAAGAGGGAAGGCCGATGGTTAAGGGAACAATAATGTGGTTTGGCCTGCAGAAGGCATACACTGTGGTCAGCTCTCATGAATGTGTTCAATAGTAGCAGCTGGGGGAACTAGGCCGCAACACGTGTTAACTATATGCAATGTTCGCAACTGTGTGCAGGAAAGTGGCAGACTTTGCAGTAATGTCAGTGTTCACTTGTTTGACTGGTGTATAGGACTCTGTCACCCAATCGGTGGTTTCCAGCAGGTCCTGGGGAGAGAGAAAGTGACCACTAGGACCTGCTGGAAGCCACCAATCACAGGCTCAATGGGGAGGAAGTCTTCAAAAGTGGGACCTAGCTGAAGAGTAGGCTCAACAAGTTATGCAGGGCCTGTCTCTGCAGAGGAAGGAGTCTCTGGATAGGAACTTGGTGGAGGGGTCACCAAGATGCCCAAGATGCATCAGATGCCTCTGATGCAGCCGGGTGGGTCCGGCAAAACTGGTCAGGCTGTGCAGGTCATGACGGGAGCTATTATGGATTTATTACAAGATTGATGAATATCACTCTCAAGGCATTATGGGACATTAAGTTCGCTGTGGTTGGATATGGTTACAAGTATTAGAAAGCCACGTTTGCTATTTTATATGCCCCTATTTCACAGTTGGGCTAAACAGTGTATATATATATATATATATATATATATATATATATATACACATATACACACACACGCACACTCATGGTATATAAATATTCCATATGGTGAGGAATCAAGCTAAAGAGTCAATATGGATACCTTTTGAACAACATGAATTGCTAGTGTGAGGGAGGCCAACAATTATATGAAGTAAACCTTGGGCAACGTATGCCCCTATGAGTCTGTTACTATCATCACTGTCACCTCCTCTGGACCACATTGTGTTGTTTTTGGATCTACTTGCTTGATTACAGCCACATTATTCAATTTTGTCTATGTATGGAATCTAGGATGCAAATGCAATTGAACAGCCCCCAAACAAGACAGATTTAATCAGACCTGTTAATTAACTGGAGTGTACCTGTTGAGGAAAATCTGTGCACAAAAGTCTATGTACATACAGTATCTTTGATAACCAGATACTGTTTATGGAGGACTTTGAAAAAATTATCTAGCATGCTGGAAAATGTATATTCTTTGTGGCCACCTTTCTAACCAGCATTCTGGAAAATGTATATTCTTTGTGGCCACCTTTCTAACTTCTATCGCTGTCCCTGTTTTCCTGAGATCTCTCAGTAGGAATTTACGATAAACTTTTTTAAATGTAAAATACGATATATGAATCCTATAGGTCCCTGAACATGATTGTTTAAGGGTTTTGTAGTGGGGGTTGTTTTATTCCAAGTGTGTTTCTTTGTCATTTTAATTCATAAATTAAGTATGTCCATTTTTCCTTTTTTGTTTTTTGAAAGGATTTTTAATTGCAGAAGAGACACAGTATGTGTTTTTTTAAAGATGCTGTTTATTGAGTTTAAGGTATACAAACAGGCACAATACATAACAATGCAGATAATATATTTCATAAACTGTTGTCCTTCAGAAATGTAAGAGTAAGATAAATAGCCATGGTGAGTACAATACAGCAGAGTAAATTATACATAGGTAATAATGTAGTCCCCCAGATTACCCATAGAGGGGTAAGTAGTAAGCAATAGAACTTGTCCATGATGTCCCCAGATTTTTTCCAACTTGTTTAGGGCAAGCTCTAATTATATGTGCAAGATAGTATACAGGAAGGGCAGTATTAATTCAGTTTTTCCATTCAGGAAAAGACGCTGCAGAAGAACATTTCCATGTCAATAATATGTTTTTGCATAAAAATATAGTAGTCTCATTAGTTTTTTTTAGAATGGAGGTAACCCCAGTAAGCACATCTTGGGACATTGTGCATAAGGCCAAATCAAAAAATCTATTGACCTGTGACCAGAATAAAAGTATTTGTTGGCAGAGCCCTCGTGAAAGAAGTCATTTTATATAATCATAAAGGAATATAATAGATGTCTGTGCCTGTTCACACACCTTCAATTTTTAGATAAAAATAGTTTTTTGTTAACTTTTTTGTGTGAGTATAGATCTATGCTTGTCCCACGCATCTTTGAAGCTACTTACTGTTGACTGGCTCACTACCTCTGCTGGAAGTTTATTCCAAGCATCAGTATATAAAAATAAGTGAGCGCACTATCAGTAGCAGCTAAGCACTTATTTCTGCTATAGGGCAGTTGGGAAGCGGTTAATTATTTTTATAAGTTTATTTTTTTATTATTATTTTTACAATTTTATTGTTTATGGTTTTTTACATTTTTTAAACAGCCCTGTTGGTTGCTTTGGTGAAATAATAGAAGTCTAAACAGACCCCTGGGGGTTTATTTACTAAAGCTGGAGAGTCCAAAATCAGACTCCCTTCTGCATAGAAACCAATCAGCTTCCAGGTTTCATTGCCAAAGCTTCATTGAACAAGCTGAGGTTAGAAGCTGATTGGTTTCTATGCAGAAGGGAGTCTGATTTTGGACTCTCCAGCTTTAGTAAATAAACCCCACGATGTCTCAATTTTGAGATACAGTCCTCAATCTATGTCTCTGCAGCCCCAGCTGCACAGAATGAATGAATAGGAATATGCCTGCACTGTCTTGTTCTTTCACAAAATGAAGCATAGTAAACACAGTTTAACATACTTCAGTTATGCATGAGCACAGTTAGTGATCATTACCGATCACTCATTGTGTTCATCCAGAAAAGAAAGGGGTTAGTAAATTACGCATTTACCAGACCCTTCCCCACTCTCCATCCTAAAAGGAGAGATTTAGGAAAGCACATAGGAGGGATCAGGCAGCAGAAGAAAGGGGAACTTTGAGAGGAGGGGCAGCTGGGGTGCCATGTATTGAAACCAATGCCCTGTAGCTCCCCCCTGCAGCAGGTGAAAGCTGACAGGAGGGAGAGGAGGAGAACGTGGAGCAGTAGTACCCCCTTATCAGCAGCCCTGACTAGGGCATCTATTAAATCTTTTGAAGTCTGTGAAAAGAAGTATTGAATCAGAAGAAAACTTACTTAGTTTTACATTCAAGATCAAAGGTGAGTCACCTAACATGACAAGCTCTTTCTGATGACATGCCAATAGCGAGCAGACTTGAGACAGGAAGGAACTAGGGTTGACTTTGGGAGCATAGCACATGAGAATAATGAGTTCCATATCCTGTAAAGTGCCTTGAAGGAAGAGGTATCTACCTTCAGGTTCATCTATTTGCTAATTACAGTAGGGGTATTTTTATGAAATACAATCAATGTGCCCTGCTGTTTTGTAGAGGCATTGACTTGAAAACTGTGGGGATATTTGACATCAAAATATGTTGGTTTTGAAAAGGAAGATAAGCAAGTCTTTTGTAAATGTGCTATGTTCACTCAGTGTTTTCTGAGCTATTAAAAGACTTCGGCACATTTATGGGGTGAATTCAGGCCTTGAACATTCATTGGTAGCTAGTTAGGAGCCATTCCAAAAGCTGTGAAATATAAACATATAAGAATTGACCCTAAGGGACATAGGGAAGGCACAAAGGGAATTTAGTGAAAGTGTCCGAGAAACAAGTAGGGTGAGAAAGAAAAAGAACAAGGAAAAATAGACAAGCAAATCTTCAGTAAGGCTATAAATATGAGTTGTGTGTCTAAAGACACACTAAAGGATCTGACAGCAGTGCATACTAAAAGTATAACACTGGTATTAATATGGGGGTTGGGGGGCAGGGCAAGAACCCACTTGAGCCAAATTCAATAGCACTCCTCTTGGTTGTGGAGGGAATGCTGGCTGTTCCTCACACCAATTACAGTTTTAAATTTTTTTCTTTTCAACTTTTACTATTTTTTTTTCTTAAATTCTGACTACTAGGATTCATTTATCAAATGTTTAGATTCCTTGGATTGAGTTCTCTAATCTCTTGGTTCTCTGGGATTGTTTCTTTATAAGTGTGACGGGAGTCACTTTGGGTGGGGGGCCTATGGAACCCAGCTCACTTTGGAGAGGTGGGGAGACCCCTATCTCAGCTCCCCATATCCCTCTTATGTGTAAATCACCCTGTGCCTGTTAGGGGTACAGGGTGATCTGTCCTAATATTGGGGTGGGGGGTTGTTGATTGTTTAATGTTATGTGGCTGCATCCCATTGTTCTATTGTTTGGGAGCAAACTATTATGGGATGTATGTGTTTATGTGTATTAGCTTAGTGGGGGGGGGGGGTGTCTCCAGCAGCCCTCCCTCCTGATGAGACTGTCTGCTGGTGTGAAGTTTGAATACCTGTGTGTGTCTTGTTACTAAATGTAGATTGCCCCGCCCTGTGTCATTATGCAGGGAGGGGGGGATGGTCCCCTGAGTGTATATATCTTGCATCTGTGTTCAAATAAACTAGTCTACCTCCTGGTTTACTTCAAGACTGGTGTCGTCTAGTCTTGTATGGTCGGCTGTGGTGTCTGTTGTCGGTGTTTGGACAGGAAGCGGTATTCTAACGGACAAACTTAAGCGCAGTCTGGGTTGTTTCTGTTACAATAAGTGACTGCTCCCTGTTTCACAATCTTCTGACTCACTTCTGAATCTTCCCCCGGATCACTGGACCTCTTTTCTTGCCCTACACTGGACCTCTGTTTCACAATCTGCCCTAGATTGTGCTGGTTTGATGCTGCTGTCTCACCTCTGAATCATTCTTGGATTACTGGACCTCTTTCCTTGCCCTGCATCAGACCTATTTCCTTGCAATGCATTATGAACAACTGGACATTTTTCCATTACTGTACCCAGACCTCTCAGTCATGCTGCTCAGGTACACTGCACTGCAATTCCTGCAACTAAAGCAGAACTAGATCTTGGCTAAAGGTGCATATGACCTTTGCCAGAATACTGGAAAGAGATACATGCATTGTGGCACTGGATGCCATCTCCTCCCTTCAAGTACCTGTGCTGTCTCAATCCTTGCTTATCAGCATAAGGTTGCAAGACTGGTGCTAACCTCAAAAGTCTACTTTCACTGACATGCCAACTCCACTCTCATTCCCATAGATTCTCCAAGGAAGTCCAGATCAGCACTCTGCTAATAACAAGGCTCTACTTATTTTGAACTTTATTGTAGATAAGTTGGATTTTCTGTGGTTAAGTAAAACCTGGCACAAACAAAATTATGCCATCCTTTTCAACCAGCTCATCCCTCTGGGGTATGGATTGTTTGACCTCCCACATCTCTTGGGCAAAGGTGGAGGTATAATTGTTATTTACAGCTTGCAGTACACTTAATCCCCTGTTAACGTATCCTTTTTCTCTTCCTTTGAATGCCCTGTTCCCAAGACCTCTATTCCCCATTCATCTGTTATTTCTACTGTTTATCAACCACCCAAGTCTTGTAGAGATTTCTTAAGTGAATTTGCTGATTCACTTTAATTTTCTGGACAATTTAAAAAACTTTCGCCCCATATCTAACTTACCCTTCCTTGCCAAGATCCTTAAGCGGGCTGTGATATCTCAGTTAGATAACCACCTGACTTTAAACAGCCTATTTGAAGCCCTCAAATCTGGTGTTCAGCAACTGCACAGCACAGCACAGAAACTGTCTTGGTCAAAGTCATTAATGACCAGGGACGGACTGACAACTCAAGGGGCCCCCGGGCAATAGGGGATCATGGGGTCCCTGTGTCCTGGCCCAAACTCAAAAAAGCCTATGAAAAAGGTACCAGGGGCATCTCATGGGGCCCCCTACTGCCCCCGGGCCCTCGGGCAGTGCCCGAGTTTCCAAATGGTCAGTCCGCCCCTGTTAATGACCTTCTGTTAGCGTCTGATTCCGGCTCTCTAATTATTCTTATTCTACTGGATCTTAGTTCTGCCTTTGATACTGTAGACCACAATCTTTTGCTCTCTCGCCTTGAAACCATATTTGGAATTTCAGAATTGGCTCTGAAATGGATTAAGTCATATCTTACTGATCATTGTCACTTTGTTTCTCTTGGCAGATTCCAGTCTGATTTGGTCCAGTCAAGTACAGTGTTCCTCAGGATTCAATCTTGGGTCCCTTACTTTTTATCATTTACATGTTTCCACTTGAGCAACTGCTTATATTACATGGGGTAAATTATCACTTCTATGCTGATGACACTCAGATATACATCCACACTAAACCGGAATTCTACTTCTTTCCTATCTAATTGTATTTGTGATATAAACTTTCTTTCAATTAAACTGTGACAAGACTGAAGTCATGTTTATTGGCACCCCCCATCAATTATGTAAGGCCAGTCCTAGTAGCCTATAGATGGCACTGTATTTGAGCTTCAGTCTAAATGTAAAACTCTAGGGGTGATTTTTTATGTTAGTTTAACCTTTGATCCACATGTGCAAAATGTTGTCAGAACATCTTTTTTCCACATGAGAAACATTGCTCGGCTGCGTCCTATGCCATCATACACTGTAGCTAAAAAGTTGATCCATACATTTGTGTTCCCCCAATTTGACTACTGCAATGCACTACTTGCTGGTGTATCTAAATCCACTGAAAATCAACGTCAATATGTACAAAAGTCTGCAGCCAGAATCCCGACTAGGTATATTGCAAGTGATCATATTACCCCTATCCTGGAGTCCTTGCACTGGCTATCAGTTAGGTTTCGCATAGACATTAAGATCCTCTTGCTCACCTACAGTATAAGGCTCTTCACGACTTGCCACCCCATTATATCTCTGAGCTTTTATCAATTTACTCCCTCCCTCATAACCACCTCTTCTCTAAATCTGGTCTTTTGTGTGTGTCCCCTACTCACCTACACTTGATGGAAGACAAAGCCCTCTCCCGCTATGCTCCACAACTCTGGAATTCACTTCGAAAGAACATCAGAGAGTCATCTTCTCTAAACTCATTCAAATCTAAAAACTTTTCTGTTTAGACAAGCATTCATGGCACTGTTCCTTTTTTCCTTCCTGGGTATTTAAGTTTTTCTTTGTAAAGCACTTTGAGAAGCTACCTTTAAAGGTGCTATATAAACTAAGTTTTTATTATTATTATTATTATATAATACCATTAGAGGGCTCAAAAAGAAATACGCAACTATATGAGGGGATGTGTTACACAATAGTGTTAGAATGAGCTGTAGTCCATAGAAATATATGTTTAAAAGTGAAAACATGTCTACAAAAACTGTGCAAAAATTTTATATATCTCTATAATAGAATGTGCTGGTACAGTGAAAAAAGGAAAGGGGAGTAGGGGTGGAAGGATAAATGTAGGAAGGGAAGGGATAAAGGTTAGAGGAAAAAGTAGCCAATTATAAGGACAATGAAAAAAAAAAAAGATATATATATATTACAGGGTATTACGGTTGTTCATTTCAATATCACATAAATAAGATAATGGAACAAGGCTGTTGAATAGACCATAAAGAAGGATGACTGTCAACCAGCTCCCCCAGTAGCTATCGTATCATCTAATCACAGGGTTAAAGCAGGTTGGAGGAGAAAAAAATACAGTAGCTACATAACATTAACCAAAGTCATAAATTGTGTTTGGTAAATTTAAATAACAAAGCTAATATAGGAAATTGTTCAAAAAGGAGTGAAAGGCACATGAATAACCAGAAACTAAACCTAGTATTAAGCACTGGTTGTACACATGAAGTATTTTTAAAGATATGACATTACAGCCTCTAAATGCAATTCTCAAACAAGGTACTTGGCCATGTTACTAAAGCCAACCAGTATAGTATATAACGGCATATAACCAACATCTTGGTTACGGCAGATGTAACATCTCTGTACACAAGTATAAAACATTCGGATGGGATGGAGGCTGTTGATTTCTTTTTAAAAAATTGTGATTTTATGTATATGTCTGATTCGCATAAGAACTACATTTTAACTCTATTAGACTTTGCGATGATGAGGAACTATTTTTGGTTTGGCCACAACTTTTATTTGCAAGAAAAGGGCGTGGCCATGGGGGCAAAGTTTGCCCCCAGCTTAGAAAATCTGTTTATGGCCAGATGGGAGGAGGATGTCATCTACGCGAGAGACTGGCCCGAGCTCTCTTTTTATCGTAGATACATTGATGACATCCTCCTCATATGGAATGGTGAGGAACAAGCCCTTTTAAATTTTTTTACCACCTTGAATTTTAATTCCTTAAACATTAAGCTTGTGTTTGAATACAGTCAAATTAGTGTTAATTTTCTGGATCTGGTATTAATAAATTATAACGGTAAAATAATGACTGAAACCTATTTCAAACCAACGGATAGAAACGGCTATATTTCAACCGATAGCTGTCACCATCCGGTTTGGTTACGTAATATACCAAAAGGTCAGTTCTCCAGGATCAAGCGTAATTGTACCAATGTGGAGACCTATTATAAACAGGCTAAGATAATTAAGGATAAATTTGTGCAAAAAGGGTATGATGGCCCCACCCTTGATCAGACCATAGACACCATAGGTAAATCAGACAGAAGTTTGTTGTTAAACAACATTCCTAAACAAAAATCAAAGCAAATATGTCCGTTTATTACAAATTATTCTTTACAACACAGAAAAATCACGAGTATTATCAATAAAAATTGGGCGATTCTGAAATCGGACCCAATATTAAATACACTATTGCCGGAGAAACCTGAAATTATTTTCAGAAGAGTGAAATCGCTCAGAAATAAGTTCGCCCCCAATATAGTGGATCCACCTAAAAATACTATTATGTTCACTAATTTAAAAGGATTTCATCCCTGCAGAAAATGTGTTATCTGTCGATGCAGTAAATATACTAATAAGAGTAATTATTTTATTTCCACAACGAGAGGTAAACAATATGACATGGATGATTTTATAACTTGTACTAGTAGATTCGTGGTTTACTTGCTCCAATCTCCGTGCAACCTCCAATATGTCGGGCGTACTACTAGACGCCTTAGAGACAGACTGAAGGAGCACGTTAATAACATCAAAAAGGGATACAAAGATCACTCCTTGTCACAGCATTATAAGATCCATCACAATAGCGATCCCTCGTCACTCAAATTCATGGGCGTAGGCATTGTAAATGCCCATTGGCAAGGAACAAACAGAAAACGGGCGGTATCTCAGCTCGAATCGCGGTGGATCTATGAACTTGGGTCCTTGCACCCCAAGGGATTGAATATAGATTTTGATCTAAATTGCTTTTTAGACAATAGATAACAGAAGGATGAGTTATTCCTACCCTTTTGGGTCCATATAGATATATATAGATTTTTACTTGAACTATTATGAATATTTTAGGATTAAATACCATATTATTATGAATATAATCATACACATGTTATTAGCATACAATAATCGGGCCAATTTCCTGTTATCATTATTTTAATGAAGTGTCTCTTCTCATTTCCCGTCATCGTTTTTAAGACGTTTTTAATTGGCGTTTTTAATTTTTAGTTTTTAATATTCAATATTAAATATTCATTGTGATATATGGATTTAGTACCATATTATTTTAATCATGTGGTTTTATTATGTAATCATGAGATTTTGGATTGTATTGAAGTTTTTGACCATATGTTTTCATATATATTTATATACATTAACTGCTAATTTAAATTGTACACACATATTGTATTTATGCATTTCTGTCTGACCATATTGTAGTGCTATTTATATTTGTATATTAATAGAGAATATTTATGCTGATTTAATCTTTGACCTGATTTGAATATACAGTTTTTTATATATATATTCATATATATGAACAAGAGCCAGGCGCTGTGTAGTTTTGTGATAAAAATAATACACCTTGTATGGAGGTGTGCCTTTAATAAGTCATATGGTAAAACAATAATAAATAACCAGCCTGTGGCTTTAGGAAGCCAGGTTCCAAGATGGACGGCCCGTCCGCTCAGAGGGAAGCAGTGGAGTAGAATGCCTGTCAGTGCAGGGACCACGTTTACCCGGCGTCCCAGCGTCCTGGATGACGTCACCACAATGTGGAGAGACGGAGGGGGGGAACTCTTGCTGGAGCCGCAGCTTTAGAAGGAAGAGGCCGGTTGCTGGGACAACATGTTTCGCGCGCATGCGCTTTGTCAAGTCTCATATATATATATATATAATCCTGAGCAACTTCCAGGTCTTCTTATTTATAATTGGTTCCTAAAGAATATCCCCTGTGCACTGAATCTGAGCCTAGGAGTGTGAGCTATCTCTCTTCTCAGTTTGCACAGGGATGCCTCTGTAAGGGCTTTTTGGCTGTATAAATCCTGAGCAGTTAATACTGCTCCTTTATCCCTTCACACTGCCAACAAAATGGCGCCGCACTGTAGGAGACTTCCTGCTGTAGATCGCATCCGCGATCCACGACAAAATGGCGTCGATCGCTCGCGCATGCGCAGTAGCGTGGGAAGACAACGCCGGCGTTCTGCGCATGCACGGATAGCCGAGAAAATGGCGGCCGTATTAGGCAAATTTGCCATTCACATTTATAAATAGCACTGATGAGGATGTCCTGGCCAGCCCTGGACCCTATGAATACGTGCATCGCACGAAACGCGTCAGAGGGCAGCAGCAGCAGGACACCTAACCACCTAGGAATGCATATGGTCAGTAACTTTTTGGTTTATCTTTGTATGTACCCCACACCAACCAACCCTGAATAAAAGCATCTAAAGCAGTATCATGCTATGAGGTCTCTTATTGGGCACTCTGTGTGAGTGCTATCATTCGCAGTGCCCATCTGGAGGACTCAGGACACTGGTGGTGATACCTGGTAGCGGTTTCAGATGACTTCACTTCTGTGGAACTGAGATGGTGATCTGGGTACAATCTGATCTGGGATCTGATGATCGTTTTATGGCCTGGTGACGCAGGATTACATATTGCGTATATTAAACGCACATCTGGTGAGTGCGTTTTTCACCTATTTGTGTGATCACACCTACCATCACACCTTGGATCAGGACGTCCACTCACCTTGAATTGGGATCTCTCCATGATCCGCACTATTACACTGAACTTTTGTATTTATTGATCACCCTCAGAGTGATATCATGCATGTTTATATATATTGTGTGTATAAACTGTACTCTAGTTTTTAGCGCTGCACCATTTATTTTATATATATATAAATAGTGACAACTTGGAGGTTTTGTAGCTCATTGGTAATACAAAACAGTGAGTTTACTCCACGCCCGAAGTATCAGAGCTTTTCCTACCTACTTGTATTTAAAAGAAAGCAAAAGTTCTTATCAAACAGATTCCCATGCAGGGGTTTCCACCTTAAAACAAACAAACAATAATCAAGCCTCTTGGCTCTCTTTGCAGCTCTACTGCTCAGGCCTTATGCCTTGGTCCTCCAGACCATCTAACACACAGTGACAGTGCTCCTGCACAAAACGCTGTACCTTTGTCAGCTTGACTTTGTCTTTCCTTGCAGCTCCCTTCTGCTACATCCTTCACAGCCTCGGACCTCTGTCTGTCCTGTCATGGACAGCACGGTGCAGATGTGCACCTCTCTCTGCTCCCAACACATACTGACCCCCTTGGGAGGGTGGGGCCCTGAACTCTAATCCTGTCTTTAAGATAAAGCAGGCCCAAACCTGTGTCATTAGCATGCCTGTTTTGTAGAAAACCTGGCCCAGACTGCCATTGTACATGGTGGCATGGCCTCACCCTGCCACAAAATATATATACACATACTCCGTATATGTAATATACTATGTAGCTATTTGAAATAATAACACATATGCACATATAACTTAATAAAAGCATTTAAAACACATCTCGGGTAATGGATCAAACAGGTATACTGTATTTACTGGAAACCATTACATACAGTCTGAAAAAATGTTCCATAAATGAGGAAGATCCTCAGGATTTATTAGTGCAACAGACCAACATGGAAAAAAATTCAGTGAACCTGAATAGAAACCTATTCTAAGTGTAAGGAAATAAAGAAGGTGTAGAGCAAAATTCAGGTAAAGTATATAGAATACTCATCCATTTGGAATCTTCTGGAAGATCCTTGCTTTCAGTTTGCAAAGTGCTTGAGAACCACAGACATCAACAGATGAAAGCTGCTATTGTGGCGGGACTGTAGAGGGTGCAGGAGGGGTCCTAGAGCTTAGAATCTTAGAACAATGTTGGTATTTGGGGCAATTCGAAGCCAAGCTCTTGGAAGCATTTCCGTAGATCTGAGGTAGTGACAGCTTGAAATTGGCGAGCTTGGTGTGTAAAAAAAAGTTTAAATGGGAAACCCCAGCGATACTGCACACCATGTGACTGTAGAACTTGCAGGTAAGGTTTGAGGTCTCTGCGCTTTGCAATTGTTAATGGGGAGATGTCATTGAATAGTTGCAGACGATGAGTTTGGAACATTAGTTCCGGTTTTGCACGTGCTGCTTGTTGTAAGTGTTTTTTTGCGCAGTAGAAATGGAATTTGATAATGACATCTCTGGGGCAGCTGTCAGGTGTTTGACAGGACAGTTCCCGATGTATTTGATTGAATTTCAGACATTCAACTGGAATATGTGGTGCAAGTTCTTGAAAAAACTCTGTTATGGTACCTTGTAGATCTGTAATAGATTCTGGTAAACCTCTGACCCTAAGGTTATATCTACGGGCTCTATTTTCTGCGTCTTCCTGTGTTTCCTTAAGAAGTGTTTGCAAATCTTCTATCTCCTTCTCATGCCCATCAAGGGCTGCACATAACTTACAGGAGGCTACTGGAATCTCCTCATGCTCTATAGAACAACATTTTTGCAAGAGAGTTTCATCTTTAGTGTCAGTGAGGTTCAGCAGATCAGATGGGTATTGCTGTAGACTGTCTTCCAGAGAGACTGAGTCCTCAGAGGAAAGCCACATGGTTTCGTCTGCTGCTGGAGGTTCCATGGAATCTCCTTGCTTCATTCCATTGTCTTTAAAGTAAGGCAGTACATTGTGTGTGAAGAATGTCTGCAATCTGATCTCTGTTCTTTCCCAAAAATCTGCATCAAAGTAAACTGGAACAATAGTAGTTTCTTTATGTGTGTGAACTAATAGTTCTGCATATATTTTGTCTGTGATAGCCAAGAGGCATTGTATTTGGGTGTAGTATGCTTGGTCACTCCGAAGTGTATAGTTGACCTCATTCCATCTCAAGCAGGAGTGATGCTTGCTGGCATGGCATATTGTGCTAGCTGAATGTTTGTATAAGCATTTCACCAGCAAGGGCCATTTTTCTTTGGTATGTCTATCTGTCGCCCACATGCACAAACCCACCAGCCAAGGATTTTCTGGATGGCTAACTACTTTATAATCTTTTACCTGCACTTTAAGTTTGCAATCAGATTTAATCTGTTTATACTTATGAATGGCCTCCTTTTCCATAGACCTCATCCAGTCTTGGTCTGGAATCAGGTTTCTGCCTCCTGAACTGAGCATAGCTTTCAGCTGTGATACTGGCATGCGCTCACTTGTGTTCTTTGTGAACGGACTGTTAACAATGTCATGTACTGACGATGCCAATATGCAGTTCTTACACTTAGTGGCCCACACAGATTCCTTTTTATGATGGCGTCGGTGTGGTTTTGCACGTGGTCTGCGATTGAACCGCACAAGATAACTCCATATAGGAATGATTTTTTCTTTTTTGGGCACACGTGTTTTATAGGTTCTACTTTTATTTAATGTAGTAGCAGGGTTAGGCATGTGTTCCTCTTTCTTACATTTTGTCATTTTTTTCTTTTTGCCTAGAACATCATGAGCGCTTTTGCTTGCTTTATGGAGATAGCTCTGGGTGGTATGGTCAGGTTTGCTTTCAGTGTTTGGGGTTTTTGTGTTCTGGGGTGTAAGAACTACTGAAGAATTACTGACCTTTATGGGTTGACGTTGCTTACTTTTAACTGTTAGTTTATTTTTATGCTTTTCTGATGAACATGCTTCTTTAGGTAATTGATGCTTGGTTTGTACATGGTGCAAAAATTGTTTTTTTTTGTTTTTTTTCTTTTTGCCTACAACATCATAAGTGTTTTTGCTTGCTTCATGCAGATACTTCTGGGTGGTATGGTCAGGTTTGCTTTCAGTATCTGTGTTTTTTTTGTCCTGGGGTATGAAAACTACTGAAGAATCATTGACCTTTATGGGTTGACATTGCATTCTTTTTACTGTTAGTTTATTTTTATGCTTTCCTGATGCACATGCTTCTTTAGGTAGTTGATGCTTGGTTTGTACATGGTGCAAAAATGTTGTTTTTTTCTCTTTGCCTAGAAAATCATGAGCGCTTTTTCCTGTTTCATGCAGATAGCTCTGGGTGGTATGGTCAGGTTTGCTTTCAGTGTCTGTGTTTTTTTTGTCCTGGGGTATGAAAACTACTGAATAATCATAGACCTTTACGGGTTGACATTGCATATTCTTTACTGGTAGTTTATGTTTATGCTTTCCTGATGGACATGCTTCCTTAGGTAGTTGATGCTTGGTTTGTACATGGTGCAAAAATGTTTGAGATTTATCACTATTTATGACATAATCATGCATATTCTTTAATTTCATTTTCTTCTTTTGTGACTGTGATAGGACTCTTTCCCATGATTCTGGTTTGATTTGTTCTTGAGGTAGGGATGCTGGTGGATAATTTGAATTTGTATCCATTTTTTCTGATAAATGTTAAATGTTGCTAGACTGTAGGACATTGGAAATAGTCCTCTGGTATACGCCTCCTGTTGTCAGGCAATATATATATTCTGTAGCTGGACAATGCAGATAGTCTGTATTTGTTCAGAGGGCTATGCACCAAAAATAGGTGAGGCTTGGGTCACTCTGGAAGAAAACAAAATGAGAAAGTCAATCAATGTTGCACATGACTACGAATATCTTGTCCTGCAGATAGAAACTATCATGTGACCTTCAGTATTTCCTACGTGGACAGCAAACAGTTTAGGCAGGACTGGAATAAGGTACCAAAATGTGAAGCAAAGACAAGGTTAGGACAAGCTGGATATCAGGGCTGGTTGCATAAATTGGATAAAACCAAAAGTAGTGAAGGCCAATGACGAGAAGATAGACTGATGTTGACCAAAGGCCACGTCATAAACAGGAAAACAGGCCTGAGGTTCACAAATACAACCTGGCAGTGTCAGGTTTCTGTGGTAGTGAGCCCTTGTAGAATACCAACCCAGGGTTCCCCAGAGCACAGAGTCTAATCCCCAGCCTGCTTCTTCACCAGGGCCCCTGATGCTGGGAATGGACTTGCCAGAAAGTTGGAACCAGCCCTCAGGTACACCCAGCTGATGATACAGAGACCAATTTCATGTACAGAATACAGATGGCAGGAGACAGAAGAGGAAACAGGAAACAAATCGAGGTCAGGGCAGGCGGCAGACAAGCACAAACAGAAGATGATTCCGGGGTCAATACACAGGAAGTCAGACACAAATACACATATTAAAAAGAAAACAGAAGCTCAGAGAACTGTGAAGTTGCTTAGGTAAGGCGAACTGAACTGAGCACATATGTACAGTGCTCAGCATAAATGAGTCCCCCCCCCTTTTGAAAAGTAACATTTTAATCAATATCTCAATGAACACAAGACCAGTTTCCAAAATTTTTACAAAACAGTTTTATAGAACATTGTTTAGCTCATTACATGAAAGTAAGGTTAATAATATAACTTAGATTACAAAATCTTCAGTTTTAATAAAATTAGTTCATGCAAAAATGAATACACCCCGCAACAA
This sequence comes from Staurois parvus, assembly GCF_062004578.1. NCBI lineage: Eukaryota > Metazoa > Chordata > Amphibia > Anura > Ranidae > Staurois > Staurois parvus. The sequence goes on from NW_028318172.1 coordinate 2,128,222, forward strand.
AAACTACTACATCTAGTATTATGTATGACCTTCATAATTTGTAAGGACATCACCAAGTCTTCTAGGCATGGAATGAACAAGTTTGCAACATCTATCTTTTTCTGTTCAAGGACGACCTCTTTTAGAGCCTGGATGTTGGATGGAGAGTGATGCTCAACTTGTCTCTTCAGAATTCCCCATAGGTGTTCGATTGGGTTCAGATCAGGAAACATACTTGGCCACCGAATCACTTTAACCCTGTTCTTCTTCAGAAATGCAACAGTGGCCTTAGATGTGTGTTTTGGATCATTGTCATGTTGGAAAAGTGCATGACAACCAAGGGAATGGAGTGATGGTAGCATCTTCTCTTTCAATACAGAGCAGTACATCTGTGAATTCATGATACCATCAATGAAACACAGCTCCCCGACACTGGCAGCACTCATGCAGCCCCAAAGGACACTGCCACCACCATGTTTCACTGTAGGCACCATGCATTTTTCTTTGTACTCCTCACCTTTGTGACGCCATACAGTTTTGAAGCCACCAGTTCCAAAAACATTTATCTTGGTCCCATCACTCAGTACAGAGTCCCAGTAGTCTTCTTCTCAGAATGAGCCCTGGCAAATTCTAGGCAGGCTTTTTTGTGCATGGGCTTTAGGAGAGGCTTCCTTCATGGACGACACCCATACATGCCATTCCTCTGCAGTGTACGCCACATTGTGCCACTAGAAACAATCACCCCAGTTTGGCTTTCTACTTCTTTAGCTAACTGCAGTGAGCTTGCATGGTGATTTTCTTCAACCCTTCTCATCAGAAGACGCTCCTGTTGAGGTGTTAACTACCATGGACAGCCTAGACGTCTCTGTGAGATGGTTACAGTTCCATCTTTATTACATTTTTGTATCACTTTTGCAGTGTTCTTTTTACAGTATATTGACTGATAAGTAAAGTTTTGGTGATCTTCTTGTAGCCTTCACCTTTCTTGTGTAAAGAAATTATTTTCTTTCTCAGGCCTTGTGACATTTCTCTTCCATGTGGTGCTATTGCTGACAGCATGAAACAGGAAGGGGTTTTCTTTTTGTTAAGTAACGCCCTTTTATAATCAACTGCCTAAGATTGACACTATTCGCAGGGACATCTTTGCTGCTCAGACCTCTACCCCACCGACCTACTCTCACACAGCAACCACCTCAACACCCCTCCCCCTTGGCCTCACCACTGTTCAGACCTCCACCCCATCTAACATCCATCTAACCCCATCAAACATCCCTCACACAGTAGCCCCCTCAACACTCCACTCCTTTGACCCCACCACCACTGAGGAGGTCACCAAGGTCTTCTCTGAAGCCCTCCTCACCACCTGCCCCCTCGACCCTGTCCCCTCACAACTCCTACGATCTCCCTCCTCCTCCATCCTACGCTCCCTCATCCACATCTTTAATCTCTCCCTCTCTTCTGGCACATTCCCTCTGAAGCACGCACACATCACTCCCATACTTAAAAAGCCCTCCCTGGACCCCACCGACCCGAACAAACTTAGACCCATCTCCCTGCTGCCATTTACATCCAAACTCCTTGAGCGCTTAGTCTATACTCGTCTAAGCTCCCACCTCAACGACAACAACCTCCTCGACCCCCTACAGTCCGGCCTCCGTCCCCTACACTCCACCGAAACCGCCTTACTCAAACTCACAAACAACCTGCTAACCGCCAAAGATAATGGCCACTACTCAGTGCTACTACTCCTCGACCTCTCTGCGGCGTTCGACACAGTCGACCACCCCCTCCTCCTCAAGAAACTACACTCCCCTGGCCTTAGAGACTCCGCTCTCTCCTGGCTCTCATCCTACCTATCACAACGCTCCTTCAGCGTTACCTATAACACTACCACCTTGCCCCCACTCCCCCTCTCTGTTAGAATCCCTCAAGGCTCTGTCCTTGGGCCCCTTCTCTTCTCCATCTACACCTCCTCCCTTGGCCAACTGATACACTCTCACGGCTTCAACTACCACCTCTATGCCGACGACACGCAAATCTCTTGACGCCTCACCCCTTCAGTCTCCGCCCGAATCACTAGCCTACTGAACGACATATCAGAGTGGATGTCACTCCACTTCCTTAAACTGAACCTCTCCAAAACCGAGCTCCTAGTCTTCCCCCCAGCCCGCACACCCCCCACACTGACTTCTTCATCACGTCCAACCATGCCATGATCAAGCCCACCCCGCAAGCCAGAGTACTTGGTGTCATACTAGACTCCAATCTATCCTTCCAGCCCCAAGTCCAATCGCTAACAAACTCATGCAGACTCCACCTCCGCAACATCGCCAAAATACGCCCATTCCTAACCCCAGATACTACTAAGCAGCTCATCCACTCCCTCATCATATCACGACTCAATTACTGCAACTCCCTGCTCACTGGCCTGCCTCAAAACAGGCTATCCCAACTTCAGTCGATCCTGAATACGGCAGCCAGACTCATCCAGCTTACCAGCCGCTCAGTTTCCGCCACCCCCCTCTGCCAATCCCTCCACTGGCTTCCAATTGCCTAACGGATCAAATTCAAACTGCTAACACTGATGTACAAAGCTGTCCATAATTCTGCCCCAAACTACATCACCGACCTGATATCCAAATACCACCCAAAACCCACTCTCCGCTCTTCACAAGACCTCCTTCTCTCGAACCCCTTGTGTATCGCACTGTATTGCTATTGTACTGTCTCATGTATTGTCCCCCATTGTAATTTACAACACTGAGCGAACTGTTGGCACTATATAAATACTGTATAATAATAATAAGAAGAAGAAGAACTGCCTGCTGGACACCTGTTTAATGAATAATTAGACTTACCTGTAGTTGAATTCTTATTAATTAGGATTTTGTTGTCCAAAATTTAGCTTTGCTCCGAAGACTTTCATTAGGGTGTATTCAGTTTTTCAACATGGTCTTGAATGAATTTGTTAGGAAAAATACTTTTTTTTGTCTGCAAATTAACAAATCCTGTTTGCAATCAATCACCCGCATTTGTGGGAGTATTTTGTACTATAGTGTCCCATAGAAAATGTTGGTTCCGAAAGGAAAGTAAAGGTTTTCTGACAAATCTGTTAGGGTGTACTCATTTATGCTGAGCACTGTATATATAGGGAAGCAACTGGAATGTGATCCTACAAAGGAAAACGATTTAAATCCACAGTAGAGCAGGTGACAGCCATAGATGAAACCAGCAGCAGGTGAAAGAAATCACAGATCTAGCAGAACCACTGCAGCAAGGAGTTAAGAAATCTGCAGGTAAGACTGTGACAGGCAGATTAGGATACAGACACCTTTGAACAGGCCCCCCACCCAGTATTCAGATCTCAATCTTAAGGAATACCGTTTGAAGATTGGTATGCAGCTGCATTAGTAGCCATGCCAAAAACCTTTAACAGTTGCAGCATAAACCAAAATGCCTAAATTTGTGGCACACCACAGATATACAACCACATTCCACAGCCATACAGTACCATATTATACCATGTAGTGGAAATAATGGTGGTATATAGTAAGCGCTCATAAATAATGCAAGCAGCTGAACATATAGGAAAACACATAGAAGTCCCAAAATACATAAACAGAAGAAATGCAGCGTCTTGAAAAAAATGATAATAGAAATAATAATAATAAACACAGTCCAGTGAAAAAACAGTGTTCCTTGTTTCCCAGTGTAAATGGTAGAATTTTGCACTAACCAGAACGCGCATAGGTAATGCGCATATGTGTATATATCCTGAAGATCCTTTCTCCACTCAAGTCTGGTCAGGTATATGGCTTGGAAGAATGGAGATCCTACGCCCTCATGTGGTGGGAAGTGATCCAGCAGGTCAGAGCAATAACGATCTAGATGAGCCTCCAAAAGGAACTGGCACAGGAATCCCAAGGGCTACAAGGATGGAAAAGCTCCTCACAGGAGACACAGGGGAGCACTCATAGTGTAGTAATTAAAACTTTATTTGAAAGCAGCACAGGTGCAGAATACAGAAGAATAGCCAAGTATGGGCAAACACACTGACCCTATTGGATGTCAAAATGGCCGCCGGGCCTCCTCGTGGCACCGGCGGCTTGGTGTCAACGGCGTCCTAGGGTCCCACCTGACGCGTTTCGTGCGCACGCACTTCCTCAGAGGTGGAACATAGGGCTGCCGTGACCGTTTGATCGTACCTAAATACCGTATTCCGCGCATGCGCACTGATGCGGCGCCATCTTGCCGAAGTCCGTGCGTCCGCAATACCCGAGTGCGCATGCGCGGATGCCATTTCACCATGGGCCAGGAGAGAACAAGAATCACTGAAGAGCGGCTCCATATAAGTGGAGCTCGGCTATCCGAGATAGGCTCAAAGCGCATGCGCGAATGCCATCATCCCGTGTATACACAGTTCAATCCCACTGGCACAGAGAAAAGTGAATCTCTGATGGTAAATGGCTGCAGAACCCGGTGTTGGAACATAGAGCAATATTAAATAAAAAAACCCACCCAAGGGCATCCCATACATAATAATGCATATAAAGGAAGAATGATATAAAAACCAGATCAAAAGATAAACAGAGAGCTGGTGACAGTGCTGCTATAATAAAAAGCCATTAACTCCATATGCCCCAAACAAATGAAGCGGGGTTAATGGTTAGATGTTAAACCAATTGTAAATCAATTGTAATGTCAAGCCCCCACCGTAGGGAGAATTACCTATATATAAGGTTAAGGACACCATGGTGGAATGGCAAAATAGTAAAATTACTAAAATAACGCATGGGAATTGGTCAACAGAGATTCGATCAAGACCCATATATGACACAATAACATATATAAAACGTGCAAGATAAAATTCCAAAATTATGGAATAAAAAAGTAGATAAAATTAAATTAAAAAAAAAACGAAGTGCAGTTGGCACCAGCACAATAAAAAGGACTAATAAGGGTCAGAATGCGAATTGTACAAGCGCATGTAAAAGATGACAGAATTAATGAATAATCCTGTGTCAATGCGCAATAAGGGCCTGAAAACATGATGTAAACTGGTCCGCTTAATTGGCCTAAATGTGTGAGTTGGCAATAGAGAATGGATAGCAATATATCTAATATCCGAAGGTAATGGACAAATCCACAAACTATTAGTCAAGCACCGCAGGGTTAACTGTTGTCAATGAAACAATTGACATCCAGTTCGATATTCAAACCTGCAGGGTATAAAGTATCTAATTCAAAAATGTGTTTAGTCTCTAATTGTGAGACGGCCCTAGTTTTACAAGTTCCTCTCCAATGTGGAGTCACAATGTCAATGCCCACAAATCTCAAGCTGGTAGGGTCTCTATGATGATGTTTCCTATAGTGGAGGGACAATGAGTGTTCCTTAAATCCCTTCTTTATGTTGTTAACATGTTCTCGAAGGCGGTCCCTAAGGCGCCTAGTTGTCTTACCAATGTATTGCTTGAGACAGGGGCATTCCAGTAAATACACAACAAATCTGCTATTACAGCAAATAAATTTATCGATGTTATACGATCTATTAGTTTGGTTGGAGGTATAGGTGTCTATCTTTCTTTTCCTCATACCATTACATTTACAGGCGATGCAATTGTTGCATGGGTAGAAGCCCGTATAGTCAAACAAAGTGGAAGGTGATTTAGGCATGGTAACAACATTAGGGGCTATTTTATCCCGCAAGGTGGATGATTTACGGAAGATAACCTCGGGTTTCTCCGGAAGTATCTTAGCAAGGGTGGTATCAGCCTTCAAAATCCCCCAGTTCTTAGTAATTATATGTTTAATGGATCTATATTGGGCAGAGAATGTTGTAATAAATGGACATACCAAATTTTTAGGTGGTTTCGTCTGGGTGCTTAATAAATCATGCCTATCCATGTTGGTTATTAATTCCATAGTTTCATTCAAAACCTTCCCGTCATATCCTTTCTGAAGGAATCGTTCTTTAAGGATATTAGCCTGCGTGTGGTAAGTGTCGATGTTGGTACAGTTTCTTCTCAACCTGAGGAATTGTCCCTTCGGTATACCTGCCAACCAACTGGGGTGATGTCAGCTCCCTAGTGGGATGAAACTGTTTCGATCGGTGGTTTTGAAAAAAGATTTGGTAGTAATGTGTCCACCGGTGTTAATTAGAGTGAGATCTAGGAAGTCAATTTCAATGTTGCTAAACTTGTATGATAATTTAATATTCACAGAATTGTTGTTAAGGGTAGTGAAAAAATTAATAAGGGATTGTTCCGTGCCATTCCAAAACAGGAGCACGTCATCAATATACCGCTTATAATACAACAATTCAGGCCAGTCCATAGCATAAATGTTATCCTCCTCCCAATAGGACATGAACAAATTTGCCAGGCTGGGGGCAAACTTTGCCCCCATGGCAACTCCCTTGACTTGCAGGTAGTAATTGCTGTCAAACCACATATAATTCTTTGACATGGCAAAATTCAGAAGTTCCAGTATGAAATCAATATGTGGAGGGAGTAAGGAGCTCTCATGCGTAAGGTAATGTTTAGCGACTGTCATCCCATCTCTATGGTCAATGTTGCTGTACAACGCCTCAACATCCGCTGTTACCAAAAAAGAGGATGGAGGAATAGAGATATCTTTGATGGAATTTAGGACATGCTTCGTGTCCCTTAAATAGGAAGGGGTATGCAGTACTAACGGTTGAAGATGATGATCGATATAGGCCCCTATCCTAGAGCAGACTGAATCGATCCCGCTCACTATTGGTCTGCCCGGAGGTTTTAGTGGATTTTTATGTACTTTGGGCAATATATACAAGACCGGTAAACGAGGGGCCTTGGGACACAGAAATTCCTTCTCTTTTTTATTAACAATTGATTTATCATAACCGTTTTTAATAATAGTTTTGAGAGTGCGTTTATACTTTGATAGGGGGTCTTTATGAAGCGGTTGGTATGTAGACGTATCTCCAAGGATATTATATACCTCTGCTATGTAATCACTCTTATTTAAAATGACTACCCCTCCCCCCTTATCCGCAGGTCTTACTACGAGATCTTTCTGCTCTAGAAGGGATTTGATTGCTGTGTCTATTTTAGGATCTTTGTATATTTTCTTAGTGGGAAGATTTTTTAGATCTTTCAATACTTGATCTCTAAATAAACTGACAGCTGAATTACTTTGTGGTGGGGGATTGAAAGTAGAAGCATTAGAAAGAGAAGTATATTGGCATGAGGGATGTTTAGTGATAGGGTTATTCATAAAATATCTTTTGATCGATAACCTTCTTGCGAATTTCTGAATATCAATAAAGGCCTGGAATTTATTCATGGGCCTAGCTGGGGCAAATTTTAACCCTTTATCCAATAGACTTAATTCATTATCAGAAAGCGAGGATGCGCTAAGGTTGAAAATACCCTTCCCAATCATGTTCTCCTTCGCTTTGTTGGATCTATTGATTCTCCTCCCTCCCCTCTTGCCTCTATATTGTCGCTTCTTTTCCGTACCCTGCCCCTCTCTAAAAAATGATGACTATTATTAGAGCGGATGTCAGGGGTTCTGGGAGTAGGGGGTGCATAATAATCATCATATGGTGGTCTCCAATATTGATTTTGGTAATCATTTGAATACTGATCCCTATAATACCCTTGTTGTGGAGGATAATGATGGTAATAATCTCTCGGATTATGAGAAGGATGCCTCTGGGTATGTATAGGGCCCTGGTTGTTGTTTTTATGATGAGCCTTGCGTTTATTAGGCTTAGAATGGGTATTATGCGAATTGGGGTTTCCAGGTTTAGGATGGACATTAGGATGCCATCATTGACAACAGTTAGCCCTGCGGTGCTTGACTAATAGTTTGTGGATTTGTCCATTACCTTCGGATATTAGATATATTGCTATCCATTCTCTATTGCCAACTCACACATTTAGGCCAATTAAGCGGACCAGTTTACATCATGTTTTCAGGCCCTTATTGCGCATTGACACAGGATTATTCATTAATTCTGTCATCTTTTACATGCGCTTGTACAATTCGCATTCTGACCCTTATTAGTCCTTTTTATTGTGCTGGTGCCAACTGCACTTCGTTTTTTTTTTATTTAATTTTATCTACTTTTTTATTCCATAATTTTGGAATTTTATCTTGCACGTTTTATATATGTTATTGTGTCATATATGGGTCTTGATCGAATCTCTGTTGACCAATTCCCATGCGTTATTTTAGTAATTTTACTATTTTGCCATTCCACCATGGTGTCCTTAACCTTATATATAGGTAATTCTCCCTACGGTGGGGGCTTGACATTACAATTGATTTACAATTGGTTTAACATCTAACCATTAACCCCGCTTCATTTGTTTGGGGCATATGGAGTTAATGGCTTTTTATTATAGCAGCACTGTCACCAGCTCTCTGTTTATCTTTTGATCTGGTTTTTATATCATTCTTCCTTTATATGCATTATTATGTATGGGATGCCCTTGGGTGGGTTTTTTTATTTAATATTGCTCTATGTTCCAACACCGGGTTCTGCAGCCATTTACCATCAGAGATTCACTTTTCTCTGTGCCAGTGGGATTGAACTGTGTATACACGGGATGATGGCATTCGCGCATGCGCTTTGAGCCTATCTCGGATAGCCGAGCTCCACTTATATGGAGCCGCTCTTCAGTGATTCTTGTTCTCTCCTGGCCCATGGTGAAATGGCATCCGCGCATGCGCACTCGGGTATTGCGGACGCACGGACTTCGGCAAGATGGCGCCGCATCAGTGCGCATGCGCGGAATACGGTATTTAGGTACGATCAAACGGTCACGGCAGCCCTATGTTCCACCTCTGAGGAAGTGCGTGCGCACGAAACGCGTCAGCTGGGACCCTAGGACGCCGTTGACACCAATCCGCCGGTGCCACGAGGAGGCCCGGCGGCCATTTTGACATCCAATAGGGTCAGTGTGTTTGCCCATACTTGGCTATTCTTCTGTATTCTGCACCTGTGCTGCTTTCAAATAAAGTTTTAATTACTACACTATGAGTGCTCCCCTGTGTCTCCTGTGAGGAGCTTTTCCATCCTTGTAGCCCTTGGGATTCCTGTGCCAGTTCCTTTTGGAGGCTCATCTAGATCGTTATTGCTCTGACCTGCTGGATCACTTCCCACCACATGAGGGCGTAGGATCTCCATTCTTCCAAGCCATATACCTGACCAGACTTGAGTGGAGAAAGGATCTTCAGGATATATACACATATGCGCATTACCTATGCGCGTTCTGGTTAGTGCAAAATTCTACCATTTACACTGGGAAACAAGGAACACTGTTTTTTCACTGGACTGTGTTTATTATTATTATTTCTATTATGATTCTTTTAAAGAGCGCTGCATTTCTTCTGTTTATGTATTTTGGGACTTCTATGTGTTTTCCTATATGTTCAGCTGCTTGCATTATTTATGAGCGCTTACTATATACCACCATTATTTCCATTTCTGTTTAACCATATTTACTAGTATAGCAGCTCTATAGCATTTCTCTCATCATGGGAGATATTTTTGACATTAGAGCTTCAAGGTCTCTAATACCAGATGATGTATTTACACAAACTAATGAGATGGAAGATCTCAGGGGATTGTTCATTCATCTGCACAATCTCACCACTTCTGAAATTAAAACCATCTGGGATATTTCCTTTTTGGAGAAATATGTCAAAGAACAAATGGTCCCCAGATCGCTTAGATGGGACATTTCTCCTGACACTGATGACACTTCATCATTATTGGAATGGCATCACTATTTCAATACAGTTGGCATTGATATGCTCAAATTTATAATTGCCAGGAAAAAGAAAAAACTTACTTATTTAGATAAAGAGATCAACTTGGTGAAAGAGAAACTCACCCCTTATAAAACTAATGATGATTATATCACGGAATCTAATAAGTTAAAAAAACATTTAGAAAATGTTGATCTGGAGCAAAAAAACAAAAAACGGAAAAAATATATTAGAGATCTTACTGATTATCAAACACAACAGGTGTTCAAATGGCAAGCTTTGGACACTAACAATGTAGCAGGTAGCAATGGACCCTTCCCACCTTCTACCCCAGCTCATAAAATAGGTCAGCAACACCCCATGAACTCTCAGGGTAGAGCTAGGCCTCCTACCTCCAATCAAACCAGATATAACATCACTACCCATAACCAATTCCATCCATTATCGGAATTAACGGATAGGAATATTGGTTCCAGGGACAACAGATGGCATCCTAATGTCCATCCTAAACCTGGAAACCCCAATTCGCATAATACCCATTCTAAGCCTAATAAACGCAAGGCTCATCATAAAAACAACAACCAGGGCCCTATACATACCCAGAGGCATCCTTCTCATAATCCGAGAGATTATTACCATCATTATCCTCCACAACAAGGGTATTATAGGGATCAGTATTCAAATGATTACCAAAATCAATATTGGAGACCACCATATGATTATTATGCACCCCCTACTCCCAGAACCCCTGACATCCGCTCTAATAATAGTCATCATTTTTTAGAGAGGGGCAGGGTACGGAAAAGAAGCGACAATATAGAGGCAAGAGGGGAGGGAGGAGAATCAATAGATCCAACAAAACGAAGGAGAACATGATTGGGAAGGGTATTTTCAACCTTAGCGCATCCTCGCTTTCTGATAATGAATTAAGTCTATTGGATAAAGGGTTAAAATTTGCCCCAGCTAGGCCCATGAATAAATTCCAGGCCTTTATTGATATTCAGAAATTCGCAAGAAGGTTATCGATCAAAAGATATTTTATGAATAACCCTATCACTAAACATCCCTCATGCCAATATACTTCTCTTTCTAATGCTTCTACTTTCAATCCCCCACCACAAAGTAATTCAGCTGTCAGTTTATTTAGAGATCAAGTATTGAAAGATCTAAAAAATCTTCCCACTAAGAAAATATACAAAGATCCTAAAATAGACACAGCAATCAAATCCCTTCTAGAGCAGAAAGATCTCGTAGTAAGACCTGCGGATAAGGGGGGAGGGGTAGTCATTTTAAATAAGAGTGATTACATAGCAGAGGTATATAATATCCTTGGAGATACGTCTACATACCAACCGCTTCATAAAGACCCCCTATCAGAGTATAAACGCACTCTCAAAACTATTATTAAAAACGGTTATGATAAATCAATTGTTAATAAAAAAAGAGAAGGAATTTCTGTGTCCCAAGGCCCCTCGTTTACCGGTCTTGTATATATTGCCCAAAGTACATAAAAATCCACTAAAACCTCCGGGCAGACCAATAGTGAGCGGGATCGATTCACTCTGCTCTAGGATAGGGGCCTATATCGATCATCATCTTCAACCGTTAGTACTGCATACCCCTTCCTATTTAAGGGACACGAAGCATGTCCTAAATTCCATCAAAGATATCTCTATTCCTCCATCCTCTTTTTTGGTAACAGCGGATGTTGAGGCGTTGTACAGCAACATTGACCATAGAGATGGGATGACAGTCGCTAAACATTACCTTACGCATGAGAGCTCCTTACTCCCTCCACATATTGATTTCATACTGGAACTTCTGAATTTTGCCATGTCAAAGAATTATATGTGGTTTGACAGCAATTACTACCTGCAAGTCAAGGGAGTTGCCATGGGGGCAAAGTTTGCCCCCAGCCTGGCAAATTTGTTCATGTCCTATTGGGAGGAGGATAACATTTATGCTATGGACTGGCCTGAATTGTTGTATTATAAGCGGTATATTGATGACGTGCTCCTGTTTTGGAATGGCACGGAACAATCCCTTATTAATTTTTTCACTACCCTTAACAACAATTCTGTGAATATTAAATTATCATACAAGTTTAGCAACATTGAAATTGACTTCCTAGATCTCACTCTAATTAACACCGGTGGACACATTACTACCAAATCTTTTTTCAAAACCACCGATCGAAACAGTTTCATCCCACTAGGGAGCTGTCATCACCCCAGTTGGTTGGCAGGTATACCGAAGGGACAATTCCTCAGGTTGAGAAGAAACTGTACCAACATCGACACTTACCACACGCAGGCTAATATCCTTAAAGAACGATTCCTTCAGAAAGGATATGACGGGAAGGTTTTGAATGAAACTATGGAATTAATAACCAACATGGATAGGCATGATTTATTAAGCACCCAGACGAAACCACCTAAAAATGTGGTATGTCCATTTATTACAACATTCTCTGCCCAATATAGATCCATTAAACATATAATTACTAAGAACTGGGGGATTTTGAAGGCTGATACCACCCTTGCTAAGATACTTCCGGAGAAACCCGAGGTTATCTTCCGTAAATCATCCACCTCGCGGGATAAAATAGCCCCTAATGTTGTTACCATGCCTAAATCACCTTCCACTTTGTTTGACTATACGGGCTTCTACCCATGCAACAATTGCATCGCCTGTAAATGTAATGGTATGAGGAAAAGAAAGATAGACACCTATACATCCAACCAAACTAATAGATCGTATAACATCGATAAATTTATTTGCTGTAATAGCAGATTTGTTGTGTATTTACTGGAATGCCCCTGTCTCAAGCAATACATTGGTAGGACAACTAGGCGCCTTAGGGACCGCCTTCGAGAACATGTTAACAACATAAAGAAGGGATTTAAGGAACACTCATTGTCCCTCCACTATAGGAAACATCATCATAGAGACCCTACCAGCTTGAGATTTGTGGGCATTGACATTGTGACTCCACATTGGAGAGGAACTTGTAAAACTAGGGCCGTCTCACAATTAGAGACTAAACACATTTTTGAATTAGATACTTTATACCCTGCAGGTTTGAATATCGAACTGGATGTCAATTGTTTCATTGACAACAGTTAACCCTGCGGTGCTTGACTAATAGTTTGTGGATTTGTCCATTACCTTCGGATATTAGATATATTGCTATCCATTCTCTATTGCCAACTCACACATTTAGGCCAATTAAGCGGACCAGTTTACATCATGTTTTCAGGCCCTTATTGCGCATTGACACAGGATTATTCATTAATTCTGTCATCTTTTACATGCGCTTGTACAATTCGCATTCTGACCCTTATTAGTCCTTTTTATTGTGCTGGTGCCAACTGCACTTCGTTTTTTTTTTAATTTAATTTTATCTACTTTTTTATTCCATAATTTTGGAATTTTATCTTGCACGTTTTATATATGTTATTGTGTCATATATGGGTCTTGATCGAATCTCTGCTGACCAATTCCCATGCGTTATTTTAGTAATTTTACTATTTTGCCATTCCACCATGGTGTCCTTAACCTTATATATAGGTAATTCTCCCTACGGTGGGGGCTTGACATTACAATTGATTTACAATTGGTTTAACATCTAACCATTAACCCCGCTTCATTTGTTTGGGGCATATGGAGTTAATGGCTTTTTATTATAGCAGCACTGTCACCAGCTCTCTGTTTATCTTTTGATCTGGTTTTTATATCATTCTTCCTTTATATGCATTATTATGTATGGGATGCCCTTGGGTGGGTTTTTTTATTTAATATTGCTCTATGTTCCAACACCGGGTTCTGCAGCCATTTACCATCAGAGATTCACTTTTCTCTGTGCCAGTGGGATTGAACTGTGTATACACGGGATGATGGCATTCGCGCATGCGCTTTGAGCCTATCTCGGATAGCCGAGCTCCACTTATATGGAGCCGCTCTTCAGTGATTCTTGTTCTCTCCTGGCCCATGGTGAAATGGCATCCGCGCATGCGCACTCGGGTATTGCGGACGCACGGACTTCGGCAAGATGGCGCCGCATCAGTGCGCATGCGCGGAATACGGTATTTAGGTACGATCAAACGGTCACGGCAGCCCTATGTTCCACCTCTGAGGAAGTGCGTGCGCACGAAACGCGTCAGGTGGGACCCTAGGACGCCATTGACACCAAGCCGCCGGTGCCACGAGGAGGCCCGGCGGCCATTTTGACATCCAATAGGGTCAGTGTGTTTGCCCATACTTGGCTATTCTTCTGTATTCTGCACCTGTGCTGCTTTCAAATAAAGTTTTAATTACTACACTATGAGTGCTCCCCTGTGTCTCCTGTGAGGAGCTTTTCCATCCTTGTAGCCCTTGGGATTCCTGTGCCAGTTCCTTTTGGAGGCTCATCTAGATCGTTATTGCTCTGACCTGCTGGATCACTTCCCACCACATGAGGGCGTAGGATCTCCATTCTTCCAAGCCATATACCTGACCAGACTTGAGTGGAGAAAGGATCTTCAGGATATATACACATATGCGCATTACCTATGCGCGTTCTGGTTAGTGCAAAATTCTACCATTTACACTGGGAAACAAGGAACACTGTTTTTTCACTGGACTGTGTTTATTATTATTATTTCTATTATCATTTTTTTCAAGAGCGCTGCATTTCTTCTGTTTATATACCATGTAGTGTCATCCACTGTCACGTACCTGGTTGGAGGCCTACTTGACGTGAAGGCTTCCCTTGTGGCTGAGTGCCAAGATCCCCTAAGGGTCAGAACAGGGAGTGCAAGGCCTAAAGAAGCACAGGTGCCTTTTAGGTAGCTCTGTTGGTGGTTGCTGGCAGCAGAGTCCACCGGATAGCTGATCTGTCAGGACTATGGCAGGACCTCTGTTGCCCTTGGAGATGCAGCAGGACCAATTCAGAGGCCACAAGCAAGATGGCACCCGAGGTGGTGGCATGGTCAGACAGGCAGGACTGGACTGAGAAGTGTAGTCAGGATGTAAACCGAGGGCATACCCAGAGAGGCAAGCCAGAGAGTGGGCAGGAGCGTGATAAGGAACAATAGCCAAGGGTATACACAGGAATCAGAAGGAGCAGACAGCAGAGTATTCAGGGGGAAGGCTAGAGTCATGCACAGATGGGCAGGGCAGAGTCCTTATAGCAAGCTGGGGTCAAAATCAGGAAGCAGAGACAAGCTGTGTCAGTAACAGGAGGTCCAAGGAATATAGGAACAAGGAGTACTGGTAGCTGAAGATTATTCAGCAAACTCTGAGTGCAGTCATTGTCCTTATATAGGGTGTTTGTCGCCAGTCCCAGCAGCAGGTTTGAGTGAACATGCTCGCATTTCTGTGCAAACGAGAACAGCCACGTATAGTATTGGTAAATATGGCAGGTGTTTTCCCCAGCACATGCTCATTTTCGTTCTGCTGTCTTCTCAGCATATACCCACCTATGCTCTGCATGGAGTTCTGACAGTCACTGACTCCGGCAGGAACAGTCTGTCTTGGCTCCTCTCCAGACTCTGCCCCGCCAGCAAGCCCAGAAGCCAGGACTCAGGACTCCTCTCCTCGACTCAGGATTTTGGATGCAGGACATGAGACTCTACTCAGTACTCTGGACATTGGACTCAGAACTCAGTACAATGGAGTCAGGGCACAGAACACTGGAATCAGGACAGAGGACTCAACACTTTGAAAACAGGAGTCAGGAAACTGGACACAGGACTCTGAACTCAGAAAAATGGACTTTGGACACTGGACTCTGGAAGATAGCTTCAGGACATTGGAATCAGGATGCTGATATTAAACTAAGGACACAGCGTTCAGGATCATAGACACACGACTCTGGATACTGACTCAGGGCTCAGGACTCTTAAATGAACTCCCACAAACATCAATTCACAGATGTTAAATGCATAAATGCTTTTTCAATAAATGCACATTATCTGTCCTGTGCCACTTCCTCTTCATGCCCAAAAAACAAAGGCAGCACTTAGGAGAGGTGGAGGCATATCACTCCTCCAGGGAACAATAGAATGACAGGGGTTCCAGCTGCTAGAACTACAGACCTAGTGCCAGAAACCATGGCTGCCAGATTCCTCCACAGTCTAATTAAAATAACCAACTCCCCATTGCCACAAAAGCCCCTAATACACTTTTTTCCAATGACCTCCTAAGGGATAAATTCACATTTTGACCAAAAATAATAAATGCACATTTTTTTGCAGGTAAAAAAATGTGCATTTAATATTGTTGGTTGCAGGACCCTGTAAAGCATTGCAGCGGCAATCAGCAGGTCACTGGTGCCCTGCAGGTCTCCTGCAGACCTGTCAGTACAGGATGTACAGGCAAGCAGATATACTGACAGGAAGATTCAATGAACTACCACAGTGCTCCACAGCGCCGTGGTAGTTCATTGAGCACTACAAGCTGACAGCCGCTAAGGCTGTTGGGACTTGTAGTTAATTAAGTTACAGAACACTGTGGATGAATGACATGGCCGTGTGGGTGGAGCTGCACGGTTTTAAAAAAGTGACAGCTAGTATGAGGAACTTTACCCCGTACTTCTATCATGGGAGGGGCACTCCAGGGGGTATGCATACTCCAGGTTGAGAACCCTGCTCTAAACACAGCAGATTTAAACACCTTAGGAAGACTGCAGAAGTACACAGATCTGGGCTAATCACTACACTACATAATACTCATATGCAAGATCTCAAATCTTTAATGAAATTTTAGAATCATGAACATACTAAATATAGAAAGAAGATACTGTACATTCAACGACATACTCAGCAAATTCACTTACAAGCACCTGACATACACTCCAAAAAAATCAGCTTGCCCAAACAGTAGTCCCAGAATTCTAGCTAAACCTATTTGTGTCTTGGTGGTAATCCAGGTCCCACACCACCTACAAACTGCTATACATCCAAATGATCACAAGATTACCAAACTGTGAGTCACTGGCGTAGCTACAGGGTCACAATTGCAACCCTGTCCCTGCTCCAGGGGGCCCATGCGGCCTCCGTGTCACATTAATCCTGTCACACTATGTCAGTGGGGAAATGTAAACTCAGAGGGCCCAGGCCAGCCGGGAGTTGTTGTAATTTCCTACAGACAGGGCAGGCGCTGTGGCGGGGGATGGACTATACTTCCTATGATGCTTTGTGTCGGTGTAGTCATGGGATACGGGACTGGGCTTTTGGCCTGCCGGGCCCTCTGTGTTTACTTTTCCCCAGTGACAAAATGTGACAGGGCAGGTTGAGTGGTGAGCAATGTCCAGAGTTCAGGAAGTGAGGAGACCTGTGGCAGAGATGTGAGCAGCAGAGAGGAAGAATTCTATAGCATTCATAGGCACTGACTAGAAGCAGCAGGAAGGAAAAATCAGCCTCAACCCATATGTCAGGAATGGACTCGCCAATGGTGGTGGGACTCACCTGCCTTGTGGGCTGCAGTACCAAGGCTGGCCAGCGGGTGCTCTCAGCAGCCAGAATCTCACTCCTGCAATCAGGGCATTATCTGAGGCTGATTGCAGGAGGTGTATTTAAGTAGCACCAGGCCTGTGATCAGTGCCTTGGTGTTTTTTTTTACCATGAGCCCCTGTACCTGCATCCTGTCTGCTTCCTGCCTGATCCTGCTTTGATCCTGACTCTGAACTCCGCCTGTCCTGACCTCGGCTATTCCTGACCACTCTTCCGCTCGCTTCTGGTACCCTGTTTGCCTGTTAGCTACCGACCCGGCCCACCTGACTACGTTGTGCTCCATATATATATACATATATATATATATCAGTTAAGGTTTGGGTTGGTTGCACCTTGTTGTATGTATTTGTGTTAGTTTTGGGTTTGGTTTGTTGCACTGCGTTTGTTTGTGTTGCCTTAATAAATTATCTTATTTACACGCTATACCTGAAGTCTGTGTTTCCCTGGGTCGGTCCACACACCTCTGGTCATTCCCGGAGCCCTGACACCATAGAGGAATCACCGACCAGCATGACGAGAAACAGAAGAGTTAACTACACAGTTGCAGCCAATCCGCCTCCTGCTACCTACTGGACCAATAGGTGTTGTTGCAACCTTCCCTCCTTCCCAAGCCCACCACCTTTGATTGAGAAAGATGCCGTGGTGACTGGGTGGGGGGGAGAACAAAGCTGATCATTTTAGGGAAAAATAATCTGGAGAATGTGCACAGGGAATAGATGTTTCCTGCAAAGGATGGATCGACTTCAGTATAACAAGCCTGTTGGGTTTATTTCACACAATCACTGCTGGTGGCAATAGCGTATTTTTCCTGCTCTATTCAAAACTAAAAGAGAGTTTAAATATTTAAAAGTACACTTATGATTTGTACCTTGAGTATGTAGTTGTGTTTATGTTCCATTCATAGTGTTTAATGATTTCATTTTTGTCTGATCTCATTACTAAGATCTGAATGTAATAACAGGACACTTACCTGTCCAGGGATCCAGCACCATCCTCAAATAGGCTGGTTCTTCACTAACCCTGAGGTTAACTGTGGGCAGCTGGCTACGTAGCTTTTGGCTTCATAGCTGGCTGCCCATTGTGCATGGAAGACTGTGGGAAAACTCGGTCAAAACGAGGTACCTGCTACCCCGCCCCCCCCCCACGAAAAAAAAAATACATGCCAAATGTGGCAGGGGAGGAGGACTTAAAGCAGAACTTCCCCTTTTAGATGGTTGCAATAGTAGAAAAGGAGTGCTCGATGTCCAAAAGAATGCACTTTTGATGGTAGATTAGGAGGCATTTATTGAGAGTAACAAGTACATCAAGCCAACGCTTTTCAGGAGAAAAGACTCTCCCTTCTTCAGGGCTGTTGTTGCATGCTATTAAATAGGAAAAATTACCACGTCATTCCAGGGGCAGCAATGGATGGTGACATTCTCTCCATATCCAAATATACAAGCTGCACCCATTTCCATTAAGCTGATCTGGGCAGCTGCTTACAAATCTTTTGAATTACCCACTCAATATGTAAATAAAACATGAAATAACTCCTTAGCCACTTGGAGTATCTTGGCACACAGTGGAAACGGAGAGTGGACGGGGGGGGGGGGGGGACCAGGTCAACTTTGTAACAGAGGCCACAAGCTTCAAGCTACACCTCCCCAGTGAGCATGAAAATACAGAGAAGGGCAACCAAACTGATAAGAGGCATTGAGGAGCTCAGCTATGAGGAAAGATTAGAGGAAATGAATTTATTCTCTCTTGAGAAGAGTATATTAAGGGGGGATATGATCAACATGTATAAATACATCAGTGGTTCATATAGTGAACTCGGTGTAGAGTTATTCACCCTGAGGTCATCACAGAGGACAGGGGAGCACTCTTTACATCTGGGGGAAAATAAATTTATTCTCCAAACACGGAAAGGTTTCTTCACAGTAAGATCTGTGAAAATGTGGAATAGACTCCAAGAGTTGGTTCTGGCCAGCTCAGTGGATTGTTTTAAAAAAGGCCTGGATTCTTTCTTGGATACACAGAGTATAACTGGATACTAACATTTATAAGTAAAAATGATCCAGGGAATATCCGAGTGCCTCTCGGGTGATCAGGGAGGATTTTTTTCCCTGCAGGAGCAAATTGGATCATGCTTTGCTGTTTTTTTGCCTTCCTCTGAATCAACTGTGGGTGTAGGATTATAACTTTTTTTTGTTTTTGTTGAACTGGATGGATTTTTGTCTTTTTTTCAGCCAGAATAACTATGTAACTATGAATGTCATGAGAAAGTGAAAGAAAAAAACCTTCTGGATTCAAGACAGAAATTGGGAATCATTGGCCTGGCATTTATTACAACTTCAAGCCTTTATTGGAGGTGTTGAAGTTCACATTAAAATTAGTATACATATATAGTATGCCAACATTTTCATTACAGTCTACATTTGATTACTAGATTGTGCTTACAGTAATGAACATGCCATCTTTGTTACCCTGCTTGTATATCATTGCAGAATTTGAATAATAATTTGAATAAAACCTACATCTGTGGAAATTTGAATGTCCCTGCGAAATTTCTATATCCTCAATATATCCTCATTATCTGCCAATCTGCTAGATTTTACCAACATAATATATAGTAACTAACAATCACTTACTACAAATTAAGTCAGCTCATAAAGTCACATTAAAAAATAACACAGAACCAATTTATAGGGACTCTGGATCCACGGAAACACATACGTAGACAGCCCCCCAGGGTGGGAGACCATGGCAGCTGTCCCATATCCCTTCCTCTTCCATTCCCCCTCCCTATTCCTGTTTTTTTTTAAGTCATGCTTTCGATCTAGTTGTATGCACACGTTTGATCTGTGTGCTGTCCTGAAATTACTCTTGTAACTGTTCACTTTGCTCTAATAGAGTTTGAAAAGAATTTAAAGAAAAAAAAAACAGAACCAGACATATGAAATATTAGTACATCATATAAATAATAAGCGAATGTCAGTGACATTTCTTTTAGTGACAATATTTCAGAAAAAAAGCTATAGATGTTCTCTAAAAAATAAAATTGTTCACCAGCAAGGCAGTACAGTGACTGTGATTAGCACGTCTAGAGCTGTCGGTTCAAATCCCAGTCATGCCACTACCTGCCTGGAGTTTGCATGTCCTTCCTGTGCCTGTGTGGGTTTCCTTCCACACTCCAAAGACTTGCTGGTAAGTTAATTGGATCCTGTCAAAATTGGCTCTAGTATGAATGAATGTGAATGTGTGAATGTGAGTTAGGGACCTTAGACTGTAAGCGCCTTGAGGGCAGGGACTAATACAATACATATGTAAAGCGCTATATAAGCACCTGTAATAAATAAAGAACCATTGGTCCATTTGTCTCACATGTAATACTGGCATTTACTAAAATCTGTGGAAAATAGAGCTTAGTGCAATAGTCAGCAAATGTTATGATCTGCTAAATGTGCCTAGACATGTGCAAAATGAAAAAAATTGTTTCAGATTGATTCATTAAGTTACAAATTTTGTTAAATTTGTTTTGTTTATTCGTTTTTGACCAGATTCAACATTTTTCCAATGGATCTGAAGTATTCCAATTTGAATAGAAAATATATAAATCTGAATTCATGGTGAAGAATAGCTGGTTCTATTCTATTTGAATTTTGGAAGACTGTTATATTCTTTTCTATTCTAATATTTTCTATTCTATTTTATTCTCTTCTTTTTGTTTTACTTTATTCTTTTCTATTCTATTGTCTTATTCTATTCTGTTTTATTCGAAATTAGAATTACGGAAGACAGCTATTTCTCTTCTATTTTTTTCTATTCTTTCTGCTTTATCTATTTTTTTTCTATTCCATTTTCTCTTCTCTTCCTTTATTTTCTGATATTCCATTCTATTCTTCTATTTTCTATTCTGTTTTATTCTATTCTTTTCAAAATTCGAATTTAGGAAGACATGTTTTTTTTATTTTATTCTATTCAAATACATTCTACTTTTTTCTATACTTTTCTATTCCTTTCTAATATATATATATATATATATATATATATATATATATATATACATACACACACATACACACACACATAAACATGTATATATATACATATACATAAATATACATTTATATTTCTGTATTCGATTTGAATTTCGGACAACATTTTGTTTAGTTATTTCAGATACATTTCAAATTCATTACTATTGTAATTTGGAAATTTGGATCCATCCGAATCTCTAAATAACAAAAATTTAATTTGTTCAGAACTAAATGAACTGTACATGTCTAAATGTGACATTTGCTGTAAATTTCCTTAAAACATCTGTACATATGCCAGTGTGATGTGGGGAGCTTGTGTTCTAAAATGCAATTAAGTCTGAATGGGCAAGAACTGTGAGAAATTACTCATTGGGCACTTTCTGGTGATTTGACCCTTGTATGCCATAATTTCTGTACACAATACAACTTCACTTTAATACTAATAAAAAAAATCAAGTAAAATGATCTCTAGGTCGGCTGTTGACAAATTTCCTTTATTTAATCCCAAAATATGATTTACACAATACATTTTTTTTTAATCATTTTTAACCTCTTGGCGCTGGCCAAACGCAAATGTGCGGCCTCCCGGCGTCTGGGTGTAGACACCGAGTGCCGCACATTTGCGTTCTATAAAAAAAAACATATGCGCTGAGAGCGAGCGCCCTGCGCGCTCCCAGCACACATCTGGTACTCACGGAAAGGCCCCGATCTCTTTCGATTGGGACCTATCCCGATCATGTGACCGCCGTGATGGCGTATCACGGCGGTCACATGACCCTAAACCCCGCCCCGCCTCCCGGCTTCTGAAACCCTTAAAGGGCTGGGATGCACCAGCGCCAAGGGGTTAAAGTAATATGTTAATGTAAAAAAACAATGTCATAAAACATTTAAATAAAGAAAAGTGCACGGAAAACAGCTTAAAGAAAATAAGGACAAACAATTACTGAAAATGTACTGAACAAATATGGACCACAGATTTGCCTAACTTGATATAAATATATCAAGCGAGTTACATTTTGTAAGCCAATGATTATAAGGCTCCATTCACACTAGGACATTTCAAATTGCAGGCAGAATTTGAAAACGTGCTGTGAAAATGTGCGATCGCGTGTTCAGGTGCCATTCATTTCAATGGCACCTGAAAACACGTGGCATTTTGCTGCAATTGTGGAACATTTTTCAGCGCTTCAAAACACGCCGCAATCATTCAAACAAAAAATTATGTGACGCGCGACACCCCAAAATGGTTCCAGGACTTTTTTTTTTGGAGTTGCGCATTCCACGATTTTGTTTGTGCTGTTGAAAACCACACTGTGTTCACAACAAAAATGCTCCACGTTTTCAGGTGCCATTGAAATTGATGGTACTTGAACATGTGATCATGTGCTTTCACATTTTTACAGCGCGTTTTCAAATCGCAAGCAGAATCGCAGCAATTACTCCCGCGATTTGAAAAGCCCTAGTGTGAATGCAGCCTTAGAGACAGGTATCCAGAGAAAACTGTAAAGTTATCCATCCTGCTTACATAAAAAGATAAAAGACAGTTTCTAGGAAAACACAAAAAAGATCCTTCCACATTTGTGTTTTTCATTAAGCACAGCTCAATTAGGTGTTTATTGGTATTTTTAACTAAACTAAGCAGTGTAAGGAGTTGCAACAATGCATTGCATTTACCCCACACAATGCACACCAGTGCGCATGTGTTACACAGAGCATAACACATGTGCGCTGGTGTGAGGTGGCCCTTAAAGCCCAGTTCCATGAAAGTTCACTCTTGGAATCAGGCCTCCTTGGACTGCAGTGGTTGATTGCTATTTAGTCTAAAGGCAACAGGCTCCCCTAACAGAGAATGAATAGAGAGTTAATCTTAAGCAAGCCATACATAGATCGAAATTTGGCCAGCAGAGACTGGCCAAATTTGGATCCATATATGAGCACCCTGGTTTTACACAAGTCGATCTATTGGTTGACTAGTGTACAACCAGCCTCTCAGGTTTTTCCTGAATGGTTAGTGCTGCCGGCTATATCCGGTAACACTAATGATTGCGTTCTGCTGGCAGGGAATCGCATGCCCGACGAAGGGGTCCTGCACGATTGTGAAATGTTGCACTGTTTTGCTTGTGATGTGATCATGCTTCAATAAAAAATTGTTTGGACTTAAATCGAAGATCCGTGGTGTGCTGGCAAATATCTACACTGCCAACAAGAAAGGCTCCCCACTGGTAGAGCACAATAGCGCTGTAGGAGGGATTCCCGCATCAACACTGTGATTGCAAAGATTGCATAATCTAAAGTCTGCCTTACAATGGGGATAGTAGTTCACCTTGGAGGGATTTCCTCTCACTTCCTCTTGTGGCTATTGGGCAGGAATTGAAAGGAAATTTCCCCAGTGGGACACAGGGGCAAAACACCTAACAGGGGTTATAACCCTCCCTTACGTTACCACAAATAAAAAAAAATACAACTATTTTATGTTACATGCACTTATAACATAAAATACATGCCATTAACCAGTTGACAGCATCTGTCAAAACACATTCCTATGCTAGGTTGAGCTGCTACTCCGTTTTAATGTTACTATGATGTTTTGAGTTGATAGAACCTGGTAGTTCTCCATATTGTGTGGCTGCACTTTTTCAAACCACTGTTCCAATGAATTCTTCCTGGTTAACCAGAAGCACATTTTTAAATTACTTTCCCAAATTAACAATGGTGTCCAGTTGAAACAAATATTTTGGTAGTTTTGCCTCCACTCCTTTCTTTTTCAAATACGGCAGTACATACAACATGAAGAAAATTTCCACTTTGGTCTCTGCTGCCTTCCAGAAATCTGCAACAAAACATACAGGGACAATGATGGTCTCTTTACAAGTGTGTACAGCTCTGCGTAAAATGTGTTTATGGTGACCATCTGGCATTGGATTTGTGTGTAGTAGGCATGGTCATCCCTCAGCGTAAAAGAGCTCTCACTCCACCTTAAGCAAAAGGAGTGATACTTGCTGGCATACCTTTTTGTACTATCTGGATAATTGTATAAGCACTTCACTAGTAATGGCCAGTCTCTTTCACCACCTTTGTCTACAACATGCCTACTAAAACCTACAAGCCATGGCTTTTATAGATACATGGCTAAATCATAGTGTTCCACTTCTACCATCTCATTGTATTTTTGTATTTTTCAAATTTCAGTTTTTTTTGTACTGATGAATTACCTCCTGTTCCATACATCTCATCCATTCTCGGTTGTGTATTATTTTTCCATGTCCAGCATTTAGAAAGGTCCTTAGCTTTGACATCGGCATGAGCTCATTAAGGTTCTTTGTGAATGATATCATGTACGGTGAATGACAGTCTGCAATTCTTACATAAGTTGGCCCATGCAAATTACTTCTGATTGGTGATAGGAGTTTTTAAGACGTGAAATGCGGTTGAAAGGTGTAAGGAATCTCCACTTAGGATGACCTTCATAGTCACGTATATTGTACAACTTTCTTTCTTTTTTATTTTTAGGCTTAATATTATATAGCGGAGCAAGCATTGCATCATACTCACTATCAAAATTTGGATATAATTTATTCTCAGCTCGTAATGCAATTCCTTCTGCCATTCTTGAGTTTCTGGGGCTTTTTTTCCGATTGAAGAAAAGTTTTCCCTGTATAAGTAACAGCTCAATTTGGAAAGGTTCAATTTGCCTGATCCTGGTTGGAAGAGTACTGCTATAATATATATAGGATTTCTTTTTGGGATTTACACATGGATTGTATGGGAAAGAAGTTCTGTGTCTGCTCAATTTGGTAGGAGTTGTTGAATTTCTTTTGACATTTAAGAATAATGGAAAAATGGTCTTGTCATCTACAAAGCAATTTTTCTTGGAAGAAACAGTAAGCTTATCCTCTTTGCATGGTGCTGAACGTTTCGTTGACTTTGTTGAAAGTGTTTTTTGTGAGGGAAAGTTAGACTTATCAGACGTTTTCTTAAGCTTGCTTGCTTTTCTTTTCTTCTGTTTGGTTTTATTACCTTTACTCTGTGTGCATGTAGAAGATGTACTGCTAGCATTGACAGATAAATTGACTTCATGGACAAGGCATGTTTCACTTTTGATGTGTGGGAGCTTCTCTTGATCAGCAAGAGTTGTAAGATGATTACTTTGTATAGGTTGGCATTGATTGCTCTTTAAGTTTACTTCTTCTTCCTTCTTCCCATTGGCAGGAGAATGACTCTGAAGTTCTGTAGAAGATGTACTATTACCTTGTGCAGATGAATTTATTTCATGGATGAGGTTAGATTCATTCTTGTTGAGTGGAATCTTGTTTTCCTCAGTGGCAGGAGGCAAAGGATCATTATTCTGTGCAAGTGGCTCGTAGTTTGGTTTTGCATTATTATTTTGGGTTTTATTTGTTTGCTCTGTGTTGTGGTTGATCTGCAGTTGAGAAAACAATCCTGGTTGAAAAACTAAAAATATATCCCTTTTTTGTAATAAAAGTTGCATATCTGTAGAGAGTGGGATAATTGGTGCAGTCACCTGGTATAGGCTTCCTGTTGTAAGACAATAGAATTGTCCTGTTGCTGGACTATGCAGATATCTTCTGTTTGGAGTAAGTGGATTTGTTATGGTTGGTAAAAAAAAGGTCGGTTTGCATGCATCTGGGTGGTTCATGATCAATGTAATGAAAGATTTATTCAGTGGATAGATTAGAGATGACCACTATAGGAGCAGACTACACGCAGGCAAGGATTTACAATTGTAAATTTAGTTCTTTGTTAGTCAATCAAGATCTTTTCGTGCTACTCTGAAACACAAGGAGAAAAAAATAATGTAGCGCTTCATATGGATTTTGCTTTATGATCACAAAAAAAAGCGGTAATCTGTAAACAGTGCAATTCATCTTTAGATAAATAACATCAGCCATGCACTGTTTCACATTAACGTCTGGATTATCTGTGACCAATGTATAGTGGAGCCTCCTTTATAGACACATACCAATTCCTGGTTAACACTGCTGAGAGTTTGCTAAACAAAATCACATGACAATTGAAGGGGAGGGTGGGGGACACAACTTCTGATGATGGAGGGGCTCTTGACATCTGATCTAAAGGCGGGAAGGGGGGGGGGTGCGCTGGACATTTGCCTAAAATTATGAGAATAATGCAATTCTATGCCAGTTGAAAAGGAGAGTCGCAAACCGCTATCATCCACAAGAATGTTTATTGGAGACTGCTCAGGCAGAACCATGTTCTGTCTGAGCAGTCTCCAGCAAGGTCTGCACCTGCCCTTTACAGCTTAATTCGTTACTAAAACTAGTAATCAAATGCAGAGGCAATTATTTAATATGATAACAAGTAGGTACATTTATATAGTTTTACAGATACAACTGACCCTTTGAGGGCAACTAGAATGCAGTAGTGGCCCATGACGAAATGGGGATTGACACCCCTGGTATACAGTATATACCTAAAATCTTGCATTCTTCTGGCGGGTCATGTGATATCACAGGTATCTTGGTGATTGGCAGATCTGAAAGCTGCAGAGAATGGCACCACGTGATGACACTAGCACCATTTCCTGCGGGTTCAGGGCAGCTTGGGGACACACCCACAGGGGGTGTGTCTATGTCATACTAAACTCATAGGAAGAGGATTGAATTGCACTGGGCATCATTCAACCCAGAAGAGAAATGGAGCTAGGTCACAGAGTGGTGAGTCTGCAGGGGACAGGGCTAAATATAGGGTGAGTTTACAGTATATTAGATATTTAAGATGTTCCCTTTTAGAATTTGTAAAGGTATATTGTAACAGGCAACACATTTTTGTGACAGTGCAGAGAATGAAAAAAATAATAATTATTTTTTGTTACTCACCTACAGGAGTACAGAATATTTTGTCTTTGTTCCCCTTTAGGATATATTGGGACTTTTAAGGCAACATCCACAAAATTGTATAAATGCATTACATTTTTCATTACAAAATGTTAAAACATTATTAGATCAACACGTTGTACAAATAACTAAAATCCCACATAAAGGTGGTGACAAGAGAACATGCTGACTTGCTGTAGAGTAATGTTCTCCCTCTTCTATGAACCAAGGGAGAAAAGAAAGGAGAGTAGACTTCAGCTAGAGACCCAATGTGTTTCAGAGCTCAGTCTTTCTCCAGGGGTGAGCTAACAGAAGGGATGGCCAAAAAACATTCTATAGAGTACAATAGATAATAAGACTTTGCAATTATATCATTTGAAACAATAAAATTAAAGACATATGTTCATATTACATACCATCCAATTTCTTTAAATGGATTTACTCACCATAGTTACAAAAGACAGGGAAATCTCCTCTTAATGTGTCCACCATCCACACCTCAAGGTGTCCCAGGCTGGATAGAAGCATAATGTGGGGAGACCCCAAAAAAGAAATTTGTCACACTGGGTGAGAAATTCTTACTGACAGAAGATCCCACGCCCTTCTGTCTGTATATGAATATTCATTGCCCAGTATTAGTTAATATATTCTCAACATATACCTCTCTCTCTGATGAGAAATGCATATGGTTTAGTAAATGATTTTTTTTCTCCTCATAGATCTTTTCTTGGCTATATACCCTCTAACCTGGTTCTGTTGTCTCTGGGTGACCCCAGTGTGCGAAATGTATTTTTTTGGGGGAGGTCCCCATGCTTTTCCCACATTATGCTTCCATCCAGCCTGGGTCGCCTTGAGGTGTTGATGGTGGACACATTAACGGGAGATTTCTCTGTCTTTTGTAACTGTGGCAAGGAAATCCATTTAAAGAAATTGGATGGTATGTAATATGGACATATGTCTTTAATTTTGTTTCAAATTATATAATTGCAAAGTCTTATTGTTGTCTGTTGTACTCTGTTGTACTATAGAATGTTTCCTAGCCATTCCTTCCCTTCCGCTCACCCCTGAAGAAAGACTGAGCTCTGAAATGTATTTGGGTCTCTAGCTGAAGTCTACTCACCTTTCTTTTCTCCCTTGGTTCATAGAAGAGGGAGAACATTACTCTACAGCAAGTCAGCATGTTCTCTTGTTACCACCTTTAGGTGTGTTTTTAGTTGTTTGTACAACGTGTTGATCATCTCCCATGACAGATCTTCCTCTTCACTGAAGTAGGGGATCAGTTGGTCATGGTAACACTGTGACAAAGACTATAATGCGAGACATTTAACTTGCTGGCCACCCCCGTCCAGGATGGGGCATGTCGCAGCCTACCGAATGCTGAGCTAACGGACTGCGCGCGCTCGCTGGTCAGACTGGGGTGACCACTGGATCTAGATTATCCAGCCCGCCACCCAGGCTGACTGTTGATAGAAGATCTCTGCAGGAAAAGAAAAAAAATCCCAAGAAAAAAGAAAAAGCTATAGGACCACAAGTCTCAGCGCAAAATCATGTCCGTACTCCTGAAGACACTAGGCAGAATGACTGGATGCCCATAGCAGTTTTTGCACAGAGAGAACTGTCCATAGGAGGTGCCAAGTTATTTTAACATTTTATCACAATTAAATATTTTTGCCTTGTGTTGACTTCATTTATACAAGTTTGAAACTTTAAATGTTTAACATTAGTGGCAGACTGTCAAGATTCTAATGTAATAGAAGTAATCGGAAAAGATTTCAATGCCTCTCTTCTGAATGTTGAAGATAAGTTTCTCCACAATGCCTAGAGCTACAGAAAAGAATGAAGGCTTGTTTGAAAGTACTTTAACTGTTCGATCAGTATTTGTAAATGCTTTACTGTGCATTGTCTGAGCATAGGATTACTTTAGGTTTCTTATTTACTTTATGCTATCCGCATTTTATGTTTAACCACTTGCCCTCCTGAGGATTTACCCCCCTTCCTGACCAGGCTGTTTTTTGCGTTACGGCACTGCGTTACTTTAACTGACAATTGCGCTGACATGTAACGCTGTACCCAAATTAAATTTACATCCTTTTTTCCCACAAATTGAGCTTTCTTTTCGGTGGTATTTGATCACCTGTGCAATTTTTATTTTTGGTGACATAGAAAAAAAAGACCGACAATATGAGAAAAAAATTATATTTTTGACTGTTCGCTATTAAATATGTCCAGTAAAAAAAATCTAATTTCGTCATAAATTTAGGCCAAAATGTATTCTGCTACATGCCTTTGCTAAAAAAAAAAATCCCAATACATGTAAATTAATTGGTTTACGTGAAAGTTATAGCGTTTACAAATGGCGGTATATATACTGCCATTTTTTTTTTTTTTTTTACTAGTAATGGTGTCATTCAGCGAATTATTGCGGACTGTGGTGGACATTCTGACACTGGGGGGAACTGACTTGGTGTCACTGACATCCCCAGTGACACCAATACAGTGATTGGTGCTAAAATAAAGCACCTACACTGCACTAATGGCACTGGGCAGGAAGGGGTTAACATGAGGGGCGATCAAAGGGTTAACTGTGTGCAGGGAGGGTTTTACTAAGGGGCGGTGTCTGTGTGCTTCACTGTAATCACACTGCTCTGGATGGCTGTGCTGTGCACAGCCATCCAGAGCAGTCTGCCAGAGCTGACAGGAAAAACTGTTAGTAAACAAAACAGTTCTCCTCCCCGTCGGAGATCTTTGGAAATCACTGGGTGTCGGCGAGTAATTACCGTCCAGGACCTGGTGATTGACAGCTGCGGCTGCGAATGGAAATGCCCCCTACCCTGAAATTCAAAATCACGTGCCGCCCTGTAGCAGTATTTCTGCTATAGGGCAGCCGGGAAGCAGTTAATTTAGTAACTTTTACCTTATATTGACCTAATTTATACACATTTAAAACTTTGAAATGCTGAATTATATTACATTTATTTCAATTTATGCAGGATGTTTGAAATGTAAATAGATTGGGGACATTTTTAGATTTTATATTTATAAAATGCTATGTGGAGTATCTGTACTTGCATTGAACAATAAAGTAGATTTTATTCTTCGGAAGATTTAAAATCTACTTTATTGTTTGCAGCTCTCCAGAACTTTGCTGAATTACTTTGATGCAATATAAAATACTATATACTGTAATAATGTAACTTGTTATCTAATTTCAATATGAGATATATACCACACAGTGTTGATGGATGTTTTACCATATCAAAAATATATTGACTGATCCCTATATTGATATTTCATCCTTACATATGCTAATATCACACTCATCCAACGAGTCTCACAAACTATTTGTGGCAGGAATTTCATACTGCGGAAACCTCCTACTATAGAAGGGGGGCCCTCGGTTTCTTCCCAAAAACCTCTGGGGATCAACGGTGACAAGCAGAGGGTGAGGGCTCATGTACACTACAGCTGATAAACTCCCGTTTAGGAGCTGTTCAGTGTTTTTTTCAGCAGCCCCTGAACTCTCCCTATTGTTTTCCTATGTGCCCATGTACACTATGTCGTTTACAGGCAGTTGAGTTTACAGCAGGGGCGGACTGACCATTTGGAAACTCGGGCACTGCCCGAGGGCCCGGAGCCAGTAGGGGGCCCCATGAGATGCCCCTGGTACCTTTCCCATAGGCTTTTTTGAGTTTGAGCAAGGACACAGGGGCCCCATGATCCCCTATTGTCCGGGGGCCCCATGAGTTGTCAGTCCGCCCCTGGTTTACAGTCGTTTTTTTTGAACGCAGAAAACTTGCATTCAGGAGTAGAATTTATCAGCGTTTTAAATGCCAAAACGCTTGTAAATGCGGCTAAACGCATTTATAAGCGTTTGCGGTTTAAATTTTTTTTTAACTCTTACATTTCTAGATGCTGTCCACGTACCTGGATAGTGAGCCTGATGTGAAGAGGCAGGCCTCCCGTTCAACTCCGGCTCAAGGACCGCTGATGGTGAGACAGAGGCCGCAGGGGCACGGTGGGGTATGTGTGCCTGTGATCAGTCCAGTAATAGCTGGTAAGCAGATGAGCTGCAGGCTGGAGGCAGGAAGCAGGATTCTGATGCAGCCGTGCGGGATGGATGGATACCCGAGAGCAGAAGAGTAGTCGGGTCACAGGCCAGGTCAGCAGCGGAATATCAATCAGACAGGAGCGGAGACAGAAAGGTAAATCCAAGGCAAGCCAGAGGTCAGGGCAGGAAGCAATCAAGCAGAGATCAAGAACAAGCTGGTTCGGTATCAGGAGGCAATCACAGGAATCAGGGAACACAAGCAGGCATCAGACTATACGGCAATGGGACATCTACTGCAGTCAGTTTAAATAGCCCTTTTGGCGCCAGCATTAGTGAAAGGCCCGCGCCTGTATGCGTGAGTGCGCCTATGTCTGAGCACCCGCACATCTGTTCAGCGTGTAAGAACTGTGCACATGCGCATATTTGTGCGCTGTGGAACTTCACCTGCACTATAGACAGGCCTTTCCTGACAGCCTTTTTTCATCATGAAAAATGCATGCAAAGTGTTTTCCCGGTACTCAAATGGACCTGGTACACCATACTTTGAGGTTTCGCATGAAAGAAAATATGTTAGACACTGCTGCAATAATTAATGCACAGAAATGAGCTGGAACACATCCACACACCACAAAAAAAAGAAGACAGCTAATCTCAACAAATACTGCTCTATCTGCTTCTGCTCTCTTTATTTCTCTCAAAATGTCTGAAATAGTTAGTTTTTTACTGTTTTTCAGTGCATTCTGGGAATTTTAGAAGGTCTCCTGAGGTTATCTTTAAAAAACGCTTTTAAGCGCAAGCGTGCATAAATGCGGTATGCAAACGCAGCTAAACAGACGTTTTTTAACCTACGTTTTCCAGCAGTCAGTTTCCATCGTTCAGAAGTGTCCCGTGCACATGGAGCCTGCATGCAGGTAAAAAACCTTGAGCCTTTACAAACACTTTAAGTCTCCACGCACACTAACATTTTTTATAAGCGCAATTTTGTTTAAAAAAAATACACTTTTATAGATTTTAATGCACAAAAACACAATATAATACCCAATTGATTGGCAAAATATAAAAGATGATGTTACATCAAGTAAACAGATACCTAACTTGTCACACTTTAAAATTACGCACGCTCTTGGAATGGTATTTAAAAATCTCCACACGCGAAACTTTAAAAGCCTTTACAGGTTACCATTTTAGAGTTACACAGGAGGTCTGGAGCTAAAATTATTGCTCTTGCTCTGACATTCGCCATGATACCTCACCTGTGTGGTGCAATCGCCGTTTATACAAAGACGCAGGACTGATGTATGCGTTTGCTTTGCGCGCGAGCATGGTGGGATGGGGGCGCTTTAATTTTTTTTTTTTTTTATTGGATTTTTTTTAATTTTTACACTGTCTCTAATTTTTTTTAAATCATTTTTATTGTTATCACAGGGATGTAAACATCCCTTGTGATAACAATAAGCAGTGACAGGTCCTCTTTATGGAGAGATCTGGGACCCCAGATCTCTCTTCTGCCTCACACAAAGATCAGTGTGATCCGATGCCTTTTACAAGTCAAAAATTACTTGTTTACATGCTGGGGAAAGTGGGGAGTATTTTCAAAATACTCGTCGCTTCCGGTATCTAATACCATAGAGATGATCAGGGACGTTCAGCTCTATGGAAAATCAGCGGATCTGCCAGCTTCTCTGCTGGGCTACCGGTGGAACCAGAGAGACGTGGGGTGGGGGGTGGGTGACCCCTCCCGCTGTTTGTAAAAGAGATCCAGTGGATAATTAGCCACTCTAATTGCTTTTAAAAAAAAAAAGAATCGCCTGCAGATAAAAAAAAACATGCGTTGATGCCTGCATTGGCCTGGTATAAGCTGTGGAACAGCTGACGTATAAATATGTACTGCAGTTTGGCACTAGTTAATGTTCAGCTTCAATCCAGAGATTTCTATCACAAATTAGTTACGTTTTAGTGATCAGTTATAGTAAAAATAGCTATACCTGGTAAAAGAAGCAGTGCTAAAAGAGTTTGTTGTTCCATGGGGAATTTATCAAAAAGCTGCTAACAAAACCAGATGCCTATCTCAGCACAAATACCCCAAAGCAAAAATAATCACCCTGTCATGTTCAGCCGTGCAACTGGGCGCATTGCAACTGACTTGGTTGTACAGGTTTTAGGAGTTAAAACAGGCGGTGAGGAGGTGTCATAATGCCACTTTTCAAACACCACCTCAGATCACTTTTCAGAGGGCACTGCTAGGGTAAAAAAGCCCTTTCTCTAAACAAAAAAAAAAAGAAATTTGTCTTTTTTATCCTTGGTTCAACTGTAACCAGGCAATTTAAATATGAAGTCCCATGCTCATTGTATGTTTTAGGTCCCTTTCACACAGGCGATTAGAATTCAGCTTTTAGCAGCAGTTACAGGAACTTATTTACCGCAGCTAAATGCAGACAATGCATCCCTATGGCTCCATTCACACACTGTGTTAAGCAATGTTTACATATATGCTTTTATGCATTTAGGAAAAATAAAGTTGACAGCGTCCAGGAGCAATGTACCGCAGCTACCTGTACAGGAACGCAGTACAAAAAAAAAAAAAGTAAATAGTTGCTATAGAAAAAGCAAGAATTTACTACAGCAGCTAAATGCAGCCACATGTAAACGCACGTAATCACAGATAAACGCAATGTACAAATGCAAGTGATCTCTGTGCCAGGAGTGTTGGAATTTCAAAATAAAACTGTTGAAATTTCAAAATAAAAAACCATGCATTTACAAGCAGCAGAAAATACCACTCGTGTGAAAGAGGGGTAATACACTAATCATTTTATGCCCAGCCTTCCCAGTGTTCTCACCTTTGCAGACTTCTCTGTCACATCCTAGTCTGTCCATCTCACTGTATGCAGCCACTCAGTATATGTGGCTATTTATACTGCCTTTCGCTTTCCATCTGTCACTCCCTTCTGCACACGTCTTGCATGCTTAGCTTTCTGAGTTTCGTTTCCCTTCTCTTACATCTATTTGTCCACCTCCAGTGGAGAATTGCAGATAAAAGCAACTACAAGGTTATGTTTTATCCACATCACCATGACATAGGACTTTGCAAGAAACAGGATATGAAACTGGAATATCATAATTGATATTTGGTGACTGCAGGTTTTGTGCTATAGTTGCAGTAGAGTATGCTCCTTCTCCTTGTAATTCTGTATGCATTTGTGGGTTTCTGAACTATTTCTTCTGAAGAAGGGATCTAAGATATCCCGAAAAAACTGCATCTTTAAGAACTTCAAGTGGACCTTCAAAATTTGAACTACTGCTAATTTTCCTCTTCCCCCTACCTCTAACAAATTAGCAATTTTTTTTTTTTGGTGGGGGGCTTTTTGACAGATACCCACTCCCTCTTCCTCAATACTCACCAAGTAGAGAATGACATCTGATGGTGCCATGACTGCTACTCCAGGTTTTATGTTTCAGGGTGGCTAAGGGTTGCCACCTCTCCGGAATTCACCCGGATAGTCTGGGTTTTGAGTCATGCTTGGGTTTTAAACTGCCTGAAACCCAGACACATTAGTCTGCCCTGATTGTGGCTCCTCAGCTGGGTTGCACATCCATCCTCATTCAGGTCCCATCCTTCTGAGCTCCAATCCATCCTTGTTTGGGTCCCATCTCTCTGAGCTCCCATCTCTCAAAGGGATGGGACCCGAACGAGGATGGATGTGCAGCTAGCAGCACGGTTCCCCTGGCATAGCAGGATAAAAATGATCAGAAGAGTTTAGTGTGAATGAGGCCCTAACGGGAACACCCATGACACAGGCTTCCTACTGCAGTATTTCTAAAAGGAGATCACAGCACTAAGAGAGGTATGGAAATTAGCAGCCCCACAGAAAACAGCCCAGTCTAGTGGGGCCACTAATTTGCATAGGCTCGGCACCAAGGGGTTAATCACAAAATCACATTTTTTTTTTAACCAGATCACCATTAATCCCACTCTGGCGTTTAGGTGTGACCAGCCAAAAAAGCTCTGAACCAGAGTTGCAGCCTTCACTATATTGGAATCTTTGCAGCAATACCTGGAATTGTCAAAACAAGGACTGTGGACAATATAAACAAAAAACAACAGACCAGAGAAGCGCATGCCCTAGTAGTGCAATAAACTTCTCTATTATTATACAGGATTATATAACGCCAACAGTTTGCTCAGCGCTTTACAATATAACGGGAGACAATACAGTTACGATACAGTTCAATACAAGAGGGATTTGAGGGCCCTGCTCCTTGGAGCTTACAATCTAGGAGGGAGGGGTTAGTGGTACAAAAGGTAGTAACTGTGGGGGATGGAGTGGTTGAAAAAGTAGAAGATGCCAGTATTATATGAGGGCAGGATAGGCTTCCCTGAAGAGATAGGTTTTCAGAGATCACCTAAAAGTGAGCAGACAAGGCGACAGTCTGATAGATTGGGGTAGAGAGTTCCAGAGGATGGGAGAAGCCCTGGAGAAGTCCTGGAGACGAGCATGGGAGGAGGAGACAAGGGAGCTAGAGAGTAGGAGGTCTTGTGAGGAGCGGAGAGTACGGTTTGGGTGATATTTAGAGACAAGATCTGTGATGTAATTTGGGGCAGTGTTATAAATGGCTTTATACGTCATTGTCAGTGTTTTGAATTTTATCCGTTGGGCAATGAGAAGCCAGTGGAGAGATTGGCAGAGAGGGGTGGCAGATACAGAAAGGTTAGTAATTTGGATGAGTCTGGCAGCAGCATTCATGATGGACTGAAGGGGGGGATATCCCACGATGAGGTAGGCCAATGAGGAGGGAGTTACAATAGTCAAGGCGAGATATAACAAGGGAGTGAATAAGTTGCTTAGTGGTTTCCGAGGTTAGGAACGGTCGTATCTGGGAGATGTTGCGGAGGTGAAGTCTACAAGATTTGGACAGTGATTGGATCTGGGGCTGAAAGGACAGATGGGAGTCTCGGATTACACCTAGTACCCTGGCATGAGGGGACGGATTGATGATTGTGTTATCAATCTTGATGGAGAAGTCAGCGCAGGGGGTACAGGCTGGGGGGAATACTAAGAGCTCAGTTTTGGAAAGATTGAGTTTGAAGAAGTTGAGTGACATCCATGCCGATATGTCACTTAGTAGGCTAGTAATGCGAGTGGAGACTGAAGGGGTGAGGTGAGGGGTAGAAAGATAGATTTGTGTGTCATCAGCATAGAGATGGTAATTGAAGCCGTGGGAGTTTATCAATTGACCAAGGGAAGAGGTGTAGATGGAAAAGAGAAGGGGTCCAAGGACAGAACCTTGAGGGACCCCTACGGAGAGGGGGAGTGAAAAGGAGGAGCAGCATTATAGGTAATGCTGAAGGAGCACTGCGATAGGTAGGAGGAGAACCAGGAGAGAGCGGAGTCTCTGAGGCCAAGAGAGTGGAGTTTTTTGAGGAGGAGGGGATGGTCAACCGTATCAAAAGCCGCAGAGAGCTCGAGTAATAAGAGTACGGAGTAGTGGCCATTGGTTTTAGCAGTTAGTAGATCATTAGTGAGTTTTAGTAGGGCAGTTTCAGTGGAGTGTAGAGAGCGAAAGCCACACTGTAAAGGGTCGAGAAGGTTGTTGTCGGTGAGGTGGGAGCTCAGGCGATTGTAGATTAAGGGTTCTAGGAGTTTAGAGATAAATGGCAGCAGGATGATGGATCTTAAGTTGTTCAGGTTGGTGGGGTCCAGGGAGGGCTTTTTAAGAATAGGAGTGATGTGCGCATGCTTTAGAGGGGAGGGGAAGGCACCAGTAGAGAGGGAAAGATTGAAGATGTGAGTGAGGGAGCATAGGATGGAAGAAGAGGGTGACCGTAGTAGTGAGGGGACAGGATCCAGGGGGCAGGTAGTGAGGCGGGCTTCTGAGAAAACCTTAGTGACCTCTTCAGTAGTAGCGAGGTAAAAAGAGGAAAGTGTTGAGGAAGCTTAGTATAAGGAATGCTGAGTGGGGTGGATGTCTGTGCAGTGGCGATGTCCCTACGAATTGCGTCAATCTTGTTCTTGAAGTGATTTTCAATCTTGTGAGCCGTGAGTGAGGTACTGGGTGGAGGCGGAGAAAGTAGAGAGTTAAAAGCAGAGAAGAGACGACGAGGACTGGAAGAGTAGGTATTAATAAGATTGACTAAGTAGGCTTGTTTGGTAGCATAAAGGGAGGAAGTGTATGTTAAGAAAGCAGATTTATATCGGGTGAATGCTTGGTGGGATTTGGTTTTACGCCATAATCGCTCCAGTGCACGACTATGTCGTTTAAGATTTCTGGTGTGGTCAGTCTGCCAAGGTTGTAACGGTCGGGGCCTGATGATTCGTGTTGTTGGGGGGCAAGCGAGTCTAATGCGGGTGAAAGCGAATTGTTATAGACAGCAGTGGCCAGGTCAGGGCAGGACAGGGGAGAGATACTGTCATAGAATTGGTCAGTTGCAGAGTGGAAGGTAGCAGGGTTCAAGTTGCGGAGGTTTCTGCTTGTAATTGTTTGCTGCTTGGAGGGATAGGTGTTTGAGGATGAGGAGACTGTGAAGGTGATGAGATTGTGATCAGAGAGAGGAAAGGGGGTGTTTGTGAGGTTGTAGGGAGTACAAAGATGAGAGAAGACAAGGTCTAATGTATTCCCATCAGAGTGAGTGGAGGACTGTATACACTGTGCTAATGCAAAAGATGAGGTTATGTTTGAAGAGTTGGGATGTAGCCGGGTTATTGACATTAATAAGGATGTTAAAGTCTCCAAGAATGATAGTGGGTAGTTCAGAGGAGAGAAAGTAGGATAGCCAGGCAGAGAAGTCATCAAGAAAGCGGGACACGGGTCCAGGGGGCCGATAGATCACTGCGATCCTCAGAGAAATGGGAGAGAACAGCCGGATGCAGTGAGTCTCGAAAGAAGAGAAGGATATAGAGGGAGGGTTAGAGAGGACTTGGAAGGTGCTCAGTGGCGATAGAAGCAAACCAACCACACCACCTTTCCGACCACTGGGTCTGGGTGAGTGGGTCCAGATGAGGCCTCCATAGGAAAGTGTTGCGGGGGAGGCAGAATCTGCTGCTTGAAGCCAGGTTTCTGTAATTGCTAGTAGGTTAAGGGAGCGGGAGACAAAGAGGTCATGGACAGAGGTGAGCTTATTACAGACGGGCATTCCAGAGTGCACATGAAAAAAGGAGGGTGGTTTTTGGGAGTACGGGGACAGATATTAGATTGTGGGGATTGCAGCTATTCACGGAAGAAAGAGGATGCCTTGTGTGTGGGTGAAGTAGTGGAGGACCAGGGTTTGGGGAGATATCCCCAGAGGTTAGGAGAAGAAGAAGCAAAAATAAATTGACACATAATGCACTCACATGCTCCTGGAATGACACCAAGGCCATCATACAACTGTCAGAATCCACCTCCAGAAGCCTTGTATGGATGCCACTAGATGAAATCCACTTGGCTCAAGCCTCTTCTCCCTGTGTCTGTGTGTTAGGAAGGAAAGAGAAAAGCAGAGAGCCGGCCACAATAGCAGCTTGTGTATGACAGCTGCCAGGATTATGCAGCTTGTATATGACAGCTGCCAGGAATATGGAGGACCAACAATCATTCAGTAGAGTGGCATGGGCCCAAAGGAGGCTGTGCGGGTTGCCATAGGTTTGAGGTTAAGGGCCAGAGGTTGAGCATGCCTGCACTTGCCTGTACGAAAATTCTCAGTACATATGAATGTCGTTCAAAAATAGTTAAAGATTTCCTTTGCTTTTAAATTTTGGAATGAAAGAACTTTACCGAATAAAAACCACATAAGCTATTAGAAAATAATCTTCCATCCTGCTCCTTTGAATTTTCTTGTCACTGCGGTTGAAAATGAACATTCATTTGACCCAATAATGATTAGAAAAATTAATGTTTTTAAAATTAAAAATGCCTAAAGGAATTTTACTAGTGTATGTCAGCTTGAGGGAAAGGAGTGTTCAGTATGAGCACTGTGAGCTCAGTGCAGGCATCCACAGAGTCACTACCTGTCCTGACTGATACACGAGTCAGGCTCAAGAATGCACACTTTGGGTGCTCTGTTGTGAAGGGATTCTAAAGGGTGTGTAATCTGGGATAGCTCTGGAATGACCACCAACCAGTTTGGTGAAAGAAAAGCAGTTCATTTATTTGGATCACAGATAAACAGAAAGACCGCGTACTTCAGCCAAAGTCTATAAACAGGCCAAAACCTGGTATCAGAAGCTAAACCTTAAGCTCACCGCTAATCTTCGGTCCCATACAAGGGTTAGGCTCCTCCATAGTAAGGGTGCCAGGCAGGCTACATTGGGGGGTCAGCAGCCCATGCCTCAGCTTGTCTGAGAGCTTCCACTGGCCACACAGCTTGTGAGCCTTTCTGCCACTCACTTCCCCCTGCTGATTTCCCTTTGGGACCAAAGGCCTGGTAGTCAGGACCCTAATACAAATT
This sequence comes from Staurois parvus, assembly GCF_062004578.1. Classification (NCBI taxonomy): domain Eukaryota; kingdom Metazoa; phylum Chordata; class Amphibia; order Anura; family Ranidae; genus Staurois; species Staurois parvus. Next base: position 2,167,800 of record NW_028318172.1, read on the forward strand.
TAGCCATGCAGAGAGTACTGCAGTGTCTCTACAACTGTCCTTAAAGAGACCACACATAAAATATCGGGGAAATGCATATGCCATCCAGGACAAATTCCCGGGGTCCTGTACAGGTGTCTAGGAGTCCCTTCATGCAGGGCGGGATTAAGAGCATCATAAGCCTGGTGCTGAGAATTTTGGTGGGCCTTTTTATAGAAATAAATAAAAAGAAAACACAAACAATTATCTGATGCCCACACGTACCACCATCTGGGCTATGCCAAGCTCACCCTATATAGAGAATATGCTGTGCCCATCACTGTACATCACAGTGTGACTATACTGAACACATATATGCAGCTTATATATTATGCCAACCATACACATCCAATATGATTTATAGTGTGTACCCACATTTATACATCATACTGTGCCTTATAGGCAGACTACAGAGAGTACACATCACACAGAGGTCAACATTTTCTCACCATACAGTGTATTATATGTATAGCTACCCATTCTATAGACATAGAGGAAGCAGGCTGCCAGCAGGGATGCCAGAAACAGCCTATCCTGTGTCCACAGGTACCACCATACCTGGGTTATGCCATGCTTACACTATATAGAAAATATACTGTGCCTGAAAGGTTGTCGCTAGCCCCTGGCTAGCTGTCTTTATCAGGCTGTTGAAGGTACGAACGCGTCCGGAGGATTAACTTCACCATCAGAAACGACAGACATACACACAGTGATAGGTGAAATCAATCTCTCAAGTTTATTAGCGGGAAGAAAATTAATATAACAGAAAAAAGAAAGGTGGGGGGCACAGAGTATCAAAAAGCTGAGTTGTCAGTAATTGATTGGCTGAATACAAAAAGACAACATTGACGTCAATTCTGAAAAGTGATGAGAAGTGGAGTTTCACTTTCCCAGGAATAAAGAAAGTTTCTACATTGTTTTAAAACACTTATCTACTACATACAATAGAATCTTACTAGATACTTGTCAAGGCTATAAACATGATTTTCTCAGGCTTTGAAATCAGTTACAAGTATCCAACAATTATTTTCCCATGGGACAGAAGTATTTGACTTTTAATTATATCATAACAGAAACAGGTGCTGTTAGTATAAAGAAATAATTGAATACTATCTCCTCCTCTACCAAGGCTAAACTAAGATAAAAAATAGAAGAATATTTTGAGTACAGTTCTGTAACACATAACTGACACAGCATATTTTCATTAACTCATTCTGGTTATAATACAAAACAATTAATACAAGATGTTAGTACAAAATATAAAATGGAGTGGGACAAAAACAAAATGACAGACCTAAAAGACATACATTTCCCTTCAGTGCCCATCACTATACATCACAGTGTGACTATACTGAACACATCTATGCAGATTACATATTATACCCACTATACACATCCTATATGGATTATAATGTGTACCCACCTTTATATACACTATATTGCCAAATGTATTGGGACACCTGCCTTTACACACACATGAAATTTAATGGCATCCCAGTCTTAGTCCGTAGGGTTTAATATTGAGTTGGCCCACTCTTTGCAGCTATAACAGCTTCAACTCTTCTGGGAAGGCTGTCCACAAGGTTTAGGAGTGTGTCTGTCTATGGGAATGTTTGACCATTCTTCCAGAAGCGCATTTGTGAGGTCAGGCACTGATGTCGGATGAGAAGGCCTGGCTTGCAGTCTCCGCTCTAATTCATCCCAAAGGTGTTCTATCAGGTTGAGGTGCAGGCCAGTCAAGTTCCTCCACCCCAAACTCGCTCATCCATGTCTTTATGGACCTTGCTTTGTGCACTGGTGCGCAGTCATGTTGGAACAGGAAGGGGCCATCTCCAAACTGTTCCCACAAAGTTGGGAGCATGAAATTGTCCAAAATGTCTTGGTATGCTGACTCCTTAAGGGTTCCCTTCACTGGAACTAAGGGGCCAAGCCCAACCCCTGAAAAACAACCCCACACCATAATCCCCCCTCCACCAAACTTTACATTTGGCACAATGCAGTCAGGCAAGTACCGTACTCCTGGCAACTGCCAAACCCAGAAATGTTCATTGGATTGCCAGAGAAGCGTGATTTGTCACTCCAGAGAACACATCTCCACTACTTTACAGTCCAGTGGTGGCATGCTTTACACAACTGCATCCGATGCTTTGCATTGCATTTGGTGATGTAAGGCTTGGATGCAGCTGCTCAGCCATGGAAACCCATTTCATGAAGCTCTCTACACACTGTTGTGCTAATCTGAAGGCCACACAAAGTTTGGAGGTCTTTAGCTATTGACTCTGCAGGCAGTTGTTGACTTCTGCACACTATGCACTTCAGCATGTGCTGACCCCGCTCTGTCATTTTACGTGGCCTACTACTTCGTGGCTGAGTTGCTGTTGTTCCCAGTTGCTTCCACTCTGTTTTAATACCACTAACAGTACCACTAACACTATCATGGTACCATGCTTGAATCCACTGAGCTCCTGAGAGCGACCAATTCTTTCACAAATGTTTGTAGAAGCAGTCTGCATGTCTAGGTGCTTGATTTTATACACCTGTAGCCATGGAGGTGATTGGAACACCTGAATCCAATGATTTGGAGGGGTGTCCCAATACTTTTGGCAATATAGTGTATATCATATTGTGTCCACACTGTGCCATCATGTGCAGACTATAGACAGTACACATCACACAGAAGTAATGATCTCACCATATATACTGTGCTAACCATTCTGTAGACATTAAAGAGATGGCATGCCACCAGCAGATGTGCCGGGTACAGACTATCCTGTGCCCACAGGTAGCATATATTATGCCCACTATACACATCCTATATGGATTATATTCTGTTCCCACATTTATACATCTAATTGTACCCACACTGTGCATCATATGCAGACTAGGCACACACAGATCAGCAGGGTCTCGCCATATATACTGAGCACAAAGCTAACCACTCAATCTGTGACTACCTGTGCCCACAGGTACTACCATACCAGGGTTATTCCATGCTCACACCTAAAATTATACAGTGCCCAGTGTGACTATACTGAACACATCTATGCAGACTTTACTATGTCTACTATACACATCCTATATGGACTGTACACTGTGCCCACAAGACATACAAACTCCATGCAGTACAGATCACACACAGCTTGTGCCCACAGCTCCCCTATATACTGACATACACAGCCCGGGGGGGGGGGGGAGGTGCCAGGTACAGACCCCCTGTGCCCATACTGAGCACCCAGCAGATGTCTGTTTGTCTGATTGGTTCTCCAGACCGCATTGCATACTTATTCCATGGAGAACAGCCTGGCCAGGGGTCACCCCCCCCCAAGTGCTCACATAAAGGGTACACAACACAAAGTTGCATCCCTCCATCCCTTACCTGCGGCACAGAGCTGAGCGATACAGCCCAGTATGGTGAGAGTGTTCATATCCCAGGGTTCCCATCCAGAGAGGCACCCATGTGCCCGGCTGATCTCCACTCTGCTATATGCGGGGCTCATATAGGAAGGAAGATCGTACACTGGTATCTTCCAATGTGACAGTCAGCGGAGGGGGGCAGCGCACCTTCAGTGTGTGCCAGAAGGCTCCCCACACAGCAGGTAGAGGAGCGCCCCCCTCCTCACATGGTATGGCTGGAGATAGGCACAAGATGGCTCTGGGGGTAATATGGAGGGTTGTGGGGGGGGGGGGAGGGGGTGACTGGCAGGGGGCCTGTTGTTTTTGGGTGGCTAGGTCTATATTAAGGTAGGGGCCTGGAGCTGCAACTCCAATAGCCCCTACGTCAACGGATAATGTCACCTTTGGGAACATGTTCCATGTTCCACTTGTTTTTAGGATGGAACCTGTAACATGTTCCCACTCCTGCAGTCACTCGGCAATCCAAGCCCTGTGTGTGTGACAGCATTATGGCCACATCATTCATTCACAGTTTTGTGAATGGGAGAACTACAATTACAGACATCCTTTGAGGCTGTCGGCTTGTAGTTCTCAATAAACAGTACAAAACAAATGGCAAGTGCCCCAACCTATAACTGACCTTCACAGCAAGGAGCACATGGAAGGGCAACGCATGTCAAACAACAAAGAAAAATTCCCAGCTCAACTTACCAACCAGCCTGCAACCAACTGAATTGTCTTATCTAACAGTTTGCTGTTACAAACAGGGGTTTAGTTTGCACACATTTGCAGTGAAGAGGCTCTGCAGTTTATGCATGTATTTACAAATGTGTGCAAACTAAACCCGTTTTTAATGCAAACTGTTAAACAGGATAATTCGGTTGGTTGCAGACTGGTTGGTAAGTGGAGCTGGGAATTTTTCTTTGTAGTTCTACCATGGTGCTGTGGTAGTCTATTGATTCTTATTGTGCTGCCTGCCCATATGACGTACACGTAGATGGCTTACATTGACAATCTGTATCTATATTCCTCTCGCACACATTCCTGGAAGTATGGCTGCTGTAGACTGGAAACACCATAGGTAAACGTACATATTCGCCAGCACACCATGGATCTCCAATATGGTCCAAACAAAGGTTTTTATTGCAAAAAGATAACATCACAAAAGAAAGTGCAACGTTTCGGAGCTGCACAGGACCCCTTCGTCAGGCACATGCTGACCTTTTCTGGTCCATATTGGAGATTCATGGCGTGCTGGTGAATATGTACGTTAGCTTACACTGACAGTCTACAGGAGACCTGCATTACACCCAGGATCTGCTGATCGCTGGTGCAATGCTTTCCAGGCTCCAAAAAAAAGAAAAAACATTAGCAAATGCACATTTTTTTAACCTCCAAAAATATGTGCATTTTTTTTTTTAAGTGAACTTTAACCACTTCCCACCCGGCCCATGTATATAAATGGCTGGAAGGGAGCAGTGCAGCACCACGATCCGGTGCCCGCTGTGTCATCTGGACACAGTAGAACACCGATCGTTGTACGGGACCTCTGTGTGAGGTCCTGATCATGTGATCACTGATTGGCAAATCAGTGATCACATGAAGAGTAGTAAGCAAGATGTCACTTTTGACATCATAGCTTACTACGTGTGAAATCTGTGAATGAAGACAGAGGTCACATGGTACAAGGCTATTCACAACAGCCTTGTACCATGTGACAAGCTGTGACCAATCAGCTCACACAGTATTTCTGAAATTATTGATTTTACAGCTTTTATGGGTCAATCAGTGAAAAAAAAAAAATCTTCATCACCCCCCGCAATACACTATGGTGACACTGTACTGCTAGGGTGACAGTATATTAAAAAAAAGTGTAATTGTAATTTTTGGTTATAAACTAATTTGGATTATTTTTTTTTTACTAGAAAGATAACTGAATACATTTTGGCCAAGATTTATGAAGAAAGATTATTTATTTGCAAAACTTTATAAGAAAAAAACTTTTTTTTTTCAAAATGTTTGGACTTTTTCATTTATATAGCCAAAAAATAAAAATCCCAGTGGTGAATAAGTACTACCAAAATAAAGTTTCAATTGTCTAAAAAAAATGCTAAAAAATTCATATGGGTACAGTGTTGCATGACTGCGCAACTGTCATTCAAAGTGTGATAGTGCTGAAAGCTGAAAATTGCCCTGGACAGGAAGGGGGTAGAAGTGTCCGGACTTGAAGTGGTTAATCTGGCCCCGCCTTCATGATCTCTCCACATTGTGTGCTCTCCTGGCTCCTAATGTTCGTGTATTCAGTCTGCTCAGTCCTCACCATCTTCCTCTCACCCCAGCGCCCCCTGCTGGCCTCGTGTCTGCACTGAGGAAATCACAGGCTCCTGTGTATGTCCTGCACACCCGCTCACTGCACACATTCCACACTCTCGGCTATTCCTGAAGGCACGGAGAGACAGGGACAAGCTTTATTCATAGTCACGTGGACAGGGAAAGTCACGTGAGCCGTGGGCGTAGCACCTCTCGCCGTGCCCAGTGCTGTGTTGGAGCATGCGGAGTAGCAGAGAGTGAGCAGCGGGCGGTTTGAAGGGAGAAGCCGGAGCCATCTCCATGGTAACAGCACAGTGTCTACTGAAGGAGGATGGTGGAGGGGAGCTGAGGAAGAACGGGTGCAGTGAGCGGCGGTCACCTCTGTGGAAGGTATGATCTATGCATGAGAACGTGGCTCCTGACTGGACTTGGTATACATTCCAGGGTGCAACGTATGTACATTCATAATGAGGTCACCAGTGCTCGTTTAATCAAAGGAAACTAGGATTTCTCTTATCTCTCTGACGGCTCATTCTGCCCTGCAGCAGCCCTTGAAGCCCTCCTGAAAATCACTTTTCACAGAGTGACAGGCGGTGAGGAAACAATCCCTGGAATTCATAAAAAGATTGGCGCAGATTTTGCAAAAATGGCGCTACATGCATTCTAAAGGTGGTGCAGTGTGTGCCAGATTCATCAACCTGCCTAGAGCTTGTACTTGGCGCATGTTATGCCATGTTTAAAACACGTTATGCCATGTTTAGAACACGTTATGCCAAGTTTAGAACGCATCCTGTGCCTTTTTTAGAACCCATTCTGTGCCACTTTTAGACGCATGCTACGCCAGTTTAGAACGCATGCTATACCACTTTTAGACGCATGCTACGCCAGTTTAGAACGCATGCTATACCACTTTTAGACGCATGCTACGCCAGTTTAGAACGCATGCTGTGCCACTTTTAGACGCATGCTACGCCAGTTTAGAACGCATGCGGTGCCACTTTTATACGCATGCTATACCACTTTTATACGCATGCTATACCACTTTTAGACGCATGCTACGCCAGTTTAGAACGCATGCGGTGCCACTTTTAGACGCATGCTATACCACTTTTAGACGCATGCTACGTCAGTTTTAGAACGCATGCTACGTCAGTTTTAGAACGCATGCTGCACCACTTTTAGATGCATACTATGCCAGTTTTAGAACGCATACTGCACCAGTTTTAGAATGCATGCTGCACCAGTTTTAGAACGCATGCTACATCAGTTTTAGAACGCATGCAAAACATTTTTGCAAAATCTGTCATATACAGCAGAAGAAAGTTGGTCTTAAAGTGTTACTAAACCCATAACAATAAAATCAGTCTGTATATGCAGTACAGCATGCTTGTTATACTCACTGTGCAACCTAAGGGGTTAATCCTCTGCATTGTGTAAAAAGGCTGCTTGATCCTGTCTTCTCTTCTTCTAGTGCCACCCTCTTATCTCCTGAAGGAACAGAGCCTCGGGGACTTTCTGCACATGCTCAGTTTGGTGTGTATTGCTAGAGAGGGTGCATGTGATCAGCACAGGGACAATCAGCACTGTCCAGACAGAGGGTCAGGAGTTATGCAATCTCATAGGGCAGTCAGGAGAATGAAAACTCCTCCTACAAGGTTTAACCAGTGCTCAGCTGGACACTGATAGAAGTCACAAGACTGCTATATATTGCTGAAGAGAAAAGGTATTTAGCAGTTTATATTTTCTAAAATAATTGCATTTCATGTTCTTTGTACTGTCGGAGATCAGATATAGTGAATACAGGGTCCTGGGTTTAGTAACACTTTAATTAGCTCCAAATTCATAAGATACAAACTCTTGATATCTTTTTTTTAATTTGGTGTGGGTGTTGCACCACAATGACCACAATGTAGAAGTGGAGCAAATTAGAACCACTTGAATTTGATGCTTGAGTTGCTGTCAGAGCCAAAACTTTCACAGATGTTTTTTTAATTATACACAGTGGATTAAAGGAGAAGTACAGCCAAAGCTGTTTTGGCTGTACTTCTGAGGATCACAGGAGTGCAGTTTGTTCTGTGACCCGTTTTCAGCTGACAGTGGGCTGAACGCGCTTGGGCTGGGGAGAGAAGATCTTGACCTTAAAGTCGGGATCCACCCCAGAGTTTGGAGCGGTACCTGGTTCAGCCTCTCATTGAGGTTCTGTGAGCCTGAGCCAGCCGCTACCTCCAATGCTCAGAGTTCCAGTGAGCTGGTGGGGGTTGCATGCAGAGCAGACAGCGGTGACTGACAGTCAGTGCTCTCTGCTCACAGCAGTGGTGAGGACTCGGCGATCAGTGTTCATGTGACAGCCAGCGGGAGACAGATGCAGCATCAGACCAATGCTGCATTCACCTAAAAATAAAAACCTAAACTTCTCTTTTACAGTGGAACTAAACCTTCACATCTTTTTCAGCCAAGGAAGCTGCCATGTTAGCCTCTGTTTGATCAGCAACTGCTATGGTGCTGCACATGTGATCCTTTATGACACCAGCCATTTGATGGCTTGACAGTTTGATTGAGAGCACAAGCAAGTTTCTTGCATGCCGGGAATGTACCGGTAACTGTTTTTTTGAAACCGTCAAATTGATGAGTTTAGCTCCACTTTACCAAGAGCAATTCAGAAAAGCGGTACAGAAGTTTTATTGAATCCCCTCAATATGTTGCCTCCTTACCACCTGTTTTAAAGCACAACTAAACCCATCAATTTAATGTTTTCAAAAAATCTGTTACATTCCTGGAAAACTAGCTGTTACAATTGCTTGTGCTCTCAACCAAACTGTCAAGCCATCAAATGGTTGGTGTCATATCTGATCACATGTGCAGCACCATGGCAGTTGCAGATCAAACAGAGGCTAACTTGGCAGCTTTCTTGGTTGAAAAGAATGGGAGGGTTTAGTTCCACTTTAACCCTAAGAGTTTGTTCAAATAGCAACGGACAGCTGCCACATACTAAACTGCAGTGGTTTAGTGTACTGTAGCTTTCCTTTCCAGTTGCAGTGAGCAAGCGGTAGAGGGAGGTGTGATGCGCATTTCAGAGTATCATATAGCTTTTTTTTTTTTAATACCAACTTTATTTGAAGTGTACAAAGTGACGGTGCTTACTAACCAGAAGCCTTTAGCCGATACTGTTATCCCTGCAAGGAGAGGAGAGAAAGCTGCAGACCTGTGAAGCAGCTTTTCCTTCTGTGACAGCATGGGATCGATGCAGAGAGGTTTTCCGCACCGCTTCTGTGTGAACTCAGGCTTTGACAAGCCTGAGTTCGCACAGGAGCGATGGGTTAACTGCATGCGTTTTGAACAGGAAATGCATCGCATTCCTGATCAAATCGCATGCTATTCTTTGCAGTATGATATGCTTCCATTTATTTTGTATGGGCACAAATCAGACCGCAAAGTATCAGAATCAGTGAATACTTGACCAAAAGTATCGACACTCATACTTGCCGATAAAAAATCGTATCAGTGCATCCCTAAATTGTATAATTGATCCATTTTATTTTTTTTGGCAGGAAATGGCACGTCCAATTATTGCCCCTTTCAGTATTCATCCTACAGCTCCTGAGACCTTCTCTGTTCTTGAGCAGCGGATGCGTATGGCCGAAGAACAAACAGCGTCTTTGATCTCTGACTTGAGAGCGCTGGGTGTAAACAGCCAGAAGTAAGAGCAGTCAATACTTAAAAAAGTATATCATGATTAAAAACACAATTTGTCCAAGCAAAGCTTTGCTCAAAACTACGCATTGTAAATTAGTGAGGGAAGTGTTGATGTGAACTGCAATTTCAGATTTATACGGCATAGAAAACATGTATACCATAGAAGTTTTTCAAGAAAAGCCAAGGATTTAAAGCAAATGGTTAATATTATTACCATTATACAGGATTTATATAGCGCCAATAGTTTGCGCAGCACTTTACAATACAAAGGGAGACAATACAGCAACAATTCAATTTAAAACAAGAGAGCTAGGAGCACCCTGATCCCTGGAGCTTACAATTTTATAATAGGGGCTAGCGGAACAAGATATAATAACTGTGAGGGATAAACTGATAGGAGCACTAAAAGATTCAATTGCTAGCTGAAGGCAGGATAGGCTTCCCTGAAGAGGTAGGTTTTCAGGGATCACCTAAAGGTGGATAGGTTTGAACAGTGGTTGGATTTGGGGCTGAAAGGACAGGTCAAATGCCAGGATCACACCTAGCACGAGGGGAGCGACTGATAGTTGTATTATTGATTTTAATAGAGATGTAAAGGGAGGAAGCACAGCCAGCAGGGAATATTACAAGCTTCGTTTTAGACTCCTTGCACAATAGCATTTTTTTAAGCTCCTAGAAGCTGTTATTTGCATTTTTTGCTCCTGGAAGCTGTTATCCTATGTGCCCATGCACACTACTTTAGGCTATTAATGTTTTTTTGAGCTTCATCTAGGAGGAGAAAAAAAAATTGTTTTTGTAGAATTTTTTCAGTGTTTTTCCAGCAAAAAAAAAGCTAAATGCTCCTTTTTTTTCTAGCTTTATTTTTTTTTCTACATGTACAGTAAAACTGCTAATAAAAAGCTAATGCTCCTAAATATTTTTTAAACGCTACTAAAATTCTACTAAAAAACACCATTACCAGTGTTTTTATCTAGCGATTTTTGAGGTTAAAAAAATCAATAGTGTACATGAAGCCTAAGAAAGATTGAGTTTGAGGAAGTGGTGCGACATCCATGCTGATATGTCAGTTATTAAGTTAGTAATGTGAGAGGAGACTGAAGGGGTGAGGTGAGGAGTAGAGGAATAGATTTGGGTGTCATTAGCATAGAGATGGTACTAGAAGCCCTGGGAGTTTATCAAGTGACCAAGGGAGGAGGTGTAGATGGGGAAGTGGAGAGGACGGAACCTGGGGGAATCCCTACAGAAAGAGTAGGAGATGGAGTTATAGGTTACACTGATAGATAGGAAGAGAACCAGGAAAGAGCAGAGGCTTGAAGGCCAAAAGAGTGGCATATTTTTTTCTTTGAGGAGGGGTTGGTGAACAGTATCAAAGGGCGCAGAAAGCTGTAGTAGTAAGAGTACGGAGTAGTGGCCATTGGTTTTAGCAGTTAGTAAATCATTAGAGAGTTTTAGTAGGGCAGTTTCTGTAGAGTATAGTGAGCGACTGTAAGGTGTCAAGAAGGTTGTTGTCAGTAAGGAAGGAGCTCAGATGGTTGTTGACTAAGCGTGGTAAAAGTTTAGAGGTAAATAGGGGCAAGGAGATAGGTCTTAATTTGTTCAGGCTGGTGGGCTCCAGTGAGGACTTTTTAAATATGGGGGTGATCACTGCATGTTTTAGAAGGTAGGGGAAAGTACCAGTAGAGAGAGAGAATGAAGATATGACACAGCATAGGATAGAGGAACAGGGTGACCATAGTAGTTGTGAGAGAATAAGGTCCAGCAGACAGGTGGTAAGGTGGGCTTCTGAGAAAAGTTTAGCAATCTCTTCGGAAGTAGCAAGATCAAAAGAGGACAGTATTGAATTTGATTTTCTACAGGGTATGATAAGTTGGATAGATACCTGTGCAGTGGAGATGCCCCCTCGAATTGCAGCAATTTTGTTTTTGAAGTAATTGGCAATCTCGTAAATAGCGAGTGAGTTATTGGGTGGAGGTGGTGGTGGAGAAAGTAGAGTGTTAAAAGTAGAGAAGAGATGAGGACTGGCTTGTTTGGCAGCATGGAAGGAGAAATTGTATTTTAGGAAGGCAGATTTATATAGGGTGAATGCTTGCTGGGATTTGGTTTTACACCATAGTTGCTCCAATGCACAGCTATGTTTTTTAGGATTTCTGGTGTCGTCATTCTGCCAAGATTGTAATTGTTTGCTGCCTGATACTTTGTGTAGTGAGAGAAGCAAGTGAGTCCAGTGTGGATGAGAGTAATGTATTGTAGACAGAAGTGGCCAGTATAGGACAGGGGTGATATTTTGTCATAGAGGTGGTCAGCTGTAGAGTAGAAAAGAGAAGGATTAAAATGGCAAAGTGTTTTGTGGGTAATTGTTTGCTGCTTGGTGAGGTAGTTGAAGACAGGGACACTGTGAAAGTGATGAGGTTGTGATCAAAAAGATGAAAGGGGGTGCTGGTGAGGTTGCCAGGAGTGTAAAGATGGAAGAAAACAAGGTCAAGGGTGTTACCATCAGAGAGAGTGGAGGACTGTGTCCATTGTTTTAGGTCAAATTGTTAAATTGGAATTTCACCCAAAAGGGGAAATTCTGCTATAAGGTCTCCTCCCCCTCTCTGTAACATTTGACATTTGGGGGGGGCAGGTACATGGTTTTCGCCTAGGAAATCCAAGCGGTAGTTCTCCTCCCCCACCTCCCCACAGTCTTCTGGGACATGTCACAGGTCCCAGAAGACTGCAGGACCATTCACAATGCGCAGCACAGTGGGAAGCTGGCTGTGAAGCTGCAAGCTGCCACAGCCAAGTGCCCATAGTTAAGATGCTGGCGTCAGGGACTGAAGACCTGTGGAGAAACTGACCAGGGTAAGAAAAGCTCTGGATCCTGGGACAGGTTAGTGTCTATTTAAAGTCAGCAGCTACAGCTCCTCTTTAAGTTGAAAAGTTGAGATGTAACCAGGTTTTTAACTTTAATGAGGATGTTAAAAGCACCTAGAATGATAGTGGGTATTTCAGAGCAGAGAATGTACAACAGACAGGCAGAGAAATCAAGGAAGTGTGACACTCATCCAGGAGACCGATAGGTCACTGTATTCTTTAGAGAAATTGGAGAAACACAAATATGGCGAGTCTCAAAAGAAGAGAAGGATAGAGAAGAAGGGGTAGGAAGGATTTTAAAGGTTCTTAGTGGGGATAGAAGCAATCCAAATCCACCTCCTTTCCGTCCCTTGGGCCTGGGTGAATGAGTCCAGTGGAGGCCTTCGCGGGAGAGGGCAGCGGGAGAGGCAGAGTCAGATGCCTGAAGCCAGGTTTCAGCAATTGCAAGTAGGTTAAGGGAATGGGTGACAAAAAGGTCAACAGAGGTGAGCTTGTTACAGATGGAACTGGCATTCCAGAGAGCACATGGGGGGGGGGGGGGGGATGGGTTGGAAGCAGGAAGATCGAGATTAAATTGAGTGGACTGTGGCTATTGCCAGAATAAGGAGGGTGCCGGGTGTGGCAGTGAGATACTGCAGAAGGATGGTGAAGAAAGTAAGATGAGAGCAGGATGAACTGTATATGAATGCACATACCTCCCTGTCCTTGTGTTTGGGTCATCATCTGGGTTAAGTATTTGCAGGAGGTGATGAGCACAGTAGTAGGGAGAGGGTAGAAATGAGGTTGATATGTGAAAGCTTTGGGGTGTAAAAGAGGGGTAAAAGAAATGTAAATTTGAGAACAGAGGATGTTAATATGAGAAGGAAGAGTAGAGGGGACATATTAAAGGGTAGAGGTAGTAGGAATCAGACTTGTAAGAGATGCTTTACAAAATGTTGGTTTGCTTGCAGTCAGCCCAGAGTGGAGCAGAGTTCTATGTTGTATCTTGTTATTGCTTTAGTTAAGCTGCTGAACATGCCTGTGGTACCCCTGCAAGACACATACTTTTTGTGCCTTCATTCACAGAAAGTGAAAAGTTACAATGTATATCCATTCTTGAGGTCAGGGCAGAATATCTCCACTCTGCTACATTGTATACTTTTAACCTTTTGGCCAGTGCAGAGCTCCCTGCCTGGTTATTTTGTAAATTCCTAAAATATTCACTGCATGCGTTTGTTTTTGTTTGTTTTTTTTTTTTTAGTGAATTCACTTTCAAGCAGTATTAAACCCAAAAGAAAACATTTATTATATTGCAGCTTACCAATTCTTAGATGTGATGGCTGCATTAGGTTTTTTTGTTTTTGTTTTTGTTTTTTTTAGGCTTTCTTTCTTTTACTTTTACCTGTTGGTCCTGCCAGTAAGTGTGTTGTTTTTCAACAGAACAGGCAGGCATCCTACATATGTAGCAGATAGAAAGATGAGTCAAATCATTTACCACTGACAGGGATTCGTACAATGACCACTTTTTTATGTAAGACCTTTACCCCAGAAGGAAAAAAAATGTTGCTGTAACTGCTTAAAACCTGTACTATCATTTTTACTGTCCTTAGACATATATAAAGCTTTTGACTCTCTATCCTGGGAATATCTGCGGTTTGTGCTGTCTCATTGGGGTTTTGGGGATTCTATCCTTTCTTGGATTCAAGCCTTGTATTCGTCTTCTTCGGCCTCCGTTAAATATGCTGGGTATTTCTCGGACCCCTTTCCTATTGGGCGAGGGACGAGACAGGGCTGCCCTTTGTCCCCGGCGCTTTTTGTACTGGCGCTTGAGCCGCTGGCTTTAGCGCTCCGGACCGACTGCAATATATCGGGGGTTTCATACGCGGGACAGGAGTTTAAGCTGAATCTTTTTGCGGACAATGCCCTCTTGACTCTTACTAAGCCTCTGACGACGCTTCCTAATCTGCAACAGGTTCTTGAGCGCTTCTCTTTGATTTCGGGTCTCCGTATTAACTTGGATAAGACTGTCGCTCTTAATATTACTTTGGATTCCGATTTGGTTTCACGCCTTCAATCCTACTTCCCTTATAAATGGGCTTCCTCCTCTCTTGAATATTTGGGCATCCGCTTGACCCCCACCTATGACTCCCTCTTTGCTGCGAATTATTACCCATTGCTTAGTTCTTTATCTTCTCTTTTGCATTCCTGGCAATTTCCGCACCTGTCTTGGATAGGGCAGGTTCATTCGGTGAAAATGACCGTCCTGACGAAATTGTTATATTATTTTCGTACTCTCCCGGTGCGGGTTCCCCCTCATTTCCTTCGGTTGCTTCAGGCGAAGCTTATGCGTTTCATCTGGGCCAATAAGCACCCCAGAGTATCTAGAAATACGCTCTTTGCTCATAGACTCCAGGGTGGCCTTGGGGTGCCTAATGTAACTAAGTATTACCAGGCGAGCCAGATTGCCCCGCTGTCTATGTTGCACGCTTCCTCTGACGTCCCTTTCTGGGTCTTGCTGGAGCTACCTAACTGTGCCCCTATCCAACCGTCGGCGCTTCTATGGCTTCCCCCTGCCCTGCGCCCTATATCGCTGAGCCCGATGTTGCTCCATGGCTTACGAGTCTGGGACTCGGTACGTTATTCCAGTGGCCTGATGTCACCCTTTCTGCCTTTGCTTCCAATTGTTAACAACCCTCTTTTCCCACCGGGTTTAGATCACCCAAGGGCGTTCTCTTGGTGGGTGGCTCATGGGTTTTCGCAGGTACGACACTTTTTGGTTTCTCGGTCCTTCCCTACCTGGGATCTTCTTCGGGAGTCCCGGGATGTTCCCCCGACGGAATTTTTTCGATACCTTCAATTGCGGCACTGGCTACTCTCGCTGCGGGGCACTTCTTCTTTTCCATACCAGAAATCGGCCTTTGAACAGCTTTGTCAGCAGCGCCCGGGCGCCCCGGGCCTTATCTCCCTTCTCTATGCAGCCTTGAACAGACGACAGTCGCATACTTCTCTTTCATATGTTGTTCAGTGGGAGCGTGACCTGGGGGTGGATGTGGATCCGGAGGACTGGAATAGGGCCTGGTCACTCATAGCTAAATGCTCATTCAATACCACCACGCTGGAGGCAGCCTATAAGGTATTGTTCCGTTGGTATTGGGTTCCGGCTCGTTTGGCCCAGGCTAATCCCGCTTGTAGTGATCGCTGTTTCCGGGGTTGTGGCCATCGTGGCGATGTCTTGCATATCTGGTGGTCATGCCCGAGACTGGTCCGTTTTTGGTCTCGTGTATTTGGCCTCCTTTTCACGTTGTTTCATCTATCCATACGCCGGGATGCTCGGTATGCTTTGCTTCATTGCCCCATACCGGGTCTCTTTGCTCATCAGCAGAAGCTGGCGTCCTATTTGTTTCTGTCGGCCACCAGAACAATTGCTCAGGCCTGGAAGAGTCCGTTTGTCCCTTTTCAGGGGGTGCGGGATCGTATGACCAATATGATGCTTAATGAGCAGATGTCGAGCATATGCAACGACTCCCAATGTAAATTCTCAAAAATATGGGAACCATGGTTGCAATATGCCTTTCCCACGCTTCCTTTGGCTAGTATGGGGATGTACTGGCGTTAGGCACTGGTATTTGATGGTGGCGCTCCTGGATCTCTGCCCCCTCTTCTCTTTTTTTTTCTTTTTCTCTCCTCTTATTTCTCTTCTCTTTCTTTCTCTCCATTTCTGTTATTTTTTTTGGGTGATAGTTGACAGTTGCCTTTAATTGCAGTTAGAATTTCATTACCGTCATTGTAACCTATGTGCCATTGATAGCCCCTGCGTGGGCGTACCTTCTGCCTTGTTGAAGTTAGAGCACTGTTTTTCTTTTATTATTATGTTTTTTATCTTATCGGTGCAATTGATAGCCCCTGTGGGGGCATGTTTTGTCGCCTCTGTTTTATACTGCTTAAAACTAATAAAAACTATTGAAATACAAAACCTGTACTATCCTCCCCCAGACTGACCATGCTGCTGTCCAAAGGTGCCCCCAGTGCTCCTTCATCCAGGAGGTGTTTTACTGACCAGATCATCAGGTGAAAACAGAAGGAAAAGGGCTTAAAAAAATGAAAACTAATGCAGCCACTACATCTAGTGACTGGGAAGCTGCAGTTTTGGATTTAATACCGCTTAATGATTTATCCCATTTTTTCCCTATAAAGTGATACTAAAGCTTTGTTTTTTGTTTTGTTTTTTTTTTTATAAAATAACAAACATGTAATACTTACCTGCTCTGTGCAGTGGTTTGGCACACAGCTGCCCAAATCTCTTTTTTTTGGGTCCACTCCAGTGCTCCTGGCCTAGAGAAGTGCCCCCAGAGACAACCGTTTGCCTTGGGGGCACTGCTGCATGCTCGCCTCTGAGCCGCTGCTCTATGTGACCATAAGATATATAGAGCCACGGCTCAGTTCCGACCCCCCCCCCCCCCATAGAATGCATAAAGGTAAAAAACCTTTAGAACCACTTTAACATTTGTAATGTATTTGCAATATTTACCTCAAATTCATTATTTTAATATGATGAACTGAATCTTTTATTGTTGTCTGCAATATTTCCAAAAAAACACAAATATTGCATGTGATACCCATTAGTAAATTTACCGCTGTGCTCTGTGTGGAGGCAGCTTGCTTCCTCATGTCAGAGCTTCCAGCAAGAGCAACAGTAAACAGCACAGTAGTGACATCAACAAATTTCACTTCATGTCTCATGAGACTAGCATTTAGAGGCAGCAGTACCTTTATCTCATACTGCAGACATACACGCAGGAGTACCAAGGCACCTCTAACATACCCAAGCTTGCCAATTTTGAGGAAGAATTCCAAGCAATGTTTCCATTATCCTGGTTAAGTACAATTAAAATTTCAATTGTTTCCCTATTACATAGCAAATCTTAACTTTTTTTTATTTTAGATCCATATTTAAGTGTTTTTGCATGGCAAGACCACTTACTGTTATCTCACATATATATTCTTATTATTATAGCCAAATTTACCACGCTAACTCCTCCCACAGTTTTTACACTACATAGACAGTAATATACCGAAACGTGCGGATTGTTCCCGATTGGTGTGCTATTACTTTGCGGAACGTTTTGCCGAATGGTTCATGAAATATCGGCGTTTTTCTGGTGAAATTGGTCCCATAGGAATGAATGGTGGAATGTTCAAAACTAGAGTGTGAGCTGAAAAATCAGGACATGATTTCTAAACTGCCATCACTCCCTCATTTTCAAGCACACCTACACAAATCTTATATCAAAACGTTCAGCTATCCCTGCTGCCACTAAAAATGTCCACGGCTAAGCCATAGTCTTGATAGTTTTCACAATATGACCATTTGTTTGCAAACACGCCGCCCATTGACATTCATTGAAACTCTACTCTAGCCACCTCAAATTTGTAGGGCAATTTCTAAACTGCGACTGTGCCTTCATTTTTAATATTTCAGAGACATACTATGCATCAAAATGTAGGTCTGGGTCTTGTGATTCTCACAATATAAAGCTCTTTGGTGTAGAATTTATAATTTTTAAACTACAACCGTTTGAAGATGGCAACTGCCAGTGAAGCGAGCAAGTTGAAGCAGTTTGTTTTTAACCGCTCTTCTCTGCCCTTGCTGTAGAGTGAGTTGTCATAGGAACCCAGGTGTGTGAGCAGGCAGCAGAGTGACAAAAGCTAGAGTGTGAGCTGTAGACTACTGGTGGAGGCAAGAACACTTCACACAGTTTCCCCAGAAATTGTAGCTTTTCTAGTTAACAGTTGTGATAACTATGAGCCATACAGAAAATGCAGTGTTTTTATGGGTTAACATACCTTTGTGTTATGACAAAAAGGAATAACATATAACCACTTTGTTGCTCTGCAAAGCACAAAAAAGCCTTCTTACTCAATGACCAAGTCTTGGCTGCTTCATGTTCATATATAATTGCAAACATTATATATAGAAATAAAGTGTTTTTTAAGTTAATGCCATAAATTAATTTGACTATTTACAACAAGCCAGTTGCTTGAACATGTACATCCAAAAAATAAAACATTGGAAAGACTGTACAATAACTTTTCAAGGTTGCTGAAGGCCTAAGTCATCCTTTATTGTGACATCATTCAGACTATATTCACTTCACTGAAAATCCCATCAATGTCAGATATATTTGTGGAGATTTAAATGTGAGTTTAATATTTCATTTTTTTTTTAAATTTTCTTAAGGACAGTGTAGATTTTTAGAGGTATAGTAACTCTATAAAGGCACGCAGCTGGGAGTTCCATGAAAGGTAGGACTCTTAAAGAAATCTTGGTGGATCTGCTGAGAAGTTGTGACAGGAAAGAAAGCTTATGAACAGAAGGAAGGTTCCTTATGTGTGTACCTGAAGAGCAAAAAAGAGATATGAAGAGAGTTTTTATTTGTGTCCTCTAATCCCTTTTTCTTAATATTTTTTTTTTAGGATTGTCAGCAAGGAATTTGAGGATGAAAAAAATTCTGAGTTTCTTCGCCCAATCAGCCCTGTAAAAGCAAGATCAGCATTTTCTGGAGATGGTGATACATTGTGGAAAAATTGTGAGAATCTTGTCAATCGTGTGTGTCACATGGAAAGCATGTTGCAAACACTCAAACTTAATTTATTCCGACTACACACAGATCGGGAGTTGCATAATAAACACACTGGTAAGAAAAAAAAATATCTTTAAAGAGAAATATGGCTTTCTGTAAAAAAAAAAAAAATTATATATATATATATATTTATACTCACCTAGGTGGGTGCATCATCGATCAAATGCTGCATCTGTCTCCTGCCACCTCTGCACAGAGAACTGAGCTATCAAATACCATGATCGCTCAGTTATCCCCCTCCACTTTGAGCAGAGAGCTGTGACTGTCAGTCACCGGCTGTCTGCTGTGCACCTCCTGCGCTTACTGAAGTGGTGGACTGTGGAGGGGGCAGGAGGGGCTGGCTCAGGCATTCCGAAGGTCTCTGAGAGGCTGAGCCAGGTGCTGGTTCAGGCTTCTGGGTGGATCCTGACCATATGGTCGGGATCTTTTCACAGCCTGGACCTTCTCTGTGACGTCACCCGACATCAGGATTCAGCCCGCTGTCAGCTCTAAATGGGTAATAGGAGTGCAGAGAGAACTGCACTCCTGTGATCCATAGTAGTACAGTAAAAAAAGCGTTGGCTTTACTTCTTCTTTAAAGATTAACCAAGAAAGCCTCAGACAATTTAGATTGACTATACTGTATCTCTAAAAGAAATAGAAGTTAAGGTATATCTATACCCATAACCTTTTCTTTTAGAACTCCTGTCTCCATTAGAGAGATTTCCCCTTACTTACTGTGTCCAATCACAGCTGATCACATGTAAGCAGGGAAATGCCGGAAATCTGCATTTCTCTCCTCTCGAGCTGTCACGCTAACCGCTCGAGAGGAGAGGATAGGAGAGCCGGTAATCGGCTTTCCGCGGAGGCGACATGTACACTGATCATCAGGGCACTGATGATCAGTGTGCCCTGATGATCAGTGTAGCCCCAGCAGTGCGACCTGTCAGTGTCCATCAGTGCCTTATGTCAGTGCTCATCATTGCCTCGTGCCAGTGCCGCATCAGTGCCACATATCAGTGCCTACCAGTGCACATCAATGCCACATATCAGTGCCCATCTGAGCTGCCTTTCATTGTCGCCAGTCAGTGCCACCTATCAGTGCTGCCAATCAGTGCTGCCAATCAGTGCCACCCAGTTCTGCCTATCAGTGCCTGTCAGTGCTGCCTATCAGTGCCGCCTAACATTGCCAGTCAGTGGCGCCTATCAGTGCCAGTCAGTGGCGCCTATCAGTGCCAGTCAGTGCCACCTATCAGTGCCACCTATCAGTGCTGCCAATCAGTGCCACCTATCAGTGCCAGTCAGCTCTGCCTATCAGTGCCTGTCAGTGCCGCCTAACAGTGCCTGTCAGTGCCGCCTAACAGTGCCAGTCAGTGGCGCCTATCAGTGCCTGTCAGTGCCACCTATCAGTGCTGCCTATCAGTGCCATGTATCAGTGCCCATCAGTGATGCCTGTCAATGCCTACCAGTGCCTCCTCATCAGTGCCACCTATCAGTGTCCATCAGTTCAGCCTATCAGTATCCATCACTGCAGCCTCATTAGCACACATCAGTGAAGGAGAAAAATCACCTATTTACAAAATTTTATAACAAAAACCAAGAAAAAACATTTTTTTTTCAAAATTTTCAGTGGTTTTTGGTTTGTTTAAGAAAAAATAAAAAACCCAGAGGTGATTAAATACCACCAAAATAAAGCTCTATCTGTCTCAAAAAAATGATAAAAATTTCATATGGGTACAATTGTCATCAAAGTGCGACAGCGCTGAAAGCTGGAAATTGGCCTGGCCAGGAAGGGGGTATAAGTGCCCTGTAGGCTAGTGGTTAAAGCAGTGGTCTCCAAACTGTGGCCCGGGGGCTGGATGTGGCTCTTTGCTTACCTTTATCTGGTGCTTGGGGCACTTTCCTCCCACTGATACAAGACACTATTTCTTTCCTCCCACCAACAGTGGGGCATAATTACTGCTACTGACATCAAGAATGAGGCACTATTCCTCCCATTGACACCAATGATGGGGCACTATTCCTCCCACTGATATAAATTATGGGGCACTATTCCTCCCACTGACACCATTAATGGGGCACTATTTCCCCCCCACTGACACAATAGGACACCATTCCTCAAAATGACACCAATAATGGTGGACTATTCCTCCCGCTGATACCAACAACTGGGCACTATTCCTCCCACTTACACCAATGAAATTTCTATTCCTTCCCATAATACCAAAGAAGCATTGTTTACTCCCACTGATGCCAGGACAATTTGTACTCCCAATAGCCACAGTCCGGCCCCCGGAAAGTCTAATGGACAGTAAACTGGTCCTATGTTTAGAAAGTTTGGAGACTCCTGCTTTAGAGGTTAATTTCACCTTTCTACAAAAATAATAAATGCACATTTTTTTTATAGGATAAAAAATGTGAATTTATTATTTTTTTGTAGTAGGAGTCCAGAAAGCATGCAGCAGATTGCTGGTGCCATACAGGTCTCCTTCAGAATGTCAGTGTATCTGTTTGCTTGTACATCAGTAGTAACTGACAGGAAGAGTCAGTTACTACCACAATGTTCTCAATGAACTACGCTGTGGTAGTTCATTGAGAACTACAAGCCGGCAGCCACTAAGGTTGTCGGGACTTGTAATCCATTCATTCACAGAACACTGTGAATGACTGACACAGCTGTTTGGTCAGAGCCCCGCACGTCAGCACTGTTTTTAAAGAGTTACAGTTAGTATGGGGAGCTTCTCCCCGTACTACTGTCACAGGGAGGGGGGGATCATGCGGCGTCTACAGGATCGGGAATATGTTATATGTTCCACCTTAAAAACAGGTGGAACATGTAACACGTTCCCAAAGGTGAACTTATTCTTTAATAAAGATAATAAAGTAAACATTGAACAAAGAATTGGTGTCTACCATTGGGAGGATTTACAAAGCCTGATTTCTTGCCAACTTAAGCATTGTCTTTTGTCTATTGGCTATGTAGAGATTCCCTGTAAATAAAATAACTAGCTCCTCAAACCGTTGGAAGTACTCAGTGTTTCACATAGACCTTTCCTTACTTGTTGGGAAATCTGTGTAAAAGGCACTGATATATTATTTTTTTTTTGTAGAAAAGGTAAGAAGGTGTTAAAGTATACCAAAATTCAAAAACAGAAATGTAATGTATTGCAGCTTATTGTATCCTCCGATTGGGTGTCTGCATTAGTTTACCATTTTCAGACTTTTTTCATTTATTTTTTCCCAGTGATCCCACCAGTAAAATGCTTCCTGTCCCAGGGTGACAACAGCATGCTGTATTTATAGAGGAGTAGAGTTGTCACCTTTTGAGAAATAATACGAATACCAAAACCATGTGAGCAGCTACATGCAAAATTAAAATTAAAAAACCAAAACCTCAGTCAACCTCCCACACTAATCATAGTCTCATATCCAGTATGTTGTGTAACCAGAATTATTTCACACAGTGCCGCGCCTCACCCCTCCTATCCACTATTGCCTGGAAATATACACATACAGAAAAAACTATTTATCAAAAATTAAATTATAAGCGATAATGTCCAGTTTCAATCTCCTTTGTGCTAGAAAAACAATTTCCACTACAAATTGCACTTTTAAATGCAAACACCTCTTTATGCCAAATGTAATCACGTATTTGTGAGTGCCCTCCACTGGATGTGCCCTGACCTGGAAAAAATGATTGAACAGGTAAGTAAGATCATATAGCGCTTGTGTGCCTCATATAGGGCTCAAAGTGATATTCCCACATACTGTAGATGGATGTAATTCTTCTTCAGCCTGTATTTTTTTGATGGAACAATAATTTATGCTCACTGTGAGGAGGAGGAATAACATAGGAGAAGGCCGCAGTTCAAAAAGAAGAATCACATCCATCTATGTGGGATTATCACTTTGAGCCCTATATGAAGCGCTATATGACCTTACTTAACAATTCAGTCATTTTTTCCAGGAGAATTGCTGAGTGGAGGAGGAGTAGTGTAGGAGAAGCAAGACGTTCAAAAAGAAGAATCCCATCCATCTATGTGGGAATGTCACTTTGAGCCCTATATGAAGCACACAAGTCCTTACTTAATGGTTCGGTCATTTTTTCCAGGTGAGAGCACATCTGGTGGAGGGCACTCACAGATACGTGATTACATTTGGCACAAAGCGGTATTGTCATTTCTAAGTGCAATTTGAAGTGTTATTTGGTTTTCTTGCACAAAGAAGATTGAAAGTGGATATTATCGCTTATAATTTATAATTTAATTTTTGATGAATTGTTTTTTGTGTATGTGTATATTTTCATGCAATAGTGGATAGGTGGAGTGAAGCGCGGCACTGTCAAAATAATTTTGATACCTTTGAGAAGCTCTCCTGATATGGATTATAGAACACCTTCTCTTCTCCTTCACTCTATAACATGAGAATAGGGGATGGAGGTTGAGTATCTCTCGAAGATAGATGGGAAAGCTGAAAATATTGTTTATTTTAGATTTCAGTTCAGTGCACAGGAAGTGACAAGGACACAAGATTTCTCTCAGGATCAACAAATAGTTTTCTGTACTTGCAGAATATATACTTAGCTTAGGTTTAGATATCCTTTTAAGTGATTGTAAAGCATTTTTTTTATTAAAATGAAAAAAGATATTATACTTAGCAGCCCTGTGGAATTGTATTGCACAAAGCAGCCTCTTACCTCCTCTTTTAGAGGCCCGCACTGGTGCAGTCCGCTGTCCTTTATGTGCCCCCATAGCATACCACGAGCTGTGGGGCACTTGTGCGGGCTCACTCCATAGAGGCACACACAGCCCTGCTCAGCCCCACCCCCCCACTCCCTCCTCACATGATTTGATTGGCAGCACTAGGAGCCAATGGATACTGCTGCTGCCTGAGTCTTCTGTGAGACTAGGAAGAGTGGAGAGAAGAGATGCAGCTGAGCAAAGTGCTAGATTGAGAGAACAAGGCACAGTAAGTGCTAAAACATTTTTTACTTTAATGCAGGGAGTGCATTAAGGTATAAAACTTTTTAACTTTAGAACCACTTTAGTTGTTCAAGGGATACGTCTGGGTGAGTTACAAAGAAAATGACACCTGGTCCTGTTTCCACCTATTTTTCCACGTACTTATGTTTATCCATCAAATGTTTGCTTTTTCCTAGTCAAGGAAATGTATGTATTGAACGCAGACATTGAGATGAGTTGTTACCAACAGTGCCGTTCATGCCCATACTTGCTGATACCAAGAAAGACTGAACTTGTATTTGCCTTTTATATCTGCCCATTTCTGACTTCTTACTTTTTATTTCATAAAGTTTATCAATTGAAGGTTATACTGGTATCTGATGCAAAGATTTGCTTTACTTGACTATTTTTTGTGTTGCTAGGAGAATTAGAACAGT
Organism: Staurois parvus; assembly: GCF_062004578.1. NCBI lineage: Eukaryota > Metazoa > Chordata > Amphibia > Anura > Ranidae > Staurois > Staurois parvus. Next base: position 2,192,064 of record NW_028318172.1, read on the forward strand.
GTCTGCTTGAAATGCAAAATGAACATGCTTCAGAAATGAAAGATGCTCAGCTAGAAATAATGAGACTGCGCCAAAGGCTGAATGGTGCAATAGAGAGCATGGAAAGAGAAGCAGAAGCTAAAGAAAGGTTAAGTGCTGCCTTAGAGATCGCAACAACCACAAAGGTGTATATTCTTTTCAATCATTTGTAACTTTTGTCAGAATATTTGTGAGAAATATCATTTCATTTCAATCATTTGTAAGAATCTTTTAAAATACTCATAATATATGATATTTTACTAAAATCTGGTACATTGACTAGCAGCATTATAGTAGCTTATACATGGGCTTGCCAAAATGAGGTACTGTGTTTATTGAAAAAGAAACTTGAGTTATTACATGATAACGTTTCCAAGAATCCACCAGGATGGTTCAGTAGAGACTGCTCTCCCCTTCTGCAGAAAACACAGGAGACAGTGTTTAAAGTGCTCCTAGGAGCCATTGACCCCAGGTTTTATCAGAGGGCTACATAGCAAAGGAACTATAAAAGCATAGCATTCCAACCTAGTGTGGAAACTAGCCATGCTGGAGGGTTCACTAGAGAGACTAGGAAGATGTTACCTAGGGTGGGAATACTGCTTAAAGGAGTGGTGTGGGAAAGAAAAATAATATAAACATACATATTCACCTATATGGCTGATGCATTGGTCTGATGATGCAGCTGTCCCCTGATGGCTCAAAGACCAAGAATTGAGTGATCACGTGACCGCTGATCACTCAGTTCAGTCTTCACTACACCTTCAGCACTCACTGGAGCACCGGGCTGTTGGGAAGGGAGGGGTAGCAGTAGCAGCTGACTCAGGCTCTCAGTGACATGTTGAGAGGCTGAACCAGCTCAGGTCAGGCATCTGGGTGGGTCCTTACCTTAATGTTGGGATCCTTCCAGAGCTTGGACTGGCTCTGTGATGTCAGCTAATGGAAGGCTTTAGTCACAGGAGTGCAGAAATATGACCCAGAACAGTAGTATGGCCAAAAAAGATTTGACCATACTTCTCTTTTAATGCACCTTCCTCCCAAAAGCCTTGTCTTGAGCGATGAGGAGAACTATCCAGAAGTGCTCCTGAAAGTGTTGAAAATTAGGCCATTTTGCATATCTGCTTTGCTTAGGCACTGGCTTTCTCAGCCCAGCATGTTGAAATCACTCTCACAAAATCAGCCATGACCTGAAGGCTCAAACTTTCCCTTCTGGGGTGTAGGTTATGTCAATGGCTGTATGTATCCAGAGAGCTATCTTGGATTGTGAGACTTTATAGCCTTGCTTAGGAACACCTTTTCCGGCAAACATGGCCCTCTGCACTGGTGTACTTTTATATACTTCTGTGTGAATGAGGCCCTAAAAAGAAGAGTCTGTTCTCTGGTTTCTTCCATTCCTTTAGGATAATGTTTTTGACCGATTAGTGCATGGGAAAACAACATCTCCTAGTCTCTTCCAACTCTCCCTCCCTGTATAAGCAATCTTTTACAGATATAGATTGTAATCTCCTTCTTTGACGGGGAAGATGTACCTTAAAGGCTTGCTTCTGTCTTTCTTCTCTGTTTCTCTCTCTTTAGAGGTGGACAGTCCTGAAGAGATATCTTTGCCCTCCTCTAGGTCTGGGAAATCATCTGAATTATTAGTACTTTTAATAGCTATTGCCTTGGGCTTGGGCAGATGAGAACTGGGAGATTGCAAGCTGTGCGTGTAGGGAATTGGGTATCAGGGTCCTAAGTGGCAGGAAGGGTGTAGTTCAGGCAACCCTGATGGCATCCTTCTGACTTGTCCCAAAGTCTTTGGCTGACAATGTCCCAAAGTCTTCTGACATCCACACTGATCCACAGAGAGAATGAAAAACAAACTCAGAGAAAAATAGGCTATGTTTTCAGGAGGCAGGAAACAAAAGAACAGAGGTCTCTAGCTCCAAGTAGTCATTTAAACTCTCGGTCTTGTAGGTTTCCTGCAGGTGGGCAGTGTCAGCTCTCTGGTGAACTGTCCTTGGAGGATGATGAATGACCTACATTTAAAATACTGCTGACATAGCTTACTCAGTATTCTGCTCCTTGTTGTTGTGAATGCTGCTGTTAGTTCAAAACCAGCCAGTGCTGGAGTGCACTGTCCCTTCTGATCTTGTACTCGGTACACACACCCCTGACAGGAAATTTGGGGAAGTAGCACTGAGAGAGTTGATGGCAGTGGTTTGGAAATGGGATGAATGTGAGTGCTTGGACACAAAATAAAATAAATACATTGTACATTGTGTATGTCATTAACCTGGATGCATTACTGCAAACGATTGATAATTTAGTACACTTGATTTGTAAAAGCATTCTTTCAGTAAAATTAAGACTCTGATTTTAAAAGTTACTCTGTCTACTGCATATTCTGACTGACTGTAACATGTAGCATGATTCTTATTGAGTAAGATTTCTATTGATACTTGATGTTTCCTCATTGTGCTTATCAGGAGTTGCAAAAATGTACATTAACCTTTAATGTTTGTTTTCTGACAAGTGGTTACATAATAAACTAGACACAGAGGAAAGGTTATAGAAATGTATCTAGTTAACATGATATTAGAGTGGTATTAAACACCAAACCAAAAGTGCAATATTGCAGCTTACCAATTATTGTGTTGGCTGTGTTCGTTTTCCTTTGTTTGCCTTTCTCAGGCTTTTTTTCCCTCTGTTTTTACCTGATGATTTGGCCAGTAACACACCTCCTGTATAAGTGCCCCACTCTGAATGAATGAGCACAGGGGCACTTTTGGACAGCAGCATTGTCAGTCTGGGGGAAGGAGAGTGTTATATGTATTAGCAGATTTAGCTGCACTAACACATTGAAGCCAAACTCCAGCTCACACTATATAAACAGTTACAGCAACTGATTTTTTTTCCTTTTGGGATAACGATTTTATACAGTTGTGTTCAAAATAATAGCAGTGTGTTGAAAACAGTGAATAAAGCTCAAAATAAAGTTCCTCTAAAAAAAATTGAAGAAAAGTGAATATTAGACTGTTCAAAAAAATAGCAGTGTTTGTATTCTTTACAAACTCACATTCACTATATAAACTGAAAAATGTTCGAAGAGTTTGCTTTCCTTTGAATCACTTAATTAATATTTAGTTGTATAAGCACTGTTTCTGAGAACTGCTGTACATCTGTGTTGCATGGAGTCAACCAACTTCTGGCACCTGTGAACAGGTATTCCAGCCCAGGATGATTGGACTACATTCCACAGTTCTTCTCTATTTCTTGGTTTTGCCTCAAATTGCATTTTTGATGTCACCCCACAAGTTTTCTATTGGATTAAGATCTGGGGATTGGGCTGGCCACTCCATAACGTCAATCTTATTGGTCTGGAACCAAGATGTTGCACGTTTACTGGTGTGTTTGGGGTCGTTGTCTTGGTGGAACACCCATTTCAAGGGTATTTCCTTTTCAGCATAAGGAAGCATGATCAAGTATTTTGATGTATTCAAACTGATCCATGATCCCTGGTATGCGATAAATAGGTCCAACACCGTAGTATGAGAAACATCCCCTTATCATGATGCTTGCGCAACCATGCTTCACTGTCTTCACAGTGTACTGTGGCTTGAATTCAGTGTTTGGGGGTCGTCTGACAAACTGTCTCCGGCCACTAGACCCAAAAAGAACAATCTTACTTTCATTAGTCCACAAAATGTTGCGCCATTTCTCTTTAGGCCAGTCAATGTGCTCTTTGGCAAATTGTAACCTCTTCAGCACGTCTTTTTTTCAACAGTGGGACTTTACGGGGGCTTCTTGCAGATAGCTTGGCTTCACATAGGCGTCTTCTAATTGTAACAGTACTCACCGGTAACTTTAGACCTTCTTTGCTCTTCCTGGAGCTGATTGTTGGCTGAGTCCTTGCCATTTTGGCTATTTTTCTATCCATTCGAATGGTTCCACGTCTTTCAGGTTTTGGTTGCCATTTTAAAGCATTTGCGATCATTTTAGCTGAGCAGCCTATCATTTTCTGCACTTCTTTATATGTTTTCCCCTCTCCAATCAACTTTTTAATCAAGGTACCCTGTTCTTCTGAACAATGTCTGGAACAACCCATTTTCCTCAGAATTTCAGAGAGAAATGCACTGTAACCAGCATGTACAACATTGCTGCCTTCCTTCCTTAAATAAGGGCAAGAATTGCCACCTGTTTTTCAAAGAATGAATGACCTCACTAATAGAACTCCACACTGCTTTTACTTTGAACATGCCCCTTTCAATTAGTGATTCAATTACACAGAATCAGCAGCATGCATGTCATGACTGTTGGGTTTGTTGGATTTCTATTACTCTACTAGACCTGCTAGTAAATTATTTGCCATGTAGAAATATCATATCTACCAAAAACAGTGATTGATCAGGTTAGTGATGTCTGACTGCTATTATTTTGAACACATCTATATTAAAGCTGATCTTTGTAAGCACCCCCTAACAGTGGTAAATGGGTTGTTTCATCTGTGGAACTGCTACATTTGCAAGTGAGCTTATTCTTTTGGAAAACAACAGACTTAGGCCCCTTTTATACAGGTGTGCCATCTGCCCATTTTGCATCCATCTGTTGATAAATGAAAAATGGACAGCAATGCATTTCTATGGGCAAACAAATGTAAACTGATGATCATTCATTTACATCAGTTTCTGCTTAGGTCCATTTTTTTTAATAGAACAAGTCTCCATCCTGTTCTAACAACCATGACTTAAAAATATAAACATATGGAGATAGGTGCAGGGGTCCCCCTCAAAATCTATACTGGACCTACATCACTGGAAGACATGATTTATGATGGAAGTACATAATTTTTTGATAAAGGACAAAAATCTGGCTTTGTGTTTTTATTTACATTTTTTGTGAATGATTAAAGGTACTACAGTATGTACCCCATACTCATTCACATGTGGGGCGGGATCTTGGTGTCTCCTTAAGGTTAAAATGGGCCTCCAGATTTCAATTATTCCCTACCCACAGACCTACTCAACCACAGGGCCAAGGTTGTGGAGAAGAGGCCTTTTTCTTCATCAACATTGTGACAATGTGCCCCGCCTGGCAAAGTACCCCCCTGCCCATGTTGAAGGCATGTGGCCTGTTATGATTTGGGGGGGCACACACACATTCACCCCCTTTCCTTGCCTGCATTCTTGGATAAAGATCTGGGGTAGATTTTGGGGGAGACCTCGCACTATTTTCTTTTTTTTTTGGACTTGGGGTCCCTCAACATCAATACCAGACTTGAAGGATCACCAGGTGAAAATAAAGTAGGTAAAGCCTGAAAAAGAAAACGAATCAAATAAGTGGGAAACTGGATGCCTAATACCCTGTATAGGAAAAGAAAAGCTGGCATTTATATATAACTATCAACATTGTATAATATCTTTTCTAAGTTCTCGTAAAGAAGTGATTTAAAGTGGTTGTAAATCTCAGACTTTAAATATGAACAAAGAATATCCCTCCACAGTGTGTGCTTGTCTCTATCCAGAGCACCAAGTATAGTTTATGTCTGCTACCTCATTCCTCTGATATATGTATGAATCATTTCTGACACCAAGAGAAAAAAAGGCAATTGGGGGGAGCTCTGGCACACAGCCTGTGATTTAACGCCTTAACTATTTTCCTGTGATGTGTGAAGGAGGTATGTCCCTTCCTTCCAATCAGCTTTCTCTAAACTCTGCAGATAATAACTTTAGCTCCCTGCCCCCTGCTTTCTGAATGCTCAGACAAGCTGTATAACTTTGGCACTTTGAACAGCTGTAGAGAAGAGAAGACTGCAGCTAAATAGGTACAATTTATGTAGGAGGATTTTTATTCATCTCTGTTTATCACCTCAGGCCAGTCACTTGACTGCATATATGCAAGGGTCTTCAACCACTTTAAATAATGGGTTTTTGGTTGTCATTTGCTGAGAAAGAAAGCATTTTTACAATCCTACAATATAGTCTCACAACATCCTTTAATTTTAGAAAGATGTGGCAATGGCAGCTGAGGAGATGAGAGCTACAAAAGTCCGAATGAGCCAGAGACTGGCTGAGGTATGGGTTGTTAACTTTTTAATATTGCATTTATTTAACTATTACAATAATGGGATGGAACACATTTGATTGCATTTACTACAGCATACTTGAATATAAGAAAGCAGAAATATCCAGTGTATTAGAGTTAATAGGTCTCATGTATTAAAGTGATAATGTATATTACATGCTACAGTAGGTGATATTACTGCCTAAATCTATTACAAGTGGCTGATCCAAGTAAAAAAATCGGTCACTGAGCCATTCCATAACAGTGCAGTGTAATCACAAAGCAATAGACCGCAAAGCCTATGAGCACTTTAAAGTGGTGTTCACCCCACAGAGTTATTCAGCAATTTCTAAGCCTAAAAAATGTAGCATATGATTTCGGACATTATTCATTCTTTATTAGATGCTCATGCACAATATCACCCTGGAAACAATATACATTTTGCTGGGAAATAAAGCATTTTACAATCTACAATATAATCTCACGGCATCCTTTATTAATGAATAAATCTATGCACAGTTCACCCTACTAAAATGCAAGTAAGCCTTGTCTGTTGTTTTGTGATAATACCAGGTTTTTTAGCTATTATTACCACCCCGAAAATTGGGGACACAGCAGTTATCTGAGCTATCAGCCTTGCACCCAGGATAATCCCTATGCATGCAGATTGGTACCCCTATGACCTGAGGGCAGCAACCAGCCCACATGCATGTAATCTTTGCATAGGTACTTCAGAAGGACATCTCAAAGAAGTATCAGGGCCCAGAGCTGAGAGACACTGGGCATTTCCCATTGGAAATGTAGGCTTTGGGTGAGAATTTTTTTTTAGGCAGCTTGCCCATTTGAACCCGCTGTATGTTAAATGGATAAATTGGGTTCTTGGGTTCTTTTAGCAGTTTACCCACAGTGCAAAAAGTGTTGTACAAGAATTGAAGAAGCTGTGACTAAAATTGTAGCTTCCTGTGTCTGGGTGAAAATATTTAGACGCTTTAGGTGTCCTTTTATGAAATAGAGATCAGCGGCGATCCTGAGGATTGTTGCTGATCTCAGATCATTAGTGGTTTAGGAAACAGAGATGATTGGCGGAGAACATGTTCTCCACCGATCATCTCAGCACACAGATGGCCAGTGTATGAAGGAGCGATGTCAGCCCTTCATTGGCGATCTATGTTCTCCCTCCAGATTCTTCAGCCCAGAGGTGGAGAATAGGGGAAACCACAAACGAAGCAGCGATAATTTACCGCTGCTTAGTAAACTGTGTTTGACTGATCTCTTACTGTGATCTCACAAGATTAGGCGTAGAAGTAGCCGTTTTCTAGCGCTCAAAGCATTTGTAGAACGCTTCTTTCCTCATTCGGAGAAACGATCTACACCGATTCATAAAAAGGCATTCAGAGGTGAACTGTCTCCTCCTGAGAATGCCAGAGAACCAAGCAGTGGTCATTTACTGCTGCATGATAAAAGGACACCTTAGTGTTGCAAATATAGAGAAAAGCTTACGTGTTTATTCTTCTCAGTTCTTGTATTTTTTACTAGCATTACACACAGGATATTGAGGTAATGTATTCATTATCTGTTCTGAAAGCTTTCTATGTTTCATTTTATCTTTGTGTGTATATACTTAAATAAAATTATTCAGCAATTCTTTTACTGTGATTACATTTGTTGTGTCATTGCATTTAATTAACTATACTATGCAATTTAGTGTCTTGCATGTTTACTGAAACATTGATTGTTCATTGCCATTAGCTGCAAGAAAAACTGTCGGAAGAAGCTGCTCTACGAGCATTGCTGGAAGAGGAACAGGTGGACCTACTTCTTACAGTGGAAGGTTTAAAAAACATTGTTGAGGAGGAGCAGGCACAGGTGAGCATTGTATTTTTGGTGTAGCTTTATAAAGCTATTGCTTATGTTTGCTTACATGCATACTGATCTATGAAATATAGGTTCAGAAGCTACAGCAATACTGCAACACTGTAGAAATAGAAGGACAGGAAATGAAGGACAAACTAACACAAGAGAAGTCAAGATGTGATGAACTGGAAAAGAAGAACAAGCAGTTTCAAACTGTACTGGGTATGAGAATGTGATAAAAAATGAAAGTGGGCCTCAATAAATAATAATAAAACAAAAAACAATACAGTGATATCTGCCATTTGCTTGTGTGCAGAAAAAATTAGAAGTGGCATCTCTCTGGTTGTTGTCAGCTACTTTTTCTTGCTTCAGATATTATTCCAATTCCAGAACAGTAAATGTTTAACCCGTTCATGAAGGAGGATAAAACAAATCTTAATGCCAGTTTTGAAACTTTGGCATGCGTTGGTAACACTGTACATATCATCACAACTACTTAGTGTATCCAGCAAAATTATACATTGTTTTTTCAGGACAATGTGAGCTTTAATTTTGTAGTAAATGGTAATGTATATCCCCCAAGTCTTTTATGTCATTAAAGGAAAACTAGAACAAAAAAGTTGCAAAATTAAATTTTGTAAAAATGTATCTGTGTATTTCGTGCTTTTACCATGACCTACCTCCAAAAATCAACCCAAAATAAATTCTCCTTTTCTTGATGATAACAGCTATTCAACATATGCATATGTTATTTGTTGTTTGTACCCATAATAGGGCCTAGAAACAACAGTTTGCCTTTTTACTTTTTTTAAACACTCTGACACTGATGCTAAATTACATTTTTTTTCAATCCTACCTAAAACACACTGACCCTGACCTTTGGTCCCAAGCTTTTATTCTGACCATGACCTTTGACTCTAACCCTGAAATTGACCTAGATCAAACCCTGATCTAGCTACCTTATTTATTTATTTATTTTTTACAATCTTTCCCTCTAGCCAGAGAAAAAGATATGCTGCATAATTTTTTCCTTTCAAGAGCAGAATCAGTATAGGGGCAGGCTGTACAGTGACTGATCACTGCAATCATGTGATCGAGAATAGGTCCTCTTTATTCACAATCATTAGTATGAGACACGGAGCTGTTGATCTTGGGAGCGAGTTGTGCAGTATGCAGCATGCAGAATAGTCAAAATATTTAAGGCCTGGTTTACACTACTGTTATTTCAGATGTGGCTTGGGTCACACAGATTCACATGACAATGGAAATCACATTGATTTCAATAATGCCCATTCATATCAATGCAATACAACTGCAGTGAGACTTTGGTGCTACTTTGATGCGATGCAGCACAATTTTGTGCCCCATAGACTTCGATGGAAATGCATGTAAAACATATGTACTTGCTTTTTAGTGCGTTTTTTGACACAGTTTTGTATAGTCTCCATCTCCTACAAAAAAAAAATCAAAAACACTGCAAAATCTGACTAAAAATCACAACTTTAAGAGTTATCTGTGAATCTAACTTTAAGAGTTATCTACAGTCTTAGGCTTTATGTACACTGGCAGCTCCTAAGCTTGAGTTTAGGAGCTTTTGGCATTTTTTTGCCAAAGCTCCTAAACTCAACTCCATAAAAGCCTATGTGTCCATGTGCACATACTGTAGGCTTTTAGCAGAGTTTAGGAGCTGCCGCATTTAGGTGAACTTAAACCTCCTTGTCCTGAACATGGAAGAATCGCATTCCAGATAGGAATGTTTTCACCACCGGATGCAGGAAAATGCGGTAAACGTGGCACTGTTGCCGCGTTTGCATTTTTCCGCTGCTGTGGTCAGTGTAGGCAAATGTACTTGTAGACTTAGGCTGGCCACACTCCAAAAAAGTGAGGTGGATAGAAGAATCCTCCCTGCTGTGCTATTGTGTTCTGGCAGTGGGGACTCCTCCAGTGTTGGAATAAACTGATCAGGTCTGCAGCGCTGATTTAAGGAAAATTTTGAGAGCAATTTCCATAGAAGTCGATCATTAGATTGACTTCTTTGGAATGGAAACAGCAATAGGCAGATTGCCCAGTCCCAACTGAACCAGCCAAATTTGGATCCTGAGGCATTCTAGTAGGAGGGGTTATCCTGGGCTGGCCTACATTTTTTGTTGCCACTGTCCAATCTTTATGTAGGCGGCAGTATAATCCGGAGGTGAAAGACTTCTTGTGTCCCTCAAAAAAAATTTACAGGGAGAACAACAATTTTTTGACAAAATAATTTTCATTCAAGACTAGTGTTTAAAAATAGGTACTGAACATCTGAATGTTACAGCTTTGGCTAAATTTTCATTAAAAATCTGACCACCCAACTTTCCGGTTAAACTTTCACTCTTCAGGTGCAAGGATAGTTTTGCACTTATAACTTATATCTAGGTGCAATGCGTCCTTCCTGGGGATTTAGTGTGCCCGGGAGAGACAGGTGCAGCATCCAGCCCAGGTGCCTGCAGCCTACCAAAGTCTATGGGAGGCTGCGGCTGGACAGGACTGAATGCTGTATTGAGTGGCGCTCATGTTTAGGGCCGCTATGCATCTAGAGACTACGTACTTCATACTTAGTCCATGAATGCATAGGGCTCTAAGTGCTAGTACCACTTGGTACAGGGTTCAGCACTGTCCAGTGGCAGCCTGCCATTGAATTTGACACTCTAGACAGCAGGAGTGGACGCTGAACCTGTCTCACCCCAGTGCACTTAAATGCTAGGAGGGATGCTCTGCACCTAAATGCCCCGTGTGCAAGTGGCCTAAAGGCTGGCAATGTTTGCTTCCCCATCTTGATCAAAACAGTGTTTTTGTTGTATTTCATTAAAGCAAATATTAGTGTTGTAGTTACTACTGACTTAACATAGTTTTGTCATTTCAGAAGCTAAAGATTCCCTTCTAAGCCAGTTGCAGGAAGAGGTCAAAGTAAGTGAGATAAAGCTATGAAACTAGTGAAATATGACCGACGTATGATAATTTACCAATGATATTGGTAACTTAGTCCATGTTTTTTTAAAACAAATCTAACAGTGGAATTGGTGTGCATAGCGAACATTTTGTGGATAGCAACAAAGTTGTGTCTGTTCTACTGTTAGCTTGCCCTTGTGTACACAAATTAATTTCCTACTAGAACACAGAAGGGCACAGAGAATGCTAAAGGTGTAGGCTTCAACCCTGAGAGACTAAAAGATCATCCCGCTGTATGTTAGGGAATGCATCTACTCTGTGCCCCTGCAATCCAAAGGTTCTTTCTCTGACTCATTTACCAGCTTAAGCTGTTAAATTTTAACCCCTATTTGTACATTCAGTTTGCACTGACAAATGCCATTGTAGCCCGTAAGTGGAAATGCGGTTCTATGACATTACAGAACAACACCAGTGGTTGCAAAACAAACAGTTGTCCTAGGCAAGTGGGTTTCCTATGCAATTTGTGTTCAAACCAGGCCTAGTTTGGCTGTTCTGTCATGTGACCGCTTTAACTTTCACATCAGTATTACTTTGTTTTTGGCTTCACACTTTCCAAGATGCACAGGTAAAACAGAGTTCCCTCAGAACTCCTGACATTTGCACACGTTTGAAGGCAAATTATTGTTTCATCCTGAGGGTATGACAGCTCTGGTTTGCTTTAAGGACAGTTGTTCCTGCTCTCTGTATTGCACTAAAAATTAGCTCAAGCCAGAACATGTATTGGCCATTTTTGCAATTTTAAGATCCATAAAACAAATATCTATGACCCTTATAATTAAACCTAAACACCAAATGACAATTATTATGTCTACGCCAGATGTCATGCAAACTCCGAGATGGAAAGCACAGTCCTCTTTACTACAGTAGAACTTCTTAGTCACACTGCAGATAAACCCCACTGTTTTATGGCAATGATTAGGGCATCAGTCTACTACTACCTAATTTGGTGCTTTTCTGGGGTTTTGCAAGAGGGCACTTTAATTCTCTTGTACACTCTTCTTACCAGGCTCTTGCATGAGAAACCCCATTATTCTAGTGGCATTGGACCGCAACCAGGTCATCACTTAAGAGTTGCTTCATGTTTTAACACATCAATGTTACAGCCCCATGATTCAGTCAGGTAAGGCTTTGTGTTGTAGGCGATGATTTCTTAGTAATGTTGTCCCCAACAACTCCTTGTTGTGGCAACTCTTCCAGCGTCTCCTGTTTCCTTCTGTGTGCAAATAGGACTTTGTACTTAAAGTAATTGCAAACCCTTACCTTGTAAAACAACCCATTCAGTTTAAAATAGAAAGTAAAGGCAAACATTTGTGTATAGATATAAACACATTATAAATACCCCCCCCGCCCCCCATTATAAGTGATCACATCCCCTCTGCTGCATAAGAGCTAGGGGAAGAGAAGCACACTGATCTTCCCAGTAAAAGGCTGTGCGGGGTAAAGGGGCAGGACAAGACTGATCATTGGAGGAGAGCACACTGAGTTCCCAGCACAGCTAGAGAACTGACCATGGTGTGTTCTGTTTAGTTTGGTCAGTTTTTAATAAAACTGAAGGAACACCAGGGATTTTACACAAAAGGAAGCAAAAAAAAGAGAACAGGATGCTTTTTCATACAAGTACATGGTGCTGCAGACACATATGAGGAATACAAAATGCTGGGTTTACATATCCTTTAAGCTGGCCATGCATGGATCGAAATTCTCCACTGAACCAGCTGAATTTTGATCCATGTATGGGTAGGAAGGTTGTACAAGTCTCGATCAGTGCCACAGGCTATAGACTGCATTGCTGATCTGTGTATTCAGACTCATTTATGGGCTGCCTTACTGTACAATTCTTTTGTAGAGCTAGAGTACATAGGGACACTGCCTGCATGGGACCTTCCCTCCAGAATTCTCTGTGCTCTACTGTATGTTCTGCTAAAGGGAGTTTATGATGAGTACAAAACACCTTATAAGTAATTTTAGAGAAGTTGTTGAATGTACTTGAATTTACAGTGGTGGCAATAATAATCTGCTATATGTTTTGTTACATTTTGATTGGTTTATAACTTCTGATATGGTAACAGATAAGTATTTTTGTGTTTGGGATGCCTAGTTTTAGTTTATGTGTGATACTATTGTAACATTTAGGCCTTGTTTACACTAGTTCCAGATCCCCCATATTCTGCAGAGGCAGGGGGTGTACACATGCCGAGGCGCATCATATCAAAAACGATCCCTGCCATCATGTTCAGCGGGTGTTACTGCCTACTGACTGTGAAAAAGCCAATGCAATACCTCCTCGTTGCCTGTCAAATGCTCTCTGAAGAGCAATCCGAATGCAGATCACTCTTCAGAGACCAACACTAGAGTAAACTGCCATAAATGTGCCATATTTTCTGTTTCAGTATTTTTAAGGATGGACAAAAATTAATATTAGGATTTTTGTTTCACCTATAAATTTATTTTCCTGGAATACAACACAGGACACAGAAGAGTTAAAGTGGGAGTTAACTCCCTTGGATGAATTTATATCTATAGGTAAGCCTATAATAAGGCTTACCTATAGGTATGGTAAATGTCTACTAAACGTGTACTGTTTAGGAGATATGTATTCTGGCAGCAGCCAGTGATGTCACCAATGCATGCGCTCTGAAGGAACGGCATACCTGAGATGTTCCTTCAGAGCCTTGTGCTGTAAAAAGTGACTCCTGCACGCACGTGATGGATTGACGTCATCATGGCTCGGCCATTCATACCACCAAAGCCCACAAACCCGGAAGGAAGACCGGGTGAAGATGGAGTTGACTACAGCGGTGGCAGTGTGCCACTGGAGGGCTTTGTTTTCAGGTAAGTCTGTCATAATGTGTTAGTACGCAGTGCATACTACCACATTATGACTTAAACCGCCGGGGGGCCAACTTTTTTTTTCTGCTGCTGTTTACTGCTTCTTTAATACTCATTACTACATGGCTTATACTGCCAACTTCAGGTGAAGTAACACTGGCCAGAAAAAAAGGCAGGAATGCCCACCCATGCATAACCCCTCCCAGCTCAGGTAAGCCTCTGTTTTGTAGCGAACATTGAGGAACACAAGTTCATGGTGAGGGATCTCTGTGTCATGTGATATAATCCAAGAAAAGGATTTTATAAGTAAACCAAAAATCCTAATTTCTTAATCATACATCACAGGACAGTTAAGAGTTAGAAGTCATTACTACATGGGATGTCTGAAAGCAATGAATCTGAAGGGAAGGCAACACAGCAATAAAGCCAACAAACCTAAATCCCCAAATAGAAAAGAGGGAACCCCTAAAAAAACAGCCTGCTAAACCCTTTGTCCAAACTTGGCATCTGGAGAGGCAATAAATATCAGCCTGGTAGAACTTTGTAAATACACTCACCGGCCACTTTATTCGGTACACCTTGCATGTACTGGGTTGGACCCCATTTTGCCTTTAGAACTGCCTTAATTCTTCTTGGCATAGATTCATCAAGGTGTTGGAAACATTCCTCAGAGATTTTGGTCCACATTGACATGATAGCATCACGCAGTTGTTGCAGATTTGTCGGCTGCACATCCATGATGCGAATCTCCCATTCCACCACATTCCAAAGGTGCTCTATTGGATTGAGATCTGGTGACTGTGGAGGCCATTGAAGTACAATGAACTCATTGTCATGTTCAAGACACCAGTTTGAGATGATTTGAGCTTTGTGACATGGTGCATTATCCTGCTGGAAGTAGCTATCAGAAGATAGGTACACTGCGGTCATAAAGGGATGGACATGGTCAGCAAAAATACTCAGATAGGCCGTGGCTTTAAACAATGCTCAATTGGTACTAAGGGGCCCAAAGTGTGCCAAGAAAATATCCTCCACACCATTAAACCACCACCACCAACCTGAACTGGCAGGATGGATCCATGCTTTCATGTTGTTTATGCCAAATTCTGACCCTACCATCTAAATGTTGTAGCTGAAATAGACTCATCGGACCAGGCCAAATTTTTCCAATCTGCTATTGTCCAATTTTGGTGAACCTGTGTGAATTGTAGCCTCAATTTCCTGTTCTTAGCTGACAGGAGTGGCACCCGGTGTGGTCTTCTGCTGCTCTAGCCCATCTGCTTCAAGGTTTGACGTGTTGTGCATTCAGAGATGATATTCTGCGTACCTTGGTTGTAATGAGTGATTATTTGAGTTACTGTTGCCTATCATCTCAAACCAGTCTTCCCATTCTCCTCTGACATCAACAAGGCATTTTTGTCCACACAACTGCTGCTCACTGGATATTTTCTGTTTTTCGGACCATTCTCTGTAAACCCTAAAGATGGTTGTGTGTGAAAATCCCAGTAGATCAGCCAATTTTTAAATACTCAGACCAGCCCGTCTGGCACCAACAACCATGCCACATTCAAAGTCACTTCAGCAAATCGTCTTCACTATGTCTAAGCCTAAATGCATTGAGTTGCTGCCATATGATTGGCTGATTTGTGTTCCCAAGCAATTGAACAAGTGTACTTAATAAAGAGGTTGGTGAATGTATGTGAAGAGAGGACTAGGTAGTAGCCTTACAAACTTGAACAACTGAAACTTGATGCTGACTGGCCCAGGAAGCACTGACAATCCCAGTGGAATAGGCCCTAAGCAGGAAAGGAGAAATCTCACCCTGAGTCCACCTGGATTTAGAAGTTCCCTGACCCTAATGAGGTCCTTCAGGCAGAACAAACAGGCAATCAGACGGTCAAAACAAAACTGTAGACTTCAGATGAATGCAAACAGCTCAAACAACATCCAAAGTGTACATGACCTTCTTGTTGGACAGTTTCAAGTTGATGCAATGACCTCTAAAAAGACAATCAAGAAGCAGCCAGGGAATCACTTGGAGAGTTTCAAAGGGAGAAGACTGCAAAACAGACAAGACCAAGTTAAATTCCCACAGAGATAACAGGGGGAGTGACGCCCTGAACAAACGCTTTGACCAAGGAATGAGACACAACCGGTCTCTGAAAAAGCATGGCTAAGGCTGAGATTTGGGTCTTGATGCTACTCAGCGCTAAGGACATCTCCAGACCAGACTGGAGAAAAGCTATAATCTGCTCCATGACATACTGTTGGAGTTGGAAAATGGCATGAGCTTCCAGGATGTTGATTGTCAACTTCTGCTCCTCTGACAACCACATTCGGTGAACAGAAAGGTTCTTCAGAACACCTCCCCAGTCTAACAGGCTGGAGTATGTTGACGAGACCTTCTATTTCATTGGAAGGAAGGATTTTCCTGCATTCAGCATCTGCATGGATATCTACCATTCCAAAGCTGCATTGCTTTTTGGAGTCAAATGCATTGCCTGAGCCAAGGATTCTTGATGGTTATCCCATACTAGCAGGATATTGAGCTGCAGAGTTCTGGAATGAAACTGTGCATATGGGTCCACCTCAAAGGCGACTACTATCTTCCCCAGTACTATCATGCATAATCCAGATCAAGGGACCTTTTAGCGTACGTAGAGACTCCACCTGGACTTGAAGAGACAGTAGCACTATACTTGCCTGAGATGTATTCAGGATTAAACCTAAGTATTCCACATGGTACCAAGACCGACTTCTTAAGGGTTTACCAGGCAGCCAAACTTCTCCAGGGCTTGTACCAACTTCTGGATGATGTGCGTCAGTCTTCAATGCAATTACTCTTGTAGGAGAAAGTCTAGTATCCAATAATGGGAATCTCTTGGGTTCTCAACAACTCCAGAACCAGAGCGAACACCTTGATGACACCCTGGGGGCCATGGACAGGTAAAAGGGTAACCCCACAAACTAGTAGTGGTGATCCTCTACTGTACAGCACAGAAGTTATGGAATTCTTTAAGGCGCATGTGTCAAACACATAGCCCGAGGGCAAAATGTGACCTTCCAGGCCATCTCATGTGGCCTTCACACCTCTTGTGCAACTGTTGCTCCTCACTTGTCTCTGTCCCCACCTTGTCTCAGCAGCCAACAGCAGAGAGGATAGAACTTCTCGGTTAGATCCTGCACTTCTCCATACAACCAGAAGACTGGCTTGTCTCTGCCCCGCCTGGCTAATCTCAGTAGTCAGCTGCAGAGAGGAGGACAGAACTCCTACTACAAATTTTGCGCCTCTCTGTGCAGCTGCAGCACCCCCCCATCTCTGTCTCCCCTGATCAACAAAGTATTCCTGATCCTGAATGGCTTTCACTTCTTCCTACTCCTCCTTTGACTCAAAGTAAGAGGAGAATTGTACATCTAAAAAATGTAGAAACCTGAAAAAGGCAGGGGTTCATAGCTAATCTGACCCATGTGAAGCTCCCTACCTAGTGAAGGAACTTGGCGTCCCCCCATTGTCTTTTTTTCTCACTTCTCTGCAATCGAGAAGTCATAGTTTGCTGAGGGATGATACACATGTGCCCAGTATTTGCTGTGCCCCGATGGACAGAAATCAGCTTGGTTAGTGGTTGTGGGTGGCACGATGGCTGAGATATCAGGTGAATGCTGTTGAGCAGTGTGGAGAAAGTGAATAGGACACAAAATGTCCAATAGGCCGGCCCTTTTAATACACTGCCACAGCTTGTATACCAACCCATAAGGGAAAAACACATGTTCTGATGTCATTTTGCGCATTAAAACACCGCACAAAAGGGAACACTGTAAGGGGGCTGCCACAACTTCACAAACACACAGGAGCTTACCGGTCCTACTGCAGGGCCTAGTAGGCCCAAACTTCAGGGACTCTACTCCAGGAGGATTACTGCCCTGGGTCTGTAGAACACCATGTCAGCGAAATAACTGGGTATGCTGTATGTCAAAGTCACTGCTGACAGGATCCAGCACCGAATGGCAGGTATTTACAGACCGTCTGTGGTACAGTTGCTGTTGGCCTGCTGGCTGTAGTGACCTATCTGGATAGGGACCACCTCTGCCCGGATAGGGATGCTAGGAACAGACAAAGCAACAAAGTCCCAAAAAAAGGTCTGCAGGGAGACTCTGGAAAGCATCCATCACATTCAGACACTAGCACAAAACTGAGGTTGGGCTGAACTGGGAGGAGATATGCCTGGACAGGGATTCCGGCCTTTTCGTCTGGCCACTTTGCATTCACCTAAAAGTGGCAGCATAACCCATGTAGTAATGACTATTAACTCTTCTGTGTCCAGTGCCAAGAAATACTAGCACAAGAGGATTGAGAGAAAAAACAGTTGTCATATGCCATAACAGATTAGCAGATGACATTATACATGGGTTGAGTGGAAATCATATGGAGATCATTTGCATTGCTAATATGCTGTAATCTGCTCTTCTTTTAGATTACTAAACAAAAACTTGAAACAGAACACGTTGAACTTTCTCAAATCAGACTTGACTCTGTCGCTCTTCATGGAGCAGCAGAAAAAGTTCAGGTAACATAAAGAAACATAATGTGTCACAGTTCAGCAGCAAAGCTGATGGGGTACCTGTAGTTCTACCACCATGTGATCTCTCCTACCTTATTGCTGAACAAGGAGTTATAGGCATCGCTGGATTCCACCTGCTGATTGTTATAGTAACTACACCACCAGTCCTCACTCAGCCATCAATTAACCTCACTATGTAGCTGTTTTCAGGTCAACACCTGTTGTGTCAGCAATAGGCTCATTTCCCAGCCCAAGACTCCAATCTGTGTTAGTCCCTGAGCTCCTGCATTCCTGTTTCTCTGGTTACTGACTTCTCCTTGTATTTTGACCTGCTTATTTCCTGCCAGCCTTGATCTTTGCCCTGCCCCAAATTGTTTAAATTGCCTGTGGACTGTGTACCATGCTCTGCTTGGTATTCCAGGGCTGCAACCTGGTACACCCACCAGGAAAGTCCATCACTCTATGCATGGTGCTCTAGGGAAGGTCAGTTGGCATGTACTTGGACTCTATGCTTTGTCCCTTTTTAGGGCTCACAGTCTGTTATCCAGTTGTTCTGTGACATAGTATACTTGTTCTTGCAACAAATGTTTTCTAAGGCAGGTTAATAACCAGAGAAATGTTTATGATCTTTCACATCATCTTTCTGAGTTGTAAGTCTTATATGTATTTATGTGGTTGGTTGTATTGCAGTCTTTAAACCAACAGCTAGAAAGTCAGTGCTCAGAGCTTACTGCTACTGTCCAAAGACTCACCAATGATAACATCCATCTCAAGACACAGCAACAGCAAGATCTTAAGGTATATACAAATCTTTGAGGGTATCCTTGTTGTTTATTTTCTACCACTGGTTATCATCTCTAACCTATACTAGGTCTACTTTATTATAACTACATGCTTGTTGCATTAATTTCTGTATAAAATGTCCTACAGGTGGTGCAAGACACCATGTCTCAAAAGCTGCAGAATAAAGAGCTTATGTTAAACACAGTACAGGAAAGCCTGAATGAAGAGCTCCGGAACGTGCAGTGTCATCAAACCGTGATAGAGAGAGAACTGTGAGTCACCCAACACTTCTCACTTTGTTTCTGTTAGATTTCAATATCCTTTATTTAACCACTTGTCACCCACTAACACTACATATACTGCTAGCGGGCTGCACGTGGCCTGGCATATACACACATCATCCAGAGTATCATGTGATTGCTACGATTGGTCATAGCAATCACATGACTATGTGATTGCTATGATTGGTCATAACAATCACATGATTACAATGTAAACAAAACAGTCATGAATGGTTTCCATTCATGACTCTTTGCTTAGTGTTGTGAAGCTGTGATTGGCACACAGCTATCACATGGTACCTGACACCATGTACCATGTGATTAGCTGTAGCCAGTCACAGCATTTCAAGAGAAAGCAAACTGTCATGAATGGAAAGCCATTCATGACAGTTAACTATTACTTATAACAGCAATGATCACTGTTATGAGCAATAACAGAATAGTACAGTGCCACTATGGTGACCCTGAACTATTCTGATGACAGTATTTGTAAAAAAAAAAAAATTAAGAAAAAGAAAAAAATGTTTTCAAATATTGAATAAGGAATTGTCGATGACGCTGTATCTCACTGGTGAAAGTATGTAATAAAAATGTGCAAAAAAACCCCAAATTTTATTTAATTTCTTAATTTTCCAAAAAATTATGACAAAAAATTACAACTTCAAAAAACTCGCCATGCCTCTTACTAAATACCTTGAGCTGTCTACTTTCTGAAAAGGGATTATTTAGGGGGTATTGTACTGTCCTGGCATTTTAAGGGCCTCAAGGAATTAGGCTGTAAGTACATCAGGATTAATCAATTTTCAGAGATCTACACCATAGTTTGTAGACTATAACTTTCACACACACTAAATAATATACACAGTTTGGGTTATATTTACCAAAGTGCAGTAAAATACATTTTTCCTACATGTATGAAGAAAGAAGATTATTTATTTGCAAATGTTAACACAGAAACTAAGAAAAATGTGTCATGGTCATGAACCTTCTGGAGGTCAAGTGGTTAAGATGGTACGGCAGGCTAACCGCCTCCGCCCACCATATAAGGTAATGATGGGAGGGCGGCGGTTCTCTCTTTCTAGGAGGGTGTCATATGACGTCCTCCCACTCTAACCGCACGTGCGCGGCCATCGGTGGTGCGCTGTGTCCCTGGGACACAGCGGATCACTGATCAGTGGAAAGAGCAGATGATGTCGGCTCTGTCATGTGATCAGCTGTGTCCAATCACAGCTGATCGCATATAAATAAGGAAATGCCGGTTATTGGCATTCCTCTCCTCACGAGCTGTCACGTTGACAGCTCGTGAGGAGAGGAGAGTCGGTAATCAGCATTCCTCAGAGGGGACATGTACACTGATCATCAGGGCACTGATGATCAGTGCTCTGATGATCAGTGTAGCCCTGTCAGTGCCCATCAATGCTACCTGTCAGTGTCCATCAATGCCAGTGCCACATCAGTGCCTACCAGTGCACATCAATGCCACATATCAGTGTCCATCTGAGCTGCCTTTCAGTGCCGCCTATCAGTTCCAGTCAGTGCTGCCGATCAGTGCCATATATGAGTGCTGCCTTTCAGTGCCCATCAGTGCCACCTACCAGTGCCTCCTCATCAGTGCAGCCTATCAGTGCCCATCACTGCAGCCTCATTAGTGCACAAAAATGAAGGAGAAAAATTACTTATTTACAAAATTTTATAACAGAAACTAAGAAAAAACTTTATTTTTTCAAAATTGTCAGTTGTTTTTGGTTTGTTTAGCAAAAAATAAAAAAAACGGATGATTAAATACCACCAAAAGAAAGCTCTATCTGTCTCAAAAAAATGATAAAAAATTCATAGTACAGTGTTGCATGACCGCGCAATTGTCATTCAAAGTGCAACAGCGGTGAAAGCTGAAAATTGGCCGGGGCAGGAAGGGGGTGAAAGTGCCCGGTAGACAAGTGGTTAACTGATGACCTGGTTTTATAGTATTGTAGCAAGACCAACAAATGCATTGAATGCCTATGATAGCTAGATTATTGAATGCCAAGGCTTAAAGGATGAACTCTACTGCAAAATTGTGATGTGTAACTTAATAACAATATTTCACGTGGATGTATATCCCTAAGTTAGTATATCAATAAAGGTCCACCTAATACTCATTGCAAGCTTGAAAAGTAGGCAATCCATGCTGTATAAATGATTGTGAAAGCAATATGACTGTCAAGACCATTTAGATTGACTCTTTACTATGCCTGTTTAACATTTGCATTGTAACTCATTCAGAGAGACTCTACGTGCTGAACACACAGAATGTCACAAAACAATTGCACTTGTAAAGCAGAAGAATGCTGTGCAGAAAGAGATGCAAGACTCTACCATTGCTCGTCTGAGAGCAGACCTAGAATCTGCACTAAGGGATAGAGCAGCATTAGACAATGAAAATAAATTGCTGCAAGAGGAGGTAATACAAACCAAACCATGTCTTGACTGATAAACATTGCCCATGAACAAGCTGACCCCTGATTTTGTGGCACACTAAAAGGGAAACTATCATGGTTTGGAGTCAATTTTATTTTGATTTTTGTTTTAAAGTTATATAAATAAACATTTAGGCCCTGGTCACATCTCTCCATTTTTGCTGTTATGCTTGCATTTTTTAAGTGTTTGTTTTTGTACTTTCCTTACCTATTTTCAAGAATAAATATCACTACGTTTCAAGCATATGACATAAGTTCTTCCTGTTGCAGTGGGTAGGCCATGTATGCTGCAGAGACTTGCACCATGCCGTTATGGGACATCACTCTCTGCCACCTTCTCCTGTGGATCCAAAGTGGATTTAAATTTACCAACAACTATGCAATGCAAGGAGTTACCTGACTGGATTTAAAACTAAAGTTATTTTTTTCAGCAATGCCCTCCCACTACATATTTTTTTGGTAAATCTAATGGATATTGTACAGAGATGTAAAATTTGACTGTAATGTGCGTAGCCAGCGTAAGAGTTAAATTCAGTCCATCAAGCTGAAGAAGTCTGTTAATATTGCTATAAAGTGATTAGTATTTGTATTCTGTAAATGATTTTTGCAGCTGGACAGAGCACTGAGTGACGTCCTGGAGAACAAACAAAACATGGAAATTCTGCTGACTGAAAATAAGGTGATATAAAACCTATACAGTGGTTATTATACTATAGCAAGTGATATACTGTATTTGTTAGGTTTATTGTACTTTTCTTGCCATGGTACGTGGCAGTTATCAATGATGCCTAGCATAGTAAAAATTTTTAATTTTTTTTTTCTCAAATTTGCTTCTGCTTTAAAACAACACAGCTTTAATATGGGAATATAATTGTCGCCTTATTAGATTACATGAAGTAAACCTTTCAGGTTGGTGAATTTGTCATTAGTGAAAACAGGCCTAATATGATAGCCCTAAAACCTTAAACTTTTATAAAAAAAGTCAACAATGGCAGCTCACGTATTTCTGTCCTTGTGTAGCTGTTCTGGTGACAGCTGCAAGGCTTTACAGAGGAATTGAATATATCATTATTTAAGTTTAAATAGAGGTACTCTTTAATAATAGGTAAAAAAAAACATGTAACACAATTTGCATTTTAGTGATCATATTTGTAATTACAAACTTTACATGTGGAGATTTTTGGAAGCTATTCTAAAATTCAGTGAAATAAGCAGGCTCATTCATTTGGTGGTTGAACAGCACAGTGGTGTGGTGGTGTGAAGAAGATCTAAGAAGTTTATTTTGCACAGGTGGACTGTCTTACATATGAGATGGACATTATATAATTTTAAGAACTATTTTACACTTTATTTGGACATTATTTGCTATTATTTTGCACAATGTAAGAGGATGTTATATGACACTGATATTTTGTTATGTGCATTTGCACTTTACTTTGACTGATAGATATATGGTAGAGTGGGGGATGCCAGATGGTATTAGGTTTTTGTTTTTTTTCTACGTAAACTTGAATAGTGGAGATAATTGAATAGCATTTTACACTTGCTACTAGTGAGTGTTTATCACATTTTTACATGGTTTGAGTATAGTGTAGCCTTGGAGCATATTATAGACTCACATTTTTATAGGGAGGTAATTGATTGCACATTGTTGGTTGTAGTTTTAGGGAAGGTCAGCACTGTTCCATAATTTGCCAGCTCTGAATGCTGTTATTTAGTATAAACATCATTCACCCTAACATGCATGTTAGTGTTAAAAGATTTGGTTCTGTCTATGCAAGAAAGAGATATGCATGACCCAGTTGAACATGAAGAGAGACCGTGCAAAGATTCATACGGTTGTATTAGCAGATGCAGCTTAAATATGTTACTTAGCGAGTAACAATGTCGGGGGAGTGTTGTATTATTTGAAATCCCTCCAAACTGAAGGTGTTTAAATTCATTGTGTTTAAATTGTGAAAAATATGTTACGGTATGTACTGCACCTGACAGTATACTTTATGCTGCAGCTGGAGTTAAGCTCTGTGCAGGCTTCTCTGTTGGCCAATGAGCAGGAAAATAAGCGACTTATGGATCAGCTGGCAGTATTGGAGCAGGAACAGGTAAGGGTGGTGCCCAGATGCCCAGCAGAGGTATTATGGTTTCAACTAGCAACTTTTTTCAGCTATGTGTATATTCTCACATTGACTTATAGTATGCTTTGTGCTCTGCTAAGTTTCTGTTATATTTTCCTTTATCTTCCTTTCTTCTCTTTTTTATTAACTTCTAAACGTATTTTTAAGGTAAATGGTGTGTTAAAGCGGAGTTCCACTTACTCTGTAAAAAAATAAGTCGTCAGCTACAAAAACTGTAGCTGCTGACTTTTAAAAAACAGCCACTCACCTGTCCCATGATCATGCGGTGCCCCCGCCGCAGCCTGTTTCACCGGCCGTCCTGTATTCCAGGTGCCGGCATCTTTAGTGTGGGCACCCAGCTGTAACAGCTTGCGGCTGCACAGCCGGGTGCCCACTGGGCATGCGCAAGTAGCGCTGCGCTTCCTGAATGGCCCCGTCGTCTTCTGGGACCTGTCGCGTGTTCCACAAGACTACTGGGAGGGAGGGTAGGAGGACAACTTCCATATCAGATCACCTAGGCGATCGCAGCAGAAGTGGGAGCGGGTACCTGTCAATTTCGGGTACCTGCTCTGCAAAGGTGCCAATCCTTAATGGGGAGCGGGGGACCAATCGTTTAAAGTGGAACTTCCCCTTTTGGGTGGAACTCCACTTTAAGTATTCTACATAATTGTGTGCACTCATTTTCATGCAATTCTATTGTGCCTTTGCAGAATGCTAAAAGACAAGTGGAGGAACTGCTAACTGAACTGACAGACAGCAAGAGTAAACTTGCATACGAAAAAGGAAAGCTGGAGGTAAGATGCTGAGTGGTTTGTAACTTTAGTGTAAATGTCAAACATTTGGTGTTTGAATATATGCTACTTCTGAAAAACTTGATCTGCAGTTTATTAAAAGATATTTAATACCTGACAGAGTACAGTGTATTAACACAATGCTTAGTTCTTATTACCTGTTTTGGCATTGCACTTATATTCAGGTTTTATATGTTTCATACAGAGCAGAGTACGTAAATTACAGTCTGAACTGCAATCTGTCTGTGATGCTCAGTTAGAGAATTCCAAGCTTCGTAAACTCCACGAAGCTCTAGAGATGAAGTACACACAGGTACACACAGTTGCCACTCTGTGATGTGTTATTTAACCACTGAATAGCATAAAGTGATCATTGTTTTTTTTTTGTTTTCTTTGTAGATTACTTCAGCGCTTGACTCTTGCAAAATCAGATTGCAAAGAACAGAGGCCAAATTACAACAGGTGAGATACTACTGTATGTGACTATATCCCATTGCTTTGTGTATGTGCATCTTGTACATTTAAGCACTCGGGGCTTATATACCAGAATAAACGTTTAATCTTTCAGCTATTGAAACTGATGTTTTTGGTAATGTAATGCAGAGAACCTTAATGTGTTTGTATCTTTCACAGACTGTGAACTTGTTGAATCGTAAGGAGGAGGATTTTACATTGGCTATCCAGGCTAGGGATGAGACTGTAAGAGAAGAGAAAAAGCTCAGAAAACAGATCAAAGCTTTTGAGGAGAAAGAGGAGCATAATGTAAGTAATACAGATTGAGTATCTAATTGTGCTCAGAGAAAGTAATCCATTCGCTGAGAAAAAATGGTGCCTGTGTAATATTTGATGCAATCTCTTTGTTTTACTACATATATTTTTTCTTATACTATTTTGCATTATTAGTTCCTCATAACTTTCACTTCCAGAGAGTAGTCATCCAGCAGCAGCTGTCTGATGTATGTGAGGAGAGAAGTAGAATGTCTGAAACTCTGGAGAATATCTTGTCCTCCCACACTAAACTCCAGAAGGAATTAGAAACATTGCAGACTGAATTGGGGTGCAGAGATGCTGACATCATAAATCTACATAAAGACAGGTGAGGAAAAATATATCTCAGGTCTTTTAAAATTGATCTGTAGTGATTTTTTAAGTCTCAAAAATTAACCTGATCCAGAAACATGCTGAAAAGCTGGACGTACCTTTATATTTTCATCATTTTTCATTGTGGTGTTTTTTGGGGGGTTTTTTTATTGTAGAATTTATTGAGAATCAATTTTCCACAACCTTTTGTTTTCTATATGGAAGGGTAGATATGGTGTTACCATATTTGAAAAAGCAAGGTGGATGAGATTATCAGACTGAAGTTTGATATTCACAGCAGCTAGGGCAGGAAACCCAGCCCCCCCGCCCTCACATTTTATCAAATTTAATAAAATTTAGTGGGGGTCCTTTGGCCTTGAAAGTTATCTGTATGGAATGCCTGTGTTTGCTTAGCAATATAGCAATAGCATAGTAGCCAACTGCCCACCTTTAGAGCCACCAGCTAGTATATAGTAACTGCATTATTTTATGAGTGGGAGTTGCAAAGTGGCCTTGGCCACCCAGTACTCTATTTAAAATTCCACCTATCAGTTATTAACATTTTCTAGAGTACAAGCAAAAACTGTTAAGAGATGTAGTTAAAATGTATTAGAGGTCTAGTATGTTACTTTATCCATGCAATACAGTGTGGATAGAGGAATCGGCACTGCCAAGGGTGTTGGCGGCTGCCTTAATACTAGAACAGTAACTTAATTTAATAGGATCAGCCAACATTTTCAGCTGGCTCCAATGATTTTTACATTGAGGCCTCATTCACACCATATGTGCAGAAAAACTGATTGGAAAAAAACGATTTTACTTGCAGAGACATGAGTTTACATGAGATTTAATGCGCATTTCAGTGAGTTTTATACACATTGCAGATTCCTGCGCAGAAAAAATTGGCTTGTTATACTAGTGTTGTTTGTGCCCTTGCAAAACGCGTGCAGGAAAAACTCACGTCTCTGCACCATGGCGTGAACAAGGCCTGAAGTATAACGAACCAGGTGGTGCTAACAGGGCCACCTATGGCTCGAATTTCAGATTTAATAAAGCCGACAGGGACAGATTACGTCCTTACCACACAGTATATATAGCTGCTGATATCCATCCGATACTTACCCAAAAAAGTTTTAAATCAAGCCAATTCAGATACATCTTTTTGGCCACTTTTACATTAATATCCAGCTTTATTCACACAGCAACAAGATCACAAAGTTTACAGGCAGAGTCATTGGAATGCGATGTTCTGTACAGTTCTGGTTTTTTCTTGTTACTCAGTGAATAAAGTGGTATTTTAATACAAGAGTTTTCATTTTTGGTAATGCATATGCTTTAAAATGTATTCAGGGTGATAATTTAAAACTTGTTTACTGTGCAATTGTGTTGCTGGGAAATATTTCACAGCTGAAATTGACTTTGGTAAGATACATGCAGATTCTCTGGACTGGTACTGCATGGACTACATGACAAATACATCTTGTCCTTTTTGTTGCGGAATTCTGCATCCAAGACCAGTTAAATGTGTCCGTTTTGGCTCCTTGGCTAGTTCCATTTAGTTCCATTTGTGTCTGGTATAGCTACATACCCTTAAAACAATGTAAGCTTTATAGCGATTCTACAGGTAACTTTTTTTGGAAAATAACAAACATGTCTATAATTACTTGCTGTGTGCAGTGGTTTTGCACAGAGCAGCTGGGATCCTTCTCTTCTCGCATCCCCCGCAGGCTCTCCTGGCCCCTCCCTCCTGTCAGGTGCCCCCACAGCAAGCAACTTGCTGTTGGGGCACCTGCTGCTCCGTGTGTCCATTCACGCTTGGCCGTGTCCCCTGTCTCCTTTTTGGCTGACCGTGGACAGCCAAGGCTGTCATTCACATCTCTGGATCACGATGAGGCTCAGGTAAGTATTGAGGGGGCTGGGGGCACTGCTTCACACAGAAGGTTTTTTACCTTCATGCATAGAATACATGAAGGTAAAAAAACCTTAAGCCTTTACAACCACTTTAAGGTTCTTTCTCTGATAGAATATAGATTTCTAGATTATACCTAAAGCAAAAGAATGTACTATTAATGTTTTTCTGTGATTTGCAATATTCATATAGAGTAAACTTGCACTTTGTACTAATTTGAGTATATCAACCTTATTCAGGGCTAATAGTCAGAAGCAGATTCAGAGACTGGAGGTGGAGCTTTCAGCGTTTCAAAGGAAGCTACAGACTGCGGAGTCGCAACATCATGGCAAGGTGATTCAACCACTTAAGCTCTGGAGGATTTGACCCCCTTCATGACCAGGCCATTTTTTTTCTATTCAGCACTGTGCTACTTTAACTGGTAATGGCACTGTCATGCAACACTGTACCTAATTAATTCATATAGTTTTTTTTTTCACACAAATAGAGCTTTCTTTTGGTGATATTTGATCACCACTGGGTTTTTTTATTGTTAATGATATAAAAAAGACAAAAAATTAAAAAAAAAAAACCCCAATATATTTTTTACCTTCTGCTATAAAACATATTCAATAAAAAAAAAAAATCTAATTTTTTCATAAATTCAGGCCAAAATGTATTCTGTTTCATGTCTTTGGTAGAAAAAATCCCAATAAGTGTATATTAACCACTTCTGCATCTTGTACAGGCAGAGCGACATACCGGTATGTCTCTTTGGCTACGCAATCACATGATCACAATGCTAGCAAAGCTGTTATGAATAAATCTGATTCATAACAGCTTTCCTTCCCTTCCTAGTGAGCTGTGATCGGGACAATCACAGCACACTGCACCATCTTTATTGCTTCTGCAAAGCAAAGTGCAAAAAAATAAAACAGCCCTGATTACTACCCAGGGTTTATTTTTTTTTTTTAAACTACTTGCCGATCACCCACCCGCAATGTGTGGGGGCGAGTGGTGGCTGTAGGCAAAGCGACATACCTTTTACATCGCTTTCTATTTCCGGGTGTGACCATGCATGTATGCGTCCCCTGCTGCCTCCCTTCTCGGTCCACAGAACACCACACTGTGAGTAAAAGCACTACATTATACACACACACACACGTTAAATTAGCACATTTAACCCTTTAATCATCTCGTCACCCAGCCAGTGCTATTAGTACAGTGTTAGTATATAGAATTTTTCACTGATCACTGTATTATGGCCACTAGTGACATCAGATAGTGTCAGGGTCGGCTAGCGCTAGATTGCCCACACACTGTCACACTTACGGTATAGGTCACTGATCACCCCCATTACGATCATGAACAGAACTATACTAGTGCCTCCTTAGTATAGTGTCCCCAAAAACGCAGGGTTGACAGGATCAGCCCCATTTGCTGCCAGCACCTGCATTTAGCCCCTCCGCTATTTTTCACAAAAGATTTGTATCTATTGATTGTGGGCCAAAGCAATTTATACGCACAACAATACATCACCGCCCACACAAACTCTGCTCTTGCCAGACAATTCGCATGGAAACCTATCACGATTTCTGAGTTTAAAACTATTTTGGGCCTAACCCTCAACATGGGCATTACAAAATACAGTAATACCTCGGTTTACGAATTTAATTCATTCTGCAGGACTTTTCGTATAGTGAAAAATTCGTAAACCGAAACACCATTTCCCATAGGAATACATTGAAAACCAATTAATCCGTTCCGGAGGTCAGAAAAAAGTAAACGTTACTAAAATACTGCATGAGTTATTTTATTAAGTCATGCAGTATTTTAGTAGTGAGAACCATGTGTTAATGTTTCAGCTGTCAGCCGGGTTCCCCACTGACAGCTGAATGTAAAAGAATTGCCGGCAATTAAAAAACCGGCGTGGGGTTCCCTCTCCCAATCACACCAAGCCCTTCGGGTCTGGTATGGATTTTGAGGGGAACTCCCACACCAGAATTAAAAAAAAAAAAACCCTAACCAGTGGTTGTGGGGATCTGCAGGCAGGGGGCTTATCGGAATCTTGAAGCCCCCTTTAATAAGGGGGTCCCCAGATCCTGCCCCCCCCCCCATGTGAATGAGTATGGGGTATATGGTACCGCTACTCATTCACAAAAAAACAAAATGTGTTGTGTGAAAAAAGACAGGACACGGTCTTTGACAAGCCCTTTATTAAAAGAAAAAAACTAAAAGAATGTCCCCTGCAGTAGATCCAACGTCAATCACGGTTTTTCTGTTTCAGAACCCTCTGACAAAAATAATATCTGCAAAATACTCACCCTGCCTCTTTTCAGATTCCTTGGGGTGTCTAATTTCCAAAAAGGGGTCATTGGGGGGGGGGGGGGGGTGGTACTATCCTGGCATTTCAGGACCTCAGAAACTGATAGGCAGTGAGAAAGTGACATGAGGAAATATGGTGGTCATTGGATTTTGGGGGCCTGTGTGTGGCTAGGCTGCCAAAAAGTCTCTCGCATGTGGTATCCCCATACCCGGGAGAAGTATCAGAGTGTGTTTTGGGGTGTTATTCCACATATTCCCATGGCATGTGTGAGCAATATATCATTTAAGTGACAACTTTGTGTAAAAAAAAAAAATAAAAAAAATAAAGTAATTGTCCAAAAATTTGTGACAAAAGATAAAATCTTCTATGGACTCAACATGCCTCTCAGTAAATCCCTTGGGGTGTCTACTTTCAGGGGGGAGTTTGTACTGCACTGGCATTTTAGTACCTCAAGAAATGTGATAGGCAGGCAGAAAGTAAAAGCTGCTTAAATTCCAATATATATACACTATAGTTTGTAGACGCTATAACTGTCACACAAACCAATCAATGTACACTTATTGGGATTTTTTTTTTTTTTTTTTACCAAAGACATGTAACAGAATATATTTTGGCCTAAATTTATGGCTAAATTTGAGTTTGACATTTTTTATAACAGAAAGTAGAATATTTGGGGGGAGGATTTCAAAATTTTCAGTCTTTTTTTTTGTTTATATCACAAAAAATAAAAAACCCCAGGGGTGATAAAATACCATTCCAAAGAGCCCTATTGTGTGGGAAAAAATGACATAAATTTTATATGGGTACAGCGTTGCATGACTATGCAATTACCAGCTGATATAGTGCAGTGGCGAATAGCAAAAAATGGCCTGGTCAGTAAGGGAGAAAACCTTCTGGGCTTGAAGTGGTTAAATGGTTTGTGTGAAAGCTAGTGTCTACAAACAATGGTATATATAGTGGAATTTTTATTATTTATTTTTATGCCAGTAATGGCGGCTATCAGCAACTTATAGTGGGACTGAGATAGTGTGGTGGGCAATCTGACACTAACTGACACTTTGTGGAAACTGACTAACTGCCACTGACATCTCCATTGACACTAATACAGTGATCAGTGCTAATAATATACACTGTCACTGTTCTAATGGCACTTGCTGGGAAGGGATTAACATCTAGGGGCAAGCAAGGAGGTAACTGTTTGCATAACAATGTGTAGTATGTGCTGCTTTTTACTACAGGTCGATTTGTTTAAGAAACAAAGCAATCGCTCCCTCTATATAGAGCCCTGTGGTGTTTGTCAACACAGGGCTCTGGGCTGTGATTCGACACAGCCGATCAGCAGGTCCTAGCCATGAATCATTGACCGGGGTCTGCTGACAAATTCTCACTGTGTCAAATCACAGGAGAGTAGGCGGATGGGGGTGTGTGTGCTCCTGAAACTCAGAAACAGGCAGCGACGTACAGGTACGTTGATGTGCCCGTAGGACCCGCCCTGCAGCAGTATATGGACTGTGGCGGGTCAGCAAGCAGTTAAAGGAATGCTAAAGGTTTTTTTTTAATATAGATTTATTTCTTTATTAATTTGATTACACAAAAATAGTTTACAAGTTTATTTTTTAAATCAGGTACCGTATATACTCGAGTATAAGCCGACCCGAATATAAGCCGAGGTACCTAATTTTACCACAAAAAACTGGGAAAAACTATTGACTCGAGTATAAGCCGAGGGTGGGAACACCAGTGGGAAGAATCGTGCCTCATCATTGGTGTCAGTGGGAGGAATAGTGCCCCATCATTGGTGTCAGTGGGAGGAATAGTGCCCCATCATTGGTATCAGTGGGAGGAATAGTGCCCCATCATTGGTATCAGTGGGAGGAATAGTGCCCCATCATTGGTGTCAGTGGGAGGAATAGTGCCCCATCATTGGTGTCAGCGGGAGGAATAGTGCCCCATCGTTGGTGTCAGTGGGAGGAATAGCGCCCCATCATTGGTGTCAGTGGGAGGAATAGCGCCCCATCATTGGTGTCAGTGGGAGGAATAGTGCCCCATCATTGGTATCAGTGGCAGGAATAGTGCCCCATCATTAGTATCAGTGGGGGGAAGAGCACCCCATTATTGGTGTCAGTGGAATAGTGCCCCATCTTTGGTGTCAGTGGGAGGAATAGTGTCCCATCATTGGTGTCAGTGGGAGGAATAGTGTCCCAACATTGGTGTCAGTGGGAGGAATAGTATCCCATCATTGGTGTCAGTGGGGGGTGGAGGAATAGTGCCCCATTGTTGGTGTCAGTGGGGGGGAGGAAAAGTGCCCCATCGTTGGTGTCAGTGGGGGGGAGGAATAGTATCCCATAATTGGTGTCAGTGGGGGGTGGAATAGTGCTCCATGATTGGTGTCAGTAGGGGGTGGAATAGTGCCCCATCATTGGTGTCAGTGGGGGGGGGGAGGAATAGTGCCCAATCGTTGGTGTCAGTGGGGGGGAGGAAAAGTGCCCCATCGTTGGTGTCAGTGGGAGGAATAATGCCCCATCATTGGTATCAGTGACACCAATGATGGGGCACTATTCCTCCCACTGACACTTGCTGACCCCTGTTCCAGTATGGTGCTGCTGCAGCCAGCATATGTGGTTGCAGCAGCACCTAAGCACGGCACACTTACCTGCATCTCCTTCACTCGATTTTCGCGGGGCCGCTCAGCTCCGCCTCCTCGCCGGTGATTGGCCGCCTGTGTGCCTTTCCTGAGCTACAGTTCTGGCGGCCAATCACCGGTGAGAAGACGGAGCCGAGCAGCCGCGCGAACATCCAGTGGACGAACCGAATGAAGGAGCAGCCGCGCTTCCTGGACCGGATTGTCGTGGGACCGGAGCCAGGTAAGAGACAGCAGCCCCCTGCAGACGTTGACTCGAGTATAAGCCGAGGGGGCCGTTTTTCAGCACAAAAAATGTGCTGAAAAACTCGGCTTATACTCGAGTATATACGGTAAATATGAAAATAAAAATAAACTGGCTGACTCAGAGGAGGGACACACTCCTCATTCTTGCAAAGACGGCAAAAAAGGTTTCTTAAAATGGTATTATACCCATAACCTAACATTTAATATATTTCAGCTTGCCAATCATTAGATGTTGTGGCTGCATTAAGGGTTTTTTTTTTTTTACGCTTTGTTTCCCTGTATTTTCACCTGGTGATCTGGCCAGTAACACATCTGCTGTATTAGCGTGCACCCATTTTGGATGAAGGAGCACAAGTCCTTTGGACAGCAGCATTGTCAGTCTGAGGGTAGTGTTAGATGGACTAACAGATTTAGGTACGCTGACAAATTGAAGCCAAACTCCAGCTAAGACTTTTTAAGCAGTTACAACAACATTTTGTTCTGATCATTGTAGGCATCCCTTTCGGTGTAAAATGGTTTGTCTCAGCCCCCTAACTGCTACATCTGCAGGACATCCTGTTCTGTTGAAAAACAATAGACTTACTGGCAAGATCACCAGGTGAAAATAAAGGAAAGTCTAAAAATTAATGCAGGCATCATGTCTAAAACTAGTAAGCTGCAATAAAATAAATGTTTACTTTTGGGTTTAATACCGCTTTAGTTCCAAGAAGCACATAGGCAGTGCTGGGGGTTCCTTATTAGAAAGTTTAGCATGCTTTATAAACAGTGTCATGTACACACCCTGTAAAAGTGTGTGTTTTAGAAATTAAAGATTTTAAACTTGTTACAAAAAAACTTATAATATTTCAAACAAATTTTAAATACCTGAACAAAATGATTATTGTTTCCCTTGTAAATAAACAATTTCTATTGTTTGTCCTTATCCATTTCATGTTGTCAGACGTATGCCTTCCTTTTCTTCAAACAGATAGAACCTCTTCAAAGATCCATAGAAATTGCATGGGAGGATAACCGAAAACTATCCCGTGCTATGGATCAGGCTATTCAGAGAAATGCCCTTTTACAGCACTGTGTAGAGGAACTGGAAGAGAGGCTCCAAAACAAAGAGGCACAGGAAAAGCAGTTACTTCAAATGAAGTAATATCTTAATCTTTAACAGAATCAAACATACATCATCTACTGTATATTGAGCCCAATAATGTATTTTTTATTGTTTTTTTTCTTTAGGACACAAGCTGAAGAAGAAGTTAGAATGAAGGATCAACTATTAGAGGAACGCGTGACATCTTTAAGCAAACAGCATCAATTGGAGAGCAAAGAGGCAAGAAAGACTGCACGAAAAGAGGCAGCAGAGGTGATAGAGTCATATAATATCACTTCTAGCATTGTACAGTACCACTTGTAAAGATTTTTAGAAGAATTATAAATATAAAGAAAAAAGGAGAAGAAACTTGGCATTGGATACAAGGGGATTTACAATTCTATCCTCACCATATATAAAGTTGTTGTGTCCTGAGAATGTCAATTTTGTTTTTATCAAATAATACATCAGCGACTGAAGATTTACAAGAAAATTATTTTGGGCTGCTGGATAAATACCCACCTAGGAAGGTGAAGTCAATGTAAAATATATAAATTGCATATAGCGTGATATTTTTCAATATGTTAATAATTAAATCAAATAATCATTCTATTATCAAATTTCATGTGAGCGTGATTATTTGATTTAATTATTAACAGATATCACACTATATGCGATTTATATACAGTTGCAAGAAAAAGTATGTGAACCCCTTGGAATTACGTGGAGTTTTGCATGAATTGGGCATAAAATGTGCTCTGAACGTCATCTAAGTCACAACAATAGAAGAACACAGTCTGCTGAACATAATACTACACAAACATTAGATGTTGCCATGGTTTAATTGCACATAACATGTAAACATTCACAGTGCAGGGAGGAAAAAGTATGTGAGGCCCTAGCTTAATGACTTCTCCCAGAACTAGTTGGAGCCAGGAGTGAGCCAACCTTGACTCCAATCAGTGTGATGATATTGGATGTGTTGCTGACAGCTGTCCTGCCCTTAAAAAACACACACCTGTTTTGGGTTTACTGGTTTCAAGAAGCACTGTCTGATGTGAACCATGCCTCGCAGAAAAGAGCTCTCAGAAGACCTACGATCAAGAATTGTTGACTTGCATGAAGCTGGAAAGGGTTACAAAAGTATCTCTAAAAGCCTTGATATTCATGTGTCCACGGTAAGACAGACTGTCTACAAATGGAGAAAGTTTAGCACTGTTTCTTCTCTCCCTAATCGTGGTCGTCCTGTAAAAAGTACTGCAAGAGCACAGCGCAGAATGCTGCATGAGGTAAAGAAGAATAACAGAGTGTCAGCTAAAGACCTACAGAAATCTCTGGCACATGTTAACATTTTTGTTGACACATCTACAATAAGGAAAACATTAAACAAAGAATGGAGTACATGGGAGGACGCCACGGAGGAAGCCATTGCTGTCCAAAAAGAATATTGCAGCACGTTTGAAGTTTGCAAAAGAGCACCTGGATGTTCCACAGCACTACTGGCAAAATATACTGTGGACAGATGAAACCAAGATTGAGTTGTTTGGGAAGAACACACAACACTATGTGTGGAGAAAAAAAGGCACAGCACACCAACATCAAAACCTCATCCCCACTGTAAAACATGGCGGAGGGAGCATCATGGTTTGGGGCTGCTTTGCTGCCTCAGGGCCTGGACGGATTGTTGTCATTGATGGGAAAATTAATTCCATAGTTTATCAAGACATTTTTCAGGAAAACGTATGACCATCTGTCCGCCAACTGAAGCTCCGCAGAGGATGGGTGATGCAACAGGACAATGAACCAAAGCATACAAGTAATTCAACAAAACAATGGCTGCAACAGCACAGAATACGCCTTCTGGAGTGGCCCAGTCAGAGTCCTGACCTCAACCCGATTGAAATGCTGTGGCATGACCTTAAGAGAGCGATTCACACCAGACATCCCAAGAATATTGCTACACTGAAACAGTTTTGTGAAGAGGAGTGGTCCAAAATGACTCCAGATCGTTGTGCAGGTCTGATCTGCAACTACAGGAAACGTTTGGTTGAGGTTATTGCTGCCAAAAGGAGGGTCAACCAGTTATTAAGTCCAAAGGTTCACATACTTTTTCCTCCCTGCACTGTGAATGTTTACATGTTATGTGCAATTAAACCATGGAAACATCTAATGTTTGTGTTGTATTATGTTCAGCAGACTGTGTTCTTCTATTGCTGTGACTTAGCTGACGTTCAGAGCACATTTTATGCCCAATTCATGCAAAACTCCACGTAATCCCAAGGGGTTCACATACTTTTTCTTGCAACTGTACAGTATGTTACATGGTGAAAGAAAGACATGTTGGAGTCATATTGGATATTTGGGAATGGAATGTTTCCTGTGATTGTGTTGAACTTTAAAAATGTTTATATATAGACTCCCTGAATACAACTCAACCCTTTTGAAATTGCAGGTATCAGATAAAGGCAGATAAAACCCGTTCTTGGGACAAATTCTGTTTTATCGCTTCTTTGTCTGCCCTATAGCAGTAATACTGCTACAGGGCAGCCTGGGTGTGCAAAATCACATGTATATATACACGTGATTCTGCATTTCCAGGAAATGGCTATTCGCAGCCTCTGCTGTCAATCACCGGGTCCCGGTCGGTGATTACTCGCTGACACCCGTTGATAGAGGAGCATTACAGACGGAGGAAGAGAACTGTAAATAAACAATACAGTTCTCTCCCCTGTCAGCTCTCAGCAGAGCCATGCAAAGCAGTGTGCTTACATTGAAGCGCACACACAGCACACAGTTAACCCTTTGATTGCCCCACATGTTAACCCCTTCCTGCCTAGTGCCATTAGTACAGTATCAGTGCTTTTATTAGCACTGATCACTGTATTGATGTCAGTGGCACCAAGTCAGTTCCCCCCAGTGTCAGATTGGCCACCACAGTCCTGCTATAAGTCGCTGATCGCCGCCATTACTAGTAAAAATAACAAATAAAAGAAAAATCACAGTATATATACCGCCATTTGTAAACACTATAACTTTCACGTAAACCAATTAATTTACACGTATTGGGTTTTTTTTTTAGCAAAGACATGTAGCAGAAAACATTTTGGCCTAAATTTATGCCGAAATTTGATTATTTAAATTTTTTTACTAGACATGTTTAATAGCAAAAAGTAAAAAATATTGTTTTTTTCCTCAAAATTGTCTGTCTTTTCTTTTTTATAGTGCAAATAATAAACCGCATAGGCAATCAAATATCACCAAAAGAAAGCTCTATTCGTGGGAAAATTCGTGTAGCATTGCATGACCGCGCAATTGTCAAAGTAACACAGTGCCATAATGCAAAAAATGGCCTGATCAGGAAGGGGGGTAAATCCTCTGGTGGTTAATGGCGATCTAACATCTGCTTAATTTAAAATATCTCCTCATGTTACATGTTATATCTCAGCAATTGTCCCACAAAGATGTTTACTTGTTTGACATACAGATAGCCACTAGGGAGAACATGTCAATATGGAGTTGCACACAATAAGCTGTAGGTCAAACAAAATTAATTTTTGAATAAAAATTGCAATACCAGGTTAAATTGTGTGATCGTTGATACACTAAATAATTTATGAAAGTAAAGTCCTTAGAATATGTCAGATATTATAACCCTTCAGAATGGACTTAGAATTTAGATCAATGTATCTTTAAAATAGAAATCAGATGAACAGTAGTGGTAGATCTATACCCGAAAGAAGATCTGATGGCTGGCTTCATTCTTTTCTTTTACTCACAGCTAAAGAAAGCACTAGATAATGCCACAGCAAAATCCGCAGAGCTCTCACGGACAAACAGAGAGCTGAGAGCGCGGGAATCCATGCTACAAAAAGAGATTCTGCAACAGAAGGACATTGTATGTGGACTTAAAACACAGCTCAGATGTTACATGGAAAGCAAAGGGGCCAGAAAAGAAGCAGAAAGAATACAAGTGAGTTAAAATTAGACAAATACTTCCTACTTCTAGGTATGTGGCTCCTGTAACTCACTACCCTTTTTTTCTTGAGACAACATTGGAGCTTGTTGATTGGAACAGGGCTGTCACCTGGGGTTGGGAGTGAGTCAGCTTTGTTTAACCCCTTCGTGCCTAAGGGTAAAACAAATCTTAACACCTAAGCACAATTTTGCAACGTTGACATATGTTAGCAAAACCGTACATATCATCACAACTACTTTGTGCATGCAGGTGGATTATACCTTGTTTTGTTCAGGACAAATTGGACTTTCATTTGGAGGCAAATGGTAATGGATATTGCCTGATTTTGTTTTTTTGTTTTTTTTATTACCAAAGGAAAACTTACCCAAAATAGTAAAAAAACATGGTTTTTATGCTGCCACTAACTGACACTGATACTAATCTGAAAATTTAAAAAAAAAATGTACCCTGGCCTTGACCTTTGACCCTGACCCTGACCTTGACCTTTACCCAAACACTAACCCTGACACAGACCTAGCTCAAACCTTGATCTAGGTATTTTTGTTTATTTTTTTATTACACACACTTTTTTTTTTTTCTCTCTGAAGGACAGAGAGAGATACAATGTATCTCTCTCCTCCATTCAGAGAGAGAAAACAAGGGGAGTGGGCTTCAGAGGGATTGATCACTGTGATAGGCAATCAGGTGACCAGGAATCGGAAGTTCCAGGTCCCAATTGTTAGAACGGGACCCGAGTCTCAGTGATATCCCAGTCTTTGTGCTGGAAGCACGCAATGCAGCGCACTCCCAGCAGAAAGACAGGTACGCAAATTAGCAGCCCAACATAAAAAAGCCCAGTTCTGTGGGGCTGATAATTTGCATGCGGTCAGCGTCAAGGGGTTAAGCTAAGGCTGGGATCGATTTAAAGCTTACACATGGCTCCTCATGCTTATAGGAACATAGGATGAAAGAGCAATTGCACACCAAATATTCCAGCGTTCACTAAAACTATATCTTAATCATATAGTACGGGATACAATAATTTATTCTTAGACCTTGGTTATATGCCTCTACCTTTTAGGTATATGGCACCGTCCTTAGGTAAGGGATCCCTTCTCCTTTTGGAAAATAATTTTTTCTTATTTTAACTCCTTTTTCCATGCCTTCCTTGATCAAGATCTAACTGCTTATCGCTTTATGACTCAGTAGCAGTTTCCGTATCAGTTACCTCAATGTACATTTTGGGGAACCGGACCCTGTAGCAGCAGTGCTGACCTGTAATATTTGCTCTGGGCACTGGATCCTGCGTTCGGTGCACATGCTGGTACATGGCATCAATCAGTAGCCCTACTTTGGGAGAAAGAGGTTAAGCACCTGGGTGTGCTTCATCTTCTGTATGGTATTGTCAACAGATGGTTCATGTTGAGATCCTGATGCAGGTACTCTTTTATGGGGATAGAGTATGTCTGGAGGCCTTTGCGGGACCTGATCTCCTGGAGTTAGATCATTCTATGGCTGATCTGAAGCCTCCTGATGAGGTTTCTCCTGATCCTTTTCTTTGGTTCTGGCCCTTCTCAGGTGAACATTTTTAGCTGTTTGGCTAAGGATCCTGCCCCTTGTTCCACAGCTGTCAGGCCCCAGAGATATTTTTGGGTGTTTTAGTGACTGGGTCTTGCTCATCCTCCTACTCTTCTGGTGTTTAAATGTACCATTTTGGGATCACAATATGCCTCCCAAGCACCCCCCTTCCTTAATTAGTCAGGCTGACTTCAGGTTTGATACCTCCAAGGTGTGTCCATTCTCAAGTGAATCTTGAGCCTTTAGAACCATTTAATGTTGAAAATGTAAACTAATGCACTTGGGAGCTAAAAATATGCATGCAAGTTACACACTGAAGAGAAGACCCTCTCGGCAAATTGAAGATGGAAAAGGATCTGAGGGTCGTAACAGATTCAGCAATAGCATGCAAAGCCAAGCTTCAACATTTTGTTTATGGGTACAGTGTTGCATGACTGCGTAATTGTCATTCAAAGTGCGACAACACTGAAAGCTGAAAATTGGCCTGGGCAGGAAGAGGGTAAAAGTGCCCGGTATTGTAGTGGTTAAAATGGAACTTCACTCTATCAATCAACACTGACTATTTTGAATCCTTATGTTGCTAGCATTAGTAAATAGGTAGGTATATCATATTGACTTGTGATAAACAGTTTTTTTTACAATTCTTTAGTTACTTTCTGGTTTCCATGCCTAGGTAAATGGTGTCATACATCCCAGGAGTCTTCAGGAGGGGTTTTCTCAGCTAAGCCCACCACACTGACTGCATGCCTGAGCTAAAGGCAGATGAATTCCAGGAAGTAAATGCTACATGAATCATCTGCACTTACTCAAGATGACCACAGTCGAAAATGTTAGGGGGCATTTTTCAAAGTGATTTCTCAGCAAAACAAAGCATTAGATATTTATATTATAGTATATTAGAAATAAATTAAATATTGTGGTGTTCAGATACAACCTGGAAGCGGTTTGGTTTCTATGCAGAGCTGCACCAGCTTCTGCACTCTGTTTAAATAAATTAACCCTATAAAGTACACAAAATGTAAAGAAAAAAGTTTTGGGGTTTTTTTTTTAAGGGAGAACAGAGGCTTTTTCTAGTCCACATAGTCCAGTGTGAAGGGGTTCCTTAGTGACTGGGTCTTGCTCAGTTGTCTGCTGGTAACCGCTACTGACCCACGTGTCCTTACTGCTGTTTTCCCACTCCTCTGCTTAAAGGAGAAGTACAGCCAAAGCTCTTTGACCCGTGTAAGTGTCCACCATTTCTAGGTGTATTAGGCAGACCGTTATTCAAATTTGTGGTCCGTCAAAGGCTGTCAAAGTGTATTCTATTAGATCTGTAAGTGCTTTTTGTTCTTTTACAATATTCAGCAACTTTTCCAAGTCTGCAAGGTTACCACATGGTGTTCTCTCTTTGTTTTCTACCAGATGAATATTCAGGTGTCATCTGATGCCATCTTCTGACATTCGGCCTTTTAGGCAGTTTCTTGAGCTGTAGGCAGTCCTCAGTTTTCAGGTGTCTTTTTCTTGAGTCTGTTAGCCCTTGTTGTCATGCTGCCCACTCATCTATTGGACTTCTTTTAGACATCCCAACAATTTAGGAATTCCTGTGTTCCTCAATGGATGTGAACAAAACAGGATTTTTGTACTCATTTTTTCTTGGAGTCTATTGTGGGACACAAGCCCCTCCCCTTCTATGCCTTTTTTCATGTTCTTGGTCCTACTTTGTTGTACCAATCCAACAGTATAACCTGTCAGCCTGAATTCCTGTGTCCCTAAATAGACTGTAAGAAAAGGGGAGTACAAAAATATGTTTTTATGATCCCTTGTTTTGATTAATTAAAGTATGAAAACTGAAAATGAGTAATTGGGTTGCAATAGTAATCTGTTTTTATGATCACTTCATAGGAGCTAGAGGCCAGACTGAAATCCATGCAGACAGTTCAGGAGGATTATGAGAGAAAAAATAATGAACAGGTAAGAATTTTGTAGCAAGGACCGTTAGGTGAATGGAAAAATCATTTAACTTCTCTAGATGTATAAATGAAGAAAGCTTACAGTTTGCATGATGTGTAAAATGTGTCACTCCCGATGCAGTGTAGACGCATCCAAGGGTTCATGGCAGAAGTGGAAAAACTGCGTATAGAAATATCTGCAGCAGCATCTTGGAGAGCACAAGACACCTGTCAGAGCCCTACAGAGAAAAATATGAAGTCCAGAATGAAGCTGGAGGAAAGATGTGGGGTAATGAATATATTTTAAATTGTTTTACTGTATAATAAGTTAATTCATAGCACTAACAGACACTACAATATCATTTCCCTACTACAGTCCTATGTATACATGCGCTAGAGACAATCTTACAAGGAAGCTATTAACTTGTGGGTTATGTTTTGTACTAGGAAGAAAACCTGAGCATAACAAAGCTACGTTGACATGGACATAATATCACTGCATAGGAAGAGTCATTGTGATTCTAGTAATATACAGTATATTATAATTATGAGGGATAATACGCTCTCTCCTTTGACAAAGGGAATGTTATTTCTTTAATAGAAGCTAGAACAAAGGATTCAAAAGCTACAAGGAAAGAAAGCTACAGAGAGGAAATTCAGAGATATTACTGTGCACCCAGAAAGTGAGAAAAGGTGCATTTGTTTGAGTGCACTGTACATTGTGCCTCATAAAACAATTCTGGGAAATTAAAATAGGCATGCCACATAGATCGACCAACTGTAGTCAAGCTATCATTTTTCTTTTGGGTAATTTAATTATGTCAATATTACACTGATATCCACACCTACAGTATGTACATATTGCTTTATTTAAGAGTGATGTTCCTCTTTAACCAATTCAATACCGGGCAATTTTACACCTTCCTGCCCAGGCCAGTTTTCAGGTTTCAGCGCTCTCACACTTTGAATGACAATTGCGCGGTCCTACAACATTGTACCCAAACTAAAATTTAATCATTTTCTTCACACAACTAGAGCTTTCTTTTGGTGGTATTTAATCACCGCTGGGGTTTTTATTTTTTGCTAAATTAACACAAAAAGACCAAATATTTTGAAAAAAAAAAGTTTTTCTTTGTTTCTGTTATAAAAGTTTGCAAATAAATAATTGTTCTTCATAAATTTAGGCCGAGATGTATTCTGTTACATGTCTTTGGTGAAAATAACCCAAATTAGGATGTATTTTTTAGTTTGTAGGAAAGTTATAGAGTTCACAAACTATGGTATAGATCTGAATATTGATCAATCCTGAAGTACTGACAGCCAATCTAATTTCTTGAGGTCCAAGAATGTCAGAACAGTACAGATATCCCCAAATGACCCCTTTTTGCAAAGTAGACAGTCCGACGTACTTCATATGAGGCATGGCGAGTTTTTTGAAGTTGTATTTTTTTTGTCATAATTTTTCGGAAAATGAAAAAATTAAAAAAATTAGATTCACTATTTTTTTTTACATATTGTCACCAGTGCAGTACAGTGTCATCATATAACTGGCATGGCGGCGATCAGGGACACTGACTGGTGACAGTATGAAAAAATATATATATATATTTTTTTTTTTTATTTTTTTTTTTTATTATTTTTTATTAAATTTTTTTTCTTTTTTTAAGATTTTTTTTTTTCATATTTCACTATGACCAAAGTAGTACAATGTTACCATAATAACATTGTACTACCTTGGTGAAGTGATCAGTATTTGTTTGTTTTTTTGTTTTTTTTTTACACAATTTGCTTATAGCAAAGAATTACTTTGCTATAAGCAAGCATTTACCTGAATGACATGGATTCATTCAGAGTTTGTTTTTTGTTTTTTTGTGCTTAGCTGTGATTTGGCCACAGCTAATCACATGACATGTGCATGTGATTAGCTGTGACCATTCACAACTAGACACTAGTATACAATGGATGGCATGAATGAAGCCATCCATTGTATACAACTGTCATGTGACCTGCCGTGATTGGTCACAGCAGGTCACATGGTATCGGCAACGGGGCCGATACTCAGATCTGTCATCGGCCGTGTCCGAGGTACACGGCCGGTGACAGATCGCGCTGCTGTGCCACTCTGCAGGAGCGCAATCTGCGCATGTGCGGGAAGACGCCATATGGCGTCCACCCGGAACGCTGATGACATTTGCCGCCCGCCATTCGGCCATAGGGCGGGCGGCAAATGGTTAAAGCCTAATTTTTACAATGACAAAGGAGAACAACCTTTTTCATAAAAGCAGCTACTCTAGCAATATTGTAGTGGTAAGTGTCTATTTACCATTGCACACTCCATGCCAATGGTTGTCCTTAGGCCAGTTACTCTATGTTCCATGTGTTCAAACTCCCTCCAAGTTCAGTGTTGGTAGAGCCACTGTTCTTCAGTGGTCTTTCTGGGACCTAGACATGTAAAGACACTGCACTGCTAAAGAATTTAACAACAAATCCCAAAGCAGTTGTTCAAACTTACTCCGCTATAAGTTGTTATATTAAATAAAAATGCTGTTTAGAGTCATTTTAAGTCCTCATACACACTGGAGGTTTTTACAGCTGCTGTTTTTGGCTTTTAGCTTTTTTTGGCTGTAAAATACCCCCAGAACTAGTGGGTTTCTAGAGGAGTTTTTCAGCTGTAAAAACACTAATGCTGGTAAACATGGAAAACCCAGCAGACCAGCTATTTTGGGCTTTTTTTTAGCAAAAATTGTATTAATTTTTTGTGTAAAAAAATCTAAAAACACAAACGTGGCTAAACGCTAGAAAAATGCGGGAAAAACCCACGTTTTTAACGTGACTCTATACAGCTAACACTACCATTG
Organism: Staurois parvus; assembly: GCF_062004578.1. NCBI lineage: Eukaryota > Metazoa > Chordata > Amphibia > Anura > Ranidae > Staurois > Staurois parvus. The sequence continues at coordinate 2,236,351 of NW_028318172.1, forward strand.
TTTTTAAAAAGCCCAGTGTGCATGAGGACTAATGTGTAAAATAACTTTTTGTATGTATTTGTTTGTATCCATCACACCTCAATGCTCTGTTTAATTGGGCAACTATGTGGCAAATGAGGTTTAATGTTGATAAATGTAAGGTTTAGCACTTGGGGGCTAAGAATATGCATGCATCATACATACTAGGGGGGGTACAACTGGGGGAATCAATGGTGGAGAATGATCTGGGAGTTCTGGTAGATCACAAGCTTAATAATGGCAATGACAAGCTGCGGTTTCTAAAGCGAGCAAAATCTTCTTGTATTAAAAGAGGTATAGACTCCAGAGAGAGATACCATTTTACCCCTGTACAAATCATTAATAACACCTCATCTGGAATATGCAGTTCAGTTTTGGGCACCAATTCACAAAAAGAACATTGGGGAACTGGAGAAAGTACAGAGAAGGGCAACCAAACTGATACGAGGCATAGAGGAGCTCAGCTATGAGGAAAGATTAGAGGAACTGAATTTATTCTCTCTTTAGAAGAGGAGATTAAGGGGGGATATGATCAACATGTATAAATACATCAGTGGTTCATATAGTGAACTCGGTGTAGAGCTATTCACCCTGAGGTCATCACAGGGGACAAGGGGGCACTCTTTACATCTGGAGGAAAATGAATTTAATCTCCAAACACGGAAAGGTTTCTTCACAGTGAGAGCTGTGAAAATGTGGAATAGACTCCTTCAAGAGTTGGTTCTGGCCAGCTCCGTGGGTTGCTTTAAAAAATGCCTGGATTCTTTCTTAGATACACAGAATATAACTGGATACTAACATTTATAGGTAAAGTTGATCCAGGGAATATTCGATTGCCTCTTGGGGGATCAGGAGGGAATTTATTTCCCTGCAGGAGCAAATTGGATCATGCTTTGCTGGGTTTTTTTGCCTTCCTCTGGATCAACTGTGGGTATAGGATTATAACTTTTTTTTTTTTTTTAGTGGTTGCACTGAATGGAGTTTTGTCTTTTTTTCAGCCAGGCTAACTATGTAACTTGGAGTGGAGTAAGTTTGAACAGCTGCTTTGATTTTTGTCTTATTTAAAATCAGTATTTTTAGCAGCACAGTGTCTTTGAAACATATTTTTTGGTTTTAATTTTTCACATCTGGCAATACAGTAGCAATGTTTTGGGTCTTTGTTGATATGGATTATTATGGTTATGGATAATTATAGATATTTTTGATTTTTGGAAAAATAAGCATATTAATGTTGATGATGTATTTGCCACACAAACAAGTTCTTGCCTGGTTGATGTCTTGCAAAGTACTTGCAAACATCTTGGTCATATTATGGAACAACAAACTACCAATTGGTGGGATTTGGTGACCTTGAAAAAATACATTAGTGATGGCCTCATTCTGCATAGTTTTTGGGAGGTGGCCCCAATGATGTATTGAATAATACAGAATATAAGGATGGCTTGCGTTTCTCTTTTTGTGGCAGAGAACCTTCTAGTTATACACAGGAAGTGAAGATAAGAACAATCGGAAAATAAGATTGAAGCACCAAAAAAAAAAAAAAAAAAAAAAACTATTACCATATAAGGTATCACCAATGGTACAGAAAAGCTCACCGATTGTACAAGACAAGATAAACGAAACAGACAAGAAAGCCAGAGAGACTAAATAAAACTAAACACGTTAGGGATTTATAAAATAAGCAGGTATAAGTGCTGTTCAATATAGTTTTAACATGACCTAAACTTTGCTACCTACTCTGAATATACAGCCATGGCTGGGACTGACTACAGTAGATGTAGGGTTCTAACTTTTATTGCAGCAATTAAGATTGCTAAATTTTGTTACAAGATTTGTTCTCTCCAATTATGTCAATTAATTGATGACTGATCCAAGGAGCTGATCTGACTACCATATTGAAGTCTTATTTTCTTTTCCCCTGGATCAGTATTGCTAAAATGTAATAAGCTGGAGTTTTTGGAACTTATTTAGCTTTGCCTTAATAACTTACTGTACAGGTTTGCTTTCATGAATTAATAACCGTTTGTTTTATTGTAGTATTTATTCCTCCCTTAGGACATTGTTGAATATAACCTGGCAAATTTTCTTCATTTTCATCCACAATCCACCGCTGAGCACTGGGAAACAAAGCAGAAGCTTAAGTTGATTTCCAGAAATATTTTACCCAAAGAGTGAACAAAACAAGACAGATAAACCACTAAAGGTATACAGTTCTTGTATTGAAACTGGAAAAAAAATATCTTATATTGCAGTGGAAGCCTGAAATTGTATATAAAAAACAGAGAACCAATCACAAGTAGGAAAATGGCCTTTTCTTTAATGGATTACAGTTTTAAATCATGATGCTTGTCTTACTGGGTTATGAGGGGTAAAACAACAAAATTAATATGGTGGTTAAGTTTTTGCATTTGGAAAATTTTGTGGACAGGTTTTCCAGCTCCACCAATTGCATCGACTTTTAAAATTGTGTACAGAAATATTTGTATTTAAATATAATGTGGATCAGTTCTTTATTTTTGTATTAAACAAATACATTTATTTTCCTGTGTGTTATTCATGTTCATTCATTCTTTTGGTTTCTTTATAAAAATTAAAGATTATCCTGAAAAGCCACAATCCCTGTTAAAATCATAGCTATGACTATTTTACAAGCCTAGTCTTGAAAGGCCATAAATAGTTTTGGTATTGCTGTGTTAAACAGGTAATGTAAGCAAACTCAAACCTTGTACTAAAATGTTAAAAGAAAACTGTGTGCTTAAGACCAGGCACCAGATGATACATGCTGTCACTTATTTTAGTCAGAAATATCTGTTCTGTGTGCCCATCTGTCATCATTTTTGCATTGAACAGAGGTATGGTAGGTGGTCTCTAACAATCCAGGATAAGAAGGGCACATAAGAAAAGTACCTGGTTTTGGGTATATGAAAACTTTAACAGTCTGAAAAGTTCACTTTAAGAAAATCATGATTCACTAAAAACTATTTGTTAAAAAAAATAAGTAATACTGCAGCGCTATGATTGAGACTACCCAAAACCCCAAACGTGTAAAATGTTCATCCAAATGAAATGAATGCATTAACAGTGTGCAGACTAATGAATAAACAATATAGAGTTCAATAATTCTTCACAGTGCTCCTTAGAGATGAACATAAATACTTGTGAATCCCAGTGACACTTTAGTTGATTACACTTCACTCCACCTTATGCATTACACCCACAAGATGGGGCTTCATCAGAGGTGCCCGCCCGCTGCCATCATACTCCATTTATTTGCTTTCTAAACCACCTAGCACCAGTAAACAACAGCAATCTTAACAATCACTACTGCTACTGCTCCTGAGCGCTGTCTGGGTCCTATACACCACCATGTTACATTTAATCATCACCACTCCATAAAATTAAAACCTAAAACGTTTATAAACAATTTAATTAGCTCTAACCTAAAAAATTCCTCCACTTGCTTTGATGTAAGAACTATTCTAGTCCAAATTTTATTCAAATATGACATACCAAATATACAAACTAATAACACTGAAAATTGACAATAGAAATACAGTACTACCACCTACAAACCAATCATAGGTCCATGGAGGGGTGAGCGCATTTACTTGTTCACATTAAGGTACGTGTGTAATCAATTTAAGAGTGTTGTTGGGATTCAAACCTGTTTTATGTTCATCACTACAGAGTACTGAGAAGAATTATTGGAGTTTATATAGTTTATTCATTGGTTTTTAGATTGTTTATAACACATATATTACACTTGGGTGAAAACTTAGCATTTTTGGGTTTTTGTGTAGTCTGCACTATACAGTAACTGTTCAGCTGCTGAGCATAAAATAGGTACAGGTGTTTTTGCTGAGCAGTACTGCTTTACTTGTTATCACTTCATAGCATTTAGGTTCTTCACTATGGAGCACTGTGAAGAATTATTGGACTTTATATTGTTTATTCGTTTTTGGATTGGTTTTTAACACATTCATTTCTGTTGGGTGAATATTTTGCACGTTTGGTGTTTTGAGTAGTCTCACTCATAGCGTAGTCCTGGTTTATTTGTTATAAAAACGGTTTGTGCCCGATATACGTTGCAAATGTTTCCCAGCACTCAGTTCAGTTAACTAGCAGAAAGAACAATTGAGTATTGTCTGCGATACTTTTTTATTTGCACGAACAACCAAATTTTCAGGACAAGCTTTCTGGGTGTCTCCCCTTTTTCAAGGTCCAACCAGTACTAATACATAAAGTTTTAGCGCAAATAAAGTGTTAGGGACAGTACTCAATTGTTCTTTTTGCATGTGCACTAATACGGCTACAGTTACCGCAAGCTAGCTAGCACAAAATGACTTCATATAAATGTTTTTCAACATTCAGATTAACCTCTTCCCGCCGATGCCTCCCAGCCCTTTAAGAGGCTTCAGAAGCTAGGAGGTAGGAATTTACATAGTTAGTCTGGCTGAAAAAAGACAAAAGTCTATCCAGTTAAAAAAAAACAAAAAAAAACATAGTTATAATCCTATACCCACCATTGTTCCAGAGGAAGGCAAAAAAACCCAGCCAAGCATGATCGAATTTGCTCCTGCAGGAAAAATATTCCTTCCTGATTCCCTGAGAGGCAATCGGATATTCCCTGGATCAACTTTACCTATAAAATGTTGGTATCCAGTTATATTGTGTGTATCTAGGAATGAATCCAGACATTTTTTAAAGCAATCAACTGAGTTGGACAGAACCAACTCTTGAGGGAGTCTATTCCACATTTTCCCAGCTCTTACTGTGAAGAAACCTTTCAAAACGCCAAACGCTTGTAAACATGTCTAACCGCGTTTATAAGCATTTGAGTTTAGAAGTGATTTTTTAACTGTTCCATATCCAAATGCTGTCCAGAGCCTTTTTTCATCATCAGAAATGCAAGCAAAGCGTTTTCCATGTATTCAAATGGACCCAGTACACCAGTGTAGTCAGTTCCAGGTTTTGCGTGTAGGGAAAAAAATGGTAGAACGTGCTGCATTATGCTCATGATGGGATCCATAGTGAATACAACCAGAAAAGATAGGTCATCTCAACACATACTGCCCTCTCTGCTTCTGCTCTCTCTATTTCTTTTAAAATGTCTGAGATAGTTAATATTTTTACTGTTTTTTTAGTGCATTCTGGGCATTTTTGGAGGTCTCCTGATATCTTTAAAAAATGCTTCTAAGCGCAAACAAACATAAATGCGGTACGCAAATGTGGCTAAACAGACATTTTTTAACCTACGTTTTCCAGCAGTTTCCATCGTTCAGAAGTATTTTCCAAACGTCTCGTGTACATGGAGCCTAATAATCAGTTCCTTGTACTACGGTATAATTAAGATAATAGAAATTTCATCATATACATTCCATATCTTGGGAGTAAAGTACAGAAACTAAATAGTTTTCTCCCTATGCTAGAAACGCCATTGAGGTATTTTTATATCGCTATCAGGGGCGGACTGACAACTCATGGGGCCCCTGGGCAATAGGGGATCATGGGGCCCCTGTGTCTTTGCCCAAACTCAAAAAAACCTATAAAAAGGTACCAGGGGCATCTCATGGGGCCCCCTACTGACCCTGGGCCCTCGGGCAGTGCCCGAGTTTCCAAATGGTCAGTCCGCCCCTGATCGCTATCATATCTCCTCTCAAGCATCGCTTCTCCAAGGAAAATAGGTTTAGTGTTGTAGTTGTTCCTCATAATTGAGGTCCTCCAGTCCCCTTATTAGCTTTGCCGCCCTTCTCTGGACTCTCAATAGTTCTAGTACATCCTTCCTGAGGACTGGTGACCACAACTGGACGGTATACTCATAATGTGGCCAAACTAGAGTTTTGTAAAGTAGTAGAATCTCAATATTATCCCTTCAGTAAATACCATTTTTAGTGCATGTTAGTATTCTGCTTGCTTTGCTTGCTGCAGCTTGGTATTGGATGCCATTGCTGAGCCTGTGATCTACTAAGACCCCCAGATCTTTTTCTATCCTGGAATCCCCCAATGGTTCTCCTAGCGAATAACTTGCATTCGTATTTATGGCTCCCAAGTGCATTACATTACATTGTTCAACATTAAACCTCATTTGCCATGTAGTTGCCCACCCTTTTTCTTTTTTTTTGGAGGTCTTCCTGAAGGGTTTCTATAACCTGCTGTGAGGTTAATGCCCTGTTTAGCTTTATACAATCACCATACACTAAGACTGAGTTATTTATGGCAACCTCTTTATCATTTTTGAATAAATTAACCACTTCCAGACCGGACACTTTTACCCCCTTCCTGACCAGGGCAATTTTCAGCTTTCAGCGCTATCACACTTTGAATGACAATTGCGCAGTCATGCAACACTGTACCCAAATTGATTTTTTACCATTTTTTTGAGACAGATAAAGCTTTATTTTGGTGGTATTTATTCACCGCTGGGATTTTTATTTTTTTTGCTATGTAAATGAAAAAGTCAAAAAAGTTTGAACAAAAGTGTTTTTTTTATAAAATTTTGCAAATAAATAATATTTCATCATAAATCTTTGCCAAAATTTATTCCGTTATCTTTTTAGTAAAAAAACAAACAAAAACAAATTAGTTTATAACTAAAAATTATAATTTTTAAACATTTTTATTTACATTTTTATTTTATTTTTTTATATTATTATTTTTTATTTACATACTGTCACCCTAGCAGTACAGTGTCACCATGGTGACACTGTACTACTTGTGGGGGGTGATGAAGATTTTTTTTTTTTTACACTGATTGTTTTTACACCCATATAGGATGTAAAAGCAATCATTTCTCTTTCTCTCTGTGTGCATTCCTGCACTCATTGAGAAGTACTGAGTGAGCTGTGATTGGTCACACCTTGTCACATGGTACAAGGCTGTTGCGAATAGCCTTGTACCATGTGACCTCTGATCATTCACAGATTTCACACGTAGTAAGCAATGATGTCACAAGTGACATCTTGCTTACTACTTTGCATGTGATCACTGATTGGCCAATCAGTGATCACATGATCGGGACCTCGTACAGAGGTCCCGTCCAACGATCGATGTTTCACTGTGTCCGGAGGACACAGCGGGCACCGGATCGCGGTGCTGCGCGCTCCCAGGGAGCGCGCACAAGCAGGGTGCGGGGAGGCTGTTCATAAACGGCCACCCGACCCTGCACTGCCACCGTCCGGCCGTTTATATGCAACGGCCGGTCGGGAGGTGGTTAAAAAGGATTGGTCCTAGGACAGAGCAATGTCGTACACCACTTACATTCTGAGTACATGATATTTATCTCCACCCTTTGGATGCGCACCTGTAATCAGTTTTCTATTTAGGTACATGCACTGTGTCTAAGCCAACAGATCTCAATTTCTAAATTAAGCATTTAAGTGGAACTGTATTGAATATAGTCACTTAACGTCCCCTCCAATAGTTTACATACTATTGATATTAGACTGACTGGCTTGTAGATTCCAGGTATACAGTTGTGTTCAAAATAAAAGCAGTCAGACATCACTAACCAGACCAATCACTGTTTTTGGTAGAAATGATATTTCTACATGGCAAATAATTTACTAGCAGGTGTAGAAGCGTAATAGAAATCCAACAGACCCAACAGTCATGACATGCATGCTGCTGATTCTGTGTAATTGAATCACTAATTGAAAGGGGCATGGTCAAAGTAATAGCAGTGTGTAGTTCTATTAGTGAGGTAGTTCATTCTTTGAAAAACAGGTGGCAATTCTTGCCCTTATTTAAGGAAGGAAGGCAGCAAATGTTGTACATGCTGGTTACAGTGCATTTCTCTCTGAAATTCTGAGGAAAATGGGTCGTTCCAGACATTTTTCAGAAGAACAGCGTATCTTGATTAAAAAGTTGATTGGAGAGGGGAAAACATATAAAGAAGTGCAGAAAATGATAGGCTGCTCAGCTAAAATGATCGCAAATGCTTTAAAATGGCAACCAAAACCTGAAAGACGTGGAAGAAAGTGAAAAACTACCATTTGAATGGATAGAAGAATAGCCAAAATGGCAAGGACTCAGCCAACAATCAGCTCCAGGAAGATCAAAGAAGGTCTAAAGTTACCTGTGAGTACTGTTACAATTAGAAGACGCCTATGTGAAGCCAAGCTATCTGCAAGAAGCCCCCGCAAAGTCCCACTGTTGAAAAAAAGACATGCTGAAGAGGTTACAATTTGCCAAATAGCACATTGACTGGCCTAAATAGAAATGGCACAACATTTTGTGGACTGATGAAAGTAAGATTGTTCTGTTTGGGTCTAGTGGCCGGAGACAGTTTGTCAGACGACCCCCAAACACTGAATTCAAGCCACAGTACATTGTGAAGACAATGAAGCATGGTTGCACAAGCATCACGATATGGGGATGCTTCTCATACTACAGTGTTGGGCCTATTTATCGCATACCAGGGATCATGGGTTAGTGTGAATACATCAGAATACTTGAAGAGGTCATGCTGCCTTATGTTGAAGAGGAAATGTCCTTGAAATGGGTGTTCCAACAAGACAACAACCCCAAACACACCAGTAAACGTGCAACATCTTGGTTCCAGACCAACAAGATTGACGTTATGGAGTGGCCAGCCCAATCCCCGGATCTTAATCCAATAGAAAACTTGTGGGGCGACATCAAAAATGCAGTTTCTGAGGCAAAACCAAGAAATAGAGAAGAACTGTGGAATGTAGTCCAATCATCCTGGGCTGGAATACCTGTTCACAGGTGCCAGAAGTTGGTTGACTCCATGCAACACAGATGTACAACAGTTCTCAGAAACAGTGCTTATACAACTAAATATTCATTAAGTGATTCAAAGGAAAGCAAAATCTTCAAACATTTTTCAGTTTATATAGTGAATGTTTGAGTTTGTAAAGAAGAATACAAACACTGCTATTATTTTGAACAGTCTAATATTCACTTTTCTTCATTTTTTTTAGAGGAACAACACAAATTTGATATATTTTTCTTCATGTTTTGATTTGGAATAGAATGTGTAGTGTTTCCAATGCATTTGTGTGTATTGAAATAAAAGCTGTTAGAAGGATTTTGAGCTTTATTCACTTTTTTCAACAGACTGCTATTATTTTGAACACAACTGTATATCTTTGGCCATTTTTAAATATTGGTGCCATGTTTGCCAATTGGCTGGTACCACTCCTGTCCTTAAGCTGTACATAAAAATTAGGAATAATTGTCTTGCTATTACCTGGCTAAGTTCTTTGAGGACCCTCGGGTGTAAGCCATCTAGTCCAGGAAATGTATTTGCGTTTTTCAAGTCTATTACGGACACTGGCTTCTGTTAGCCACAAGGGTACTTTCCGTGTTGTTACTGACAATACATGCATGGTTGTTATATCCCTCATTTTTTTTTGTAAAAACGAATGGATTTAGCAAAGTTGCCTTCTCCTAGAAATGAATAAAAATGGCTTACATGCAGTTCTTACCCAGAAAAACCCATTTGTGAAATATTGTGCATACACAAATGTGCCTGCATCAATTGTAATAAAATATTTAGTGTTGCCAATCTCTTAAGATGTGTTGATTATGATGAAATGCAAAGTACATATTCTTCACGTCCTGAAGAAGTCACGTGCAACGTGCCGTAACGCGTCGACAGCGTGGTGACGCAACTTCCAGTGTGACGTATTTCCAGCGTGGCGCCATCTTTGAATTCCCTGCATTTCATCTCCATACACCCTTATATGGGAATGCCTACTGATGTTATCTACAGTGCCTGCTGAATTGAATTTTCCTTGAGCTTACCTGTGCCTGTCTACCTATTGACCTGGAGGGGCTTCTAGTGAGGATACCTTGCTGGCATTATACCTGTGTCACAGCCTTGTTACTAGACCACCAGGATTTCCTGTATCAGAAGGATCAAGGAGAGATCCATAAGGCTCTATGGCCCCTAGGGGTCGATGAATGGAGGTGAGAGGCCACTTTAGCCATTGTTTGAAGAGCACCTATTGGTGGGTCACGACTGTTCATACATGATCTGGAAGGTTGGAGCACTGCAGCTGTGTCTACACATCCACCTTATGATTGGACTTGATATATTTGTGGGTTTCGGTGGACATGACAAGCACTTGTCCCTCAACAGGGATCCACGTATTTTTAGGCTGCAACCCTAATTGTGGGGACTAAGGGTCACATTACTTTGATCCCTTTATGGGATTGGGTTCACTTTTAGTCACCTACTAGGTCTGCTGTGACCTGAATTGTGAGCACATAGTGTCACTATTATTGATGTATTCTTTGTATTATCTACTATATGTATTGTATTTGGTACTGAGCACTACACCACTTTTTTCACTAATAAAGTACATATTACAGTCTGACTCGCATGAAGTCAATTCTTTGCTTTATTAAAAAGCTACAAGTGCTGCTGATATCACTGCTAGGTATGACGTATAGCATGTCCCCCACTACCCACTGTGGTTTCTTCCACAGGCCTTTAAGTGACTTTAAGTTGCAGTTGTGGGCATTGCAGCTGGAGTTTTACCTGCCCTAGTTCCTGGCTCTTTCTGCCAACATAGGAAGTTTGGGTGTTTTTGCATATCCTGCTGGATTTTGTATAACACAAATTTTATGTGTAGCACTACCCCCTTAGGAGTCACTGAGCTATGCACCACCAGGCAACACACATTTTTCCACACTTTGCACACTGGAGTCAAAGAACAGTCCTTGAACTTGGTTTTGTGATTTTATTAGGGGGTTAAACTTGGATGGGGTCTAGGGGTATATGGGATGCCTGAGGAAAGGCAGAAACCAAGGACAAACTCCTTAGCAACTATGTACAAAAATATGGAATGCAACAGTCTCTCTTTAAAGGGGTGCCAGAGCTTCTTCACTGTACCTCCTCAGACCATGGATGATTCCTCTTCACCCAGCTGCCTTGAGGGTATCCCTGGGCAAGGGGGCCCAGAAGCTGACAATTTAAAACAAGCAGTCCTGAATAAGAAGCTAGTTGAGTTTTCCACCTGACTGCCCTCTCCCCTTATCCGGCCCAGGGGGTGCAGGAGTACTCACACTGTCCTTTCCTGTCAGCTTGGTAGGTTGGTGGCTGTCTTCAGGCCTGGCTCCTTCCTTGCTGCTCAGAAGGTTCTCCCTAGGAGATGGTAATGCAGTGAAGGTCCTCTCTTCCAGCAACTTGCTGGTAGGTAGGCCCCCTCCTGGGCTCCAAACTCCAGCAACTCACTCCATCTTCCATCTGACAAAAACTGCTGCTCCCAGGCTCCGCCACATTTGAGAATTGCCCTGGTCACCATGTCCAACCTCTTGCCAGAGGATTGGCCAAGGTCCCTCAAACATGCAGATTTGGGCCTCCTCCAATCTTCTACCAGAATGCTCTCAGGTTTCTGGAAAGGTGGGAGGCTCCAGAAGCCTTGACCTGACAGAGTCTCCCAGCCTGTCCTCTGGCGACCTCACTACCTCACTCCCCAGGCTGTTACTCAGGCTCTAAGAAAAACTACCTAACTAAACTGGAGGGAGTTACACCTGTACATGCAATAACAAAACAAATGTAGTACAGAGACACAATCTAACTCAGAAAAGGTGAAACACGTTTTTAACAAAGAAGCAAAAAATTTCTGGATCTCTCATTGATGGAATATACAGTATGTGGGTTTGTTTCTCCCCTTATATGCCATAGGCCCTGTCAAAAGACATTACGCTGCTTCAAGTCTTCTTCAAACACAACACAGAAATGGCAATTCTTCAAAAAGACTGTATGTGAACACACTGCAAAATATATTTCCATGGGCAACAAGCTTAAAAGGCTAAAAATCAAACCTATGTGGCTTAGGGCCAAAGTTAAAAAGGCTATAGATAATAAGAAAAGAGCTTTTATTCAATATAAAAATGAAGGAACACTATCATCGTTTAATTGTTACAAAGAGTATAACAGAATATGCAAAAAGGAAATAAAGACTGCAAAAATTGAAAACGAACGACAGATTGCAAAAGATAGCAGGACCAACCCCAAAAAAATCTTCAAATATATTAATAGTAAAAAGGTTCGGTCTGAGCATGTAGGCCCTTTACAAAATAATCTAGAGTGGGTGACTGGGGACAAAGAGAAGGCAAATTTATTTAATACCTTCTTCAGCTTTGTGTATACAAAGGAGCATGGGGGAGCTCTTGTCCATAATGGGCAAGGTATTGACACAGCTCCAGATGATCCACATTGGCTCACAACTGATATGATCCAAAAATATTTAGACAGAATAAATATAAATGAATAAAGCACCTGGAGCAGATGGCATACATCCACGGGTCCTTAAAAAAATTAGCTCTGTCATTTCAAAGCCATTGTTTCTAATTTTTAGGGACTCTTTAATGACTGACATAGTACCACTGGATTGGCGTAAGGCCAATGTGGTGCCAATATTTAAAAAGGGGTCAAAATTTTTACCAAGTAAGTACAGACCTGTTAGTTTAACTTCTATAGTTGGGAAGATTCTGGAGAGTTTAATAAAAGACCACATAGATGAGTTCTTGCTGGAAAAAAAATATTTTAAGCAACAGACAGCATGGATTCATGAAAGACAGAAGTTGTCAAACAAATCTGATTTCTTTTTATGAGGGGATGAGCAAAACCTTGGACAGAGGAATAGCTGTGGATGTGGTATACTTGGATTTTGCAAAAGCGTTTGACACAGTTCCTCACACACGGCTAATTTGTAAGGTAAAGTCTATGGGCTTGGAAAAATCCATATGTAAATAGTGTGAAAACTGGCTAAAAGATCGTATTCAGAGAGTAGTGGTTAAGGATTCATACTCTGAATGGTCTGGGGTCATCAGTGGTGTAACCCAGGGTTCAGTGTTGGGACCCTTACTTTTTAATACATTTATAAACGATATAGTGTCTGAGATTAAAAATCCCATTTCAGTCTTTGCAGATGACACCAAGCTGTGCAGTGGAATAATGTCCTTACAGGATGTCTCCAATTTACAAGCCGACCTCAATGCTCTGTTTAATTGGGCAACTATGTGGCAAATGAGATTTAATGTTGATAAATGTAAGGTTATGCACTTGGGGGTTAAGAATATGCATGCATCATACATACTAGGGGGGGGGGTACAACTGAGGGAATCAATGGAGAAGGATCTGGGAGTTCTGGTAGATCACAAGCTTAATAATGGCATGCAATGACAAGCTGTGGCTTCTAAAGCGAGCAAAATCCTGTCTTGTATTAAAAGAGGTATAGACTCCAGAGAGATATATCATATTACCCCTGTATAAATCATTAGTAATACCTCATCTGGAATATGCAGTTCAGTTTTGGGCACCAAATCACAAAAAGCACATTGGGGAACTGGAGAAAGTACAGAGAAGGGCAACTAAACTGATAAGAGGCATGGAGGAGCTCAGCTATGAGGAAAGATTAGAGGAACTAAATGTATTCTCTCTTGAGAAGACGAGATTAAGGGGGGATATGATCAACATGTATAAATACATCAGTGGTTCATATAGTGAACTCGGTGTAGAGCTATTCCCCCTGAGGTCAACACAGAGCACTCTTTATGTCTGGAGGAAAAGAAATTTAATCTCCAAAACACGGAAAGGTTTCTTCACAGTGAGAGCTGTGAAAATGTGGAATAGACTCCCTCAAGAGTTGGTTCTGGCCAGCAAAGTGGATTGCTTCAAAAAAGGCCTGGATTTTTTCTTAGATACACACAATATAACTGGATACTAACATTTATAGGTAAAGTTGATCCAGGGAATATCCGATTGCCTCTCAGGGGATCAGGAAGGTATTTGTTTTCCCAGCAGGTGCAAATTGGATCATGCTTTGCTGGGGGGGTTTTTTGCCTTCCTCTGGGTCAACTGTGGGTATAGGATTATAACTTTTTTTTTTCTATGGTTGAACTGGATGGACTTTTGTCTTTTTTCAGCCAGACTAACTATGTAACTATGTAAGTCAGCCAAATTCTTTTTTTCTTGACCTCACTTATGGGAGAGTCTCAGATTTCTTCATATGCACAATGATTACACCTTTGTGGATCAGTATACAGGTTCAGGATGATTTTTGGCTTTCAAATGAGCTAGAAATCCAAAAGCCATTTATGTGTATCTTGTACATACCTTTAGCTGAATGGCATTCTTCCTGTGCAATGGAATACATAATGTATAGTCCCTGTTTCCTTCTTTTGGCCTATTGCAACATAGGGGGGAGCATACATTGCCACATCTTAGAGGTTACAGAGCAGATTGCATCCTGCTGTGCTTCTTGTGGCTTTTTACCACTTTGCTATGCCTGTGTATTCTTTATGGTTGCCCAACAAGTAAACCTGCATGCGTCTATGTTGTTTACAAATTCTTCCCTGCCTGTGTAGATACAGTGCCTTGAAAAAGTATTCATACCTCTTGAAATTTTCCACATTTTACAAATAAATATCTGAAAAGTGTGGCATGCATTTGTATTCAGCCCCCCCTGAGTCAATAGTTTGTAGATCCACCTTTCACTGCAATTACAATTGCAAGTCTTTCTGGGTATGTCTCTACCAGCTTTGCACATCTAGAGAGTGAAATTTTTGCCTATTCCTCTTTGTAAAAATAGCTCAAGCTCTGTCAGCTTGGATGGAGAGCATCTGTGAACAGCAATTTTCAAACTTTATCACAGATTCTCAATTGGATTTAGGTCTGGACTTTGACTGGGCCATTCTAACACATGAATATGCTTTGATCTGAACCATTCCATTGTAGCTCTCACTGTATGTTTAGGGTAGTTGTCCTGCTGGAAGGTGAACCTCCACCCCAGTCTCAAGTCTTTTGCAGACTAGACAGGTTTTCTTCTAAGTATTTGGCTCCATCCATCTTCCCATCAACTCTGACCATCTTCCCTATCACTGCTGAAGAAAATGATCCCCCCAAATGATTAATGCCACCACCATGTTTCACGGTGGGGATGGTGTGTTCAGGGTGATATGCAGTGTTAGTTTTCTGCCACACACAGCGTTTTGTTTTTAGGCCAAAAAGTTCCATTTTGGTCTCATCTGACCAGAGCACCTTCTTCCACATGTTTGCTGTGTCCCCACATGGCTTCTCACAAACTGCAAATGGGACTTCTTATGGTTTTCTTTCAACAATGGCTTTCTTCTTGCCACTCTTCCATAAAGGCCAGATTTGTGGAGTGCACGACCAATAGTTGTCCTCTGGACAGATTTTCTCACCTGAGCTGTGTATCTCTATAGCTCCTCCAGAGTAACCATGAGCCTCTTGGATGCTTCTCTGATTAATGCTCTCCTTGCTCGGCCTGTCAGTTTAGGTGGACGGCCATGTTTTGATAGGTTTGCAGTTGTGCCATACTCTTTCCATTTTCGGATGATGGATTGAACATTGCTCCGTGAGATGTTCAAAGCTTGGGATATTTTTTTTATAACCTAACTCTGCTTTAAACTTCTCCACAACGTTATCCCTGATGATGCTGTTTGTTCATCAATGTGCTCTAACAAACCTCTGAGGGCTTCACAGAACAGCTGTATTTATACTGAGATTAAATTACACAAGGGTGGACTCTATTTACTAATTAGATGACTTCTGAAGGCAATTGGTTCCATTAGATTTTAGTTAGGGGTATCAGAGTAAAGGGGGTTGATAACAAATACATGTCACACTTTTAGATATTTATTTGTAAAAAATGTTGAAAACCATTTACCATTTTCCTTCCACTTTCACAATTATGTGCCACGTTGTGTTGGTCTATCACATAAAATCCCAATAAAATACATTTACGTTTTTGGTTGTAACATGACAAAATGTGGAAAATTTCAAGGGGTATGAATACTTTTTCACGGCACTGTACCTTTCCCTCTTCATTCTCGCTCCTGCTCATGCTAGGAGTCAGGACAGTAATGTTTCCTTTTGTTTTAAAAATGTGCTTGCTTTTCCTGGGTGTCAGATCAGTAAGTCCCAGATCCAGATATTTGTTTCAGGTGGCACAGAACTTTTCACCACCAAAGCAACCTTATACCACTGCCCCCCAGAAAAACATTATTCAAATTTGCCCACACACCATCTGTACCTCACATGGATATTGAGAGGAGGCTAAAATGAGGAGATGTAATCGGGTTATAATACTTTATCCAAAACAAATTTCACAAACAAGGTGTTGGTGGAGGTGCATCATATCCTTGCCTTTTTTACAAACTGGCTTGGGTTAAAGCTTAAATTGAACCCATTAGTACAGAAAAATGAGAGCTGCCATGATTCATTTGGATTTAAAAGGCACGGCTCCAGGCATGTCATTCTGATGCAACACTTTATTTGCCTAAAATAAACGTTAAAGCATCATCTTTTGGAATACATCCTAAAGGAGACCTGCCATGACAAAAATCTGCAGACAGCTATAGATGATGTCAAAAACCTGGCTATCATGCAGATTTAATGGCTTCAGTGCTTTTTGAGTCACTGACCTAAAACACATATACAGAAAGTAAAGTTAGAACTGATTTGCAGATTTATTCCAGGTCCCTGGTTTAAAAAATATTGAAGACAGGGTTTCTACATGATAGCCAGGCAGCTAGCATTGTCAAGTCAGCAGTGGCTGCCCACATATTACTCCCCTTACTGATTTCCATTATCTATAGCCAAATACATGACTTGCTTTTACTTTAATGCATGTGTTTAGGATTTCAGAGAATATTGCTTTTGCCTGTATCAGCTTGCAATGTCTAGGTACACGTGTGTGTCTGACACTCATTTGTAAACTATTCGTAAGAAATGAGCAATACGTAAGACAATATGCAGGACACATACCAGTTTTAATAACTGCAGTGCCAAAGTATGTGTAAACACAAGGGGTGAAGTCACTCATGCAGGGTGTATCCAGACAATTGAATCATTTTCATATAAGGAGGGTGGTGAACAAAGAATTTGTACTAAAGTAGATAAGAAGTGCTTCAAATGAGCTTGTCACTGTATTAAATAAAATGATAGCCACTCTGTCAGGCCTCATTCATATAGGCATACCAATTCATATGTCCACGTGAAGAATCGTTTTTGGCCGACCAGGATGCAAACAGTGCGGAAAATAATTATTTGATCCCCTGCAGATTTTGTAAGTTTTCCCAGTTACAAAGAGATGAAGGGTCTATCATTTTTATCATAGGTGTATTTTAAATGATAGAGACATGATATCAACCAAAAATCCAGAAAAAATACATGGCACAAATGTTATAAACTAAGTTGCAGTTCAGTGAGTAAAATACCGTATTTTTCGCTCCATAAGACGCACCTGACCATAAGACGCACCTAGGTTTTAGAGGCGAAAAACAAGAAAAAAAAATATTCTGAACCAATGGACTGCAGACATAGTACAGGGGATGACCAGAGACTGCGGACATAGTACAGGAGATGACCAGAGACTGCGGACATACTACAGGAGATGACCAGAGACTGCGGACATAGTACAGGAGATGACCAGAGACTGCAGACATAGTACAGGAGATGACCAGAGACTGCAGACATAGTACAGGGAAAATACCAGGGACACAGTACAGATGATCAGAGACTGCAGACAGTGCAGGGAATAACCAGAGACTGCAGACAGTGCAGGAAATGACCAGAGACTGCAGACAGTGCAGGGAATGACCAGAGACTGCAGACAGTGCAGGGAATGACCAGAGACTGCAGACAGTGCAGGGAATGACCAGAGACTGCTGACCTTTGGGGAGTGAGGGGGAGCGGGTACCTGAATTTGACAGGTACCCGCTCCCACTTCCGCGGAGTTGTCCTTCCCTCTTCTTTCCGCGCCGGCTTCTGTGACAGCCGGGTGCCCACTGCGCATGCGCGAGAAGCGCTGCGCTTTGTGAATGGCCCAGCGCCTTCTGGGACCTGTGTTGTGTCCCAGAAGACACCGCACCATTCACAAAGCGCAGCGCATGCGCAGCGGACACCCGGCTGTCACAGAAGCCAGCGCGGGAAGACTGTGCAGCGCTGGAGCGAGGAACAGGTAAGGCCCTGCAGGAGAGAACAGCTGAGCGGCCGGCCCGGTATTCTGACTTGGTGGCTGCAGAAATACCGGACCGGCCGCTTTATATTCGCTCCATAAGACGCACTGACATTTTTCCCCCTTTTTTGGGGGAAAAAAGTGCGTCTTATGGAGAGAAAAATACGGTAAGTATTTGATCCCCTACCAACCAACAATAATTCTGGCTTCCACAGACTGGCTATGTGCTCATGTGGCACACAGATTAGTCCTGTTAATTTAAGAAGGTGCTCCCAATCACAACTCAGTATGTGTATAAAAGGCACCTGTCCACAGAATCCCTTTCTTCCATTCAAACCTCACCATGACCAAAGAGCTGTCAAAGGATATCAGGGACAAGACTGTAGACCTGCACAAGGCTGGAATGGGCTACAAGACCATCAGCAAGAAGCTTGGTGAGAAGGAGACAGCTGTTGGAGCGATTATTCACAAATGGAAGAAATACAAAATAACCATCAATCGCCCTTGTTTTGGAGCTCCAGGCAAGATTTTGCTTCATGGAGTAAAGATGAACATCAGAAAAGTGAAGGATCAGCCCAGAACTATATGGGAGGAGCTTGTGAATGATCTCATGTCAGTTGGGACCACAGTCAGCAAACAAATCATTGGTAACACAATAGGCCACCATGGATTGAAATCCTGCAGCGCCTGCAAGGTCCCCCTCCTCAAGAAGGCACAAGTACAGGCCTGCCTGAAGTTTGCCAATGAACATCTAAATGATTTATAGAAGGATTGGGATAAAGTGCAGTGGTCAGATGAGCTCTTTGGCATTAATTATGACCCTAAGAACACCATCCTTACAGTCTAGCAACAAGGTGGAAACATTATGCTTTGGGGCTGTTTCTCTGCTGGGACAATGGACAGGGCCATGTATTGTAAAATAGTGGTTGAGAACCTTCTTCCCTCGGCCAGAACACTAAAGACGGGTCATGGATGGGTCTTCCAGCATGACAATGACCCAAAATACACCACCAAGGCAAGAAAGGAGTGGCTCAAGAAGAAGCACATTAAGTGTCACGGTCTGGGTCAGGTTCAGAGACCAGTTACTATAGCAGTGAAAGGCTTACCTGAAACCAGCAGGATAGGTACACCAGCAGGTCACCCTGGGAAATGATGCAGGCTCACCTGAGGTGCGGGGTCTAAGCACTAACCGGTTTTCACCAGAGCTCCTAATGGTGGAGATGGATTTGGCTGCGTGATAGTACCAGGTCACAGATCTCAGGATCACCCCACCAGGGAATGAGCAAGCCGGAATCCAATAGCAGACCGAACAGGTTAGGGATCAAGCAGAAGCAGAGTCAGTCAACAAGCCAAGGATCGGTCACAAACGGTAGTAGATGAGGATGAGGCAGAATCGTAGTCCAGGAACAAGCCAAAGGTCGGTAGCGAAGGTATAGACGGCAGCAGGAGAGACAAGCGGGATATTGGCTGGAGAAGGCACAATAATCTGGCAACCAGGAAATGCAGAGACATGGCTTTTATCAGGAAGTTCATGGGAGGAGCAAGGGGTTCAAGGTTCAAGATAAACAAGGTCAAGGTAGGATCATCCAAATAATTGTCAAGGGAGCAGTCCAGCATTCCAGGTGGCTCAGCAAGAAGAAACATTGCCTCTCACCACAGAAGGCCCAGGTTTGAACCCAGGCTCTGACGTTAAGGTCATGGAGTGGCCAGACCTTAGTCCAATAGAAAATTTATGGAGGGAACTGAAACTTTGAGTTGCCAAGGGACAGTCAAGAAACCTTAAGGATTTAGAGCAGATCTGTAAAGAAGAGTGAACCAAAATCCCTCCTGAGATGTGCGCAAACCTGGTAACCAACTACAAGAAACGTCTTACCTCTGTGCTTGTCAACAAGGGTTTCTCCACCAAGTACTAAGTCATGTTTTGCTTGGGGATCAAATAGTTATTTTTCTTACTGAACTGCAACTCAATTTATAACATTTGTATCATGTGTTTTTCTGGATTTTTGGTTGATATTCTGTCTCTATCATTCAAAATACATGATACACTGTAATAGAAATTCAAGTTGTGGGTGCCCATATTGGGCACCATTCAGTTGGATAAAATTCGATTGTTCAATCCATTTTTGTCAAAGGACCCCAGTGAAAAACTGTCAGCTAAAAGATGAATGCATCCAATTAGATGCAGTCGTTGATCTGGTATTCTGACAACCGCAGGTGCAGGTTATCAGAATAAAATAGCCGGCAGGGGAGATTTTTTCATCTGCCCTGTTTGGATGAAGGAATCTGTTAGATTTCTTTATTGTTCAGCCTGTGAAATCCATGGGCACCCAGCATTCAGAGCGGGACATACTGATGCTCGGTCCATACATACAGAATAAAAAAAAAGAACCTTAGATTTACCCCCAACAAACAAAAGTGGTCACAATTATAAAAAAAAACAAAAAAAATTCAGCATGTTTAACAAAAAGATGTACTACTGTGCAATGTCTATATGTAAATGGTTTTAAAACTCAAAACAGCAAAGTACACTGTGTCGCAAAACAGGAACAGCGTGCAATCTGTAGAAAAGAGGACTGGGTCAAGTCACTGGTTGATCAAAGGAATCAAGGGAGATTCCTATAACATGGCAATCTGGAGCAGAAGAAAAGTGGGTGATTCCTGTGATTTTTAGGGCAAGTTGACAAGACTGTTTAATTTTCAGGTCAAAAGGGGCATTAGTGTTTCTGAACTGTTTGGAGAACTGTTTTCCCAGTGTCAGTAATATCACCCAGGATTATGTAGGCCTCTCATTATTACATGCATCAGGACATTTAGTTCTGCTACTTCTGTGCAAGGCCAGTCCAGTATGCAAGGACCAGTGAAGAGAGCTGGTAAATAACAAAGTCCTTTCATCCATCCTGTAACCTGAGTCTGTCACTAGGCAGCAGGTGCCTCTGTCATAAACAGGAAACTTTCACAGTAATTAGAGCAGATGTAGCTGGGAGCAGAGGGGGAAACTCACCTGTAACATGGAGACTAAATCACTTTTATCTTTCTCTAATCTCTAACACCACACTGCCTTCATTTAGATTGCCACAAAGCAAGCGAGTGCAACACAACTGACCAAAACAATCAGAAACCTTTGCTTCTGTTCTTTATGAAGAAAAGATTATGCCTAGTTCACATGATGAGAAAATTAGACAAAAAATACCGCTTTCAAAGTGATCATCTGATAACCTGATCATCAGTACACAGCTTTCGAGTGCCGACCATGTGAAACTATCCCAAGTGACAAGCGTGAACATTTTTCTTGTACGATAAAGTGAACAATTTTCATGTAATTAGTACAGTATTCATCTGAAAAATATTTATGAAGACCAAATCCAGGCATGCTTGGAAACAAAAGAATACATCACAATACATCACTTCCAAAGTTGTATTCTGTTGTACAAGAATTTTCGTACGTTTAGTAAACTCATTTTCGATATGAGGCTAGCAGGCAACAAAAACATTTTTACTATAGAACCCTTGAAATAATTTTAGAGTCTTAGTACATAGTACATGAGCACAATCTGTAAGTTTTAACTATATTAAAAAAAGAATTTGGTGTCCAGAGCATGTTTGACACCTAAAACTGATCATTTTTAACATCCCACCTCCACTGCACAGCAACTTTACTATAAGTAGTATTCATGAAATTTGAAAAGTAATATCAATGGCAAAAAATAAACTCAAACAATGAAATGTGTAGTGTTCCTTTACAGTTGTGTTCAGTGGAAAAAGTATCACTTATGTTAGTGATCAATGGAGAGTTCTCTTACCTTTGTGGCCCATGGAGAAATTTCCATTTACATAGTTTGTCACAGGAAAAATGGTTACATGCTTTAGTGGGTCACTGGAAGGCTCTTTTACATTAGTGGTCAGTGGAGAAATTCCCCTTTACTGTGGTAGTCACTTGAAAAATGGTTACTTGCCTTAGGAGTCAGTGGAGGGCTCTCTTACATTAGTGGCCAGTGGAGAAATTCTGATTTTCAGTGGTTGACACTGAAAAAATGGCCCCTTACATTAGTGGTCAAAGGGGGGCTTTTTACATTAGTGGCTGGTGGGGAAATGACCCTTTGCATGGGAATACACAGAAAGAGTTAACATTTCCATTTGTGGTCAGTAATGGTAAGGTGGTCTTACATTGTCAACCAGTAAGAGAGGTGCTCTCTTACATTGGTGGTCAAAAGTTGTATGGTTACAACTTACATTGATTGTCACAAGAAGGAGTAAGTGCCAGATTACCAATTAGGCAGAGTAGGCACCGACCCATAGGCCCCACGCCTTTTAACCACTTGCCTACTGGGCACTTTTACCCCCTATTGCCCAGGCAGGCCAATTTTCAGGTTTCAGCGCTGTTGCACTTTGAATGGCAATTGTGCAGTCATGCAATACTGTACCCATAGGAAATTTTTATAATTTTTTTTCACACAAATAGAACTTCCTTTTGGTGGTATTTAATCACCACTGGGTGTTTTAATTTTTTGCATTATAAATGAAAAAAAGCAAAAAGTTTGAAAAGAAAAAAAGTTTTTCTTTGTTTCGATTATGAAATTTTGCATACAGGTATATTTTCTCCTTCTCTGATGTGCATTGATGAGGCTGCACTGATTTGCAGCACTGATGGGTACTGATGAGGCGACACTGATAGGCAGCACTGATGGGTACTGATAGGTGGCAATGATTGGCACTGACTGGCGGCACTGATGGGTGGCACTAATGAGCACTTTTGGGGCTGCACTGATAATCAGGGCACTGACAGATGCCCTCTGTGACACTTGTCGGTTATCAGCAGTATAGTGCTGCCGATAACTGGCAACTGTATTTACTTTGTGATCTTGTGGTAAAAGGCCACTGTGATTGGCCTTTAACTGTGTCATGTGATCAGCTGTGTTCGTTGGACACAGGCATCACAGACAGCGCCAGGTGAGTGCCACTGGGGGAGCGTTCTGGGAAGACGTCATATGACGCCCTCCCAGAAATGGACAACCGCGCCATCGTTTGGCTATAGCGCAGTTGTAAAGTGGTTAAGGGCCCCACGACAACGGATCAAAATAACATTGATTTGATCTTGAAAGAAAATTACAATGAAGCTTTCTTAAATTGTTTACAAAACATAGAAAAAAATTAATCAATTCAAAGAAACAAAAACTTTACATGAAAGACTCTATAGAGAAAACAATGTACCCAATAACAACTTAAAGTACATAAACAATGGACATCAGATTCACATTACAGGTTCTTTAGCTGCCAGAGCTGTTTTCGCATTTCTTGCACACATTTAAAAACTGATTTTAGGCCTAAGGATTACACAAAACCCCCAAAACATATATTTTCTGAAAGCAGCCACCCTAGAGAATAAATAGTGCTAGTTTTTATGTCACACGATATTACTGCAAAGGTGAAAAACAAACTAAAGTGAATTTTATGGTAAACAAATGCAATGTTACCCACATTTTTGGTAAAATATAAAGATGAGGTTGTGCCAAGTAAATAGATACTCAACATGCCAAACCTTAAATTTGTGTGTGTCTATGAAATGGCGACAAACTTCAGTACCTTATATTTTCTATAGGCGACGCTTCAAAAGCCCCTACAGGTCATCCGTTTTGCGTTACGAAGGTGGTCTTGTGCTAGTATTATTGCTTTCACTCCGGCATGCGTGGCAATATGTAACGTGTATCACAATCAACGTTTTCATGCGTAGGCGTCCTGACGTGTGCATTTACGTTCATACAGCGTATATGTGGAAGTGGCCTCATACTTTTTTTTTGGGGGGGGGGGGGGTGTTATGTTCTTGGCTGTCACTTTATTTTTTTGCAATTACAAAAAGAAAAATATTTTACCTAACTTTGGCAGGGGTGGGCAACTGTGGCCCTCCAGCTGTTGGTGAACTTCAAGTCCCATCATACCTCTGCCTTTGGGAGTCATGCTTGTAACTGTCAGTTTTGCAATGCTTCACGGAACCAGTGGTGAATTTATGTTTTGTGCTGCCCTAAGCAACACAAAAATCGTCTGCCCCAATGGACACTGACCAACACCACCCCCCCTTCCCCATCCTGCAAGAGATCCTGACACTGACCGACAACACCCCTGCCCTCCACTCGGGAGGGCCTTCCACTACCCCCCGCCCCACGATAAAGTGCGAGACACTTATCTTCAAAGCTCCAGACATCCCCGGGAACGGGAGTCAGGCTCTACATACACCATCAAGCAGCCCACAACCTCTCTTGGATCCCACCTGGTTCCTATGGCATGAATGTCCCTTCTTTCATCCCTTCTTCTGGGGGGAGGTGCTGCCCCCCTGACAAATCCCACACTAGGAAAGTGCCTTGTGGTAAATATGCCTCTGCATGGGACTTGTAGTTCTACAACAGCTGGAAGGCCACAGTTGCCCACCCCTGCCCTATGGGATGATTTTTAGGTGACAGGTTCTCTTTATTGGGCTCCACTCAATGTATTGCAATGCAGACCGCACTGCAATACATTGCTTCTTGGGAGAGAAGAGCACTTACAAGAGCACTTGTAAGCAATTACAAGTGCACTAGAGCTCTTACAAGAAACCTCCAGAAACCTACAAGGGGCGCCCCAAGGTTTCAACTGCCCAGGGGCCTCCATAGAGTTTAATCCAGCACTGGAATGAGTGCCCCATTATATTGCTCAGGGAACCCCTAGCAATAACTGGAGGAAAAGCTGGATTATGCTCTCACATAAACACTAAAGGAATCATTAATGAAAAATGTACATACATAGAGAAAAGCTTTAAATAACATTTCAGGAGGTTATCAGGGATCAGGTCATTTCACCTAACCAGGGTCACATTTCAATCTCTGGAGTCTGCATGCAGGCACTTAACCTGCGGCACACAATGCAACACCCCATGATAGGATCACCTCTATTACACAGAACATATCCTTGTTTTACTTACTTACCTAGTTTAAGCCTCGTACACGCAATGAGAATTGTGACCAAAAATACCACTGTTGGAGCGATCGTCCGATAATCTGATCGTTAGTACACAGCTTTCGAGACCCAATTACGAATGTTCACGTAAAATTATCTGAAAGGACAAACACAAACATTTTTCTTGTATGATAAAAGAATGAACGATTTTTATTTAATCAGTACAGTATTTATCCGTAAAACATCGACTGACCAAGACTGTACATGCTTGGAAATGAAAGAATACATTACAATACAATACATCACATCACTTCCAAAGTTGTATTCTGTTTTATGAGAATTTTCTTAACCTTAGTAAGCTCTTCATTTTCAATATGAGACTAGCATGCAAAAGAAAAAAAAAATGGATGATCATTCATCAGATATTTTCATTGTGTGTATGCAGCTTTAGAATGTTGAGATAATGTGTAAATAATAGGGATGCACCAAAATGTTGGTGGCCGAAATGTTTCAGCTGAAAACACCCCTTTCGGCCATTGAATGAAATGAAAAAAAGCACCGATACAGGTGAAGAAAGCTGAAGGAACCCTGCCCCTTGCCGTTGCCCCCTCGCCGCTCGGTAGTTCTCAGCCTTACCTGAGAAACCACTGAACGATCCCGGCGCTGGGTGTAGAGATGAGTGAAGGGAAGATGGCCTCCACTCATCTTTATGCCCTTGGAGGACCGGAGTGATGTCACTTCCAGTTCCGGCCATTTTTTTTTAAAGCACTAGATCAACGATTTTTTTTTATCTAATGCTTTACATTGCAGAGAAGAAATGTGGGGTCTTATTGACCCCATATCTCTCCATAAAGAGGACCTGTCACTAATTATTTCTATCACAAAGGATGCATGCATTTCTTGTGATAAGAATAAAAGTGATTCAAATTTTTTTTTAAAGGGACAGTGCAAGAAAAAAAAGTTTAATTTGCCCCCATCCCCCTGTGCTCGCACGCAGTGGTGAACACATATGTAGGCCATGCCCACATATGTAAATGGTGTTCAAACCACACACGTGAGGTATTGCCACGAATGTCAGAGCAAGAGCAATAATTCTCACACTAGACCTCCTCTGTAATTTTACACTGCTAACCTTTAAAAAATTTTAAAGCATCACCCATGGAGATTTTACCGAAGTACCGCAGTTTCACGCCATTCCACGAGCGTGCACAATTTTAAAGCATGACATGTTAGATATATATTTACTCGCTGTAACATCCTCTTTCAGAGTTTACAAAAAAATTGGGGTATATATATATATTTTTTTTTTTAATCAAAAGTGTAGTTTTTTCTAAAAAACATATTCATTTTTAAAAACTGCATTTCGGTTTCGGTTTTTGGCCAAGTGCAATTTGAATTTTTGTTTTCGGTACCAGAATTTTCATTTCGGTGCACCACTAGTAAATAAGTTCATAAAAAGGACAGTAATTCATACTGGGGACTGAAAAAAGTAACAGTACAGTATATCCATAGAAAAAGCTGCCTCTTTGCTTCTGCACAGGCCTACATGGCCATAATGCTAAATCTTGCAATGCACAAAACTAATATTGTTTCAGTTCACGGATCACATTTCCCTAAATTCTGGGTAGCTATAATGGCTGAGATTACATAATACAGCACAAAAATTAGAGGAAATAGTATATTTATTATTATTTCAGTACAGGTCATAAATACAAATGTTAACAGACATTAATGGGTTTCTGTGATTATTTTACATAGCCTTTACAGTAGTTTTCATTTTGTCTGATAGAGGTGCATGTACGTTGTTTTATGAAGATATGGCATCTAGTATACAGGATCTTGCTGGCAGAAAGATCCTGCGTAAAAAGTGATTTGTACAAATGTAAGGTTTGAGCAAGATGCATACAGCATTGCAGCCTGTTGCAAGGACACAGGTCGCTTCTTACAGGAAACTCCTTAGTTGCTAGGCTGCAAGCGGCCGTTGCCACTTAGTGTGCTTTTGTTACTAAGATGCAGGTAGCTCCTATAAACTAATAGAGTACATTTGTAGGGCGCTCCCATAGGAGCCTCTGGTCCAATAGTACACTCCAATTTCACCACTTAGAGTGCACACAGCATTTTCTTCATTCTTCCACTGGCTCAGTAAACAGTCTAGTGGTTCATTCTTGTCCTTTTTAGGGTTTTTATTGGGAAGGATGAACTGGGATAGGGAGGAGGAGCATGGGATATCCCAAAACTGTAGAACTGGATAACTTGAGCACTGCACAGCCAAAACAACTCAATGTCCCACAGTATCTCTTATACTGTAGGTGACCAGAGTTAAAAGCTGCACACAGTCACTTTTCAGCCAGCACTGGTGGTCATCTACTCACTCAGCCACAGGCTCATCGGTTGCCTCCTGCCGATACCCACCAGGATTTCCAAGTGAGGGAGATGTAGACTCACACCTCTATAGGGCAGCTGGACTCTTTTCCACCAACTTCCTCTCGACACTCTCCCATGAGCTTCTCCAGACCCAACTTCATCCCTGGACTTGAACTTGCGAATAGGCCCCCCAGCTAAGCCTAGCTGGGACCTTGAGGTCTTCACAAAGGTATCTCTAGCACTCCTGCCCCAGGGGCAAAGCCTTTGCACATGGGTCTCCTCTTGCAGGACTGGACCCAAGAACACTGCCCTGGTGCCTCAGACCACTTATGGGTTCTCCCACCAGCTACTGAACAAAGATCCCCAGGGATTGACTGGAGTTCTATAAATATTGAGGCTGCCTATTCCACTATAATTCTAGAATCCTCTACAAGACAGGTGGAAGCAACAGAGCAGCAGACTGTGAAACACTGATCAGCCCTAACCAATCAACCCCTGCTCCACTGATAACTGGGGAACTAGTTAACTAGCAGCCTACACTACACTAGGAGGGTGCTACATGTGTAACTGCTAGAACAAACATTTACATCTGTACAGTGTAAAATATACAGCCAGTATTGCAGAGATTTTGGCCTTGTGCACAGGTGCGGGAATCCATATATTGTAAATCGCAGGTATATTTCCATGCATCGAAGAGAAAACTGCAGTGTATAGTTATGAATGGCTGTATGCGGGTATATCCCATGTTTGCATAAATACATGCATGGGTGTAAATCCATGAACATGTCTTGTATGTCCAGGGATTTATGCCTGCGTTTGCTCAAGTGCAATATATACCTGTGTACTGCTAGAGTACAGCCATTCATTATTTTAGATAGCTGTACACTGCAGCTGTGTCTCCTGAGCACAGGAATATGCCTGCAATTTACATGGTATAGCCTTGTGCCGATTTCTGTTTTTTTTTTCTATGAATGTGAATGCAGTGCACGTTTACTGATCTTTATGCAGTGGATTGCATTGGCTTTTAGTGTACTAGGATCTTTGTGCCTGTGTGTTTATCCACCCCGAAGAGACAGGTGGTCCATGCAGCCAGCCTGTTCAAATAAATGACAAGTTGAGCTGCATGGATCTTCACACACATCCCCATGGGACTGATGCCTAGTTGTAGGCAGGGGCGGACTGACAACTCATGGGGCCCCCGGGCAATAGGGGATCACGGGACACCCTTCACACAGGCGTACTGCTCAGTACCAGCCATGTTTATGCCCTTGGGAAGCACAGGTGGTCTGTGCAGCCAGCCAAGTTCAAATCAATGACAGGCGAAAGGATCTTCACAAAACTCCAACCGCATTACTGGGTGTACATCCGCGTGGGGACTGATGCACGGCTCAGGTGAACCAGGCTGTACAGATAGACTGCATTTAAAGCAGTCATTGATTTTAAAAGGCTGGCTGCATGCACTCTCCTCTCCTTGCAGGAATGACCGTACAGGTGAAATGGCTTCTGATTGGTCAGCTCTGTAGCGGTGCTGACCAATCAAAAGCCATCAAGCCCACACTGTCATCCCTGCACTGAGAGGAGAGAAAGCTGCGGGTTTTCAGCACTGTCCAAACAGAGGTCAGGGCTCCTGCATTCTCCTAGAGCAGAATGAAAACTCCTCCTACAAGTTTTAACCAGTGCTCTGCTGAAGTCACAAGACTGCTCTAACTGCTGATGAGAAAAGGTATTTAGCAGTTTATATTTACTAAAATAATTGCACTTCCATGTTCTGTGTACTGTGGGAAACCAGATATAGTGAATGCAGGGTCCTGGGTTTAACACTTTAAGTCTAAACAAAAGGAAAAAATAAATTCTAAAAACAAATTATGTACACATGCGCGTCTTTACCTGTTTAAGTACATCTGATATGCAAGTATTTTACTGGTCATTATGCAGTAGCTTCAGTAACATTTTTATATCCATGTTCATTTAATCTTAGAGGAGTATGAAACTATACACATCTAAACGCAATGTTGTAGATGTCCATGTGAATGAGCCCTAAGGGTCAGTTCACATTACAAAAACACACTCCAGATGCATTCTGGATATGTTTTTGCTTACAGTTCACAGCACACGCAGTTCCAGTGCAGTTTGCCATGTTCCCGTATGGTTCTGTGCAGAAAGAATGCAGCACTTTCTGCTTTTTTTTCCTGCACCGGAAACTGACTGGAACTGACTGCACTAGTGTGAACCGGGGCCATGGGAATACATGGAAAACACTGCATGCATTTTTGATGCAGAAAAAAAGCGCACTGAACTGCATCTAGTCTGAATCAGCCCTAAGGCCCAGTTCACATTACAAAAGTGCACTCCGGTTGCATTCCAGATCAGGGGCGTGTAGAAAACTTGCTCATCAGAGTTGGACACGGAGTTCCCCTTTTTTTTATTAGAAGTATTCCTCAATCCTTTATTCTCCTTCCCCCTCCCTTCCTGAGAGGCACAGTGACACATGGTGGGCTGTTATGGGTCAACCACAGGTTAAGGCATCCTTAGTTCAGGGCCGAGCAGTCTGCAAAAGTGTAGCCTTCCTCACCTAAGTCATGATAAGGCCAGTGTTCCTCAGAGAATTGGGAAGCACTGACCCTAGACCCTGCGTAGGCTCACACATCATAAAACAGATAAGGCAGCTTCTCCCAGGAATTGAAAGAGATTGTAACCTCATAAAACCTAACAGTTAAAGGTGACAGAATGAAATTAACATTCCTCAAGTCAGGTTTTTCCCCTATGTTTCATGTCATGGATTATGACAGATGTTGGTTCTAATTCAGAGTTCGCCCAACTGACCCCTCCCAAAACAGCATATTGGCCAGTATTCAGAGCCACCCCCCCCCCCCTGCAGGGGGACTTTAAAAGACAGGCTGGCAAGCCTAAAGAATGAAGCTAAAGAGATCTTCTAATTTTTAACATCGTAACAGCAGCAGATCAAAGACCCTTTCCGCTCTGCAACTTGGATCTGCTTACCTTAAGGCTTAACATGGCAAGTACCTTAACCCTTTAACTTCCTTCCTATTATCTCTTTGCTGTGTCTTTATATACATATATATATATATATCTTAGTGATATCTTTGTAAATATTTTATTGCACCTGTTTGACTCTTTTAGTAATAAATCTTTCTTTCTGAAAGTGTTAAACTGTTTTTAAGCGCTTACTTGCAATTCACGAATTCCTGCCTTTGAAGAGACCCTACTGTTTGCTTTAATCTCTGTGTAACTGGCCTGCGGACCGTGTTACACAGACCATTATTTCAATCATTACAGTGTATATTTGATAAAGAGAGTTTCCCCTTTCTCTGTACAAAAAGGGGTGGTGGCAGTGAAGGGTTAGTTGCGTGATTAACCCGACCCAGTAACAAGCGCATTCAGGCTGCCGGTGCGTCGATTGTGTTCCATTAGCTGGACAATCGTTGTAGGGCACAACTGAGTGTGGCATTGTTACGCGCGTCACATCGCGGTTTTACAGCGGCCGGTCCTTTGGTCATGAGTTTGGAGAGAAGGTCTGGGGTCTGACGCTATGGGCGTGACGTAATATTGTTGGTCGTGCGACTGTCGCATGTTGAGGGTGGCGATTGGGCGATCGTGACAGGGGCGGACTGACCATTTGGAAACTCGGGCACTGCCCGAGGGCCCAGGATCAGTAGGGGGCCCCATGAGATGCCCCTGGTACCTTTTTCATAGGCTTTTTTGTGTTTGGGCAAGGACACAGGGGCCCCATGATCCCCTATTGCCCAGGAGCCCCATGAGTTGTCAGTCTGCCCCTGTTCCAGATACATTTTAATTACAGTTCACACCACTCATAGTTCCAGTGCAGTTTTGATGGAGTTTAAGTTCCAGTATGGTTTTGCCCAGAAAAAATGCAGCATGTTCTACTTTTTATTTCTGCACTGGAAACTGACTGCGCTAGTGTGAACCTAGGTCATTGGAATACATGGAAAACACTGTGCATGTTTTTTTGATGCAGAAAAAAGTGCTCTGAACTGCATCTAGTGTGAACTAGCCCTAATACTTTACTTCTAAGCTACACTAAGAACACACCCACTTCCTGCCACCAATCAGAGTATAGTTTGACAAACCACACCTACCTCTTCTAATTACCTTCCAAAAAAGTCGGGACAGAGTCGGTAAATGAGGTCTGCAAATGGATTTGTGGCAGGAGGATTTCTGGATGTGATGTCAGGGATGGATGTGATGTTAGGTGTACGATGCATCTACTGGGAGGCACTGAGCCTGTAATGCAGATTTAAAGGGAAGCTGAGTCGTGGAAAGGCTGACAGCAGGGCTGGACTGATCCATTCTCGATGCAGTCCAGAGCCAGGAAGGGAGGGGGAGGAAGGAGGTGGTACCGGCACCCACAGCACCCCGAGGGCAGACAGCAGAAGACAGAGAGCTGCAGATCGGAGAACAGGGGGACCGCACCCTTCCTTCCCATCCTGCCTTCTATCACACCGATCCTCTCTGCAGTACTGGCACCGGCCCAGACACAGCACAGCGGAGATCCGAGGTGTGTGCGCCTCCTCTACACCATACACCGGGCTGTGTCTTCTATCATCTGCAGGCTGATTGTACAGAGAGGTCAGGGGTCACAGAGTCCAAGGCAGGACAGGCAGTCCCCCATCAGGGATGACAGATTCCCCTGGCCCCCAGTACACTGCTGCTTCTATTTCTGATGGTCCCAGTCTGTAGAGGTGCCTGCTGATTGGGGCAGATTATTCTGCAGGTGGTGGGTGCAGGTGTGAGGTGTCAGGGTAGGATTGCAGATACAATTGGAAGATCAGAC
Source organism: Staurois parvus (assembly GCF_062004578.1). Classification (NCBI taxonomy): domain Eukaryota; kingdom Metazoa; phylum Chordata; class Amphibia; order Anura; family Ranidae; genus Staurois; species Staurois parvus. Next base: position 2,268,427 of record NW_028318172.1, read on the forward strand.
TGTCATCTGCTGATAGGAGGTATTACTGTGCTGCTTTGGGAATAACTTTTTTTTTTTTTTTTTTGATCAGGTGCCATGTTTAGAAGTTGTACATTCTACTGTTGATTGTAACCATCTTTGCTTTGCTTAGAGAGGCACATTGACTCAGGATCCTGCACCGACATTGGAAAGTGAAGCATTCCCTGTACAGGTGTCCAACTTCTGATTTGGTATGTAATATTTCTCTATAGATTCCTGTGTGTGTGTGTGGTGGTGACCATACACATAACAATCTGATCAAACCGTTCTACTCAGTATTAGGTAATATTGGATCTATGGATTATTGGATAATTTGATCTAACCTATGAATGATCAAAAATCAACAATTGATTTTGAGCAAAAACAACTGATTTAGGTCCGGTTTACAACAAAAAAATGCACTCCAGAGCCGGATGCATTTCTACATGCATATTTGTGATGTGTTTCCAAATGCGTTCCACTTACTTTTTGTTTTTTTCTTTTCTCTTTTTTTTTTCCACTGTACTGGGGTCTGGTGCATTTTTTTTATGCATTCCAGTGCGTTTTTGATGCATTTTACTGTGCTCCACTACAGTCCAGTGCAGGAAAAATGCAGCATGTTCTTTTTTTTTTTTTTTTCTAGAACTATATAACCCAGCGAAGATCGCAGTACTATCTCACACCATATGCAGTCCAGTGCATTGAGTTTTTTTTCTGCATCAAAAACGCATGGAAAGTAGGTTATCTGGTTTCCAATGGCATAGTTCACACCAGTGCAGGCGTTCCAGTTGCAGAAAAAAAGTAGAACATGCTGCATTTTTCCTGCACTGTACTGGAATGTGGTAAAATGCATAAAAAAACCCACTGGAATGCATTAAAAATTCACCGCACCCCAGTAAAGCAAAAAAAAAAAAAAAGAAATAAAGCATCTGGAATGCATTCAAAAATGTGCATGTAGAAATGCGTCTGGAAGAGATCTTGAGTGCATTTTTTGTGGTGTGAACCGGCCCTTTATCAGAATTTTTTTCTTTTCAGCCTGGATAGAAAATCTGATCATAGTAATGTAGATAATTCAATATGATCATTAAGCGTATGGCACAGTGAAAGATATTTAAATCTTATTTCCAATCAAGCAATAAATTGATAATGTGTGTGTTTTGGTTTTTTGTGTTTTTTTTTTTTTTTTTTTCTTGGGAGAGTGCATGTGATTAGCACAGGGCCAATCAGCACTTTCCAGGCAGAGGTCAGGGGTTTTGCATCCTCCTAGAGCAAAATGAAAACTCCTTCTACAAGCTTTAGCTAGTGCTGGGCTGGACACTGATAGAAGCCACAAGACTGCTCTAACTTCAGATGAGAAGAGGTATTTAGCAGTATCTACTTACTAAAATAATTGCATTTCCATGTTCTGTGTACTGTGTGAGACCAGATAGTGAATGCAGCGTCCTGGGTTTAGTAACACTTTTAATTTTTAAAATGTATCTAAACAAACTGAAGCTAAAAGCTGATTGTTTGCCATAGATAGCAGATTCTGTCTGCTCCAGTCTTGATAAATTCCCCCCTGTGTTTCTGCTACATCTCATAGCTTGATTTATGGTAAATGTCTGTTAGATTAGCGTTCTTTGCTTACCCAACAAATGCTGCCTCCCAACACTGTAACCCATCAGTTTTGTGCACAACAGAGCTAATGCAATTTTAATGCTCCATAGATCTTTCTTGGCTAGGTTTTCCTTGCTAATATCAAAGTTGTGTTTGCTCCCTGAAGCTATGGATTGGCACATCTGGTTGTTGTTCTGCCGGTTACTGTCTTGTTAATCTGCCGTTCCCATTCATTCACCTCCTGACTGCATGTGTTCATTTTTTCCTGAACAGTTTTAAAGGAAACCTGCCAGCAGAGAACTATGGTGGGTGCCATTGCCAAGGTGATCTGGGGATAGAGATCACCTGAAGTCTGACAGTTACTTGCTTTTTAACTGGCTGACCTCACATATTCCCTGCAATTCATAAAGAGTGTCATAGGCACTCACTAGAACTGTCTCCTCTTCATACAACAGATGACTTTGTGTAACTGTTGGTAAAGTGTGTATAAATCTGTTGCAGAATTGTACAAACAGAGTTCCGTCTCAGGGACAATTGATTCCAAGGTTGAAGAGTTCTTATTTATGTCCACTGTTCTTATCACCAATGTGATTTATATTTCTTAAGGTGATTGTAAAGTAATTTTTTTTTTTTTCTGTTATTTCACTAATAACCATGTCATACTTAGCTGCTCTTTTGGGGTCCCCTGCTGGTGCTGTCTTCTCCTCCTACTTCTTTGTGTGCCACCATAGGAAGCCACTTCCTATGGGGGGCACCTGTGGGCTCGCTCTGGGGCTGTGTGTTTCTATTGACATACACAGCATGGCTCATCCCCCTCCCCACATTCTCTGCTCGCAGGATTTGTTTGACAGCAGCAGGAGCCAATGACTGCTGCTGCCTCTGTGAGCAGAGAGCTGCTGCAGACGGGCATTGTGCTGGATTGAGATCAGGCCCAGGTAAGTATACAGAGATGTGCGGGGGCGATACAAATACTGGGCTAATTTTTACCTTAATGCAAGGAATGCATTAAGGTAAAAAAGTTCAGCCTTTAGACCTACATCAACTGCTTTAGGACAATATGCTTTATTGTGGATGCAGTCCTGGTGGGCTTAAAAGCCCGGCTGCCATGTATATGCATAGTTGCTTTTTTTCTGGGGCACGGTCACGGGGCACAGCCCATGGCTCACTATCTGTTGCTGGTAGGACAGGCTTCCAGTAAATTAGCACTGTGTAACCAGGGCCCATTCACAATGCTGGCTTTTGTCAGCGTAAAAGGGGTCATTGAATGTATCATGATCATAGTGCCAGGATGTAGAAGTCTTAAGAATTACCTGAATCTGTTGCACACACTGGTAATGACAAGAAATCTGTCACCTCTTCTTCCCTTTTTTTTTTTAAATTTTTTTATTTTTTTTAAATTAATTTGGTGTAGGACTTTCTAATATAGCCATAATGGCAGAAAAGTGTTCTTGAATTGCCCCATTATTTTCTGTCTATTCCCTGTGCTGTATATTAGTTCAGGCAGCGGACAAGATAGCAACTGTCTTTCTTCCGGTGACCTCTGATCCTGTGACATTTTCAACTAGAATGTCCAGCTCAGATAAAGTAAGCCTATGGTATTTCTAATAATTAAAGACTAAAATGTCCTTTACTGTTGTAACTGGTTTTCCTCAATGGCACTTTATTTGGTCTATATTTTACTTAAAGCTGAACTCCAGGCATAAAGAATAAGATTGGATATAAATCCACTTTGTGCACCAAATGTCAAAGCAAACCCAGTTATTATCTTGTAAAAGTGGCAGTGATCCCTGTAGTGCAGGGCTTGACAAATCCCAGGTGCCAGGTCGCCATGGCAACTAGAAATTGTGTCCTGGCGCCTGGGTTCACACACTGCCTACCATGGACTTCAAAGCAAAGGGCCTTCCCATGGACTTCAAAGCAAAGGCACGTCCCATAGACTAACTGTTTTTACTGGCTCATAGTTTCAAACAAATTTGTCAAGCCCTGCTGTAGTGTAAATAGCCTGTGTAGAGAGCAGAACTGTGGGAGGGATCTAACAGGTCCACCCACTACAGGCTGCCTGCAAATAGTAAGAGGGAGTGGAGACAAGACCAGTCACCCTGCACAAGGAGAGAGAGCAGCAGTGACCAGTCATTATTAGAAGAAGCTCCTACACAAATACAAAGTGTCACACTGCACAGAAATACATAAAGCACACCAAGATTCAAGGAAGACCATGCTTGCCTCTTGTAATTAGACAATATATGCTTGTGCTGGAGTTCAGCTTTACACTTTTGCCTTGACCACTTATATTGTCATTGCCTGTGAAAGAAACCCAGTCTAGTTGCTTCTCAGAACAAAGCGATCACAATTTAATGCAAATGTTGGGGCAGCACAGTGGCTAAATGGTTAGCACTTCTGCCTGGCAGTACTAGGGTCATTGGTTCGAATCCCAGCCATGGCACCACCTGCCTGGAGTTTGCATGTTCTTCTGCGTGGGTTTCCTCCAGGTACTCCGGTTTCCTCCCACACTCCAAAAGACATGCTGGTAGGTTAATTGGATCCTGTCTAAATTAGCCCTAATATGTGTATGTATGAATGTAAGTTGGGGACCTTAGATTATACACCCCTTGAGGGTTAGGGACTGATGTGAATGTACAATATATATGTGTAAATTGATGGCGCTATATAAGTACCTGAAATAAATGTCCACATTGCTAACTGTCAAGGGGAGGGAGAGAATTATTATATGGGTCTGGCCTCTTACTATTTTTTTTTTATTTATTTATTTCTTGATGTAAAATAACTGACTTTCACGGAAGAAACCGTTGCCAGTAGAAGACATACAAGTATTTCAAGAGTTAACATAGATGCTTCCAAGAGCCAGCTGCTTGGAGAACACCTCTCAGTACATATCCCTCCTTCACTGTGCATCTCTTGTGTTCCACCAAAGTAACATTCTTTCTACTGTTAGCTACTGAATGGCAATCACTGTTTAGAATGCTACAGTAGCCTAGGTGTTCTGTGTAGTATCATTTACTTATACACACATGTGAGTGTCCAGATAAATGATTAATCCTCTGCAAACATAGACGCTTATCCTGGCAATCCTAAATTACCCAGCAGCTAGGTAACCAGAAAGTGGACCAACACACTGCAGACTGGTAAAATACGGCTTAAGGTCTGGGCACACACAGATGGCCTATGGAAGTGCACAGTACATTTACTTTATGGTACCAACCTTCATCATCAATTTCCTATCAAAGGTGGAATGCAAGAATAGAGCATGTGTAAGAAGGCTTCCTAACGTGCACATAAAAAAAATTGTAGTCCTCTGAGACATTAGCCACTCTGCAGCCTTGCTGGCCATACTGTACAGGAGCTGGAACTCTACCTGTTCTCTCCCTATGCTCTCGCTAGTTTGCAGACCATAAAAATTGATGTTCGAAGCATACATAGATGCTACAGTCAGTCATGCCCATACTGACTCCTCTCCCATTTTGGGCTTCATTACATTGGCGTCGCCTTCTGAAGAGCAATTTGGTGGATCATTTTTCAAAGGGAAATTGATTAAAAGGTGAGTTCATCTTTACAATAAAATTGCCCCCCATGCATTATAGAGTCCCCAGTACATTAAAAAAACACTGCTCAGGTTTTTAAAACTAAGCTTCTTTTAATGACAAACATATTGGCCATCTGTGGTCTCTACAAAACCTCTCCCAGGTAAGTGACCATCCTCATCCTGCCTGGATGTCAGAATGTGCCAGATGTTGGACACACCCCCAGCTTTGCAGAAATGAGACCTCTGGCTGATTCAATACCCACATAGGGCATTTCCTCTGCTGCTACAGTGGTTGAGCTCTGCATTGTGCGTCAGAGGGAAAGAGAGTGCACTGCACATGATTTAAATACGCCAGAGTGCTTGTTACTGTGAAGCGGAGGCGTTCAACCAATGCCCATCAAGTCCTGCTATCTAGGGGGAGGGGGGGGGGTTAAAACTGGTGTCGGTACTTTTTTGACATCTGTATCTCATTAAGATTTCCTTTTAACTTCCAGTTCTATAGTCTATACAGGAACAGTTGTCCCCATTGGCAGGTTTCCCCTCTATTCCACATACAGTAATAAACTTAAAAGGGTTCTAATACCTAATCACTCTATCAAAATCTTACAAAGGCAAAAAAGTTTTTTTTTTTTTGTTTTTTTTAAAGGTATACTTTACCCTTACTATGGAAAATTTAAAATTTTTAAATCCTAAAACTTTCTCTGTATAAAAGTAAGAAAAGCATACTTTCTAATCCAGCATTACTTTACTTGTAGGGAAATGTCTCCCTACACTGCTCTTCTCTGACATAGACCTCTTGAATTCATATCTGGTACATGTGCAAGCATGCCACAGGGGTCTTTGCCAGGTTGGCTTGTGCGCTGAACTGCCAGCTGCCTCATGGGATAGATGACGTAGAAATCCAAATCACAGGAGCATGTGCATGCACAGAAATGCAGCAATGGACTCGGGAGTGACCTGTGTCATTCCAGCACATGCACAAGGTCCAGGTACATTGAAATCATCTTGTCGAGAATGACGGACCTGAATTTGAGTAGGAAAAAATTGAATTGAAAAAAAAAAAAATTGCAATTGTGTTTTAAGGAGTGGGAAGGCAGGGAGAGGAACATAAAAAAAATAAAAGTGAAGGTCCGCTTTAATTATAAATACTTGTAATGTCATTTTATGTCTAAAAATAAAAAAACCCTGCATCAAGCATTTACCGACTTGTGGACTGGCAAAAAATGCTGATCATTTTAGAGTGTGGTTTTTTTTTTTTTTTTTTTTTTTTTTTTTTTTCCCCCCCTATTCATTTTATTAATTAATAAAATCTTCTTTTAACCAGAAACAGAATGCCAGGCCTATTTGATACATGTACCTGGATGCAGCTGCCCCTAGAAGCTTCATGTGTAAATGCCTGTGCGAGTGGATACAGTCTGGGGCTCCATTCTCATCTCACCTATCGCAACACTAGTAGTGAAACCATGCAAGGTAGGTTTATGGTAATGTGGGTTCAATTGCTTTTGAGCTGTCGGAGGATATCTTTTTATTCCCTGTTATAGCAAGTTGTACCACCCTTTTATTGGGAGCTTTTGTCTGTAATTAGAGATTCCTGTAGAACTTTTAGATTAAATACAGCAGTACACAGAAAAGTATTTGACAAGGTGGCATTGAGAAGAACATAAAACAGAAGGTGAAATCTGGCCTCCCTATTCTTTTTAAGACTTGATACAAATATAATCTCTTATCTCACCCTGTTCCTCATCCATTGCATTCTGGTGACCTAGCATAATGCTGGCCATACACTGTTCTACAAAGGGGAAAAAAAACGTAACGAAGCACAGACCCAGGGCTGGTCTGGCTGTATTGTCCCACGTTCCATTCCCTGTGAGGCACAAGGCAGCCTTGGATTTTTAAAGTGCTTGGAAAAACAGACTTTTGAAGTAACCAAATATGAATAAAAATCAATATATTGTTAAAAATAAAGCTTTTGCGTGCACATGGACTATTCAACAGCAGTCGCTCATTGTATATACCTGCACCCTTTAGAACTATACTCACCTCCACTCCAGTGATGGTTGTTCCAGAGCTCCCTCACAGGCTGCTGACATCTTTTGCTGTTCTTGTTCTGGGTTTCTATCTTTGGCCATTTTGATTGGCCGAGATGACATCAAATATCCACTTTGACACATAGCCACCATGTTACTACCAAGAATGTTTCAAAATCATGTTAAATGTTTGTTGATAATTAAGAGGCAGTCTTCTTCTTTCTCAATAATTTTTTATTGAGAACATTTTTTTTTCCAAGACAGTATGGAGCAAGTACAATCCAGATAAATGTCAAGTAACCGTATCCTATCATGAGACAACAAAAAAGGACCCCCCTCTTCCTCCTCAGGCTGTGTACTATGTAGGTGGTAAGTCATAGTCAGTTGCACCTTAAGGAGTAGGATAGTTTTCACTCCTCGGACAGAGGTGGTTTAGGGGTCCTAATACCACCACAGAGAGTGTTATAGTTCTACATTGTATGAACTGCAAGGACGATGACGACAAGGCTATAGAGCAAAATGAACAGTTACTGAAGAACCGTATAAGGTTCCCAGTGCCTTAACAAGTTAAGCTGGAGAACTCCTTCAAGCTTGTACCAATACATTCTTAAATGATTCGTATGAGAAACAAATAATGGAGATTAGAGGAGTGAAGTAGAGAAGCTGAAGAAAAAGGAGAACTGAGACTGATCACCACATTCCTGCCTACTGACCTTCAGGCTACCTCGCCCACTAGGTAGATTGGAGGTATCTAATACTGGAGGCAGGGGCGGACTGACCATTGGGATACTCAGGCACTGCCCGAGGGCCCGGGGTCAGTAGGGGGCCCCATGAGATGCCCCTGGTACCTTTTCTTCATAGGCTTTTTTGAGTTTAGGCAAGGACACAGGGGCCCCATGATCCCCTATTGCCCAGGGGCCCCATGAGTTGTCAGTCCGCCCCTGACTAGAGGTATCTAGTACAGGGGTTCCATACTTTTTTTTTTTTTTTTTTTTTTTTTATATCAAGGCAGTTTGTCTTGGAGGATGCTAGCCAATTTTTCATTGATCATATTTCAGGAAATTTTATGTTTTGACTAGCACAAGGTTGATCACAGGAGTTTTCTACGCTCGTGCTTTGGTAATCTTGGCTGCCGACAAGATATAGAAGGCAAGAATTCTGATGTATTTAGGTAACTCACTGTGCAGTCATCTTCTTGATGCTTTTTTGCAAGTTGGTTCCTCAGGAAATCTGAGACAGATTTGCTAAGATCACACCTGTACTTCACAGCAAAGACAAGGGACACCTTGGATTTATTGTCCATATCTTTTACCTTTTATTTAAAACTTAATAAAAGTTAGATTTTATATATTTATGCATTTCAGGCATGCTAAAAATCTGCTTTTAAAACAAAACAATTAGTTTTTCTCAGGTTATTTGACTATTGGGATGTGGTGTTGGAGCTTCTCTATCAATCCAATCTACAGTATATTTTGCCATAAACAACTGGTTAGATAAGTTGATCGGAAAGTGATCAGTAATTTTATGTGGACTGCCTTTTTGTGTTTTTGTAGCCATATTTATATATCTTCTGGAGGAGGGGGAAGTGGTGACAAGTTTTGAGGCAGTGACTGGCAACAGGAAGGTTCAAACACAGATTCAGAGTCAGAGTCGAATAGAGGAATGCTGCTTTGGTTGTCAGTGGGAGGCCCTGCCATGTTATTGCCCCAATGGTAAGTAGCCACCCAATACATTTCAGCTAATTTAGAATACATATGACATTGCCTCTTAGGGGCACACATCTGCCTGTATCTTTATCTGATTAGCAAAGAGCATGAATCTTGCAATAAACACTAACCGACTTGCTATACGCCAAAAAAGTTGATTTTATTAAAGTGAATGTAAGTTGAGAAAACTGTTCTTTAAAAAAAAATGTTGTCATACTTGCCAGGTATTGTGCTCTTGGTTCCACTTCTTTTTCGTGTGCCACCATAGGAAGCTGCTTCCTATGGTGGCGCACATGCCAAGTTGATACCAAGCTGGGCTGTGTGCATCTATTGACCCCAAAACCCCCCCCCCCCCCCTCACACCTACAGCAGGAGACGAGAGATCAGGGCCGCTGCTCACCTCCACAGGCAAAGCTCAATCGAAATCAGGCTCAGGTAAGTATCTAGGGGCCTGGTGGGGGCTGAACATTTTTTTTTTTTTTCTTCATACCTTAAAATGACCAAGTGTGCAAACATGAAGATGCTTTTCAAAATCTGTTAGTATCATTAATTCACTAGAACTGTTTTGTAAGTTTAGCCCTGTGGTTATTTCCTTGGCTTTCTGGACACATTATCAACTATTGCACTAGTTATATAAAAATATACAATAGTGATAAAGTATTAGCATATTGGGGTTTCCTATATTGGGGGGGGGGGGGGGGAGGGTGTGTCCAATAGAGTTGAAAGTTGGTTCTGATGGATCTACCATTAAGTGATTGTTTCTTTGCTTTTGTTTTTGCCTTAAAAAAAAAAAAAAAAAACAGATCCATGGCAGGGGCGGACTGACACCTTATGGGGCCCCCGGGCAATAGGGGATCATGGGGCCCGAGTCCTTTCCCAAACTCAAAAAAGCCTATGAAAAAGGTACCAGGGGCCCCCTACTGACCCCGGGCCTTCGGGCAGTGCCCGAGTTTCCAAATGGTCAGTCCGTCCCTGATCCATGGTTGTAATATATATATGTGTGTGTGTATATATATGGTGGACCCTTTTTTGGTCCTGGGCTGCTACAATCCCTCTCTGATAGCGAAAAAAGGAAGTGCTTGCCTGACAGTACATTCATGGGTGTGGTGTGCCTGCCACAAAAGTTCATCTCACTTGAAGGACTTTTTGAAACCTTTTATGGTTAAGAGCATTGTTACAGACCCAACTGGGACAGGGGCTTTTGGAGGGGACTACAGCCTAGCCTCTTGCCTACTGACCATGGGCCCTGGCATCTGAGAGGGCTCTATTCATTGGGAGGTGTGTGCCTGGGGGGAACTTTTGGAGTGGTTTTACTTTTGGATTAAGGTCTGTGTCTCCCTGAAACACACAGACTCTGAAAACTGGAGGATTAGGATACAGATTTGGGGTCTCTGTGCCCAAACCAGCATTGACTGCTTCAACCTCCCCCCTCCCTTAGACTTAGAGCAGATGTTAATATAATCCGCTCAAAACAATCTGATGCTGAGATCTCTTGCTGTAATCTGTTTATTAAGGTGTTCTGTGTCTACTGTTGTGTCTTTCTCCCATGAAATGAGTCTGTTTGTTGGCTAGTCTTCCTAGAGGTTCCTACATGATGGGATTAGTCTTGTGTCAACTTTACCTTCTTACCTTATCAAGTGCATAAAAACCTGTATTTGTGTTCAATAAAGTTGAGTTCCTATTTGCACCCAAGCTAGTGTCGTTCCTGTGTTCCAGCGGCGAGGAAACAGCTTTCTGACCGAAGCACCCAGGCGGGGTGCCAGGCAGCCCATCAAAAGCATCAAATACAGCCATCAAGTCTTAACACAGGTCCCGTCCTGTTATGATTTTATTAACATTGACTGCTCCAGCTCTGAATGAGGAGGTTTTTTTACTGCCGAAATGTATTGGCTGTAATTGACACTCCTTAACAATTAAATGTTTAAGATAAAAAAAGTGTTTTTTTTCCTTTCAATTCTTCAGCTGGTGATCTAGGCAGTAACGCACTTTTCTGTCCGAGGGTGACACCAAGTGCTCACTTACTGTACTGTATCTGTGGAGGAGCAGCATTGTTACCATGAGTCTGTTTAGTGTATTAGGATTATAGAACATCCCCCTCCCTCCATTCCATAAAAAGTAGGAGAGGTGTTCTGTAGTCCAGAAATGGCTGAAAAGAATGTTAATGACAAGTTGGCAGAAAGAAAGTTATCAAGATTTCTGGCAGAATCAAAAGGTGTATGTGGTGTGGTGTGGTGTTTTTTTTTTTTTGCCTGTATTGATCTGGTAAAACTGCTTTTGCTGGTATATTTAACAGACCAAATGGGGCATATAAAAGTTCATTATTGAGATATACATACACTTTAAGGTGTGTGTTTTTTTTTTTTTTTTTTTTTTTTTTTTTTGTAATGCAGCTTAACATGTATTTTCCAGTGGGCAGGACCTTCTCTGCGTGTGTGCTACCATTTATTCATATTAAAGATGCACTTTTTATGAAGAATGCAGGTAACAATGTAAGGGTAACATCGTGCCATGGAAAACAATAGCACAGGACTGCCCGTATGCTCTAGGTGTAATTTAAAACAAAACTCTTAAAGTGCAGAGCTGCAAATGAAAACTGGAATAAAAATAAAATTGAGTTAGCCAATATTGACCAGCCAAAATGTGTGTGGTGTTTTTGTAGGTTTTTTTTTTTTTTCTAAATTATAAAGTGAATCACGAGTGGTTGCTGTAGGCAGAAGATCACATTTTGAGCTAATTTACTTTCTCCACTTTTCATAAACCAGCTCCAATGTTGGCCATGTTGAATATTCAGCTATAATGTTATTGCTAAGTGAGTATATTTGTGTCATGAGCTATACTTTTCAAAGGAAATAGTATGCAAACACACCAGAACTGTAAGTGTTTGGAAACACTGCTGTCCTTATAGTCAACACTTCATAGCTGGGCTCAGTTTTTAGTTTGTGTTTTTTTTTTTGTTTTTTTTTTTTTTGTTTTTTTTTTGTTTAAGGCGAAGTTCAATTAAAAAAAAATGTTGTTTTTAAATGTAAGTGTGCATTTTGTTTTTGTTTTTCTCCAGAGCCTGCAGAGCATTGCATCTGCAATCAGCAGATCACAGGTGCAGTATCAGGTTCCTGCATACACTGCCTACAGGTTTTCTGTTTGAAAGCTGTAGGATGTGTCAATGAACTGAGCACTTAACAGCGCCCTTGCAGTCTATTTAGAACTACAAGCTGACTGCAGCAGTGGAAGACAGGACTTGTAGTTCATTCACAGATTGTTGATGCAGCTGTGCGGGTGGAGCCCTGCACAGCTGCGCTGTGTTTAAAATGTGACAGCGGGTGTGGGGAGAGGATCCCCTGTTCGCTGTTTTGGGGGTTGATCTGTGGCTGGAGGTGCTGGAGCATGTTCCACATTTAAAATCTAAATATGCATGCAATATGCTTCAAAAGGTGAACATAGCCTTGTAAGAGGAATTAAATTTCTGGAGGCTGTGCCCCCCCCCCCCCAAACAAAAAGCAGGGGGCTAAGGACTAGTCCTTAGTGTTGCTTGTGGTCCCTCTGCAGCTGATCTTTGTACATTACTGACTTACGATAACTTGCTCTGCACTGTGGCCATCTTGGAAGAGTCAGGGTTTTGCTTCATCATGTTGGAGCCTCCAGCAAGGAGAACAGTGAGCAGCACAGTAGTGACATCAACATACTAATTGCAAATCTCTGAGAGTAGAGTAGCAATCTGAGGTGGCAGTGCCTTAGATTTTGCACTGCAGATATACCGCTAGGACAAAGTACATTGTTCATGGTAGTGCTTAGGCACAATTTAACATTTCTAATTATTTCCTATAACATAAATTTTTCACTTTTTAAATCATCAGGTCTGTTTTAGAATGCTCATCCTCCATTTGAAGAAATCTCAATCTCTGCACTTCTGATTGTCTCCCTGTTTCATATTTTTAGGTCACCTTGTGTTGGACGCAGACACGGCACACAATGTGTTTGTACTCAGTGTGGGAGCTGTACATCCCTCTTCAGTAGTGAGTGTGACTCTGCAAAGTTGCAGAGAACTGCAGACTCTTCCAGGAGGAACTGTGCGTGTGACCCTCAACTCCACCCTTACACCCTTGGCCCTGAGTCCAGGGGATCCTAGCGAGCATGGGGATGGTCTTTGTGACGACAGGTTGTGCTTATGGTGATTGTGTGTTTGTGTACTGGGCTTTCTGGTGTCCTCTTTAATACAAAATCTGTCCTATCCCTCCCTGTAATTTGAGTCTCCTAACTTCTGTAGTAATCTGTTCTTCTACCACTACCTTCACCGTATAGTCCTAACCTTTGGCTGTAGTGCTCAGAAATGAAAACCAAGCACTAAAGAGCCTGATTTGCCTTTTGAGATGAGGTATTTTTTCAATATTTTCCAGCATTCAGTGCTGCAACAGAAATATAAAGAGCTTATTATCATGTAGAAAATGTTGTCTTTGGTTCACAAGTGGAAGTAGTTTAATGTTTTAGTGCTTTAGCATGTTATAAAACTTTTTTTTTTTTTCTAATTTTGTACAGCACATCAGTTATATTTTTCCACCTTTTTAAATAGTCGGTTTTAAAATATTTAGCTGCTGTGTAACAATCTTCATTGTACCGCTCATATTTTAATCTGTTCTGTTGACATTAAAGCTAAAGACCATTTGGGAAAACTCTCAATACTTTAGAAACTGGATTATTGTCCAAAAGTGTTGGTTTTCATTTACCGATGCACACATCCTCCAGGGCACTCTCCTTGTGTTATACGTTAGGTGTGTATTGTGACCGAATTTCATTTATGTGACTATAATGACGTTCTTTGTCTTACAGTCCGGCCAGTTGTTTTGGTGGTGTGAGTGGAGCAGCGGTAAATTCCTGGCTGCTGCTTCCAGATTCCCCTTCCCAGTTACTGCACTCCACACATCCCCGATCTTTGTCTGCTGCTCTCACCGGCCTGGCTACTAACCCGCAGAGCTATCACTTTACCTTCCAATTACAAGTTCAGGGTCCTTGTCTTCTGGCAGGTGACTATTTTTTATTTGTAAATTGGTATTGATAACTGAATCTGTGTAAATTTCTAGTTTTAACTTGGTTAGTGATCACATACTGTATATATGGCCCTCCATTTTGGAGAAACTTGTAATGTGACTTCTCTCCTTTGTACAGGTATAGAGAGTCCATCCCATGCTCTTCGTGCTGACGCAAGCCCTTTTGCTCTCTCGGCTTCTTCCATCTGGATTAGCTTGGCAGAAGAGTATAAATGTGATCGTGCTTTAGAAGTTATCCTGCACCTTAGTGGTAACTAACAGGAAAAATTGTGATTTGATTATTGACAAGCACAATTTACCTAACTCTGGAAAAAATTTTTGGCAGACACATGCCTGTGGTGGTAAGATTACTAATTATTTAGCACCCACACACTCAAATGTGAGTGTTATCTGCATTAAAGCCCAAATTACCTTTGTTTAAATTGGCTAAATGCATTGTAGGTAAATCCAAAACAAAAGGCGTGCAAGATCTTACAGATGTTGTGGACCTGGTTGGTCTTTTCTCTGCACATGCTATGTCTGTCCAAACTTCCTTTCCTTGAAATTAAGTATTACTTAAGCTAGGTTTTTCCATTCTGAATTGTAAGGCATGCAGTGGCACAGAACTAGTCTTCCTCGTCGTGTTACTACTGTGATTGACAGTCACATGACTGGGAGCTTCTGACTGTAGACTATGCCTGGGAGCTCTGTGACAGCTCGATCCCTGTGCTGGGAGTACGCAGTGAGTGCGACCTCAGCACAGGAGATCAGTTTCCTACAGACGCATATGTACAGCAGCTGGGCATTAAGGCTTGCCCACCAACTCTACTGTCGCGTATATGCCTTCAGCCAGTGGTAACTGATTAATCAATCTCTCTCTCTCTCTCTCTCTCGTGCCCCCCTTTTTTGGGAATGGCAATTCCCTATTTTTATTTTGGCCCTTCTTCTAAATCTTATTTATGCTTTTTTGATTCCCTCGTATACTTACTCGCCAAAAATCTTTTTCATGAAGCCTATTAAGTGACACAGGTTACAGGCTCTGTATTATTGGCTCTTGTTCTGCTCCTACACAAAACTAAAGCATGAGAGAGGTGGGGTTATATGGGGGCTATCTTACTACTTTTTTTTTTTTTTTGTCCCGGCCTCCTGTAGGTGGCCGTATAACCATTGAGGGACACTGTAATTCCCTGAACTTCAAGAAAAAGGTTTCACAGTAAATACAGAAATCTTATTATTGCCTTCTACTTACCTGAGTCCAATGTTGATCAGTGGCTTTTGGCTCTCTCCCTCCTCACTGGAGAGAGGGGCAGCATTGGAACCCATTGGCTTCTACTGCTGTCAATCACAGCAAGTGGGGGGGCCGAGCCATGCTCTGTGTTAATGGACAAACGGTGCAGCTAAGGAGAGAGCCTGCACGAGTGCCCCCATAGAAAATGACTTGCTATGGGGCACTCAGCAGGGGGAAGGAGCCAGGAGCGCCAGTGGGGGGCTATTCTGTGCAAAACCTTTGCTCAGAGCAGGTAAGTAGAACATGTTTGTTTATTTTTTTAAATCCCGTAGAATCACTTTAAGGCACTGTCAAAATGAGTACTGTAATTATTTGAGATCTCCTGAATAATTGTGAGCATAGTACACTTTAATTTGCATACATACACTATGAAATGGCTTTAAAACTTTAAAATAATGAAATGCTGAATTAAATTAAATACATTTCAATTTGCAGAACCCCATCTACCCCACCTTTGTTTGGAGAGTGGCACCAAGAGTTTTTCACAGTATGAGGCACACATAAAAGAAAGGAAAGATTTCATCAAAGGCATGAAGAAATCTAGTGATCCTGAAAGACAGGTGGGTGCAGTTGATTAATAGTGCTAAACAACTGGTATGAATAAAGGAAAGCTGGCTAACTGGTCATAGCTATTATTTATAATAATGCACATTAAAACAAATGGCTATGCTGTCTTCTTTCCAATAGGTTAACTTTGTACGGAGGAGGTTTCACAAAGATCTTAACTTTAATCCAGTTTTGATGCTGAACTTCTGTCCTGACCTTGCTGCCCTCAGTACTCTGAGCTCTGACCTTCCCACTGTTACCCGTGAAGTCATATTCATTGTCCATTTGATGGGAGAACCATCTCGCAATGTTCGGGTGAGAGCCAAGCTACGTCATTGAACTTGGGGTTTAAATCTGCTTTCTGTAAGAATCTGGCAGCTTGAGGTGGAGAAAGGTCATCTTTTTTGATATATATTGCCTGTAATTAAAACCTCTGTATTAAAGCCCAACTCTGGGAAAAGTAAAACTCCTCCCTTGTAGTGCGACTGCACTCATACTGCAAAGGTTAAATACTAGTTTAGTCTAAGGTAAAAGTCATGTTTACTTTGCTGATCCTCTGCTTCCCTGGAAAATGGCACTCTCCCATACATCAGTGGGCTGTCTCTCTGTGTTTTTTCACTTTTTAATCCACATACTAGGGCAAATTAACTTAACACCAAAGAACCCAGAGGAAATCTACACAGGAACAGGGAGAACATGCAAAATCCAGGCAGGTAGTGCTTTTGGTTGGGATTTGAACGAACGACCCTAGTGCTGCTAGGCAGAAGTGCTAACCAGTCCCCGCATCAGTCTTGATGATGTAAGAGGACATTAGCGCAGGGAAGAAGTGGCTGCAGTGTCCAGTCTGGGAGTATGAAGGAGCTTGTGGAATAAGAGGATCGGGTAAGAAAAACTGCTTTCTTCCACCCCCCCAGGCATAAATGACAATTTAACCCTTGCGGTGTGGTCAAAGCCCTGCTATGAGGGAGGACTTTTTTACTTTTTCTAGTGATCAGATTTAAATAGGTCTTTGTTTTTGCATGTTTCTTTATGAAACCCATTTTCAGTAGATTTATTCAAATTATATTCGTACAACTGAAATTATTTGACCTCACGGATAAGTACAGTTGAGCAGCTGGTAAATAAAACTGAAATCTCCATTTCCGTAGGTCCTCACTGGAGGACAAAACCACTGACAATGATAAAATACTGATTTTTACAGCATCTGGAAATTTATTTTTTTTTCCCACATGTTTATTTTCTTGAGGGACACATAACAGAAGTAATTCTTGGACATTTGGGTTATACTTCTGCCTACAGGAGGTTTAAACACTGGCAAACAAACTTTAAAGCCAGTCCCCGTATAATTTTGTTTCCAACAGTCACACCTCCGTTTTTTGCTATTGTTTTAGGAGATTGGGCATTATTTTTCTCCGCTAAGTTGTGAAAATCTAAAAAAAAGGGAGGAGCTACAGCGTCGTGACTTCACACCGCCGGCACCATGTGGGTCCCGGCGGCCATCTTGGATTCTGTCATCTGAGCTACATGAAAGGAGAGGCAGAGCCATTGCTGACAGCGGAGTTGAGCAGTGAGAGACATCAGACCAGACCACATTCACCTTAAGGGAACCTCCAGTTTACCACTGAGAGTGTTATCTCTAAATGCGCACATTGATTGCGCATCTGGTGAGTGCGCAGTCTTTATACTTTTGGCCACATCACCACCTCATTGGATAGACCACCAGTTATTGAAAATCTTCATGATCTTCCGTGCACCTATTTTGGACATTTGCTGATTATCATTTCCAGCCCTATGTTGTATGCACTGCTGGTCACCACATAGTGACAGAGTTTCACGTTACCACTGAGTCACTTTATTTATTTGATTTGCTAGCACCTTGTCACTGGTCACTTTAACAGATTTTCTTATTTTTCAATTACATATGTGGTTATGCATATAGTGACAAAGTTTTTATGTCATCACTAAGTCACTTTATTTAAATTGATCTGATAGCACCTTGTCACTGGTCACCTTAACAGATGCTTTTATTGTAATTTTATTTATATACATATTTTACACATGTGTTTATGTTCATTTTAGCGCTGCACCCGATTTTATGTTGATACTTTGGAGGTGTTTTTGGTACCTTTTTGGTGTCTCAGCAGCTATGTTGACTTCAAGCGCTTACTTATTTCTTTGTGCTTTTTTTTTGTTGTAGTTTCTGCTTTTTCCAAACCCTTGTGGATCTTCTGGTCTCTAGTCTTGCTCCGCTGTTTGCCTACAGTGACTTGGTCACCTGAAGTCCCATGCAATTCTCATCTGCACCAGCTACTTGGGTTTGAGGGCATGCTAGACCTTGCCAGGGATGTAGATCTTCTTCCCTTTTTTTTCCCTGGGGGAGGGGTTCAGCCTTGGGCACCCTGAAAATAATAATTGGGCAGCAAAATTGTGCTGACAGAGGGAAGGGCTTGAAACTTGAACCTCCTTACTGTGTACGCTGTAAAAAAATGCCATAATCATTGTACCCAAAACATTTGCTTTAATTACTCTGCTATAAGCGAGACAGTCTAACAGACACATGCAAACCTCATAACATTGATTTGTAAAATATGATCCTCTTCCATTTACATATGCTTTTCTGCCCATAGTACGGCCTATGGAAAAGAAGAACTTCATTATCAGTGACCACTGAGCAATCCGCATCTGTTGCACTGGTGCAGGGGTCAAGTGTATGTCATATACAGTCTAGCATCCTATTTAGCCAAAACTTTACAGCAGATCCCTGTGACAATAAACCAGTAATAAACAAATAAGGGTGACCAAAGGCCTTTGCCCACACTGATGCTGCAGCTAACCTCCTCATGCAATCAATATTGCATAGTCTGTCCTACCTGAGCAAGAAGTAGCCAGCAATGCTATGAGCCCCTCTCTCAAACCTGGCGTCCACGTGCTCCTCTGGCTCAGCTGTCCATCCCTTGGTGGCCAATCATGTAGGCTGGGTGGAGATGGAAGAGCAAGTCACACACATGGTACAGTGGAGGGGTTAAAGCCTAACTCCATGTTTGCAGTGACTTTAAACAGTTCATTTGGGCCAAGTGGGTCCTAATTAACTATTTCCTTTACTAATAGATGCATTCGCTGTCAGCACTGTATTATTGTCTGAGTTCCATCAACTTGGGATCTCTGATTCCTATCCTGGAAGAAATCTATCTCTAAGTTTGTATCTCAACCTCTCGCTCTTTTCTGCAATGGAGTTTTTAAGTGATACTAAAACTAAAATGTTTTTCACCTTAATGTATTCCTTGCATTAAGGTAAAAAATGTTTTCTATCTCTCAGCACCCCCCCCCCCCCTTTCCCTTTTGAGGAAGAGCGGGGAGGATAGATCCAGCGTTGTTCATGACTGCATCTCTTCTCCCCTCTTTCTCTTCACACAGCCATTGGCTCTGCTACTCTCAATCAGATGCAGTGAGGTGGAAGTGGGGGATGGGCTATGTCCCGCTGTGTAAATCTACGAAGCAAGGCTCCATAGACAAACCGTTTGGGAGCACGTAGACACTGTGTGCCTCCATAGCAAGTGGCTTGCTATGGGGACACACGAAGAAGAGGAGGAGTCAAGATCTCCGACGGCGGACCCGGGAAGAGCAGGTGAATATAACATCTTTGTCATTTTAATTTAAACAATTTTGATTTTAGTAACACTTTAAGCTTCATATATACTTATTATCCTGCTAGATCTTCTTTTAAGCCAGTTTCCTGCCTGTGGGAATTTTTGTGTGTATCTAGTACGTACTAGTTTTTTCCATTTTGTCCTTTGTAACACAAACTCTGGTAGCTCTTTACTCCATACCAATGACATCCTCTCTAGGTTTCCTTGTTTCCCTATCGTGGAACCACTTCTGGTCACCTTCACTGACAGGAGTCATTGACATTGTCTCTTGCAGTCCTTGCTAAAGATGCATCTATTCTCAACTCTCACTGAGTGTTCAGATCCTTTTTATTCCCTCCTCAGGGATCTTTTAACCCTGAAGTTCCTTCTAGACATGTACATGCCAGAAATTTTTGTTTCATTTGGGATGCATTCGTTAGTTGAAGAATTTTTTGTTTTGTCATACTCGTTATGTTGAACAGATTTGTTTTAGAAATTTGCTTTGTATCTTCGGCATTTATTTTATATATTCATTGGTCCGGGTGGATTTGAAAACTATATTGAAACTATTCGGGATTCAATATTTTCAGACGCAGGGAAATAAAATCAACAACTCTGACTCATCTGCTGTCATTGGGATTACCCGCTGACAGCAGAATGTAAACAAAACAAGTGCCGGCATTAAAAAAACAAAAAAAAAACAGTATGTGGATCCCCCTCATCCAAACTAGGCCCTTCTGGTCTGGTATGGATTGTGAGAGGAACCCCACGTCAAAATTTTAAAACATGGCATGCGGTCTGTCCCCCCAAAATCCATACCAGACCTTTCTCCAAGAATGCAGTCTGGCAGGCCAGGAAAGGGGGTGATGAACAATTTTTTTCCCCCCCTTGTACTATACCAGGCCATATTCCCTCTACTTGGGGTGTTGTGGGGGCATCTTGTCCCCATGTTGATGAGAACAAGGGCCTCTTCCCCACAACCCTGGCCCAGTGGGGGTGCGGGAGGTGACTTATCCAAATCTGGAAGTCTCCTCCAGATCCCACCTTCCTCCTCCCTATGTGACTGAGTATGGGGTACATAGTACCCCTATGCATTCACCCAAAACATGTCAAAATTAAATAAAAACACAGTCCTTTTTTATTGGAAGAAAATAACATGGCCAGTGTCAATCACGATGGGCACAAACCTGCATGGGGGGAAAAAAAGGAAACTCTGCCCACCTAACATGTCTGGTCTCTTCGAGGCCCTCACTCGTTCCCCGCCCCTTCTTCCCCTTTCCTTAGTTCCTTATCACTTGTCCCTTGTGATTCTCCTACTACCATATTTCAGTGAATGTGCAATTTGTTCTACAGTGGGGAAAATAATTATTTGATCCCCTGCAGATTTTGTAAGTTTCAACACCTCTAAAAGTGCTCTGTTCACTTGAAAATAAATCATAAGAAAGAATATATGTGCAAACTGAAATTCTTATGTTATCAAATGTGTATATAATAATACAAAAATTTACTAAATATATACCATTAAGTAGTGTGTGTGTCCCAATCTAATGTGAAAAAAAAGTGCTGCGCGCTGAATTAATGCTGCTGTGCTCCTCAGGAAAAAACAGACAAGCCTTTTACCAAACCAAGTTGATCTCAAGCTATAGAGATCAAATGGGCAGATAGTGTCCAAACGCCACACTGACACTCTCACTGCCAAGTCCAGGGGGATGGATAACTGCATGCTCACACCAGGAACCGGTTTACCCAATTCAAACCACTCTCCGCAGTAATATATGGAAGAGTTTAGACGAGAGAAACTTTATTGTGCAGCCCCATTAAAAAGTAGTTTATTGTAGCTAAAATAATGCACTTCCATTCAGTTGAGTACAAAGAGATCAGTGGAACAAAACAAGTCAGCCGCAGTGTCAGTCCATCGGCTGGTGCGTAGTGACATCACAGACTCTGCCTGGCGCTTTTCCCCAAAAATGGCATTCTCTGGGATTGGAGATCATTCGTGCGACATCCGCAGTCACCATATTTAAAGGAAAAAGAACCCCGAAGTACTTTACACGCAAATGTAACCACCTCAGTGTCTTTCAAAAACGCAGGAGTTTTATTAATGAATGGTTGCAAAAAGAAATCCGTATATTTGCCTATACGTGAAGTAACTCACTTCACTGTAGGTCTTCCAGGGGGCATATGAATGCTTTTTTTATGAACCTTAGGGAGGTAATATAAAATGGGAATTCTAGGAGCCAATGGCAATAAATATTGGTTCTTTTTTTTAGCTATAATGCCATCTTTAAGTCCTCCCTGTAAAATTTTGTATTATTATTATTTATTTTTTTTACCGTATATATAAGTACAAGTGGGATCTTTTCTTAAAATTTCATATGTGTTTGTGTCGGACAAGAGATCGTTCATTTCATCAAGGTAATCCTGCTTCTTAAAAAGGACGATTCCTGGTGTGAGCGTGAGTTCAGTATGGTTCGATAAGAGGCTTGTCTGTTTTTTCCTGAGGAGCACCTTTTGAGCACAGCAGCACTTTTTTGGAAGATTAATTCAGCACCCAGCACTTTATCTACGTACGTGTGTGTGTGTTTTGTAAATCATTTTATTTAATTGTATATATTTTGTAGATTTTTGTATTAAAATATAAACATTATTTGATAACATAAGAATTCCAGTTTGCACATTTTTTTTCTTTTGACTTATTTTCAAGCGAACAGCACGCTTTTCTATGTCTTGCAGCTCTTCATTCTGGTATTCAGGAAGGTAGTAGCAGCAGTTCACTTTACATCCATTCAGACACATTTTCATTCATCTTATTTGGTTTCATCACACATGATATTGGGCATACCCCAGGATTTTTTTTTCTCTTTTCACAGATTTGGTAAGTTTTCCCACTTACAAAGTAATGAAGGGTCTATAATTTTTATAATAGATGTATTTTGAATGATAGAGACAGAATATCTATCAAAAATCTGTAAAAAAACACATAATGCAAATGTTATAAATTGAGTTGCAGTTCAGTGAGTAAAATAAGTATTTGATCCCAAAGCAAAACATGACTTAGTACTTGTTGGAGAAACCCTTGTTGCCATGCATAGAGGCAAAACATTTCTTGTAGTTGGTTACCAGGTTTGCGCACATCTCAGGAGGGATTTTGGTTCACTCTTTATAGATCTTCTCTAAATCTCTAAGGTTCCTTGACTGTTGCTTGGCAACTCAAAGTTTCAGCTCCCTCCATATATTTTTTTATAGGATCAAGGTCTGGAGACTGGCTAGGCTATTCCATGACCTTAATGTGCTTCTTCTTGAGCCACTCCAGTGTTGCCTTGGTGGTATGTTGTGGGTTATTGTCATGCTGGAAGATCCATCCACAACCCATCTTCAGTGTTCTGGCTGAGGGAAGAAGGTTCTCATCCAAGATTTTACAATACATGGCCCTGTGTATTGGCCCTCAATGCAGCAAAGTCAGCTGTACCTTTAGCAGAGAAACCGCCTCAAAGCATAATGTTTCCACATCTGTGCTTGACTGTAGGGATGGTGTTCTTGGGGGTCATCATTTTTCTTCCTCCAAACACGGCAAGCCGAGTTAATGCCAAAATGCTAAAATTTGGTCTCATTTGACCACAGCACTTTCTCCCAATCCTTCTCTGAATCATTTAGATGTTCATTACCAAACTTCAGACGGGCCTGTGCCTTGAGGAGGGGGACCTTGCGGGGGCTGCAGGATTTCAATCCATGGTGTATTGTGTTACCAATGGTTTGTTTGGTGACTGTGGTCCCAACTGCCTTGAGATCATTCACAAGCTCCTCCTATAATTCTGGGCTGGTCCTTCCTTAACTTTTATCATGATCATCCTTATCCCCATAAGGCTAAATCTTGCATGGAGCTCCAGACCGAGGGCGATTGGTGGTTATTTTGTATTTCTTCCATTTGCGAATAATCGCTCTGACAGCTGTCTCCTTCTCACCAAGCTTCTTGCTGATGGTCTTGTAGCCCATTCCAGCCTTGTGCAGGTCTACAATCTTGTACCTGATGTCCTTTGACAGCTCTTTGGCTCATGGTGGTGCCCAAGAAAGAGAGCGAGATTCTATGGACAGATGTCTTTTCTACACATAAGTTGTCATTAGGAGCACCTTCCTAAATTAACAGGACTAATCTGTGTACCACATGAGCACAGAGCCAGTCTGTGGGAGCCAGAATTATTGTTGGGTGGTAGGGGATCAAATACTTATTTTACTCACTGAATTGCAACTCGATTTATAATATTTTGTATCCTGCAATTTATTTATTTATTTTTTCCCTGGATTTTTGGTTGATATTCTGTCTCCATCATTTTAAAATACAACTATGATGAAAAAAATTTCTATACTGTTTTTTTATTTCTTTGTAACTGGGCAAACTTACAAAATATGCAGGGTATCAAATAATTATTTCCCCCACTGTATGTACATATGGTATTTCCTCCTAGAAATCCATACATCTTTGCCAGAGTTTAGTTAAAGTGGGGACTGTTCCTTCATTAACCCTTCCAGCTTTCTATTACTGGAGGCATCTTCTCTCACAATATCTGTTTAGTTTGACAAACCGTGTTCAGATTCCTGCATATGATGTTCCCCACTTAAACAGAGCGGGTCCTTCATGTAGGTATGCCACCTTCCAAGTCGTATGAAAGTATCCATCCCTAATAAATCTTGTACCTTCCTGGCCCTCTGTAGGCCTTATGTAATGCTGACAAAACCAAGGCATGACGGTTGGAGGTGGGTTTATACAGGGACGACGGTTGGAGGTGGGTTTATACAGGGACTGGCTTTTTTATTTTTTGTTTGCCAGTGCCAAACCTCCTGTGGGTGGCAGTATAATCCACATTTCCAAGAATTACTACTATCCTGTGTCATTCAATGGATTTAAAGAAAAAGAATTTTAGGGCAAGTACAAAAAAATCCTTATTTCCAACCGCACAGCTTTCAGGAACCACCTGAATAACTACTAAAGTGTAAATTTAACAGTTCATTGCTGTGTTTTACCCATACTTTCCCTGGTTTTAGTGTCCGGTTTGTATCCCATATTATTATTATTTTCATGCAGTCATTTTTGCATGAATTCTTTTGACGTATGTTCACCATAAATATAAATAAAAAAAAAAATTATGTAGAGGGGGTTGGTATGTACCTTGGGCTATTTGTCCATAAAATGTCCTCATTTCTGCACATATATCATATGTGGCAATGGAGTTATTTTTTGTTTCCAGTCTTTATTGAAGTTTTGACAATGTGAGAAAAGTACAAAACTGCAAAACTTTGACTGTTGGCATATTCAAACAAGTGCTTTGTAACAGAAAGAAGTACAACCGTAGGAACAATCTGAGTTCTGCATAGGGAAATGCAGTTGGCAATGGCAATTTTTCAGTAAGAAAATCTATTAATCTTAAAAATATAATGCATGGATTTGAAATGAAATTTTTGTTTTGCAGTGCAACCTAATTTATCATTCGTAGACTGTGGTGTTTTTTTTTTTTTTGCTTGTTTTTAAATTAGAAGCAATGGTTCTAAGAAAGTGTAACAATTCATGGACATAAAATATACCTTCTAACTGTATTTGGTAATATATAGAGCATTCCCATAACCACCAAATAGAATTTATCTGTCTTTTGATCTTGTTTGATTTGCTAACTGTACATTTCTCCATGCCGATCCTGGCACTGCCTTATTAAATTAGGATGCAGTTTTGCAGTTCTATGCTGCTCCCCCTGCATTTATGTTGTCATACAGCATAATCTACTTTAATATTGTGTTATTCCCAGGTGTAATCGGACAACTTCCCACTTTTTTCCTGAGCTGCCTTGTCTTTATTTCTTCTGTTGCAGGAATCGCTTCTATTGGCAGTGAGGAGTTTGCCAGCTCGAATTTTGCTGAACATAGCATGTTGCACAGGTGACAGCAGGGCCCTATTTCCAGCAAGCAGGCAATGCAGTAATGTGAGTGAAGGAAGGAGGGAGGAGTTTAAGGGATTTTGGGTACTCTGAGTGCTACTTTAAAAGGAAAAAAAAAAGATTGTTGGATAAGCCTTGCTCCAACTTTCTAGTTTCCATTATCCTGCACTTTTATCTCTGTTCGTCTGTTGTTTTGTTCTTTTTTTTGTTTTTTTTTCCTCCATCCTTCTTTTTTTTGTTTATCCCTAGATGTTATCATTTTGTCCCTGTCCCAGTGGCCCTCTCTATTGAACTGTTCTATTGGTCTGAAAAATGTGGCCCATTACATGCAGCAAGTGGATGCACATAGAATAGTTAGTGTAAGTGGCATAATCCATTTCCTGCACCCAACATCCCTGTGTGATTTGCTGGCAGCAGATTGCTTTATATCATCAGGTCTTTAAGCTGATGTCTGAACGATTTCCAACTGCCTGCCAACCATAATACCTACACCAATTAAACAGCATTGGGCTATGGGCATTTGATTGACATATGGCTTCATTCCAGTCTGACATTAATGTGAATTCAAATTAGATGTTCTTTGGTGACAATAATTGAAAAGAAGCTGTATAATTAGGTCCACGCCCTACTGCTCTACAAAATTGGAATCAGCATTTAGGATTCTGAATGTTGTGTTCTTGATAGGACGCGTTGGAGTTGGCTTGTGATTTCATCCAAAGTAATAGGTTGTGTGGGACAACCAGCAATCTGTTTTCTGTGTTGGGTCGGATCATGGAACTTCCTGTGCATCGAGGCTATCCCCGACAACTCTTTATGATCACGGATACTGATTTTATTAATACGAGCAGGATTCTTGAGCTGATTAGAAGACACACAAGAACTACACGGTGAGAACATTCAATTAGACTATACATTTCTTGCAAAAAATGTATGTTACTCAAGACTTACTTGTACTAGTTGTGCGCTTTGATTTTTGCCTACAAAACAGGTGCAGAGAATGCAGTTTCCTATTTTTATCAGTGAATCTGGGTCATGACCAAACTAATAAATAAAAGCACTGTGCGCTTCAATATGCACTGTTAACAAACAAAATTGTTCCTTTCTTGGTTCAACTGGCCTTTTAGAGGATGGTGAGCTATTGGGCTTTCTTTATTCAGTGTGATTCCTTTTTATCAACATTTTTTCCTTCACTTTTGTTACAAAATATGCCTAACCGTGATGGAATACAGTATATTTTTCATGTAGAGGCAATGACTTTGTCTGCTCAGAAAGAAATCTGATAAATTGCAGAGGTGCTAAAATGAATGGCTACTTTGTGGCCTGGTGGGAAATTGGTGAAAAGTGTTCTTAGCTGCTCCAGTTATGCAGTATATGTAAAATAACATCCATTGTGTTTTAAACCAATTTTATATTCTGCATGGATTGTTGTGGTTAAAAAGGAAAATGCATCATATAGACCAGTGAAATCAATTCTGTTTCTGAATATGTGCTCTAAACTGTGGCCACTGACAATAGTGTTCCTTGCATTGAAGAAGGCGAACTCTGTTTGACTTTTATGTTGGTTTCCATTTTGGGAACTACAGTGGCTCAGGGCAGTTGGGCAGCCCCAATTACCAGCTATTTACCAGCAGACAATTCCAATCAAAACCTCATATTTTGTTTTTGTGGCTATGGTATGATTATGCATCATGGCATCAAAGTATTACTGAATCTTTGTTTTGTTGCTTTGCTGGTCCATAGTGTTTCTGGTACAATATACTAATATTTTTCATGTATGCAGGGTATTTGGTTTTGGCCTTGGTTCAAGCATATGCCACAGATTTCTTGAGAAAGTTTGCAGAATAACAAGGGGAACAGTGGAGCTGGTCAGTGAGGGTGAAAGACTCCAGCCAAAGGTAAGTCTAATAAAACCGATTTTCATGAACACATTTACGGTAGATAATTGTTACTGATAGTCAATAAAACTAAAGTTAATGTATATTTTAGTGACCGATTACTAGGTTACCTGGCATGCAGCTATACTTATTTGCTGTGAAAACTTGGCCCAGGAAAGATTATTTTCCCTTACACCACTACTTGCTTATCTTGCTTTTACCTAGCAGAGCTATACATTTTGCCTTGTTGATTTAATCGGAATCTTCTGTCATGAGCATTGCATCTCCTTCAGATTGAGGCTGAATAGTAAACCGCACCTGATATGCTGCACAGGAGGTCATAAGAGAGAGTTAGTATTTTGGAAAGGCATATGTACATAACTAAAAACTACTGTACATAATGTATCTGTATTCATTCTGTCCTTTTACAAAAGGCAATTGTAAAGGCTGGGTTGTGGAAAGCTGTGGAACCTCAGTGCTGTTATGAATGAAAATAAGCTTGTCCACTTTTCCTGTTCGCCCTCACTATGGTTAAAGACAAATGGTATGGATGCATGCAGGAATAGAGTAGACTATAAAAGTGCACTTCACCACACTTGCTGCCTAAATATATGTGCTTTATGAAGTGTTTAGCATAGCTGAAACATTTATTTACTTTTTGGAGTAAGTTAGGATTAAAATTCCTATTTTTTAAGTTTTTTTTTTTTTTTTTTTTTTTTTTCTCCTAAGGAAAAATAATAGCCACCAGCTGAGAAAAATAAAATCTACTGTCAATCCATAGAGATCAGCATTCGAGGACTGCCTTGAGAATCAGATTCCTCATGTCCCTTAAATATTGGTCTCTATGGAATGACTGTAAGTTTCCATTGAGGAACACAAGAAGCTATTCACTTTAGCTTTCAGGTTATACTGCTGGCTACATGAACGTCTGGCACAGACAAAAAAAAATAAAAAATTGTAGGCCAGATGAGGATAGCCCCTCCTTTTGCCAGCATGCCTCCTTTTTTTTTTTTTTTTGTTAGTGTACTTAGAATATTTTTTGCTAGCATTTTTTTTCTCTTTTAATCAAGTGTCTTTTGCTATATTGCTGCTTGAGTTGGGCTCTACAATGGCAGCTATCCAGATCAGCCTTTGCAGTGATGTACCCAGACCCCACTGGACTGGATGTTGTGGGACTAGACTGGAAGTGACCTTTTAGGCATTTGGGTTTCAAATTAGATGTTTTTGAGACACTGCTCTAATAAATTTAGAAGGTACTTTTCAGGTCCAATGTTATTTCCTTTGCCTCTGCACTTGTCCTGTCTCTGAAGACTTACTCTGTGAACAAGCCCATTGGACATCACGCCTAGAGCTACCTTGTTGAGCACACTGTGCTGGCTTCACTGCGGAAAGGGTTAATGTCGATGGATCAAGTTCGGACGCCATCCACTGAGTGGAGTGTCACGTGTACATGTGCTTTTTTTCTACTATTCAGCATTGAGGAAGCATCTTCATGGTGCTGCTCCTGTTTTGTAGAGAGCCACATGGAACTCTTCTTATCAGTCAGTTTCTGCTGCCCATCTACAGAGACTTCTGGCCATCTGACCCTACACCTGTTACTAGCAGTTGGATTATGTGAGTACCTGAAGTCTTATCTTGTTCCCTGAGCTACACTGACTTGCTGCCATGGGTTTGCTATGTGTCTAATTCTAGATGCGAAAAGGACAGTTCCCATGTACCAGGTGTCTAAAGTTCTCATTCCATGAACGACTCAAGTGCCAGCTAACATCTGCAGCCTGGAATCATCTTGCCCTCTGCTCCCTGAAGTTTTTTTTCCTAGGTCCATCATGCTTTGTTTTGCTGTCTCCTCTGCATGTATGGCTTTGTAAGCCCAATAGGACAGCCATTTGCTGACACTGAACACAGATGCCGCAAGAATGCTGCTGCGCCTTGCCCTGCAGATTCTGCATTCGATCTGCCTGTGGCCTCTGAGCCTTCAGCCAAAGAGACTCTGTCTGATCTCAAGTCTCTCTAGTCCTTTATCTGGCAAACCTACCACTGAGGAGTCTTTGGTCTTTTGTCATCACTCCCAAACTAAGAGACCGTTTTGGCTCTTAACTTCACATTACAGTCATGCCATGGACAATTGACAGGCAGGCTTCCTTAGGCAGCAACACCTAGACCCAAGGGAGTGGCCCTTACACCCAGAGGTGTTCCAAGGTATGTATCGCAAGTGGGGCATACCAGATGTTGGCCTGCAGGTTCAGCAATAAACTGGACAGGTTTGTCTTCAGTGTAGGGATCCTGTAGCAGAAGCAGTGGATGTTCTGGTGGCCCCATGGGATCATTACATCCTTTACTCCCTTGAGACTCCATCCTAATCTGCCTCAGAGTTGAGATGAAAGGCATTCAAGTTTGTAGTTATGGTATGGACCACGAGGACATAGCACCCATTGAGACTTCTGATGAACATTCCATAGGATTTTTCATAATTGTCTGGATCTTCTTTCTCAGGGTCCAGTTTACCAGTTTTCCAGTTTTCCTGCTTCATGGTCTTTGGCTTTAACAGCACCCAGGTTCTGAGGGACAGGGGCATCTCTGAATCCCTTATTGGCAAGCTAGAAAGTCTACTTCTTGCAGGGTCTCTCACCGTAAGTGGAAGACCTACTTCCCTTGGTGTGAGGCACAAGGCTTTCACCCCCAAGAAGTTCTCAGTGCGACTAATCCTCTTCCTTTCTACAGCTGGGTTTGGACCAGTATTTGATCCTTATCCCTCATAAGAGGCAGGTCTCTGCTCTTGCTGCCTTGTTCTAGAGACCACTGGCTTCCCATTCCTTTTATTATGGCCTTTGTTCAGGGCATATCCCATGTGGCTCTCCATGTTTTGCTATTTAGTGACTTTGAAGTGCTGAGAGAACCAAATTCAGTTCTCACAAACCATGATCTTTGAACCCATCAATGATATTCCTCTCTTCTGTTACCCATATATTCTTTACCCATAAATACATGTTAACCATGTGTTCTTTGCAGCCTTACCTTTTGTGAGGCGAGTGTCTGAGCTGGTGGGCTCATCCTGTAAAGAACCCTTTCTGGACTTGTACAAGGATCTGTTGAGACCCAGGACTTCCTTACTACATAAGGTAGTTTCAGCCTTTCACTTCAGCTAGGTCATATGTATTCCCCCCCGCCCCTCATATGTTTTGGGCCTGAGCCACGGGTTCCTTCAAACTTACTGGCTTCTCAATCTACCATTTCTCAGTAGCTCAGACAGGCCATTATCCAAGCTTATGATCATATGGATTGTTTTCCACTATTTCTTGTCCATACACACTCTACTATACCTGTGAGTGCCTCTTGGGCGCTTTAGCATCAGAATACGGTTTCTCAGATTTGCAAGGCTGCCAAAGTCTTTCGTTTTTAAACATTTTCCGCAATCTACAAGGTGGATGTTCTGGCCATATATAATGCTAGCTTTAGCTGTATGGTCCTTTTGGGGTGGGTCTTTAAGCTGCAGGCAGTCCCCAGGTCTGGTTAAGGGGCCTGTTAGCGTTTTGTTTAGTGTTTTTGTCTAGTTGTCAGTTGGACTTCTTTTGGAGGTCTTGATAGCTAATGACTCTTTTGTATCCCTCAATGGACAAGAAGGAAATTAGAAGTTTTGTACTCATTTCAAATCCTTTTCTTGAAGTCCATTGGGGGACACAGGTCCAATCCTTCTGTGTTTTTAGGATCATGCTCTTGGTAGTACTTTCCTACAAAACAGACGCATGCTGGTAGTAGGAAGGGTTACCCTGATCTTGCCTGTAATTTTTTTTTTAGTTTGTCAAGATCATGTAGGTGGCAGTATAACCCATCCAAGAAAAGGATGTATGGCAAATGCAAAATCCTATTTTTCCTGATTTCTGGAGTGCTGACTTTTTCTGTCTTGGATTTGCATACTACCACCACAAGCCAAGCACCATCTGGATTTTCTTGACACAGTCAGTGTCGCAAGGATCGATTCATTTTTGCTCTGTGTTATGTTGGGGAAATATCCCTTTTACGTATGCAAGATTTTTAGAAAGGGAGTTAATATCCCTTGTGAGGGGAATTGTCTGCAAAAGCTCGCCATACATGGATTGAAATGTGGCTGGTTCAGCAGGAACTGTCTGAATTTTGATCCACGTATGGCTGTACCCGATTTTGATTGACTTCTTTATGAACTAGCTTAATGGTAAAGTCTTGTTCCATCAACGCATGCAGCCAATAGATTGTAGCGCCGAACAATGTATTCTGATGGCGGGGGACACAATGACACAGCGAGGGGGATTCCTGTATCCACATCGACTGTGTGGATGAGAGAATCCGGTCAGCTTTAGACTGTTGTCACTGGAACAGGTGTCCACATTGGAAGATTTCCCCTCAACTCTTGTTCTGGTGACAGCTCTAAAATACTGCTGTTCACTGCACTTTCTATCGTGGCAACAATAGTAACAAGGACAAATTGAGAAGTGAATTCCACCTAGTAAGCACAGACCACAATAAATACTTGACTGATGTAATAACGCTTCACTCTATTAAAAAAAAAAAAAAAAAAAAAAAAAAAAAAAGTTGCCCATGTATATATCTCCATTATAATTGCACATGTAAGTTGCCCTACAAACCTACTTGAAGAATAATTGAATCTGATTACTCACCATTTTGAACCCCAATGTAGATTTCACATTGCATATGATTTGACATAATGTTTACCAGTTGATCATTTTCTTGCCCATCTAGCTGATTAATGCATTGAAGAAAGCACTGGAGCCTGCTCTGAGTGACATTACAATAGACTGGTATATGCCAGAGACTATGGAGGCTCTGCTCACACCAAATGAGATTGCTCCACTCTACCCCGGTGATTGCCTTATTAGCTACTGCACTTTATATAACATTGCCAGTTTCCGCAGCAAGAAAGCAATGGTGAGAATAATCGCAATTCAAATGGGCTAAGTTTATTTGACTTCATTGGTCATATGTGGTACTCTTGTTACCCTGTTCTTTCAGGCACGGGTAACTAGAGGAGGATCACTTAGTTCTGTATTCCAGTCTCATGAAGAGTCTCAAACTTCAGGGACAACAGATGCAAGTTGCCTGAACCAGTCTGCTGCTGTGGAGGATGTTGAGCGAGCTTTGCAGGAGATTTCACATGAAATTTCATTGGAGTTCTCAGCATGGAGTGAAGATCCAGAGAGAAGTGAAAGCACCTGTATGTATTTACATGCCAATGTCACCAACCTCATTTTTCAGTAGTTGTTTTGTGTTTTTTTTTCTCCACTGAGGGACACAGGAAGTCTTAACCTTTGGGTTATACTGCCACATACAGGAGGACTGGACTCTTTCAAACAGAAAAACTGTAGCCCAGCATATACAGTAGCTCCTCCTATGTCCAGCATGCCTCAGTTTTTGCTAGTGTCCTAGGTAGATGAACGTTTTTGTTGTCAGAGCTGGTATCTACAATTACAGCTATCCATCGAGGCCTGTCCTCAGCTTGGCCTTTAGAGTGCTGTGCCTAGACCCACTGCACTGAACATTGTTGGGCTAACCTGGAAATTACTTTTGAGCACTGGGCTTCTTGAGACCCAGTTTTGGTAACCGGTTTAGCCTCAGCACTTTGTAGGTCCAGAGCCATTGATTCCATGGGTAAATGAGGCCATGCCTTATTCCCTGAGCCTAGTTGCCTTACTGCTATGCAAAGTACATGTTTCTAAGTGGTTTCGCTGTAATGGGTGACTGATCTCACATTCCCCTAACAGGAAAATTTTGTTCTGTGACTTCAGAAGGTACTAATATCTGGAACCCTGTTACTGTATAAGTATAGGGTCCTCCGCATCAGGGACTTCTCATCATCGGGGTCCTCCTTGGCTCCGCAAGATAAGACCGAGTTCCTTGCCTTGTTGGCTAGGGCCTCTAATGCAAGCAAGCAAGACTCCGTGGCCAAATTCATTCAGGTTTTAGCTGGTTTTTACAGAAGATGCTCCAGTTATGCTCCCATCTGAAGGATTGTCTCCAGACTCAGGACTTTGAGAGCCCCTACAGCTGCAAAGACTTTTTCAGTGCCCCTACTTTTTATCAGCATTTCTCAATAGGGATTGGAAATGACCTTGTGTGTATTTTACACCCTCAAAAATGCTTACTAAATCTGTTTCTGTTTTGGAAAGGATTTTATTAAAGTCTTTGTAGGGGCAGAAGTTTTTCTTCTTCCTTTTTTTTTTTTTTTTTTACCTTACTGCATTCTATACTGTAAGGTAAAAACGTCTGCATACAGTTTCCCCCGCAGTCCCCTAAATACATACCTGAGCCCAATCCAACATTGTGAACGGGAGCCAAGTCTCTGTTTCGCTCCTCATTTGGCTCAGGCATAGCAGCAGGAGCCATCAGAGCCAGTGACGAGGGAGCTGGTGCAGGGCCAGGGTGGACACATAGAGCAGGGCTTGGGTGTGAGCATGCATGGGTGCCCCATTGCAAGTGCCGGCAGGGGACCCAAGAAGAGGAGGATTGGCGTTGCTCTGTGCAATGGTTTTGTAAGCAAGTATAACATTGTTTGTTTTAATAATTTAAAAAAAAAAAACCTTTTCAATCACTTTTTAAACAGTAGTCTCCTCCCACTAAGGATCTGCCAGTGGCTTACATCATTGGTGTCCATGGGGCACTGTCGTCCCCCCCCCCCCCCCCCCACGGACACCAATGATGGGACACTGTGCCCACCACTGGCAGCAATGATGGGGCATTGTTCCTCCCACTGGCAGCAATGATGGGGCACTATTGCTTCCAATGACACCAATGATGGGGCATGTTCCTCCCACTGACACCAATGAGGGGCACTGTTCCTCCCACTGACACCAATGAGGGGCACTGTTCCTCCCACTGACAACAAGTATGGGCCATTTTCCCTTTTACTGATACCAATGACGGTATAATTCCTCCCACTGGTTTCAGTGGAAAGAATAACACCGCAGTGTTTGTATCAAAGTTAAGGCACTACTATCCAGGGAACCTTGGTGTCTCCACCACCATACAGTAGTCCCACTTCATTCCTCCTCCACTGAAGCATGCACACCTCCAGCCTTAACTGAGAATCCAGGGAACCTCAGCACCTTCACTATCATACATGCTGAATGCTTCAGTGAAGGAGGAATGATGAACTATTGCATGGTGGTGGAGACATTGAGGTTCCTGAATTTTCAGTTAAGGGTGGACGTGGCCATGCACACCTCCACCCTTAACTGAAACCCAGGCACTTCAACCTCAAAGAGGCAAAAGAGAGGGGGTGTGTGAGAGAGAGGGGGTTTGTGAGGGAGGGGGGTCTGAGAGGGAAGGGGAGGGTGTGAGAGAGAGTGAAGGGGGTCAGAAAGAGCGGGTGTGAGAGACCCCTAACCCTGTACCTGTCTGTAGTCCCTCCTGCACCCCCTTGTCCCAGGACTTGTGTGTGATGCTTGGTACAGTACCTTCCATGCCAGCAGGATGTTCTGTCAGTGATGTTCATGTGCAGTGATGGCCAGCAGCGGGTAGGGTTCGGCCACGCTCTGGGTGAGGACAGGAGGTGCTCTGCTCCATCCAGCGGTTCTATGTGATGAGATGGAGCGGTCTCTGGCTGCCTGCGCCTCCTACCCGACCCTGTTCTCTGGGCCCCCAGTCGGTCTGTCTTCCATCCTCAGGAGCAGAGAGGAGGTTGTGCGCGCATGCGCCCGACATCACCATAGCAATATCTGACGCTGGAGCGGCTGTTGAATACAGACAGCTAGACGAGCTACAGGACACAAGCACTGGGGCAAAAGGAAGTGAGAGAAGGTGCAGGAAAAGACTGTAATGGGAAAGGACTAGCCAACAATAACACTCGCCGCTCCCCCCCCCCCCCATGTTATTTCCACTTGCCAAATGCGAGCAGGTAAGTGCATATTTTGAGGCCTGCCCTAGACCAAACTGGGGCCATATGCTTGCCTTTATCCATCCCTTGGGGCACTATTACCCCCACTGATACAAGACTCTAATCTGCCAACTGACAGCAATGGGGCAGCATTTCACCCACAGACAACAACAGTGGGGCACTATTCCTCCCAATGATACCAATGATGGGGCACAATTGTTCCCCATAATACCAAATGTGGTAGTGTTTCCTCCCACTGATGCCAGGAAAATTTCCACTCCTTCTTGCCACAATCCGGCCCCCCTAAAATCTGAAGGACAATAGGGCCTTTGTTTAGAAAGTTTGGAGTCCCCTGCCCTAGACCTAAACAAGCAATTAACCCTTGCAGTGTGTGTGCACAGCCTCATTGCAAGAGATAGTGTTATAGTTGCCTGGATATCGGCTTTAAATCTGGGTATACACAAATATAGCAGGAGCTGGCCAACATTCTGATCATGTATACAGCTGTCCTTCCCACAGAAGCTGGTCTATGGGCCAGCTTTTGTTGAAGGAACATGCTGGAAAACCAGCATCTGATCAGCAAGTGTGGATTAGTGTGTTCTGGTGAGGGGTTAATGGGGAGTCCCCCTGTCAGAACGCAAAGGCACATCGGGAGAGATTGCTACACTAACAATGCTTGTTCAGTACAGCAATCTGTGTTTTTTTTGTTTCATTTTGGGTTTTTTCAGTCTGCTGGGTTGAATGGGGGAAAAAAAAACTTAGTGTGTACTAGGCTTAAGTCTTCTGTGTCTCCCAATGGACGAGCTAGAAAATAGGTTATTTGTACTCACTGTAAAATCTTTTTCTTGGGAGTTTGAGGGACACATGTCAAAACCTCTGCGTGTATGATTATTTGGTTAAGATTTACTGTGAACCTCAAAGGACTCCCGTAAGAGAATTTTACAGTGAATACAAACAGTCCTATTGTCTTCTTTCAGGTCATTTTGTAGCAACCAATAAATTTGATTATTTTAATAAATAACTGCTAGAAGAAGAGACCGAAATACACCTATAATCATTCCATGAGAAAATACCTGTCTGTAGCTTTACTTATAATTACTGACCGCATTATATGTGTGTTTCAGTAGTACCACCAGGAACAAAAAGGCCAGGAGACCATGTTTTGAGAAAGATTGTGTTTCCTTTTTAGCTAAGGAAAATTGCTGGACTGATTTAGGGATAGAAAGCCTAATAATATCAATCTCCCAAAATACATCCAAAAGGCAGGGGGCTACCTAGGCTGCTTGTTATCAAAAAGTACTGTTGAAACATTTTGTGTGCACCAACACTGCTTCTTTGGTCTTGCATTAAAATGTGCTGCAGCACTTCATTATAAGTACTTGTTTTTCTTAATCCATATGCAAAGTCCCATAAATACTTATCGAGCCTGCCAGTTAAGTCCATCCAATGCAGCTTTATGTGATGTATGGCAAAGGTCTAGAATAGTGTTGCCACTCTCATATAGGCCATGGTTGCTGGCACTACAGTGGATGAAACTAATTGCAGGGGGTGTAGCTATCAACATTGTCACTGCAGAGTCACAGGCCTGTACTTGTCAGTGAGCATCTGGCCACATAAGTCATCTTTACTGCTTTCTGGATTAACAGGACTACCTCAGTTGCTAAAAAACCATCCACTGTGAGCTGCAGTGTCTGAGAGGGGAAGGATAGGAGACCTGAAGGAAGAATTTTTTTTTTTTTCTTCTTCTTTTTCAGTCAGAGAAGGTAAAAGCAGTTTTTTTTTTTTTTTTTTTTTTTTAACTTGATGCATCACATCCTAACTGGATTTGGTACTTATTTCAACTGTCATGAGAGCTTTCAGTCATATTTTAACTGATTTCTTAGGATTCAAAGAATGCACACCATTTGACCAATGAGACCAATCGCCCTCCATTCCATTATACAAGCAGTTTTTTATGTCATTCCATACATTAATATGTGAACAGACACAAGGCTATCATTCACAACTAGTGGCAGAACCATCACTAGTGTTTTCTAATGTCATAGCAGCCTACGAGGCCAATGCTAATAGAAGAAATGACAGCTCAGTGTAGCAACAAAGAGGCAATGCCACTAAAAAATTGTATTTACTGTTCATAATCTGTTTATATGTGTTGGAGACCCAGGGATGGCTTCTGTACCTTTCCACATGCATTTTTTTTTTTTTTAAATGTTACACAAATATGGATGATCTGCTTCTATAATGATACAAATTCTGTCATTTTAGGTGTAGATGGAGCTCAAGTAAGTGACATTAGAAGACGCATTGTACGCTCCTCCTATGTGCAGGATCAGTACGTTCTCACTCATTGCTCTGTCAGCACTGAGCCAACTCGTGCATTGACTCAGCCCTCCATCAGCAGTGACCGCACTCGTGCCCCTAGCCATGGCTCCACCAGCAGTGAGTCTGTAGGTTCTAGGGATACGGTTTCTGGAGAATGTACGATCCCATGTTATGGTAAAGTTTCCCAGCAAGGACAGAAGACTGTATTGCAGAGTGAAGGTGCTCCTGCATCAAACAAAAACATAACTCCCCCATGCAAGGTAAAAAGATCACTACCATATTTGGCATATTATAAATATTTTGTTCTTTGGCTATATATTAATAATTTCTGCTTGCTTTGTTATCAAAAGACAATTTCTACCCTGAACTAAAGCTTTCCTTTCTATGCCGTTATTTCTACCAGACTTCAGTCGGCCAGAGTTCAGAGGAGCTGGTCAGAAGAAAAGCCTTGATTCAGGCAACAATGTTTGGTCGCAGCTTTTCATCTCCACATGGGGAACTGGATATGCTTCGGTTACGCACTGTCTTGGATAAGGTTTCTCAAAGCCGGGAGTCTGAGGATGAAGGTCGTGTGAAACGTAGTGAAGGTCTCACTGATTCCTGTAAGTGAAAGAATGGGATCATTGCAAATGTGCTGGTGTGGTAGAGGGTCATGGCTGTAATATACAGTAATGGTCCTGTATTTTAAAAAAAATAAGGAAGAATACCTGATTTTATTTGAAAGACCATAATACATTTTATATATTGCCTCTTTTCAGTGTTTTCAGTGATCTGATTAGCATGCTCAGAGTTTTTAGTCAAAGCTCCTTTTTTTTTTTTTTTTTTTTTTTTTTTTTTTGTGGGACAAGGCATTGAAGATTAGAACCTCTAACCATAAACTCCTGTCAGGGAGGTTATAAACCCTTACACCAGTTTACATCAGTTTTTACACTATGTTTCAGTTTTTAGATCATAGAAAAGTGAAAGAAACATAGAAAAGTAACAGCAGAGACTTAGTCTGTGCTATATATAATAATAAGTTTTATATTTAAATATAAATATGTAAGAGTGCAGTGCTAAAAAAAAAAATATTGCGGAATGCTAAAGTGCACCACGTAAAAGTGCAAAAAACATTTGGAAATTCGAAATCTAACAATCAAACAATATGGTAAAGTGCATCATGAATGTAATGAGCTGAGTGAAACCGTAAAGTGCATCAAGTAAAAGCATGAAAATATCAGCTAAACCACTCAAAAAGCAATTGCCAACGCAAAACGTCCTTTGAACACGTTTGTCAGCACTCCCCAGGTCTCATTTCTGTAATTTATGCCTCCCTTAACAGTAGGTCCTCCTCACCACCCCTGTCTTATGTCTCTCAATGGGAGAGAGATCTGGGTGTCTCAATTGCAGCGGTGGATTGGTGTAGAGCCTGGGGGATGGTGGCGAAATGTTCATTCAATACAGTCACTCTTGAGGCAGCCTATAAAGTTCTCCTGCGGTGGTACTGTGTCATGGCTCGGACTGCTCACTTTAATCTGACCAGTGGAGATAGATGTTTCCGGAACTGTGGTCTACGCGGGGATGTCTTGCACATTTGGTGGTCATGCCCGCGATTGATAGGCTTCTGGTCTAGGGTTTTTGGTTTGCTACAAACGCTATTTCACATTACGGTCCATAGGGATGCAAGCGTGGCCCTTCTGCATTGCCCAATTTTGGGTCTGTCTAGATCTCAGCAGAAACTAGCATCCTACCTATTTATTTCGGCCAAACGTGCCATAGCTCAAGCTTGGAGAACCCCTTCGGTTGTCTTCCAAGGGGTGAAGACCCGGATGAATGATATGTTGATCAATGAACAGATGTCTAGCATTCTTCATGATTCTCATCCGAGATTCCTTAAGGTTTGGGAACCTTGGATATGATATTCCTTGCCATCCCTGCCCCCTACTAGTTATGGCCTCTTATAGTTGCTGCCTGTGCTAGCCCTGGATCCGTGATTCTCCTAGTCTCCCTTTCCTCTGTTTTCTTTCTGATTCCCTTTTTTTTTTTTTTTTGTCATTTTTTTTTCTTTTTCCTTTCTTCTAACCTTTTTCCTTTCCTCTTCTCTTTACGGTATTATGTTGGACTACTGCTGATAATATTTGGTCTGGCTTTTTGCCATTCTTCCTTGCTGTCATTGGACATGTTATCTAGCTAATACAAGTCAGCAGGATGTATCTGTTTCTGAGTTATTGTTATACTCTGCCCCTGCGTGGGCGTATATTGAGCTTGTTGTGTTCCTAAAACAAAAATTTCTTAATAAAAATATTGAAACAGAAAAAGCAAATGCCAAACAAAGTGTATCATGGGCAGAATCTAAATACAATAATGCTCATGGTGATCGTGAAGTAAAGTGCAATAGTAAATGATGTTACAATAAAAATATAAAATCTGAGATATATAAATAGGATAAAACTCTACATCAATGTCCGTGGTTAAACGTGTTGTTTATATAGTCAAATATCCATAAATGGAAGCAATTGTCCGTGAAACCATAAGACGCAGTATAAATAAGGTGCAGAGTGCAAATGTGCTGTTGATCACACAAAAGAATCCACCACCTCTCTCGGATGTACACTCACCAGATGAAAAATGGTAACAGGCAATCAAGCATTAAACATCTGAGAATGGAAGGCAGCCAAAGGGTTAAACAGGACCAAATTCGTGCTGGGCACTCAGATGGGAAGTCAGCCATTGTCCTAGAGGGTATAGGTCACCACAGGAGCCAATAAAGTTGCATACAGTGTAGTATTTATTGGAACATTAAAAAGTATCCACGTGGAGACAAAAATCAAAAAGCATAAAAAGTGTACCAAGATGGCCAATGCTCCGACCATCAGCAGCAGCGGGGTGACATCAGCATATACTATTGTAGGTGATTGTTACCTTCACCTTGTGTGCTAGCTGCTCCCCAGATATCGCCAGCGCTCACCTATATATTAGATTCTGTTTAAAAATAAATCTATACAGTTAGGTCCATATATATTTGGACACCAGCACAATTTTCATACCTTTTTGGCTCTATATGCCACCAGAATAAATTAAAATGAAACAACCCAAATGAATCTGAAGTTCAGACTTTCAGCTTTAATTCAAGGGGTTGAACATAAATATCAAATTTTAGGAACTGCAACCATTTTTTTACAGTCCCTCCATTTTCGGGTGCTCAAATGTAATTGGATAAATGAAAATAATCGTAAATAAAATGTTCATTTTTAATATTTTGTTGAGAATCCTTTACTAGCAATGACTGCCTGAAGTCTGGAACCCATGGACATTACCAAAGACTGGGATTCCTCCTTTCTGATGCTTTGCCAGGCTCTAACTACAGCTGTCTTCAGTTGTTCTTTGTTTGTGAGTCTTTCTGCCTTTTTAGTTTTGCCTTCAGCAAGTGAAATGCATGCTCAATTGGGTTGAGATCATGTGATTGACTCGGCCATTGCAGAATATTTCCCTTCTGTTACTTCAAAAGCTCCTGGGTTGATTTTGTAGTGTGTTTTGGATCATTGTCCATCTGTACTGTGAAGCGCCATCTAATCAACTTTGCTGCATTTGGCTGAATCTGAGCTGACAGTATCTCTCTAAACACTGCAGAATTCATCCAGCTGCTTCTGTCTTCTGTCACATCATCAATAAACACCAATGACCCGGTGCCACTGGAAGCTATGCATGCCCATGCCATCACACTGCTTCCACCATGTTTTACAGATGACGTTGTGTGCCTTGGATCATGAGCTGTTCCAAGCCTTCTCCACACTTTTTTTTTTCTTCTCGTCATTCTGGTTCAGATTAATCTTAGTTTCAACCGTCCAAAGAATGCTTTTCCAGAACTGGTCTGGCTTTTTTAGATTTTTTTTTTTTTTTTGCAAAGTCTAATCTGACTTTCTATTCCTCATGCATTTGAATGGTTTGCACCTTGTGGTGATCCCTCTGTATTTACTCTCCTGAAGTCTTCTCTTGATTGTAGACTTTGACAATGATACACCCACCCCCTGTAGAGTGTCCTTCCACTTGTCTGGATGTTGTGAATGGGTTTTTCTTTACCACATATTTTCCTGAGATCATCCACCACTGTTGTCTTCCGTGGACAGCCATTTCTTTTTTATGTTGCGGAGCTCACCAGTGTGTTCTTCTTTTCTCAGAATGTACCAAACTGTTGATTTTTGCCACTCGTAAAGTTGTTGCTATCTCTCTGATGGATTTGTTTCATTTTTGAAGCCTTACAATGGCCTGTGTCACATGCATGGACAGCTCCTTTGAACGCATAATGTAGGTTCACAGCAATAGATTCCAAATGCAAATACCACACTTAGAATCATCTTCAGACCTTTTACCTGCTTAATTTATGAAGAAATAACAAAGGAGTAGCCCACACCTGGCCATGAAACAACTTTTGATTCAATTGTCTAATTACTTTTGGTCCCTTGAAAAAGGGGGGATGGCTACTCTTAAGAGCTGTAATTCCTAAACCCTTCCTCCAATTTTGATGTACATACCCTCAAATTTAAACCCAAGAGTGTGCACTTTCAGCCCATATCCATTATATAACTATAGCTTGAATATGTTTTGGTAAATACCTGAAAAAGCTAAAATTGTGCCTGTGTCCAAATATATATCGACCTAACTTTATTATTATTATTATTATTATTATTATTTTTTATTTTTTTTCAGTATAGACCTATATATATATATGTGTGTGTGTGTGTGTGTGTGTGTGTGTGTGTGTGTGTATGTAGTTGCCTGCACAGTGATTACTCCCCTGGAGGGAAGAGATATTCTCGGTATATGTTTCAAGTTGCTGCGGCGCTTTTATGTTACCCAATGAAGAAGAAATAAAAAAAAATCAATACAAAAATTATAGCCTACAGGGCCATTACAAAATATAAAGTGCCATCATATACAGTAAGTGTCATGATGCATTAATATAAAGTGCCATATATGCAGGGCTGGTGCTTCCACTAGGCAAACTAGGATGCCGCCTAGGGTCCACTGCCACCTAGGGGAGCCTGGGCACAGCACAGGCTGGCACTCTCTCTGTGTGGGACACAGCAATGTCATGAATGATCCTCCCAGCTGACGGGAGGGGCAGCAGAGGGGAGGAAGAAAGGACAAAGGAAGATGCTGGGTGTCTGGGGCCAGTTTATCAGCTGAGCTGCTGCTCCTTCCAGTATTCCTCTCAGACTCAGTCCCTTACTGCAAGTCTGCTGGAGGCTGCTCATCACTGTGGGGTTCCAGCCTTTCTCTTCCCATTCATCAGTGGAGGCGGAGCTGCACCTGCAGGAGGAGGTAATGTCTGACTCAGGATATGTTAGTGTGTGGATCCGTCATCCTTCACTCACTGCAACTCACCCTGCCACTGCCAGCCACTGAGGTTGTCATTGTTTGCTGTGTTGTC
Source organism: Staurois parvus (assembly GCF_062004578.1). Classification (NCBI taxonomy): domain Eukaryota; kingdom Metazoa; phylum Chordata; class Amphibia; order Anura; family Ranidae; genus Staurois; species Staurois parvus. The sequence goes on from NW_028318172.1 coordinate 2,311,166, forward strand.
TGCCCCTCAGTCGAACTGTTGTTTTTTTTGCATGTCCCAAAAAACTTCCTGTGCCACTCAATATTCAAAAAAGAAAATAGAATTTTTGTACTTGCTGTAAAATCCTTTTCTTCACTGAGGGACAGAAGTCCTACCACTGTGTTTTTATGATCATGCCGTCACTATTAGCATGCCTCAGTTTGTAGCAAACCATACTAAGGGAGATTATCCTGGGCTTGTCTACAATTTTGTCAAAGTTTAAGTAACATTTGAACCTTTTTTTTGTTTTTTAAATTAAAATAACAAACATGGTATACTTACCTGCTCTGTGCAATGGCTTTGCACAGAGCAGCTCCGATCCTTCTCATTTGGGCCCCCTCCCGCCGGCACTCCAGACTCCATTTGTTCGGCAAGTGCCCCCATAGAAAGCGGCTTTCAATGGGGGCACCCATGCAGGCTTTCTCCCAAGCCGCTCTTTCTGCATCTATTGATGCAGAAGGTGACTTAGCCCTGCCCCCTGATTCCTCATCACAATGCTTGATGGGCAGCAGTGGGAGCCAATGCTATCAGTTTGCTTAGTGCGGAGGGAGACCGTGGCGAGAGCTGCTGCTCTCGTGCTTATCACTGCATCAGATCGGCTCAAGTAAGAATAGGGCTGGGGGGAATCCTGCAGCACAGAAAATTTTTTTACCTTAAGGCTTTAGAACCATTTGTCCCTTGTCGGCAGCAATATAAACCAAAGGTGAAAGATTTCCTGTGTCCTTCAGCAGACTCCAAGAAAATGATTTTTATGGTCAGTTCAAATGGTGCAAATTGTGACCTATGTAATAAAGGTAGCTCCTGGTGTTCTGCCCATCTGTCTTATTCACTAAGCAAGTCTTCAGCAAGTGCTAAGGCAATGCCTGTGGATCTGTACCTGTAAAGCACCCCACGGCTAACTTGATACCAGAGCAGAAACTGGAAAGTGCCTAACATGGAGCCTGAAAGTTTCATCCAGACCTACCCCTGCAATGTCCAGTCTAGTGAGGTCTGCAACTTAGATTGCAGCTATCTGGTGTGGCTGTTCAGCCAGCTCCAGCAGCAATTTAGTGAACAGTCTTGATTGAAGATAAAAAAAAGTTCTAGCAAACACAAGGTTATATTTTGCAGAGAAAAGCTGAAAAGGGTGTCCATTTTCCTATGATGTTAGCAAGTAGAAGGGGTTATCCTAGATGGGCCTACAGTTTTGTTTGCTACTGTCCAAACCTCCTGAAGGCATCATTATAACCCAAAGGTGAATGACCTCTGTCTGTCAGTGGACTCAAATCCTATTGTCTTGATATTAATGTACATTAAATCTGTAAGCATTGAAAGGTCACACTTTTGAAACTTGATTTGACAAAAGAAGGCCCACGCTAAGGGTAATAGCCTGAAAATAGTCACCTTTCTTAAAGAAAACCCTGCTCCCACCTCTGTTGGTCATGTTACTATAAACTTAGGCATTGTGCCATGTGCTCTTTGCTGAAGAGAAGGATCAGTTAATGATTAGTTGATCCTGCCTTCAACAAGGATCCCATAACCAAATGCATAGGACACCCTTCCTCTCTATTTGCCTTCACGTCCAGGCACCAAGAGATGATAGATTGTTTACTGTTAACGGTTTTTTTTTTTTTTGTACTGGATGTAAGCTTTCATATGGTTTAAGTGTGGTACAGAAGTGAACCAAACTTAAGGCCTGTACACACGATAAGATAATGATATGAACATGTCCATACGAGAGAATTTTTATCATACGTGAACACCGGCCAATTTTTTTATTTTTTTTTTTAACCTCAATGCGTACAGTAATCGTAAAGAAATAATTGAATAGAAAAAACATGCATGCTCGGAAGCAGAGGACGACCCTACACTTCCTCTTCTACTACACTAGTACATAGCTACATTTGTCTTCGTTGTACAAGTTTAATACCATTGTTGGTTACATCATGATATACATCTTTGTGGAAAATTGGATAATCCTTAGCTCTGTTTTCTCATAGTGTGTATTAGACATAAAATAAAGTCAGCGCAGGCCCGAGAACTGAGCGTTCAGCAATCTTTGATCTCTCAGCTCTCTGTTTTAGAGCAGGTGGGGGACAGCTGCAGCATCAGATCGGCGACTCATCTACTGTAGGTGAGTATGGATGTTTGTTATTTTTGAATCCTGCATTTCTCTTTAAACAAAAATACTGAAGGTGAATCTAAACAGTTGTTGTGGTATACATTTTCCAGGTCAATTTCCATCTCCTGCACAGCTAGACTGGGACATGCTGGTAGATGCACAGTATCTTTTCTCTGCATCCCCTGCAACTGAAGGGGCAAATGTGGTATCTGCAGGGAGCAGTGATTCTGGCTGGCAGTGTCGAGCTGTAATCCATGGCTATATTGGTGGGAAAAGTCACTCTTGGAACACAACTGTAAACCTAGAGCCTCTGCTGTGCACTGCTGAAGACGGAGGAAACCATACAGAGAGTGAAAAGTGCTGCAACCTACATCATTTGGCTGCACATTCAGTGATTCAGGACAATGAGGACATGGCCTGGAGGGAGTCTGACATTGAACACAGTGAGTAACTTTTCAAGTGATGTATTTGGTGGCTTAAGATAATATAGCATAGATGCTGATAAGTTCTCCTGCCTTTTTTTTATTTTTTTTTTATTTTTAGGCTCTTCTCGTCGCTTTCGCCTAAAAGCCATGCAGTCCAGCAAATCATGTTCGCAAACTTCATCTTTTACTTGCTATATCCCTGTTGACTCCAGTACTCAGGAAGTAGTCCCTGGACACAAAATTGTGTGTAGAGGTATGCAGTGATTTTTAAAGTGTGCATTTTATGAAGTCATATTCATTTACTTTTTGTGAGGTTGGTTTGCTGTTCTATATCTAGGGGAGCAAAGTAGAAGAAGCTGCAGCTCAAACTCTACAAGATGGAGCGCTGGAGACAACAGAGGCTCTGAAAATATGGACGACTTATTTGAAAATGGAGGTAAACCAGTGTTGATCTGAGATTCCCTGGTTCAGGATTCTTGTTTAAAGCCGAAAACCTCTTTACATGTCCTTGTTGCTGATTTCCTACCTTCACTGAATATGTCATCCAAATTCTGGTTCACTCAGTAGTTGCTCTGATATATCCTATTAATTTTCAAATCAAACCATTAATTCTCTTTGGTTTCCTGTTTGTAAGACCAGTGGCTGCTATGCCTCCTATCCCCCCCCCCACCCCAGCCACTGGTCTTGGCACATCCCTTCTGTAGTTCTTTCTCCAGGAAGCAGTGATGTAATTCTAAGCCACTTCCTGTGGTGGGCAAACCGAGACTGACACATTCAACATGTGCAAGCCTAGTATACCCACCCACATTCACTACAATTCCCTGTGGTTGATGGGAACTGTAGTTTCCTCTTACTGCAGAGAGAGGAGAGGATATGATGTAAGTCCTGCTGTTACACCTCCTCCTTGGCAGAGCAGATTATGTTATTGTTTGAATTGCAGAGATGAGGTCATGAAAATTGAATTAGGCTTTTCTCCTAAACGGTAAGGATTTTTACAATTGTATTAACTGTTTAGTATTTTGTGTAGGGAGGTGTACTAATGGGTGTGGTGTGTTTTTTTTTTTTTTTTTTTTTTTTTACCTATCCCGGAGTTCTTCTTTAAGACATCCAGCTAGAAAGCTTGGACACTTTGCTTTCCTGTTACAATAGAAGCAATTAAAGTGGTTGCAAAGGCTCATGGTTTTTTACCTTCATGCATTCTATGCATGAAGGTTTAAAAAAAACCTTCTGTGTGCAGCAGTGCCCCCAGTCCCCTCAATAGTTACCTGAGCCTCATTATGATCCAGAAATGTGTCTGGGACAGCCTCAGTTATCCCAGTTCTCTGCATCAGTGGGTGAGACGGCAATGCTGCCGTCAATCACAGCCAATCAGCCAATGAGGAGAGAGAGGGGTGGGGCCAGGCCGCTGCTCCATGTGTGTGAATGGACACATGGAGCAGCGATGCCCCCATAGCAAGCTTCTTGCTGTGAGGGCACCCGACAGGAGGGAGGGGCCAGATAGCCTGCGGGGAACCCAAGAAGAAGAGGATCCAGGCTTCTCTGTGCAAAACTACTGCACACAGAAGGTAAGTGTAGCATGTTTATTACTTTCCCAAAAAAATAAATTAACCTTTTAGAATCGCTTTAAATGTGAGTCACAAGCACATGTGTCAGCATAGCCCATGTATTGTCTGCATACTCTATACCTCAAAATAGGTTTTAGCCTATGGTGCATTATTGGAGAAGAAAATCTAAAATCTAAAATTAAGTGAATCTGGTATACATTTCAAACAATTAAAGGTTATATATTAATTTTTTTCCACGTAAATAACAAACCTGTTATACTTACCTGCTTTGTGCTGTGGTTTTTTGCACCACCCTGATTTTTCTCTTCTTTTTCGGTCCCCTGCCGGCAGTCCTGGCTCCTCTCCTCTGCCAAGTGCCCCCAGTAGCAAGCCTCTTCCTATAGAGGCACTTAAGCAGGCTCGCTCCCGAGTCAAGCCCCTATGAATGGATTTTCATACAGCTCGGCCCTGCCCCTTGCTCTCCCCTAATTGGCTGTGATTGACAGCAGCAGGAGTCAGTGGCTCCCACTGCTGCGTGAGCCAATGAGGAAAGAGACCTGGAACAACTGAGGCTGCCATGCACTTTACTGGATCAAGATGGGGCTCAAGTAAGTATAAGAGGGGCTTCAGAGGGAGCTGCACCCAAAAGGTTTTTTACCTTCATGCACAGACTGCATGAAGGTAAAAAACCTTCTGCCTTTTAGAACCACTTTAATACCCATGCTAAAGAGCAGACATCTGCTATTACATTTCTTAGCCAAGAATCCTTCCTCTCTGTGCCTTTCTGAAAGTAGTTGAACTTTGTTGATAGCCCCAAAATCCATCTCCCAGAATCTAAGTGGGAGGCAGGCATTTTGTAGTGTCTATTCTTAGGTAGCACATTTAAAGTGGTTCTAAAGCCTAAGTGTATTTCCCTTAATCTCGCCAACTGAGAGGTGGGCAATACAGCAACTGCTAACAGACCCATAGAAACATGGTCGTTGCTTGCTAAAAAAGCCACCCAAAGGACCTCACAATGAAAGTTTGCATCATGAGGCAGAAATGTTCACTGGGTAGAATTTGGAGACTGAGTGAACAGGAGACCAGGTGGCAGCTTCACGAAAAAGAAGCCAATGCTGAAAGACCAAGAGGTGCTCGCTGCCCTAGTGGAGTGAACCTTAAAAGTAAATGGGGGGACCCAGTCCTTGAGCCTTTGGTAGGGAAAGATCTTTTGATGGTCCTGACAGCCGCATTTTTCCTAGATCCAGTTGTAGGAAGGAGAGGATCCATCTCATGGACTCTCACCAAGGGAAGTATGTCTTCCAAAGTCTGGTGGTTGACCTTGAGGGGTTTGAATTACCTAGTCTATAGCATTGTAGGAATCACCAATTCAGAAATGTCCCTCTCCCTCAGAGCCTGGGCTTCAAAAGCTGTGATGCTAAAGCCAAAGTACACTAAGTCTGTTAGAAGTCTTATAAATGGATATACTGCATCCATGAGCCATTCTGGAGCAATAAGGATCACCAAAATGATCTTCATCTCAATTCTGCAGAGGAGATAAAAATATTTTCAGAGAGGGAAAGGCCTAGATTAACGTGCACAAATCCCATGAAGCCACCAAAGCATCCAATTTTTTTTGCCAGTGGATCCCTGCACCTGGATTCAAACCTGTACAATCTGGATGTGGACCTTCTGACCCCTAGGCTCACCAAACGTGTCCCTCACCTGGAAGCACAGGTCCTGTAGCAACCACTCTCCTGGGTCTAGTTGCTGCCAGCTGAATCCAATCTGCCTGTCAATTGTCTATGCCTGGAATGGAATGAAATAAATAATGAAAAGCAGGAATGTAAGGTTCTACACAGGACAGAATCTGTTCCATCTCTTGCTGCAGTGAGGCTTTCTAGTTCCTCCCTGATGATTTGATATATGTTACTGTGGTGGCACGGTCCAGCTGAATCTGGATTGGATGGCACTCTGACACATTGTTCCATTGTCAAAGGGACAGTAAAATCGCTTCAAGATTTTTCTTGGGAGACGACATTCCTCTGATGACCAAGTTCCCTGCACTGAAAAGGTGCGAAAGACTACCAGTATTCAGAAACTCCGTTTTGACAACTGCAGCTGCTGCTATGATTGAGAGAGTCTCCGCTGGTGTTTTAACAGCTGGGATTCTCCAGCAAGAGCAGCTGGTAGAATGTCAGAAGAATAAAGGGGACATCATGTGATAGATTGCAAAAGATAGCAAGACAGACTCCAAAAAATTTGTCAAATATATTAATAGTAAAAAGGTCTGGTTCGAGCATGAAGGACCTTTACAAAATAATCTAGAGTGGGTGACTGGGGACAAAGAGAAGGCAAATTTATTGAAATACTTTCTTCAGCTCTGTGTATACAAAGGCGCATGGGGAAGCTCTTGTCCATAATGGACATGGTATTGACACAGCTCTAGATGATCCACATAGGTCCTTTAAAGAATTGAGCTCTGTCATTTCACAGCCATTGTTTCTCATTTTTAGGGACTCTAATCACTGGCATTAGTAATACCTCATCTGGAATATGCAGTTCAGTTTTGGGCACCAATTCACAAAAAGAACATTGGGGAACTGGAGAAAGTACAGAGAAGGGCAACTAAACTGATACGAGGCACGGCGGAGCTCAGCTATGAGGAAAGATTAGAGGAACTGAATTTATTATCTCTTGAGGAGATTAAGGGGGGATATGATCAACATGTATAAATACATCAGTGGTTCATATAGTGAACTCGGAGTAGAACACTCTTTACATCTGGAGGAAAAGAACTGTAAACTCCAAACATGGAAAGCGAGAGTGAGAGCTGTGAAAATGTGGAATAGACTCCCTCAAAAGTTGGTTCTGGCCAGCTCAGTGGATTGCTTTAAAAAAAAGGCCTGGATTATTTCTTGGATACACAGAATATAACTGGTTACTAACTTTTATAGATAAAGTTGATCCAGGGAATATCAGATTGCCTCTCGTGGATCAGGAAGGAATTTGTTTTTCTTTGCTGGGTTTTTTTTGCCTACCTCTGGATCAACTGTGGGCATAGGATAATAAATAAATAATTATATATATTTATTTGAACTGGATGGACTTTTGTCTTTTTTCAGCCAGACTAACTATGTAGCATGTACGTTGTGCTTCATTGAATTTTTTTTTTGCATGCACTGGTGTGCATTGTAAGCCCAAAGGCAACAAGAAGTCAAGACATGGGTGTTGTGAGGCCTGGATTAATGCCTCTGCTCTTTTATTTGTGGCAGTCTCCATGTTTCCAATTTTTTTTTTTTACTTAAAGCTGAATGCCTCTGAGTCCACTCCTCTCCTGCTAGTGCAGCTTCTGTGACTGTATTGTCTTGTGAGAGAGTCAGCTAGTTTACTGAACACTAAAAGGGCTGGTTCACATCTATGCAGTGCGTTGTAGGTATGTTACAATTGAACTCTCTGTAAAATGCATTTTCATGAAAGAGCATCAAAGATGCAGCAAGCAGGATTGCTTTAATGCATTGCACCGAACAATCACAGGTGTGTATTGGGCATTAAAGATGTACACTGTGCTTCATGTCTGCCAAGAAGAGATCACATGTCTCTCTAACCACAAACCTCATTACATACACTGTACAGGTGCATCTCAATAAATTAGAATATCATAAAGTTCATTTATTTCAGTAGTTCAATTAAAAAAGTGAAACGTATATTATATGGATACATTACACACAGAGTGATATATTTGTACATCTGTTTCTTTGATTATGGCTTACAGCTAGTGAAAACCCAAAATTCAGTATCTCAGAAAATTAGAATATTATGAATATTCAATATTGTAGACTCGCGGTGTCACACTCTAATCAGCTAATTTGACTCAAAACACCTGTAAAGGTTTCCTGAGCCTTTAAATGGTCTTTCAGTCTGGTTCAGTAGGTTACACAATCATGAGGAAGACTGCTGATTTGAAAGTTGTCTGGGAGGCAGTCACTTACACCCTCCACAAGGAGGGTAAGTCACAAAAGGTCATTGCTAAAGAAGCTGGCTGTTCACAGAATGCTGTATCCAAGAATATTATTGGAGAGTTGAGTGGAAGGAAAAAGCGTGGTAGAAAAAGGTGCACAAGCAATGGGGATAAACAAAGGCTTGAGAGGATTGTGAAGCATAGGCCATTCAAGAATTTAGGGTAGATTCACAAGGAGTGGACTATGGCTGGTGTTTGTGTTTCAAGAGCCACCACATACACACGTATCCAAGACGTGAGCTTCAACTGTTGCATTCTTTGTGTCAAGCCACTCTTGAACCAGAGACAACGTTGCAAGTGTCTTAGCTGGGCTAAGGAGAAAAATGACTTGACTGTTGCTCAGTGGTCAAAAGTCCTCTTTTCGGATGAAAGTAAATTTTGCATTTAATTTGGAAATCAAGGTCCCAGAGTTTGTGGAAGCTTCTAACTGGACCTCATGCAACTTGGATTCTATGCCTGTCAACTCTTCCTCCAGTCAGTGATTATTTGGAGAGCCAAGTCATCTGCTGGTGTTGGTCCACTGTGTTTTATCAAGTCCAAAGTCAGTGAAGCTCTCTAACAGTAAATTTTAAAGCACTTCATGCTTCCCTCTGCTGACCAGCTTTATGAAGATGCTGATTTCATTTTCCAGCAGCACCTGCCCACACTGCCAAAAGTACCAATACCTGGTTTAATGATCATGGAATCACTGTGCTTGATTGACCAGCAAACTCGCCTGACCTAAACCCCATAGAGAATCTGTGGGGTATTGTCAAGAAGATGACACCAGAACCAACAATGCAGCCGAGCTGAAGGCTGCTATCAAGGCAAACTGGGCTTCCAATAACACCTCAGCAGTGCCACAGGCTGTTCGCTTCCGTGCCATGCCGCAGTAATTCATGCAAAAGGAGCACCAACCAAGTGAAGGGTTAGGGTGGTTCTGGTTGTATAATGAAGGTATTTTGCTGTCATGAGAGTTGCTGAAACTAATACACTGTAGCCCACCTGTGGCTGATCACAAATAATATATAACGTTGGTTGGGTGTGTTGTGTTTTTTTTTTTTTTTAATTAACTTGGATGGTGAATGACTGACTTACCAGTTGTCCCAGATGTTTAATATTGAAGGTTGTGAGATACTGTATATGTTATTGTAAATGTTGAGCCTTAATTTTGTCTACCCCTTTTGTCACAGGTAGACCTCCAGTCTCTCCCTCATCTCCACTCAGGCTACCCTCTGAGAATAGCATGGAAAAGTTGGGAGTCCAAGAAGGTATGTTCACTGGGGCTGTAATTTACCACAATAGGCTCAATTCACTAAAGCATATTGCATGCGATACTTAGGTCATGCGCCAAATTTTTCTCAAATCGCAAATGCGCTATTAAAATTGTCAATTCACTATCTCTTTATGCAGTATTTGCCTCAAAAAGCAAAAACAGCATAAAACATGGCTTGTCAATTCAATAAGTAAATACAGTAAATGCATGCGCTAAATAGGAAGTCCAGGCATAGGAAATCTAAAAAAAATGTCTGAACTTTCAGCTGCTCAATAGCTGGCACCTGCTGCAACCTTAACCATGATTCAACTGCTGTCAGCAGGGTTGACCAGAGCTGGCAGTTAAGAGGAAAAAAAAAAAAACCCACAACGTGACCCCCCCCCCCCCTTTCAAATTAAAAATAAAATTAGAAAACAATTAACATGCAGTCCCACCCATAATCTGGAGCATGGTGGGTCAGTGATGTCATAGGGGGCAGGGTCACCCAGTGATGTCACCAGGAGATCCTTTACCTTGGAATGCTTGCTCTTCTTTTATATATATTTATGATACCAGCAGGTAATCCCTGCTGACAGCAGATGAGTCTGTTCACTGGTTAAGGATGCCAGTGGGTTCTAGCGGTAAAATACTGCATCGCTTTAAGAAATAGCACATGTATTTTAGTAGCTTTTTTAGTGAAGAGTTTTTCAAAATTTTTATTTTGCAATTATGAGCTATTTTACTGCTGCTCTTAAAGTGGAACTGCACTGCATCTGAGCACCACAACCAAAAATGCTATTTGTTAATATTCAAAAGCAAACTCCCCCATCCATCTGTGTTTCCATGCTTTATTTCAATGCAAACTCCCCCATCCATCTGTGTTTCCATGCTTTATTTCAATGCAAACTCCCCCATACATCCGTGTCTCCATGCTTTATTTTGCTGAGAAATCCTTTTGAAAAGCACCCCCTGGCATTTCTGGCAGTGGCCACCTTGAGTAAGGGCAGGTAAGTCATACAGCATTTACTTCCTGGAATCCAGGAACCCTTCCTCCCCTCCTGAAGACTCCTGGGATGTATGACATAATTTGTCTAGGCATAGAAGCCAAGATGTAACAAAAGAAATATAAAAATTTTAAAACCAGTAAATGTGATATAGTTTTCAATTTTACTAATGCTAGCAGCATAAAGATTACAAATGGTCAATTGAGAGAGTGAAGGTCCACTTTAAAGTGGTAGATAGCATTTTGTAAATTGAGCTCATTGTAACTTGTTGCCCAGGCTCCAGAGAAGCACCAAGCCTTAAGAAATGCACCCATTGTGATTAGCTTTTTTTTTTTACATTCATTTACTCTTGTTTAGTGGTTTGTACAGTTAAAATACAATCCTGTCCATAAAGCAAATGGCATTCTGTCCTCATGCAGCTGCACCTAAGTTGTTGTGATGTCTTAATACAGCCATGCTATACCTTAGTTTAGGTCTGCGTCATGTGTTTAAATACTATAAAAACTTGTAGGTGAAGAAAGGTCAAAGTTTTTCATAAGGAAAGAGATGCTTCAATTGCTTAGGTTGTGAAATTAGTTTCCATTTTTCAGCTGAAATTTTCCATTTTGTCACGTTACAAACGAAAATGTATTTTATTAGGATTTTATGTGATTGACCAATACAAAGTGGCACATAATTGTGAAGTGGAAGGAAAATGATAAATGGTTTTTCAAATATCTGAAAAGTGTGGTGTGCATTTGTATTCAGCCCCCTTTACTCTGATACCCCTAACTAAAATTTAGTGGAACCAATTGCCTTCAGAAGCCAGCTAATTAGTAAACAGAGGCCACCCGTGTCCAATTTAATCTCAGTATAAATACAGCTGTTTTGTAAAGCCCTCAGGTTTGTCTAGTGAACAAACAGCATCATAAAGGCCAAGGAACACAGCAAACAGGTCAGGGATAAAGTTGTGGAGAACTTTAAAGCAGGGTTAGGTTATAAAGAAAATATAAGCTTTGAACGTCTCACAGAGCACTATTCAATCCAACTTTCGAAAATGGAAAGCGTATGGCACAACTACACACCTACCAAGACATAGCCATCCACCTATACAGACAGGCTGGGCAAGGAGAGCATTAATCAGAGAAGCAGCAAAGAGGCCCATGGTAACTCTGGAGCGATCCACAGCTCAGGTGGGAGAATCTGTACACAGGACCACTATTAGTCGTGCACTCCACAAATATGACCTTTATGGAAGAGTGGCAAGAAGAAAGCCATTGTTGAAAGAGACAAAAGAAGTCCTGTTTGTGAGAAGCGATGTGGGGGACATGTGTGATGGAAAACTGACATTGCACATTACCCTGAACCCACCATGAAACATGGTGGTGACCGCATCATGTTGTGGGGATGCTTGTCAGAGTTGATGGGAAGATGGATGGAGCCAAATACAGGGCAATCTTAGAAGAAAACCTGTTATGTCTGCAAAAGACTTGAGACTGGGGCAGAGGTTCACCTTCCAGCAGGACAACGACCCTAAACATACAGCCAGAGCTACAATGGAATGGTTTAGGTCCAAGCATATTCATGTGTTGGATTTAAATCTGGACTTTGACTGGGCCATTCTAATTGAGAATCTGTGGCAAGACTTAAATTGCTGTTCACTGATGCTCTCCATCGAACCTGACAGAGCTTGAGCTATTTTGCAAAGAATAGGCAAAAATGTCACGCTCCTAGATGTGCACAGCTGGTAGAGACATCCCCAAAAAGACTTGCAGCGAAAGGTGGTTCTACAAAGTATTGACTCAGGAGGGCCGAATATAAAATGCACGCCACACTTTTCAGATATTAGTAAAAAAATTTGAAAACCATAAATTTTACTTCCACTTAATTATGTACCACTTTTGTGTTGGTCTATCACATAAAATACATTTGTTTTTGGTTGTAACATGACATAATGTGGAAAATTTCAAGGGGTATGAATACTTTTTCGAGGCTCTGTACATTTCCCAAAAGATGTTTCACTACTTCTTCAATGCAGCATGCTCAAATTGGGTCTGGTTCGTTAAATTAGTTCTTTCCATTCTAACCTGTATTTAGTGCAAGAGCCCAGGTAGTGCCAGCTAATAGTTTAGGGCATTACTGGTTTTATAAAATCACATCAAAGATGCAGGGTATTTTTTTTTTTTTTCTCTTTAATGCATCATGCCTAAAACACAGGTGTGATTGTGAGCTTGGCTTCAGGGATATTAATAGCTCCCCCCTGCCAACATAAGATATTTTGGAGTGAATGCAAGTGACATTGAGGATTACATGCATAATGTATAACTTTTCATACAACATGAAATTGGCATGATTAATTATTACAAACATATCGCTTAGGTTTTTCTCAAGGAAAAGTATAGCCAAAGCTTTTTGTCTGTACTTCCCCTGTAGCTCACAGGAGTGCCGTTTGTTCTGCACTCCTATAACCTGTTTTCAGTGGACTGAAGTCACTCAGCCAGTCCACGCTGGGGAAAGATCTCAACTTCAAAGTAGAGATCCACCCGAGTCTAGAGCAGTACTCTGCTCAACCTCTCAGCAAGCTGAGAGCCTGAGCCAGCCCCTCTCTCCTCCTCCACAGCCTGCCACTCCAGTGAGCGCAGGACGGGCTGAGCATTCAGCAGTAACTGACCGTCCCGCTCTCTGCTCAGAGCGGCTGTGAGACTTCAGCGGTCATGTGATCATCTGGCAGGGGGACCGATGCTGCATCTGCTTAAGTATAAATGGTGGGGGGGGAAAAAAAAAAAAAAAGTAGTAAAATGTTTAAGCATTAGCATCCACCCCCTCCTTTACTTATCTGAGCACTCATTCGAGCCAGCGCCATGCAGCTCTTTTCTGGCTCTGCTGGGGCTCCCAGTGCTGTCAATCAAAACCAGCGATAGGGGGCAGGGCCAAGTTCCACTGTCTGTGTCAATGGATGCAGCAGTGGGGCTCAGGAACCAGCATGCACAAGTGCCCCCATGGCAAGCAGCTTCCTGTGGGAGCATTTGACAAAGGAGGGGCCAGGACCTCGGGCAGGGGGCCCGAGAAGAAGAGGTTTGCAGCTTCTCTATCCAATTCTATTGCACAGAGCAGGTAAGTATAGACATATGTTATGTTGTAAGGCAAGAAAAAAAAAACAAACTTACAAATCACTCTGATTTAAAATATCCAGTTATTAACATAGTTCTATATTTCAGGACAATTTTCCAACTCTTTTGGCTCACAGAAGTCTTCGGATGCGTCCTTGAGCTCTAGGTAACAATTGGTCTTGTTTGTCAAGGTTATTGCAGAACTGCCTATTTTATGAATTAAAATCTATTTTACACATGTGCAGGATAAGTGTGGGAAAGAAGAAGATTCGTAGCATGTCTGGGAAGCTGTCTCCACTCAAACCATGCTTAACGGGGGACAAAGAGCCAAGCATTGATCTTGTAGTACAAGACTATTTACCACTGGTGAGCTATTTGGTGATCTAAAAATAAATACAATGAATAGCATCACCTATTTGCTCAGACTTCTTTATTTTCTTATAGATAAGCTTGCAGTTTGCAGAGGGTTTTTTCAGCTTGAACAACGCTTTCTCCAGTGTAGTGCAGATCTCACTTCAACGTCTGCTTCGTACTTCCCCATTCTCCTGTCATCGTGGGAGCCTAAGCCCAGTGTCTGAGCCTTTCCCTTCAGAAGCTGGGGAGTGTCTTAAGGCAGAAGCACAAAATTGTAAAGGGGGGTCTCAGCCTGAAGTCCCAGCGACCCAGGAGACCTCTTTTCTCCCTGTCTATGCCTCATCATGTCCTGAAGCTCTTTGTCATCAAGCAGACAGTGGACGGGGATCTGAAACTGACCCATGTGATACCTCTCCATGTCCTTCAGAGGCAGGAGCAGAACTGGACACAGATCTTGAAGGCTCTTCCTGGGCTACAGCTGTGGCTCTTGCATGGCTGGAGCATCGCTGTGCAGGTTTTTTCACAGAATGGGAACTGCTGGCAGCCAAAGCAGAGGGATGGCTACGGACACAGACATTGCCTGATGGGTTACAGTTACCAGCTTTGAAAGGGGCTGCCCGTCAACTTTTCCTCCTCCTTCGTCATTGGGATGAAAACCTTAATTTAAATATGCTCTGCTACAAGCCAGGTGATGTTTGAGTTGTCATATCTGAACATATACAATTACCCAACACTGGCTGTTGGCCTATCCGACTGATGCTGGGTGGGACCCTTTGGTGGTGGATGGCTATTTTTTTTTTTTTTCTCTTTCTTAAATCAAAAACCATTGTGAGATTGTTTTAACAAGTGAAGAGGAAATTTCCATCTTTATTAGCTTACAAAAATAAAGTCTATACTTTTTATTTTCCTTGAGACAATCACTCTTTAGAAGTGTTCTTTGTACCCTAGAGTTTTAAGAAAACCGGACATTTAGAAATGAAGATAAGGAAATCAGTCCTTCTTCTTACGAGGAGTTCGAGTGGATTCCGAGGGACTGGTCTCATCTGGTGGACCGCCAAGCCACAAGTGCAGCAAAATGGCTCCATGACAAATATGAAGAGCCCCCGAGCTCACAGAGGTGGAAGGAAATGTGTTCCATGAAAGCTCAATAAGGCCAAGGATAAGGATCCTGGATATAAAGAAAAAAAAAAAAAAAAAAAAAAAAACTGTTCATATCAGCTAATTAGAGAAGAAAATTATTCAAGTGTATACATACTTACTTGGCAAGTCCTGGCAAGATGCTAGTATTTGTGCACCACAAAAGATATGGCAGTGTGTGGAAGTACCAGACATAAAATTGGTAGTGCAGGGAACGGCTGAAGGTTATACCCAGGAAGTTACTGGAAAATAGGACAAATATAATCTCTTAGAGAGTTAAGGAAAATGAGGCTTCAGGGGCTCATTTTCTACCACTTCAATGGAAATTGTTAAAGACTTGATTAATCATCCACGTCTATTATTTGTCCTAGAGCATTTAAAAACTAAAATCTAATTGGCTGTTTTGGGAAACAATTTTAAAGGGTTTTTAAATAAAATTATTTCTATGAAACAGTTATGTTATATTACTTTGAGCATTTGGTCTGTATGCTGTAGCACAAAACAATGAAAAAACAGTAGGTTAATTACAAATGTTTTCACATACCTTTTTATCCAGAATTCACATTTTCCAATTGGCTGTCTCAATCTTGTGTAAAAACTTTTATAAATTAGAGCCCTTGGTTATGGATTGCAGATGCTAAACTATCACTCATAGGAAAACTGTAGTTTTGTTTACACTTTTAAATCTGTTGCTTTCTTTTAAAATGCAATTTAGGCTTTTTTTGTATTCACTTTGGATAATCAACTACCATCAAAAATAAAATTTTTGTACTCACTGTAAAATCTTTCTCCAGGTACATTGAAGGGCACATCTGTTAAACACTTTTTTTCCCCTCACTAAATCCCCCTCAAGTCCGAGAACATTTTTTTTCTGCTTTACTGATGTCCTTGGTTCCAAACATTAACTTTTAGGCTACCTGAACGCATCATACATTTCTTTTTGGACACAGAAGGCATGGTAGCAAATCTGGATGTTTTTATTCCTCTTATTGAATAATAAAATTAGAGAAAAATGCATTTTCTGTATTTTTTTTTTTTTTTTTGCAATTCAGGGTTTACAAAATTTGCATACCCCAAAATATGCATTTTACTGTAGGACCGCTTTATTCTCTTTCCAAACACGATGTTGCAACACAGCAGGCAAAAAAAAAAAAAAACCCCTGTGTAAATTGTTAGCTTAATGTTCAGATTAAGGCCAGCCATACATTGGGTTGAAGAAAAAAAAAAAAATTTACTCAACAAGTCAGTGTTGATGGGGAAACCCTCCCACTGCACTTGTATTGTAGTCTTGTGTTGCTTGTATTCTGACAGCAGGAAGTTTCCCTGCTATACAATGCAATGTACTGAATACAAATGATCACTGCTGCCAGCTATAGTCAGGGACAGTAATCATGGAGAGGGGAAAAAAAAAAAAAAAAAAAACCACACTTGATAGACTGGATGTACTGAAGTCGATCAATAGGTTGACAGCAACAGAAACCTATGGCCAGGCTAGTTTTACTGAACTGGCTAAATTTCAATCTGGCTATGGCCAGCTTGTGTCAAATTAACTTTTAACTGCTAAAAATTCAAATGACATTGCATTCACTTGCATAAGTGTTTGATGCTTACACATTGACTGCAGATGTCATCCAGATCTGACATTTTTGCAATACATGTAACTCATACGCATGCTATTTGGTAAAGCAAGGTTGTAATTGCTGCCTTTTAAAGGCTAGACCCTGGGAAGCTATAACCCCCCTCCAACCACACACCTGCTAAGTTATTGCTAACAGCCAAAAGAGGAAAAGATGGCATGAGGGGAGGGAGCAGTGTCCCTCATAAGCTGCATGTACAAAAATCCCATTTTCTTCACTTTACACTAAGGAACACAGGAAGCATTAATTCAGCTACATTTTGCAACTTATCAGATCACTGCCACAGAAACTATACCCAGACCCCTGCTAAGGAGGAAGGGAGACTGGCCTGTAATGTGTCATTGAGCACTGGACTCACCTAAGACACCTGTGTGTAACATGTGAGTCAACTGCAGAGCGCTTTACAGGTCCAAGGGCACGGTGCACCCATATAGTGGAACCCTGTCCCTGAAGTCTCCTTAGGGAATGTACCAACCACACAGACAGTTGAGTACTTTTTTTTTTTTTTTTCCCGATAAGGCATACAGCAGATCATATAGATCCCATGGTGCTACACCATGATCTGTCCAGCATCTTGTTGAACCAAGCAAAAGATACAGAAGAGTCAAAAGAGCAGGTCCATTCTCCTGTTGACAATAAGCGTATCTGGGCAGCTATAAAGTTTAAAGTGTTATAGCCTCTAGGCAGACTGGCCTTCAGTTTGTATGTGTGAAGAGAAGATTAAAAGGTTGAATCATGTGACCATCACACTTTTTTTTTTTTTTTTTTTTTTTAAAACATGATTAGCAAGGAGGTGGGTGGGGGAAGATTTTATCCCAGGGGCTTTAAAGAATAAGTTTACCTTTGGTAACATGTTGCCAAACAGCACCCCTCAGTTCATAATGTTCTCCAGGAACTGTGCCCATATACAAACTTTCTATAATGAGTCGACACTGAAATCTCAGATGGGGTTATTGGCCCTACCTAGTTAACCTCAGAACTACATATTTCTTACAGAGAAATATGCACATCCTATCCTGTGATAATGCTGCTCCTGCAGTACAATGAGTGGCCGTTCCCATCCCAGGACAGGAGTATTAATGGAAGGCTCACCAATTTAACTAGAGTTTAAAGTGGTTCTAAAGGCTTTTTGCCTGCATGCATTCTATGAAGGTAAAAAACACCTGTGTGTTACAGCCCCCCCTAAAAAAAACTTACCCGACTCCCCTCTAGTTCAAGCGATGTACACAAGAGCCTCGGTTCTCCGGGGGGACACTCCTGATTGGCTGAGACAGCAGTGGGAGCCATTGACTCCTGCTGCTGTCGATCTCAGCCAGTGAGCTAATCAGGAGAGAGGGGCCAGGGCAGAGCCGCTGCTCTGTGTGAATGGACATGCAGAGCCGCGGCTCGAAAGCACACCTGCTCGAATGGCTTGCTACGGGGGCACCATACAGGAGGGAGAAGCCAGGAATGCCGGTAGGGGACCCAAGAAGAGAATCTCTGCAAATCCACTGCACACAGCATGTACATTTAACATGCTTGTTATTTATATATTAAAAAACACCACCACCTAAAAGACTTTAGTATCACTAGCTTTTTAAAAGGATACGGTTTGCTGAAAGTTGGTGTGACCGGGGCTTCCTTTGTGCTGGATCCTTCAGAAGAGTAAGAAGGCTCTGCCCAGACCTGAAAGTAATGAAATAGTAAACATTTTAAAAATACACTCAAATAAAACCCACTAAGATCACTTTTCAGTGTGTACCTGTGCCAGCGGTAAAAACAGAACAGTGCAAGGCCAGTCAGATGAGCTGTAAGTAGTGTCAGGTGGAAAGCCCTGTGCTGGAACACATGCTCTGGGAGGAACCGCCAGTTCACTGTCCATTGGAACAGAAACTGTCTGCCAAAATCGAAGGATCGTATAAGATACCCAGTAGGATTTTCTAGCAGAAACGGAAGAGCCAGGATCACCTGTGGGATCACAACAGTATAAAAAGAGAAGCATAGGAAAAGTTATAAAAATTGCTCGCTGGAACCTGACTGTTATTTAGCTCCTAAAAAAACATGTTGGCCAAGTTGCGATTAAGAGACCGGAGATAGGATTTGTGAAGGAATATCCATAACTCAGATTTAAAGCCCCGATTCTATATTTAAAGTGGAAGTAAAGCCCACTTTATAAGTTGTACCTACAGGTAAGCCTATAATAAGGCTTACCTGTAGGTACAGTGAACATCTCCTAAACATGCACCATTTAGGAGATATTCACAGCAAACAGCTGGTGATATCAGCATGGTGCCAAAGGTCTCTATGTACAGGCAAGTCTATCATAATGTTCTAGTATGCAGTGCATACCAGTACATTATGGCCTAAACCTGCAAGTCCCCTTTTTTTTTTTTCTTAATTATTTTTAAAGGGAAGTTTACAACCACTTTAAGGCGGTTTACAGCCAAAAACAGGGTCACAAACTAGCATTTCTCACATCTGACAGGTTTTTCATATTTGAAAATATAATTGATCAGTCTCTCTTTTCCTAGAGAGAAGGAAAGTAGTGAACCACACATGCATCCTTTTAATATATCAGGCAAGACATTTAAGTGACAGGAGCAGATTTTCTTCTTTTTATTTTCCAGGAAGTGTCCGTTTATAGCTGGCCTTAGTCTCCCTACTCTCAGCTTACTTTCCTATTGCAAAGGGCAGATATGTAAGGGAAGGTTTAATAGAAAAGTAACAGGTAAGTAAATACAGCATAGTTTAAAAAAAACCATACCCAATAATTCCAGGTATGGGTAAGAATGTGACCCACTCCCCTCCCCAGCAGTACACATTCATCTTTCTTCTGCTCCATTCAGCTTCCCAGCTTGGTGATCTATGTACATTGCATTTTAAAAAAACTGTGTTGCAGATTCTTACTAGTTTCTGCTCTGAAGAAAAAAAGTTGTATGTTTAATTATGTGCAAAATGACTCTGAATTGGAATAACTTTTTCATTATTAAAGTGGAACTTTAATCAGAAAATGTAAGGCCTACTAGATCACTTAAGCCATGCCCCTTTTGCAGGTATAGCTATGTAAAACATTAAAAAAAAGTGCCTATACTCTTTAAAATCCAGTAATACGCTGTCTCACCCTGCCCATGCTCCGCTCTCTAATTTTCAGTACTGTGCCGATCTGCTGACAGCCTAAAAATGTACTGCCGCTCTGAGCAGAGACGATCAATCTCCGGCTCTCTGCTCTGCCCCTCCAGCACTCATTGGAGTGCTGGGCTGTGGAGGGGGCAGGAGCGGCTGGCTCAGGCTCCTGGGTGGATCCCAACCTGATAGATGGGATATTTTCAGAGCCTGGACTATCTGTGACGTCAGCCGACTTTAGCCAGATATTGGCTGAAAACAGGTCACAGGAGTGCAGAACGAGCTTTGCCTGCACTTCTCCTTTAAATCAGCTGATGCCATTGCAGTGTGCCAATTAGGAAAACTACAGCGTCAGCCTCCTTTTAGAAGTGATTAACTCTTTGGGAGTATCGCACCAAAAATGAAATTTTTTGTTGCATCAGATGCCTAAAATCTGACTTGTATCTTCTGGGGAAATCAAGGTGTCCCAATCGCACAAGCAGGAAATGATATTTCTGGGGACATTCTATACACCAACTATGTACAGAAGATGTCTAGTTTGCCACAATGCATATAATTTTTACAGAAAATTACAGTCCTGCAGATTGAAAAGGGAAGGTTATTTTTAATAACATTCAATTACAATATGGCTTAAATAGCAATTGTATATGCTACATCTTTGTTAATTGTAACAACAAAAGTAGAGTTACCCTTTAATGGACTAGGGTCCCCTAAAGACTAAACTAGAGATATTCAGATTATGATGTAGAACTTGCCAAAAAGGAGTTGAGTAGTTGAAGCCCATTCGGTTTCATAATAAGGCCAAGAATATCAGTCAAATCCTGGTTTCCAACTAGATTTTAAGGAAGGACTTCCTCCTAAAATCCTGATTACCAAATAAACTTCCAAAACCAATCCAACTGCAGTCAATAGTTCACGTTCCAAAAACAGCTTTCCCCAATTCTGTTTCTTTCGAACCTTAACCGCCTCCCACCCGCCATATAAGGAAATGACGGGCACAAGGCGGTTTTCTCATTCTGGGAGGACGCCATATAACGTCCTCCCACTCTAACCATGCGTGTGCACCCAGCAATGAGTGGTGCGCTGTATCCCCGGGACACAGCAGATCAACGATCAGCGGAAAGAGCCGATGACTTCGGCTCTGTTATGTGATCAGCTGTGTCCAATCACAGATGATCGCATGTAAATAAGGAAATGCCGGTTGTCAGCATGACAGCTCGTGAGGAGAGAAATGCCGAGAGCTCATGAGGAAAGGAGAGCCGATAATCGGCATTCCTCAGAGGGGAAATCTACATTGATCATCAGTGCCCTGATGGTCAGCGTAGCCCCATCAGTGCCACCTGTCAGTGCCCATCAATGCCACCTGTCAGTGCCTACCAGTGCCCATCTGAGCTGCCGGGGGGGAGGGGGGGGAGGTGTGGTATCGTGCATACAAGAGCCAGGCACAGACTCTCACTGTATTAAGAAGTCTTCATGTATCCCCTCCTCCCTCAGGAATGCGATCTGCGTGTGATGCTGAGCCTCTGCCTAACAATTCTTTGCCAAATAAGGATTGGCTTGTCCGTGGTAGAAAGATACCAGTTGATTTTGTGTAGAAAAAGAAGCGGTTATGCTTTGTGTGTAGTCAGAGAAGTGAGGACTTTCTGCATGCAACATCTCGCAGAGAAAGAGAAAAGAAGATCTCCCTGCCTTAATATCGAAACTAACAGTGGGAGATCAAAAGCATCCTTTTGGTCATGAGACTTGAAGCTGCTTAAAACCAAGGCTGACTGACAAAACATCTTTCTGTAAATATTTTTACTGCACCCTTTTGACCTTTTGGTAATAAATCTTACTTTCTAAAAGTGTTGAACAGTTTCTATAGCTCCTTAATGTAACTTACGAATCCCTGCCGCTGGAGAGCGCTACTATGAGTATTTAACCCTCTGTATAACCAGTCTGTAGAGATAGCGGGATACTGACCAGTCATCCTAGTGTATTGCTGAGTTTCCTCTTTCTCTGTATAAAAAGGAGGTGGTGGCAGTGTGAATGGTTAATTGTGTAATTAACCTGACCCAGTAACAATCGCATTCAGGCTGCCAGTACGTCGATCGTGGTCCAATTCGCTGGAAAATCGGTGTGCAGGGTGCAGCTGGGTGTAGCATTTTTGCGCACGTGACATAGCGGTTTTAGATTGGCTAGTCCTTCAGTCACGAGTTTGGTGAGAAGGGCTGGGGTCTGACGCCGCGCCCGTGACAGATGGGATTTGTAGTTAATTCATAGATTTCTTGTAACAGTGGCTGTGAGGCAGAGGAACCTCCATCCACTGTCACAGCAGGGGCCCAGAGGGTGAGGGGGGTGCTGCAAAGTAACATGTTACACTCCAAGTAGGGATGAAAAATGTTACTAAAGGTGAAACAATCCTTCAAAGTATGGTTTATAATCATTAAACACACACACACACACACACACACACACGTGAACATGAAGTATTTTAAATTGAACAGTAGGATAAAATCAGTTGGATTCACTATGTTCTCACCTAACTCAACAAAAAAGGACTTTCAAAATACAACATAGCAGAATTCTCTTCTGATTAGTATGGTGTTGGCACTAAGCACTTTGCACTGTTTTATTGAAGGAGTCTGAAAATATTTTAGGGTTCTACTGTCACCTGAAGAATAGCACAGATACACAGCTTCAGAATTGTGCGCAGTAGTCCAAATCGGCAGAGGAGGAGATACAGCAGTCCTGGCGCTAATAGAAGTATGTTCATCTTGACAGAGACAGCTAGGCTGTAAGAAAAGAGTGGATACAACTGTAAGATACAGATACCGTAACTGTGAGCTCCTACCTCACCGACAACAATCTTCTTGACCCTTTACAGTCTGGCTTTCGCTCACTACACTCCACTGACGCTGCCCTACTAAAACTCACTAATGATCTACTAACTGGTAAAACCAATGGCCACCACTCCATACTCTTACTACTTGACCTCTCCGCAGCTTTTGATACGGTTGACCATCCCCTCCTCAAAAAAACTCCACTCTCTTGGCCTCTGGGACTTTGCTCTCTCCTGGTTCTCCTCCTACCTATCGCAGCGCTCCTTCATAGTTACCTATAACTCTGCCTCCTCCTCTCCCTCTTTCTGTAGGGGTCCCTCAAGGTTCTGTCCTTGGACCTCTACTCTTCTCCATCTACACCTCCTCCCTTGGTCACTTGATAAACTCCCATGGCTTTAAGTACCATCTCTATGCTGATGACACCCAAATCTATCTTTCTACTCCTCACCTCACCCCTTCAGTCGCCTCTCGCATTACTAACCTACTAAGTGACATATCGGCATGGATGTCACTCCACTTCCTCAAACTCAATCTTTCCAAAACTGAGCTCTTAGTATTCCCCCCAGCCCGTGCCCCCTCCCCTGACTTCTCCATCAAGATCAATAACACAACCATCAGTCCCTCCCCTCATGCCAGGATACTAGGTGTAATCCTAGACTCCCATCTGTCCTTTCAGTCCCAAAGCCAATCGCTGTCCAAATCTGGTAAACTTCACCTCCGCAACATCTCCAAGATACGGCCGTTCTTAACCTCGGAAACTACTAAGCAACTTATTCACTCCCTTCTTATATCTCGCCTTGACTATTGTAACTTCCTCCTCATTGGCCTACCTCATCGCAGGCTATCTCCTCTTCAGTCGATCATGAATGCTGCTGCCAGGCTTATCCACCTTACTAACCATTCTGTATCTGCCACCCCTCTCTTCCAATCCCTCCACTGGCTTCCCGTTGCCCAATGGATAAAATTCAAAACATTAACAACAACATATAAACCCATTTATAACTCTGCCCCAAATTACATCACCAATCTTGTCTCCAAATATCACCCAAACCGTACTCTCCGCTCCTCGCACAACATCCTCCTCTCTAGCTCCCTTGTCTCCTCCTCCCATGCTCATCTCCAGAGCTTCCCCCATCCTCTGGAACTCTCTACCCGGATTTATCAGACTATTGCCTACTCTGCTCACTTTTAGGAGATCTCTGAAAACCTCTTTCAGGGAAGCCTATCCTTCTCTCAGCTAGTAATGGAATCTTCTACTCTTACAACCAGTCCATCCCTCAGTTACTACCTTTTGTACCACTAGCCCCTCCCTCCTAGATTGTAAGCTCCAAGGAGCAGGGCCCTCCTATTCCTCTTGTATTGAACTGTATTGTTGCTGTATTGTCTCCCGTTATATTGTAAAGTGCTGAGCAAAGTGTTGGCGCTATATAAATCCTGTATAATAATAATCATAATTATTAAATACCCAACAATAACAATCCTGATGGAGGCTGATCACTGATTATTAGATATACCCCTAAAGACAACAGCTGAAGCTTGTGCTGACATTCCTACACCACCTGAAGCTAACAGTGGTGGTGGTTGTGATCACATTTATCCTTGTACCTATGTGGGTAGATGCACAATACATATTACAATAAATCTGCAGGTTGCACTATGGAATACTTGCTTATCTTTTACATGGCTTAATGTACATGCTGGAACAGAGCTGCAAACAGTGAATCCATGATGATGTACTCTGGAGTTCCTAAGTGCCATTAAACAACCTGTTGTTGTGATATGACATATGGTTCCAAGGTTGTGGATGGATGATTACTGACAACATACGGTTATAATATCACCTATAATTTGGGTCTTATTGCTTGGCAAGAGGCTGCAATTGGTGGTGGTGTTGAATGCACAAGTGGAAACATATGACAAGATGTTCAATGGTAGTGGAAACCTACACAAAATTACTTGAAACAGCAACTGGAAGGTTTTTTTCCCCACCTTAATGCATAATTAAGGTGAAAAACCATTTTACTTTAGAACACCTTTAGGTATTATAAGTAAAAGCATTTTATCGAGAGAAATTGTATGAACTACTTGTCAGAATCCTATAATTTACCTATAAAACACAAATCTATAAATATATTGTTACCCATTGTGTTACAGAAATTCCTATAATATACCAGTGTCATCTATATAAAAAACACAAGTCTTTGCATGTTTCGGGGGGAGTGTTCATTTTTAATAATGCAATCAAAACAAAGACTTTAGGTGCTCTGCTGCTGAGCTAGCAGTTGCCTACCTGTAGAAAAAGCAGCCCCAGCTCCAGCGGTCCTGTAATAACAGATTGATGGAAAGGAATAAGATGACCATTGCCACAGGGTCATTGAAAAGCCGGAGGAGGAAGATGGAGTGGACACGATACGAAGCACAGCACATGAAGAAAAATACATAGGGTGGTACCTAGTAATACAAGGACACATGTATTAGTTATATAGAAGTATCATAGAAATGGGACTTTAAAAGCCATTATACAAAACTACAAAAAGTTAAAATCAGAACACTTAATTACAAAAAGTAGCACATGATTTATGAATGGATACATCATATACATATTAGAAATAACCATATTCCCCCCACCAAAAAAAACAAAAAACAAAACTTGAACACATTTAGTGTCATGCAGCTCCTCACCTTCTTGGTGATAATGTAGATACGAAACACAAGGTACAGTGTGAGCAGGTACAGCACTGCAAAGATATACTGTGCCAGTCGGATGTTGCTCCCTTGCTCAGTTATGTAATATAAAGCACTGAAAATGTATACAAATCCAGCCGGATACCTGTTCCAAATACAGTGACACAAAACAGATCTTCAATTCAGACATTACCAGTACACAAGGAATTGTGTGGCATACACAAGGCTAAATGCATGTCAATTGTCAGCAGATGGAAAATTCAGTAAACCCTGAATGTAAATCCAAATTGTCTTTTCCAGTAACAACCAATAACATTATAGCCATCTTCATATAGTATAAGACAATAATGAAAGCAAATATGTAATTGGCTGCTCAAATCTATGCCCCTTTGGAGACGGAATATCAATTGGCAGGTTAGAAAACCTATGCTGATCACCATTGTGCTCTCCAGAGATAAAAGCTCTGCCTGTGCCATTTACTGCTGTGGTAGATCACTCTTCAGAGGTGTATGCAGGTGTTCAGGAAGCGATACTGCAGCCTCCTGAATAGAGAGGAGCTCAGGCTTGTTCGGATCCTAGCCTGAACCCACCTCAGTGATCCTGCTAGGAAGTGGTCACTGTACCACTCCAAAGCAACCGAGGTACTGCCAGCCACACATATACATGTCCTTTGCATATGTGCAGCTGCTGCAAATGGCTCAGTTACGATTGGTACAGTACAGTGACAGCTTTCTGTCAGGATTGCTCAGGTGGGTTCAGGCTAGGATCCGAACAAGCCTGATCAACTCGCTGCAGTTTACTGAATAATCACCTACTGAAAACACAGAAATATCTACAACAAAAAACTTTTCAGAGGGGCGGCAGGGACTGCGGCCAGGTTAAAAAGTACTAAAATTTCTGTATTATTGCTCTCCTAAAGGAAAAAAAGATAGCCACACACAGCTAGAATTCTGTTCGAACAGAAATCTAAAAAAAAATTTTTAAATTATCTTTAGAGCATGCATTAGTACCTTCAGAAAGTCCGTCCATGCACACTAGGAGCAGAAAAAAAAATGCCAAAATTTCTGGTAGAAAAAGCAGAATTAAAAAATGCTCATATTGCACAAGAGTTTGAGCATTTTCTTTTACATGGGCAGCACAGTGGCTAAATGGTTAGCACTCCACCTGGCAGTGCTAGGGTCATCGGTTCAAATCCCAACCATGGCACCACTTGCCTGGAGTTTGCATGTTCTCCCTGTGTGGGTTTCCTCCGGGTACTCCTGTTTCCTCCCACAAATTCAAAGACATGCTGTAGAATAATTGGATCCGTTCTAAATTGGCCCTAGTATGTGTATGTATGAATGCGAGTTAGGGACCATAGATTGTACACCGCTTGAGGGTTAGGGACTGATGTGAATGTACAATATATATGTAAAGCGCTGCGTAAATTGACGGGACTATATAAGTACCTGTAATAATAAAATACAAGTTTTTTTTTCCCCAAAACAAATTTCCCCCTTTATCTGCCTGAAAACTTCTCTCAAAAACACACTTGTGAAGGACTTTTTTTTTCTGCCTCAACTCTCCTCTTGAAATATGCTTCAAAACGTCCTAATGAGCATGGACACATAGGAGGTTATTTTACTAAAGCTGGAGAGGGCAAAATCATGGAAACCAATCAGCTTCTAACCTCAGCTTGTTCAATTAAGCTTTGGCAATAAAAGCTGGAAGTTGATTGGTTTCTATGCTGAAGTCAACTTGATTTTTGTGCTCTCCAGCTTTAGTAAATAAACCCCACAAAATATGAGCTGCTTCTGTAGGCAGGAGAGTGTGCATGGTGTCCCTAAAGCAGACCTCTGCGTTTGTCACTTTAAATAGTTTGCTTGGACCGTGCTGCATGGACTGTATGTAGCGAATACAAAGTGCTGGGTTTTGGCTGTCAAACAGGGACTTCCCTTCTAACACCCGGAACAAAATAGTCAGTCTGAGTGGAGCTCAGTCATTCATAGGCAGCTTTGTATTCTGTGATTGAATACAAAGCTTCCCCTGATTGACCAAGTTGGAGCTTGTGACATCATCAGCCCACTTTTCAGCCTAAGCCAATCAGAGGAACCTCTATTTATTCACTGAATGGTCCAAAACAGCTTGGTCCAAACCATTTAAAGTGATAAGAAACCTTGGTATCAGTTTTAAAATTGAATTTGATTGCTACACCAATGGTTCAAATGTTCATGTTTAAATTCAAAATGCATGGAAATTATGTAATGTTTACATCTACGACCCTACAACATACCATATATAAAATGGACAAATGTCTGTGACAGACATAGAAATTCTACTTTCAGATCAAACTTTGCCTAGCACATGTGCATGCTCCCTCAAAAGTCCCTTTTTTTATGGATGGTGTCTGTTCAATCCCAGCAGGGAATCCTAGACAGATTCCGTGCTACGTTAGTTCAAATAGTACAGACATCTGTATCGGTTCCTATTTATCCTACATGAAAAAAAGAAAACCAAACAAAAAAACTAAAAACAAAAACAGACCTATGCAATCCCTATGGGAGGGATGATGTAAGTAGATGTGCAACAACTTAGATTGCTACCTCTAATCAGTAAAAGCCAGCACCAGTAAAACTGCACCCCCATTATGTGCAAACTTAGGGAATCCTACCTCCAGCAGTGGACTTGGAAAAGTGCAGTAACAGACTTGGCAAGATCTACTCAATGTTGTGATCGGCAGGCAGCAAGCCCGCCAAATGAGACACATGCCCAGCAACCATGTTTAATGGATGCAGTTGTGATTCATTTGATAGCAAAAATGGGGTTAAAACAAGCAGTGAGCTGGCATCACATTGTCTCTTCAACAGCGGTCTATCTCTTCCAAATCACAATCTGAACTCGGATCATGCTTCAGAGGAAAGGCAGATTTTTACGCACTCTGAAGGCTACCCTACAGGCAATAAAAGGTATTTTAAATTTATGTTTTAGAAATCCTTTCCCCCCCCCATTTATCGTTGTGTTTGTTAGCAAATTCTTTCGCAGTTATGATCTGTGAAGCGAGTACAATTGTCAGTCACCAATGCCCTTACTTCAGCTTTCTACATTCATATGTCTATACTTACTTTCAAACCCATTTATAGAATTAATGGGCTTGGAGGTATTCAAAACCTCCCATACTAGTGATCCCCATGCACTCTGTCAAATCTGAGATGTGCAGGGTTCTCTTACCCAGCCCCTACTGCAATTTCTGGTGCCTGCGTGGGGGGGCTGGTAAGATGACAAGGATGTAGGTGGGGACTGGGCAAAAAAATTCAGCACTGTCCCGATCTCACAGCACTCCTGTATTCAGAAGCCAGAAACTGTGAGTACATGAATAAAGGAAAGCTGCAAAAACAGGAAGGAGGAGCTGGAGGTGGAGAGAGAGGCGCCATCCCTGCCTCCTCCCGGCTCTCTCCTCCACTCTTCGCCTCTTCTAGCTCTCAGCTGTGTTCCCCCTTCCCTTCCTCCCTCCTGCCAGTGCAGCATGTGCATTCATGTGAACACTGCTGCTGGGTTCTGAATACAGGAGCTGCACTGGGAAAAGGGAGAGAGAACAAAGCCTGCACCTCATCCCAGCTCTCTCTTCATCGCTTCCAGCACCGGACTGATCGAAGTGGCGATACCGCTGTCACTACTTCTCTTAGTCTTGTAAACAAAATTAGTTCACCACAGGGCACCCCAATACACTCCTGGCACCTGGCGCAGTCACACCTTCTGCCAACTCTATGTCCCGACCCTGGTAAATGTGGACCAGAATGCAAATATTTTGTTTAATCCATCTGACCCAGAGGTGGATGGGTATAGCGAGACACAAATGAACCCACCTGTAGGGATGTATAGCTCTCTGTTTTGAACCAGGTATCAATGGCTACTCCTGTGAAAGGGGCGAAAGGCTGATACCTGGGTGGTCATCAATGTACACCCTTAGCCCTCATGCACACAGACATTAGCTTACAGGGCAAGTTCACTTTTAAAGAAAAATGTAAAGGTGAACTAACACTGGACATCCTCCCTGCTGCACTTACCGCCATGACTGCTGAGCGGTTTGTACCCACACAGCCAGTTCAGTAGTCTTGGGATTTGAAATCCCTGTTCTTCTCCCTCTGCTCTATGCAGCAGCTTCTGCGATGGACCAGATTGATTTGCTGTGACTGTGCTGCCCAATCAGAATCAATCTAATCTGTCCTGGAAGCAGCTGCACAGAGCAAGGATTTCACATTTTTTTTTTTTTTTTTTTTAGACAGATAGAGCTTTCTGTATTGTATTTATTTTTATATTTAATCACCACTGGGTTTTTTATTTTTTCTAAAACGAAAAAAAAAAAAAGTTTGTTTCTTTTATATAATTTAGCAAATAAGTAATTTTTCCTCTTCACTGATGTGTGCTGATAAGGCTGCACTGATGGACACTGATAGGCTCTGATGAGGCTGCACTGATGAGCAGTATAAACCATGTACTGACAGTTTGCCAGTTATCGGCTCTCCTTTCTTCACACAAAGTGTCTGAGGAAATGACTGCCAGTAACCGTCAAGTCTGTTTACATGTGATCAGCTGTGATTGGACACAGCTCATCACATGATAAATGGCAGCTGTGATTGGCCCTTTACCCTGATCCGTGATCAGCTGTGTCCAAAAGGATAAAGCAGTCACAGAGGGCGCCCGATGCAAACATCGGGGGAGCACAGGGGGCAGGGTCCAGGGAGGTCATCCACTGATGCCCTCCCAGAACTGGGAAGCTGTGCTGTAGCCATCTTTTGGCTATAACGCAGTCAGCAAAAGGTTAACTACTTCAATACCGGACACTTTTACCTCCTTCCTGCCCAGGCCAAATTTTCAGCGCTGTCGCATTTTGACAATGACAATTGCACAGAAAAGGAACACTGTACCCATATGAAATTTTTATCATTTTTTTCACACAAATAGAGCTTTCTTTTGGTGGGACTTAATCACTGGGTTTTTTAAAAAATTTTCTAAATACAAAACCCCCCCAAAAACAAACTTTTGAAGAAAAAAAAAAAAAAAAAAAAGCATTTTTCTTTATTTTTGTTGTTAAATTTTGCAAATAAATAACATTTCTTCATAAATTTAGGTCAAAATGTATCCTGCTACATTTCTTTGGTGAATCCACCCAAAATTAGTGTATATTATTTAGTCTGTAGGAAAGTTATAGAGTCCACAATCCAAGGTACAGGCGGTACCTCGTTTTACGAACGCCTCGGTTAACGTAATGTTCAGTTTACGAATGAAAATCCATTGAAAATAATGGCTCAGTTTACGCATTTTTTTTGCAATACGAACAGATTAATTGGTTTTCAAAGCATTTATGATTTTTTTTGCAATCATGACCCTGTACAGTACTATGCCTTTAAAGTGCACTTCATAAAGAGTTTTGAACAGATAAGACTTAACTTTTTTCTGACCTCCGAAATGGATTAATTGGTTTTCATTGCATTTACAAATTTTTTTTTAATCATGTCCCTTTATGCCTTTAAAAGTGCACTTTATAAAGAGATCAGATCAGATTTTTTTTTTTTTTTTGAACTTTTTTCTGAATTCCGGAACGGATTAAATTGATTTACAATGCATTCCTAAGGGAAACCGCATTTCGGTTTATGAATTTTTCGCAATATGAAAAGTCCCACAGAACTAATTATATTCTTAAACCGAGGTACGCCTGTGTGTATGTATATATGTGTGACACATGGACATATATAACACAATTGATCAAACCTGATGTACTGACGACCAATCGCATTTCTTGAGGCCCGAAATCGCCAGGAAATACCCCCCAAATCACCCATTTTTGGAAAATAGACAATTCAAGGTAATTGGTAAGAGGCATTGTGAATTTTTTGGAGGTTGTACTTTTTTTAGAAAAAAAAATTTTTTTTAACCACTTGAGCTCCAGAGGATTTACCCCCCCTTAATGACCAGGCCTCTTTTTGCTACTTGGCGCTGCACTAATTCAACTGATAATTGCGCAGTCATGCAATGCTGCACCCAAACAAAATTTACGTCCTTTTTTTCACGCAAATAGAGCTTTCTTTCGGTGGTATTTGATCATCTGTGCGCTTTTTATTTTTCACGCTATAAACAAAAAAAGGCCAAAAATTTTGAAGAAAAACAATGTTTTTTTACTTTCAGCTATAAAAAATATATAGTAAACTCAAAGTTGGTTATAAATTTAGGCCAAAATGTATTCTGCTACATGTTTTTGGTAAAAAAAATCCCAATAAGTGTATATTGATTGCTTTGTGTGAAAGTTATAGCGTCTACAAACTATGGTATAGATACTGCAATTTACGCCATTTTTCTGCTATACAGCACTGCGCTAGTTTAACGAACAATTGCGCGGTCATGCAATACGGTACATAAATGAAATTTACATCCTTTTTTCCCCACAAATTGAGCTTTCTTTTGGTGGTATTTGATTGCCTGTGCAGTTTTTATTTTTTGTGCTATAAAAAAAAAAAAAGGCTGACAATTTTGCGGAAAAAAAAAAACATGTCCAGTTAAAAAAAAAAAATGCAAAAATCAAATTTAGTCATAAATTTCTGCCAAAATGCATTCTGCGACATGTCTTTGCTAAAAAAAACCCAAAAAAACCCAATACGTGTAAATTAATTGGTTTACGTGAAAGTTATAATGTTTACAAATGGCGGGAAAGATACTGGGATTTTTAGTTTTTTTTTATACTAATAATGGCGGTGATCAGTGACTTATGGCAGCAACCAGCGACTTATGGCGGGACTGCGGCGGACATTCTGACATTGGGGGGTACTGACTTGGGGTCACTGACATCCCCAAAAACACTAATACAGTGATCAGTGCAAAAAAGAAAAAACACTGACACTGTACTAATGGCATTGGGGAGGAAGGGGTTAACTTTATTTTGCAGGGAAGGGTTAACTGTGTGAGGGGGAGTGTTTTACTAGGGGGCGGGGGTGTGTGCTGCACACCACTGATCGAGAGAGAGAAACTCTTCTTTCTCGATCAGCTCATCCTCGAGCTGTCAGGGAAGTGACAGACAGCACAGCTACTGCAGCTGTGCTGTCTGTCACTGTTTGCCGCCGATCGCAGGGAAACAGCCTGTAAGGACCGGCTGTGACCCGGCGACTGACATCAGTGATCGGCGGGACAGATAGGGCGGCGCGACCCCTGTTTACAAAACACACGTTTTAAAACGTGGTTTTGCCTGCCTGTGCCGCCCTGCCGCCGTATTTCTACAGTGGCAGGGCGGCAAGTGGTTAATTTACATATTGTCCAGTGTTATTATATAACTGGTGTGGCAGTGATCAGAGACACTGACTGGTGACAGTATGTAAAAAAAAATAAATAATTTAATTTGTATTTTTTTCACATTTATTTTTTATTACATTATTTTCTTTTTTTTTTACTATTTTTTTCCCAACACACTGTACCCAAAGCAATACAATGTTACCATAGTAACATTGAACTACTCTGGGCAAGTGATCAGGAATTTTTTTTTTTTTTTTTTAAACACATTATGATTGCTGATACCAATGTATTTCATTAATATTTGCAATCTTTGTTGCTGAATGAAACGGATTCATTCAGTCTTTTGTTGCGATTAGCTGTGATTGGGCAAAGCTCGTGATACAGATGGGCTGTGATTGGCCCTTTCTGTATCATGTGACTGCTTTGAGCAGTCACAGCTAACATAATTGTATACAATGGATGGCATGACAGGAAGCCATCCATTGTATAAAATTGACATATGACCTGCTGTGATTGGTCACAGCAGCCACATGACACTGTTAATGGGCAGGTGTAGTGATAGGTCATTGGCTGTGTCCCGTGAACAGCGTCGTTGCCAAATCGCGCTGCTGCGTGGCCCCGTGAGCGGCTTGTTTTGGCAGGATGTCATACGACGCCCAGTCACGAGTAGTGTCCCGCCTGACCTACAACAGATTGACGGCCGGGTGGGACACTCCTCATTGTGACTGGGCGTCACAGTGTTACTAAACCAACAACAGTAAAATCAGTCTGTTAATGCAGTAAAGCATGCTTGTTATACTCCCTGTGGAACCTAAGGGGTTAATCCTCTGCATTGTGTAAAAACACCGTTTTATCCTGGCTTCTCTGATCCTCCCCTTACCTCCCAAGATATATTGTGTGGAGTCACTCTGCACATGCTCAGTTTGGTGTGTATTGCTAGAAAGGTTTTTTTTTTTGAAAGAGAGAGAGACAGAACGTGTAATCAGCATCAGTGCTCTCCAGAGGTCCTGCATCCTCCTAGAGTGAAATGAAAACTCCTTAAAGCTTTAACCAGTACTCTGGACACTGATAGAAGTCACAAGACTGCTCTAACTGCAGATGAGAAAAGGGTATCAGTTTATATTTACAGAGGTCAGGGGTTTTGCATCCTCCTAGAACAAAATGAAAACTCCTCCTACAAGCTTTAGCTAGTGCTGGACACTGATAGAAGCCACAAGCCTGCTGTAACTTCAGATGAGAAAAGGTATTTAGCAGTATATACTTACTAAAATAATTGCATTTCCATGTTGTGTGTACTGTGGGAGACCAGATAGTGAATGCAGGGTCCTGGGTTTAGTAACACTTTAACTATGGCTTTGTTTTCAATGGAGCCATTCACAGGTGCACAAACATGA
This sequence comes from Staurois parvus, assembly GCF_062004578.1. Classification (NCBI taxonomy): domain Eukaryota; kingdom Metazoa; phylum Chordata; class Amphibia; order Anura; family Ranidae; genus Staurois; species Staurois parvus. The sequence goes on from NW_028318172.1 coordinate 2,344,969, forward strand.
GCGGTTTTCAGATCCGTAACACAGAACCCAAAAACCTCTAAGAACATGCGTTTATATGCACATGAGAATGTATACAGGATTGGAAAGACAGAAATTAGGTCTCAATGGGAAATAGAATATATCGTGAAAACAAATGATGTCCGCATGCGCCTGCATACACAAGTCATTCCGTAGGACCATTACTGCTAGAAATGACGTGTCATCTTTATGGCAATGAAGCCTTAGCACAGGCCATGTCCATGGGGGTCCTACTCACACGAGGGGTCCGGTCTCCCCCTGCAGCTTGGTGTAGTCGTACGTCCCATTCAGCACCCCCTCCACCTCGTCCATGTAGGCTCTCCAGTCTATCTCAGTGTCTGTGGGGAGAGAAGGGGGTTAATGGAGACGGGGCTGAGCTCCCAGCACATACACATACAAGGAGTGCCACTCACAGGGGACCCTCTGGATGACCCAGTGTGTCACCCCCAGCTCCAGAAGGCACAGGCACACTCCCAGCACAGCCGTGTACCGGGGGTCGGTCAGGACCAGCCTATAGTTCTCCCGGTAGCGCCGCAGCGAGTCCACCAGGCTGGAGCGGACCCCGGGGGGGCCCCCTCTTCTGCGGACGCCGACAGCCGGAGACATCTGCACAGACACCGGCCTGGCCGGAAACAGGAAGCTGTGTTCAAGGGAGGGGGGAGATAAACCGGAGCGGTGCGCCTGGGGGCTCCCCCCGCACAATGACGTAGGCTGTGCCTCCAGGTGATCCACGTGTATACACGGCGCAGGTGTCTCCGGCCACTGCGGTGTACAAACCCCGGCCCCGCCCACCAATGACGATAGCGGAGGCCGGCGGAAGCTGCACGTGTCCGGCATGTATAAGGAGTCGGGGTACTGGGATGTCCGCTATGAGCGGGAGAGGGAGCAGCCAGAGGCCGGAGGACATGAGTGGTTCGGGCCGTACCAGGACTTCGCTTACCTAGTCAGGAGACAGCTGAGGACGGGCGTGCGAGGACTAGTGCTGGGTATACATACTGTGCACTCCTACGGGGGTAGGGGTGGTAGGCAGTGCCACTGACTTCACAGGAAGGAGACCAGCTCTGCACTGAGGGGATCTTCTGGGTACCCCAACTTGGCATGGACACGTCATTTCCACAAAAAAGCAGTCCACATGTTTCTATATATGCGTTTTTTTACACGCTCCAGTGTGTTTTTGATGTGTTCCAGTGTGTTTTTATGCATTCTGAGCCAGTACACCCTGCTTGTTTTTCAGCTGGGTTTTTTTCTGCATCAAAAACGCACAGAAAGTAGGTTATATGTTTGGCAATGTCCTAGTTCACATCTGTGCTTGCAGTTCCAGTTTGTTCCAGATGCAGAAAAAAAACCCTGCTGCATTTTGTCTGCACAGAACTGTACTGAAACATGGTAAAATGCACCGGAACGACATGTCCCTATTTAAGAAGAAAAAGGGGAAAAAAATGAACTGGAATGCATCACAAACACACCAGAAAATGCAAAAAAAAGTCAATAACATGCATGCAAAAATGCATCCGGAATGCACCTGGACTGCGTTTCTATAGTATGTACCAGCCCTTAGGGCCTGTTCACACTACGTGCATTTCAGCCGCTTTTTTTCTGCATGCAAAACACACAGAAAGTAGGTTATATGGTTGTCAGTGTCATAGTTCACAGCAGTGCTTGCAGTTCCAGTGCGTCCAGTTGCAGAAAAAAAAAAGCAGAACGGGTTGCATTTTCACTGCACTGGAATGCACCAAAAAAAATGCACTGGAACGCATGTGTCCCTATTTAACCACGTCCGGCCCATGTGTATAAACAGCTGGACGGTGGCAGTGCAGGGTCGGGTGGCCGTTTATAAACTGCCTCCCCACCCCCCACTTGTGCACGCTCCCTGGGAGCGCACAGCATCGCGTTCCGGTGCCCGCTGTGTCCCCCGGACACAGTGGGACACCAACCATTGGACAGGACCTCTGTGTGAGGTCCCGATCATGTGATCACTGATTGGTCAATCAGTGATCACATGCAGAGTAGTAAGCAAGATATCACTTCTGACATCATTGCTTACTATGTGTGAAATCTGTGAATGATCACAGAGGTCACATGGTACAAGGCTATTCACAACAGCCTTATACCATGTGACAACCTGTAACCAATCGCAGCTCACATAGTAGTTTTCAATGGCTGCAAGAATGCAGCTAGAGAGGAGAAATTATTGATTTTACAGCCTTTATGGGTGTGAAAGCAATCAGTGTACAGTGTCACCAAAATAAAGCTTTATCTGTCTCAAAAAAATGCTAAATTCATATGGGTACAGTGTTTCATGACTGTGCAATTGTCATTCAAAATGTGATAGCACTGAAAGCTGAAAATTGGCCTGGACAGGAAGGGGGTAAAAGTGTCCGGACTGGAAGTTGTTAAACTGAAGAGGGGGGAAAAAACTGGAATGTGTCAAACGTGTATGTGGAAATGCATCTGGACTGCATTTCTACAATGTGATCTGGCCCTTAGGGCTTATTCACGCTATATGCAGTCCAATGTGTCTTTTTTTTTTTTTTTTTTTTTTTTTAATGTTCTGCATCAAAAATGCATGCACATTGTTTTTCATGTAGTCCAATAGATCTGGCTAACAGTACAGTCAGTTCCAATCAGTTTCTGGTGTAGAAAAAAAAGTACAGCATGCTGCATTTATTCTGCACTGGAACATAGCAAACTGCACCGGAACTCCATGTGGTGTGAACTGTAAGCAATAACGTATCTGCAGTGCATTCAGAGTGCGTTTTTGTGGTGTGAACTGGCCCTTAGCATTTCAGTTGCTTTTTTTTTTTTTTTCTGCATTCAAAACGCACAGAAAGTAGGTTATATGGTTGTCAGTGTAACAGTTCACATTAGTGTTTGCAGTTCCAGTTGCAGAAAAAAAAGGTAGAACAGGCTGCATTTTTTTTTTTTTTGCACAGAACTGTACTGGAACGTGTTGAAACACAAAAAATGCATGTGTCCCTATTTAAATCGAAGAAAAAGAGAGGGGGGAAAAATGAAGTGCAATGTATGGGGAAAAAAAGCCCCAGAACACGTAAAAAAACCATGCATCTGGACTGGACTGTCCCTTAGGGCCATTTCACACTACATGCGTTTTTCAGGTTTTTGTTTTTTAGCATCCAAAATGCACAGAAAGTAGGTTATATGGTTGTCACTGTCACATCAGTGCTTACAATTCCAGTGCGTTCTGGGTGCAGCAAATAAAGAACAGGCTGCATTTTTTTCTGCGCAGAACTGTACTGGAACATGGTAAAACGCACATGTCCTTATTTAAATTAAAGAAAAGAAGGGGGAAAAAATGAACTGGAACGCGTAAAAAAAAAAAAAACTCCAATGCATTGGAATGCATAAAACAGGCATGTGTGAACTGGCCCTTTATGTCTGCGAATTGGAAAAAAGTAACCTTGTGGAGGGAAAATGCTCATTTATGCAGGCCATAGACGGGTCGTAAACCGTCCGTTTTTAAAACAAAAAACAAAAAATTGGTCGTTCAATAGGCCGATGTTACCACCAACGGTAAAAAAAAAATCGGCTGATTTTCCTCCCGTCTACGGGCGGCATTTAATTACTTCTGTCCCTGCAGAGAGCTCCGCTATTATATTTGACATGAAAAAGTATTGCGGTTGCAACAATGTATCTATTTGTATCCATTTTGGATACAGATGTTTTTGTTCTGATACAAATAGATACATTGTTGCAACCGCAATACTTTTTCATGTCAAATATAATAGCGGACTGTAATTCTTCTTCTTTTTTTTCTTTTTTTTTTTCTTTTTGCTGGTCAGGGCTCATGCGCAGATTTTTTTTATCGGTAAAACAATCGGCTGATTTGCCCATCATTGCCAGCAAAATCGGCAGATTTTGGGGAGAAAAAAAAATTACCAATAAAAAAAAAAATGTGCCAAAAAACCAATTAACCCATTATAGGTTTTTTTTTTTTCTTTTCTAGAAATGGTGGCGATCAGCAACTTGTAGCGGGACTGCGGTGGGCATTCTGACACTGGGGGAGGGAACTGACTTGGTGTCGCTGACATCCCCAATGACACTAATACAGTGATCAGGGCTAAAAAAAAAGCACTGACACTGTGCTAATGGCAGTGGGCAGGAAGGGGTTAACATGAGGGGCGATCTAAGGGTTAATTGTGTGCTGTTTGTGTTTTACATAGGGAGGCAGTGTGTGTGCTTCACTGTAAGCACACTGCTCTGGATAGCTGTGCTGTGCACAGCCATCCAGAGCAGTGTGCCCGAGCTGTCGGAGATGCTCAGTAATCATTGGCCGGGACCCGGTGATTGACGGCCACGAACGGTGGTGTGGGTAGGAATAGGAAGCGCGCCCTCTACTCAAACAAAATCACATGTGTGTATATTTACGTGACTGCGCACTCCTGTAGCAGTATCAAGACCAACTGAAAGAGCAAAAGATTCACTCCAGGTGAGTGCTGAATCTGCCCCTCCAGACACGCAGGTGCTGGCTGACCATGATCACAGATATAATGGAAAAACAGAATGGTTGGCCGCACAAACAGCAATGTGGTGGTTGAAATCCTTTATTGGAATCCTTTACATGCAATATAAGAACATGGCAGCTCCAAGACAGGACAGAGGAGCAGTAGACGCTTTTCACACAAACACGTGCTTCGTCATGCCCTAATCACCTGTGTAAATGTAGCCCAACTCCAAAGTCATATGACTGAGCACATGTTTGTGTGAAACGCGTCTACTGCTCCTCTGTCCTGTCTTGGAGCTTTCATGTTCTTATCTTGCATGTAAAGGATTTCATCCACCATGTTGCTGTTAGTGCAGCCAACCATTCTGTTTTTCCATTGCCCTGTAGCAGTATATCTGCTATAGGGCGCTCAGGAAGCTGTTAAAGGTGACTTCTATTTGACTTGTACCGATGGACTTTAACCACTTTCCCGCCGCCCTATAGCAGAAATACTGCTACAGGGTGGCAGGGGTGTGCAAAATCGTGTGTGTTTTTGCATTTCTCGCACCACCATTTGTGGCTGGCCATGGCTGTCAATCACTGGGTCCCGCCCGGTGATTGCCAAGCATCTGAGGGGGGAAAGAACTGTTTGTGAAAACAAAACACTTCTCTCCCCTGTCATCTCCTGCACATTGCTTTGCATGGCTCTGGACAGCCATGAAAAGCAGTGTGCTTACAGTGAAGCACACAGAAATACAGAACAGTTAACCCTTTGATCACCCCACATATTAACCCCTTTCTGCCCAGTGTCATTAGTACAGTGTCAGTGCTTTTTATTAGCACTGATCACTGTATTGGTGTCACTGGGGATGTCAGTGACACCAACTCAGTTTCCCCCAGTGTCAGAATGCCTGCTGCAGTCCTGCTATAAGTCGCTGATCGCCGCCATTACTAGTAAAAATAAATGTTACAAAATCCCAGTATATATGCAGCTATTTGTAAATGCTATAACTTTCACGTAAACCAATTCATTTACACGTATTGGGAAGACATGTAGCAGAATACATTTTGGTGTAAATATATGATGAAATTTGAGTCTTTAAAGTATTTTTACCAGACATGTTTAACTGCTCCTAAATGTCTGTTCACATGATCACATTGGTTTTTGTTGAGTTCAGGGGCTTTGGCAAACACTAAAAGCTCCTAAATGAACGTTTGGGAGCAGCGGTGTATATGAGGCTTACAGTTGTCTGTCAGAGACCATGCTAACTTGTGTGCCAAAACACATGGTAACAAAGTACTGTGCATTTGTAAAAAGGGTCATATGCTGCTTTTGTGTTTTTCACAAGTAGGGCAACAAAGGGGCTACCCTAAACACAATGTGCAACAACCAACTGCTCTGTTGTATCTTTAAAAGCGTGAATGGCATCTAAGACTACGTTCACACTGGCAGCAAGGGCCGCTGTGAATTGTAGCACTGGGATTTTTTGTTTCTATTCTGGAGCCATGAACTCCCACCCTTCTGCTCCTGCACATGTGTGTTGGACCTTTCAAAGGGTATTCCTTATCCTCTGGAGGTGGCTATATTCACACTGGTGATCAGGGCCAGTGTGAATTGTAGCAGCAGGAGTCTTCTGTTTCTTGGTGCAGCCTCTGGCCCTGTTCACTAGAATGATGGGTTGCTGGCAGCTGCTGGTATTCATGGCTGTCCACACACTGTGTGCATCCAGCAGCGATTACCACAGGTAATTGCTGGCTGTGCAGAGAGCTGCAAATAGCTGGGGCTACCAGCAACTTGTCCTAGTGAACAGGGCCAGCGGCCACACCAAGAATCAGAAGATTCCTGCTTGTACAGTTCACACCGGCCCTAATCACCAGTGTAAATGTAGCCCAACTCCAAAGATGAGGAATAAGGAGATCTAAAGACAAGGAATAGTGGAGATTTACTAAAACTGGAGCAATCAATCTGTGCGTGGTAGCCAATTGGCTTCTAACGTCAGCATGTTCAGTTAAGTTTTGGCAATAAAACCTGGAAGCTGATTGGTTTCTACGCAGGCATTCACCTGATTTTGCGCTCTCCAGCTTTAGTAAATAAACCCCATAGTGTCCAAAAGACAATCGGTCCATAGTTCCTATGTATAGGCTAAGGAACAATCCAAAAAGAGCAAGCAGCCAGCTTGTCAGAGTATTATTATTATACAGGATTTATATAGCGCCTACCATTTGCACAGCACTTTACAAATAAAGGTAGAAGATACAGCAGCTCTTTCTGAGCGTAGTGTAAAATCAGCGGTTGCAGAAGATTCCTGCTGCTACAATTCACACCGGCCCTAATCACCAGTGTAAATGTAGCCCAACTCCAAAGGATGAGGAATAAGGAGATCTAAAGACAAGGAATAGTGGAGATTTACTAAAACTGGAGAACTCACAATCTGGTGCAGCTGTGCATGGTCGCCAATCAATAAAATAAGGATAATTGGATGAGGTAGTGAGTGGTTGGGAACACGGGAAGAGGAGTTCAGGAGGTTGCGGTTGTGGGGAGTGAGCTGGGGCACATTTCAAACCCTTATCGAGGACCAGGAGCAGACTCGCCATTTGGAAACTCGGGCACTGCCCGAGGGCCCAGGGTCAGTAGGAGGCCCCATGAGATGCCCCTGGTACCTTTTTCATAGGCTTTTTGAGTTTGAGCAAGGACATGGGCCCCATGATCCCCTATTGCCGGGGGGCCCCATGAGTTGACAGTCCGCCCCTGTCAAGGACTTGATAACTCTGTTCTTTCTATATGTGGAGTTAAGCTGAGAAGAGTCCTGTGTATACTGTCATTGAAGGGGTGCCTGTCATCGGCTCTCTGCTGCCATCTAGAGCACATTTATGGAATTACCATGCTTGGTTGACCTGTATTAATTTATAGGTCCATGGTATGAGGTGAGCGGCTATCTATATATCTCTAGGTGGAGGAACACCAAGTCAAGGTGGAGCACTGTGTTTTTTGAAAAGGCTTCACTTGTTCGGAGCACATCGTATTGATTTTTCACCTTTCAAGCACTTTATATATTTTCTAATTTATAGTTCATATTTTGATTGCACTATCACATTTGAGCTTTTTATGGACTATTCTTTATATATGAGTTAGCGTAACACTATATGTTTCATGGTAGCCAATCAGCTTGTTCAATTAAGCTTCGGCAATAAAACATGCAAGCTCATTGTTTGTTTTTTATGGATTCACCAGAGTTTGCACGCTCCAGTTTTAGTAAATCAACCCCATAGTGTCTACAAACTATGGGATATATACTGGATTTGTTTTTTCTTTTTATGACTACTAATGGCAGTTATCAGCGACCTATAGTGGGACTGGGATAGTGTGGTGGACAATCTAACACTTGGGGGAACTAACTGCCACTGACGTAACCTGTGACACTAATACAGTGATCAGTGCAAATACTGTACGCTGTCACTGTACTAACACAGGCTGGGAAGGAGTTAACATCTAGGGCGATCAAGGGGTTAAAGTGGTGACTAACAATGTGTATTATGTGCTGCTTTTACTAATGAAATCTTTGTTTCTCATCCCAAAGCAGGGATCAGAAACTGAGAGATTGTCCCCTCTTTACAGAGCCCTGTGTTGCTTGTTAACACAGTGCTCTTGACTGTGATTGGACATAGCTGGTCAGCAGGTCCCGGCCATGAATCATTGTCTGGGACCTACTGATCGGCTGTGTCCAATCACAGGCCAGAGCCCTGTGACAATCCGCACAGGGCTCTGTGCAGAGGGAACAATCTCTCTGTACAGAAAAAGAACACTTAAACTTTACGTTAAAGGATAAGTTCATCTTTTGCTAAACAAATAGTAAATGCACTTTTTTGCAGGTAAAAAAGCGTGTGGTGTGTGTTGTTTTTTTTTTTTTTTTTTTGTGGTGGCGTTGTGTTTTTTTTGCAGGAGTCTGTAAAGAAATCATTGCACCAGCGATCAACAGATTGCTGGTGCTATACAGGTCTCCTGCAGACCTGTCAGTATATCTGCTTGCCTGTACATCCCGTACACTGATGCATACCATCAAATTCTTGAATAAAATCTGCCCTCTGCCAGAAAGTTGCCATAGGGAAGGTGGTTTGCCTTCCAACATAACCCAGAGCACACAGCAAAAATGAGCACACATTGGTTGAAGGAGACAAAGGTGAATGTCCTTGCAAGGCCTACTGAGTCCAGACTTAAACCCCATTGATAATCTGTGGGATGACTTGGAACACTGCAGCCCACAAACTGTCATCAAATTTAAATGAACTTAAGCAGTTCTGCAAAGAGTGGGCAAATATTGCAAAGTCTAGATGTGCAAAGTTAGTAGAGACATCCTAAAAGATTAAAGGCTGTAATTAAAGCAAAAGGTGATTCAACAAAATACTGACACAAGGGGTGATTTCCCTTCCCCCCCCCCCCCCCCCCAACTTGGTGGTTCTGTTTTTGAATTTTATTTATATACACAAACCGTGTCTCTTCATTTCAGGCTTTCTATATCCACTGTAGCAGGGGATCTTTCTCCCCACCAGCTGTCACAAGTTTAAAAAAAAAAAAGTGTCCGTGCGGGCCTCTGCCTTTGTGGCTGTCTGCTTGTAGTTCTCAATGAACTACCACGACACTGGAGTGCTGTGGTAGTTCATTGATTCTTACTGTCAGAGTAAATCCATATGAGGTACGAGCACACAGTGACATGTCTGCCGGAGTCCTGCATGGCACCAGCGATCTGCTGATTGGTAGTGCAATGCTTTACAGGCTCCCAAAACAAAATGGTAAATGCAGTTTGTTTTTTGGTGGGTTTTTTTTCCTGCAAAAAGTGTGTGTGTGTGTGTGTGTGTGTGTGTGTGTGTGTGTGTGGTTTTTGGATGAACTTTTATCCTTTCAAAAAACAAATGTTTTTTCATTATATTTTGTTCCATGTATAATTCATTTCATTTTCACAGGATGTGGAACCAGTTCACTGAGCGCTGATCTGTATGCAGAAGGTGTGAGCCCCATTATCAGCATTGATTACTCTCCAATTTGTATAAAGGAAATGACAGAAAGAAATGCTGGCACTCCTGAAATGAGCTGGAAGGTGATGGATGCTCGACAGCTTCAGTTTTCTGATGAAAGCTTTGACCTGGTTATTGAGAAAGGAACTTTAGATTCAATGATGGTGGATGAGAAAGACCCGTGGAATGTTACCCCAGCAACTGTTAACTTGGTAGATGAAGTGCTGAGTGAGGTAAATTTTAAAGTGATCTTTTCTTAACCACTTCACTGTGTAGCAAATTTTTTTTTCCCCTCATTTTTCACATATGTTAAAATCAGCAATTTTGGCTAAAAACAAACTTAAACCCCCAGAACATTATATTTTTTTTTTCTGGACACAGAGACCTTGTAAAATCAAACGGTGGCAGTTTTGTACAAATTTGGGATGATCAAAGGGTTAACTGTGTTTCACATTATGTGCTGTGTGCGCTTTCAACGGTAGTAAGCACACTGCTTTGTATGGCACAAAGCAGTGTGCAGGAGTTGACGGGAGAGAACTGTATTGTTTACATACAGTTCTATCCCCTGTCAGTAATACTCAGCGAGCATCGGGTGCCAGCGAGTAATCATCAGCCTGGACCTGGTGATTGACAGCTAAGGCCGCAAATTGTGGCCCTACTTGTAACTGTGAAATCACGTGTGTATGTGATTTTGTGCACCTGTAGCAGTATTTCTGCTATAGGGTGGACAGGAAGCGGTTAATGTGTTTGTTTTTTTGGGGAGGGGGGGTTGTTTTTCTGTCTTCATTGATATCACAAGGAAGCTAACAAGCACCCTGTGTGATCGCAATGTGTAGTTGTCAGATTTTCTACAGGGACACAAGGGTCTACCTCTGCTGTGTGATAGCCAGAGATGCTCAGAGCTGAGTGTTTTTGGTTAGAGCTGCACAAAGGAGATCGAAACGGATGTGGGGTAGGGGATACCTGCAAATACAGTAAAATTGATAGGGAGGCCCTATAGCAGCCCACATCACTTTTTATACAAACCGCAGCCATGAATTTGAACCTCAAGATTGGGGACACACTAGATGCCTCAAAAATGCTGAACTATTCAAAGGGTTGTACTGACCAAATCTGATTCCTAGTTGTTGGAAATGGGATAAAGTGAGACGTTTGCTCAGACCTCCCCCCCCCCCCCCCCCCTTCTGTTTGGCAAGGCTGTAGTGATCTGTTTGTCTCCATTTAACCAGAGATGGCTGCTAACTTGCAGAGTAAGTGATCTCTACCCTGCTAGAATAATGTCCCATATGTGCCCATCTTGTCTTAATATATTTGAAAGTTTTGCTGTATGTAGTTACATTTTAATCACTGACTGCCTGTGTCAGTGTGAAAAACATGGAGATGCTAGAAGAGTGTGTGTGTGTTTCCAAATCTGTTTAATGTTTATCTGTTAAATGCTGCGGTCCACTTACTAGTATTCTAACATTGTTTTAATGTTCTAGGATTGTTATAAAGTTGTATCAGAGAAGAAGCATAACCCTGCTGTTTTCATCACTCTGTTTTTCTCCTCCAGAAACCAAGCTCCCAGTGTTAGCCCCCATTTACACCATTGACCGTTCAAAATCGCATTACAAGTCATGCCCTGTTTGTGCCCAAGGAACCATTCAAATCGGCACGACTCTGACTTGCACAGATTTTGAAAAGGGTTCCTGTATTTTTTTTTTTTTTTTTTTGGTGATTTCCTGTCTGACTTGCATTGACATCTCTGCATGAAGTCGCACAGATATCAGCAAGCCACACATGAAATCGTGCCTTTGAAATCCTGCATCAGCTGAAGTAGCACAATTTCAAAGCCGCATTCGGTGTGAACCAGGGCTTCAACTATAGCATTGTATAATACTGTAGAGCAATAAGAGCCTTCATCCTGATGACTCTCTCTCCGTGTCCTTATGCAGATTAGGAAATCATTACCATGAAAGATATGATTGTACTAGCTATATTTAAAAAAAAAAAAAAAAGTATTTTTTAATGAACTGATATACCGGCCTCCTGGATCCATACCCCGCTTCCTGGAAGACTTCTCCTCCTGGCTACCCTTCTTCCTCTCCTCTGAGCTACCCACCATCATTCTTGGGGATTTCAACATCCCTGTCAACCTTGACAACCCGGACACAGCCCGTCTCCTCCACTTAACCTCCTCCTTTGCACTTGCACAGTGCATACAATCCACCACCCACTCCGACGGTAATATCCTTGATCTTGTCTTCTCCAACCGCTGCGCTCCCCACAACCTCACTAACACCCCCTTCCCTCTCTCTGACCACAACCTGATCACCTTCTCTATCTCCTCATCCTCCAACGCCTACCCCTCCAAATGTCACACTACTACCAGCCGTAACCTCCGCAACCTTAACCCTGCCCCCCTCCACTCTGCAGCTGATCAACTCCACGACCGCATCCTCCCCCTGTCCTGCCCCGACTTGGCTATGACTGCCTACAACAACGCGCTGTCAGCAGCCCTTGACTCACTAGCGCCTTTAACCACACGCAACATCAGACTCCGACCGCTCCAGCCCTGGCAGACTGATCACACCAAAACCCTCAAACGACGCAGTCGTGCCCTGGAGCGACTATGGCGCAAAACAAAATCCCAACAAGCTTTCACCTGCTACAAATCTGCCTTCCGCACCTACACCTCCTCCCTCCATGCAGCCAAACAAGCCTACTTCCTGACCCTCATCAAGACCCTCTCCTCCAATCCTCGCCGACTCTTCTCCACCTTCAACCCTCTACTCTCTCCACCCCCACCTCCACCCAGCACCTCACTCACCGCCCTTGAGATTGCCAATCACTTCAAAAACAAGATTGACACAATTCGCAAGGACATTGCCGCAACTCACACGCCCTCTCAACCCGTCCCCTCACACAGCTACCCCCTCATCCCCCCTCCCCCTCGACATTACCCGCAGGGACTTCGTCACTGCTCAAACTCCCTCCAACCCCGTTCCCCCTCACTCAGCTACCCCCTCATCACCCCTCTCCCACAGCCCCACCACTGCTCTGACCTCCACTCCCACCCCACCCTACATTCCTCATACTGAAGCTCCCCCAACACTCCACACCTTTTGACCTTACTACCATCGAGGAAGTCTCCAAGATCCTCTGATGCCCGCCTCACCACCTGCCCCCTCGACCCTATCCCCTCACAATTCCTACGACCTCCCTCCCCCTCCATCCTACGCTCCCTCACCCACATCTTTAATCTCTCCCTCTCCTCCGGCACTTTCCCCTCCCCACTGAAGCATGCACACATCACCCCCATACTTAAAAAGCCCTCCCTGGACCCCAATGACCCGAACAACCTCAGACCCATCTCCCTGCTCCCACTTACATCTAAACTCCTCGAGCGCCTCGTCTACACCCGCCTATGCTCTCACCTCAACGACAACAACCTCCTCGATCCCCTACAGTCTGGCTTCCGCCCCCTACACTCCACCGAAACCGCCTTACTCAAACTCTCCAACGATCTTCTAACCGCCAAAGCTAATGGCCACTATTCAGTGCTCCTACTCCTTGACCTCTCTGCGGCCTTCGACACAGTTGACCACCCCCTCCTCCTCAAAATACTACACTCCCCCGGCCTCAGAGATTCTGCTTTCTCCTGGCTCTCATCCTACCTGTCACAACGCTCTTTCAGCGTTACCTATAATGCTACCACCTCCCCCTCACTCCCCCTCTCTGTTGGGGTCCCTCAAGGCTCTGTCCTTGGGCCCCTTCTCTTCTCCATCTACACCTCCTCCCTTGGCCAACTCATACACTCTCACGGCTTCAACTACCACCTCTATGCCGACGACACACAAATCTATCTCTCAACCCCCCACCTCACCCCCTCGGTCTCTGCCCAAATCACACACCTACTGAGCGACATATCGGATTGGATGTCGCTCCACTTCCTTAAACTGAATCTCTCCAAAACCGAGCTCCTTGTCTTCCCCCCAGCCCGAACCCCACCCCCCATTGACTTCTACATCACATCCAACAACACCAATATCAAACCCGCTCTGCAGGCCAGAGTACTTGGTGTCATTCTGGACTCCAACCTATCCTTCCAGCCCCAAGTCCAATCTTTAACAAACTCGTGCAGACTCCACCTCCGCAACATCGCCAAAATCCGCACGTTCCTAACCCCAGAAACCACTAAACAGCTCATCCACTCCCTCATCATATCACGACTCGACTACTGCAACTCCCTCCTCACTGGCCTGCCTCGCCGCTGGCTATCCCCGCTTCAGTCGATCCTGAATACGGCTGCCAGACTCGTTCACCTTTCCAACCGCTCCATTTCCGCCACCCCCCTCTGCCAATCCCTCCACTGGCTTCCGATTGCGCAACGGATGAAATTTAAAATCCTAACACTGACGTACAAAGCTGTCCACCATACTGCCCCGAACTACATCACTGACCTAATATCCAAGTACCGCCCAGCACGCATACTCCGCTCCTCACAAGACCTCCTTCTCTCTAGTTCCCTTGTCTCCTCCTCCCATGCCCGCCTCCAGGACTTCTCCAGGGTGTCACCCATCCTCTGGAACTCCCTTCCCCAACCCATCAGATTATCACCTACTCTCCTCTCCTTTAGGCGCACCCTGAAAACCCATCTCTTCAGGGAAGCCTACCTCACCCCCTGCTAACTTGCTGACCTCCTCCACTCTTCCTACCACCCCATCCCCCACAGCTATCTCCTCCTGTACCACTATCCCATCCCTTCTAGATTGTAAGCTCGAAAGAGCAGGGCCCTCGATCCCCCTCATGTTTTGCATTGTATTGGTATTGTTCTGTCACATGTTCTGTCCCCCTTTGTAATGTACAGCGCTGAGTGAACTATTGGCGCTTTATAAATACTGTATAATAATAATAATAATAATAATGAACTCAACCCTTACTTTTTTGATTGTTGCCTTTTTTTTGTCTTCATTCTTGTTTTGTGCACTAGGTGGTGCTGTTTGTTTGAAAACACAGAGCACCATCCTGTGTTTTTTCTCTATTGATGTTTTTATACCTTACAAAAATTTTACATTTTAAAGATCATCCCTCAGTTTTCATACTCCTGTTTGTTTTGTTGGTCAATATGTTGTAAAACTCTTGATTTTAAAATGTTTACGTTATTCTTCATGCAGTCTGAAGACCAGTCAGTGGTAAGTATTGTAACCGGTTTGCTGTAACTCGCCATAATTTTGATTTTCATTCTTTTCCTTTAGTATTTTAGATTTGCCCTATGTAATTTTAGATTGGCTAGTGCAGTAGTGTCCAGTGTGCAGAGCATGACCCTATTCTGTTCTCTTTTCCTAATAGGCAGTTTTGTGCCTGTTCCTGCATTATTGATATTCCAAGTCCTCTTCCATAAACTGGTAACAGAAGATAATTAACCCTTAATTGATCCCTGAAGTCCTAATTGTGAACCTTTTAAGATCCTCCTAATTTCTGAGTCGAGCGCCTGTATTTTGTTTCACTAAACAATTAGGAGAAAGCTGTATAATTTCTGGAACCTCTAAATTCCAGCTTCAGAAAGTCGAGAAGCTGGAAGAGGTTTCTTGGTAATGTTATAGAATGTGTACATATTCTCTTTTTCTGTATAGATATCTATAATCCCCTCTTTCCCTCTCTCATATATGTAGAGTGCCAACTCAGGAGCTGCAAAACACAATGCCATCTTTATTATACGAGCAAGACACTTGCACTTCTGTCTTCTGCTTGTATAATAGAAGTTGTGTAAACCTTGCACTATAAAAGTAAAAATTGACACTAGAACACCTGATGGTCTCTTTGTAGAGATAGAGAGATATATATATTTGTATATGTAATTTTTTTTTTTTGGCCTAGTATCAAATGGCTGAGATTCATTTGTGTACATTGTTTTAATTTGTGCGTGTATTTCATTTTAATAAGATCCATGTTGCTCTGCAAAGTACTATTTGTGCTTTTAGGCCTGTGGCTCGTTGCTGCTCTGTATGTGCATACACTATATTTGCATGACTGCCAAGTTTACAGTGAGATGTAATGAGGTCCGATCAGCCTGCCTAGCAGTTAGCATATGCAGGTATATAATAATTAATTGTATTTGCCATTGTAAAGTTTCTAATCGCTGGTTTTAGAAGGACAGTTTAAAAACCTTACATCGCTGAGTGTGTTGATATATTTTCAACTTGTGATAATGACCTGTGACCTTTTCATTAAGCGAGGATGGGGCTTCTAATACTCGGAAAACTGTGGATGTGTAAGTTTCCATGGAGACAAAGTCAGTGTTGTCTGCTTAGGTTGTCATGGAAACTGCTGCCTGGAGGCATCTTTTTAGTTGGACAGACACAAATGCTTTTCTTTCTCCACAGAGTACCATACTGTTGTGACACCTGTATTGTTTCAGTGTTGGCAGTGTTTGTTATGATTCAACTGGCTTTGCATTAATGTTTTGTCTCATTGGTAACTTTTGATGTGGTTTATTTCTTAATTTTTGATCTTTGTATGGTTGTTTTACCTAAATGTTCTGGGTTTTTTTTTTTTTTTTCTCAGGTTAGTCGGGTTCTTGCCCCCAGTGGATGCTTCATCTCAGTCACATTCTCTCCCCCTCATTTTCGCACCCGACACTATGCACAGCTTAAGTATGGCTGGTCTGTGTCATGTGACACCTATGGAAGGGACTTCCATTATTTTCTGTACACTATGCTGAAAGGAGGAAAGTTGACATCCTATGATATTGAAAGAGGACGAAGTCTTTATAAGCCACGTGTTATCCCGGATACAGTGCCAGCAATATCGGCATGTGAAGATGAAGACTTCTTAACAAACATCCAGATATGAATGTGTATAGCAGTTTCAGATAACTGACATTGATTGTAATAAGTGACCTTGTGTTCAGTAACAAAAAGGAAACTGAACTGTTCACATCCCAGGCAGATGAGAAAACAAAGCTATTCTGAATGCAAGATTCTACAACAATGTGCCTCCATAATCTCGTGTAGGAAAAAGTTTACGTACTTTTATATCACAGTAGTCCAAACTAATGTATTTTTAAAGGGAAACATAAGGCAAGAAGTCAGTTATTAAACTACTTGTTTTAATAAGGAAATGCTCTAACTACATTCAAATAAGAAAATCCTCCTTATTTTTTTTTTTTTTTTTTTTTTTAAATCTGAATTTTCTAGAATTTTATTACTGGAAGGGGTGTAATAATAGCCTTATGTAACCTTCTCACTGTCCAATTTGCGGATAATTCTGGAGGGCTTCAACAGGAGAAGGTGGTGCTGGAACCACACAACACACTGACCTACTTTATATTTATAAAAAAAAAAATTGTTCTTTAGCCTTAGGCCATTCAGATTGCAATGCCAGTAACAGGGATGATTTAACAAAGTGTGGACTGCTTCCTGTAGAAGAGTGGCAGGAAATGTGTACTGAGAGAACTTTTGAGGCTGCTATGGCTGACTTTTTCTGACCATGCTAGGTGACTGGTTGTTGTGCTGCTACAGTGGCTTCAGTACTTTTTTGAATAACTGACCCAGAACAGGTATGCAGTTTTGAGCCATAACTCTGGAGATATATATATATATATATATATTTTTTTTTTTATTTTTTCCCCACTTCCCGGTCCCCCACCCCCTCCTGAAAGCAGACCAACTGGCTCGTTAGCCACTGGATCACTTTCAGTAGCAGCGGGAGGGGACATACATCATCCACCACGCTGCTTGCTGGTGTTTTTAGGGCCTACCCTTTCAACTAGCATGCCCAAAAAATGATCTGATGGTGTGGCTGGCTTGTCGCAGAGGTGATCTATCTTTGATCAACTCTGTGGCCTTGGAGGACTGAAACAATGGTAAATAAGATTTGGGGTCTTTGACCCCCAAATCTCCTTTTTATTTTAAAGAGGACTTGTCATCCTTATTTATATTACAAGGGATGTTTACATTCCTTGTAATAGGAATAAAAGATTAAAAAAAAGTGTAAGAAATAAAACACAAAAAAATTAACGTGCCCCTCTCTCCATGCTCGTGTGTAGAAGTAAACGCATACATAAGTCACGCACACGTTATCGATGTGTGCAGCACAAGTGAGGTATCGCCATGTTCATAAGAGCAATACTAGTGCTGGACCTCCCCTGTAACTAAATGGGTAGCATGTAAAAAAATTTTAAGCGTAGCCTATGGAGATTTTTAAGTACCATAGTTTGTTGCCATTGCGCGAGTGTCATTTTTAAAGCAGGACTTGTTGGGTGTCTATTTACTTGCTGTATCTTTCATATTTTACGAAAAAATGGGCTATGTATTGTCTTGGTTTTTAATTAAAAAAAAAAAGTGTATTTTTCTCCCAAAAAAGTGTTTGAAAAATCTGTGTGCTTTTTAGAAGTAATTTTCTAGCAAACAAAATACTGCAAATGCTAAAAAATTCTTGCTCCTTTCAAGTGGTTAATAAAGACTAAACATTGCTGCTAGAGCTGATCATGTGATTGTAGCTATCTGTTGCAGTGAAGTGCCTGTCAAAGCCTCCCCTGCATTGCAAAGAGCCATATGGGACTCCAAACTTCAGCTCATTTTTTTTTCCTCCCTAAAGTGAATTTGGTCACCTCCACCCATCTGACTTATCTGCCAGGTCTGTGTTTCATTTAGTACCCGAGGCTTTGCCCCCCTGTACCTTGAGCTTTACGTTGCTTAACCGCCATGCACTTACAATATGTCTGATCCAAGACATGAAGGGTATCCTCTCAGTCTATGAATGGCTCGGGTACTGCATGCGACTGATGTCTGCAACCTCAAATTGTGTTTCCCTTTACTTCTAGAGTCTCTCATCTTCAGAGTCTTCCCAATCTCTACAGTTATGGCTGACTCTGCACTTTCAAAGGAGCTACTGTATTCACTACAGTCATGCAAGATTTTATGGCCCATGTCACCTAGTGTTTGGTTTTTTTTTTTTTCCCCCTTTCGTCTTTCAGGACAGCACCTTGAGACCTTGGCTCCTCCCCACCTGAGGAAACACCTCCACCCAAAATAAGGCCTCTGACACTCTGGTGTTGTTGGGACAGCAAGACCTGGTATAGGGGGGAGACTGTGCAGCAGTGGGGTGAAGGCCGGAGAGCCAGTGGCTATCCCCAAGGCGTTGCATTGGCAGGGCTGCCTCCCCTGTAGGGACAGGGGAGGGTGCGCCCCTTGCCCCCCGGAGGGTTGTGGGAGCCGGGGCGTCCTCGTGTCTAGAGGGACCTGGGGAGGAGTCCCGCTGTCCCATGCATGCCAGTCCGGATGTCGGGAGACGTCAATTCTGGCGGAAGAGGCGGGGCTTCTCCCGGTGTTGCGGCTTCCGGCTGCGGCCCTGAAGACACGAGGGGCAGCGCATGAAGATGGCGGTGTGGGTGCTGTATCCTGCAGAGGCAGGCGACACAGCATAAAGGCAACCACCCTCCTGAACATGGCTGGAGCAGAGACGCTGGGACCAGGCCAGGCACAGGTAGGCTGCTCACTGGAGTCCATTTCTTACCTGTGGGCCCCTAGCTCCAGGGGGTGTTGTGCAGGCGGTTTCTGAAGAAGGGTAATAGGTTCCCTGGATCTCCTCTTCTTGTTTATGCAGGGTAAGGTCCGTGAAAAGCTCACGCACCATGCATCTAAGTGGAAGTGCCTGTCATGTAAGGTGGCTAAAAGATTCTTGGAAAAAGGTGCTATGTGGGCCCTTGAGGGATTAGTTAGGGAGGAGATTCCATCACAGGGGGACCTGGTTAAATCAGAGAACTGATCAATACTTTTTTTTTTTTTTTGATTCCTTCAAATCACTAGTCAAGAATTTTGGCTTTACCCCAGGCCGTGCCCCATTTCCCCCCCCCCCCCCCCCCGCAGGTTCTTCCTTCAACTAGTCGAGGGATGGAAGGCCAGGAGGCTGCAGAGTGCGAGCCATCCCTGGGCTCCAAGTCCGAGGAGGATTCCAAAGGGGAGAGCACCTCAGACAAACCCAGAGGCCCCGCTAGATACAAGTTGTCCCTGGAGGAGGTTGACTACTTATTGGGGGCAATCTATGCCACTCTGGACATTAAAGAGGATAAAACACACCTATCGTTGCACGACCAGATGTATCAGGGCATGGAAGAGCAAAAACGTAGGGTTTTTCCTGTTCACGAGGTATTAGTTGATATGATTAAAAAGGAGTGGCAGGATCCTGAAAGGAAGCCTTTCTTCCCTAGATCCCTTTTAAATGCAGATTCCCGTTTTGATGAAGACCCGTCCGCTTTGTGGAATAAAAATCCCAGGTTGGATGCTGCGTTTTCCAAAATAGCTAGGAGGATGGACTTGCCTTTTGAGCATATGGGGGTTCTACCGGACATTATGGACAGGAGGTCAGATTCCCTCCTTAAAAAGACCTGGGACTCTACTTTGTCCAATTTAAAGCCCAACATGGCTACTACGGTAGTGGCCAGAAACCTGGAATACTGGCTCACGCAGTTGCAGGCGCATATTGTGGCTGATCCTCTTAAGGATAGGATCCTGGCGTCTTTTCAGACGTTACTACAGGGGGTAGGCTACATTGTGGAGTCAGTGAGGATGTCGGCTAGGTCAGCGGCCCTTACTAATTCAGCCCGTAGAGCCCTCTGGCTCAAGATGTGGCAGGGAGATATTGCCTCTAAAGTTAAGTTATGTGGCATTCCATTTACAGGGCATCTCCTGTTTGGCCCAGGGCTAGAGACGGTGCTAGATCGCACGGCGGACAATAAAAATCCTTTCCCCTTAAGCGAAAACTGCAGGGGCGAAGGAAGTTTCGTCCCCAAAAGAGGGTGCAGGTCCTATTGCCAGAAGGTCAGAAAAAGCCATGGAGGCAGAGAGGTAGGGGCAAAGGAGGAGCGATTTCCTGTCGTCCTGAGCAGCCCCAGAAGCCGCAATGACTTGGTTCCCCCCGGTGGGAGGAAGATTGGGGGTCTTCCTCCCACAGTTGGAAGTAGAGAGCTCCAGCTCCTTTGTATTAGGCATTGTGAGAAGGGGGTATTGCCTGGAGTTCTCAAAGCCACTGCCGTGCAGGTTATTGGTAACGAACCTGCCCAGGTGTGTGCAAAAGGCATCGGCTTTGGTCGCTCATTACGGGAGTTAGAGGAGCAGAATGTAGTAATAAAAGTCCCCGATGCAGGGGGGGGGGATTTTACTCACATGTTTTTGTGGTCCGAAAACCAGGAGCTTACAGGTTCATTCTAAATCTGAACCCCTGAACAAAACTATCAGGTACAAGAGGTTTCGAATCAACTCAATTTTTACAGTCCGATCCCTGCTTTCGCCAGGTTCGTTCTTAGCCTCGATAGATTTAAAGAATGCTTATCTGCACGTACACATCGCGGAAACGTGCCAGAAGTTTCTCAGGCTAGCAGTTCAGTGTCCGGGGGGAACGCGTCACCTGCAGTTTCAAGCCTTGCCTTTTGGACTCTCCTCCTCTCCAAGGATCTTCACAAAGTTTATGTGTGAGGTGCTGGTTGCACTTTGTGTGAAGGGAATTTCAATTGTGGCCTACCTAGACTATCTTTTGTTCGCAAGCTCGGAGGAGCAATTGTCACGAGACATAGCCGTGGTGAAGAAGCATTTGGAGAGTTTGGGCTGGCTGTTAAACCTGGCCAAGTCCAGTTTGATTCCAGCCCAGAGGATGATATATCTGGGCTATATACTGGATTCCACCTGTCAGAAAACCTTTCTAACTCCAGAGAAGCTTTTTAACCTCCTTGGCGGTATGATTCTTTCCGATTTTTTTTGTGCTGAAAGAGGTACCATTTTTTTGCATGGAAATATGTAGTTTTTTATTGTAGGCTGTAATTTTTAGGAATAACTCACTGAAATCTGTCCGAACAAGAGTCTATTAAACATTCTGGATATGATAAAATTTGAAACATGAAATCATAAATTATAATTTAATAATCATAAAAAATAAATAATATAATAATAAATTTAATTCAATAATATAATCAAACCAAAAACACTGAAATTTGAAATACAGAGGCAAATTCGCACATCGCTGAGCAAAGTTGCAAAATCGTTTTCAGTGTCTGATGAATTTTCCCACGAATCATCACTCAGTTCTGCAAGTGGTTCTGATTTACTATCTCTGTTCTAAAACCGCTTTTGACGTAAAGGGACGCTTTTTGGACGCCATGGACTTTTCTAAGTTTCCAGACAGAAAGAACATTCAAAATGCAGGCAGGGCGCAGGACAAAGCAGTAGGGACCAAATATATGTGAAATGCATTGAAACAGTAATGACCGCAAAAAAATGACATTTTTTAAAAAATTCAAATTTACCGCCAGTTCTGGCGCCTGTACGTCCCGACGTCACAGGGACTGGAACACAGAAGCCGGATGCCGTCATCCGCTGGAGGAGATGGCTGGGGATGCTGCAGGGGACACATCGCGGGAGCGAAGGACAAGGTAAGTGCTGCAGGGACCCCCAGAGCAACGCTGCATGGTAAGCCCGAGTGTAGCTTGGGGTTACCGCTCTTGGTTTAGAAATTTTACCCCGAGCTACACTCAGGATTACCGCTAAGGAGGCTAAGTTAGATGGAGGAATCCGGCGGTTACTGGAGAGCCAGGGTTATTGCTAAGGCTGGCAATGTAAATTTTGGGTCTGCTAACCTCATCCATTCTGGCGGTACAATGGGCAGAGTTACATCTATGTCCCCTCCAGGTGTTCATTTTGAACGTCTGGGACCGGCAGCAGACGTCAGACTCCTGAGTGTGGATTCTCTCCAGGGTAAAGAGATCCCTTTGGTGGAGGAAGGCAGCCAACTTGACCCAGGGGTTACTTTTACTTTGGAACTTTCCGGTGGTCAGGGAGATCACAACGGACGCGAGTGCCCAGGGGTGGGGAGCGCACCTGGGGGAAGCTGTGGTACAGGGTGCTTGGTCTCGAGAGGAGTGAAAGGAATCCTCATACTGGAAGGAACTCAGGGCAGTCTGGAAGGCCCTTCTTTCCTTCCAAGACTTGATTCGGGGCCGACACCTTTGCGTCCTTTCGGACAATTTGACACTGGTAGCGTATGTGAACAGGCAGGGAGGAACGCGAAGCCGGTCCCTATGGGTCCTGACTGCGGTGCTGCTGTCATGGGCAGAGGCAAATCTAACCTCCTTATCTGCCGTCCACCTGAAGGGGGAACTAAATCAGCCAATTTTCTCAGCAGGCGGCAGTTGAGAATCAGAGTGGGTTCTCAGTGGAGAGATCTATCAAACCATCGTAAAGGACTGGAGGTTCCCAGCCATAGACCTGTTTGCGTCGGGTCAGAACAACAAGGTCCCAGTGTTTTCACTAAATCGGTGGGACGGGGTTCGGGCAGTGGATGCGCTGGCGCAGAAGTGGGATTTTCCCCTATGTTATGCCTTTCCCCCTGTTGCCTTGCTGTCGGCAGTTAAAAAAAAATTTAACTTTTATTAAAAAAAAATTCAGAACAGAGCAGACTTCTCTGATTTTAATAGCTCCATATTGGCCCCGACGAGCGTGGTTCTTGATGCAGGTGACCTTAGCAATTCGTTCACCTTTTGGTATTACCGCTTTGGAAGGAATTCCTATCACAGGGCGCGGTCTTGTGTCCCAGGGTGGAGAGATGAAATTTGGCGGCGTGGTTTCTGAGGAACAGCTCTTGCTAGCGAAGGGACTCTCAGCTAGGGTAGTTGCCATGCTCCTAGATAGTAGAAAGGAGACCCAGGCAATCTATTTGAAGGTCTGGAGGTGCTTCAATGATTGGTGTTCCCGGGCCTCGATGGATGTTTATAACTTGGAGTCGGTCCTAGAATTTTTGCAGGCAGGGGCCGATAAAGGGTTAGCGGTCAGTACGCTTAAGAGCCAGATATCGGCTCTAAGTGTGTTTTTGAGTCCCCATTGGCTAAAGAGGCATTTGTGGTTAGGTTTTTTTTAGGGCCTTGTCAAGGTAGAGACTGGCAGGGAATATACCATTTCCAAAGTGGGATCTGTCGAGGGTGCTAAAGGTACTAACTGGGTCCCCGTTTTTGAGCCTTTAGTTTCCAACTCCCTGAGGGCCCTCATGTTCAAGACCATTGATTTTTTTGGTAGCGTTCACTACGGCAAGGAGAGTGAGTGAGCTAGAAGCTCTGTCGATCAGAGCTCCTTTTTTTTTTTTTTTTTTTTTTTTTTTTTTTTTTTTTCCCCCCCCCCCCCCCCCCCCAAGTTTTTTTTCAGACAGGGTTACATTCAGGATCCGGCCTTTGTACCCAAAGTGGCCTCAAATTTTCAGTGGTGAGGACATTATTTTGCCTTCATTTTACGCTAATCCTTCATGTGATAGGGAAGTAAAGTTTCACACGGATGGTGTGTGCTCCTTTTTATATGGATAGGACAAAAGAGTTCCATAAGTCCGATTAATTTTGTTTCTTTTTTGGGGGCAAGAAAGGGACAGAAAGCATCCAGACGCACGTTAGCCAGGTGGTTAAGATTGGCTATCGGGCCGAAGGCCTAGAGGTTCCAGAGGGCATCATGGCACATTCTGCTCGTGCCATGGTGGCCACACAAGCTGAACGGGCAAGGGCTTCCCCAGGGTAGAGCTGCAACTTAGTCCAGTTATAGTACCTTTGTTAGACATTACAGACTTGACTTGGTCTCGGTGCAGGAGCAAGCCTTCAGACGTAAGGTTCTGCAAGCAGTGGTCCCGCCCTAGGGGTGAGTACTCACTTATCCCCTCAAGGTGCTGTCCTGAAAGACGAAAGGGGAAAATCAAAGTTACACTTATGGTAACATCTTTTCCAGTAGTCTTTCAGGACCGCACCAGTTACCCACCCTCTTTTGTATAATTATTATGAGATATGTTTTATTGGGTCTTTGGTGTCTCATGTTATGTCTACCCAGGTGACCGGAGGTGCTAATCCAAGAACTGAGGTCGGAGGGGAGTGTCAGAGGCTTTATTTTGCATGGAGGTGTTTCCTCAGGTGGGGAGGAGCCAAGGTCTCTCAAGGTGCTGTCCTGAAAGACTACTGGAAAAGACGTGAACATAAGTGTAACTTTTTTTTTTTCCTGACTTCCCTCTCCACTTCTGTACCTGATCATCTGCAGCCTCTGAGCCATCCATTGCTGAGACTGTCACTCGATCCCTGTCCAGAGAAGCTTGCCCTTGAGGAGTCACTTTATTGACAGTTTCAGTTTTTATTAATAAAATGTGCACCACTTAGAAACTAAAGGATCAAAGTGGTCCTTCTTCCACACTATCCCCAGTCTTGGGTCCTTTAAAGCTCATAGGGCTGCCAAGACTTTCCCAGTACAACCGCTGTTCAATGTCTTCCTGTATGAAACTTCTTCCTCATCTGCTTAACAGGATCAAGATTGAGGGCATTCCAGTAATCCTTATTGCTTCAGATTAGCCCAGGCGGATGTGAAAATTCAACCTGGTAAAAACACCTGGCTGATGCTCTTTGGTTTCTACCAGATAGTCTAGATCTTCTGTTTTGGAGTTCTTAATAGTTTCTACCTGTTGAAGTGAAGTCTAGGCTTGGAGAGACAGGGGCATCTTTGAACTGGTAATTCCCACAATGAAGAGTGCTAGGATGTTTGTTTCTCACAAGGTCTATTGTCTGATATTAAAGGCATACATCACTTGGTGTGAGTCTTGGGGCTTCTACCCTAGGAGATTCACTATGGAATTAATCCTCTCCTTCCAGCCGCGTCTGGACCTGCTTTTGGCCTTTAGCACTATCAAAGGTCAAGTCTCTGCCCTTACGGTCTTGTTTCAGATACTGTTGGCCTCTAACTTCTTGATTAAGGCATTTTTGTAGGGGATCTTCCATGAAACTCCCTTTGTTCTCCTAAAACCCCATGGGATCTCAATCTGATTTTGTCTGTGCTTACAAAACTGACATTTGAACCCATTCAAGACATTCCGTCTTTCACCCTTTAGGTGGTCCTCCTTGTAGCCATCACGATAGGCAAGTGTCTGAACTGGGGTTTTGTACCGAACCCTTTTTTTGGCCTTGCATAGGACCAACGTGATAAAGCTTAGAACTTTCTTCTTGCTCAAAGTAGTTTCTGCCTTGCACGTTAACCAGAACAGTGTTCTTCTGTCCCCCATCTGACTGCAGTTTACCAAAAAGAAATTTCCCTCAATTTTCTTGATGTGATTTAGCTGTGAGGGTCTTACTTTCTGCTGCTATTGCTTTCTGAAGGACTGTTTCCCTTTTTTTGTAATCCCAGAAAGGGCAAACAAGCTGCTCTTTCCACCACATACAGGTGCCTCAGACAGACCACCATTCAAGTTTATGGTCTCGAGGAAGCAGTTACACCCTTCCCTATCAAGGCATACTTTTTAACAGGCATCACCAAATAGGGGCCTGTATTCTGGATCCGAACCAGTCCACTGTCCCATCCGGACCCATGGTTGTGCCATTTATGAGCGGTTTCTATTCCCTAGGATCCGCCACTGTCACTATGTCTGGAGGCAGGATGGAAATAAGCTGAGTGCGGGAGGCACAGCTCTGCATTGGATGGAGGGCGGGAGCTGCCAGCTGTTAACTTTTCATATTAACCAGCAGGTGACTGGTGGTTAGGACAGCTCTGCATCCTAGCCATTAGTCACCTGCTGACTAACCTGGAAAGTAAACCCTTGCAGCTCCCCCCCCTCCCTCCAATGCAGAGCTGTGTTTACCTACTTTGTTTATTACCATCCTACCCCCCACTCTCCACTCGGTCTAAGGTAGGAGAGGGAAGGGCAGAGGATGCCACTGGGGGGAATGAATGTCTAGAGGGCAGCACAAACTGCTGTGGGTGGTAAAGGGGGGCAGTGCTGTAGGGGGGTGAAGAGTGCAGAGCACACTACAGGGGCGGGGGGTTGTGATGTAGAAGGTTGCAGTGCTGTGGGGGGAAGGGACTGGAAGCTTAAGTGAATCTTGGGCAGGGGGTTCTAACTCGGGGGGGTCAGGGTTGAGTTGTTCTTCCATTTTCTGTGTGCTCACTCAGTTCTGTCCTCTTTCTCAGAGTGGCACCCATCAGCAGCTTCTCCTTTCCATTCTCTGGTCATGTGATGTATTACATGACAAGAGGAGACAGGAAGAAGAGTGGTCTGCCCCCCCCCCCCCTAGCAGCACTGCACTGAGATGTGTTCTCATCAAGCAACCACTCACTCTCCAGTAGCAGTCTGTGATGGATGGGAGTATCAGAATCTTCCCTACAGCAGCTATCAAGGTCCCTGCTCCTTGTGACAGGAGTCAGTGTAGCAGTCAGTTCCATCAGTGAGGTTACATTGTCTGGCTGGAAAAAGATAAAAGTCCCATCTAGTTCAACCAGAACAAAAAAAAAGTTCTAATTCTATACCAACAGTTGATCCAGAGGAAGGCAACCCCCCTCCCTTCCTTCCTGATCCTCTGAGAGGCAATCGGATGTTTCCTGGATCAACTTTACCTATAGATATTAGTATCCAGTTATATTGTGTATCTAGGAAACAATCCAGGACTTTTTTTTTTTTTTTTTTTTAAAGCAATCTACTGAGCTGGCCAGAACCAACTCCTTGAGGGAGTCTGTTCCACATTTTCACAGCTGTCACTGTGAAGAAACCTTTCTGTGTTTGGAGATTAAATCTCTCTTCCTCCAGACATAAAGTGCCAGAGAATGGAGAGGATAAAGCTCCCCATGCGGCCCCCCAACTACAAAGCAACACTGTGCCCAGTGCATGTAGATCTGCCCACCCCTCAGTTGGGTTGCGTTTAGATATCCCAAACCCCTCCATTTATGATGATACTCAGTGCTGCCTTGCTACAAAATTAGGCATGCTGGTAGTGGGAGAGGTTTTCCTGGGCTGGCCGTGTGTGTTTTTGGTTGATTTTTTTTGCTTTTTTGAGGAGGGAGGGGGGGGGGGGGAGGGAGGTGCCAGTGTCTAATCCTTCGCTAGGTGGCAAAGGTAACTAACTTCCTGTGTCCCTCAACAGATTCCAAAAAAAGGATTCTACAGTGAAAGAAAGATAATCCTGTATTGATATTTGGTAACCTTGGACAAATTCCAGAAGACAGCCAATGTGACAAAGCAATACAATAAAAAGAACTGGTGCCTTTTTTTTTTGAGTGCTGTCTGGAAGTATGGGTCTTCTTGCTTAGAGGCTCCCAGTTTTTATATTATTTTATGTTTTTCTTGGGAATCTAGCATAAGGAGTAATGTCTAGGGGAAAAAGAAGCCTAACTGGAATTGATCTAGGCATGTATATACTTGGGTGCATGTATCTGATCTGTTTCGCTTGCAAAAAATAGGACAACAGCAGTCATATATACTTCAGTAGACTTTTGTTTACCACATCTCATCCTGTAGGTTTACAGGACAATAGTATAAACTTGAAATAATTGTCCATGGTCCTTATAAACTGCTTTGTCATACCGGAAGTTGTGAACACAGGAAAAGATTGCATCTGCTATGTTTGTATTAATTATTTTATGCCAAAGGCGGTTGTGAAAATACCAAATATGTTGTTTTTTTAAATTGGCTTTTTGTATGTTTTTAATAGTAATTTATTTCTGAAAAAAAAAATACACAATGCTTGTTTTCTATTAAGATTTTTTTTTTTTTTTAATTGTCTTTCTATCCTTTTTTTATAATCTAGAAGCTCTATGCACGTTGGATCTCCATTGTCTTGAGTGTGTAGTGTCACTAGCTGTGGGCTTCACAGTGAAAGTAGCCTAAGCCCCTGTTCACAGAGTTCAAATTGCAAAGTTGAACCCAATCATTGGCAAAGGAACTGTTCTAATCGGTGTGACTCCAACTTTGAGTCGCACCAGAAAGTAGTTCCTGCACTACTTTTGCCGATTTATTTATTTATTTTTTCCGATGCAACTTGAATAGACATCTGTGCATGAAGTTGAACAAGTTTCTTACAAGTCACACCTGAAGTCGCATTGACTTCAAGTGAAGTCACATGATTTTGAAGTCGTTTTATGTGTGAATCCGGACTAAGTGTTATAGTGTAATCATCTGTTTAGCGCATGGTGAGCATGTTTACTTGCTTTTAATAAAATATTTATATACATACTACACTATGTGAGATTCCTATTTTCTTGTGGTACACTTCACTGTCTTGGAACCCTGAAGGAAGATTATTCATTAGCCAAGGAGCCTGAATGCCTTTCTTGAGAAAGATAGGTATAAAGATCTGGTGAATGTGGTCAGGTGTTCTGGTGAAAAGGTGCACATTGGCTTTGTTTGTATGGAGCAGACAAGCACATAGTAAAACTGATTTATGCACATATTGAATTTTATTGCACACTTCTATGGGCTGCCTGCACACAGCTTCCAGATGGCCACATCAAATGGTGGATGCATCAACATTTTTACTAGCTGTGTGAGGGTCTTAAAGGGGCATTGTTAAATATCTGGATGGTTTTACAGTGACGCTCCATGGACCTCTGCACTTTCCCAAAACGTAAAAAAACTCATGTCCTGTTTTGAGGTGCCTTTAATTGTAAATCCAGAAGCAAAGGCATGTTTTTTTTAGTGCAAAAACACCTGACAAAAGCAGCAAAACACGCAATAAAAACCATGTAAACTGCAATGTGCTAAAATGCTCCATGTGCTACTTTGCCACACTTGGGCGTAGGGCAGCCCATTGAAATTAATGGGCTGCCCTATGCATGCCATGGGAAAGACGCACCAAAAAAATGTGATCTCACACTAGTCTAGGTGGGAAAGGGGCCAGAAAGTGAAATTAAGTCTGTTTACAGCTTCCCATCCCTGAGATGGATTACAAGAACAATGACAGCGCAGAGGTTTGGCCTACTCCCTCCCATGTACTTGTATAAAGCTGGCCATACACTATACAATCTGATTGCACAATCTTTTAGTTTTACCAAAATTATGTAATAAGAGGACCCACCTGAACAAGAGATTCAATTTGCATCAAATCAGACAGACTCTTGCACTACATACAGGTGAAACTTGAAAAATTCGAATATTGTGCAAAAGTTCATTTATTTCAGTAATGCAACTTAAAAGGTGAAACTAATAAATGAGATAGACTAATTACATGCAAAGCAAGATAGTTCAAGCCGTCATTTTGTCATAATTGTGATGAATATGGCTTACAGCTCATGAAAACCCCAAATTCACAATCTCAGAAAATTTAGAATATTGTGAAAAGGTGCAATATTCTAGGCTCAAAGTGTCCCACTCTAATCAGCTAATTAAGCCATAACACCTGCAAAGGGTTCCTGAACCTTTAAATGGTCTCTGTCTGATTCAGTAGGAATCACAATCATGGGAAAGACTGCTGACCTGACAGTTGTGCAGAAAACCATCATTGACACCCTCCATAAGGAGGGAAAGCCTCAAAAGGAAATTGCAAAAGAAGTTGGTTGTTCCCAAAGTGCTGTATCAAAGCACATTAATAGAAAGTTATGTGGAAGGGAAAAGTGTGGAAGAAAAAGGTGCACAAGCAGCAGAGATGACCGCAGCCTGTAGAGGATGATCAGGAAACGGCCTTTCAAAAGTGTTGGGAACTTTTCACAAGGAGTGGATTGAGGCTGGAGTCAGTGCATCAAAGAGCCACCACACACAGACGGATCCTGGACATGGGCTTCAAATGTCGTATTCCTCTTGTCAAGCCGCTCCTGAACAACAAACAACGTCAGAAGCGTCTTACCTGGGCTAAAGAAAAACAGACCTGTTCTGTTGCTCAGTGGTCCAAAGTCCTCTTTTCTGATGAGACCAACGTTTGAATCTCATTTGGAAACCAAGGACCCAGAGTATGGAGGAAGAATGGAGAGGCACACACTGCAAGATGCTTGAAGTCCAGTGTGAAGTATCCACAGTCTGTGATGATTTGGGGAGCCATGTCATCTGCTGGTGTTGGTCCACTGTGCTTCATTAAGTCCAGCGTCCACTCAGCCGTCTACCAGGAGATTTTGGAGCACTTCATGCTTCCTTCCACAGACAAGCTTTATGGGGATGCTGACTTAAGTTTCCAACAGGACTTGGCACCTGCCCACACTGCCAAAAGCACCAAAACCTGGTTCAATGACCGTGGGATTACTGTGCTTGATTGGCCAGCAAACTCGCCTGACCTGAACCCCAAAGAGAATCTATGGGGCATTGCCAAGAGAAAGATGAGACATGAGACCGAACAATGCAGAGGAGCTGAAGGCCGCTATTGAAGCATCCTGGTCTTCTATAACACCTCAGCAGTGCCACAGGCTGATAGCTTCCATGCCATGATGCATTGAGGCAGTAATTGCTGCAAAAGGGGCCCAAACCATGTACTGAGTACATATTCATGCTTATACTTTTCAGAAGTCCGTTCTTGTTCCATGTACAATCCTTGTTTTATTGATTGCATGTAATCTAATTTTCTGAGATTGTGGATTTGGGGTTTTCATTAGCTGTAAGCCATAATCATCACAATTATGACAAATCACGGCTTGAACTATTTTGCTTTGCATGTAATGAGTCGATCTTATAATAGTTTCACCATTTAAATTGCATTACTGAAATAAATGAACTTTTGCGCGATATTCTAATTTTTGGAGTTTCACCTGTATTTGATGGTAAATTAAAGGAGAGTGTACAATCAGATTGTACAGTGTGTGGCCACAGGAAGATGTGGAAATAAAAATAAGAGATGGTACAGAAATGAGGAAGGTATGATCCAGAGGTAAAACGTGCCCTATTCTGTGATGCAGTAAGGCAGTGCATGATGGGATATGAGGTTTCTTGGATGGTCACATGATGGTACAGGAAGTCAGGCTTAGGTGCATTTTTTTTTTTTTTTGAAAAGAGAGGTGCTGATTGAAGGCTGCCGTGGACTAGAGAAGTGTGAGATAAGCACACTGGAAAGGCTTCATCAGAAAAGACAGTAGAAAGGCTTCTATTTATTATGAAAAGTGAAATTCTTTAAAAGCTGTGTTTAGACTTGCAGGCTTGCAACCAGCTATTGCTCCAGTGTCTGTTAACAAAAAGAAGCTAAATGGACTAGGACAATGATTAATCAACAGAATCCTATATTTCAGGATTATTCTTTAACTGAGCAAGTACCCTCTGCCTTGCTATTTTGTGTTGAAACCCTAGAGCAAGTTATGACACAGATCTCCAGAATCGCTCCAATTTCTATTCACATGCACAGGATCTTGTCACTCAATTAATCAAAGATGTCATTGGAGTAAAGGTCTTTCTACAGCAGAAGGACTCAGGGGCTTCTACCTCCTCAATACACAGAGCACTTCATCACTCTACACAAGCTTCAAATTCAAAGCCTTCTTCCTATTGAAAGGGCAACCTCTCCCGCCCTAGAATTAATAAAAGCATTTTATTTGCCCGTAGGGGCGAAGGTGGATTGTCTGTCCCGAATCTTCATGCATACTATTTAGCGGCAAACATAGCCCCACTAGCCCATCTTCACGCGTCCCACAATATTCCCTTGTGGGCCACAGTAGATATGATGGACTCCCATCCGACATCACTTTCTTCTTTGCCGTGGCTCCCCTCTGTCCATCGCCCATCACTCCTAAGCCCGACATTGTAATGTACAGCGCTGAGTGAACTATTAGTGCTTTATAAATACTGTATAATATAATAATAATAATTAACACATACGCTTCGTCTCTGGGACTCAATTAAATATTTGGCTGGTCTTATTTCTGCTCACTTACCCTTGATGCACCTATTTCACAACCCATTGTTTTCCCCAGGCCTCGATAATCCTGGCCAGTTTGCGTGGTGGTCAGCCTATGGCTTCAATGACGTACATTCCATGCTTTCTCCCACCCGGATACTTAGTTTCGCGACTTTGCGTTCTTCACATGACATCCTGTCGAGGGAAGATTTTAGCTACCTTCAACTTCAGCATTTTCTTACTACATTATTATGAACCCACTTGGGCCCCTATAGACTGACTCCTTTTGAAAGTCTTTGTAGGCATAGACCTCATGCGCCAAGCATGATATCCCTTGTCTACTCCGCTGTCATTTCTTATCGGGCTTCCCCGGTTCGCTCCTACCATCAGCAGTGGCAATTGGAACTCGGGGGTTGTCTAGACCAGCACGACTGGCGGATCATGACTCAGGCATTTTCTAAATGTTCGAGGAACGTTATCCTAGAAAACGCCTACAAGGTCCTTTTTATAGATGGTATTATACGCCTGCCTGATTGGCTCGCTTTATTCCAACATATTCTCCGACATGCTTTCGGGGTTGTCAACAAATGGGCACCATGGCCCATATCTGGTGGACTTGTCCCAAGGTATGCAGACTATGGATTAGGGTCTATGCCCTCCTCTGCACTATGCTACACACAGATATTAATCGTAATCCATATGAGGCGCTATTATTTAAACCACTAGTGGGCCTGCTCCGTCCTGAACGGCAGTTAGCATTTCATCTATTTATGGCTACCAAGTTGACAATCGTGAAAGCCTGGAAAACTATGCTGCTTGACACCCACACTAAGTTTCTACAGATCTGGCATCCTTGGATTGATGTGGCTCAATTGTCTAGATTTGATCAGACCCTCCTGTCGATATAAGACTCTCCTGGTGCGTTCCCCTGGAGCCCTTTCTCCTTCTTTTCCTTTGCTATTACTTGTCTCTTTTTTTCTCCCTTTTTTCTCTCCCTCTTCTTCTTTGTTTTTTTTTTTTTTTTTTTGTTTCTGTTAGTTTTTATGTTATATGCACTGATTGAGCTACCCTTAAAGAACTGTGTCTGTAATGTTTTATATATCGGTTGGACTTCCTTGGAAGTTCTAGATGTAAAGTTCTGATATGTCTCCCACGAGATTTTATGCTTAACTTTCCCCATCATCTGTATGCGACTTTAGTGACTATCCTTGGTCTTTGCCCATCAGTTCATTGACTACTATTTGCTGCCAACATAATTCTATAGGGCTTCATTCTATTCCTTTTGAGACTGTGTTTTTATATTCCGTTTCTCTCTGTGTCAGTCTTTTAGTGCATTGGTTATGTCCTTCATTAACAGAAATGTACACCCTACTTTTTTGTGTTAATGAGCTTGTCTCTGACTGTTCATATGTTGTTGCGTTGTCTAAAATAAAGTCCATTGTAAAAGAAAGGGCAACCTAAATCCAAGGAGTGTGTGTGTGTTTTCTTCTTTCGAACCAACCATAATCTGTCCAAGGACGGTCACAATTAAAGGACTCAACCATCTCTTGTCTCAGGGAATAGTTCTATTCCCTCTACAGGACAGGTTCAAAGTCTTCTGGTCCAACATGTGTGCAATACAAAAACCTAAGTCCATCCTGTCCGGGACCTACAGTTGTAAGAAAAAGTATGTGAACCCCTTGGGATTACGTGGAGTTTTGCATGAATTGGGCATAAAATGTGCTCTGAACGTCATCTAAGTCACAACAATAGAAGAACACAGTCTGCTGAACATAATACTACACAAACATTAGATGTTGCCCTGGTTTAATTGTACATAACATGTAAACATTCACAGTGCAGGGAGGAAAAAGTATGTGAACCTTTGGACTTAATAACTGGTTGACCCTCCTTTGGCAGCAATAACCTCAACCAAACGTTTCCTGTAGTTGCAGATCAGACCTGCACAATGATCTGGAGTAATCTTGGACCACTCCTCTTCACAAAACTGTTTCAGTGTAGCAATATTCTTGGGATGTCTGGTGTGAATGGCTCTCTTACGGTCATGCCACAGCATTTCAATCGGGTTGAGGTCAGGACTCTGACTGGACCACTCCAGAAGGCGTATTCTGTGCTGTTGCAGCCATTGTTTTGTTGAATTACTTGTATGCTTTGGGTCATTGTCCTGTTGCATCACCCATCCTCTGCGGAGCTTCAGTTGGCGGACAGATGGTCGTACGTTTTCCTGCAAAATGTCTTGATAAACTCTGGAATTAATTTTCCCATCAATGACAACAATCCGTCCAGGCCCTGAGGCAGCAAAGCAGCCCCAAACCATGATGCTCCCTCTGCCATGTTTTACAGTGGGGATGAGGTTTTGATGTTGGTGTGCTGTGCCTTTTTTTCTCCACACATAGTGTTGTGTGTTCTTCCCAAACAACTGAATCTTGGTTTCATCTGTCCACAGTATATTTTGCCAGTAGTGCTGTGGAACATCCAGGTGCTCTTTTGCAAACTTCAGACGTGCTGCAATATACTTTTTGGACAGCAATGGCTTCCTCCGTGGTGTCCTCCCATGTACTCCATTCTTGTTTAATGTTTTCCTTATTGTAGATGTGTCAACAAAAATGTTAGCATGTGCCAGAGATTTCTGTAGGTCTTTAGCTGACACTCTGGGATTCTTCTTTACCTCATGCAGCATTCTGCGCTGTGCTCTTGCAGTCATTTTTACAGGACGACCACGCCTAGGGAGAGTAGCAACAGTGTTAAACTTTCTCCATTTGTAGACAGTCTGTCTTACCGTGGACACATGAACATCAAGGCTTTTAGAGATACTTTTGTAACCCTTTCCAGCTTCATGCAAGTCAACAATTCTTGATCGTAGGTCTTCTGAGAGCTCTTTTCTACGAGGCATGGTTCACATCAGACAGTGCTTCTTGAAACCAGTAAACCCAAAACAGGTGTGTGTTTTTTAAGGGCAGAACAGCTGTCAGCAACACATCCAATATCATCACACTGATTGGAGTCAAGGTTGGCTCACTCCTGGCTCCAATTAGCTCTGGGAGAAGTCATTAAGCTAGGGCCTCACATACTTTTTCCTCCCTGCACTGTGAATGTTTACATGTTATGTGCAATTAAACCATGGCAACATCTAATGTTTGTGTAGTATTATGTTCAGCAGACTGTGTTCTTCTATTGTTGTGACTTAGATGATGTTCAGAGCACATTTTATGCCCAATTCATGCAAAACTCCACGTAATCCCAAGGGGTTCACATACTTTTTCTTGCAACTGTATAATCCCTAAGCAAATTCTCTTTTATGTTCCAAAATTTTAAAGATCAGTTATCGATGCTCTGAGACAAGGGGTATACCTGGCATCTGTAGACATCCAAAAATCCTATCTGCATATTCCCATTTATCAATCTCATCAGCACTTTCTGCGCTCGGCAGTAAGAGATGACCACTTCATTTGTCACACTGCAACCTTAGAAGAGCAAAGGTTCTTGCACTTCTCTTTGGTCTTCTAAGAAACCAGAACATCCAGATCACAGGTTATCTAGACAAGTTCTCTTGAAACATTCATCTACCTTCCAGTTATCTGAAAATGTCCACAATATAATTCAGATGCTTCAGGCTTTCTGTTGGGTAATCGACTTCTAAAAATCTGATCTCCAATCTTCTTGTCTGGAGACAGCCCCAGTTCCAATTTAATTTAAGACTTCTCCAACACAACATCTTGTTGACTTGCAACAAGCATGCTCCCCCTCTCAACCTGCCCATGCTCCTGTTTAGCAAAGCAAGGAACTCACTAGCTTTGTGAATTTTCAACCCAGCCTTGACAATGGGGAAGTTTTTTTCTGCCATATCACTGGAAGGTGATTATGACAGATGCCAGTCTATTTGGCTAGGGAGGACAGTTCAAATTGCTCACCGTTCAGGGAACGTGGTCACCAAAGGAAGCTAAGCTCCCCATCAACATCTTGGAGTGGTAAGGTTGGCCCTGCACCACTGGACCCCCCTTCTTCAGGGACACCCAATGAGGATGCAGCACTTACATTAATCACCAAGGAGCACCAGGATTCATGCAGCTTTGAAGGAATCAAGCCAGATCATCTTATGGATGGTGAAACCATGTTCAGCAATCTGTGCTGTCCATATCCCAGGTGTGGACAGTTAAAAGGCTGAATACCTCAGTCGTCATTGTCTGAAGCAAGGGGAATGGGCCTGTCACCCCAACATCTTCAACCTTATATGTAAGAGACAAGGAGAGACTCCAGGCATGGATATTCTAGCCTCCTGATTAAAACACAAGTTACCTCTGTGGCTAGGACCAAGGTTCCTGTAGCACTGGCATTGGATGCTCTATTAATTCCCTTGATTCAGTTCAGGCTAATGTATGCCTTTCCACCAGTGCAAAATCTGCCTTGACTGCTTTGCAAAATAGAGCAATAGAAGAAGCCAGTGGTTCTCAATGCACCAAACTAGCCCAGAAGAACCTGGTACATAGATATACTCAGACTGCAAAGAAATTACCCCTGGTTGCTTCCAAATAGGCTAGACCTGCTCTCTCAGGACCCCTTGTTCCATTCTGCTTCTCAGTCATTGGCTTTAATGGCATGCATGCTGAAGCGCAGACCTTCAAGGACAGGGATCTCTGAGTCTGTAATTCCTACTT
This sequence comes from Staurois parvus, assembly GCF_062004578.1. Classification (NCBI taxonomy): domain Eukaryota; kingdom Metazoa; phylum Chordata; class Amphibia; order Anura; family Ranidae; genus Staurois; species Staurois parvus. The sequence goes on from NW_028318172.1 coordinate 2,381,645, forward strand.
TGCTAAAAGCAAGAAAAGCCACTTCTAGAAATATTTATTTTTGTACCTGGAGATTCTTCACTGCCTGGTGTGAACACAGGCACTTCAGTTTCAGAGATTATTCTATTCTTGTATTCTGGCCTTCCTACAATCAGGACTTGACCTTAAATACTCTGGACAAGTTTTAGTCATGTCCATTTTTTTTCCCCAAACCTCTTAGTTTCTTGTAGAAACCTTTATTCAATGTGTCTCTTGGATCAGACCTCCCTTACAGCACTCTGTGTTTCCTTGGGACCAGTGTCTACTTCAAAGCTACAGTTTCTATCAAGAAGACAGGCTCCCTATTCATTCTACCCTCAAGATGTTGCAAGTGACATTCTGCTTCAGAGTCCAACCAACGGTAGATGACTAGGGCAAACTCCATCTCAAGAACTTATGTTCCAAAAGAATAAAAACCTTCTACACTATTATGTGATCATTCTACAAAATTGGTGGGAGTTTCCTGGGCATTCTGACATCAAGCCTGTGTTGCCCAGCTTTTCAGGGCCACCACCTGATCTTCTGTTCATACCTTTTCAAAGTTCTACAAGGTGGATATCCACTCTGCTGTGGATGCAGCTTTTTGGCAGCAAGGTTCTTGCAGCAGCATTCTGTAGTTGGGTATGTTGTCCCTTGTTATAGTTGGGGCTGGTGGCAGAGTTCTGTTTGCCTAGTTGTTGCCCACCCTTCTTATTTACTGCATGGGAATGTCCCAGGGTCTATGAATATCAAGCCTGTGTCTCATACCTTACAATTAAGATCAAAGGAATTTTCAACTTACCTGTAAATTACATATCTTGAATTACAGTACAGTACACAGAACACCCTTCCTCTATTCCTGGATTACTTTACATTGCTTGCTATAAAACTGAGGATTCACAGGCTGGGGTAGGGTATAGGAGGATGCCTAGGGAGCATGTCCTTTAAAGCTTTGCCAGTGTCCACTCACCTGAAGGTACCAGCATATAACCCAGGATCTATGAATATCAAACCTGTGTCCTGTACAGTCCTCCCAAAATATGGAACTTACAGGTAAATCAAACTTGGTAGCTCAAAACATCTGAGCAGTACAAAACTTGTCCAGCTTAGTTTCCTATTAAATAGGAAGAGGAAATTGCACTGTAAAGCAGTGATAGTCTCTTTGCAAAGCACTAAGTCAAAGCTTTTAGTTGCTCAGATCCGTAACACAGGTACACAAAATGAATAGATTTGGTTGATGGATGGATCCCCCACTAGTCAATTTACTGAAAACAGAAACTGAATTTTAATGGTGTTCTAAAAGATACAGGTATTTTACAAAACCACATTAAAATAGAATGTTATTGATAATCTTAAAGTGATTGTAAAGTCTTTTTTTAAATTAAAATAATAAACAGGATTCTACTTGCCTGACTGGGGCAATGGTATTGCATAGAGGGACCTTGAACCTCCTCTTCTGGGATCCCCTGCTGGAGCACCTCCCTCTTCTGTGTCTGCCCCCACAAGCCACTTGCTATGGGGGCAGATGTGTGGGCTCACTCCGGAATTTTAATGTCAGGATTCACCCAGATGCCTGGATCAGCAGCTGGCTCAGCCTCTCAGCGTACTGCTAAGAGCCTGAGCCAGCAGCTCCCTCCAACTCCACAGCCCAGTGCTCCAGTGATCTCTGGAAGGGCAGAGCAGAGACCCGATTCTCTTCTCACTGAAGAACGAGACCCTAGTGATCAGCAGTCTTTGATCATTAAAAGTTTTAACTTTGCAAGGTGTGTGTTTCCCTGTTTCTTGTATTTTGCTCAGACCCAGTGCACTCCCTACTGCATGGTGTAATTAGGGACAGCTATAGAAGACTTTGGTTCAGTTCTTACCAAAGACTTGGGACTATATATTATTATTATTATTTTATTGGGACTTAATAGACAATATTACTTTCTTGTTTGTTGATTTATATTTATTGCAATGTTTACCTTGAGGTATTTGTGACCTTTATGTTTTACATGTTAGTTCTTCTGTAATGTTTATTATTGTTGATTACCTTAACACCATCAGCCAACTATCCTTTAAATGGTCTTCAAAGCAGGGAAATGGTGGGGCTTCCCAATCACATAACTGCTGTGATTGGCTCCAAGATCCCAATGAAAGGCCATGACAGTGATAGTTTGGTCAGTGTGCTGTGAATTCACTCACCTGACACTTATATTACCACTGGGATGCAGGGTTAAATGGAAAAATAGTCTGGTGTGGGAGGCACTCATTAGTATGACCAGTTTTTGGACATAAGTAAGGGAATGTTTCTCTTCATGGAAAACTCATTTAGAACACTACCAGATTTTTTTTTTTTATCCCCTGCATCCATCTACAGCAGGGGTGGCCAAACATTTGAAAAAAGGGCCAGTTTACTGCCCTCCAAACCTTAGGGGGGCCAGACTGTGGTAAGTGGGAAAAGAAAATGCCCTGGCATTGGAGGGAGTAAACAATGCCATAGGATTGGTGGTCAGTGAAAGGGGTTAAAAAAAAAACATCATTAGCGCCCCATCTCTGGTGTCAGTGAGAGGAATAGTGCCCCATCCTTGGTGTCAGTGAGAGGAATAGTGCCCATCATCAGTGTCAGTAGAAGGAATAGCATCCCATCATTGGTGTCAGTGGAATTAATAGCCTCCCAAGGGTCAGATAAAGGTAAGCAAAGGGCCACATCTGGCCCATGGGCCGCAGTTTGGAGACCCCTGATCTACAGGTTCGTGATTTTTACATTTTGCCAACATACATTATTTCTAGCTGTGCATGAATAAAAGTTATGTTTTAGGGCTTAGTGGGCTCTGTGCGTAGAGAGATTGACACATACCTCTCATATTGATTTGCCAATTGCTCCAGATTCTGCTCCAGTTTTGATGAATTCCCCTCATTGTACTTTGCTTTCTAACACATATATTTCTACATTTAATTCATTCTCTGCATAACAACTTGTGTGATGTTATCAACAATGTAGGCAGTGCATTTCCTTTACCTTCAGTGCAGTCTTCAGCCAGGTTCAGAACCCAGCCGTCTTTTCTGGCAGGGGTGCCTGGATCATCAATACTGGCTAAACATATTTTCAAATCTTTATGCAGGTAAAACAGTTCACATGTATGTATGTCAACTCTGTATTAGTTATTTGACTGGAGTTCTACTTTAACATTCACAACAGGACAAACAAGTCATGCCACCAGGACTGCTGCGGGTAGCATCCCCTAAGTTTGCACATAATGAAAGGGGGGGGGGAGTTTGGCTTCTTTACCCTGGGCATTGGAAGACCTTGTCCCGGCATTGCATGCCGCCAATATGCTTCTAGTGTGATCTATGCAACTGGGTGTAAATTGGAGATCACATTGCATGCCGCCAATATGCTTCTAATGTGTTCTATGCACCTGGGCAACTGGTTGTAAATTGGAGATCACATTGCATGCCGCCAATATGCTTCTAGTGTGATCTATGCACCTGGGCAACTGGGTGTAAATTGGAGATCACATTGCATGCCGACAATCTGCTTCTAATGTGTTCTATGCACCTGGGCAACTGGTTGTAAATTGGAGATCACATTGCATGCCGCCAATATGCTTCTAGTGTGATCTATGCACCTGGGCAACTGGGTGTAAATTGGAGATCACATTGCATGCCGACAATCTGCTTCTAATGTGTTCTATGCACCTGGGCAACTGGGTGTAAATTGGAGATCACGTTACATGCCGCCAATATGCTTCTAGTGTGATCTATGCACCTGGGCAACTGGGTGTAAATTGGAGATCACGTTGCATGCCACCAATATGCTTCTAGTGTGATCTATGCACCTGGGCAACTGGGTGTAAATTGGAGATCACGTTGCATGCCGCCAATACGCTTCTAGTGTGATCTATGCACCTGGGCAACTGGGTGTAAATTGGAGATCACGTTGCTTGCCACCAAAATGCTTCTAGTGTGATCTATGCACCTGGGCAACTGGGTGTAAATTGGAGATCACATTGCATGCCGACAATATGCTTCTAGTGTGATCTATGCCCCTGGGCAACTGGGTGTAAATTGGGGATCACATTACATGCCGACAATATGCTTCTAGTGTGATCTATGCACCTGAGCAACTGGGTGTAAATTGGAGATCACATTACATGCCGCCAATATGCTTCTAGTGTGATCTATGCAACTGGGTGTAAATTGGAGATCACGTTGCATGTCGCAAATATGCTTCTAGTGTGATCTATGCACCTGGGCAACTGGGTGTAAATTGGAGATCACGTTGCATGCCGCCAATACGCTTCTAGTGTGATCTATGCACCTGGGCAACTGGGTGTAAATTGGAGATCACGTTGCATGTCGCCAATATGCTTCTAGTGTGATCTATGCACCTGGGCAACTGGGTGTAAATTGGAGATCACGTTGCATGCCGCAAATATGCTTCTAGTGTGATCTATGCACCTGGGCAACTGGGTGTAAATAGGAGATCACGTTGCATGCCGACAATATGCTTCTAATGTGTTCTATGCACCTGGGCAACTGGTTGTAAATTGGAGATCACATTACATGCCAACAATATGCTTCTAATGTATTCTATGCACCTGGGCAACTGGGTGTAAATTGGAGATCACATTGCATGCCGCCAATATGCTTCTAGTGTGATCTATGCACCTGGGCAACTGGGTGTAAATTGGAGATCACGTTGCATGCCGCCAATATGCTTCTAATGTGATCTATGCACCTGGGCAACTGGGTGTAAATTGGAGATCACGTTGCATGTCGCCAATATGCTTCTAGTGTGATCTATGCACCTGGGCAACTGGGTGTAAATTAAAGATCACGTTGCATGCCGCAAATATGCTTCTAGTGTGATCTATGCAACTGGGTGTAAATTGGAGATCACGTTGCATGCCGACAATATGCTTCTAGTGTGATCTATGCACCTGGGCAACTGGTTGTAAATTGGAGATCACATTGCATGCCGACAATATGCTTCTAATGTGTTCTATGCACCTGAGCAACTGGTTGTAAATTGGAGATCACATTGCATGCCGACAATATGCTTCTAATGTGTTCTATGCACCTGGGCAACTGGGTGTAAATTGGAGATCACACCCCATATCTCCAGAGAGATAGCATTCTGTACATTTAAACTTTGGTGTCCTAGTGATATTTATATCTTACAGCTGAAATATTACATAACCACTCATCATGCGCTGTGTGGGTGTGCTTCTGCAATGACTGCTATTCAGTTTGGTAGCTGGTTGCTGCACACAGTTAAAGGTATTAGAAACCTATTGCAAAGATATGCACAGGTAATAACAAGCTGCTTCACACGTATTCAATAAGATCTCTGCAGATCAGCTGTAGCTCATTAAGGAGCATGTCTGTATGTCATCAACCTTGCAAACCCCTATTGTGTTTTACTGTATATCATGTCATAAAAAGGAGATAGCCAACAAACATTTAAAGAGGTACTAAGCAGAAAATGTAATATATTGCAGCTTACCAATCCTTAAATATGGTGGCTGCATTAATTTTAAAATTTTAGGCTTTTTTTCCTTTTATTTTTACCTGATGATCTACACACTAACACACATCTTGTCTTAGGGTGGCTCTTCTATCCATGGAGGAGCAAAGGAGACACGTTTGGACAGCAGCACTGGAGAGGGTAGTGTTTGATGGCCTAGAAGAAGGAAAAACCAGGACTGCTGTGTTAATGCTAGTGACAGACGGCATCATACAGTGGATATAGGTGTTCTTTTATGAAACAGATCAGCAGCGATCCTGAGGATCTCCTATCATCAGTGGTTTAGGAAACAGAGATGATCAGCGGAGAACATGTTCTCCACTGATCATCTCTGCACACAGATGGCCAGTATATGAAGGAGCGATGTCAGCCCTTCACTGGCGATCTGTGTTCTCCCTCCAGATTCTCCAGCCCAGAGGTGGAGTATAGGGGGAACCACAAACGAAGCAGAGATAATTTACCGCTGCTTAGTACACGGTGTTTGACTGATCTCTTACTGTAATCTGCAAGATTATAGTAACAGCAGCCATTTTCCAGTGTTGAAAGCATTTGTAGATCGCTTCTCTCTTCATTCGGAGAAACGATCTACACCGCTTTATAAAAAGGCATTCATAGGAGAACTGTCTCCTCTGAGAATGCTGGAGAACTGAGCAGTGGTCAATTACAGCTGCATTATAAAATGACACCATAAAAAGACTACACACCCCTGTTAAAATGTCAGGTTTCTGTGACGTAAAAAAAAATGAGACAAAGATAAACCATTTCAGAACTTTTTCCACCTTTTAATGTGACCTATAGACTGTACAACTCAATTGAAAAACAAATTAAAATCTTTTAGGGGGGAAGTAAACATAAGAGGGTGTGCACACTTATGCAACCATATTATTTTAGTTTTTTATAACTGGGGATGTAGCTGTGTTCAGAATTAAGCAATCACATTCAAAATCATGTTAAACGTGATGCGGTAAAAGGCCAATCACAGTGGCCTTTTACCATGTGACACAGCAGATCAATGGGTAAATGAAGTTGCTGGTTGTCGGCTGCACTTTCCTCACGCTGTCACAGGGTGAGGAAAGTACTGCCGATAACCGCCAATTGTCAGAAAACAGATTGGCACTGATCATCAGGACACTGATGATCAGTGCTCAGCAGTGCCATCCACCTGTGCCCAGGAGTGCCTATCAATGCCATCCACCTGTGCCCAGCAGTGCCGCCCATCAGTGCTGCCCAGCATTGCCGCCAGTCAGTGCCCATCATTGCTGCATGTCAGTGCAGCATCATCAGTACCAGCTCATCAGTGGTGCCTATCCGTGCCATTTCATCAGTACCGCCTATCAGTGCCCATCAGTGCAGCCTCATCAATGCACATCAGTGAAGGAGGAAAATTACCTGTTTGCAAAATTCTATAATAGAAACAAAGAATTACTTTTTTCCCCAATTTTCTGCTCTTTTTTTGTTTATAGCGCCAAAAATAAAACACCCAGTGACAATTAAATGCCACCAAAAGAAAGCTCTATTTGTGTTAAAAAAAATTAATATGGGTACAGTGTTGCATGACCGTGCAATTGTCATTCAAAGTGCGACAGTGAGAAAAGCTGAAAATTGGCCTGGACATGAAGGGAGTATAAGTGCAAATGGTTAAAGGTGGAAAAAGTTCTGAAATTATTTTTCTTTGTCTCATTTTTTTACATCACAGAAACCTGACATTTTAATAGCGGTGTGTAGACTTTTTATATCCACTGTATATATCATTGCACCTCATTACTCAGTGAAGGGGGCCCTCCAGAGGGGAATCTATTGGCAATGCGTGGTGTCTGGGAGTCCTTTGTGGTCATCTTTCTATGTCGGGGTTTTCCATCTGATATGGTGTCCAGTCACAGCAGCAGCTTCCTTACGCTCCACATTTTGATGCTGTTTAGATATTGTAGCCAGTGCTGCTCTGCCTGGTGAACTTAGGCTTTGGATATGTAATGGTGGTCAATTCCTGACCTCCCACTGACCAGGCTTTGCCTTCTGCGTCCACCAGATTGTTTGAACAAGTCTCCGGATGTATTAGAGCCTCCTCCCCTTTGGCTGACAAGGTCTATGAATATTTGGGAGGGGCCCTATGATTTCTAATGGTGGTCCAGTATATGACCAAACTTCTAGGGAAGTGTCATTAGTAAAGGAAGTACATTTTAAAACACATACCTTAAAGTGGTAGTAAACCACCATAAAAAAAAAAAAGGGGCCCCTGCAGGTTCAAGTCATAATGTACTAGTATGCACCACATACTAGCACATTATGACAGACTTCCCTGCACAAGGAGCCCTCCAGCACAGAGTTGTCACAGCTCCTGAATGTTTCTATCTTGATCCGGTCTTCCTTCCAGGTTCCTGCTGTATGAATGGCTGGCACCATGTTGATTTCACTCCCGCACATGTAAGTGGGAGCCCCAGTGGGGAGATCTGAAGGTATGGCACGGGTATGTCATCCCTTCAGAGCACATGCACTGGTGACGTCACGGGCTGCATCCCGTGTGAATATCTCTTAAACAGTGCAAGTTTAGGAGATATTCCTACAGGTAAGCCTTATTATAGGTTTACCTGTAGGTACAAGATAAAAAGTGGACTTTACTTCCACTTTAACTGTTAACCACAGCCTTCAATGTACATATGCCAAACTAATCTCTGTAATGCTTACCTATAGGCTCGTTAGAATTACCATTTACTTATTCGTAGTCCACCTGCAAAATCCCACAAATACCTGTTTAGCCGGCCAGTAAAGTCCACATAATGCAGCTTCCTTTGATGGTGTGGAAACGATGCTGCATTGCGCTTGAATTTAGAGCAGCATTGCTACTCTTATGTAGGCTGTGCCTGCTTGCACTACAGTGGGATGAAAAATGTGAGTTTTCCTAATGAGCAGTCTAGGTGCCCTGAACCCAGGTTGCATCTTATATGCACAGACTGACCCAGCTTCATGGGTTGAGAATGGGCCATGGCTTAATTGCACATACTGTAGAAGGGTTAGATCATTTATGTTCTCTGTGTTCATACTGGAGACATGTATTCTCACTTCTTGCCATGGTGATCTCTTTTCAATGGGATTGAATCTCTCAAATGGGGACACACAGTTAGTGAGATAGTCTTGTAACTGCTACATGAGAGTACAAATTGCAAACTCATATCTGCACATCCATGTCGTTGTCTAGGGTCATAAGTACGGCCTCTGGTACATGATATTTGGAAAAACTGTAATTTTGACTGTTTGTTCTAAATCACAATTTAGTTTAATGTGGATTGCCATATCCAGTGTCCAGCTGATATTGGGCCAGTGGTGCTTACCATGTACAGTTAGTATATATAACTAGAGTTTCCAATCTAATATGTGCTGTCATGTCTGATCCATATCCAGTGATAGACAGCCACTGGACCCAAGACAGTATCTCACAGGTATCCCATGTCTTGTTCATTTATATAAAAAAAACAAAGATTTTTCACCAGATCCCCCTTTTCTCTGTATTCCCTCTTTATTGTAAGTCACTTCATCCTTGGTTTTACTTGTGGTATGAAAATAGCAATATTTATATCAATAGCTCAAAACACAATGGTTAGTAAGGTGCAATTTACATTTCTCACAATTCCTAATGTGAGAAATCTATAACCCTCTGTTTATTTTCTATTTGACAGAAGTTCCTTCACAAGTAAAATAGCCAGCTATTGTGTTTTAATATTAAGTTACATTTTTTTATTGTGATCTTCTGTTGTATAGAATCTCCCAGCTGATGTATAGACCAGCCATTCTCAATCAGAATTCCATGGCAAGTTAGGGTTCCTCCAGAGGTTACTAGGGGTTCCTGGAGATGTGGTTGATTGGCTTCCCATCTGATGGTGCCTTTACATTTCCAGGTCCATACCCACTCTGTAGAGCCAGTAGCCTGACACCAGTGATCTTTTTGGCTTACTAACCATCACTGTAAGGGTGGCTATCATCCTACTTACCACCAATGTAAGGGGCATTCTCCTAGTGACCCCAGATGGACTAACCTTAGCAGGGGTTCCCATAGACCTGAAAATTAGTGAAATGTTCCTTTGGGGTAAAACAAAAATTGAGAAAAGCTAGTACAGACTTTTGCATTCAAAAACATGATGCAGGAGTGCACTAATCAAACAAATTACACTGCATACAACAGCCTGCTCTTTTTATAACAAACAAGAGTTATTTGGAGTGGCAAGGGTTTCTCTTTTTTTGCTTCTACATGACCAAAAGGTTGTCAAGCAAGCAAAACAAAAATTAGTAAAACACTTTGTGTTTTACAATATTTTACAATATTTGCAGCAGGCGCACCTCCCCAAACTCCCCATTGGGTCTTTCCAAAAAACATGAAGCAGAATTAATGGAGGAATTTAAAGAAATTTTTATTCCATACTTGACCTCTTATGCTAATTCTATTGTGGGGTTGGATGGATTCAGGTCTGAGTCACTCATAACAAATATACAGGTATCAGCACTACCAAAACCAGGGAAGGACTTGCTTAGCTGTGGAAGTTACCGTCCTAGTTCACTGGACTGCTCCCTTTAATCCCATAGTGGATAAGACCAGACCAGACAGGTTTTTCCCCAGGTCATGAGGCCAGGGACAATTTCTTACAAACTCTGTCCATTATTTCAATTGCCAGTGAGTGAGCTCAGCCCACCCTGTTGCTTTCTACTGACGCTAAAGAAGCATTCTACAAGGTGGACTGGGACTATTTGCTAACAACTGTATAATTTTTAGGATTAGGCCCTAAATTTTTTCACAGTATTACCTCTATATGTGCTCAACTACTTGGATAAAGGTTAATGGCTAAGGAGTGATGTAAAGAGTGATGTACAGTGCCTTGAAGAAGTATTCATACCCCTCAAAATGTTCCACATTTTGTCATGTTACATCCAAAAACGTAAATGTATTTTATTGGGATTTTATGTGATCACCAACACAAAGTGGCACATAATTGTGAAGTGGAAGGAAAATTATAAATGGTTTTCAAAATTTCTTACAAATAAATATCTGAAAAGTGTTGCAATAATTCTAGGGCCATAATTCATGGTTACCTCTCAACTGATAACCTGCAAAGGCTTTAATTCTTGCTGTATGTAGCTTTAAGCATCGTGATGTCAGAGCCCCTCCCCTATGTGTTATGCCACCGGGCCACGTAACTTTAACAGGGGGAATTCAACCCCATTTTTTATACTCTATCAAAAATTGGATATAATACAGTGTTTGTTTGCACTAGAATTCATTTTAGTGTATTTTTCCTGAAAATATTTGCTTGCTAAATAGCTGTGCAAATATTGTGTGACATAAACAAATTGCAACAAACACAATTTTATTCTTCAAGATCTTTGCTTTAAAAAAATCTATACTTTTTGGGGGTTTAAAGTAATTTCTAGCAAAAATGCTGATTTTAACATGTGTGCAAAAATTTTGCCCTGGTAGACTGGTGGTTAAACTGAAAGGACTGTGCAAAAAAAGAAGATGAATACCTTTCCGACAGGTGGCAGCTTCAATATTTGCTCTCTTCCAGAGCTCCAGGTGCCACTGCTAACCAACACTACAGGGTGTGTTAAAAAGATTGTCCTCTGCTGGCTGCTTTGGCTTCACTGGCTATTCCCTATTTTTCTACTGTGTTCAACAGTATAGTGATAGATGGGTCAGCAGGAGGAACCACAGCAGTCAGAGGGGAAATCATGATCCAGTACACCAGGAAGTAACAAATAGCTGCAGTATGCCAAAGCTGGAGTTGGGTTTAAATTGAAGACCATATGCTAAGGCATAGGACATGCAAACGGAGTCATTACAGACTACTGAGTTATTTCTGTGTTTGGAAAACGCTACATCCTTGGGTGAGATCTGAGTTACTGACCTAGAACTAGTAGGCAGTTTTGTAAAGTTATAGGTTCTTACCCACGTACCTGTTCTGGGCCAGTGGCTCAGAATATTGACACAAGAAGGTCAGATTAACAGTCAGTGAAATGGCATTTTTAGCAGCAGATGTGAGCAAACCAAGACTGATGAAATATGAAAGTTGTGATTACTAAGCTGTACTTTTGAAAAAAAGTTGTTTAGCTATGAGCCTGACCCATTGTCTTTGGTATTTTACATCACATAAGCTGGCAATGTACTTACACATTATTTTCATTCAGCCTGCGGTTGAACAAAAGAAATCTAACACATTTCAAGCCAACCTAAAGAGCACAGATGGACAAATCTCCCCTCCCAGCTATTGTATTTTGACCGCTGGCTCCAGAATATCCAAACAGTGCCTGCTACGTGATTGGATGCTGTTCGGATTACATATTTCCACCTGGCTCCTTTGACAAAAGTTGATTGTTCAACCTACTTTTTGTTGAGCCAGTTGGTTCTATTAGGGGCAACCACGACTTGAATTTCAGATGATTCAGCACGAATCGTTTGAAATTCAAGCCAGGTATGGCAAATGTTACAATAAAAATACATACATTCATAATGATCATATATAAATAAAATTAGCAAGTGCTGGATGTGATTCATTCCTGCTCTTTGAATGTATCTCAGAGGCTATTCTAATTATATATACTTTTATTTGTGCACTACGCTCTCCTTAAATTGCATGAAATGGGTCTCCTACTGAAGCCAATCTGTCCGAAATGTAGTAGGGACAATGGAGATTTATTCCATATGCTATGGCACTGGCCTAAGTTACATAGGCATTGGGAGCCAGTCATTATTACTCTTAATCAAATATTTGAAAGTTTGCTCACGTCAGATCCTAAACAGTGTATACTTGGTGTAATAGATGAAGTAGTCTTGGATGTGTTTCTTAGAAAGGAAGTGTCTAAAGCACGTAAAATATTAGTGCTTCATTGGAAGAGTACCACCCCTCCATCACTTCAGGATTGGATAGATCATATAGGGATGGCACTCTGCTATGAGCATGTTATATATCAGCACCGGGGCTGTCCTGCTAAATGTGAAAAAGTTTGGGGGGACTGGCAGGATATACCTGGCCTAGCTCCAGTCGAACTCGTTATGAATTGATTGCTGGGATGATCATTGCAGTGTACTGTTCTATTCCTCTTGCAGCACTATACATGGTACGAGTTAATGCATAGAATTATACTGCTGGAGGAAGAGGTGGTTTGAGATATTTGCATTTGTACTGTGATGCTTTTGTATTGTACAATGCTATTGAGGCGTTTCTGAAACGAGTTTACTTTGTTCTAATAAAGCTTCTCTGATTAAAAACAAATAAATAATAATAGTTAAATTATTAGCTGTATCTCACTTTCTTTTGGGCTGGCATAAGATTTATCCCCAACTGTCTCACACATGCCCCAGATGTCTGCACCTGTTGTGGATGTGCCCACACATACAAATTTAGTAGGATATTTTCGATCATTGATTCCAGGCTACAACTCACATTACAGCTGCCTCCTACTTTGGCACTCCTAGGTATATACATGATGATGAGCATTTGCCTCATCCTCTAAAACTACTGGTATTTTATCTGGTATGGTATGCTAAGGGGGAACTCCTTGTGAAAGTCTCAGTCACCACCTCAGATATCTTCCCAGGAATTCATCGTTAAGTCTGTAGTACCTATATACGAAACAACATATAGGAGAAGTAAAAGTGTGAAGTCTGGTTGCCTTGGGTAGGACAATAAACTTCCCCTACCACTCCTCTACTCACTTTCCTCTTTCCTATTTTCCCTCCGTCCTGGCATGAGTAATGGGCCAATGGAACCACATGTTAACCATTTTGCTTTGGCATAATGAACAAGGTTGTATAATTTCTACTGGTCAACTGCCCACACCAGAAGCCTTTTTCATTATAACACTTTATAGTTATTAACATTTTCTAATCAATAACTTTGAACCTTAAAAGAAAAATATGTTGCTTTCACTGCAATAAATACTTTACCTTCGGCTCTGTCCTCCACAGGTACTTTGCTCTACTGCAGGGTTTCTCAACCATGGTTCTGTGGAACCCTAGGTTCCTCCAGAGGTTGCCAGCGGTTCCTTGAGCAATAAGAGATTTATGATTCTCAGATGAGTAACTAATGACAACAATGATCTTTTTAGCTATCTCTAGGGGGATTCTTCCTGATGACCACACATGTAAGAAGCATTCTTCCCAGTGACCATCACAATAATGTACTGTGAGCTGTAAACATAAATAATTATTAGCAGGGATTCCTTGAAGACAAAAAGTTATTTCAAGGGTTCCTCTATGTTAAAAAGGTCGAGAAAGGCTGCTGTCTTGTTTAATGTTAGTGTTTTCTAGCTAAATGATGTCCAGCATTGTACAACACACTCTTTGTAAGCCCAAGGTTCCAAGGACACAACCCCTTAGAAAGCTTCATCCTGCCAACCTAGGCTCAAAGGAGAATGCTGCAGAGAATGGCACTTACTCTCTACATGGTTGCTGTTCAGGACCACTCACTATTCAAGAAGGGAGCAAGAAGATCGCACAGAAGACACCTGGAAAAAAGATCCTACTAAAAATGTTTCAAAAACAAATGCAAAGATTGAGTGGTGCCCAAAGTATAGTTGGGCTTTAAGAAATGCATTACTTGTTTTAATTAAGAAAGATTTAAAGTGTTACTAAACCCAGGACCTTGCAGTCACTCTATCTGGTCTCCCACAGTACACACTACATGGAAATGCAATTATTTTAGTAAACTTAAACTGCTAAATACCTTTTCTCATCAGCAGTTAGAGCAATCTTGTGACTTCTATCAGTGTCCAGCATAGCACATGTTAAAGCTTGTAGGCGGAGTTTTCTTTCTGCTCTAGGAGGATGCAAAACCCCTGACTTTGTATGGACAGTGCTGATTGGCCCTGTGCTGATCACATTCACTTTCCCAATTAAAAAAACCCTCTCTAGCAATACAGACTAAACTGAGCATGTGCAGAGTGACTCCATAGGATATGTCTTTTCAGGAGATAAGAGGGGGACACTGGAAGAAGGGGAGGAACAGAGAAGTCAGGAAAGCATTTTTAAACAATGCAGAGGATTAGCCCCTTTAGGTTCCACAGTCAGTATAACAAGCATGCTGCATATACAGACTGATTTTCCTGTTGTGGGTTTAGTGACACTTTAAACGAAAACCTGCCACCCCTGTCAATCGAAGGAATCATTCAACTTCCCTTATTAAATGGACTTCCACTGTGCCACATCCCTATTATGTATCATACAGAAGAAAAGAACAAGCATATTGCTCCAAAAAAGTTTTACAGGCACAACATAAGGCACAGCAAAATTATCTAAAATACTATAGTTTATTCTCTTCATTAAAATCAACAACAGATACTGTGAAAAACAACCCATGAATTGGAATGATTCAAATCTTGTATAAACATGGACCGAAAATAAACATCTATTGGCAATACCATACAATGTATATACACATAAACTGCCGTGTATTAAGGTGTATATTCCGAATCCAAATAGCAACGCATTTTGTGGTGAGCTCCGCTTCTTCAGGATATGGCAATTAGACTTGTAGATCATGTTACAATCCTATTAAAAGACAGTGAAAATTATACATCCATCACAAATGATTAGAATATTTTTTTCCTCACACATTACAACAGAGAGTACTCAAAATGCTCTGTGCTAAGAGGGTCTTGGATTCAGAAGCAGAACCTCTGTGTCCACCCCAAGACCCTCTGAGCACAGTTTATGTGTGTATACATTGTATGATATTACTGATAGGTGTAATTTTGTTTTGCCTCATGTTGTGCCTGTAAAAGTCTGATTTTGTTGGAGCAATATGTTTGTTCCTTTTTTTTGTATCATTAAGCTTCTTTCTTTTATTTTATAAACTGCCCTACCAGCAGAAAATGATGGCACCATTGGTTAAACAATTTGGAATCCTTGACAATTTTTCTTCCAGATTCTTCATAGATGAGGCCTACTCTCAATCATTTGTGAGTATTTAATATGAATGCCTTTTTGTAGTTTTTTGCTGTCTTCAAAATATTTATGAATCAGGAGTATAAAAACAAAAATGTATAAAGCACTCATAATATTAAATTGCTAGATTCATATAGGTATACCCTGCATCAAATATTAATACTTTTGCCCTTTGTGTGGCATAATCACATAGCAGAAAAAAAATACAGAAATTGCATTTACTTTAGAAATTCAAGCTGCTATTGTAGTTGAACTGAGCAGATATGGCCTACTTTTCTTTCAATCACCTATAATCTCAAAAGCCAAAACCTGTCACTACCGGACTACTACATGTTGAATCAGAGTTCTATTGGTAATAAAATGGTGATATTTTATTGATGATACATTTTATGCAAATCGTAAAGCTAAATGTTAATTTTTTTACTTCTATGTACAGATTTCTTTTGTCCCAAGATATATTGACTATTAAAACAAAATACAAACTGACAAACTTGACAATTTTCCTCCATCCTGCTTTTGAATTTGATGTTTTAGGGGACAGGTATTTATGATTTTTGGAACATTTTCTCCTAGAAGGAAGGGCATACATTTTTTTGTTTTTTTGGAGCCTACTTTTAAAAACAATCTAATATAATAGCATATTTCTAAAACAGGTTGAAAATAAAAAGCAGACATTAAACACATTGTAAAAAAAAAAGCATTGTGCATGAAAACAATTTTCAGATTTGCAGTACCATTATTCAAATTTTGTGTAATGTTGAAAAAGCACTCGTGTGTATGGCCTACAACAGACAATAGTAAGTTGAGACAGTAAATTACAAGACTTTAAGGAGAATATTTGTTTGGTCATTTATACAGTGAAATATTTATCATTAAGACGTTTGCTTGTTTCAAAATAAACTTTAATTTGAAGCAACAGGCATCTGCAGCTATTTAGATTTTACCCTTAGTAAATTAGAATACTGTATGCATATACAAATGATCTATTGTATTGTTTTTTTTTTGTGGCAAACATTGGTCAGCTCATGTCTGCACTGTCTGAGCAACTGCATAATCATTAACTAATGCTTTCAAATGAGATGTTATTACATTTTATAACTACAAGAGTCCACACTGATATATGTAATCTGAGATTTTTAATCAGGTAAACCATCAGCCAAAGAACACACTTCAGAAGCCAGAGAGCAGTGAAGATTCACAAACACTACACCTCATTCTGGTTTAAGTCTAATCTATTAAGCAAAATGAAGAGCAATCCACATTGTTGATTGGATCTACATGGTAAATACTGTGTCTTTAGTTTTTCCAAATTATATTTGGAAAAACATTTTACAGCAATAACGATGAATAATACGTTTTACAGGTGAGAGTTTTTACATCGAGTTTGGCAATTAAAGTAATTTTTTTGTTTAGTTAAATTACCGCACCATAACAGAAGCAAAATGTATGCACTACTGAGTTTTAATTTATTTTTACTTTGGTTGCAGTGATTTGCATCATAGTAAACTCATAGTGCTGGATGATGATGATGGCAGCAGTGTTATGCTTTAGTATTAGGTTTCCCACCCTAACTCCAGCTGTATTTTATAATGGGGGGGGGGGGTACTCTGCCTAAATTGGCCTAGCAATTATTTGTGTAGACAAAGTAGACTTTAAAAGTACATCCTAGCCAAAGCTGAAAATTAAATCTTGATATGCATAGGGAGCATATCCTAACTGCTAATTAGTTTGTTTTTTTCAGTCATACATTGCTGTACTACCCCCATTCCACCCCAGTCCTTTTGTCTATATTATAGTGATCCTGGAATATACCTGCTGCTGATGCCAGAACACCTTCCTAGCTGCTTTTCACATGTAGCTTGTATTAAGACGTTTCTATAGGAGACGACCTCCGGAGACACATGGAGGGCTCAGCACCTATCATACTGAACACCTGAGCTTGCCCATTAGGACAGCACCAGGCTGCAGATTCAAAAGATACTTGCTTCTTGTTTCAAAATATACTTTAATTTAATTTAATAGGCGTTTGAATGCCAATAGCCATTTTCAGTTGGAAAGACCAAATGAAATGAGGCACAGGTGAGTATGTGACCTCCCCTCTTGCCAAGGCCCAGGCTTCAACAGGAAGTGAAGATGGAATCTCCTTACCAGCAGAGAAGCTCACTCAAAGCAGGATCCCAGGACCTTTCTTCAGGGCTGAAGCCCTTCCAATCAGTTAGGTATTTGAGTTTGTCACAGGGGATTTTGGAGTCCAGGATTAGACGGATTTCATATTTCTGAGATGGGTTGGCAGAGACAGTGGCTAAGGACAAATAATGTGAGAATTTGCTCAAAACTAATGGCTTGGGTAGAGAAACATGGCAGGAGTTATGGAATTTCAAGTGAGAGGCAGACATAATCTGTAGCAAAATGGGTTGATTCATTTTGAGATGACATGAGCCCCGATGTAACATGAGCCAAACTTCATAGAGAGGACCTTGAGATGGATCATCTATGTAGCTAGCCAAACCCTATCCCCTGGTAGAATAAGTATTTCATGAACGCCGATCAGAAAGTTTCTTGTGCCTATCTGTGGATTAGTTGAGCTGGCTCTGGACCTAGAACCAGATTTGGTTCATGTTCTTCTGCATGGCATTTGGTGCCAGAATCTCAGGAGCACATGGCATGGGCAAAGGCTGTCGAGAGTGCTTGCCATAAATAAAAAATGAAGATTCTTGGATATTGGAGTTAAGGTAAATATTACATGGAAACTCTTCCCAAGGGGGAGAGGCAATCCAGTTGTCCAGACTCAAATGAAATGCTCAATAAACAAGTTAATTCTCTGCTTGTCTGTTGGATTGTGGATGGTAGACCAAAGAAAACTATAATGATCTGTCCAAGGAACTATAGAGGCCCATCCAGCAACATGAGGTACACTGGACCCTGCAGTAAGACACTAGGGGTTGATTTACTAAAGGCAAATTGACTGTGCACATTGCATAAGCGGTTGCTCTCATTTTCCCCAGGGTTTAGTAATGTGGTGAAGCTCTGATGAGTTCCATCATACAATCTTATGCAAGCAAAAATTTTTTATTTCCTTGCACCTGATTGGGTATTCTTTACAAAGTGAAGCTTCCCCACATTCACTAAGCTCTGGGGAAAAGGAGTGTAACTGCACTTTCAAAGTGTACAGTCTATATGACTTTAGTAAATTAACCCCTATATTGGCTGGCATACCATGGAGTTGGAAGATCTCTCGAATAAAGAATGGTACCAAAGATGCTGCAGAAGGCACTGTAGGGAGAGGTAGGAAATATGCCATTTAGAAAGTCTGTCTACTGCTACCCAGACTACCTTAGACCCTTTGACAGAGGGAGGTTTGTGATAAAATCCATGGTGATATGGCACCAGGATTCTTTCAGAGTAGGGAACAGAAGAAATGAACCAGCTGGTGCTTGGGTAGGAGATTTGGTTTTGGCACAAACTGGACAAACCTTTAATAACCCTCTACATCCTTGCAAGGGCCCAGTCACCAACAAAGGTGGGAAACAAACAAATAGGTTCTGTGGTCACCCAGTTTTCCAGAAAATTTGGAATTCTGGGCCCAGCCTAGTAGTTTAGTTTTTGAGTACGCAGGTATGAAAGTAGGGTGCTCAGAGCAAGGACTCGAAAGATAAATTCAAGAGATCTGAGTTTTGCTAATCAAATTAATGGGGCAAAGCATATGCTCTTGAATTGGCTGTACTGTATTTGAAGGTAATAACAAAATCAAATTTGTAAAAAGAATAAAAACCATTGAGCTTGTGTGGAATTCAAGTGACAGACAGTTTTATTTGTCTGTTAAAGTGAAGCTCCACCCAAAAGGGGAAGTTCCGCTTTAAGGACTGCCCCCCGCTCCCCATTAAGGATTGGCACCTTTGAAGGACTGTGCAGACATGATGTCAGTCACTGAGAAGAAAGGAAAAAGATTAGTATGTCAAGGTAAATGACTGCATGGACATAAAGGAGGCCATGGAAGATCCTATTAACAAATCATTTGAAAGCTGTTGGGGCAAAACAAAGGCCAATGGGGATCACTATGTATTCATAGCATCTGTCCCTGATGTTGAATGTAGTTTTCCACTCATCTCTTTTTTTTTAATTAAAATCAGATTATAGGTACCACATAGGTTTGTGAAAATCTGTGCCCAATGAGATGATCAAACAGCTCATTAATTAGCAGCAGTGGGTATTGGTTTTTAACCGTGGTAGCATTCAGTCTGCGTTAATCCATGCATGGGTAGAGTGAATAGTTTTTTCGACAAAAAGCCCCACTCCAGCAGCAGATGAGGACTTATGCATGACCCCTTTTAAAGATTTTCTGTGATGTACTTTAACATCACCTGGGTTTCAGGAAGACTAAACTTGGCCTTTAGGGATGCTGGAACCCAGGATCAAGTCAATAATGCAATCATGAGGTCTATTGGGTGGCAGCTGGTCAATCACATTTAAGAAGCTATCCGGAAAGTCCACATATTGGGCTGGCACAAGGGAAGATTCCTATATGCTGGAGTCAGAAGCTTAAGCAGATGGTGTGAATGCTGGTAAATGATACCTTTGAACATAAAAGATAGATATTCAGCAAAATTGAGATTTACAATCACAGGCAAACAAAACTTGGTTCTGTATGGGTCACAAAACCAAGTAACAAATAATAATATTTGCGAAAGAAAAAAAGCACCGCCAGTGATAAGCAAAACTATGTTAGTTTATATTTTCTAGACACCTCTATTACTGACATAGTATAACTCCTCCATGTAGCATTTTCCCTGTACCACAGACTAAAATGTAACAGGATCTTGGTAAAAATCCTTAACAGAAGCTCCTTACTTTTCATTAAAAATAATTTTTTTACAGCCCATCCAGTATTGTGTCTGCTTAAAAGAAGAGAGAAAAAAACACTTAACTAAAAAAATGTAGTGCATATCCATAAAAACCTGAAATTTCCAACAATGTTTTACAGTATCTATATTTTTCATTAAATAAAATTCCTATAAAATAGATATATGGAAAGCCATTGTTTCTGGCTCATAACTTTTTGGGCCAGAGAAGAAATGCACCCTATTCACCAATGTAGTAACCTACTAATATGCGTGAAAGTATTCCAGATTGTTATGTCATTCATAAGTTGTTGTATAAAATTGGAAATAACTGTATCATTCCATTCCCCCCCCCCCCCCAATAAGGACAGATTAAAACAAATCTGAAAAGGTCTAGCCGCTCTTCCCCACTCTCCAACACGTAAAAAAAGTTTTGGCTGGAGTTCCATTTAACAATATTAATAAATACAAAGTTCAAACCTACTTTTTGGAGCCATTTAGCAGATTTCTTTCCAACCCAGTCTGTACTATATTCTTTCATTTTCCCTCATGGTCATGCACATGAGCGTCATACATAGATCGAGTATCATACCTACATATCACGTATCAGGCACACAATGAAAACCCAACCTTCGTAGATAATGTTACACCTCTAACAAAGGTTATTAAAAACCCAGGGGAAGCCCTGCTACCTGCCCTCTGAACAACATATTATTGCTAGATGTATTGATGCTTAAACAGTAACATTGAACGTGTTTCTTTGTATAAAAAGCATTTTTATCACACTATTCATTTATCGCAACTAACACTTCATCAAAAGATCCAGGAGAAACACACACAGCTGCACTCTGCTGGTGATCAGTTAGTTTGTTTATTTATTTTATTTATTCACCAAATACAATTGTAATGGTAGTAATGTACAATGAGTCATTCTCAGAATGGCACAGCATTGCCTTATTGGATTCAGAAAATGGTGTATTATTACTAAGTCTTAAGTCCATGCAAAGGATTCATAAAGCTTGAATAAATAAATAAAAACAGGAAGAAAAGAAAAAAAGAAATAAAAAAAGGTACAAAATTAAAAACACAACTATTACGTCCCTTGAAAGAGGCGGTTAACAGCTGTTATCTCACATTCAGAGACTGCAAGGATTCCTGATACCATCCCTTGGTTGCAAGTAGCAGTAAAACATTCTTCAACCACATGGTTTAGTTAGTCCAAAAAATTAACTTTCATGGTCACCAGCAGTTCTAGACAGAGAATGGAGGTGCCACCACCAGGATATGTGACATATGCACACCTTTATCAAGTGACTACACTGACTTGGATGTGTATCTCCTTAAGTTCTAAAAGTACCAGTACAGAGGATATCACACTGTAAATATCGCAGTGTGTAAAATCATGGAGCAATTTTGTTACCATAACGTATTATACATTGGGGGGATTTACTAAAACTAGAGTAGATAACACTTGCAGCAGCTGTGGATAGTAACCAAACAGCCTCTAGCTTGAGCTTGTTCAGTTAAGTTTTGAATATGAAAGCTAGTTTCTGACTGGTTGCCATTGACAGCTGTTGCAGATTCTGTCTGCTCCAGTCTTAGTAAATTCACCGCACTGCATATATGTTTTAACAACAAATGTGTCTGCAGCAGTCAAGTGTATTATGATTTCCTTTGATAAAGCACCAGAGCTGTATTGACAGATTTATCATGGGATATCATTGCTTTATCTGGCAAGGTAAATATGGTTATAATTAAGTAAGCAGACAGCTAGCTGGGCTAAAGAACCTTTAGTTCAGCGAATATAAAAAATATGGTAACAGATACATGTTCCCAGTTAGCCATTGTCCCAATAAATCATTTTTTTTTAAAGAGGCAAAATTATTCACAGGTGGCTATTTTTCTTGTTAAAGTGCAATCAAGGTAAACAGAGTTATACATATAAAATAATTCTAAAGAAGGCGCTGACTCAAATGGGCATAGAGTAGTCTTCAAAATACACATTGCTGCTGCAGATCCACTGCACTGTCCCATCAGTTTCTGGAGATTCCTGAAGCAGGTTTAGGAAACATATACATTCATATGTTGTCAACTACCCTGGTATATGGCCTAGGTGAAGCCAAGACCAGCATTTACAGAATGTTATAAAACGTGGTGGAAAGTAGTGTTCAGCCCAACAATACTCAATGCAGTAGGCTCTGCCTATCAAACTAAACCCCGCCTGGAAGAAGAGTGGTGTAATAGATCTGCAGAACTGCCAGTTCAGACATTAGTCAGTTGTACAGAAGATATAGAAATTCTAACAAGGGCATATTATATATTAATGAAATATCTTGCACAAGGTAGAAATATGTGCAAACATTCCATATCTCTGGCTTGAAATTCTGAATGTAAAACTGAAAGTTGCTACATATGCAAATATTTACAGAAGGGAATACGGATGTAAACTTTTTATTATACATGAAATGTGCAGCATATTTCTACATGTGCACTAAAGTAAAGCTAGCACATATATAATATATATTTATATATCTATATATAACAATTTTAGCTGGATATAAAGCATTTTGTATTTAAACATGTACTGTATAATACATTAGTTAGGGAGACAGAGCTGACATGGAACAGGCATCTTGTAGCAAGCAGCGTATTGATGTGAATCTTGTCAGCACATACTGATTGTACGCATGTCACTGTCACCTGGGTCAGTTTTCACACATTCATGGTGGTGGCAGCATGTTACATAAACACCTGATAAGGGCACCCCCCAGTGACTGCCCTAAACTGCCATCCAGCCGGCTGACAATCATTCTGCATCCAGAAGGTGGCTGTGTCTCTGATGTGACATTGCACAGTCACCAGCATATATCAGAATTCAGATTATTAACAAAGAGTTGTTTATAAAAATACAAATGTAAAGGGTTCCTCTTAAAAAGGAGCGTGCTGGGGAGGGGGTCCAGGATGAATTCGGAAGCTCATGCAAGAGATGGAGCAAATAAAGTCTTAGTCTTGCTTGGGTTTGGACAGCAAAAGGACGGCCTGTGCCTGCTCTGCGCCCTCCAGCTGCTCTGCTTCCGACCTGCTGGTATTTTGATCATGAGGGGCAAAATGGGGAAGAATGGATGGTTGTCCAGTCTATTATTGTTCTGATGCTGGTTTACGGATAAACTGGAGGGGACATGGTATTAATAATCACAATTCAACCTATATATACACATAAATTTATATATATATATATATATATATATATATATATATATAAACACAGCTGCGCAGGTGGGTTCCCTGTGGGTCCACAAATACACACACAGCTAAAGATTATTACTTCACTAGAGACACATATTGTCAGAATAAAGTGCATTTCTAACAACCTACAGCCCCTGGGGTGTACACTGTGAGGCAGGAGGAGGAGGCAGCACCTGGCAAGGACTGGAGTTGATAGGCACAAACTCCATGGTGCTCCAGTCAACAAGCACCTTCTTGGCACACAGGCAGGTGCTAAGGAGAACAGCAGCCAGTGCATTGTAGGGTTGGCTTTAACATGAGTTGAGACTCATCACTGCCCCCAGAGCCCAGGGTGAGGGACAGTGACAAGGGAAATAGGAAGGTGCTGAAATGGATATCTCCACATTGGAGGTCATTGGCGAGGACTGAGTGGAGTGGGGAGCCAGATGGCACCATCAGGAGACCTGCAGAGGGTCTGGATCAAGGTGGAGGGTGGAGATTTGCCAGCAGCCTCAAAGCCTTTCCTTCTTCTCCATGTCCACAAACATGCACAGCCAAAAGTGCTTACAAATCAGGGAGGAGAGTGAGCGCTGGAGAGCAACCACTTCCACACCTTATACTCCGGAGGGAGACTTGTCCGACACCCCCTTCAGCACCTCGTCTATTCTGTCATCTTCAATAACAACTGAGGAGAGGGAGAGACATTGGGTTGGGGATCAGAAGACTAGAGCACCAAGAGAGGTGACAGTGGGAGGGAGGGAAAACAAAATCACAGGAGACCAAAGTGATTAATGAGATGCAAGGAGTTGCAAGATGTGGAGGAGGTGAGGCCTTGGAAAGCAAGCAAACAACATGTGCATTCACTCCCACACTGCAGCTGGCTGTAGTCTAGCAATGCACACACACATATGAACACAATGATGCATACACATGTAAACAGACACATCGTCCTTACTGCATTCACAAAGAGCTTAGTATATGAAAACAGTAGGGGAGAAACATGAAGCCACTGCAGCAGAAAATTACAGCTCTTCATCTTTAAGGGTAGGTTGGACTAATCGGATTACTTCCTAAGGAAAATAGTTCTAGTTGCTCCATATTTCATACATCTGGCTAAAAATGTATATGTAAAATTATATTTAAAATTCTAATACTAAGGATTTACAAACTGAAACTTAGGGAAAACTCTTTGAATAGAACACGTCACATGTTTAGTATGTCTTTCAAAGCCTTCCAGGCAGTAAGAGTAGGTCTAAAAAATAACAGGACTAGGGTGAAAAGACACATGGCTGTCAAGTTCAGCAATAAACTATTGGATTAAAGTGGCATCAAACCCAAAAACAAAAATTTTATATAAAGCAGTTTATCAGTTCTTGGATGTGGTGGCTGCAGGGGTGGACTGACCATTGGGAAACTCAGGCACTGCCCGAGGTCTCGGGATCAGTAGGGGGCCCCATGAGATGCCCCTGGTACCTTTTTCATAGGCTTTTTTGAGTTTGGGCAAGGACACAAGGGCCCCATGATCCCCTATTGCCCGGTGCCCCCTGAGTTGTCAGTCCGCCCCTGGGTGGCTGTATTAATTTTTTTGATTTCTTTTTTCTGTTTATTTTCACCTGGTGATCCAGCCAGTAACTAACTTATTGTCTTAGGGCTTGTTCACATGGGCGGTTGGCGGACAGTAAAAACAAGCAGTTGAGTGGTGGCTTTTACTGCAACCTGACCACCCACCTAAACAAAGCCATGTAGCTGGCTCAGAGCTGTACCCATGCTGCAGTTGTGATGCTTTGCAGTCATGGCACATCATACCTGACAGGTGTGAAGTAAATGGACATGAATGGGGCAACTGTGTGCAATGCATGTGGCTGCAGTATGGTTTTGCAGCATTTTGAGGATTGAAACACGTGCTGAGGAGGCAACATATTGTCTCTTCATTTCCTGTCAAATGCTGTGTTAGCCACATGTGTGAACAAGCCCTTAAGTTGTCTCCACTATGGATGGAGCAGCAATGAAGCCACCCATGGAAAGCAACATTATCAATCTGGGGAGAGGGTAGATTCTCTAGTAGATTAAGATGGGCATGTCTAACAAATTGAAGTCAAAACTCCAGCTAACACTTTTTAAGCACTTACAGCAAGTTTTTTCCTTTCAGGGTAAAGGTTTTACTTGTATGAATAAAAGCTGACCATCATAAGCACCCCTGTCAGTGCTAAAAGGTTTGTCTCAACCTTCTAAGTGCCACTTTAACAGGTCAAGTTGATCTGTTCAATGAAATAAAGGAAGTTTTAAAATACCAGACTTACTGGCTGGATCACCAGGTGAAAATAAAGGATAAAAAGGCCTGTAAAGAAAATAAATGCAGCCATCATATCTAAAAATTGCTAATCTGTAATATATTACATTTTTGGTTTTGGGTTTCATACTGCTTTAAAGCTACCATAATGATTCCTTTCAAAGTACGATATTTTGAGCTGGGGGCAAAATAACTGTACAAAAATGTTACTTTAAAAAAAGAATATAGCTGGATTAACTGTGTTTTTACCATAAAATAATGTCAACGCTGCAACCTTGCGCTCACTTCAATGCTCATGTTCTGGGATAAGATAGAAATTTTACTACAGCATTTCAACTTTTTTAGATTCGGCTCCCCTTTATATATTGTGATTTGATCATAATATAGATCTTAATTTTGCTACAAAACATTTACTTCAAAATCTGGCCTTAGGCCTCTTTCACACAGGCGTTCCGTATGTCTATTTTTCATCTGTCCGTTTATGGATGAAAACTGGACACCCATGCATTTCTATGAACTAGCAGATGTAAATGGATGATCATCCATTTACATCCATTAATGTCCATATTCATTAACAACCGTTTTTTTGAACAAATGAAAAATGGATGTAAACGGTCCCTTTTTTCTTTGAAAAAACGTGACTGAACTGATGAAAAACATGGAACACCCCTGTGAAAGGACCCTAAAGGAAATGGGCAACAAAACTTTGCCACAAATTTTTCAAAGCCTCTCCACTGCTTAAAAAAACTGTAGATATGATGATTACTTAGCTTAACATGTTATATTTAACATATTTAAAAGCAGTGTTCTTAACTCTAACCACCTAAATAAAAAATTTACATGTGTTATAAATACTGTCAAAAGAAGCAGTATTATCACCTTGATCTATACACTATATTTCTGACAAAAAATGTTCCCCTTACAATTGTCTATGTTCTATAGGCTGCACAAAGGAAAGGAAATAGCTTTACTCAACTGCATTTGAAAACAATACATCTCCCAAGCTCTATCAGCCCAAATAAACAGATCAATACAAACGTTGACTCACACAGGGTTTAGGTAGAACACTACACACATGTATGCTGCAGCAGTCAGATCAGCACCTTGGACAGCAGCATGTCCAGCAGCCAAGATGTAACACAGTGAATCTCTCAGCAGGAGGGATGGAGATCTTGCTGTAGCAGGCTCAACATGTGAATGTACCTGTATGCATCAGGCTGGAGTGCTGGGACTTAAACGGAATAGCTTGCTCTAGTATATATCTGACAGCAGAATGTTTATATAGCTATGATCACAAGTCACGCCATTCCCAGTGCCTGATACTGATCAACCCTGTGTGACCTGCCAGCAATCATGCAGTCTGATGATTTGTAAGGAGAGACTCTGTGGCAGTTCTATGACAATATTATGATTCAGAGATAGTAATTTTAAATAGGAAAATGTACATGTCATTAAATAAAATGGGTCTGTCATTAATCTAAGAAGAGCTTTACATTTATGTATATTATATGCATATATGTCTAAGCTCAAAGTGTACATTCTAAATGTATGCCTCCACATTGTATCTGATAGAAATTCTACAATCTATTAATATTAGAAGGCTTCCACAAATAGAGGATGACAGTTTATGGAAATCCCTCCGAGGAGTGAAGGAAATCTATCTCCAGGTGGAAGCAATGAATGGCACCAGGCATGCCCAGTATACTCCTGGTATGTTTCCCTAAAAATATGTCTGCTTACTTATTACATCCAGCTTAATGTTTTGGAATAATGTGATTGCATTTATCTGGCTAGCCTGTCCCAATATTCTGTGCGCCCATGTTTCCCTCTGATGAATGCAGTTTGCACCGTCAGACCCATAAACTTATATGGAGTCTATAGATACTAGTCTGAATTCTGTACACTTTTCTTCTTAACACATGTAAATGTGTGGAATTACCTCTCTAACGGGCAGGTTGCATCTAAATATAGATTTCCTCTGTAAATATATCTCCTCTGTCCAGAGAAAAGTAGCAGAGCTTCTTTAATGAAGTCACACACTCTAAATAATGAAATCACTTACACCCACAGACACAAGTGGACAGACCAGCCTGCTTCATGCAGTGAGGGAGATGAACAGAAAAATAACCACATATACATTTCAACTAGAAAATATACATTGCTTCATTTTGGGGGATGGAGGTTGGGAGAATTTAAAAAGAAGAAAAAGGAGCAACACCAAAAAACAAATGAAAGAACATTTTGGGGGGAGAAGTGGAGGGGGATCCGATGGGTGGTTTATGAAAAACTGGGGATTGAGGAGAGCAGACATGGGGATTAACATGGGGGCATAGCTGGGGGATGGGCGGCAGGAGGAAGCATGGATGAATCATGGGAGATAAGAAGGGTGATTGAAGAACTGAAAGAATGGACAATGAGAAAGAGCATAAATGAAGATGGGGATTGACAGGGAAAGATGAAGTATGAAAGACATGGGGGAGCATAGATGACAGATGGGAAATTACAGGCAATCTTTGAGGATGGTAAATTTTGGGGCTTAGAGAAGCATGAAAGAAGATTGAAGGAAGCATTTATAGGTGATGGGAGGCAGGAGTGAATGATGGAGGATGGCAGGTTTTAGAATCATAGATAGCCCAGAGAATATGAGGGATTATAGATAAAACAGAGAATAGGAAAGGAGTTTATATAGAGGATGGGAGGTTGGAGGTACAGATAGAGAATGGAAGGTAGTGAGATCATTGATGGAAAACACAATATTGATATGGAAGACTGAATAGATTGAAGGAGGGTGGAAGATTGTGGGGTCACTGATGGAACATAGAATGATGAGGGGAGCATATACAGAAGATGGTTTGTTCTGGGGTTCTGGGATTAAAAAAATAAGAGGGAAGCATATGTAGATGATCACAGGCTAGAGGGACTGACGGAAGATTGTAGATTATGGGTACAATGGATGGAAGAATATTGAGGGAAGCCTATGTAGAGGATTGGAGACTGGGGGGCTGGGTATGAATAAAGGATAGTAGATGGTGAAGATCATAGAAGGAAGGGAAGTGTTTGATGTTAGCATACATAGAGGATGGGAAACTGGAGAGACTGATGGAGACTATAGATTGTAGGTATCATAGTTGGAAGAGAAGGGACCGAGGGAAATATATATATATATATATATATATATATATATATAAAATATAAAATAAATATACATACATAGAGAGAGAGTTACAGATTGTGATGATTATAGATGGAAATGAAGGGCTTAAGGGAAGCATTTATAAAGGATGGATAGTGATGGAAGATGGTAGAATGTGGGGGTCACATATGGAAGAGAATGGATTAAAGGGAGCATATTTAGAGCATGGGAGACTGATAGATGATGGTAGATTGTGGGAATCATAGATGGAAAAGGAGTATTGAAGGGTGCATTCATAGAGAATGGGAGATTGATGCAGGATGGTAGATTGTGGGGATCATAGAAGGAACAGAAAGGATTGAAGGAAGCATGAATAGAATATGTGAAGCTAATTGAGGATGGTGGATTGTGGGGATCATAGATGGAAGGAATGAATTAAAAAGAGCACATACAGAGAATGGAAGACTGATGGAGGATGGTAGATTTGTGGGGATCATAGATGGAAGCGAGAGTATTGAATGGTGCTTATATTGAGAATGGGAGACTGGCTGAGGATGGCAGATTGTGGGGATCATAGAAGGACGAGAGAACATTAAAGGGAGCATATATTGAGAATGGGAGACTGGCTGAGGATGGTAGATTGTGGGGATCATAGAAGGACGAGAGAACATTAAAAGGTGCATATACAGAGATTGGAAGACTGATGAAGGATGGTAGATCATAGGGATCATAGATGGAAGCAAGCGTACTGAATGGTGCATATATTGAGAATTGGAGACTGGTTGAGGATGGTAGATTGTGGGGATCAGAGAGGGAAGAGAGAACATTAAAAGGAACATATATTGAGAATGGCAGACTGATAGAGGATAGTAGATTGTGGGGATCAGGGATGGCAGAGAGAATATTGAATGGTGCATATATAGAGGATGGAGGTTGGCAGGTGTGAAATTACAGATGGAAGAGATTATTGAGAGGAACATCCATGAACATCCAAAGAACCTATGGGGAGTAGCAGATTTTGTGGGACACAGATGGATGATAGGGGATCACAAATGGAGAACGGAATACTGAGATGAGCAGGGGGTTGAAGAAGCTTGAGATAGACAACAAACACACCAGGGAATTGAGAGATGAGCAATGTATTTTGAGCGTTGGGAGATAAAAAGAACGGCTGGAATGAAGATAGGTGTTGGGATGTAGATACAGCTTTACATCCAGTGGAGTAGATAGATGGATGGGTCTGATAGAGACCTGAACACCTCATCCTCTTACCTCTCTTTGCTCTTCCGATCTGTCCCAGTTTTGGGGGTCTTTTCTGCTGGTTGCCCCCAAAAAAAGCGCTGGTGTCCTGAAGACGGCAGCTGAAGGAGATCTGCCCCACCTCGGTGTCTGAGCCATAGTGCCCCATCTTATCCTCACTGTAGGGGAGAATCTCAGACATGTTGACAGCACCAGCAGCAAGTCTAGCAGCACGGAGAGGTGGCTGGACTGCGAGGACTCCGATGGGGATCCTGGAGTAGACGGCTGGCGGGGATCCTGCGGAAGATGCAGTGCGGGGGGATGGAGGATGAACAGAGAGCTCTGGGCACGGAGAGAGATAGATCGGCGTTAGCTGCGCTCCCCCAGCTCCTTCTGTAGACGTCTGAGGAGACTCTGAGAGATCCTACATCATAAAGAGAAGCAGTGTCCAGGTGACGTCATGGGAGGGGGGTGTGTGACATCAGGAAGCGAGTGCGGAATAACAATGACACTGCAGCAAACAAGGAATCAACTTCACAGAAACAAACCCCAGAGAAGAGGACCGGGCGGGCGGAATCCTGGGGAGGAGTATATCCTAGGCTGGGGTCCGGGGACTTCCTACCTCGCCGGGTCTGATGGACGGGCACCGAGCCGATTAGCATACATCGTCATAGAACACATGATCCGGACCTCTTACTTACATCGGTGACTTTACACCATTACCTGGATGCGGGTCACCTCTACCCTCTGACAATGCATGACCGCAGAGAACGTGAAAGGCATTCCTTAGGTATTCTATATATTTATATGTTCATAGGAACATGCTGTAATCCTTCAGCGATCAGCCAATCACGAATCGTCTTTCCCTGTTTCTCTGCTGTTAATTACAAAAAGGTGACACCTGATTGGTTGCAAGCCCTGCGCTGTCTTTAGAAATCCCCAGAGCAGCCCTTCTCAGTCTTTTACCCCCAGAGGAATCCTTGATTTTCAGCTCTAGGGGAACCCCTGCTAAAACCAATTCATTGTTGGTCCGTGGGTAAATGTCCCTGGGAAGAATGCCTCTCTGACAGTGGTGATCAGGATACAACCTCTACAGACAGCTAAAAAGAGCATTGCAGGGGTGCACTGACAACTGCTGGGCTATTCACAGAAAGAACATTGGGGAACTGGAGGAAGTACAGAGAAGGGCAACCAAACTGATAAGAGGCATGGAGGAGCTCAGCTATGCTGAAAGATTAGAGGAACTGAATTTATTCTCTCTTAAACGGAGATTAAAGGGGGGATATGATCAACATGTATAAATAGATTAGTGGTCATCAGGGGCAGACTGGCAACTCATGGGGCCCCTGGCAATAGGGGATCATGGGGCCCCTGTGTCCTTGCCCAAACTCAAAAGATTAAGGGGGGATATGATCAACATGTATAAATAGATTAGTGGTCATCAGGGGCGGACTGACAACTCATGGGGCCCCCGGGCAATAGGGGATCATGGGGCCCCCGTGTCCTTGCCAAAACTCAAAAAAGCCTATGAAAAAGGTACCAGGGGCTTCTCATGGGGCCCCCTACTGACCCCAGGCCCTCGGGCAGTGCCCGAGTTTCCAAATGGTCAGTCCGCCCCTGGTGGTCCTATAGTGAAGTGTAAAGTTATTTATCCTGAGGTCATCACAGAGGACAAGGGGGCACTCTTTATGTCTGGAGGAAAAGAAATGTAATCTCCAAACATGGAAAGGTTTCTTCACAGTGACAGCTGTGAAAATGTGGAATAGACTCCCTCAAGAGTTGGTTCTGGCCAGCTCAGTGGATTGCTTTAAAAAATGCCTGGATTCTTTCTTAGATACACAGAATATAACTGGATACTAAGATTTATAGGTAAAGTTCATCCAGGGAATATCAGATTGCCTCTCAGGGGATCAGGATACAGTTGCTACAGTATATACCCTTTGCACATATAACAGTCCTTGTACCCACAATACATTCCTAATTACTGTACCACAACTGACAGACATAAATAAAGGTCAAAGGGGATCATTTAAATATATATATACATTTCTATTGCATATGCTTTGATGCACACAAAAAAGATGTAATTTTGTCTGAGCCAACCTTAAAAATGAACTTCTTTAAGCAATTGCTGGGACAATGGTCAGAACTATGTAATGTACAGCATAATGTATAGGGTGCAGAGGCCAGGAGTCAGCATAATACAAAAAAAGAGTGCAGCAGTTGAGGAACCTTGTGTTAACATCAGAGTCCCCCTTATATCAGAGTCCCCAGCATTTCCCTATACATAAGGGTTTCAGGAGTCCCTCCTTACATCAGAGTCCCCAGTGTTCCCTTTTACACCAGAGTGCCCCCCTTACATCAGAGTCCCCAGACATCCTTTTTACAAAAGAGTCCCCAGAGTTCCCCCTTATATCAGAGTCCCCAGCATTTCCCTATACATAAGGGTTCCAAGAGTCCCTTCTTACATCAGAGTCCCCAATGTTCCCCCTTACACCAGAGTGCCCCCCCCCCCTTACATCAGAGTCCCCAGACATCCTCTTTACAAAAGAGTCCCCAGCATTTCCCCTTACATCAAAGTCTGCAGGATTCCCCTTTACATCAGAGTCCTCAGAGCTCTCCCTTTACATTAGAATCTGCAGGGCTCTCCCTTACATCAGAGTCTGCAGGGTTCCCACTTTCATCAGAGTATGTAGGGTTCCCCACTACATCAGTCTACAGCAGGGGTGGGCAAACTTTTTGACTTGAGGGCCGCAATGGGTTCATATATTGGACCCGGGGGCCGGACCAAGAGTAGATGAATTATGTGTATGTGTCATCCATAGTAAGTATAGTAATATTCCCCCATAGTAAGCATAGTAATTAATCCCCCATATAGTAATTCATCCCCCATAGTAATTCATCCCCCATATAGTAATTCATCCCCCATAGTAATTCATCCCCCATATAGTAATTCATCCCCCATATAGTAATTCATCCCCCATAGTAATTCATCCCCCCTATAGTAATTCATCCCCCATATAGTAATTCATCCCCCATATAGTAATTCATCCCCCATAATAATTCAGCCCCCATATAGTAATTCATCCCCCATAGTAATTCATCCCCCATATAGTAATTCATCCCCCATAGTAATTCATCCCCCATAGTAATTCATCCCCCATATAGTAATGCATCCCCCATAGTAATTCATCCCCCATATTAATTCATCCCCCATATTAATTCATCCCCCCTATAGTAATTCATCCCCCATATAGTAATTCATCCCCCATATAGTAATTCATCCCCCATATAGTAATTCATCCCCCATAGTAATTCATCCCCCATATAGTAATTCATCCCCCATAGTAATTCATCCCCCATAGCAATTCATCCCCCATATAGTAATTCATCCCCCATAGTAATTCATCCCCCATAGTAATTCATCCCTCATATAGTAATACATCCCCCATAGTAATTCATCCCCCATATAGTAATTCATCCCCCATATAGTAATTCATCCCCCATATAGTAATTCATTCCCCATATTAATTCATCCCCCATATTAAGTCCCCAAGTCCCCCGTGTCAATTCACTTACCTTTGCTCCGCGCGTTCCTCTTGCCGTGTCCCGCGCCGTTCCGGTGTAGCATGAAAATCTGTCTCCTATGAGGATCTGTCCCCCTCGACGTATCTGCGCATGTGCCAGTTTCAGGCATTAGCAGCCAATCGGCGATCTCCGGCACATGCGCAGATACGTCGAGGGGGACAGATCCTCATAGGAGACAGATTTTCATGCTACACCGGAACGGCGCGGGACACGGTGAGAGGAACGCGCGGAGCAAAGGTAAGTGAATTGACACAGGGGGGACTTGGGGACTCCAGGGCGGACTGTGAGAGGAGCCTAGCTCCGCGGGCCGGATTAAAAGGTCCGCCGGGCCGTATACGGCCCGCGGGCCGTAGTTTGCCCATTGCTGGTCTACAGGGTTCCCCTTTACAGTTCAAGGGGGAGCTCTGCAGATCCTGATGTAAACGGAAACACTGCAGACTCCAATGTAAGGAAGAATGCTGCAGACCATGATATAAAGGGGAACTCTGATGTAAGAGAGTCTCTGGTCACCAAAGTCCCCCCTTACACAAGAGTCCCCAGAGTTCCCCTTACATCAGAGTTCACAGAGTACCCGCTTACATCAAAGGTCTACTTTACATCAGAACCTTACAGTGCAAGGGGGAACTCTGCAGTCCCTGATGAAAGGGGGAACTCTGTGAACCATGATGTAAGGGGGAATGCTGTAGACTTTGGTGTAAGGGAGAACTCTCATGTAAGGTGGACTCTGGTCACCAAAACTTCCTTACATCACAGTCTGCAGAGTATTCCCCCTTACATCTTGGTCCGCAGAGTTCCCTTTTACGTCAAAGTTCCACCTTACATCAAAGTCTGCAGAGTTCCCTCTTTACATCATAGTCCACAGCTTTCCCCTTTACATCATGGTGCTCAGAGTTCCCCTTTATATCGTGGTCCACAGTATTGTTCTTTACATTAAAGTTCCCCTTTACATCAGGGTCTGCAGATTCCCCCTTGCACTGTAAGGGGGAACCCTACAGATACTAATGCAAAGGAGAACTCTTAGTTAAGGGGGAGTGCTGAGAACTCTGATGTGTGGAGGGGGACTCTGGTGATTAAAGCCCCCTTCACATCGCTGTAGAGGGGGTGATGTTGCAGTCAGTGTGTACACAATAAAAAAGAATGAGTGAGCGCTAAAAGTCAGTGAGCAGCTAAACACCAAAAGGTACCAAAAACCTCAGAAAATGAACAATAAAATAGCAGGGTGTAGCGCTTAAAAGTTGATTATCATGATATGATAAAGGAAACTATGCATCATATAACGTCAAGCCTTATCAGCAGCTTATAAACATGACAAAAACATCAATATATTAAATGATGACAGTTCTAAAGAACAAGTGACAAAGTGACATAGTGCAAACGCACGTAAATAAGTGTATTGCATCACTAA
Source organism: Staurois parvus (assembly GCF_062004578.1). Classification (NCBI taxonomy): domain Eukaryota; kingdom Metazoa; phylum Chordata; class Amphibia; order Anura; family Ranidae; genus Staurois; species Staurois parvus. Next base: position 2,416,797 of record NW_028318172.1, read on the forward strand.
TCAGTGACTAGCCATGTGCACGGTGTCAGGTATAAGTCCAAATATTAAGGTGCCTAAAGGTCTTCCGGATCCAAATGATTGGTGATAAGTCTTTACACTTTTCCTTATCACCAATCATTTGGATCCGGAAACCTTTAGGCACCTTAATATTTGGACTTATACCTGACACCGTGCACATGGCTAGTCACTGATTAGTGATGCAATACACTTATTTACGTGCGTTTGCACTATGTCACTTTATCACTTGTTCTTTAGAACTGTCATCATTTAATATATTGATGTTTTTGTCATGTTTATAAGCTGCTGATAAGGCTTGACGTTATATGATGCATAGTGTGTACACACACACTCATTGACCTGATCAGTGTGATCCCTGCCCCCTCCCTCTTCTGTGTGCAGAACAAGGTAAGGTATCACAGACACTACTCCACTTCTCACTGACAGCAGGGTACCTGTGCCCTCTCCCCTGCGACTAGACTGACTCATCCCAGCCCGGACTCCAAGACTGGCTGGCAGGTCCCCTCAGGCCAAATAAAAACTAGGAAGTGCAGCGCTGAAAGGCGGATCAGCTAGAGGAGGAATTTACATCCTCCTTTAAATGCTGGGGCCTGAACTTGGATGGTTGTTAGGACGCAAGGCAGGTAAAGCAACCAATAGTTTTCATAGGTGTCATCAGCGGCAGGACTTGGAAGAATAACTAAACAGCTAGTCCACTGCCATAGAGCCTACAGAGGGAAGCCAGCCTCCCTATTCTTATGGATAGTTTAGTCCCCTTTGTAAAAAATAAGGACGGTTGGCCACCCTGATGGGGCCCCATACTGTCCCCGGGCCCTTGGGCAGAGCACAAATGGTCAGTCCACCCCTGGAGCATTGGCTGCATGCAGCTGACTCTGCCAAGTGGCCTTGACCGCACAACAATGCAGGCACTAATAGATGGGAGGTCAATCAGCCACAGCTCAAGAAATGCCTAGCAACCTCTGGAGGATTCCTAAGATTCCACGGGTTGAGAATGGCTACCCTAGGACATGTAGCACTTCACATACCAGATAAAGCAACTTGTTTCCATCAACACTGTCAGTGAAATTTAGAACAAGGGAATCTGCAGGGAAAGTGGAGTTGTTGCTTTTAGCAACCAAACTGGTTTTATAGTAGTCTGTAGAAAAGTGAAACAAAGCTCCACCTTTGGTCCACATTCATACAGTACTGACTACAGCAAGGGGGATTTATTTCAGGAGTGCTGGACCTTGTGGCATTCTGCTATGGAGTCAGAGATTTAATGTCGATGTTAGCATTGGATGGCATTTTGTTTTCCTAAAGTGGTATTGAACCCAAAAACATCATATATTGTAACTTACAAATCTTTAAATGTGGTGTTGTCAAGTAACACACTTCCTTTCCTAGGCCTCGATTATACTTGCGTTGCCCTCTAAAGAGCAATCTGCATTGAATCGCTCTTCAGAGGACAAGTGACAGGCAGTGAGGAGGCATGATATCGCCACCTCACCCCTTGTTTTAACTCCTTAAACCCCCACCGCAATTGCAGGCTGTTGCAAGAGCCCCCATGAGTTGACTGGGTCACATTCAGCAGGTGGTGCTGCAGTTGTAGCCATGGCATATACACTCCCCTCTTCACTGCCTTTGCAGGTATAGGGGGATTTGTTGGGGCCTTAAGGTGCCTCCACTCTGAATGGAGGAGCAATGGAGACACCCTTGAACAGCAGCATTGTCAGTCTGGGGGGAGGGTTGTATTGGATAAACTAGCAGATTTAGATGAATGTGAATAACAAATTAAAGCCAAAGGCTAGTTATATATTTTTTGCAGATACAGCAATCATTTTTTTTCTTTTGGGATAAAGGTTTTTTTTATAAATAAATAAAAGTTGGCCATTGTAAGCAACCCTATCATTGAAAAATGCTTTGTCCCAAGCCTCTAACTGACACTTTTGCTGGACAGCTTGGTCTGCTAAAGGAAGTTGAGAAATAGGAGGTTTACTAGCCAGATCACTGGGTGAAAATAAAAGGAAAAAAATAAATAAATAATGCAGCCACTACATTTAATGCATTTAATGATAAACTCCACCCTACCGATCAAAAATGAAAATGTTATATCTCCAGCACTGTATAAAAAATACTTACTAGTCCATGGAGTCTAATCAGCATAATCTTGCTTGTAGGTAAAGTTCTTTCTACATTGCTTTTTTCAGGCGTTACCATCTCGAATCAAGATCTGATACATGCACAGAAATGCCATGGGGGTCTTTGCCAGGTCTATGAAACTTGGCACAATCCTGCGGCATGTCTGCACATGCATTGGATCCCCTGGATTTACTTTTTTTTTCAGCTGTGTAGGAGGGAGGGTGTGGAGGCAGGAGACAGAACCTTAAGGAAAGGAGGGGGTGAAGATCTGCTTTAAGGATTAGCAGGCTGCAATCTATTACATTTTTTGGGGGGGTTGGAAACGCTTAAGCGCTATGGATTCTAAATAATTCCCATGCTTTTGTTTTCATGAAATACTTAGTTTGACGCTTTTTTTTGGCTTCTCAGCACTGCTGCTCTCCTCCAGCCTTTTTCAGTGACTTCGTGTCTACAAGAAGGTGGTGTTGGCTGCACATTGCTCTGGACCGGATAGCTATAACATTGAACCATGTCTGCACAATGTGTGTCAACATAGTCTCTTGTAGAGGTATGTGTGTGACAAAGTGACAACATAGGAGTACAACTGGTAAGAAATTGTCATCTCATAACAGGAAGTGCCTATGCAAAGACCTTCATGGCAGGATCAACAATATTTATTTTAATGAAAGCTGAAAGTTTAAAAATATTTGGTGTTTGGGTTTAGATATACAATGTACAATAGGTGTGAGCAATAAACAGGATGCTTCTACTCATGGCCGTTCTGTGAAGGCAGCATGGATTTTAAAAGTTAAAGCGGAGCTAATTCCATATCCAAGGGTCACATTGCTGTAATAGAGTTGAGTATATGTGGACTTTAGTTCTGCTTTATATGTTTCCCTAGTACCTCAGTCCAGCGATCATCACTATTTACCGCTGTACAACCTTTCTCCTGAAAACATTCCCGCTGCCTCCACCTTTTAGTGCGCATGCCCTAGTGTGGATCTTTTCGTGAGAAAGGCTGTGTGGCGCTGGGCAGAGCTGCACACTGAAGATTTCTGGAACAGAAAAGAAGATATGGCGGGTAAAAAAAGTATTTAACACTTCACCATTTTTCTCAGTAAATATATTTGTAAAGGTGCTATTGACATGAAATGTTCACCACATGTTGGTAACAAGCAATGCAATCCATTCATACAAAAAAAACAAAACAAATAAGTTCAGAAATTAAGTTATGTGTAATAAAATTGAATGGCATATGGAAAAAAATATTGAACACATGAAGAAAGGGAGGTACAAAAAGGCATTGAACGCCAAGACACCAGCTGAAATCTATCAGTAATTAGAAAGCAATCTTGCCCCTTGTCAGTGCAAATTAATACCAGCTGGTTCAGTCTCAACTGATGGCCTATAAAAAGTTGTCTCAATACCATCTCATGATGGGTAAACGCAAAGAGTGCTCTCAAGACCTTTGAAACCTTGTTGTTGCAAAACATACTGATGGCATTGGTTACAGAAGGATTTCTAAGTTTCTGAATGTTCCAGTGAGCACTGTTGGGGCCAAATCTGGATGTGGATAGAACATAATTTCACCATAAACTGGCAATGACCAGGTGCTCCTCACAAGATTTCTGACAGAGGAGTGAAAAGAAGTGTCAGAAGAGTTGTCCAAGAGCTAAGGACCGCTTGTGGAGAGCTACAGAAAGACCTGGAATTAGCAGGTACAATTTTTTCAAAGAAAATGATGAGTAATGCACTCAACTGCCATGGTCTGTATGCACGCTCACCACACAAGACTCCATTTTTGAAGAAAAAGCATGCTGAAGCTCATTTAAAGTTTGCTGTACAACATTTAGACAAGCCTGTGAAATACTGGGAGAATATAGTCTGGTCAGATGAGACCAAAATTGAACTCTTTGGATGCCATAATACACACCTTGTATGGAGTTCAAATGGCACTGCCCATCACCCCAACACACCATACCAACAGTGAAGTTAGGAGGTGGGAACATCATGGTGTGGGGCTGTTTTTCAGCATACGGTACTGGCAAACTTCATGTCATTGAAGGATGAATGGAAACATGTACCAAGACGTTTTTGATAAAAATCTGCTGCCATCTCCCAGGATGATGAAGATGAAACGAGGGTGGACATAATCCCAAACACAAAGCTAATAAAACTCTCAATTGGTTTCAAAGAAAGAAAATAAAGCTGCTAGAATGGCCCAGCCAATCACCTGACTTGAATCCAATAGAAAATCTATAGAAAGAACTAAAGATCAGAATTCATAGAAGAGGCCCACGGAACCTTCAAGATTTGAAGACTGTGTGGAAGAATGAGCCAAAATCACACCTGAGCAATGCATGCGACTAGTTTCTCCACACAGGAGGCATCTTGAAGCAATCATTACCAACAAAGGATTTTGTACGACGTAGTAAATAGATTTCAGTTAGTGTGTTCAATACTTTTTCCCTGTGTCCTTCCATTTTATTATACATAACTTAATTTCTGAACTTATTTGTTTTGGTATCTTTGTACGTATGGATTGCATGGGTTGTTACCGACATGTGGTGAAAATTTTATGTCAAGAGCACTTTTAGAAACATATTTACTGAGAAAAATGGTGACCTGTGCAATACTTATTTTACCTGCTGTAAGTATTCAACATGAAACTCTGCTCCCAGCGGGGTGGCAGGAATATATTAAAGGTGATTACTAAAAGTTAGCTTGTCCTTTAACTGAATTCTGGCATTATTATACTGTCAATCCTCTTATCTGTGAGTAGGGTCATGCCAAGGGCAGATGCAATCTGAGGCAGCCATTTTTGATCCCCCCCCCTCCCCGGGGCAAAGACGGCCTTGCAGTAGCACTGTCCACTCAGACACTCAGGGCCAGTCAACTCAACAAATGTAAAAGTCTCTGCCCTGCCACTGCACCTCTCACACAGGCAGACACAGTGGCTGAATAGTGTTGTGTCCAGTGATGCTAAACCTGTGATTTTATCAGGGTCAGCATTACTGAGCTGCACTGAGAACTGGATAACTGGTATGGATACTCTGGCCTTGGCGCTGTGAGCCCCATCATGCAATCAGGAGTACTAGCGGAAATCGCCTACGTTGGTCTCATTGGTGTTTTGGACTTGCCTAAGGGCAGGGCAGGCTTTTCCTGCATTTTCTACACATGGATAGGACAAATCAAAAGGGGAAAGGGCTGGGGCTTCACATCAAAACTTGAGTACATGAAAGCAAATCTATACTTAAAGTGCAGAGCAAATACCTCTGATTACTGCAACTGTGCTCTGCATTTTAAGAGTAATTCCTATCATTCAGGCTGTGGTGTGGAGTTTGTGATGTCATAAAGAGTGTTCTTTGCTACAGAGAACACTTTATGATAGAAGGAGGAGACGGATATAGGACTATGACAGGTCCCATTACTAGTCTTCTCCTAGCACTATTTTACATAGTTTCAAACCAAGGAATGGATATTCATTTATTTACTTAATTACATGTTCCTAAAAAGCAGTAAAAGAGCTCTAAATCCAAAACCAAACTATGACATTTGTAGCTGCTTGTATTGTGGTGTTATTTATTCTCAAAGATCACATCTAAGATTCTAGTCGGGTATTAGTGCTTAGACAACCTATTTTCTTCTAGCCTCACAGGTGCATAAGACATATCCAGGCTACTAGTGTCTGATGATTGGGTTATATCAATTGTGTTACCAGCAAGTGGAATCAAGGAATTTGTACGCTAGTGGGTAATATTTGGCATGGTGGTTGTCTCACAAACACACAGCACTCTTGAATGGATGAAAAAGTGGGCATATGCAAAACAGCAGCTGCAAAATGTTTACTACGTCTACTTTAAGAGAAATCTGGCACAAGAAAGTATGAGGTCTGATATTCAAAAATGCTAGTTTTTTGGCTATTCTGATTCACTGGTTTTAATATTTTCTTACTAGACAAAGGTAAGTCACAAGTCTTATCTGCATACATGTTGTGGGTTAGTGACAAACAAGAGGGTCAGCTCAACACACAGGTAACTAGCATTTATAAAGGAGATTAGGGCAAGTTTACTTAAATTAAAGGATAATTCCACCTTTTACAAAATATTAATGCACCCGTATTGGCAAAGCAAAATTCTGCACTTATTATATTTTTGCTTTTGGTCCTGCAAAGCATTGCAACTGTGATCAGTGGATTGCAGGTGCAATGCTTTGGCTCCTGCAGACTCTTCTTCCAGCCCTAGGTCTGTACGAAGGTATAGACTTTTGCTTATGAAGCTGGAGAAAGTAAAAAATCGACTGCAAGCATGGCAAGGTCACCACACTCCATTGATAACTACAGCCCCTCTGCCGCAGTGGCAAATGGGACTACTCAGGATCTCTGAGAATTGACAATGAATGTGCCCATGTGGATGGAGCCACACACTGCTATGCCAAATTTGAAAAGGACAGGAGCCGGTAGGGAGAAGCATCACGCAATTCTGTAATGGGGGTGAGGAGGCAGGCGGGGATTGGGGACAGCTTATAACATTACCTGCAGTTTCATTTGTGCTCAGGAGGGTAGTCCCATCCTTAATGTCATGGTGTAATTGTGCAATGCATCCTTATGACACTTAATTTACTGTATGTGTGTAAGCAGGTGCTTCCAGGTGGTTTACTGCATTGTACAGTTAGGTCCATATATATTTGGACACAGGCACAATTTTAGTTTTTTTTCATGTATAGTCCAAACCATATTCAAGTTAAAGTTATATACTGGATATGGGCTGAAAGTACACACTCTCAGGTTTAATTTGAGGATATGTATGTCCAAATTGGAGGAAGGGTTTAGGAATTACAGCTCCTAAGAGTAGCAATCCCCACCTTTTCAAGGGACCAAAAGTGATTGGACAATTGAATCAAAAGCTGTTTCATGGCCAGGTGTGGGCTACTCCTTCATTATTTCTTCATCTATTAAGCAGGTAAAAGGTCTGGAGTTGATTCTAAGTGTGGTGTTTGCATTTGGAATCTATTGCTGAGAACCTACATTATGCGTTCAAAGGAGCTGTCCATGCAAGTGAAACAGGCCATTGTAAGGCTTCAAAAATGAAACAAATCCATCAGAGATTTAGCAGCAACATTAGTAGTGGCCAAATCAACAGTTTGGTACATTCTGAAGAAAGAAGAATGCACTGGTGAGCTCAGCAACATAAAAAGGCATGGACGTCCATGGAAGACAACTGTGGTGGATGATCACAGGATCCTCTCTATGGTAAAGAAAAACCTATTCACAACATCCAGACAAGTGAAGGACACTCTCCAGGAGGTGGACGTATCATTGTCAAAGTCTACAATCAAGAGAAGACTTCATGAGAGCAAATACAGCGGGTTCACCACAAGGTGCAAACCAATCATAAGCCTGAAGAATAGAAAAAGCCAGATTAGACTTTGCCAAAAAACATCTAAAAAAGCCAGCCCAGTTCTGGAAAAGCATTATTTGAACAGATGAAACTAAGATTAATCTGTACCAGAATGACGGGAAGAAAAAAGTGTGGAGAAGGCTTGGAACAGCTCATGATCCAAAGCACACAACATCATCTGTAAAACATGGTGGAGTTTGTGTGATGGCATTGGCATGCATAGCTTCCAGTAGCACTTGGTCTTTGGTGTTTATTGATGATGTGAGAGAAGCAGCCGGATAAATTCTGCAGTGTTTAGAGATATACTGTCAGCCCAGACTCAGCCAAATGCAGCAAAGTTGATTGGAAAGCGTTTCACAGTACAGATGGACAATGATCCAAAGCACAATGCAAAAGCAACCCAGGAGTTTTTGAAGGAAGAGAAATTGAACATTCTGCAATGGCCAAGTCAATCACCTGATCTCAATGATATGGACTTTTGATATAGACTTTTACCATAACTTATGGACTTAAGCAGGCCCAGACTGTCCATAGGGTAAACCGGGCATTCGTCTGGTGGGCTGGGGCCATAATTCCGCAAGAGCTGGCTAATTTGACAGAGGAGGGCTGTCTTTAACATGGGGTCCCTTGAGCTCCTTGTGCCCCTTGAGCATGCATTTCACTTGCTGAAGGCAAAACTAAAGGCAGAAAGACCCACAAACAAAGAACAACTGAAGACAGCTGCAGTTAGAGCCTGACAAAACATCAGAAAGGAGGAAACCCAGTCTTTGGTAATGTCCATGGGTTCCAGACTTCAAGCAATCATTGCCAGTAAAGAATTCTCAACAAAATATTAAAAAAGAAGCTGTAATTCCTAAACCCTTCCTCCAATTTGGATGTATATACCCTCAAATTAAACCTGAGAGTGTGCACTTTCATTCCATTATAGAACTATATCTTGAATATGTTTTGGTAAATACCTGAAAAAAACTAAAATTGTACCTGTATCCAAATACTGTATACATGGACCTAACTGTATTTTTTTTACTATTGTGGTTTTGAATGCTTTGTTTGCATTCCTTTGTAAAACTGTATATTCTATTGTGAGGTAATTGCACTTTTTATTTGTACTTTCCCTGCTAAGGTTGTACTCCCTGGGAGGTAAGGCTTAACAGGTTAACACTGCTGGCCAGATTTTCCTAGACTGTTTGGAGAAGTACCACCCTCTGCTAGGGTAAGCACATAAAAACAGAGGGAACCACCTCCCAGGGGTGCAGCAGTAAATAAGATGGCTGGAGGTACAGTTGCAGGTTTTTCCACTTAAGGAACAGAAGGCTGCTTAGGATGTGAACTAGTTCTTGCACTTAACCCCCCTCCCCGCGGGAGCACAGTAGGGGTTCCAGGGATATGGACTTTTACCACAACTAATGGACTTAAGCAGGCCCAGGCTGTTCATAGGGTAAACCGGGCATTCGTCTGGTGGGCCAGGGCCGTAATTCCGCAAGAGCTGGCTAATGTGATAGAGCAGGGCTGTCTTTAAAATGGGACCCCTTGAGCCCCTTGTCATGGAGAGTACTGGTCTGGTGGTGGTGGGAGCAGGCAGGCAGCGAAAGCCTCTGCTGCCACCGAGCTAAAATCGGTGCATGCAACGGTGTCATTAGGGTGTGGGCAGGATGATAGCACCTTGCTCCACCTATCTTCCCAGCTTGGTGAGCAGGCGGTCCCGGAGATGGAGACCGCAGGGAAGGGTGTCTAGGACTGAGAGCCCGGGAGGAAGAAGGTTTCCCTCACCCCCGAAGAGGAGAGCAGCAGTGGGTGCAGTATCCCCGGTGCCTCCCAGAGCCTTGAACATCCTGCTGGAAGGAAGGTACCGAGCATACAGGGATTGGGACAGGGGGGCACAGGAGGGATGCAGACAGGGACAGGACTAGAAGTCTCTCTTTCTCATCTCCCCTCTTCCTCTGTCTCACCCACCTCTCTTTCTCTCATCTTCTGCTCTCTCCCACCCCCTCTCTCTTTCACCCCCATCTCTCTTTCTCTCCCCCTTCTCTCATCCCCCCACTCTTTTTTTTCTACCCTCTCTCTCACCTCTGTCTCCATCTCTCACCCCCCCCTCTGTCACCCTCCTTTCCCTTCTTCCCCCCTTTCTCTTTCACACCCCCATCTCTCTCTCTTACTCCCCTCTCTCTCACCCCCCTCACCTTTCTCTCTCCCCTTTCACTGTCACCCCGTCTCTCTTTCTCTCACCCCGTCTGTCTCTCTCACTAAAATGCCCAGTTCTATTTTTTGTCCCAGACCAGGCCTGAACTTAAGGACTTTCTCACCTTTATAAGGTATGGCTACCTCATGGGCATTTAGGGGCACCAGGAAAACAGCTATGGGGCTCTTAACAGAACATATACAGGAATGTATATTGAAGATACCGTGTGAAATGTTTATTTGATAGATTTTAACAACTTCAGTAAAGAATGTTTATTGTTATTCAACGTGGCCTGGTCTGAAGACACACCTAAAGGGGTGCAATACATGTATGGCATATCACAAAAACCAGGGCTTGATAAGGGGACAAAAAGAGATAGAGAAGATACAGTACTAATCTCTAAAGTACTGTGAAGCTTTTCAGAGGAGGCTTTATTGCCATTGCTAACATCTACTGGTGACTTTGCAAAGGTGACAGAGGCCCTGGTAGTGAAGCAGCTTTTGTATTTAGACTCCTTCCCTAGCAACCAGAACCCTAATACTGGATCCAACCTCGCAGTAGGGGCTCAGCCTGGGAGTCTTTGAACATGGAGTGAGGCCTTAGGAGAAGAGTAAGCACGGGTTATGTACAGAGTATAACTTCCTAGTATTCATGTGAAACATATAAATCAATGTCACTGGGAGTGAGGTGACTGGGCTGTTGGAGTCTAGCGGTAATGGTTCAGAAATTCTGCACAATATAAAGAGAGAAGAGTTAAGAAGTGTATCGTTGACTATCATCTGTAGTGCATAGAGTGTAAGTAGGAAGTGATGTTCTGTAGTGAATAATGTGAAGAGTATAGAAGTTGGGCCATAGATTACAAGGAGGTAATTGTGTTCTTCTGCAGATGCATAGCTTTTAAATTGTCCAAAACGCCAACTTTGCATTAAATGGCAGCCTCAGCCCACCTTTGCAGCACTAGCGAGCGCTCTCTCTAGCCCCCACATGGGTGCAGCATGCCCCTCCCACATGTGTCCGTAAGAACCGAGAGTAATGAAATCAGAGCTGGATACCATGGTATTTTCATATATGAGAGAGCAATGACACTTCTCTATCATTAATTTGTAGCATTAAATGCTACATACACAATCCTAAATTAATTCATGAAATGGAGTTAATGTAATCATTCTCTGTTGGGATTACATCTCATATTCACATTTAAAGAGATAAAAAGGTGTTTCAAAACCTACAGAAAAGTTATTCCACTGTGCCTGTTTATCCCCCAGCGTTCTCAGTATGTTCATTTAAAAACGATAAAATAATTTGGTCACGACTGTCAATGGCATCAGGTTGAATTCTTCAGTGTGACTATCTCTATTTTTAAAAAAGGAGAGAAAGACATCTCTGCAAAGAAAACAATAATACTTGCCTATTCCACTGCCTACGCTGCAGGACACGCTGTGTTCAAAATTGAAGCTTGCGTAAGAATGTTCAGCATTCCTCCTGTGGTTTCCTCCAATGGCCCCTATGTCACTACAGGACACAGTCCTGAAGATCTTTCAGCAAGTTTGGATCCTCAGCACAGGGGAATTTGGTAGCGTGACACATATTAACTGCTTGCTTTGCAGGGAAGCCTTTTTTCCCTTTCTTTTAAAATGGCAGACATAGCCATTATAACAGTGTTACACAAGTGTACAGTAAATACAGCTACAAAGAAAAGTAAATCACTGAAAATAGAAAAATTATAATAGAATAAACCATAAAATGTGATAAAAACATTTACTGAAAAGTGAGATTCATTCACCACAGTAACTAAAAGCCCCATACTGAATATGAATACACACAAGACATGAAAGAAGTATTTCTGTATCAGGAGAATATCTATTGTGCTTATACAGTAGATCACAACTGAGCTATTCAATTTGGTACACGGTTCACAGAAGCAGGCATTCACTCTTTGGAGGAAAAGCACTGTTCAAATGCATAAAAGGACAAAAGTCAAGCAGCAGCATTACATCCATTTGTGCACATGGCAAAAATATTAGACAGACGCACACACACGCCACTTTTACACTACCCTATGTCGCTAAACTAACTGCTTTGGGGTCTAGTGAAGGCAATCAAAGTTTCAAGTAAACATGGCAGTATTATTTAAGCAAATGTAAACCCAATTAAATTAAATTCAGTCTGCTAAAATGCGTATGTGTCATGGACGTAAGACACTTGTTTTCCATCCTTTCTTATCTCTCAGCATTTATGATCTTCTGCAGTTGCTTTAGAGCCCCTTTCTGTCTACATGCATGCAGCCAACACACCACTCCTTAACCCAACACAGTGGTCTGAGGGGTTGTGCACATGCCATGGCAAAAAATATACCCCCTGTCACGTTTGGCAGACAGTAATGCCACAGAATGCTACCTACTCAAGTAAATGGAGCTGCACTGAAAATGTTTGTAATGTGGTGGCATAGGCTTACAGGGTTAAAACAGATTGGGAGGAGACATCCCATCCACCTGTCAAACGCACCCTTTAAAGCGATCCACCACAGATTGCTTTTCAGAGAGGTGAAAAGGGCTGCCACAAGTGTAAAGGAACCCTAAAGGACAACACATATTTCAGCAGATAATATTTTAAAGAATTAAGGTTTAATAATATTTAAAAAAAACTAACTTAAACATTGCCAGATGTGCTTTAGCAGCTGCAGCAACTGTTTTTTTTTTAAAACAGTAGTTTTGTAGTTTGGCCCATCCCGAGTAACTTCCACTTTTGCTAGACATCATGGTCTGCATGTAAGTGTGAAGAAAATGTTAAATAAAGGCAAATTATGTAAAAAAAAAAAGTACTGCTGTACTGAATCTATTGTTACATATTTAAAAAAATTAAGGTTTAACCCCTTACCCTCCTGAGAATTTACCCCCCCCCCCCCTTCCTGAACAGGCCATTTATTTGCGTTACAGCACTGCATTACTTTAAGTGACAATTGCACGGTCACGCGACACTGCACCCAAAGAAAATTTACGTCCTTTTTTTCCCACGAACAGAGCTTTCTTCCGGTGGTATTTGATCGCCTGCGTGTTTTAAATTTTTTGCGCTATAAAAAAAGGCGTCAATTTTGAGAAAAAAACCAATATTTTTGACTTTTTGCTATTAAACATGTCCAGTAAAATAATTAAAAATTTCAAATTTTGTCATAAATTTAGGCCAAAATGTATTCTGTTACATGTCTTTGCTAAAAAAAAATCTCAATATGTATAAATTAATTGGTTTATGTGAAAGTTATAGCATTTACAAATGGTGGTATATATACTGGGATTTTTACATTTTTATTTTTACTAGTAATGGTGGCGATCAGCGAATTATAGCAGGACTGACTTGGAATTGACTTAGTGTCACTGACAGGACCCGTTGATTGACAGCCGCAGCCACGAGTAGGGCGGACGCCCCCTACCCAGAAATGCACAATCACACATATATACACCATGTTCCATATTATTATGCAAATTATATTTTTCTCATTTACCTAAATAATTGATGTAAATAACAGTCAGCATAATTCTCGTTATCAACTATTAAGAGTACAATTCAAATTTTATTGAACAAACCTCCTAATGATAACAGTATTTTTTTTAAACATAAACTTACAATGCACTGTTCCAAATTATTACGCACAGTAAGTTTCAAAACACTTTATAGGTTGTAAAGAACTGAAAATTGTCATTTGTTGTGTTTGCAGCATATTTACTGAAATCAAAAGCTATATCAATCAAACTTTTAACAACATTTTAACTTTTTAAACATTTTAACAGGTCACGTTACATTTTAACATAGGACCCCTTATTTGATAGCAGCTTCACAAGTCTTGCATCCATTGAACTTGTGAGTTTTTGGACAGTTTCTGCTTGAATTTGTTTGCAAGATGTCAGAATAGCCTTCCCGAGCTGCTGTTTGGATGTAATCTTCCTCCCACCCTCATAGATCTTTTGCTTGAGTATGCTCCAAAGGTTCTCAATAGGATTGAGGTCAGGGGAGGATGGAGGCCACACCATGACTTTCTCTCCTTTTATCCCCATAACAGCCATTGATGCAGAGGTATTCTTTGCAGCATGAGATGGTGCATTGTCATGCATGAAGATAATTTTATTACGGAAAGCATAGTTCTTCCTTCTGTACCAGGGAAGAAAGTGGTCAGTCATAAACTGCACATACTTTGCAGAGGTCATCTTTACACCTTCGGGGGCTCTAAAGGGGCCGACCCGCTCTGTTCCCATGATTCCGGCCCAAAACATGACTCCACCACCGCCTTGCTGACATCGCAGCCTTGTTGGAACAGGGTGGCCGTCCACCAACCATCCACTACTCCATCCATCTGGACCATCCAGGGTTGCACGCACTCATCAGTGAACAGGACTTTTTGAAAATTAATCTTCATGTATTTTTCTGCCCAATGCAGCCGTTTCTGCTTGTGAGCATCGGTTAGTGGTGGCCGAATAGAAGGTTTATGCACAGCTGCAAGACTCTGGAGGACTCTACACCATGATGTCCGTCTGACTCCAGAGGCACCAGCAGCTTCAAATATCTGTTTGCTGCTATGTAATGGTATTTTAGCAGCTGCTCTCTTGATCCGATGCATGGATCTGGCAGAAATCTTCCTCAATGTGCCTTTTATCTGCACGAACCCGTCTGTGCTCTGAATCAGCCACAAATCTCTTAATAGTGCGATGATCACGCTTAAGTTTTCGTGAAATATCTAATGTTTTCATACCTTGTCCAAGGCATTGAACTATTTCACTCTTTTCGGCAGCAGAGAGATCCATTTTCTTCCCCATATTGCTTGAAAATGGTGCTTTGCTTAATAATGTGGAACGCCCTCCTTTAGTAGTTTTTGATTAAATTGGGCTCACCTGAGAATCTGATTATCACAGGTGTCCGAGATTGTTTTCAGTGATCAAAAGAGCCCTGACACACAATGCCATCCATGAGTTAAACTGAAAAACAAAATATTTCATCTTTGTGACACTTAAATAGAATTTTCATATTAATTTGGAACGCGGTGTACATGATTTTGCACACAGCTGCTGCCCTGTAGCAGTATTTCTGCTATGGGGCGGAGTTGAAGTGGTTATTAATATTTAAAAAAAAATAAAAGTACATTAATATGTTAAAGTGTATGTGATATTTTAATGTTTAGATTTACAACACTTTAAAATAAATGATTTTGACTGCTAGTGGTAGAATAAGACTGCTCAACATACAGTAGTTCTTTGGGAACAACCAAAGCTACAGAATGTGGAGAACTGCTGGGGCAATACCATGGTTGAAACAAAGTTAAACATTTCCACATGTGCTTTAGCAGTTGCAGCAACTGTTTTTTTTTAAACAGTAGTTTAGTAGTTTGGTGCATCCCGAGAAGCTTCACACATCATGGTCTGCATGTATGTGTGAAGAAAATTTTAAATTTTTAAATAAAGGCAAATGATGTAAGAAAGATAATGTACTGATGTACTGAATTTAATATTACATATTTTAAATACTGTATTTTTCGCTCCATAAGACGCACCTGACCATAAGACGCACCTAGGTTTTAGAGGGGAAAAACAAGAAAAAAAAATATTCTGAACCAATGGACTGCAGACACAGTACAGGGGATGACCAGAGACTGCGGACACAGTACAGGAGATGACCAGAGACTGCGGACACAGTACAGGAGATGACCAGAGACTGCGGACACGGTACAGGAGATGACCAGAGACTGCAGACACGGTACAGGAGATGACCAGAGACTGCGGACACGGTACAGGAGATGACCAGAGACTGCGGACACAGTACAGGAGATGACCAGAGACTGCGGACACGGTACAGGAGATGACCAGAGACTGCGGACATAGTACAGGAGATGACCAGAGACTGCGGACACGGTACAGGAGATGACCAGAGACTGCGGACACGGTACAGGAGATGACCAGAGACTGCGGACACGGTACAGGAGATGACCAGAGACTGCGGACACGGTACAGGAGATGACCAGAGACTGCGGACACAGTACAGGAGATGACCAGAGACTGCGGACACGGTACAGGAGATGACCAGAGACTGCGGACACAGTACAGGAGATGACCAGAGACTGCGGACACGGTACAGGAGATGACCAGAGACTGCGGACATAGTACAGGAGATGACCAGAGACTGCGGACATAGTACAGGAGATGACCAGAGACTGCAGACAGTACAGGGAATGACCAGAGACTGCAGACAGTGCAGGGAATGACCAGAGACTGCAGACAGTGCAGGGAATGACCAGAGACTGCAGACAGTGCAGGGGATGACCAGAGACTGCAGACAGTGCAGGGGATGACCAGAGACTGCTGACCTTTGGGGAGGGAGGGGGAGCGGGTACCTGAATTTGACAGGTACCCGCTCCCACTTCCGCTGAGTTTTCCTTCCTTTTTTTTTAGGAAGTGGGTACCTATTTTTGGCAGGTACCCGCTCCCACTTTTGCTCGGAGAGGTAGTGTTTAAGGGCATCTGCTCATGGATCCCCTGCTGATCAGAGCCAGACCCACTCCCTGTAAAAAAGCCCTTATAGTTTAGAATAGACAAAATCAAAATGTCTTTGTTACTGAGTTGCTAGAGGCAAAAACCTGAATGTTTTCCAGAACACTGGTTACTTTTTAATTTCTGTAATTGGACCTTTTCACAATCCTTGTGTCAAGATTATGGGTATGAGGGACAACAAACTACAGTACAGGCGTACCTTGGTTTACGAAGGCCTCGGTTAACGTAATTTTCGGTTTACAAATGAAAATCCATTGAAAATAATGGCTTGGTTTACAAATTTTTTTCGCAATACGAATGAATTAATTGGTTTTCAGTGCATTTACAAATTTTTATTTAATCATGTCCCTGTACAGTACAATGCCTTTATAGAGTTTTGAACAGATAAAACTTTCTTTTACTTTTTTCTGACCTTCGGATTGGATTAATTGGTTTTCAATGTATTTACAAATTAATTTTTAATCATGTCCCTGTACAGTATTTATGCTTTTAAACTGCACTTTCTTAAGAGTTTTGAACAGAAAAAAGACTTTTTTTTTACCTCTGGAACAGATTAATTGGTTTTCAATGCATTCTTATGGGAAACTGCATTTCGGTTTACACATTGTTCGCAATACGAAAAGTCCAGCAGAATGAATTAAATTCGTAAACTGAGGTACGCCTGTATATGGGTTGCTGAGAGAATGGGAAACAGTAATCTGAATCCTGCTAGAAATGTAATTTAATGTTTTTATTATTATATTTTTTGTTAATGTTACACTATAAATGCAACAATTTTTTTCAAAACATTACTAACACAATTTCCATAGCAAATTTTACATCTTACCTTCCCCTCTCCCCTTTATATTTTGGAGATAGCAATAGAAGATCTTGGAGAGTAAGAACAACCAAAGCTACAGAATGTAGAGAACTGCTGGGGCAATACCAGGGTTGAACCAAACATTGCCACATGTGCTTTAGCAGTTGCAGCAATTGTTTTTTTAAAACAGTAGTTTAGCCCATTCCGAGTAACTTCCACTTTTGCTAGGCATCATGGTCTGCATGTAAGTGTGAAGAAAATTTTAAATAAAAGCAAATGATGTAAAAAAAGATAATGTACTGATGTACTGAATTTATTATTACATATTTTCAAAATGAGCTGGTTGGATTTGGGCTTTATCATCTCTTGGCAAGAGACAGGGACATTGCTGGGACACACAGAGGAAAATAATCAGTGATATGTAGAGATGAGCGAAGTATTCAAAAATTCGATTCGACTGATTCGGCGAATTTGTGGAAAAATTTCGATTCAAGTCGAATATATTCGCTGCGAATTTAACTTATAAAAGGGTGTTTCTAGGCTTCAGAGAGACTTAATATTAGTGCAGAACACTGTACCTTTAATTTAAATGCCCTTGGAGTCTGCTGGGGAAGAGAAATAATACTGACAGTCAGTATGACATCCAGATGAGTGCCGTCGATCTTAGAATCACCACACACTTCACTCATTTGGGCAGTCACCGGGCCAAAACCAGAGTGTGGAGCCACAGTGTGGCGGTGGAGGCAGCAGCAATGGGAGGCCATACAGCACCCTATGACAAAAATGGAAACCACCAGCAGTGTGAGGAGACCTGAAAGTGGCACATGGCAGAGTGTGGCGATGGAGACAGCAGCAATGGGAGGCCGTACAGGGACCCATGACACACTCTGGACCTGGCAGCAGCATGAGGAGGCGGTACAGGGGCCCATGACAGATTACGGGCCTGGCAGCAGCATGAGGAGTTGGTACGGGGGCCCATGGCAGATTACGGGCCTGGCAGCAGCAATGGGAGGCCGTACAGGGACCCATGACACACTCTGGACCTGGCAGCAGCATGAGGAGGCGGTACAGGGGCCCATGACAGATTACGGGCCTGGCAGCAGCATGAGGAGTCGGTACGGGGGCCCATGACACACTCTGGACCTGGCAGCAGCATGAGGAGGCGGTACAGGGGCGCATGACAGATTACGAGCCTGGCAGCAGCAACTTGGACAGGAGGACGTTCAGCTTCTGCACCGTCGGGTGCGTGCTCGCAAACTGTTGTCTCTTGGAAACGGATTCCAAGAAAGACTGCTGACGGAATCCGTGAAGAGGAGTAGCAGGAGGAGCATCTGAACGAGCGGAATATGCCAACAAGCGACAACAGGGGCCCATGACAGATTACGAGCCTGGCAGCAGCATGAGGAGTCGGTACGGGGGCCCATGGCAGATTAGGGGCCTGGCAGCAGCTATGGGAGGCCCGTAATCTGCCAGCACCCTATGACAAAAAATGGAACCCACCAGCAGTGTGAGGAGACCTGAAAGTGGCACATGGCAGAGTGTGGCGATGGAGACAGCAGCAATGGGAGGCCGTACAGGGACCCATGACAGACTCTGGACCTGGCAGCAGCATGAGGAGGCGGAATAGGGGCCCATGGCAGATTAGAAGCCTGGCAGCAGCTATGGGAGGCCCGTAATCTGCCAGCACCCTATGTCAAAAAATTGAACACACCAGCAGTGTGTGAGGAGACCTGAAAGTGGCACATGGCAGAGTGTGGCGATGGAGACAGCAGCAATGGGAGGCCGTACAGGGACCCATGAGAGACTCTGGACCTGGCAGCAGCATGAGGAGGCGGTACAGGGGCCCATGGCAGATTAGGGGCCTGGCAGCAGCTATGGGAGGCCCGTAATCTGCCAGCACCCTATGTCAAAAAATTGAACACACCATAGTGTGAGGAGACCTGAAAGTGGCACATGGCACAGTGTGGCGATGGAGACAGCAGCAATGGGAGGCCGTACAGGGACCCATGAGAGACTCTGGACCTGGCAGCAGCATGAGGAGGCGGTATAGGGGCCCAAGGCAGATTAGGGGCCTGGCAGCAGCTATAGGAGGCCCATAATCTGCCAGCACCCTATGTCAAAAAATTGAACACACCAGCAGTGTGTGAGGAGACCTGAAAGTGGCACATGGCAGAGTGTGGCGATGGAGACAGCAGCAATGGGAGGCCGTACAGGGACCCATGAGAGACTCTGGACCTGGCAGCAGCATGAGGAGGCGGTACAGGGGCCCATGGCAGATTAGGGGCCTGGCAGCAGCTATGGGAGGCCCGTAATCTGCCAGCACCCTATGTCAAAAAATTGAACACACCATAGTGTGAGGAGACCTGAAAGTGGCACATGGCACAGTGTGGCGATGGAGACAGCAGCAATGGGAGGCCGTACAGGGACCCATGAGAGACTCTGGACCTGGCAGCAGCATGAGGAGGCGGTATAGGGGCCCAAGGCAGATTAGGGGCCTGGCAGCAGCTATAGGAGGCCCATAATCTGCCAGCACCCTATGTCAAAAAATTGAACACACCAGCAGTGTGAGGAGACCTGAAAGTGGCACATGGCATGAGACACTGTGGACCTGGCAGCAGCATGAGGAGGCGGTACAGGGGCCCATGGCAGATTAGGGGCCTGGCAGCAGCTATGGGAGGCCCGTAATCTGCCAGCACCCAATGTCAAAAAATTCAACACACCAGCAGTGTGAGGAGACCTGAAAGTGGCACATGGCAGAGTGTGGCGATGGAGACAGCAGCAATGGGAGGCCGTACAGGGACCCATGAGAGACTCTGGACCTGGCAGCAGCATGAGGAGGTGGTACAGGGGCCCATGGCAGATTAGGGGCCTGGCAGCAGCTATGGGAGGCCCGTAATCTGCCAGCACCCTATGTCAAAAAATTGAACACACCATAGTGTGAGGAGACCTGAAAGTGGCACATGGCACAGTGTGGCGATGGAGACAGCAGCAATGGGAGGCCGTACAGGGACCCATGACAGACTCTGGACCTGGCAGCAGCATGAGGAGGCGGTATAGGGGCCCATGGCAGATTAGGGGCCTGGCAGCAGCTATGGGAGGCCCGTAATCTGCCAGCACCCTATGTCAAAAAATTGAACACACCAGCAGTGTGAGGAGACCTGAAAGTGGCACATAGTAGAGTGTGGCGATGGAGACAGCAGCAATGGGAGGCCGTACAGGGACCCATGACAGACTCTGGACCTGGCAGCAGCATGAGGAGGCGGTATAGGGGCCCATGGCAGATTAGGGGCCTGGCAGCAGCTATGGGAGGCCCGTAATCTGCCAGCACTCTATGACAAAAAATGGAACACACCAGCAGTGTGAGTAGACCTGAAAGTGGCACATGGCAGGGGCATGATTCATGGCGGATTTAATCAGTTGTGTCAGGAACTGGTGGTTTGAAATCCAGACTAATCCACGCCTGATTCATTTTCACAAACGTGAGTCTCTCCACACTTTGGGTGGACAGTCGTGTCCTCCGCGGAGTTACAATACCTCCTGCCGCACTAAACACGCGCTCCGATGCCACGCTACTGGCCGGGCATGACAGCCTTTCAAGGGCAAATTCAGCTAGTTGGGGCCAAAGGTCAAGTTTCGTTGCCCAGTAGTCACGGGGATTGTCTACCTCGGTTGGCAGGGTGCTGTCCAAGTAGGCCCAAGCCTGTTGTTTGAGGTCCTGCTCCAGGTCCACCTGATGCTGCTGCTGCTGCGGCTGGTTAGTAGTTTCCTCACTGCGCTGGTGAAGAAAGCTACTCATCATCGACTGCAGACTGAGGCAGCCGCTGCTGGTGGAGCTACCACTGCTCCTACCACCCCACCCCTCCCCTGCTGCCATGGCAGCGGAACGCGAGCGCACAGGGCCCACAGTGTCTGAGGATGGACGTTGGCGCACAAAGGCAGAGACCAACTGACTACATAGGTGGTTTTTATAGTACGTTATTTTGGCCTCCCTCTCAGCAGGTGTGAAAAAGGCCACCATTTTTGAACGGTAGCGAGGGTCCAACAAGGTGGACAGCCAAAAGTCATCCCTCTGTCTGATGGTTATTATTCGGCTGTCGCTACGCAAGCAACCGAGCATGCTATGGGCCATTTGTGCCAAGGAATGCGAGGGGCTCCCTGCCTCCATCTCCACAGCATACTGCCACGGTGCGTCTGGGTCCTCTGTCTCCTCCTCCTCTACCACATGCTCCTGCTCCTCTACTCCTGTCCGCTGAGTGGAAAAACCACCCATTTCACTCAATAATTCCTGAGCACAAATGTCCTCCTCTACCTCCTCCTCTTCTTCCTGTCCTGCCCCCACAGGGGTCATGTGGCGTTGAGATCTGTGCGCCACGTCTACCGCACCCTGACCAGCCATTGTTAACAGCATTTGTTCCAGGACGTGCAACAGAGGAATGACGTCGTTCATCCCATAGTCCTGGCGACTCACGAATAGCGTGGCCTCCTCAAAGGGCCTGAGCAAGCGGCAGGTGTCACGCATGAGCTGCCAATGGCTGACATCGAAGTTACACAGGGGAGTACCTTTATCCGCTTGTAACATCAGGAAATCGGTGATGGCCTTTCGCTGTTCGTAAAGGCGGTCTAACATGTGTAGGGTTGAATTCCACCTTGTTGCAACGTCGCAGATCAGGCGATGCTGTGGAATTCCGTTCTGCCGCTGCAGCTCAAGGAGGGTGTGCTTTGCGGTGTAGGAATGGCTGAAATGCATGCAAAGTTTACGTGACATTTTAAGGATGTCTTGCAGTGGGATGGTGGATTTTAGGAACCGCTTGACAACCAGATTGAACACGTGAGCCATGCATGGCGCATGGCACAACCTTCCTTGACGCAGAGCAGACACCATGTTCTTTCCGTTGTCGGTCAACATGGTTCCGATTTTCAGTTTGCGCGGAGACAGCCATCTGTCGATTTCTCTGTTCATTACACTCAGAAGTTCCTCCCCTGTGTGACTACGTTCGCCTGGACCTGGCAGCAGCATGAGGAGGCGCTATAGGGGCCCATGGCAGATTAGGGGCCTGGCAGCAGCTATGGGAGGCCCGTAATCTGCCAGCACCCTATGACAAAAAATGGAACACACCAGCAGTGTGTGAGGAGACCTGAAAGTGGCACATGGCATGAGACACTGTGGACCTGGCAGCAGCATGAGGAGGCGGTTCAGGGGCCCATGGCAGATTAGGGGCCTGGCAGCAGCTATGGGAGGCCCGTAATCTGCCAGCACCCTATGACAAAAAATGGAACACACCAGCAGTGTGTGAGGAGACCTGAAAGTGGCACATGGCATGAGACACTGTGGACCTGGCAGCAGCATGAGGAGGCGGTTCAGGGGCCCATGGCAGATTAGGGGCCTGGCAGCAGCTATGGGAGGCCCGTAATCTGCCAGCACCCTATGTCAAAAAATGGAACACACCAGCAGTGTGAGGAGACCTGAAAGTGGCACATGGCAGAGTGTGGCGTTGGAGACAGCAGCAATGGGAGGCCGTACAGGGACCCATGAGACACTCTGGACCTGGCAGCAGCATGAGGAGGCGCTATAGGGGCCCATGGCAGATTAGGGGCCTGGCAGCAGCTATGGGAGGCCCGTATTCTGCCAGCACCCTATGTCAAAAAAATTTAACACACCAGCAGTGTGTGAGGAGACCTGAAAGTGGCACATGGCACAGTGTGGCGATGGAGACAGCAGCAATGGGAGGCCGTACAGGGACCCATGAGAGACTCTGGACTTCGCAGCAGCATGAGGAGGCGGTATAGGGGCCCATGGCAGATTAGGGGCCTGGCAGCAGCTATGGGAGGCCCGTAATCTGCCAGCACCCTATGACAAAAAATGGAACACACCAGCAGTGTGTGAGGAGACCTGAAAGTGGCACATGGCATGAGACACTGTGGACCTGGCAGCAGCATGAGGAGGCGGTTCAGGGGCCCATGGCAGATTAGGGGCCTGGCAGCAGCTATGGGAGGCCCGTAATCTGCCAGCACCCTATGTCAAAAAATGGAACACACCAGCAGTGTGAGGAGACCTGAAAGTGGCACATGGCAGAGTGTGGCGATGGAGATAGCAACAATGGGAGGCCGTACAGGGACCCATGAGAGACTCTGGACTTCGCAGCAGCATGAGGAGGCGCTATAGGGGCCCATGGCAGATTAGGGGCCTGGCAGCAGCTATGGGAGGCCCGTATTCTGCCAGCACCCTATGTCAAAAAAATTTAACACACCAGCAGTGTGTGAGGAGACCTGAAAGTGGCACATGGCACAGTGTGGCGATGGAGACAGCAGCAATGGGAGGCCGTACAGGGACCCATGAGAGACTCTGGACTTCGCAGCAGCATGAGGAGGCGGTATAGGGGCCCATGGCAGATTAGGGGCCTGGCAGCAGCTATGGGAGGCCCGTAATCTGCCAGCACCCTATGACAAAAAATGGAACACACCAGCAGTGTGTGAGGAGACCTGAAAGTGGCACATGGCATGAGACACTGTGGACCTGGCAGCAGCATGAGGAGGCGGTTCAGGGGCCCATGGCAGATTAGGGGCCTGGCAGCAGCTATGGGAGGCCCGTAATCTGCCAGCACCCTATGTCAAAAAATGGAACACACCAGCAGTGTGAGGAGACCTGAAAGTGGCACATGGCAGAGTGTGGCGATGGAGACAGCAACAATGGGAGGCCGTACAGGGACCCATGAGAGACTCTGGACTTCGCAGCAGCATGAGGAGGTGGTATAGGGGCCCATGGCAGATTAGGGGCCTGGCAGCAGCTATGGGAGGCCCGTAATCTGCCAGCACCCTATGACAAAAAATGGAACACACCAGCAGTGTGAGGAGACCTGAAAGTGGCACATGGCAGAGTGTGGCGATGAAGACAGTAGCAATGGGAGGCCGTACAGGGACCCATGAGACACTCTGGACCTGGCAGCAGCATGAGGAGGTGCTATAGGGGCCCATGGCAGATTAGGGGCCTGGCAGCAGCTATGGGAGGCCCGTATTCTGCCAGCACCCTATGTCAAAAAAATTGAACACACCAGCAGTGTGTGAGGAGACCTGAAAGTGGCACATGGCATGAGACACTGTGGACCTGGCAGCAGCATGAGGAGGCGGTTCAGGGGCCCATGGCAGATTAGGGGCCTGGCAGCAGCTATGGGAGGCCCGTAATCTGCCAGCACCCTATGACAAAAAATGGAACACACCAGCAGTGTGAGGAGACCTGAAAGTGGCACATGGCAGAGTGTGGCGATGGAGATAGCAGCAATGGGAGGCCGTACAGGGACCCATGAGACACTCTGGACCTGGCAGCAGCATGAGGAGGCGCTATAGGGGCCCATGGCAGATTAGGGGCCTGGCAGCAGCTATGGGAGGCCCGTATTCTGCCAGCACCCTATGTCAAGAAAATTGAACACACCAGCAGTGTGTGAGGAGACCTGAAAGTGGCACATGGCATGAGACACTGTGGACCTGGCAGCAGCATGAGGAGGCGGTTCAGGGGCCCATGGCAGATTAGGGGCCTGGCAGCAGCTATGGGAGGCCCGTAATCTTCCAGCACCCTATGACAAAAAATGGAACACACCAGCAGTGTGTGCGGAGACCTGAAAGTGGCACATGGCAGAGTGTGGCGATGGAGACAACCCACCGACTGTTTTGGTCGCTGCCAAGCTGCCACCCTCTTCTCCTGATGATGCGGAAGCAATAGCCTGATGACGACGAGGCTGCCAAGTGCGATCAGCCTCATCATCATCAATTAGGGTCTCCGCCTCACTACTAGCCCCCTCGGCTGCGTGTGGGTCAGGAGACAGACCTGTCTCTAGACCGGCTACCGAGCCACTCTCCTCGCCACTACTTCTTCGCCTGGCTGCTGAAGAGGCGGATGTCTCCCCCCGTTCCTGACCGCCCTCTGTTAGCTCTTCCTCACTGTACTAGATGACACCGGGAGCACTGGCCTCTGGCTGCGAATAGTGCT
Source organism: Staurois parvus (assembly GCF_062004578.1). NCBI lineage: Eukaryota > Metazoa > Chordata > Amphibia > Anura > Ranidae > Staurois > Staurois parvus. Next base: position 2,441,800 of record NW_028318172.1, read on the forward strand.
GCCTCGACCCCTTCCTCTGCTGCCACGTCTGCTCGCTCCTAAAACATTGCCTCCTCTGCCACTCCTCTGCATGTTGTCTGACATACTCTTTAATTCAACGATTCTGTGTCCCTGAGTAACAATTCTGTGTCTGTCCCTGAGTAACAATTCTGTGTCCCTGAGTAACGTTTCTGTGGCCCTAAGTAACAGTTCTGTGGCCCTCAGTAACAATTCTGTGTCCCTCAGTAACAATTCTGTGTCCCTCAGTAACAATTCTGTGTCCCTCAGTAACAATTCTGTGTCTGTCCCTGAGTAACAATTCTGTGTCTGTCCCTGAGTAACAATTCTGTGTCCCTGAGTAACAATTCTGTGTCCCTGAGTAACAATTCTGTGTCCCTCAGTAACAATTCTGTGTCCCTCAGTAACAATTCTATGTCCCTCAGTAACAATTCTGTGTCTGTCCCTGAGTAACAATTCTGTGTCTGTCCCTGAGTAACAATTCTGTGTCCCTAAGTAACGTTTCTGTTGCCCTAAGTAACATTTCTGTTGCCCTAAGTAACGTTTCTGTGGCCCTAAGTAACGTTTCTGTGGCCCTAAGTAACGATTCTGTGGCCCTCAGTAACAATTCTGTGTCCCTCAGTAACAATTCTGTGTCCCTGAGTAACAATTCTGTGTCTGTCCCTGAGTAAGAATTCTGTGTCTGTCCCTGATTAACAATTCTGTGTCCCTGAGTAATGTTTCTGTGGCCCTAAGTAACAGTTCTGTGGCCCTCAGTAACAATTCTGTGTCCCTCAGTAACAATTCTGTGTCCCTCAGTAACAATTCTGTGTCTGTCCCTGAGTAACAATTCTGTGTCTGTCCCTGAGTAACAATTCTGTGTCCCTGAGTAACGTTTCTGTGGCCCTAAGTAACAGTTCTGTGGCCCTCAGTAACAATTCTGTGTCCGTCAGTAACAATTCTGTGTCTGTCCCTGAGTAACAATTCTGTGTCTGTCCCTGAGTAACAATTCTGTGTCCCTCAGTAACAATTCTGTGTCCCTCAGTAACAATTCTGTGTCCCTCAGTAACAATTCTGTGTCCCTGAGTAACAATTCTGTGTCTGTCCCTGAGTAACAATTCTGTGTCTGTCCCTGATTAACAATTCTGTGTCCCTGAGTAACGTTTCTGTGGCCCTAAGTAACAGTTCTGTGGCCCTCAGTAACAATTCTGTGTCCCTCAGTAACAATTCTGTGTCTGTCCCTGAGTAACAATTCTGTGTCTGTCCCTGAGTAACAATTCTGTGTCCCTGAGTAACGTTTCTGTGGCCCTAAGTAACAGTTCTGTGGCCCTCAGTAACAATTCTGTGTCCCTGAGTAACAATTCTGTGTCTGTCCCTGAGTAACAATTCTGTGTCCCTGAGTAACAATTCTGTGTCCCTGAGTAACAATTCTGTGTCCCTCAGTAACAATTCTGTGTCCCTGAGTAACAATTCTGTGTCCCTCAGTAACAATTCTGTGTCCCTCAGTAACAATTCTGTGTCCCTGAGTAACAATTCTGTGTCTGTCCCTGAGTAACAATTCTGTGTCTGTCCCTGAGTAACAATTCTGTGGCCCTAAGTAACGTTTCTGTGGCCCTAAGTAACGTTTCTGTGGCCCTAAGTAACGATTCTGTGGCCCTAAGTAACGTTTCTGTGGCCCTAAGTAACGGTTCTGTGTCCCTCAGTAACAATTCTGTATCCCTCAGTAACAATTCTGTGTCTGTCCCTAAGTAACAATTCTGTGGCCCTAAGTAAAGTTTCTGTGGCCCTAAGTAACGGTTCTGTGGCCCTAAGTAACGATTCTGTGGCCCTAAGTAACGTTTCTGTAGCCCTAAGTAACGTTTCTGTGGCCCTAAGTAACGGTTCTGTGGCCCTCAGTAACAATTCTGTGGCCCTCAGTAACAATTCTGTGTCTGTCCCTAAGTAACAATTCTGTGGCCCTAAGTAACGTTTCTGTGGCCCTAAGTAACGTTTCTGTGGCCCTAAGTAACGATTCTGTGGCCCTAAGTAACGTTTCTGTGGCCCTCAGTAACAAATCTGTGTCCCTCAGTAACAATTCTGTGTCTGTCCCTAAGTAACGTTTCTGTGGCCCTAAGTAACGGTTCTGTGGCCCTAAGTAACGGTTCTGTGGCCCTCAGTAACAATTCTGTGTCCCTCAATAACAATTCTGTGTCTGTCCCTAAGTAACAATTCTGTGGCCCTAAGTAACGTTTCTGTGGCCCTAAGTAACGGTTCTGTGGCCCTCAGTAACAATTCTGTGTCCCTCAATAACAATTCTGTGTCTGTCCCTAAGTAACAATTCTGTGGCCCTAAGTAACGATTCTGTGGCCCTCAGTAACAAATCTGTGTCCCTCAGTAACAATTCTGTGTCTGTCCCTAAGTAACAATTCTGTGGCCCTAAGTAACGTTTCTGTGGCCCTAAGTAACGGTTCTGTGGCCCTCAGTAACAATTCTGTGTCCCTCAATAACAATTCTGTGTCTGTCCCTAAGTAACAATTCTGTGGCCCTAAGTAACGTTTCTGTGGCCCTAAGTAACGATTCTGTGGCCCTCAGTAACAAATCTGTGTCCCTCACTAACAATTCTGTGTCTGTCCCTAAGTAACAATTCTGTGGCCCTAAGTAACGATTCTGTGGCCCTCAGTAACAATTCTGTGTCTGTCCCTAAGTAACAATTCTGTGGCCCTAAGTAACGTTTCTGTGGCCCTAAGTAACGATTCTGTGGCCCTCAGTAACAAATCTGTGTCCCTCAGTAACAATTCTGTGTCTGTCCCTAAGTAACAATTCTGTGGCCCTAAGTAACGATTCTGTGGCCCTCAGTAACAAATCTGTGTCCCTCAGTAACAATTCTGTGTCTGTCCCTAAGTAACAATTCTGTGGCCCTAAGTAACGTTTCTGTGGCCCTAAGTAACGATTCTGTGGCCCTCAGTAACAATTCTGTATCCCTCAGTAACAATTCTGTCTGTCCCTGAGTAACAATTCTGTGTCCCTAAGTAACGTTTCTGTGGCCCTAACTAACGATTCTGTGGCCCTAAGTAAACGTTTCTGTGGCCCTAAATAACGATTCTGTGGCCCTAACTAACGTTTCTCTGTCCCTAAGTAACGTTTCTGTGTCCCTAACTCTCTCCCTGCATACAGCCAGGTCTGCCTCTGTTGAATGACTGGAGGCAAATGGAGAATTCTAAAATGGCCGCTATTTATAGCTCGACCATTACACTGTGCTGGCTGGCTGGCTGCTGATTGGCTAATGCGATCACATGTCATGAATGAATGCATTATGGGTCAGCGCGCCTTGTCTGCGCGCCTTCCCAGACATCCCCGCTCCGTCGCCGCACATGTCGCCGCCATTTTAGGAAAAATTTCGATTCGCGCATCCGAAGTCTGCTTATTTTCGGATTCGACGCAAATGGAAATTTTCCTAATATTCGAAACGAATTCCACTTTGCCTACTTCGATTCGCTCATCTCTAGTGATATGCATAGTGCACTGTTGCAAACAGTGGACATAGCCAGGTTGCATCTATGAATGGGAGTGGCTAAAAGGATAAATAATTGTTAAATAGAACCTGAGCCTATTTGCTGTATAAACAGTACATTATTATTATTATACAGGATTTATATAGCGCTAACGGTTTGCACATCGCTTTACATTATAGTGGGAGACAATACAGTAACAATACAGTTCAATACAAGAGGGATTTGACATGTATACTGCAGTCCTTGTACCTACAAAATACGGTGTCTTAAAACAGAACTAAAGGCAGTATGTCTTAAAACAGAACTTAGCTTTGTTCCAATGGTTCAGCACTGGCTTCTTCCCCTCCAGGTACCAATCTTCAGCTGTTTGATTGGCCAGTGCGAGATGAAGCCACTCCCACGCATTTGCAGGAGTGCAATCCTGTAAATCGAGCTGCGTTTACATTTCATAGGATTGTGAATGGGCAGGTAAGTATACTGCCTGCCTCAAATGTTTCCCAGGTCTGCACACAAATATAGTGAATCATAAAACAAATGATCACATAATGGCTTAATTTGGCTCCCCACCCATCAGGAAAAAAAAAATGCCATAAATTTTATTTATGTACAGAGTTGCATGACCGCGCAATTGTCAGTTAAAGTAACGCAGCGCCGTATAGCAAAAAATGGACTGGTAATGAAGGGGGTAGATCTTCTGGAGGGCAAGTGGTTAAACAAAGATAAAATGTAACATATTGTTAAATTTGTATCTTACCGTTCATTCATCTGCAGATCAAAGGGGTGATTTTAGATTTCCAGGTGATGCCATCCACGACCTCTTTGTCTCCCACTCCCTCAACCTCCTAGCGGTCACTGAAACCTGGATCCAAGCCACTGACTCCACCTCCCCTGCAGCCCTCTCCTATGGAGGACTCGTCTGAACCCACTCACCCAGAAAGAGGCGGTGGGTCGGTATGCTCCTGCCACCGCTGAGCACCTTCCAGGTCCTTCCTAACCCCCCCTCCCTATCCTTCTCCTCCTTCGAGGCCCACTGCATCCAGCTCTTCTCTCCCACCCCCCTGAGGATTGCGGTAATCTATTGGTCTCCTGGTTCTGCATCCCCCTTCCTTGACGACTTTGCCGCCTGGCTTCCCTTCTTCCTCTCCTTCGAGCTACCGACCATCATCCTAGGTGACTTCAATATCCCCATCAAGGCCAACAACCCGGCTACTTCCCAACTCCTCCTCCTAACCTCCTCCTTCACACTCACACAGCACACACAGTCCTCCACCCACACCAGTGGAAACACCCTGGACCTCGTTTTCTTCCACCTCTGCACCCCCCACGACTTCACTAACACCCCCTTCCCCCTCTCTGACCACCACCTCATAACTTTCTCCATCTCCCCCTCCCTTAACTCCCCCCCCCCAAAGCGTCTAACCATCACCCGCAACCTCCGCAATCTGAACCCGACCCATCTCCACCCGGAAGCAGACCGTCTGTATGACAGTATCCTCCCTCTGTCATGCCCTGACCTGGCCACTACTGCGTACAACGACTCACTGTCGGCTGCCCTCGACTCGCTGGCACCCCTAACCACGCGTAACACTAGACCCGACCGCTTCAACCCTGGCAAAACGACCGTACAAAAAGTCTCAAACGATGCAGTCACGCGCTGGAGCGCTTATGGCGCAAAAACAGATCCCCTAGCGCGTTCTCCCTCTACAAAGCCGCCTTTCTCTCCTACACCACCTTCCTCCACGCCGCCAAGCAAACCTATTTCGTAACCCTTATCAACACCCTCTCCACCTGTCCTCGTCGGCTCTTCTCCACTTTCAAATCCCTGCTCCCCACCTCCACTCAGCACCTCACTCACCGCCCACGAGATTGCCAATCATTTCCAAAACAAGATTGACGCAATCCGTAAGGACATTGTCAACTCACAATCTACCTCTTCACCCAGCCTCCCGCCCTCCTACAATCCCTCTACCTTCCCCTCCTCCAACCTCATAGCCGCACTACCCCCCGCTATGCCTAACCCTCCGCACACTATCACCTCCCCAACACTCCACTCCTTCAGCCCAACTACCCCTGAGGAGGTCTCTAAGGTCTTCACTGAAGCATGCCTCACCACCTGCCCCCTGGACCCTATCCCCTCACAGCTCCTCCAGTAACCCCCCCTCCATCATTCGCTCCCTCACCCACATCTTCAATCTCTCCCTCTCCACTGGCACTTTCCCCTCCCCTCTAAAGCACGCGCACATCACCCCCATACTCAAAAAACCCTCCCTTGACCCCACTGACCTTAACAACCTTAGACCCATCTCCCTGCTGCCATTCACTTCCAAGCTCCTTGAGCGCCTGGCCTACAATCGCCTAAGCGCCCACCTCACTGATAACAACCTCCTTGACCCTCTACAGTCCGGCTTCCATCCCCTGCACTCCACTGAAACCACCCTACTTAAAATCACCAACGACCTACTAACCGTCAAAGCTAATGGCCACTATTCTGTCCTCCTGCTCCTTGACCTCTCCACGGCCTTCAACGCTGTCGACCACCCTCTCCTCCGTACTAAACTGCACTCCCTTGGCATCAGGGACGCTGCTCTCTCCTGGTTCTCTTCCTACCTTTCCCAATGCCCCTTCAGCGTCACCTATAACAGTGCCACCTCCCCCTCCCTCCCCCTCTCTGTCGGAGTCCCCCAAGGCTCTGTCCTCGGACCCCTCCTCTTCTCCATCTACACCTCCTCCCTTGGCAAACTAATACACTCCCACGGCTTCAATTACCACCTCTATGCCGACAACACACAAATTTACCTCTCCACCCCTCACCTCACCCCCTCACTCTCTGCCCGCATCGCCCACCTCCTGAACGACATATCAGACTGGATGTCGCTCCATTTCCTCAAACTTAACCTGTCTAAAACAGAGCTCCTGGTCTTCCCCCCACCCCGCGCCCCCCCCATCCTCTCCATCACTACTAACAACGCCACCATAACTCCCACCCCACATGCCAAAGTCCTGGGTGTCACCCTGGACTCACACCTCTCCTTCCTACCCCACGTCCAATTGCTATCAAGATCATGCAGGCTCCACCTCCGCAACATCTCCAAGATATGTACATTCCTCACCCCAGACACTACTAAACAACTCGTACACTCCCTCATTATCTCACGCCTGGACTATTGAAACTCCCTTCTCACTGGCCTACCCAAACGAACGCTATCCCCACTCCAGTCGATCCTGAACTCAGCGGCGAGACTCATCCACCTCACCAACCGCTCCACATCCGCCACAACCTCTGCCAATCCCTTCACTGGCTCCCGATTGCCCAGCGCATCAAATTCAAACTGCTAACCCTGACCTACAAAGCCATTCACAACGCCACCCCAAACTACATTACTGACCTGATACCCAAATACTACCCTACCCGTTCCCTTCGCTCCTCACAGGACCTCCTACTCTCTAGCTCCCTGGTCTCTTCCTCCCATGCCCGATTGCAGGATTTCTCCAGGACTTCCCCCATCATCTGGAATTCCCTACCCCAATCCATCAGACTGTCACCTACCCTCATCACCTTAAGGCGCACCCTGAAGACCCACCTCTTCAGGGAAGCCTACCCCACCCTCACCTAACAGCTGACCTCCTCCACTCCTCCCACCACTTCATTCCCCACAGCCATTTCCTCCGGTACCACTTTCCCCTCCCTCCTAGATTGTAAGCTCGAAAGAGCAGGGCCCTCGAATCCCTCGTGTATTGTATTGTTTCTGTCCTGTCTCATGTTCTGTCCCCCTTGCTATTGTACAGCGCTGAGAAAACCCTCTGGCGCTATATAAATACTGTATAATAATAATAATGTCAGTTAAAGCAACCAGACAAGTAAAAAAAAAAAGTTTTGCTTTTTTTCTAATTAAATGTTCCTGTTTAATCAGTTATTAACCCTTAGTTTTCTCTAAACAGCCCTAATTAACTCCTTAGCCTCCGCTCTTCAACTATTATTTTCCTGCTGATATTTTGTTTGCTTCTATTTTATTTACTATTATTAATAATAATAATAATACTATTAATAAAAGTGTTATGTTTTTGTTTCATTTGTTAATATTTTACACATTTAACATATATTTACACATTTCCCATTTAAAAAGCACAAAAAAAACCCAAACACTTTATTTCATTTGTAAATACCTTTGCAATGCTTTGTACCAGAATCATAATTTTAGTGTCATTTTAAACAGGACAAATTACAGAATAAAATGCACACATTTTATGTGCAGTAACACTATTTATTTTCTTTAAAAAAAGAAAAACTGTGTTTTGTTTAGTTTTGTTGTGTTTGCGTTGCGTTTTATTATCTAAGGATTGTGGGAAAAAAAATAATTGTTGCAAGACACTGGGCTCCATTCACAAAAGCATCTCACATGCGGTATTTAGGTGTCCAGACACACTTTGTCTAAATATTGCATATGATTCTGAAACTGTCAATTCAGTATACCATTTTGTGGTATTTACTAAAATACAGTGAGAATGCAAGAACAGACGGTAAATACAATTCACAGAAGGAAATAAAAAATTAAATGCATGCGGTAATTAAGTAGTGGTCAAGGCATGTGGTATTTAAGCAATGTGTATGATTTAACTGGTTGTTAAGGAGCTTGCGGCTGCCTGTGTTGTAAATAACCAGTAAACAACATGGTTGTTAAGGAGCGGGTGGCCATCGTGTCCTTAACAATCGATCAGTCATCAGCTGTCAGCAGGGTTCCCAACTGACAGCTGAATGTAAAGAAAAGGTATTGCTGAAAATTTATACCAAAATTTGAAAAAAAAATGTCATGGGGTCCGCCCCCCCCCCCCCCCCTCAAAATCCAAATCAAACCCTTACTCAAGAATGCAGCACAGCAGGTCAGGAAAGAGGGGGGACAAGCAAGCACCCTCTCCCCAAACCATACCAGGCCACATGCCCTCAACATAGGAGGGTGCTTTGGAGTGGGCCCCCTCCCCCAAAACACCTTGTCACCATGTTTATGTGGACAAGGGCCTCTTCCCCACAACCCTGTCTGCTGGTTGTGGGGGTCTGTGGGTGGGGGGCTTATTGGAATCTGGAAGCCCTCTTTAACAATTAGCCGCCCGGCCTATAGCCGTTTGGCGGCATCAAAAGCGCTTTAGCTTTCCGGGTGCACTCCATTTGGCGTGCTCCCGCACATGCGCAGTTCGCGCGGTTGCAGAGCCGCACAGCGGCACGATCTGTCACCGGCCGTGTACCTCGGACACGGCCGATGACAGATCTGAGTACCGGCTCCCGCTGCCGGTACCATGTGACCTGCTGTGACCAATCACAGAAGATCACATGACAGTTGTATACAATGGATGGCTTCATTCATGCCATCCATTGTATACTAGTGCCTAGCTGTGAATGGTCACAGCAGGTCACATGCACGTCATGTGATTAGCTGTGGCCAAATCACAGCTAAGCACAAAAAAAAAAAAAAAAAAAAAAAACCTGCATGAATCGATTTCATTCAGGTAAATGCTTGCTTATAGCAAGATAATTCTTTGCTATAAGCAAATTGTGTAAAAAAAAAAAAATACTGATCACTTCCCCAAAGTAGTACAATGTTACTATGGTAACATTGTACTACTTTGGTCATAGTAAAATATGAAAAACAAATCATAAAAAAAAAAAAAGTAATAAAAAATTAAAAATAATAAAAAAAAATAATATATATTTTTTTTTTCATACTGTCACCAGTCAGTGTCCCTGTTCACCGCCATGCCAGTTATATGATGACGCTGTACTGCACTGGTGACAGTATGTAAAAAAAAAAATAGTGAAAATAATTTTTTTAATTTTTTAATTTTCCGAAAAATTTTGACAAAAAAAATAAAACTTCAAAAAACTCGCCATTCCTCTTATGAAGTACGTCCGACTGTCTACTCTGCAAAAAGGGGTCATTTGGGGGATATCTGTACTATTCTGACATTCTTGGACCTCAAGAAATTAGATTGGCTGTCAGTACTTCAGGATTGATCAATATTCAGATCTATACCATAGTTTCCTACAAACTAAATAATACATCCTAATTTGGGTTATTTTCACCAAAGACATGTAGCAGAATACATCTCAGCCTAAATTTATGAAGAACAATTATTTATTTGTAAACTTTTATAACAGAAACAAAGAAAAACGTGTTTTTTTTCAAAATTTTTGGTCTTTTTTTGTTAATTTAGCAAAAAAAAAAAAAAAAACCCCAGCGGTGATTAAATACCACCAAAAGAAAGCTCTAGTTGTGTGAAGAAAATGATAAAATTTTAGTTTGGGTACAATGTTGTATGACTGCGCAATTGTCATTCAAAGTGTGAGAGCGCTGAAACGTGAAAAATGGCCTGGGCAGGAAGGTGTAAAATTGCCCGGTATTGAAATGGTTAACAAGGGAGCTCACAGATCCCAGCTTCCCCTCTATGTAAATTAGTATGGGGTACATAAACAAAAGTTTAGTGTAAATAAACACAGGAGGCAGTTTTTGACAAGTGATGAAAAAAGTGAAAATGATATTTTCTAAAAGAAAAACAGATTGCAGTTCTTTATGGTACTACAGCAAATGTCATCCATCCAATTGTTTAATCTGATTCCACTGCGCACTGAGGTTCTCAAAGTTATATCCTAGGGGAAAGAAATAACCAGGGAAGGCAAATTATAAAAAGGGTTAAACTTTAGCTTTAAGCCGCACACATAACCATCAGAACCAGTGAGAAGTTAGAAGGACTGGGGTGTGGGTTCCCTTTCTAAAACTTGCTGTAATGTTGTGTCGCACATCACACTGTTGAGAGGCACTTCATTGGGAGTTATAAGTGGGTAATGTGCTGTAGTGCTCCTATGAGCATATCCTTTTCATACAAGAAATGCAGCAGATGTAGAGTAACTTTATGTTGGTCAGAACTTACAATCAAGTACAGCTGCCTTTTATTTTACAATTGAAATTGGCTTGTAGTGGCAATAGACTTGGGAGCCTGCCAGACAGTGAACAAAAATAAGAGTAGGAGTTAAGAGTAACGACTTGAATACTTTCCCAAACTAATACATCTAACACTGCCAGACACTTGTAATCTATAAATCCCAACCACTCGGTCTATTGGCTACATCCCGAACAATTATAGTTTTTACTCTGACTTTCAGCTGAGCTACTGCATGTTGCATTTTTTATGCTTGTTGCATCATAAAAAACATCAGAAATCATAATCACAGATGCCACAAACTGCACAGTTAGTTTGCTACATAGGAAATTATTAGGCTCCATGTACACGGGACACTTCTGAACGATGGAAACTGACTGCTGGAAAACATAGGTTAAAAACCGTCTGTTTAGCTGCAATTGCATACCGCGTTTATGAGCGTTTGCATTTAGAAACGTTTTTTAAAGATAACCTCAGGACACTTTCCAAAATGCCCAGAATGCACTGAAAAACAGTAAAACTATTTACTATTTCAGACATTTTGAGAGAAATAGAGAGAGCAGAAGCAGAGAGCGCAGTATTTGTTGAGATTAGCTGTCTTCTTTTTTTGTGGTGTTTGGATGTGTTCCAGCTCATTTCTGTGCAGAAATGATTGCAGCAGTGTCTTAACATATTTTCTTTCATGTGAAACCTCAAAGTATGGTTTACCAGGTCCATTTGAGTACCGGGAAAATGCTTTGCATGCATTTTTCATGATGAAAGGCTCTGGACAGCATCTAGAAATGGTAGAGTTAAAAAAAATTTCCAAACGCAAACGCTTATAAACGTAGTTAGCCGCGTTTACACACGTTTACAAGCGTTTGAAACACTGATAAAATCTACTCCTGAACGCAAGTTTGGTGCGTTCAAAAAAATGACTGTAAACTCAACTGCCTGCAAACGATTGTAAAAGACATAGTATACATGGACACATAGGAAAACATTAGGGAGAGTTCAGGGGCTGCTGAAAAAAACACTGAACAGCTCCTAAACGTGAGTTTATCAGCTGCAGTGTACATGGAGCCTTAGATTTCAATGAGCATATCTTATTGGAATGACAAATTGTTTTTATAGGATAAACCTCTGCTCCTACCCTAGTGTTCCTACTTTGCAGGCTATGCCTCTTACCTGAATTGTACTGGACAATGAAAATTCCTGATAAAAGCTGTACTGCTAAATAGGCAACATGCTGAAGATTAGGACTGCTGCTCAACGGTCAGGCTCACCAGCAATTGGACATGACCCTGCATCGTGCTCCAATCAACAGCACCCATCCTCCCTGAGCAGTGATGCTAATTGGATCAGAGAAGTGGGCATCCATGACAGCTGTGCTCTGTGCTGAGTCTGGATTGACAGGGTGCTGCCAGCAAAGGCAATTTTAACAGACTGCAGAGCACTAGTTCATAAAAAAAGACACACATTCCTTACTGCTTATACAGCTTGACTACATTACAGTAATAAAAGACAGCTTTAATTGGGCTTTAAAATAAACAAAAAAGATGACTTATTACAATATATCACACGATGTTGAGACAATTGTACATGATTATTTGCGTTGCATACTGTCTACAAAATGTACAGTATATTTATTAATAGTGCCCTAGTCTGGGTATCCCCTTGTTAATGAATCCTGTGCACTTCAGTCTGACACTGCTATCATGGAAATTTTATAGGCAGAGTACAGGTAGACAGTAGTTTTTTTCTTAAAGGAAATCTGTTATGAGTGAAACATGGAGGCTGCCTTGTGAAAATGGCAACTGGCTTGTCTGTGACGATGACCCTCTTTAGTTCTGTCTGTTTAATGGCAAGTATACAAATGAGGACTGCTGACTTTAATCTGACTTTTCTGATACAGTTACTTGCTGCAGGTCAGCGTAACAATCAGGCAGACTGTATAGTCAAAAAGAGGTCAAAAAGAGGTCAACAATGGCAGCCCCTATATTTCTCTCATGGTAGGTTTTCTTTAAAGGGAATGTATAGTCTTTTCAATCATTCTACAATTATACCTGTAAAAGAAATCCATTTGATGTCAATCATTATATCAAATGTGCTAATGAGCTGAGAAAAAAAAAATCCTCTTCTTTAACAATTGTTAACCAAGTCTGGACACTTTCACTCTCTTCCTGCCCAGGCCAATTTTCAGCTTTCAGCGCTATCACACTTTGAATGCCAATTGCGCGGTCATGCAACACTGTATCCATATGAAATTTGTAGCATTTTTTTTAGCCAGATAAAATTTTCTTTTGGTGGTATATATTCACCACTGGGATTTTTTTTGCTATATAAATGATAAAGACCAAAAATTTTGAAAAAAAAGCGTTTTCTTATAAAATTTTGCAAATAAATAATTTTTCTTCATAAATCTTGACCAAAATGTATTCAGCTATCTTTTTGGTAAAACAAAAAAAAATAACCCAAATTAGTTTATAAAAAAAAATTATAATTTTTAAAAACATTTTTTTACATTTATTTTATTTTTTTATATTATTATTTATGTATTTTTTTTACATACTGTTACCCTAGCAGTAAATTGTCACCATAGTGATACTGTACTACATATGGGGGGTGATGAAGATATATATATATTTTATTTTTACACTGATTGCTTTTACACCCATAAAGGCTGTAAAAGCAATCATTTCTCTTTCTCTCTGGCTGCATTCCTGCAGCCATTGAGAAGTACTGAGTGAGCTGTAATTGGTCACAGCTTGTCACATGGTACAAGGCTGTTGTGAATAGCCTTGTACCATGTGACCTCTGTGATCATTCACAGATTTAACAAGTAGTAAACAATGATGTCAGGAAGTGAGATTTTGTGTACTACTGTTCATGTGATCACTGATTGGCCAATCAGTAATCACAAGCATTGGTACCCATACAGCGATCTGTGTTCGCTGTCCGGTGGACACAGCGGGCACAGATCGCGGTGCTGCGTGCTCCCAGGGTGTGCGCACAGGCAATGGATAAGGGGGGATGTTTAGAAATGTCCCCCCACATCGGCAGCGCTCCCGACCGGCCGTTTATCGGTATGGGCTGGACGGAAAGAGGTTAAGGAAGGTTTAACAGAGATGTAAACCCAACATTTCATATTCCTGATATTTGTCTGTTGTACCATGTGCTTGTGTGAAAAAATATCCTGTTCTCTTTGTATTGCTTCCTCTGTGTGAAATCCCTGGTGTTCCTGCCTGTCCCTCTGCTTTCCTATTGAAAACTGATCACCTTAAGCACGAGAGTACAGCATGGTCAGTTCTCTAGCTGTGCTGGGAACTCAACCTGCTCTCCTGCAATGATCAGACTTGTCCTGACACAAACCCCCCACTACCCCCCCTCCTCCTGCACAGCCATTTACTGGGAAGACCAGTGTTGTGCTACTTTTTCTTCCTACAGCTCTCTGAGCTCCTTGTGCAGCTGAGTGTATGTGATCACTTATTAAAAAGCAAAAACATGCATTTATTAGGTTTTGTTTTATAGGTATACACAAACACTTTACCTTTCATTTCTATTTTAAATGGAATGGGTTGTACAAGGTGTGGGTTTACAATCATTTTAAGGCTCATTTAGATGGGCAGCAAGGGCCGTAAAAACAGGTGTTTGAGCCGTGGTTTTACCACCCACCTAAAAGCTATTATACAGCCGGAGATGGCTGTTCATATGCCAAGTCTCTGGCAAAATTAACTTGACTTCACTGCTGCCTGTCAAGGTCACCCTTAGACGTTAATGGAACATGTGGTCTGTGACTCTAGCAATATGTAGCTTTGCTTTCACTCCCAGCAGGTGAATGGAGCATGTTGAGGAAGCAAAAGGATTGTAAGCATATGTGTATGGTGGAGATTTGCATTAACCTTTTCACTGCCAGGCCACACTCTTTACTGCAAAACATTTTCTGAAAGTACATGACGCACAGGAAAAAAAAAGATGGTGTTGCTGAATTGAGCGATATTTGTGCAAATGTTTATCAAAACAATATTTTTTGCACTAAAAAAAGCCAAAATGCACTAAAATCATCATTACCACGCACAACCACAACATGACTTTAAAAATTCCTACTGAATAGAAGTTAGAAATATTTGTCAATTTTAAAATGTACGTTTTTGCCAAATGGTGAAAATCAAATTCTATATAACCACTTATGCTTATTAAACAGGTTAGTCATGAATATAATAAATCAAGATACATTCATACAAAAAACTCTATTTTCCCCCTTAAGGTCATACTGATTTAAGAGAAAACTGGCTTCACTGAAATAGTGTCTCTTGTGGGAATTAAATCTAGGTGGTACCCTGCAGGCTGCTTCTTTTATACCAGTTTGCAAGATTTCTCTTATCTTAGTGTGCCTGGTTTACCTGTAACATTTCTTGCTGCATTTACTATTATATTGTATATGTCTACTATCATTATTTCTTTATATAGCACTATCCCCATTGGAGCCACTGGAAGTATTGGGTCCTCTGCTCTTTCCCTGGCCTTAAGGGGGAACCTCACTCCTCCTGACACCAACAGAATAATTTGACCAGTGACTCCGGCCACTTACACAAGAATGGCAAACACTGACTGTTAGAAAATAAACAGATTGTATTGGCAGACCAGAGTGAAAAGACAATACAGCAATTCAGTAATTCAGGACTAACACATGAGAAAACAGTAAAATTCAAATACAATGCAGTTAAACCAGGTACCTTTTTGATTAGACTAAACATGTACTGCAGTACCAAGAGCATGTTCAATAGTTCTCTGACTAAAAGATTACACCCCAAGTGGCGGTGGATGGCTAACAATAAGTATGGCAGGTTAGTTCACTTGAGTCAGGAGAGGCTAGGCTTAGGCCTGAAAGTTTGTTAGATTACCAGCAAACCAGTGCTGCCACCAGGCAGGCCACAGGGTTTGACCAGCTTCTTAATATAACTTCTGCCGGCTCAGTTGGGGTCCTTTAACATTGGCGCACAAACTGTGCAATGTTGTTTTAGGATGTAGAATTCTGGAAGCAGTTCAGTGGAGGGTTAAACTCAGTCAGTAGGTGTGCCTCTTTAAGGCAAGGCAAATACTTTTGAGGAAAGGGGAGTACAGAGTGGACAGGGGATTGTAAAGAGTTAATGTTGAGATGTCATACAACAAATTGTGGTGCGAAGGGGAGTAATACAAGTCAGCATTCAGGTTAGTGACAACTTTGGTGGTGGTCTTTAGTGTTGTTGGTTGCAACTTTCAATAACAAATGTCAGTGATGTGTTTGACTCATATTGGGGAACAGTTTTCAATTAAGGGTAATGGCCCTGCTAGGCCTGAATGGCAAAACAAGAGCTAACTGTCAAGTATAGGAATAATGTGGGTCAGTGACCCTCTCACCCAATCTTCTTTCGGTGGTCCTTAGGAAAATAGAGGTCACCGACAATGGTTGCAATGCCTGTGCAATGATGTCACCCATGGGATTACTATGAGGCATCTGTTGTTGGCTGTACCTCCTCTCCCCTGAAGCCAGCCACAGGGGAGATCATGTGATCTGCAGTGGGGGAGCCCCCTTAAGTGGTGCTGCAGCTGCAGTGAATAGGATGTATGCGACTCAAGCAACAACTCCAGATCGTGAAGGATCTTCTTCAGGTGGTCGCCATAGCTCAGCACAGCCCTTACCTCTATGCAGCCCTGTATCTCTCCAACTGCCCCAGCTCCTTACAGGGCTTTTATATTCTTTTGTCCCTCCCCTTGGCTTTTACTTGTGGGCCTTGTAGTTGTGACTTCAGCTTTACTATATGCAAGATCCTCCTTCGAGATTACATCTCCCCAACTGCCCTGGGCACTTGTATTAGCAAGGCAAAGTAGTGAACACTGCCATCTAGTGGGCATATAGAGTTCTGCGTCTTCAGTAACAATATCCAGGGGTACATTTATTATTATTATTATACAGGATTTATAAAGCGCCAGCAGTTTGCTCAGCACTTTACAATATAAATTTTATATAAGAGCTATACTGTACATAAAAGTTTATCTTAAACTAATCCTTTATGATTAAA
The DNA here is from genome assembly GCF_062004578.1 of Staurois parvus. Lineage (NCBI taxonomy): Eukaryota > Metazoa > Chordata > Amphibia > Anura > Ranidae > Staurois > Staurois parvus. The sequence goes on from NW_028318172.1 coordinate 2,458,235, forward strand.
TGAATCCTTTGCTGAATTAAATACAAAAGCTACAAGTTTCTGATGTCCTTCAGTTGAAAATGTTTGTTGCCTGGCAGTCATTGCTGATCTTCAATACATTCTCAGCGACTGATTCTTCCATTTAAAATCTTCAAGCCACAACTATAAATGACAGATGCCTTTTGGAATAAAAACCTACAGAACACTTGTATAGCTCCCCAATCATACTTACAAGGACAGGCTGTATAAAGAGATCTTTGTGCATCTGCTTCTGAGGGCTATCGGTACATTTGTAATGAGACAATTGGGGTGTTCTAAAAAGCTTTATTTTAAATACACCAGTCCCAAAATTCTCTGTTTACCGAGTTCTTACAAAAATCACATTACTCGCCACTGTCAACTAGTCACCAGGGAAACATTACATATGAAGATTTAATACTATAGTAAATACCAAGGAAAGTGGGGCAGTGCAGATTCATGGCTATCTGTAATAAAATATTTATCACATTGATCTGTACATTGCCTTGCAGTTTGCTCAGGAATGTTGACCTATACTACAGAGCCTTTGAGGGCATATTCAGTAGTTTCTATATGGAATTAAATTGGAAGTCCAGGCTAAGCCTATTTAATCCTAAACCTCTTCCGACCTCCATTCTAAGTCTTAAACTAACTAGCCTGTGGAAGAAAGAGGTCTATGCTTAACTATTCTAAGGGCACTTCGGTCCAGTCATGTGATCGGCTCCCAGCACCGGATTCAGGGGAGAGGAGAGGTCACCGACAATGGTTGCAATGCCTGTCCAATAATGTCACCCATGGGCTTACTATGAGGCATCTGTTGTTGGCTGTACCTCCTCTCCCCTAAAGCCAGCCACGGGGGAGATCATGTGATGGGACTGGAGAGTCCTTAGAATAGGTAACTATACACATCTTTCCTCTACAGGCCAGTTAGTATAGGATTTAGAATGGGGTAGAAGTAGGTTTAAGACTAGATAGGTTTAGCCCAAACTTCCACTTTACTTAAAGTTGGCTGAATTTGGTGTCAAAGCAAAAGTCCCTACCCCGTTCCAGACCTGCTAGAACACTGTTCCACCTGCTGAGCCCGAACCCTTCGCCATCTTGTATCCTGCTCCTTGCCATAGGCCTCCACATGACATTCCTGACCATAGAACTTTGTATCCCCAAAGAAGGAATGTCCACACAAGACGTAGTTTTATTGCAATTTACTGGTGGTACTCAGGGAACAGATAAACAGTCACATCACAAGGACACACATTCCAGAGTCCCTTAGAATTACACAGTCAATCACATTTAGTGGATGATCCACAGTAGTCACGCATGAAAGGATGTGTAGCACCTCAGCAGCCATCTCCTTTACAGTCTCTGCTCTGCCCAGGGTTATTAGTACTCATAGGACTGTGGTCTCTGTAGTTACCTCCTTGCTAGGTACATCTCACCTAGGAACCCTCCAGGGAAGCAGTCTCACACAGGGATCTGGCCTAATAGATCTTTTACAATCTGCCCTAGCCCCCACCTTCATAAGGGACAAAATTACTATAGCCTTCACCATCTATGTATAGGTCTACTCCACCTGGCCTTTTGTCCAGGGCCTACGAGTGCTGGCTACATCTTCATAGGTATTATAAGTTTAGCTCCCATGCTTGTTAGCTTCTATTGTCCTTTAGGAGTTGGACTTTAGATATCATCTGTAAAGGACAACTGTACTTTTGATAGTTGATACTTTAAATGCCCCTTCCTTCCCAAATTTCACATTTACCTGTTCTTGCTCCTCCATAATCTTCAGTGTGCTTCCCGCTTGGAGCCATCTATCATAATGTGTTTTTTTGTCCAAGCTGGAGTTTTGCATTTGAAACCTGGACTGTAGCTGCTAATTGCAGCAGAACATCTTCCTTTGTTACTGCTATATCAGGGTTCGACAAATTTCAAGTGCAAGGTTTCCACAGTGACCAGAAACCTGCATCCTGGCTCTCAGGCCCCCGGTAGTCCATCCACAGCCAACACGAGGTGCAAACAACTCCTCTTTTGATGCCCTCACAACTCCCACCGCCAGAGGGCACTGAGCAGAGACTCCCTACACCTGAGAGCAGGATGACTATAGGGAAGGAGTGGAGAACCCAGGCCCAGCCATACTGAACAGTCCATAGAGGAGAGCGAAACACAGCTTGGGGACAATGACAACCCTGCAGGTTGGGGGCAGAGGGGTATTCTCTGTGTCATGTGGGGCCTGGAAGGGAGAGCTCCATCTACAGGAGGGGAGGTCACTGTCTGCAGAGCCCGCACGCAACCACTCTGACCTGACAGGGACCGCAGGTGATTGTCTGCTATGGGCAACTGTGTCCCTTAAACTGGCATATCCTCCACAACACCCATCCCGCTAATAGAGCTCTGATCTGTAGTGTAGAGGGCATAGGAGGCCAGCTGAGGCTGCTTAGAATTAATGTAGAGGAAGGTGTTCAGTGATCACTTCTAATCACCAACTAATAATAAACAACCTATAGGAGATCTACTGATCTGGTATTATGCTTGCTGAAATGTGTTAATTAATTAGTTTTTTATACTTACTGAATTGCAATGTGTGCAAAACATTGCTTTACTCTATAGGAAAGGAGAAAGGCAAGAAGGCATTTCTAAATGCAATATTTTCCAGAAGTTTAATAAAGATAACGATTAAAAACACTTACAAGATGTATATAAGAATAGGCTCATTGTAGTGCATATATGTGCAGGGCTCCTGTCATTGTGTCCCTGTTCTTGCTGTGCCAACCAGCAGCTGCAGGGTTTGCTGAGAGAGCAGTGCCAAAATGGCCTCCTCTCTTCTGGGACCACTGTGGCATGTACGCTGTCCACATAGAATGCACAGACCGGATGTGATGTCAGGAGGGGGTGGTGACGTGTTTCGGAGCATACGCAGATCGTTCCTTCTTCAAGACCTTTTTTTGGAGGATGTGAAGATTGCTCCTTCTTCAAGACCTAGCCCAAGGTAACTAAGCCATGGTATATAGAGGGAGACGGCAGGGGAAAGGCGGTGAGAAAGATGCAGATCCACACACACCATGGAAAACCGATGGAAGGGAATATTAAAAGCATAATGACAATAAACAAGCTTAACAGAAACTAGAATAGCCCTGGATGACTACATATAGTAAATGGGTTGGTACTGGTGACAAAAAGACAACACTAGGGGATACTGGCAGCACAGTGACAGTAACCATGTCCGACTGGGGCAAGGCAGCACAATTCAGCAACACATTATAAATAAATAAGTATTAGCAACACTGAAATATAAATCAGTCCAAACAAAGCCTTGCTAGTCAAAAAAAAACTGGCTCCTAACTTTTTTAGCTGGCTCCTAGATTCAAAGAAAATTTGTCAAGCCCTGTGCTATATTATCCTTCTGCAGTGTGCGCAGGGTTAAACTGAATACTCAATAATTCAGAAGTACAGCAGCTATCTTTAAAGGAAATCACTTTGCAATGCTGGTCTATAGCATGTGCCCAGTGCAGGGGGCAGCCATCTCAGCTGGATCTGATCAGTTCCTGGAGATCGGTGATTGGCTGATGCAACAAAGCAAGAAGTGGTTAAGGAGGCTGGTGAGCAAAGAAGAGAGCACTCTCTAGAAGCAAACAGGTGTGTGGGGAAAAGACTGGGCTGCTGCTAGCTGAACAGAACCCTGCCATAGCTGACCACAAGAGGGAGAAGCAAAGAGACTACTCACCTTGCCTCAGAGATCAGGAACTTTCTCTTTGGAAGGGTGTGAGGTGTGATTTGGGTGGCGGGTGAGATCAGATTATACTGGAGAGTACTCCTACCGCTTATGGAGAAAGAAGGGACTCAGCAGGATTTAAAGAGAGGCATCACAGCAAGTCCTATCCCTGTCTGAGGACTTGAACTGAACCAGAACATGTGTCTGAAGACCCAGAAGAGAGCACCCTGGGTCTGGTAAGAGACTATCATTGTACAAGTTCATCTGTTGTCTGCTGGGAACTATTGTGCTTTCTTCAAGGGCCCCTACTTTGCTAGTCAACTTATTTTTCATCAGTCACTGGCCAGTGGGGTAAAACTGGGACTGCTATAACAAGTTAGGACTATCTTTATATACTGTTGCTAAGTAAATGCAGATCAGTTCTGTTAATTACTGTTACTCAGAACACTGCAGGTGTTTAACTATACTGTATCTCTCAGAGTAAAATGATTGTGCTATTGATTGTTTGTATAAGTACACTTGCTAATCCTCTCTTCTTTTGGGCTATGCTTGGCCTAATAAATTCTTTGAAATACCTCAAGGTGTATTGGTAAGTGCTGTGTGAGCAAGGTGTGTCATCAGGGGTGTAGAGAAAATACATACAGTAACAATTCAGCAGTTCTTCAGGGGCTAGACTTCAATAGAAGTGCATGTGCATGGATTTTAGTGTATTTTTGGCATGTGTTTTGTGTTTAAAATCCAGTCTCCTCCTACAAAAATGCATGAAACATGAAAATGCATCAAAAACAAATTGTGTAAAAAAAGCATAAAAATAAGCTACAAAAATGCACTGAAAAACACATGAGTATGCAGAAGCACTAATGTAAATATAGCCTTAAAGAGCAATTCTAGGCAACAAGTTAAAGTATGAAGCTGACCATTGTAAGCACACCTGTCAGTGTTAAGTGTTTTTTTTCTAAAACCTCTAACTGCCACTTTTGCTGAACAACTTGGTCTGTTAAAGGAAGCTGAAAAATAAAAAAAACTTTGTCTACACTCATGGTGCCCCCTGAAGAGTAAACAGCTTTGGTTTGCGCTTCACAGGGCATTAGACAGGCACCTGTTTTATTGCCTTAAACCCTGCATTAGCATGCCTCAATTGCGTGCATTGTAGAATGCCCCTATTCAATTTAATGGGTCGTGTTTGGTGAACCATACAACCCACCAAACACGATAGCAGGGATAATTTTTGCAGTGTCACAAGGCATTGTGGCATATCTACACATCCCTCCACTGCCTTTGCAGATTAGGGGAAGCAGTTGGGAGGCAGTTAGAATGTGGATAAAGTTACTGTAATCTGATTTGTATTTACCACAAGGCAAATAAGGCATTTGCCTAGGGTGGCATTTTTAGGGGGGCAGCACTGCCCCCCCGAAAGAAAGGACATATGCAGCATGGGAATCAGGTGGGATCTGAGAGAGGCTGCAAGCTGCTAGATGTATGCAGAGACTGACTGTCGTTCCCGGGGATGTCCAGAGCTGTAAAGGTCTCTCTGTCGCTGGGGGGGTGGGTGTTAGTGAAAGACTCTCTTGGGTGGGAGGGATGATGGGGCTGGGGTGTTGTTGGTCACTGTCAGGCTCTCTCCACAGGGGGGGGGGGGGGGGGTTAATGGGGTCTGGTGTTGGTTGGTGTCAGGCTCTCTACGCCAGGTGGAGGGGTGTCTGATTTTTATATTGACCAGGGCAGCACAAAACCTAAATACACTACTGACTGTAACTGAAGCTTTATTGGCTGGTTCACCAGGTGTAAATAAAGAAAAAATAAAACTAATGCAACTACCACATTTAAAGTGGTTCTATAGGCAAAAGGTTTTTTTTTCCTTAATAGATTATTTTCTGCTTCTCTAAGCAGCTCCCCCCCTGTCAAATACTTACCTGAGCCCCATCTCAATCCAGCGAAGTGCATGAGAGCAGAGGTGCACTCCTCTTTCTCTCTCCTCATTAACAGGTGGTGGGGGAGGAGCCAGGATTCAAGCGGGGGAGGACCACTGCCACTCTGTGCAAAAACATTGCACAGAGCAGGTAAGAATGTTTCTTATTTAAAACATACCTTTACAATCACTTTAAAATGGTTCTAAAGCCTAAATATTTTTACCTTGATGAATTCCCTGCATTAAGGTAAAAAATGTTTAGACATTAGTATCACCCCCCTTATAATTAGCTGAGCCGTCATTCAATCCAACGCCACACTCATCTGTAGGGCTCTCTCTGCTCTCAAAAGCTTTGCTATTCTACTGGCTCCCGCTACTTTCAGTCAAATCATATGATGGGGGGGGGGGGGGGGGGAGTTGAGCCATGTTATCTGTGTCTATGGATGCAGGCAGTAAGGCTCGGGATTGAGCCCGCAGGTGTGCCACAGTAGGAAGCAGCTATCTATGGTGGCACGCTGAGAAGAGGAGGAGCCAGGTGCACCAGCTGGGGACCTCAGAAGAGGGAGATCGCGACCGCTCTGTGAAATTCTACTGAACAGAGCAAGTAAGTAAAACATGTTTGTTATTGTAAAAAAAAAAATTATACTTTACAATCATTGCACGGGTCTATTCACACTACAATGCACATACAAAACCCACCTGCAATCAGTTATGCTTCTGCTTGTTTTTATACGCATTTTCATGCAAGTTTTTCTGAAATTTTTTTTTTCTCAGACAGGTTTCCTTTGACTTAATTGTTGTGTATTTGTGAGCATTTACACGTGTTTCTGTGTGATATTAAAGTGGTTGTTAAGTCACATATATAAATCACTTGTATCCCCTCTGTGTTAGGAAGATATAAAGCACAGTATGTCATTTAAAAAAAAAATTATAATCCTAAATATCCTCTTGCACAGCTCAGCTGTGCGGTGTGCTCTGCTTTCCTACCCCGATCTAAAGAGAGCAGCAGGAGGGGCTGAGATTCCCTTCTGACATATACCTGCCAGCACAGGGAGGTCACGTGACTGCACAGAGGCGCAGTGCAAGAAGGTATTTAGGATTATAATTTTTAAAAAGCTGACATACTGTGCTTTATATCTTCCTAAAACAGAGGGGATGCAAGTGATCTATATAAATTATTTTACAGGAATAGCGGCAGGAGCAGGGAGGAGATCAGCTCTCACTAAACAGACTACTGAGCGGGCAGGCAGGAAGGAAGGGGGAGAGGGAGAGACTGACCACACAGAGTGATGATGGAGGAACATAAACTGACCACGGTATCATGGATCAGCAGCCATGATTACAGTGGTCAGTACACAGGGGGCACAGCAATAAGCAGGATCAACCAGGTATTTTACAACATACAATGGGACAAATTACACTGCACAAGCACTATGCTATAGATCATGCTTTAAATGAAGCATGAGCATATATTGTTTTTAGGGTTACAACTACTTTAAGCAAACATGTTGCATAAAATCGCACAGCTATGGAAAGCAGAGAAGCACAGCATTCTGGTGTGAACAAGACACATAGAAAACTATTTTTTTCTATGTGTCATTACAGTTACCTGCATTTATCCATGAGAATGCATAGTGTGAACCAGCCCTAATAGAAAGAATGTGGCAAGTAATGCTTCTGGCTTTCAGACTAACCCATTATTAGTCATAGCATATGTTTTTGGGCTTACAATGACTCATACCAATCTGTTTGGTCATCCAGAAGTTCTGACAAGTTCCTTTCCTTACTTTGTTTTGACAGCTAGTGGGGGATCTTCTCCCCCGCTGACTGTCACAATCTGAAATAAACAGTGTTCTGTGAATGTGAAAAAACTACAAGTGCCGACAGCCTTTGCGGCTGCCATCTTATAGTTCTCAATGAACTACCAGAGCACTGTTGAGCTCTCTAGGTAGGTAATAGGGCTTCCTGTCAGAGTGTTGCTGCCAGCCCATATCGGAGGTACGGGCAGACAGATACACAGACAGTATGCAGGACCGTGGCATCACACCGACTGTCTGCTGATCGTGGGTGCAATGCTTTACAGGCTTCTAAAAAAAAAACAAATGCATATTTTTTTTTACCTTGAAAAAAACGTGCATTTATTTATTTTTTTTTTAAGGATTTATCCTTAAATATAGCATACTCAAGATTACCAGTTTCCGTAGCAAAAGACTTTAACCCTTTCAATGCCAGCTCCTATTTTGCATTTTCCGCACACTTGTTTAAAAACTCATTTTAGGCCTGAAGATTACACAAAACCCCCAAACATTTTATATTTTCTGAAAGCAGACACCCTAGGACAGGTGTGTCAAACTGCGGCCCTCCAGCTGTTGCAGAACTACAAGTTTCATAAGGCATTGCAAGACTGACAATTACAAGCATGACTCCCAAAGTTAGAGACATGGTGGGACTTGCATTTCTGAAGCAGCTGGAGGGTCAAAATTTGACACCCCTGCCCTAGAGAATAACATAGTGGTAGTTCCAATTTTTTATCTCAAATGGTATTAAATGATATGAAACCTTTGGTAAAATATAAAAGAGGAGGTTGTGACAAGTAAACAGATACCCAACATGCCAAACCTTACATTTGTGTGTGCCTATAAAATTGCGGCAAACCTCAGTACCCCACATTTTCTATAGACGATGCTTCAAAAGCCCCTATAGGCCATCAGTTTAGCATTATGGAGGAGGTCTTGTGCTAGAATTATTGGTCTCACTCCAGCGTGCATGGCAATCTGTAACCTGTGTATCGCAATCGATGGTTTCACACACAGGCGCCCCGACGTGTGCGTTTGTACGTGTGTATATGTGGGAGTGGTGGAGGCCTCAAAATTTTTTTGGGGGAGTGTGTTATGTGCTTGAGTGTAACTATTTCTTTGCACAAAAAATTTATTTTTTTTACTTAACTTTTTTTCATCACATACAGAACACAAAGTCCCCTATGTGATGACTTTTTGGTGACAAGTTCTCTTTACTGAGACATGCAGTCTAAAAGACCCTGCATGTCTCCTCTGTGATCCATTAGATAAACCGCATTGCAATACATCTTTCCCTGGCTATTCTACCTGGGAAACTGACAACTGTGATCCGGAAGTGACGCCATGGACTTCACCTTCCAGGTCACACAAAGAGGCTCTCCTCTGTCCTCTCCACTCGCTGGCACCCGCCATGGCTCTCCCAGCAGATGGGCAAGCAGAGCCTGGTTACATGGCAGGAGTGAGGGGGGGGGGGTTGTTGTGCTAATCTGAAGGACAGATGAAGTTTGGAGGTCTTTAGTTATGGACTTTGTAGACAGATGGCGATTCTGCGCACTGTGCGGTTCAGCATGCACTGACCCTGCTCTGTCATTTTACGTGGCTGTGGAAGAAATCGGCAGCAGCGGAGCTGCCTGACTGCTTCCAACTGCCTGGCAATTTTATACATAATTCCAGTAGCTGCAGCCACTGGATTGTGTATAAAACCACATGCTGTCAGGTCTGTACAGCATACGGACCTGGCAGAGAAAGGGTTAGAGGGCACTATATTGCCAAAACTATTGGGACACCTACCTTTACACGCACATGAATCCCAGTCTTAGTCCATAGGATTCAATATTGAGTTGGCCCACCCCTTGCAGCTATAACAGCTTCAACTCTTCTGGGAAGGCTGTCCACAAGGTTTAGGAGTGTGTCTATGGGAATGTTTCACCATTCTTCCAGAAGCGCATTTGTGAGGTCAGGCACTGATGTTGGATGAGAAGGCCTGGCTTGCAGTCAGTCTCCACTCTAATTCATCACAAAAGGTGTTCTGTTGGGTTGAGGTCAGAACTGTGCAGGCCAGACAAGTTTCTCCACCCCAATCTCGCTCATCCAAGTCTTTTTGGACCTTGCTTTGTGCACTGGTACGCAGTCATGTTGGAACAGAAAGGAGCCATCCCCAAACTATTGCCACAAAATTGGGAGGATGAAATTGTCCAAAATGTCTTGGTATGCTGACACCTTTAGAGTTCCCTTCACTGGAACTAAGGGGCCAAGCCCAACTCCTAAAAAAAAACTCCACACCATAATTCCCCTCCACCATGAATTCCATACCATGCATGAATCTGCGCATGCGTGGGATCTCTACAAGGCAAACAGGCGTGCGGGCACTAAGACAGAGGCGCGCAGTGGCACTCGCGCTCACGGGTGCACGCCTGTCACTAATGACGGCGCCAAGCGGGCTATTTAAACTGGCCACTGCAGTATCCAAATTGCCGTATGGTCTTATTCCCCTGCCTGTGTTTCCTGATTCTGCATTGTTCCCTGTTGCCGTACCTAGCCTGCTCCTGACTACTGTTGACCTTCTCCTGCCCTGACCCCTGGCTTGCCTCTGGATTATTCTTCTGCCTGCTCCTGATCATTTGACCTCCTGCTGCTGAACCTGGCCTGTGACCCGACTATCCTTCTGTCTGCTGTTCTGGTCTGTTCTGCCTCGTCTGATACCAAACCCGGCTTGTCTGACTCTGCTCTGCCTCATCCAATAATAGAACCAGCTCATCTGACTGCTACTCACCTCTTGGTGCATCCGCATCCATCCATCCTGCATAGATCCATCCGCATCCTGCTCTGGTCTGCTCCTCACCAGTCCAACTACTTCACCGGACGATTCCAGGCCCTCTTACCCCACCGCGCTCCTACGACTGCTGTCTCACTCTCAGCGGTTCCCAAGCTGGGGTTGTACGAGAGGTCTGCCTCTTCACGTCAGGCTCACTACTAAGGTACGTGACAATGGTACCACAACATATATGCTGTTTAAAGTCCTTTACTACAGAAATTGGTAATTTTGGGTATGATATGTAGGATGTGGGCATATAATGACACAGAACCTTTCTCTAAATATCCATGATAATTTAATATAGCATTTGGTAACTTTTGATACTTTCTACTTCTACCTATGTGCCTTATCCCTGTACTTGATTTACCTAACTTCTAACATTTATCATTTTATTAATTATTTAGTGCTGTAAAACATGTTGGTAGTTTATGATAATGGATGATAATAAAATAATCATTTTCTAGGCTGACAGAATGGACCAGTTGCTTACAGAACATATGAAACACAGGAGTAGTATTTAGTATTTGCCATCAATATGAGTACTGTAAACTAAAGTATATAAGCAATGCAAACATTTGGGCTCAGTCTCAAGAGTCATGCTAATGTCATTTTTGCAGGGTTTTCATGCCACGGGTTCTCTTTATATTATGTACATATTGGTTTGTGTCTGTTTTGCTAGTCTGCAATCTCCCTTACTTTTGCATGCGTCACAGGGTGCCTCTAGCATTGTTTGTGATTTGACGTCGTATATAGATAGAAAAATGCATTACACACATTCACAGTGCACATCACAGGGATCGGTCATTGACTAATTATGTTATCAGTGAACAGCACCTCTATGTTCCCTCCCCCAGCTAGTCTTTCCTTCTGTCCTCCCTTTTTGCTTTTCTTTCCCTCCACCCTCACAGCACACTGCAGAGGCTGCTTATAATGCAGAGAGGAACTGGACCCAGAGAGATAGTAAAGCCACACTGTCTTTCTATCTACATGGCTATCCTTTCTCTAGATCATACATGTATATGTGGAACGCACTAGAATTCTTTATAACTTCCAGACATCTGGCCGGGGAACATGTAGTTGTGCTGCACATGGATTTTGGAGCAGATAGTGCAGCTATGCACAGGTTATGAAGAACTAAATATTTCATGGTGGGGGATATATAAAAGAAGCTTTAAGGTGCAATGTACAAAAAATAAGCAGAAATGTAGGTAGAAATAAGATATCTGAGAGGGAGGAGACTGCAAATCTATGGGAATGTGAGAGCGTGGGCGTTGTGAAGGGAAAAAGAGAAGACTGAGAAAGGGAGAGAGGAGAGTGAGATGAGAAGGCGAGTTGTGAGGAGGGTTTAAAAATGGTATATGGAGAGAGAAATCATGATACAGACCAGTAAGGAAAAGAATAATAGAATCAGTAAAACATAAAAGGAAGGACATACTGTACAGGCAGTAGACAAGTTCAAAATTACCCAGCAAGAACACCTATAATACATGTATGAAGTAGGTGCAGAAAATAATCCAGAGAATGGCTTCAGCATAAAGCTCATTTTTGCTACATACTATGGAGTTGATCTACTAAAGCAGTGGTGGGCAACCTTTTTTTTCAACTGAGCCAAATCTCGCCAAAACCACGATTGAAATTTATTTTGAGAGCCACATTTTTAAAACTGAAAATACATAGGATGGTACACTGTTTTTAGTTTCAATAAGTTTTTATAGTAATTCATCCCCCATAGTAATTCATCCCCCATAGTAATTCATCCCCCCTATAGTAATTCATCCCCCATATTAATTCATCCCTCATATAGTAATTCATCCCCCATATAGTAGTAGTAAGTAAGTAGCAAGTAGTATGCCAAGTCCCCCCTGTGTCAATTCACTTACCTTTGCTCCGCGCGTTCCTCTCGCCGTGTTCCCGCGCCGTTCCGGTCTTCAGGGCGGACTGTGAGAGGAGCCTATCTCCTCTCACGTTTGTCACGCTGCTCCGCCTACACACATCCTGACAGCCAATCACTGGCTATCAGGATGTGAGTGGCAGCGAGACTGGCCAATCATTGCATTTGAGCGCGCTGCCCTGGCTGTTTTTTTTCTGGATCACGCTGCAGAGTCCCTGCCGCCCGAGAGGAGGGAGGGAAGCGGGCGCCCGGCACACAAGAGCCGCATTAAAGCGTGTAAAGAGCCGCATGTGGCTCGCGAGCCGCGGCTTGCCGACCACTGTACCAAAGGCAAAGAGGCAGTTCACTTTGCAAGGAAATTTTCCCTTAGCTTAGTAAATGCAGTGAAAATTCACTTGGCATAGAATACCCAATTATGTGAAATGAAAATCATAAAAAAAAAACAAAAAAAAAAACAGTACTTTTGTCTGCACACGATGGGATGATGGCAATCAGCAGAGCTTTACATCATTCACTAAGCTAAGGGAAATTTCTCTTGCAAAGTGAACACACTTTTTGCCTGGGCACTTGGCTTGCATTCACACCTGAGGCACAACATAAGCCTAGTAATTTGGGGGCATTTTGTAAGCTTTGTGTAAGTTCTCATGCACACTGGACGTTTTTACAGATGCTGTTTTTGGCTTTTGACGTTTTTTTCTACAGCTAGTAAACCCCCCAGCATGTTATCCTATGTGTCCATGTACACAGACTGTAATCAACCTTTTTTGGCTGGAAAAAATCCAGGACTAGTGGGTTTCCAGAGGAGTTTTTTTAGCTGTAAAAATGCTCTAATGCTGAAAAATGTGATAAAACGCCGCAAATGGGTTTTTGGAATTTTTTAAATCTAAAATTTTTTGGTAAAAAAAACACTAAACACACAGATGCAGAAAAATGCAGGAAAACGCTACTAAACGCAGCAAAGCGCCACTAAACGCTAATGCAAAAACTAAAAAAAGCTGAAAAACTCAAGTTTTTAATGTGACTTTACACAGCTAATGTTACCAGCATTATCAAAACGTCCAGCGTGCATGAGGGCTTAGTGTTTTTGCACATGTATCAAGCTTTAGGCATTTGTTTCATGGGCTGGGCAAGGGGAGGAGAGCAGCTTTAGAGGTGGAGGAAACAACACAAGCAAATGTGTTAAGTGTTTACATGCTCATCCATTGAAATCTAAGGGTGCAAAAATGGCTGAATACATCTAAAGACAGCCCCTTAGCTTTATTGATAATAGGATATAAATCATAGGAACAATGTGACAACTAGAAAGAAAGGGATTCTGCATTTTGAGTATATTCAGACTTAAAGTGATTGAAAACCTCAGACATAAAATATGACTAAAGCGCCATAGGGAATATCACCATACTTGTTAAAGAGCACTAAGTGTTATTTCTGTCTGCTACCTCATTCCTCTGCTATCTGCATGAGTCATTTCTGACAGGTTTTTCTGACACCAAGAGAAAATAGGTGATGGTGAGGGGGATCCTGTGAATGACAGCCTCAGCTATGTTAGTGTGTGCTGTGTGATGGGTAAAGAAAGGGGAGGGGGGATGTCCCTTTCCTCCAAACAGCTCTCAGAGCTCTATTGTTCTCATTCTCTTGTTTTCTATAAGCTCAGATGAACTTTTAAATTCTGGAGTTTGAACAGATGTAGAAAATACTACAGATAAATAGGTACAACTTATGTAGGAGGATTTGTTTCATCTCTGTGTATCACCTAGGGTTGTCACCACATCCCTTTAAAACCAAACGCATATTAATTACACAGGTTCTGTGTCTGATTAAGGCGGTAATTAAGCTCACCCAGTGCCTTATCTGCAATATATCAGCCACAAAACCTGTGTAATTAATATGTGTTTGGTTTTAAAGGGATGAGGTGGAAACCCTAGTATCACCTGAGGCCGGTCACTTTACTGGGTATAAGAGAGGGTTTACAACCAATTTAAGATGGGTACACACTGTCTGAAAATCAGCCAGGTCAGCAGGAATCTAAACCCCTATCCATAACATAATGTGATAGTGCTCTAAATAGTTGCTGCTAAAACACTGATGGCCGATGACATCACTTCTGCGTTTGGATGTGATCCAAGATGGCTGATGACATCAGTTCCGGGTTCGGGGGTGGTCCAAGATGGCCGATGACACCACTTTTGGTGGCCAGGAAGTAATGTTATTTCTGGGGGTAGGGAGACGGGCTACATGGGTTATTTAAGGGCTCCACATTTGCAGGCTCCCTGCCTACTGAGGAAGCCCGAATCTGGGGCATAACGCGTATAGGTGGAAGGAGCTGAACCCTAGACGTTTTGAACTGATGACCATCTGGGAGAGCGGGGTGGTGAGCCATGTAATGAAATTATACATTTATATACTGGCTTGTTTCTTACATTTTGTAAGTGTTTTTAATTTGGGAGCTAATACATTGTTTTATAAAGAGAGAACACTATGGTTCCACTTTTCTGTTTTCCATAATGCATATTATATGAGAGCGTCAGCTGGAGGAGTGTATACTGTAGTGGTGCCAAAGAGGAGCTGGAGGAAGACCACAGAGGGTGTACACAAGTCTGTCCACATGTTGAGTGCATAATGACCTATTGATGAGGTCATAAAATAAGGTGAGCAGGTTTTTCACCTAATGGTGGTGGCACGGTTGGCACTGAAGAGAGAAGATGTATCTTATACACATTGCACAGTGATGTTATAAGAGACTTTTTCATGGGACTTTATTATTATTATTTATTGTTTATTATTTACATGAGATATTAGTCTGTTGTGCTACACTTTGTTATTCATTTTGGGTCAGCAGAAATGGACGACGTTCATTTAGTGTGTACAGCAGTCTGTCCGACAGAAGCTGTTTTAACAACTGTCATTTCTCAAAAGGGACATGCTGGAAGACCAGCATCCGATCAGAACTAACAGCCAAAGGAACGGAAAAAACTGTGTACGGGCTTTAGAGAAACATGTGAGTGAGGGGAAAAAAAATCATATGTGAAATAAATTAGACATGTCCTCTTCAAAAAGATTCCACTCTTCATTTTCCCAGTTCAAATAAAACAAATGTTAGCTCAAAACAGATTGCTTACACTGGGCCAACGTTTTCTTGACACTTTCCTAAAGGGTTAGTTCACCTTTACCAAAAAAACTGCCTAGGTAGGGTGTTTATGTAATTTCTTGAAGCCTGTATAAAAACTCCCAAAGATGGCAGCATCCCGTCCTGCCTTGTTCCCAAGACACTCCCAATTAATTGAAACCCCTAGGCATTGGTTCACTCTCCCATGTTGCAGTAGCTCTGATCTCAGCAATGCTGCAATGGAGGAGAAAGTGGACCACACATGTGTGGGGTTTGAGAGCTTGCTCCAGTGATGGTGAGGATGAGCAGTAACAGCTATGAGTGTCTTCGCAACATCCTAGCAACAAGGCATGATGGGATAATATCTGGGGGACTTTTTTAGCCAGGCTTCAGCAGGTGCAATAGCAGTGGTCTCCAAACTGCGGCCCAGGGGCCAAATGCAGCCCTTTGCTTGCTTTTATTTGGCCCTTGGGGCACTATTATTATTATTATTATTATACAGTATTTATAAAGCGCCAATAGTTCGCTCAGCGCTGTACATTACAAAGGGGACAGAACATGTGACAGAACAATACCAATACAATGCAAAACATGAGGGGATCGAGGGCCCTGCTCTTTCAAGCTTACAATCTAGGAGATCACTCACTGAAACTAAAAATGGGGCACTAGTCCTCTCACGGATAGCTAGGATGAGGCACTTTTTTTCCCATTGACACCAATAGGACACTTTTCCTCTCACTGACACAAAGGATGGAGTACTATTCCTCCCACTGACACCAATAATGGGGTATTATTCCTCCCATTGACAACGATTCCTTTAATTGACACCAATGATAGGCACTAATCCTCTCAGTGCAACTAACAATGGGGCACAATTCCTCTCATGGATACCTAGAATGAGGCACTATTTTTCCCACTAACACCAAAAAATGGAATACTATTCCTCTCACTGAGACCATGGATGGGGCATTATTCCTCCCACTGACACCAATGATGGGGCCCTTTCCCTCCCACTGACACCAATGATGGGCACTATTCCTCTCACTGAAACCAACAATGGGATACTATACATCTCACTGATTCCAATGATGGGCCACTATTCCTTTCACTGACACCAGTGATGGGGCACTATTGCTCCCACTGACATTGATGATGGGGCACTATTCCATCTACTGATACCAACGATAGGGAACTTTTCCTCCCACTGGACACCAATCATGGGGGACTATTCCTCCCACTGACACCAATGACAGGACACTAAGACTCCCATTAACACCAATGATGGGGCACTTTTCCCCCCTATTATTAAATATGGGGTATTCTTCACTCCTGCGGACACCAATGATGGGGCACTATTCCTGTGATGGATACAAAGGATGAGACAATATTCCTTCCACTGACACCAGTGATGGGGCACTATTCCCCTCTCTAGTACCAAAGATAGGGCATTGTTTACTCCCACTGGCCATCATCCGCACATCCAATCTCTGAAGGACAGTAAACTGGCCCTTTGTTTAGAAAGTTTGGAGACCTCTGACATTATCCAACTTTAGTCAAAGCCGCACAGTTTTTTGTTTTTATCTATTGGTTCCCCTTACTTACATAGGTAAATTTTTTGGTAAAGGTGAACCAAACCTTTTAATCCACAGTAACCAATCAAATAATATTTTGTTTGTTGATTACAAGATGCATTTTAAATATCCTTACAGTTTCATCAAATATTTTCCTCAAAGATTTCTGCTGTTGATTACCAGAATTGAAAGATCTATTGTACAAGTAAACTGACCTGAAGAGGGAGGAAAGGTGTGCATTGTAACATGCTTTGGATAAGGTGTTAGTCTGTGTGTGATAACAGACAGCTAGAGGAGGGTGACAACATGACGGTGAGTGGGTGGACTGGAGGCGTGTCACTTACACTATATGTAGAGTTAGTAGTGTTAATTTGTTAAGGTGTTGAAGACAGAATATTTTGTATGAAAATCACTGTGAACTGAAATAAACAAGTAATGTATTGTGACATGCATTAAAGTGACACAGGATTTTAAAAGCAGTATTTAGGTCATGGAAATTGCATTATGACGTAATGGCAGGAGTGTAAGCAGTGTGACAAGTATGGTGTGTAGAGTATGAGGGCTAGCGGTGTTACACTGTTTGGGGGAAGGGTGTTCAGGACAAATCTCTGCCTTGTTTCCATAGCAACCTCTAGTTCTAGTCTCTCTATCTCTCTTCCTCACATCAGCACTGGGTTGCCATAGAAACAGAAAAACTTTCCAAGCTTTATATTTGTCTGCATAAAATGTATAAAAAAGTCTTTGAGAAAGTGGGGGAGTTCATAGAAGAGTTAGGTTATTGTTGGGCATGCATTGCTATTAAAGCTTTATAAATCTAAAAGTATTTAAACACATTTATGCTAAACCTTCTTATGACTGAGTCATCAAGATAGGAGCACTACACAGTGGTATTATTATTGCATGGATAATGCATCTTCATTGTAAAAGAATACAAACCACTATGCAGAATGGTAACTACTAATGGAACCATCCTATTAGCCTTATATTGCAGTCTTTTTACCTGTAATTCATTTTTTTCATATTTTGATTGTGAAATTAAATTTAACACAGTGCCACTATACAGTGGTGTCCAGGTGCATGGCAACCTGCATTCAGAATAAAGGGGATGGTAGTGTTCTGTGTCTATGAAGTACCAGGTATCAAGATGAATCCCTAAAATGGTTTAGCCACTTCATGACCAAGGTGAAAAAAACCCTTTCCTAAATGTTGTTTTATTATGAAAGCAAAACTGGCCCAAAAATATAAAAAAAAAATAAATAAATTTTTTTTTTAAAATGTAGCCTTACATTTTGTATGTCATTACTATGATTCTCCACCAAAAAGTTGCCTACTCCTGTTGATCGCAGTACTGCTACATATATGTGCATTTTTTGTTTTTTTTGTACCCATAGTAGGGCTGAGAAACAATAGCATGCATTTTGTTTCCTACCTAAACACACTGACACCAACATCACACTGACTATAAAACTTTCTTTCTAACCTAAACCACACTGACACTAACACTGCTACTAACTGACATACTGACACTAAGGCCCCTTTCCAAGTCTGAACCAAGAGAGAGACTAGCATAACAGAGGGACTAACACGTTCAAAGGAAGAGGATCAACCTTTGTTACCAGATCAGGACAGAGCAGCTACTGGCAAAGGAATGACACTACCGAGAAAGCACTGAGCCTAACTCAATGAAAGAACTTCTATTATTTTTTATTATTGTACATGATTCATATACAGTTTATGCAGCTCTTTACAACGTGAAGGGAGACAGTACAGTTACAATATAATACATTACAAAAATGTTCATAGACCTGCTTGTGAGGTGGATGTACCCTATCCACACCAGGGGGGACACCCAGAGATGGAAATAACCTGAAAAGCAGGGGATGAGGAGTACCCAGGAGCTAAATTTTCCTCCTTCCAGAGACTACCAACAAAGGAGAGCCAAAAGGGGATGCATTGTCCCTAAGGATCAATCAAGCACACAGTATCAAACTTTGAATTATCCAGCTTAGACACTAGGCCATTTGCCCATCACAGGGAAAACTACCCAAAGGTGATGGCCCATCAACGTGAGTGAAGTTCAGCAGAGATAAAGTCAGACTACTGAACCACAAAGGGACCCCTCCATGAAACATCCCAGGTATGAGGACCCAGTACAGCAAGGGCTATCCTTTCAGGATGGAGTGAATAAACTGCATCATTCAGCTCAAAAGACAGGAGTAACACCTGAAACCTCTTGTTCTAGAGAAACTAACGGAACCTCCTACCCTGAGTCCAGGTATCCTGAATTGGGAGGACTTGAAAAGAACTGAGAGGCAACAGATAAGTAAGAGACCCCATTGGGAGATTATCTATTCGGTATCCTACAAGCACCAGAAGAAGAGGAAGAGAATCCATTCCTCATGGATGAGGAAGGAATTAATGCTCCATAAAAAGTGGGACTCTTAACCACTTCCAGACCGGACACTTTTACCCCCTTCCTGACCAGGGCAATTTTCAGCTTTCAGCGCTATCACACTTTGAATGACAATTGCGCGGTCATGCAACACTGTACCCAAATTAATTTTTTACCATTTTTTGAGACACAAAGTTTTATTTTGGTGGTATTTATTCACCGCTGGGATTTTTATTTTTTTTTGCTATGTAAATGAATAAGTCCAAAAATTTTTAAAAAAAGTGTTTTAATAAAATTTTGCAAATAAATAATATTTCATCATAAATCTTGGCCAAAATTTATTCCGTTATTTTTTTAGTAAAAAAAAAAATCCAAATTAGTTTATAACCAAAAATTATAATTTTTAAACTTTTTTTTACATTTTTATTTTATTTTTTTATATTATTATTTTTAATTTTTTTTTTTTTTTACATACTGTCACCCTAGCAGTACAGTGTCACCATGGTGACACTGTACTACTTGTGGGGGGTGATGAAGATTTTTTTTTTTTTTTACATTGATTGCTTTTACACCCATATAGGATGTAAAAGAAATCATTTCTCCTTCTCTCTGTGTGCATTCTTGCACTCATTGAGAAGTACTGAGTGAGCTGTGATTGATCACAGCTTGTCACATGGTACAAGGCTGCTGTGAATAGCCTTGTACCATGTGACCTCTGTGATCATTCACAGATTTCACACGTAGTAAGCAATGTCACAAGTGACATCTTGCTTACTACTTTGCATGTGATCACTGATTGGCCAATCAGTGATCACATGATCGGGACCTCGTACAGAGGTCCCGTCCGACGATCGGTGTTTCACTGTGTACGGAGGACACAGCGGGCACCGGATCGCGGTGCTGCGCGCTCCCAGGGAGCGCGCACAAGCAGGGTGCGGGAAGGCCGTTTATGAACGGCCACCCGACCCTGCAGTGCCACCGTCTGGCCGTTTATATGCAACGGCCGGTCGGGAAGTGGTTAAGCAAGGATTTAAAGTGGTTCTGAAGGCTGAAGTTTTTTTTTACCTTCATGCATTCTATGCACAAAGGTTAAAAAAAAACAAAAAAAAAAAAACCTTCAGTGTGCAGCTTCCACCTCAGCCCCCTTAATACTTTTTCTGAGCCTGATCTCGATCTGGCAATGTACGCGAGAGCAGCAGCTCTCCCGGGTCTACCCCTCCTCACTGGCTCAGACACAGCAACGGGAGACATTTTCTCTCACTGCTTGCAATCACAGCCAGGGAAGAAGGGAGCGGGGGGGATGGAGCAAAGCCATGCATTGTGTGTCTTATACAAAGGCAGCTCGGGAGCAAGCATGCATGAGTGCACTCAGCAGGGGGGAGGAGTGACAGACCTCCTGCGTTGGGGCAAGAGCATACTGCAGCCACACCTGGTATCTCTAATGAAATGTCAAGGGTGGGTCCGAAGAGATGATGTCCCCCAAAAGGCAACTGGTTCAGACTCTGCGCCTTGCAAAGTGTTCCAAGCACACAGCCAGAGTGCCCTGCATGTTTGTACCAACCTCAGTCTCATGCAATACACCAGTTTGATGCTTCCAATAAGACATTACAACTGAAGCACAAGGCTCTAGACTTTTTTTCTCTGCCCTCAACTTGACAAATGCCTATCCAAGAGATAGCTGGATCCATTTTAAAGGAATTCACGGACTCTGACAACAGTTTGGTACATTAAAGGTATGGCTAATACAAGACAGAAATCAATATCCATTGCATCAAACTGGGACTTCAGGAGGGAGTTCAACTGCATGTTAGTGAAATACTTAAAGGTGAGCACACAGTCCATTCTCTTGGTGGTCCGTATGTTGAGGTGGATTGGCGTTGTATCCACATTGGGTGAGGATCATTATTAATTATTATTATTATAAAATTCCCTCTCAAAGGGAAACATGGACACATGCTGACACACTTTCAAGGGAGGCCCAGGAACTCCCAACTGTGTTTGCAATCATCATAGAGGAAAGAGTTAAAATGTGGATGAAGAGGTAAGGTCTTTCAAGCTGCAGGGCCTCTGAAAGACCCAAGGCTTAAAATAGCAGATTAATCCTCCAGGTGCATGTTAGTACACTGCATCTATAAGGTTTGAAACAACTCTCTGCAAATCTGGGTCCACACCCAAATACAGTGTCACTAGAGCCAGAGACAAGGATACAGGGCCAACTTGAAAAGGAGGCTCAGGACATTCATTGTCTAACTGTTCAGAGCACAGCAACAGAGCCAAGGCAAAAAGGAAATCCAACATGGAGAAAAGGGTCCCTAAGGACATGAGGGATGCCTTGGTCACACCTGACTGAGGCAAGATAAACTCCAAGGAGGATGAATATGACTATAGGGGTCTCAGATTACAGGAATCGGTTCCTTCTGAGGCTCACAGATAAATAGGGGAGTATGGGTTGTGGTCACATGTCGCGGCAAGACTGCCCTCTGTGTGTCTTAGTGAAGACATGTTGCATTTGCATAGTGGTAATTCAACTAGATCCACAATGAGGCAAGGCCTCAAGTACTCACAAACCAGGGCAGCTGATGCTGGTGGCTGGCTGGTGTCACTTTAAACAGGCAGTGAAATAGACCAGAGATTAACATGTGCTTCAAGTACAAGAGTAGCAGTGGGATGATGGTACCTATAGGTTGAATGGTAGGGAAAGAGAACAAGGAGCTTTAACTCTTACCGTAGTAAACTGGCGGTGGTAGAAATTTCAGTTTGCTCAAGGTGCTTTAACTTGCCTATATCATTGAGTCTTTAGAGACAGGGTCATACCTTGGCATGTGCTATGGCTCTGGACCCTTAACGTGTTCTGCAACTAACATAGTACACTAAGATCTAGGAAGCACCACAATGTAGAGCCCAGTGTCTGCAGATTACACTCCAGACTATTCCCACACGTCCAATGTTTTGGGGTCTGGGCATGGCCTCCAGTTAGTACAGATCCAGATAGCTGCCGTTGAGAGAACAGCTCAAGCAGCATTGTAGCAAGCAATTTGACTGAAGTCACTACGAAAAAAAACAACACACCAATGGTGTAACAAGGATCTTTAATGAAGTCACCAATGGAAAAAAAACAAGAAGGTCAGCAAAACATAGACTTTCTTCAGCAGAGCTTAAAAAAGGCATGCAACGCTCTAGGCCACTAGCAAAAAATTAGGCTTGTTAGGAAGAGGGGTTATACGGGAGCTTGCTTACACTTTTTCTGTTTGCCAGTGTCCCAACCTTCTGTAGGCGACCGTATAACCTGACTGTTTCTAAAAAGGGCCTCATCTACACTGCTGCGTTTAGGAGCTTTTGGCAACTCAATAAAAGCCTATGTGTTCATGTACACATAGGCTTTTACCAGAGTTTAGGCGCAGCAGAGTTTAGAGGCAGTTAAACGTTCCTCTCCTGTATGCAAAAGAATCATATGCAAGGAGGTTTTTTTTTTTGCAAAAAAAGCTTAACACAGCAAAAATGCGTGCAAACGCACTTGGACGTTTATTCATGTCAATGGAAAATAATATGGCCAATCAAATGAATAAACATCCAAGCGCTAAATGCAGGCATGGTGTTTAGACACGTTTTTGCCACGTTTTGTGTTTTTCTGCTGCCAGGTGAGCTAAACATCTAGGAAAATTCATGTGGACTTACTGTGTCCCTCAATGGATGATAAAAGAAAAAAATACTGATAGTGGTTTTAACCCTGTCCTACTCTATCCATAGAGAAAAAAAATATCTTAGTTATTAAAGTGCACCTGTGCATTCACAATGGCCATTAAAAGTTTTACATATTCTTAGGCAGTAAAAGAGGTATGAACATTTTATATTTGCTAGCACCAAGTTGGACCCCCCTTTTGCCTTCAGAACTGCCTTAATTCTTTGTGGCATATATTCAACAAGGTGTTGGAAACATTTCCTTGAGATTTTGGCCCATATTGACAGAAGTTACTGTTGCCTTTCTATCACCTTGAACCAGTCTGCCCATTCTCCTCTGACATCAACAAGGCATTTTCATCCACACAACTGCTACTCACTGGATATTTTCTCTTTTTCTGACCTTTCTGTGTAAACCCTAGATATTGTTGTGTGTGAAAATCTCAGTAGACCAGAAGTTTATTAAGTACTCAGACCAACCCATCTAGCACCAACACCATGCCACATTAAAAGTCACTTAAATCCCTTTCCCTCCCCATTCAAATGCTCTGTTTAAACTTCAGCAGGTCATCTTCACCTTGTCTAGATGCCTAAATGCATTGAATTGCTGCCATGTGATTGGATGATTAGAAATTTGTGTTACCAAGGAATTGACCAGGTGTAATAATAAAGTGGCCATTAAGTGTATAGTCACATTGTCCCAGCTTGGACCAATGTAACTATGATATACAATCCACCAGTGTCTGCAACACTGTACCCAAATTAATATTTTTATCATCATTTTGAAATAGCTCAAGCTTTCTTTTGGTGGTATTTAATCACCACTGGGTGTTTTTTTCATTTTTACCTGTTTAAGCCGAAAAACAAAATACACAGGATTTTGAAAAAAACAAAACAAAAATCAAACATGTTTTTCTTAGCTTGTTTTAAAATAAATAATCTTTCTTCATCAATTTAGGCCAAAATGTATTCTGATCCATTTCTTTGGTAAAAATAACCCAAATTAGTGTATATTATTTAGTCTGTGTGAAAATTAAAGAGTCTACAAACTATGGTGTATATATATCTGAAAATTGATCAATTCTTACATACTGACTGCTCAACTCATTTCTTAAGGCCCTAAAATGCTAGGACAGTACAAATACCCCCAAATGACCCCTTTTTGAAAAGTAGATAGTTCAAAGTATTTAACAAAAAGTATGGTAAGTTTTTTTGAAGTTGCAATTTTTTGGAAATTAAGGAATATTTTTCACAATTTTTTTTTTACATACTGTCGCAAGAGTAATACAACATTATCATATGACCAGTCATCAGGAATACCGACTGGTGATTTTTTACATACCATGACTAGAGCAGTGCAGTGTTACCATAGTGACACTGTACTACTATAAGATCATTATCAGTATTTTTTTGTTTACACTATAATTGCTTATAACAGTGACGATCACTGTTAAGCAGTCATTTTTATGAATGGCATCCATTAATTGCCAGTGTGTACTATTGTGATAGCTGTGATTGGCCACAGCTATCACATGGTACAGATGCACAGTGACTGGCCCTGTCTGTAGCATGTGATCACTGTGACCAATCACAGAGATCATCACAACAGTACACAATGAATGACTATGAATGAAAGACATTCATTGTGTACAATTAACATGTGATCACTGTGATTGGTCGAAGCAATCACATGGTACCAAGGCTGGCCTAGTACAATGATCTGTCATCCGCTGTGCCTGGTGGACACAGCAGGTTACAGATCGATCCACAGCTCAACTGCTAGAGCGCAGGAGGCGTATGCCTGGAGGAAGTCATAGGACATCCATCCAGGATAACAGTGGTTAAGAACTCCAGTCTTTATATTTTACCCATTTATATGTCACAGTGAGATTTTCTTTTCATATCACAGCAACAGATCCAGTGGAAAGGCACATGAGTTAACAATAAAAAGTGAAGGGGAGACTTACAACAGTGACTGCTTCACATGCATGTAAAAAAAAAATGTGTAACTGAAGTCTGCCCTTGGCTTCCATCGGGGGTCATGCTGATGCACCAATGACCCTACGCTGTACTGCTTCTCCCATCATGACATATATTATATACCAATTCTTAGAGGTGATAACTGTATTTGGTTTCTTTTTTAGGCTTTCTTTCCTTTATCCTCACTGGGTAATCCAGCCATTAACCTCCCTGGCGGTATTCCCGAGTGTAGCTCGGGGTAAAGTTTCAGTACCACAAGCGGTAACCCCAAGCTACACTAGGGAATACCATGCAGCGCTGCTCGGGATCTCTTCTAAACTTACCTTGTCCTGCGCTCCTGCGATGTCCCCTGTAATGTCCTCCGGCGGATACTGACATCTGTCTTCTGGGTTCCGTCCCCTGCGATGTCAGGACGTACGGGAACGGAACGGCTGGAAATTTGAAAATTACACAAAGTGACATTCACTAAAATAACATAGTAAAACATTACTGTATCCAACCATTTCACATACATTTTGTCCCTAGTGCTTTGTCCTGTACCCTGCCTGCATTTTTACTGTTCTTTCTGCCTTGGAACTGAGAAATGTCCATGGCGTCCAAAAAGCATCCCTTTAGGTCAAAATTGGTTTTAGACCAGCTATAGAACAGCGATAGTAAATTAGAACTACTTGCAGAATTGAGTGATAATGATTCGTGGGGAAATTCGTCATCAGACACTGAAAGCGTTTTTGTGACTTTGTTTAGTGATGTGCAAACTTGGCGCTATATTTCAAATTTCAGTGTTTTTGGTTTGATTATATTATTAATTTAAATTTATTATTATTATATTATTTTTTATGATTATTTATTAAATTACAATTTATGATTTCGTGTTTCAAGTTTTATCATACCCGGGATGTTTACTAGACTCTTGTTTGGACAGATTTCAGTGAGTTATTCCTAAAAATTACAGGCCTACAATAAAAAAAAACATATTTCTATGCAATAAAATGTACCGCTTTGAGCACAGAAATATGGACATAATCAGACCGCTAGGGAGGTTAAGTCTAACATTTTTCAACAGAATAAGTTTGTTCTGCAGATGTAGCAATTTAGAATATTGAGACAAACTACTGAACACTGACAGGGGTGCTTACAATGGCCAGCTTTTATTTATTCATATAAAACCTTTATCCTAGCGTGAACTGGAGTTTGGCATTTGCAAAAATCTTGTAAAGATACTCACTTTTCTGGCCCAATCATGAACACATTAAATTCCATTAAAACCTGGATATTCAGTATTGAATGGATTCAGCAAGCACATTCTTTTTCCCTTGCTGTCCTCTTAAAATGCCAGCAATGCAGATCCAACCACCCCAAGTCCTCAACCACACACAGAGTTCCATCTTGTAAAGGTCACCAAAGACTGTATAATGCGGTCTGATGTACCCCAAACAATCCGCATCTGCTGGCTGGGTCCTAAACATGAACAGTGTACCTTGGACAGTTCCTTTTTAACCAATGTAGTGGGGAGGCATCTGTGATGCCATGTTATCAGGGTAAACAACACTGAATGGACAAGGTTTTTTTTTTAATGTGAAATTGGTGTTCCCTCCAAGAGGGCAGCAAGTCTGCAGATAACTTCAGATGTTGTGTGTAGGCTAGGCTAGTGCAGTTGAAGAATGCTAGAAAAATTAGCCCTTTTTACTCAACAATTGTGGATTTAAATACATGTACCTTCAGTTGGAACTGGGGTCTTAGTCAAGGTAGAGGGAATTATGAACAGTTCCAAATACCAATCAATATTGGCACAAAACCTTCAGGCTTCTGTTAGAAAGCTGAAGATGAAGAGGAACTTCATCTTTTAGCATGATAACGACCTAAAGCATACATCCAAATATACAAAGGAATGGCTTCACCAGACCTAAATCCGATCGAAAATCTGTGGGGTAATCTGAAGAGGGCTGTGCACAGTAGATGCCCTCGCAATCTGACAGATTCGGAGTGTTTTTACAAGGAAGAGTGGGCAAATATTACCAAGTCAAGATGTGCCATGCTGATAGATTCATACCCAAAAAGACTGAATGCTGTAATAAAATCAAAAGGTGTTTCAACAAAGTATTAGTTTAAGGGTGTGCACACTTCTGCAATCTTATTATTTTAGTTTATTATTTTTACTTCCCTCCACCTAAAAGATTTCAGTTTGTTGTTCAACTGAGTTGTACAGTTTATAGGTTACATTAAAGGTGAAAAAAGTTCTGAAATTATTTATCTTTGTCTCATTTTTTTTACATCACAAAAACCTGATATATTAACAGGGGTGTGTAGACTTTTTATATCCACTGTAGGTTCTTTTAGGCACAAACCCTAGGGGATTCTATGCAGCACTGAGGACCTCATACTGCAAACACTGGAGAAAATAAGGAGGGGCCTTGGCTTTTCATGTGACAACAAACCACCCTCCCTGCCTCTAGTCCACAGGGTATGAATAGCTACTACTGAGCTGTCTTGTCATAAAGAATGCTTTTCCAACACGGTGTCATCAAGAAATTTGTGCTACATGATTATTATCTAAACTTAATTATAAAAAGGGATAAAGTGTCAATTTTTAAAAAACTTATCAAAAACATAGTGCATAAGCAAAGTAGACAGCTCACCTCTTCTAGTGGCTTTTCACTAATCTCATACTGTCAGGGTATACTCCTTCCTGTAAAGTTCAAGTATATTAAAGCAAGGATCGGAGAAATATGAAGAGTGAGTTAGCAGTCTATAAATACAACCTTTTTCAAATTGATGTCATACATTTCTTGGATATTAGACACTGTTTTTGATAAGCTTATCTGGTCTCTGGTTCTCCCTACCTGGTTCAGCTTTTAATACATTTTGTGGATGTCAAAAAAGCTTGCTTTTTTAGCTTTACAACTCTACAACTGTATATTATGGCAGTTAGATATTTATTGCTGTTTATTTCATTAATATTTTATAAAGAACCCATTAAAAATTTTAGATAAAAAAAGAGGAACAGAACTGTGAAAGCTGATCCCAAAGAGGCAGGCAGAGGGCTTGGAACGAGTATTGCAAGTAAAATTAAAAAAATTGATTTGATCTTTTCTTAATTACAGTATTACAATGCCTTGTTCTACACTGTGTCTCTGTGTGGATGTGGACATCTTGATAGAGGCAGGGTTTTGCTTCCTTGTGTCAGAGCCTCCAGCAAGGAGAACAGTGAGCAGTAAAGTAGTGAGATCATTAACCCTCACTCCAAATCTTCTAAAACAAAATATCAGAGGTAGCAGTCTTAGATCTCATACTGCAGATACACAACTATGCAACTCTTTGCACATAAAGAGTATTTCTAATTTTAGGAGGCATCCCAGACTTTAAAAAAAGTACATTTTGCACTGCTTAGGCCCAAACTTTTTAAATGTTCCAAATCTTGACTTTCTGAGTTCAGTTCCACTTTAATGATTCGACCAGCACTTGTCAAATGAGCAAATATGTGTGTGTAGCTTGTGTGTCATAGGAAGACATTTTTTCTAAAATTTCCTACTTGCAAAGAACTTCCCTAGTTCAGCAGTTGATAATTCGATCTAGTATCCACTGAATGGTCTATGTATCTAAGAAAAATGTCAGAAAGCACATAAACAATGTACACCTTATCTTAGGAACAGAAACTACAATTTAATAACAAAGTGCGATAACTAACCGTTACCCAATTTTTGCTAAAATAAAATCATAATTTGCTGAATTGACTGGATGTAAAGAGCCATCCCTGGCAATAAGTGAAATTTCAGTGAGCTGCTAAAGGTACTTGGTAATTGCTGCAATTGTCCTAAAGACATAAAGATAATTTAATGTACCTAAAGCTGCCTATATACCACATATTAAAAATTTAAAATAAAAAAATCTAACAGATTTCTTCATCCATGCTATGCAGCACAGACGGATGAATCCCCCTTCTGAGCTACTGTATTTTTAAGACCCGGTGGATGCAGCCACTGTTCAGCCAACAACTTTCTGACTGGAAAGTCAGGCAAGTAAGAGGGCTACCCTGTAAGTGAATTCATTCAGTCATCAGGAACTGGCCAAAATTCACACAGTACATGGAAAGCGCAAGGTTGGGTGCCAGAATCCAGCTATCAGTTCACTGGGGCTTCCTAAAGTATGGACTGTGAATCACCCTCTCTCAACCTACTGCATTCCATGTGTTTAAATTGTCATTTTTTTTCTTGGGCTCATGTGACACTAGAGATCCTAGTGAAAAGTATACCTTATGGTGCTGGTCCAGGCTAAGGAAGGAAGGAAAAGGATCACCCCAACGGCAAGTGAGAAGAGGGGAGCATAAGTCCGAGCGATTCCAGTGATTACAAGTGAAGAGATGGACACTGATCAACTGACCCCAGGAGTCCAATGTTAAGGAATGGCCTCAGCCGCTGTACTGGCCACGCCCTCTGATGTGTTTCGCTCCCCCCCACCAGGGCTTGGTTACAGAGGAGAGAGCAGCATCCATCCCTTCACTAGTATTGGCTGACACTAGAGATCCTGTCATTGGTGGAAAGCATAGTGTGGCATCTCACTGTTTCCACTAGCAAGGGAGTGATGCATGAATAGGTTTTTCTGCCTTCTAAAGTGATTCAATCACTGGCAAGATTTCTTCAGCAATATTATCACTAGTGTGCTATGGTACTGACATTTCCTAAGAAGGGGTTCTCATATTACAAAATTACTGACTGGATAAACTACAATAAGCTGGTAATTGACAGCAATGTCAGAATGAAAAACCAAGGTCCTGAGCAAGCAGACTAAGCTCCCTGTATGCATCTCCAAATTTAACATTCAGTTGGGAGTGTACATGGAAAGAATAAGGCTAAAAATGTTTTGTATTTATATCTGAAAAAGAGGAACGACTCTTTCTATGTTACATCTGCACATAGGACACATTTTGTTAGGAAGAGCCTGGTAACACAGAAAGCAGCAACATACATGCCCACAAGGCAAGATCACACATTCTCGTGTTCTCGAAATGCAGATCACACATAATCTTTCAGAATCCACTGGCTCCTCATCAAAGTCCGGAGGCTGAATCTGCTGCTCATCCAAGCGGTCTTGTCTTTTGTGTTTCTCCTTATATCTCTGATAGGCTCGATACATGGCAATGCATACCACAACAGTCCCCAAAGCTCCAAAGAACAAGGCTGCACCCCTCCAAAAATGAGCTATGGACTCTTGTTGATGCAGTAGGTCTTCATATCCAGAAAGGGTTAAAAAGTATGTACATCCATCTTCAGGAGCCTCTAATGTCATTTCCCCTTTATTATTCAGTGTCAGTTTTCCTACTCCAGTTAGTATGGTGCCCACAGGCAGAATCTCCTCTATTTCCAGCACGCCTGTAGGCTTTTCCCCACTAATGTAGTGCCCTAGTAACTCACCTAAGCCCAAAGAGGCATGATGAAACCGCTCATGGACAATCTGTAATGTCAAACCAGAGGCATTCTGTGGATCACAAACTAGCACAGAGAACTCATTACCCTCCAGAGGACACAGTTGGAAGGGAATTTCCTTTACACGCTCGTAAATTACTCGTTCATATTCACTCCTAGAAAAAGAAATCATGTTAAGTAAGTTGCAGTCCTCAGACAGAAGACAGTCACCTTAGTATTTCAAAGCTGCACCTTATCTTCTGCATATGTTAAGGAACAACCTGCTAGCAAAGGCGCCAGCATATGAACACAGAAGTCCAATTAAAAAAAAAACAAAGCTTTTAAAGCTAGACTTCAATAAATGCTGTACATACAAAATCAGCTTGAAGTAAGATTCTCTTTGTTTGCAAACCTAACTTACTACCTTTTTTTGGAAACATTTAACTTGGTCCCATAATGCATTATTTCAGTAACACTGCTTGTTTTTAATAAGCTAATACCTAACAAATATATCTAGACTAAGGTAAAAAATTAGATTAAAAGTAAGCATTCTAAGAGATATGGAAAAATTCTGCAACCTCCTGCCCAAAGTAGTACGCCGACTAGGATACCGTTAGGGAGTGCTCAGCTCAGCTGCACACCCTTTGTACCAAAGTTCATTCTCTGGAATCTAAGGAGGAGGATGTGGAGAACAGCAATCACAGAAACAACCTTTATATCCTGGGGCTCCCTAAAGGTGTGTGGGGTCAAGACCCAACATCTTTTACTGAGCGCCTCCTTTGCACTCTGCTTCAGCAAACACTATTTTTACCTTTCTTTGTGGTGGAGCATGCTCATAGGATGCTGGCTGTTAGAGGCCCCCCAAGAACCCTGCTGTGTACTTTTATTCTGCGCCTCCTTAATTTTCGTGATTGGGATACTGTCCTCCTTGAGGCAAGGAAGCAAGAGTCCCTTTGCTACAATAAGCCATGCCCCTGCTCCCTCTTCGCAGGAGTTTGACTGATAGCAGCAGCAGCCTATTGCTCCACTGCCCTCAGTTTCTCTAGTGAAAGCAGGAAGTGAGACCAGAGGTGCTGGATGCGGAGACAGCGCTAGAGTGGTGACATGGAGCCAGGTAAGTGTTAAGGGACAAAGGAGGGGGTAGAACAAATAGTGAGGGTTTTTTACCTTAATGCAGAGAAAGCATTAAGGTAAAAATGTTTAGACTTTAGTACCATTTTAAAGCACAAAAGGTTTCCCCTAAATGTATTCCTCAATAGCCACAAAAGATAACAATCCACTTTGTGTGGACAAAATGCCTTTGAAAACCCAGATATGATCTTGTAAAAATATAATCACTGGGTTAAACACAGCCTGTGCAGAAGGCACAGCTTCAGGTGGAACCCAGCAGTTTCACCCACCATGAGGGCTGGACATAAGACTAGTCACCCTGCACAAAAAGAGAGAGCAAGAGTGAATAGTCTTTATTACAGAAAGTTGCAGATTACTGCATGAATCTGAAGTAACCACACAAAGGACACCCAAATTTAATGTTGTATTTAGACAATATTTGTTGAGCCTAGATTTTAGCTTTACATGATCCAGTCATCTTGTATTTTTAGTCCTTCATGGAATTAATTACTTTAATTTTATAGCCTTTGTGCTGGACACACTTCACCAAACCCCCGCATCCTACTCCACTGGGCATTCAAACTATTAAAATGTTACTGTTATTTCAATTGCTTCTTTAAAACTCATCGTGTCTATTAAAACTCACTAGACCCTTTCTCATCTTATCTCACAATGTAGTAGGAAACTACTCTCACCTGGCTCATTTCATCTATACCATTCCAAAACCTCTGTTTTTCACCACAGTGAAAGAATACAAAAATAAGAGCTGCTAGGAGGATATAGAAGAAATAAGCAACATAAGATTAGTTTGTAAGTAAATTTTGAATTCTAATGAGAGAAAGGTCTTCTGGATTATAATAAACAAAGTGCATTTTAAGAAAGAATATAGAAATAACCGTTAGCGTTTTATAAATTGTGCAGGTAGTCTATATGAAGTGATTGTATAAGAATTGGCTGTGCGGACTCACCCACTCAGCTGAGTTATATCAGTATGTAGGGGCAAGAGCATAGACTGGAATGTAACTGTCCCTGAGTACCTCTCAAACTTGGCTGTGAGTCTATACAGCCAATGCGTATCCATTCACTTTATATAGGCTGCCTGCACACAGCTCAGTGCTAGTAGAAAAAAGAAACAAATAACTGCTCATGCTATATGGGGGTGAGCACCTATGTGAATGAGCCCTTTAACCTACAAGTCCTAATATGACAGTATGGCTCTCAGCAGGCAGACTTATGACTGGAAGTTCTTGGATAATTACATAACTGTTAAAGACATCATTTCACTCTTGGAGGATGAACATTACAGGTATGTCACACATTATAAGCTACCTTGGTGAGGGACAATCATTACATATGGTATAAATCACTGTCAGGCAGAGGGTTAAAAGGTGCAAGCCCTTGGCTTCCTATCCATCCATCATTAGCTATCAAGTCATTGACATGAATAAGGGTGCAGGTCAGGTGTCCTGATAATTCACTGACTGCATATGCTTGTGCAGAGTTATAAAATAAATACTGAAGCAAGGATAGGTAAAAGGCTGCATTTGCACTGACATTTAGCCACAGTGCAAATCCCAGTGGCAGAAAGCTATTGTTTACTGATACAGGAATGGTCAGCTGCATGTGGGTAGCAATTGTGGCTCAACGTGCTTTGTGTGGGTCTGGGATTTGTACCATGGCTAACCACCCAAGTGACTACAGCCCAACAGCTCCAAAGCATGCACCTTTAACAAGTCAGTTCTAGCTGCCCTATTTTTCATAGGTTCCCTTTAAAGATTAAAAATAATAAAAAAAAGTTGTTAGGAAAACGTGTGTCGCAAATTTAAAAAAAAAAAAAGCACCCCAAAATACAACAAATACAATTCCCGGACTCAAGGGATTAGAAGTGGGGTACCTATTTAATAAAGTTTGACATAATGAGACAGTAAAATAGTGCATTAGTGACCACCATATAGTGTTTTCACTGGTAAAGTGAACTATAATTTAGTGAATCTGTTCTTAAGAAACTCCTGTATGGAAGTCTTGGAAAATGTAGTGGTATTTTGGATGCATCATTCTCCTACATAATATGAAGGATGTGGATCTACTCACATTAAGATTTTCCAAAAAGCTAGAAACCCTCCCAGTACAATTATGAGAACCACAAGCTGGGGCTCTCATTACCACCCTCCTGCCATTCAAGTGCAAAACAATGACCCATCATTGCTACTGTTTTACCTCAAAACGCTCATCTTACCAGCTTCTGGTTAGGCTGTTCCAAAACAAGAGGTGCTCTACGCTTTGGTGCTTCTGAATTACAGCCTGGAGATAGGGATGGCTCTCACTAATGATAGCTTTACCAACTGCCTCCACCCTTCCTGTAAAGAAAAATAAATAGGACTACTTACTCTGTTAGTGTATAACAAGAACAAGAAACTACACAAATGCAAATTGGGGATACAAAAAGTAAGAATAGCCACCTATTGCTGAGTTTGGTATAGCAGTATAAAAAATACAGTTTCACAACACCATCCGTAGGTTACAGATTCCTTGAAAGAAAAGTCAGCTAGTCTATTGCTTCTTTTGCTAACTGACAATTATGGCATGGTTTCAAGTAAACAAAAAAACGATGTAACTGTCACGTCATCAATTGTATACATTTTAGTATACCCCACCATTAAATAAAATCATTCAGAACTCACAAGCCATGCACAATCAAAGTGGATAAAGGACAGAGATAACAGTCTGTTAAATGTTAAGGGAAATGTTTAAAATTCCATTAAATAATAAAGTGGCGCTCCATGCAAAAAGGCACTACACAGTTCAAATATTTACTATTTTTTCTACCATGTCATTCTGGTTGGAAATGATGGTTATACGCATATCTGAGTAAGATCAATACAAAGCCCTTTTGAACAAAAAAAAAACCTTTAAATAATATTTACTGCACTTCAGTTTAAAGTGGTTCTAAAGCCTAAACATTTTTTACATTAATGCATTCCCTGCATTAACGGCTTGCTCACCGCCCTATAGTAGCCATACTTTTACAGAGTGGGGATGTCAGTGGCAGTAAGTTCCCACCCAGTGTCAGAATATCCGCTGCAGTCCCGCTACAAGTTGCTGATCGCCGCCATTACTAGTATAGAAAAAAAAAATTCCAGTATATATACTGCCATTTGTAGATGCTATAACTTTTCACTTTCACTTTAAACTAATTAATTTACACGTATTGGGTTTTTTTTTTATAGCAAAGACGTGTAGTAGAATACATTTTGGCCTAAATGTATGATGAAATTTGATTTTCTACATTTTGTTTTATTTGATAGATTTTACAGCAAAAGGTCAAAAATATATATATTTTTTTTCAAAATTGTCATTTCTCCAGGTGTGAAGATAGACTTTACGAGAAGTCAACAAGTCGGCTTCCTAGCCTTCAAGAGGATATGGATTACAGAATCTGAAAGGCCCCTGTCCCTAAGAAGTGTGCAGGGCTTCAACAGTCATTCCAGCCAGTGATTGAGAAGCAGACTGGAACACTGGGCCTTAGGACAGGAGGCCCAGACAATCTGAAAGGGTCCACGGAGCAGTTGCCAA
The DNA here is from genome assembly GCF_062004578.1 of Staurois parvus. Classification (NCBI taxonomy): domain Eukaryota; kingdom Metazoa; phylum Chordata; class Amphibia; order Anura; family Ranidae; genus Staurois; species Staurois parvus. The sequence goes on from NW_028318172.1 coordinate 2,493,155, forward strand.
GAGCTCGAGTATGACGTAGTACTACATTTTCTCTAATGCAGTGCAATGAGGACCACAGGATGCCTTCCTTCTCAATCCTGCAAAGTAGATGAGGAAAGCATTGGACTGGAGATCCACCATGTCAGGGAAAGTCTGGCCTTGAGGTTCAGACAAATCAGGCGGTCCAAAAACTGAGGCCATTTGTCCAATGCAGACAAATAGTAGATTTGAAGCAGTCTGGAGTGAAACTGGGAATATGGCACCGCCTCGAAGGAGGCTACCATTAGACCCAAGACTCTCATGCATGCTTGAACCAAGGGATTCTTCATCTGCAGGGCCCTAGCAAGAGAATGAAGGAACAGAAATTTGTCCAGAGGTAGAAAGATTCAGGACAAATTAATTACAGGCATCAGACCAAGGCATTTCAATCTGTGATATGGGTCCAGCAACAAATTTTGTAGGTTGGAGGATCCAATTGAAGCATTTTAGAACCTGCAACTTTTGTTGGATGTTGGCTAATATGGACAAGGAGGACTGATGCTTTAAAAGAAGGTTGTCAAGGCACCCCACAACATGGATCCCTTGAGAACAGAGGAGAGCTAAAGCTGGGACATGCACCTTGGTGAAAACCCAGGGGCCTTAGACAAACGGCAAACTGGATGACCCACCACAAAACGTAGATAGCGTTAATGAAGAGGAAATATGGAAATGTGCAGATAGGCATCCCAGATGTCTACTGGGGCCAAATATCCCCCAGAAGGAGGAAAGCTAAGACTGACCTGACATTTTTCATGCAAGATTTCTGAACCAGTAGGATCAAGTTGAGAGTCTTCAGATCCAAAACAGGCCAAATTCCTTCACTAGGTTTTGGAATTGTAAAAAAAGTTGTAGAAACCTTAAAAGCAATCTCCAAGTTGTACAGAGGTAATGACGCGTTGGCTTAAAAGCTGCTAGACAGCAGTGACGGGGAAGGACACAAACTGGAGAGCATGAAGCAGGAAGGAGGTAAAATGGAATCCAAAACTCCAGATTGTAGACCCTGGAACCAACACTCTGGACTCAAGTGTCGGAAACATTCTGAGACCAGAGAGCAAACGGACGTCCCCTCACCCTAAGAAGAGGGAGAGCACTCCATCAGTGTGCTCAGGTCTTGGCTTCAGTCTTTTTCAGAAGGTCATGTCTTCTTGTGAAATTATGTTCCGAACTTAGACTTAAAGTAGATATAAAAAGTCTAAAACACCCCTGTCAAAATGTCAGGTTTCTGTGATAACATTTTTCTGTGGAAAAAGTTCTGAAATTATTTATCTTTGTTTCATTTTTTACATCACAGAAACCTGACTAATTAACAGGAGTGTGTAGACTTTTTATATCCACTGTAGCTTTGGAAGACTGGATGGATCAAAAAGAACACGTCCTAACCTCCAACGTAGTAGACCTTCTAGGGCAGCGGTTCTCAACCTGGGGGTCGCGACCCCTTTGGGGGTCGAACGACCATTTCCCAGGGGTCGCCTAAGACCATCGGAAAACACATATTTCCGATGGTCTTAGGAACCGAGACACCGCTGCTGTCTCCGGCGATGTGTGAGCGGGATGATATGCTGCCCCTGTCACCGCCTCCTCGCCGCTGATTGGCCACCGGAACTGTAGCTCAGGAGAGGCACACAGGCGGCCAATCACCGGCGAGAAGGTGGAGCTTGGAGAGGAGGAGCCGAGCGGCAGCGCGCGGAGAACGAAGAAGATCGAGGGAGCTGCAGGAACGAGTGAAGAGAGAGGCCAGAGAAGGAAGAAAGCTGACAGGTAAGTGCAAATTTTGCTGCTGCAGCCAGGTATGCTGCCTGTAGATGGGAGAGGGAGAGAGAGAGCCCAGGCTGGAGCAGGGGTCAGCAAGGTAAGTATCATTGGTGTCAGTGGGAGGGATAGTGCCCCATCATTTGTGTCACTAATACCAACGATGGGGCACTATTCCTCCCCCCACTGACACCAACGATGGGGCTCTATTCCTCCCCCCACTGACGCCAACGATGGGGCACTATTCCTCCCCCCACTGACGCCAACGATGGGGCACTATTCCTCCCCCCACTGACGCCAACGATGGGGCACTATTCCTCCCCCCACTGACGCCAACGATGGGGCACTATTCCTCCCCCCACTGACGCCAACGATGGGGCACTATTCCTCCCCCCACTGACGCCAACGATGGGGCACTATTCCTCCCCCCACTGACGCCAACGATGGGGCACTATTCCTCCCCCCACTGACGCCAACGATGGGGCACTATTCCTCCCCCCACTGACGCCAACGATGGGGCACTATTCCTCCCCCCACTGACGCCAACGATGGGGCACTATTCCTCCCCCCACTGACGCCAACGATGGGGCACTATTCCTCCCCCCACTGACGCCAACGATGGGGCACTATTCCTCCCCCCACTGACGCCAACGATGGGGCACTATTCCTCCCCCCACTGACGCCAACGATGGGGCACTATTCCTCCCCCCACTGACGCCAACGATGGGGCACTATTCCTCCCCCCACTGACGCCAACGATGGGGCACTATTCCTCCCCCCACTGACGCCAACGATGGGGCACTATTCCTCCCCCCACTGACGCCAACGATGGGGCACTATTCCTCCCCCCACTGACGCCAACGATGGGGCACTATTCCTCCCCCCACTGACGCCAACGATGGGGCACTATTCCTCCCCCCACTGACGCCAACGATGGGGCACTATTCCTCCCCCCACTGACGCCAACGATGGGGCACTATTCCTCCCCCCACTGACGCCAACGATGGGGCACTATTCCTCCCCCCACTGACGCCAACGATGGGGCACTATTCCTCCCCCCACTGACGCCAACGATGGGGCACTATTCCTCCCCCCACTGACGCCAACGATGGGGCACTATTCCTCCCCCCACTGACGCCAACGATGGGGCACTATTCCTCCCCCCACTGACGCCAACGATGGGGCACTATTCCTCCCCCCACTGACGCCAACGATGGGGCACTATTCCTCCCCCCACTGACGCCAACGATGGGGCACTATTCCTCCCCCCACTGACGCCAACGATGGGGCACTATTCCTCCCCCCACTGACGCCAACGATGGGGCACTATTCCTCCCCCCACTGACGCCAACGATGGGGCACTATTCCTCCCCCTACTGACGCCAACGATGGGGCACTATTCCTCCCCCCACTGACACCAACGATGGGGCACTATTCCTCCCCCCACTGACACCAACGATGGGGCACTATTCCTCCCCCCACTGACACCAACGATGGGGCACTATTCCTCCCCCCACTGACACCAACGATGGGGCACTATTCCTCCCACTCATACCAATGATGGGGCACTATTCCTTCCACTGATACCAATGATGGGGCACTATTCCTCCCACTGATACTAATGATGGGGCACTATTCCTCCCACTGACACCAATGATGGGGCACTATTCCTCCCACTGACACCAATGATGGGGCACTATTCCTCCCACTGACACCAATGATGGGGCACTATTCCTCCCACTGACACCAATGATGGGGCACTATTCCTCCCCCCACTGACGCCAACGATGGGGCACTATTCCTCCCCCCACTGACGCCAACGATGGGGCACTATTCCTCCCCCCACTGACACCAACGATGGGGCACTATTCCTCCCCCCACTGACGCCAACGATGGGGCACTATTCCTCCCCCCACTGACGCCAACGATGGGGCACTATTCCTCCCCCCACTGACGCCAACGATGGGGCACTATTCCTCCCCCCACTGACGCCAACGATGGGGCACTATTCCTCCCCCCACTGACGCCAACGATGGGGCACTATTCCTCCCCCCACTGACGCCAACGATGGGGCACTATTCCTCCCCCCACTGACGCCAACGATGGGGCACTATTCCTCCCCCCACTGACGCCAACGATGGGGCACTATTCCTCCCCCCACTGACGCCAACGATGGGGCACTATTCCTCCCCCCACTGACGCCAACGATGGGGCACTATTCCTCCCCCCACTGACGCCAACGATGGGGCACTATTCCTCCCCCTACTGACGCCAACGATGGGGCACTATTCCTCCCCCCACTGACACCAACGATGGGGCACTATTCCTCCCCCCACTGACACCAACGATGGGGCACTATTCCTCCCCCCACTGACACCAACGATGGGGCACTATTCCTCCCACTCATACCAACGATGGGGCACTATTCCTTCCACTGATACCAATGATGGGGCACTATTCCTCCCACTGATACTAATGATGGGGCACTATTCCTCCCACTGACACCAATGATGGGGCACTATTCCTCCCACTGACACCAATGATGGGGCACTATTCCTCCCACTGACACCAATGATGGGGCACTATTCCTCCCACTGACACCAATGATGGGGTACTATTCCTCCCACTCATACCAATGATGGGGCACTATTCCTCCCACTCATACCAATGATGGGGCACTATTCCTCCCACTGATGCCAATGATGGGGCACTATTCCCCCCACTGACGCCAATGATGGGACACTATTCCTCCCACTGACGCCAATGATGGGACACTATTCCTCCCACTGACGCCAATGATGGGACACTATTCCTCCCACTGACGCCAATGATGGGACACTATTCCTCCCACTGACGCCAATGATGGGACACTATTCCTCCCACTGACGCCAATGATGGGGCACTATTCCTCCCACTGACGCCAAGGATGGGGCACTATTCCTCCCCCCACTGACGCCAACGATGGGGCACTATTCCTCCCCCCACTGACGCCAACGATGGGGCACTATTCCTCCCCCTCTCCCCCTACTGACGCCAACGATGGGGCACTATTCCTCCCCCCACTGACACCAACGATGGGGCACTATTCCTCCCCCCACTGACACCAACGATGGGGCACTATTCCTCCCCCCACTGACACCAACGATGGGGCACTATTCCTCCCACTCATACCAATGATGGGGCACTATTCCTTCCACTGATACCAATGATGGGGCACTATTCCTCCCACTGATACTAATGATGGGGCACTATTCCTCCCACTGACACCAATGATGGGGCACTATTCCTCCCACTGACACCAATGATGGGGCACTATTCCTCCCACTGACACCAATGATGGGGCACTATTCCTCCCACTGACACCAATGATGGGGTACTATTCCTCCCACTCATACCAATGATGGGGCACTATTCCTCCCACTCATACCAATGATGGGGCACTATTCCTCCCACTGATGCCAATGATGGGGCACTATTCCCCCCACTGACGCCAATGATGGGACACTATTCCTCCCACTGACGCCAATGATGGGACACTATTCCTCCCACTGACGCCAATGATGGGACACTATTCCTCCCACTGACGCCAATGATGGGACACTATTCCTCCCACTGACGCCAATGATGGGACACTATTCCTCCCACTGACGCCAATGATGGGGCACTATTCCTCCCACTGACGCCAATGATGGGGCACTATTCCTCCCACTGACGCCAATGATGGGGCACTATTCCTCCCACTGACGCCAATGATGGGGCACTATTCCTCCCACTGACGCCAATGATGGGGCACTATTCCTCCCACTGACGCCAAGGATGGGGCACTATTCCTCCCACTGACGCCAAGGATGGGGCACTATTCCTCCCACTGACGCCAAGGATGGGGCACTATTCCTCCCACTGACGCCAAGGATGGGGCACTATTCCTCCCACTGACGCCAAGGATGGGGCACTATTCCTTCCACTGACGCCAAGGATGGGGCACTATTCCTTCCACTGACGCCAATGATTGGGCACTATTCCTCCCACTGACACCAATGATGGAGCACTATTCCTCCCACTGACACCAATGATGGGGCACTATTCCTCCCACTGATACCAACGATGGGACACTATTCATCCCACTGACATCAGTGATGGGGCGCTAGTCCTCCCACTGCAAAATTACAGTTATGAAGTAGCAACGAAAATAATTTTATGGTTGGGGGTCACCACAACATGAGGAACTGTATTAAGGGGTCGCGGCATTAGAAAGGTTGAGAACCACTGTTCTAGGGGAATATACTACGCTGACCTCCCATGAACTCCTGGGTGTACAGGAGTTTACTTTCCAACGGTAAATGCTCAAGCCCTTGCAAGAAAGGTCAGCTGACCAGTATTTAAACCAGAGAATCCTTTGTATGTGTACAGAGAGGATGGAGTTGGGATTCTGGGCCATATGCTTACATGTCAACAATGGTTTGACAAATTGCCATAGGCATAACTGCTGGCTGAAGGGCAGGACCCATCATGGCAAAGATAACCTTAAAGAAGGCCTCTAACTTTCTATCTACCAGATCTTTGAAAAAAAGAATTTCCCCCCCAAAATGTGCCATGAGGGTGTTGTTAAGGTAGAAAATGACAGGGTTTACCACAGGAATTGCCCACTTCCACAGAGAACTCTCCTCAATTGTATATTTTTGGCAGAAACTTTTAGGGGGAGAAAAAAAAATCTTATCTGGGTGAGGCCAGTCTCCATCTACTGTAGACAACACAGGCTCGATCAGCATGAAAATTGGAAAGGTCTTAGCCGATGTAATAAATTTTAGGGACCCTATACTATACACCTTAAGGGGAGAAGACTCAGGCTGCTCCAACAAATGTGTACAACTTCAATCACCATAGCAATAGTCTTTTTTTCTTGTTTTTGGAAGATTCCTGTGGCAGGTGCATCATCCTGGTCAGTTGCCACAAAGGAAGAGCATTCGTCTCTGGTACCATGTCTGGCTCAAGGGCAAAGTCAAAGAGGGGAGGTAGGAGGGTCCATTGAACTCTGACATTGTGGCAGAAAACATCACAAAACAGGAAGGCTGAGGTAGGTATGGCCAAATTAATGACCAGAGGAAGGCAGAGAGTCAGAATGAGAGCACCCAGCAAAAGAGAGGGTACCATGGCCCTGAACCAATGTTTTGCAACCCCCTAAAGAGTTTAAAGCTGAGCCTAAGCCATTGAGTCCATCTGACCCCTTACCTTACTGCTGATGGTCCACCACGACCTCCGCAGCAGTAGTGCTGGGGGGGTTATGCCTGAATGCAATTACCTAGGTTGCAGTGACCCTGGATCAGCAAGAGTGATTTACCATCAGTGTGCCCTTAGGATCTAGAACCAGATGTTGTTTAGCTGGTGTCATGAATGTATAAAGGAAGAGACAGGGTGCGCATGTATAGAAATCTCCCGCAAAGTGGTGCATGCACAGTAAGCGGTTTTCAGTTTCACAGGTGTAGCACAGTGCCACAATCAATGAGGAGCACCCAGCACTACAGCGCCATCACAAAGGCCAACCAGAGGAACACTCAAATGGCAGTAAAATTAACCCAGACCATCCTGGACTGTAAAACTGCCATCAACAGGGTGGAAGGTGGTAATATCTCACCCTCAAAGGAGAACACAACATTATATGACTGAATGTATCATCAATAACAGCAATGAACATGAGTTACCCCTTCCTGGTTCCACACTATGCATGCTGAGCATACCCCCTCAAGGGTCCTCAGAGACTGGGCTCTGCGCAAAGCAGACCATAGCTCTGGACCTGTAAAGCACCCTGTGGCTAACTCCACATGCTTCACTAAGTGCCAAGGGGAGCATCCACACCAGGATGCAGTGCATAGCAACATTATAGGCCAGCCCTGATCCAGAAGCTGCATAGAAAGTTGCAGTGGCTATTGTGCAATTTATGGTGTATCTCCAAATGTGCAAGCTGCCCATTCCAACAAGTGCATCCCCATACCATCAGAGATGCAGACTTTTGAACCGAGCACTAATAACAAGCTGGAATGTCCCTCTCCTCCTTAGTCCAGAGGTCACGGCACCCATGGTTGCCTAAAAGAATGTAAAATTTTGATTAGTCTGACTACTGAACAGTTTTCCACTTTGCAGCAGACCATTTTAAAGGATCACCTTCGGATATGGCTTCTTCTTCACATGATGGAGCTATACCTTGCATTTCTGGATGGCATGGAGAACTGTGTTCACACACAGTGATCTTTGGAAGTATTTCTGAGCCCATGCAGTGATATTTATCACAGAATCATGCTTGTTTTTAATGCAGTGCCATCTGAGGGCCTGAAGACCACGGGCATCCAATATTGTGTTTTGGCCTTGTCCCTTGCGCCCAGAGATTTCTCCAGATTCTCAAACATTTGATGGTATTATTAAACGCATTTGCAATTTTACATTGAGGAACTTTTTTTTTTTTTTTTTAACAGTTGCTTTTATTGAAATCATACAAAAGTATAAACAATCCAAGGTACATGAAAACAATCAAGCATTTAGTATACAGTAAATAATCAGCATACACCAGTTTTCCAAAACTGAGAATCCTACATTATCAACCTGTTATCCTGGGCAGACTCAGTAATCACATACATATTATAGTCCAGATGTAAACAACCCACAAGGGAAAAGAGTGGAAAGGAAAATCGAAGAGCGTGAGAAGAAGGAACGAAGAGAAGAGCGAAGGGTAAAATAGAGAAGAGAGAGATAAAGGAAAGAGGGTAAAGGAGAAAGGTAAATAACACAATTAGTATCGTATCAGTTAAGCCCCTTTCACACTGGCGGTTGTTCTGCTTCTTGGAAATGGAGGTTTTTTTATTCTGAAATTCCAACACTCCTGGCACACAGATCACTTGAGTTTGTACACTGCCTTTATCTGCATTTATGTGCGTTTACATGTGACTGCGTTTAGCTGCAGTAGTAAATTCTTGCCTTTTCTTAATGCAACGGTTTACTTATTTTTTCTTTGTACTGCGATTAACTGCGTTTATGTACAGATAGCTGCGGTACATCACTCCTTGATGCAGTCAACTTTATTTTTCCTAAACGCATAAAACCGTATATTATGAAAACATTGCTAAACGCAGTGTGTGAATGGAGCCATAGGGATGCATTGTCTGCATTTAGCTGCGGTAAGTTCCTCTAACCGCAGCTAAAAGCTGAAATCTAATTGCCTGTGTGAAAGGCGCTTTAGTTATTTCAAACTTGTCACAACGAGCTAAAAACACCATAGCTTATATTGTAAAGCCCTGTGCCTCCGCCCACCCAGCCCAGATTTTATCAAATTTAGCTGGGCAGTTGCGACTCATATACGTAGGTTTATACAACGGAACTGCACTATTGATGGCTGCCTTTCAACCTGAGACCGAGGGCGGGGTGGACTGCTTCCATCTCAACAAAATTTCTCTTCTAGCATTGTATAGAGAAAAAAAAAGACAAACTATTTGCTATGCTTAGATGCTGTTATGAGGTCAGTAAGACCTAACAACATTATCAGTGGATCCATGTGAAGGGATAAGTTACCAACAGTGTTAATGGTATCTAATACCCCGGTCCAAAAAGGACATAGCTTCGTACAGTCCCAGAACATATGGTTAAACATGCCCACTGCCATATCACAACGGGGGCATGTTGCACATTGAGAAACATTATTCAGAAATTGTTTGACAATTTTTAGATGCAGCTTTTCACATATTGGTGAACCTCTGCCCATCTTTACTGCTGAGACCCTTTGACATTTTTATACCCAATCATGTTACTGACCTGTTACCAATTAACCTAACTGGTTGCAGAATGTTCTTCCAGCTCTGCTCTACCCGGTAAGTACCACTTCTTACTTTGCCAGTTTTTTTGTTGCCCTGTCCCAACTTTTTTGAGACATGTTACTGCCATCAATTTTAAAATTACTTTATTTTTTTCTTAAAATGTACATTTTCTCAGTTCTATTTTCTATTGTGAATTGGGGTTGTAAAAATGGTGTGTGTGTGTGTGTGTGTGCGTGCGTGCGTGCGTGCGTGCGTGCGTTGGAAATTTATGGAAGGTGGCTGGACAACTCTTCCAGTAAGCTGGAAAGTTTTTGCTTTGGCAGCATCTACTAATACTAAAATCCTTTGTTTTAGGGTTTGTACATCTTCTGTGCAACTGGGAACGCTGAATGAGAAAAACAGTACAGAGCCATTTCTTCTTCAGTGTCTGCCAAAGCTTGAAGCACATAAAAGGGAAACCATCTAGAGCAGTGGTTCTCAACCTTTCTAATGCCGCGACCCCTTAATACAGTTCCTCATGTTGTGGTGACCCCCAACCATAAAATTATTTTCGTTGCTACTTCATAACTGTAATTTTGCAGTGGGAGGAATAGTGCCCCATCGTTGGTGTCAGTGGGGGGAATAGTGCCCCATCGTTGGTGTCAGTGGGGGGAATAGTGCCCCATCGTTGGTGTCAGTGGGGGGAATAGTGCCCCATCGTTGGTGTCAGTGGGGGGAATAGTGCCCCATCGTTGGTGTCAGTGGGGGGAATAGTGCCCCATCGTTGGTGTCAGTGGGGGGAATAGTGCCCCATCGTTGGTGTCAGTGGGGGGAATAGTGCCCCATCGTTGGTGTCAGTGGGGGGAATAGTGCCCCATCGTTGGTGTCAGTGGGGGGAATAGTGCCCCATCGTTGGTGTCAGTGGGGGGAATAGTGCCCCATCGTTGGTGTCATTGGGGGGAATAGTGCCCCATCGTTGGTGTCATTGGGGGGAATAGTGCCCCATCGTTGGTGTCATTGGGGGGAATAGTGCCCCATCATTGATGTCAGTGTGGTGGAGGGGGAAATAGTGCCCCATCTTTGGGGTCAGGGGGGGGGGAATAGTGCCCCATCGTTGGTGTCGGTGGGGGGAGGAATAGTGCCCCATTCTTGGTGTCTGTGGGGGGGAGGAATAGTGCCCCATCGTTGGTGTCAGTGGGGGGGAGGAATAGTGCCCCATCGTTGGTGTCAGTGGGGGGGAGGAATAGTGCCCCATCGTTGGTGTCAGTGGGGGGGAGGAATAGTGCCCCATCGTTGGTGTCAGTGGGGGGGAGGAATAGTGCCCCATCGTTGGTGTCAGTGGGGGGGAGGAATAGTGCCCCATCATTGGTGTCAGTGCGGGGGGGGGGGGAGGAAATAGTGCCCCATCATTGGTGTCAGTGGGAGAAATAGTGCCCCATTGTTGGTATTAGTCACACAAATGATGGGGCACTATTCCTCCCACTGACACCAATGATACTTACCTTGCTGACCCCTGCTCCAGCCTGGGCTCGCTCTCTCACTTACCTGTCAGCTTTCTTCCTTCTCTGGCCGCTCTCCTCTTCACTTACTCCGGCAGTTCCCTCGATCTTCTTAGATCTACGCGCGCTGCCGCTCGGCTCCTCCTCTCCAAGCTCCACCTCCTCGCCGGTGATTGGCCGCCTGTGTGCCTCTCCTGAGCTACAGTTCCGGTGGCCAATCAGCGGCGAGGAGGCGGAGTTGTTGAGGGATCCCGGAGGTGTGGCCAGGTGAGAGGGCAGCGTGTCATCCCGCCCACACATCGACTGAGTCAGAGGAGCGGTGTCTCGGTTCCTAAGACCATCGGAAATATGTGTTTTCCGATGGTCTTAGGCGACCCCTGGGAAATGGTCGTTCGACCCCCAAAGGGGTCGCGACCCCCAGGTTGAGAACCGCTGATCTAGAGAATAAGAGACTAGTGCTGTCCAGTGGATAAGTGGTTAGCACTTCCGCCTAACAGCACTACGGTCGTTGGTTCAAATTCAAACCACAGCGCAACCTGCACAGAGTTTGTCTGTTCTCCCTGTGCCTGAATGGGTTTCCTTTGGGTGCAAAATCTGAGTGTGTATCTAGTTTTATTGCCTGCTACGGAGGTGTGTTTTTACCAAATGCTGAGCAGGAAAAGCATATGGGCACATCTGAAACACCTATGTGTACAAGCCCTAAATAAAAAAAATAAAAAGACTGCTATTAAAATTATGCTTACCCTACTCAAGTGTTTCACAAGACATACACTACATCCAGAAAGTCACAGTGCTTAACTTTTGCCACATTTTGTTATGTTACAGCCTTATTCCAAAATGGATTAAATTCATTTTTTTTCTCAACATTCTACAAATAATACCCTTTTAATGACAATGTGAAAGAAGTTTGTTTTGAAACCGTTACAATTTATTAAAAATAAAAAATGAAAAAAATCCACATGTACATAAGTATTCAAAGCCTTTGCTCAATACTTTGTTGAGGCACATTTAGCACCATTTACAGCCTCAGGTCATTTTGAGTATGATGCTACAAGCTTGGCACACCTATTTTTGGGCAATTGCTCCCATTCTTCTTTGCAGTACCTCTCAAGCTCCATCAGGTTGGATGGGGAGCGTTGGTGCACAGCCATTTTCAGATCTCACCAGAGATGTTCAATTGGGTTCAAGTCTGGGCTCTGGCTGGGCCACTCCAGTACATTCACAGAGTTGGCCTGTAGCCACTCCTTTGTTTTTGGGCTGTGTGCTGAGGGTCGTTGTCCTGTTGAAAGGTGAACCGTCGCCCCAGTCTAAGGTCCAGAGCACTCTGGAACAGGGTTTCATCAAGGATGTCTTTAAACATTACAAAATTCATCTTTCCTTCGATCCTGGCTAGTCTCCCAGCTCCTGTCCCTGGAAAATATGCCCACAGCATGATGCTGCCACCACCATGCTTCACTGCAGGGATGGTACTGGCCAGGTGGTGAGCAGTGCCTGGTTTCCTCCAGACATGACGCTTGGCATTCAGGCCAAAGAGTTCAATCTTTGTTTCATCAGACCAGAGAGTTTTGTTTCTCATGGTCTGAGAGTCCCTCAGGTGCCTTTCGGCAATCTCCAGGCGGACTGCCATTTGCCTTTTACTGAGGAGTGGCTTCCGTCTGGCCACTCTACCATACAGGCCTGATTGGTGGAGTGCTGCAGAGATGGTTGTTCTTCTGGAAGGTTCTCCTCTCTCCACACGGAAACGCTGGAGCTCTTTCAGAGTGACCATCGGGTGCTTAGTTACCTACCTGGCTAAGGCCCTTCTCCATCAATTGCTCATTTTGGCTGAGTGGCCCACTCTAGAAAGATTCCTGGTGGTTCCAAACTTCTTCCCTTTACAGATGATGGAGGCCACTGTGCTCATTGGGACCTTCAATGCTGCAGAAATTTTTCTGTACCCTTCCCCAGATCTGTGCCTTGATACAATCCTGTCTTGGAGGTCTACGGACAATTCCTTGGACTTCATGGCTTGGTTTGTGCTCTGAAATGCACTGTTAACTGTGGGACCTTGTATAGACTGGTTTATGCCTTTCCTAATCATGTCCAATCAACTGAATTTCCCACAGGTGGACTCCAATGAAGTTGTGGAAACATCTCAAGGATGATCAGTGGGAACAGGATGCACCAGAGCTCAATTTTGAGTGTCAGGCAAAGGCTGTGAATACTTATGTAAATGTGTTTTTTTTATTTTTAATAAATTGCTAAGATTTCAAAACAAACTTCTTAATAATAATAATCTTTATTTTATACAGCGCCTTTCTTCTCAAAGCGCTTTACAAAGAAATATACAGGATAAAACAAAGGAAAAAAAAAACTATTAAGTTAAAGCTTGTCTAAAGAAAAAAAGGTTTTAGATTTCATTTGAATGTGTTTAGAGAAGATGACTCGCTGATTTTCCTTGGAAGTGAATTCCAGAGTTTTGGAGCATAGCAGAAGAAGGCTCTGTCTCCCATCCAGTGTAGGTGAGAAGGGGAGACACACAGAAAACCAGAATTTGAGGAGCAGAGGTTACGAGACGGGGAGTTACATAGTTAGTCTGGCTGAAAAAAAGACAAAAGTCCATCCAGTTCAACCATTAACAAAAAAAAAAAAAAAACACAAGCTATAATCCTATACCCTCAGTTGATCCAGATGAAGGCAAAATAACCCAGCAAAGCATGATCCAATTTGCTCCTGCAGGGAAAAAAATTCCTCCTTGATCCCCCGGAGGCAATCAGATATTCCCTGGATTAACTTTACCTATAATTGTTAGTATCCGGTTATATTCTGTGTATCTAGGAAAGAATCCAGGCCTTTTTTTAAAGCAATCCATTGAGCTGGCTTTAAAATTTGCTCACTTTAGAAACCGCAGCTTGGCATTGCATGCAATTATCAAGCTTGTGATCTACCAGAGCCCCCAGATCCTTCACCATGGATTCTCCCAGTTATACTCCCCCTAGTATGTATGATGCATGCATATTCTTAGCCCCCAAGTGCATAACCTTACATTTATCAACATTAAATCTCATTTGCCACATAGTTGCCCAATTAAACAGTGCATTGAGGTCAGCCACGAGTCCCTAAAAATGAGAAACAATGGCTTTGAAATGACAGAGCTCAATTCTTTAAGGACTCGTGGCTGTATGTCATCCAGTCCAGGTGCTTTATTCACCTTTATTCTGTCTAAATATTTTTTGGATCATATCAATTGTGAGCCAATGTGGATCATCTGGAGCTGTGCCAATACCATGCCCATTATGGACAAGAGCTCCCCCATGCTCCTTTGTATACACAGAGCTGAAGAAGGCATTTAATAAATTTGCCTTCTCTTTGTCCCCAGTCACCCACTCTAGATTATTTTGTAAAGGGCCTACATGCTCAGACCGGAACTTTTTACTATTATTACATTTGAAGAATTTTTTGGGGTTGGTCCTGCTATCTTTTGCAATCCAACGTTCATTTTCAATTTTTGCGACCTTTATTTCCTTTTTTGCATATTCTGTTATATTCTTTGTAATGTTTAAACGATGATAGCGTTCCTTCATTTTTACATTTAATAAAAACTCTTTTCTTATTATCTATAGCTTTTTTAACTTTGGCCATAAGCCACATAGGTTTGATTTTTAGCCTTTTAACTTGTTGCCCATAGGAATATATTTTGCAGTGAGTTCACATACAGTCTTTTTGAAGAACTCCCATTTCTGTGTTGTGTTCATTGATGCCAATATTACTTCCCAGTCTAAGTCTTGGAGAGCAGCTCTCAGCCTTGGAAAATTAGCTCTCTTAAATTGAGCGTTTTTATTTGTCCCGTATGTGCTTGCTGTTTACAGCTAACAATAAATGATATCATGTTGTCAGGGAATGGGAAGATCGCCACGGCGATTGAATCTGCACATGAGTAGAATCCTGACAAAACGTACAGGCAGGCGGGCACTAGGACCCAGGCGCGCCTGTCACCAATGACGGCGCCGGGCAAGCACTAGGACCCAGGAGCGCCTGTCAGGAGTCGGGCGAGCTATTTAAACCCGGCTCTTGCAATGCTCAAGTGCCGTATGGTCTTACTCCTGTTATCCTGAGAGATTGCTTGTTGCCGACCCTGCCTGATCCTGATCCCGCTGACCGTCTCCTGCTCTGATTCCTGGCTTGTCTGACTATCCTTCTGTTTGCTCCTGAACATATTGACCTCCTGTTACTGAACCAGGCCTGTGACCCATTTTTCCCTCTGCCTGCCGCTCTGTACCGTTCTGCCTCCACCGTTACCGACCCGGCCTGTCTGACTACGCTCAATTCACCTCTTCACATCAGGCTCTCACCCGCTACGTGCCACTGGCAGGTACCTCTACCACAGCTGGGTGTACTCGGGGGGTCGTGACCTGGTCTCAGTCTGCTCCAAGTCCATCCCCACCATCAGGGACTCTGGTGAACAAGCAGTCTAGGACTTAGACTCCGCGCCCTGGGGAATCCCGGTCTGTGGGTCTCTAGAGCTCTTGCCAGCTGGCACCTGACAGAACCATACGGCCATGACTGAGTCTGGAAGAGGTCCCTCTCCATTGGACGACATTTGCCAGCACGTGGAGGGCCTCACCCAAGCTGTTAAGATACTCCAAGAGGGATATACGCATCTGGAGGGGCATATTCAGTCTCTAGCCTCACCGACAGTTCCGCCCGCAAACCCGGGAACTCCGCCTCTAGCCAGGGGGCCTACCGAAACTCCCACTGGAGCAATGTTTGCCATGCCTCCACCGGAACCTCGTGTACCAACACTAGAGCGGTTCAATGGGGACCGAGGGAAGTTCAGGACCTTCCAGAACTCCTGCCAATTATACTTTGAACTACAACCGCGGACCTTTTCTTCCGAAACCGTGACGGTAGGGTTCATCATATCCCTATTACAGGGTGAACCCCAAGGCTGGGCTCACCGTTTGTTGGAGACTCGCCACCCTCACCTGAACTCGGTTTCTGTGTTTTAAAGCTATGGCGGTACTATACGATGATCCGCAACGAGCTGTTTCGGCTGAAGCAGTTCTACATACCTTGCAACAGGGTCGCCGGGCAGCAGAGGACTATGCCTCAGAATTCAGGCGCTGGAGCGGGGACACCCAGTGGAATGACGCGGCTCTGCGTCACCAATTCTGCCTAGGCCTATCAGAACCACTGAAGGATGAGCTAGCCAGAGTAGGTGTACCTGACTCCCTGGAGAATTTGATAACTCTGGCAATCCAGATTGACCGCAGGCTTCGGGAACTGAGATCTGAAAGATCCAGTCAAGGGTTAAGACCCACATGGATGCTACCACGGGTTCCGACCTTTCTGAACTCCCCTGCCAGTATTCGGAATCCAGAACCATCGGAGGGGGCCGAACCGATGCAACTTGGGTTGATGCGGCCCTCCCTAACGTTTGAAGAGCGCCAGAGATGCCAGGTAAACAACCTTTGTCTCTACTGTGGAGCAGCAGGCCATGTGGTACGTTCCTGCCCGGAGAAGATCAGTAAGTGTTCTTCCATTACTTCTGCTATGACTCCTGCTTGTTTAGATAAACCCTCTCACTTAGCCATACCGATCTCATTTCAGCTCCCCGGAAGAACCGTACCGGAGATAGCCATTATTGACTCAGGGGCCCGCAGTTGTTTTATTGATCTCAATTTTGAAACTCAGCAGCAGATCCCCTTACTGACCAAGGAGCACGGCCTGAACATCCTCTTGGCCGATGGGACTCAACTTAAATCTGGGTTGGTAGACCGGGAGACCCCTCCTATATGCACTATGATGGCCGGTCATCATCAAGAACTCCTCCGCCTGGACGCCATTGCGTCCCCTCTATTCCCAGTTATTTTGGGGCTTCCTTGGCTACGTGCACACAACCCCCAAATTGACTGGAGGACAGGGTCAATACAGTTTAATTCATCCTATTGTCAGGAGCATTGCTACCCCAGGTCACCACCAGACACCCAGACTCTGCTTTGTGTAAACACAGACACTGAGCTAGCACAAACGGTTCCTACAGTTTACCATCACTACCTTGACGTTTTTAGTCCACGGGGAGCAGACATTCTTCCCCCACACAGGGCGTATGACTGTCCAATTGACCTTCTCCCGGGATCTGAAATTCCCTTCGGCCAAATTTTTCCCTTGTCTGAATGGGAGTTGGGAGCATTAAACGAGTATATTGACGAAAGCGTTCGAAAGGGATTTATCCATCCGACCACGTCACCGACGGGGGCCGGAATCTTTTTCGTGGAGAAAGAGGACAAATCCCTGAGGCCCTGTATTGACTATAGGGATCTGAACAAAATTACGGTTAAGAACCGTTATCCTCTCCCCTTAGTCCCCGAGTTATTTCAGAGGTTGAAATCAGCCTCTATTCTTACCAAGTTGGATCTCAGGGGTGCGTACAACCTGGTTCGTATACGTGAAGGGGATGAGTGGAAGACCGCTTTCCGCACTCGGTTCGATCACTTCGAATATTTAGTCATGCCCTTTGGGTTATGTAACGCACCGGCCACTTTCCAACACTTTGTAAATTACATATTTAAAGATTTTTTGGACATCTTTGTAATAGTTTACCTAGACGATATCTTGATTTTTTCATCGTCTTTGGAGGCACATCGAGGTCACGTCAGGAGCGTGTTGAATCGACTTCGCCAGCACGGGCTCTATGCCAAAGCGGAAAAGTGTAGTTTCGAGCAGCGCAGTATCCCATTCCTGTGGTTAATCATTACTACCACTGGAATTGCTATAGACCCCCGGAACATCTCGGCCATCCTGGAATGGCCGGTGCCCAGAGATAAGAATGGGGTTCAGTGATTCATCGGCTTTGCAAATTTTTACAGAAATTTTATTAAGAATTACTCAGGCCTGGCATCCCCTATCACCCAACTCACGAAGATGGGAGTACGTTTTCAGTGGATGCCAGAGGCACAGGCCGCCTTTGAGTCTCTAAAGAAGCTGTTTACGGCAGCTCCCATCCTAAGTCACCCTGATGCGTCACTACCCTATATATTGGAGGTAGATGCGTCAGAAAATGCAATGGGGGCAATCCTGTCACAAAGAAAGGGTGTAAAGGAACTGATGCATCCGGCAGCCTTTTTCTCCAGGAAGCTTACCCCATCAGAGAGCAATTATGACATAGGAGATTGGGAATTGTTGGCCATTAAAACAGCACTAGAGGAATGGAGATACCTATTGGAGGGAGCCTTGCATCCCATTCTGATCTACACAGACCATAAAAATTTTGAATATCTGAGGACAGCTAATCGCCTCAGACCGCGCCAAGCCAGGTGGGCATTATTCTTTTCAAGGTTTAGCTTCCATATAACGTATCAACCAGGGTCCAAGAATACAAAACCTGACGCACTCTCGCGTATGTATGAGGACCCCAAAGAAACGCCCAAATCAGATACCATCCTTCCGGCAGGTAGTTTCCTATTACTGCAATCAGAGCTCCCGTCTAAATTACAGGCTGCGTCTATGGGGCCCTCCAACTTACCCAGAGTCCCGATACAAAGTAGAGAGGGTCTCTTATGGAAAGGGGAAAAGATCATGGTACCGGAAGGAGCTCGGACTTTGGTCCTGGGCTACTGCCACGACCATCCATTGGCGGGCCATTTTGGAGTACACAAGACTTTAGAGTTGGTGTAACGCACATTTTGGTGGCCAAGTATGGCTAAAGATTGCGAGGCTTACGTAAGAACCTGTGCTGTCTGCAACCGGAATAAGCCCCCCAGGAACAAAGCTTGGGGCCTGTTGCAACCTTTACCTGTGCCCGACAGACCATGGAGCATGATCTCCATGGACTTCATAGCGGAACTACTGCCGTCACAGAATCAAACTGCAATTTTCGTGGTGGTGGATCGCCTTTCAAAGATGGTCCACTTCCTTCCGCTTAAAGGTACCCCGTCTGCTTCTGAGACAGCACAAGTTTTCATCAGGGAAATAGTGAGACTGCATGGTGTACCCAAGAATATAATCTCAGATCGAGGTGTTCAATTTACGTCTAAATTCTTTAAAGCTCGATGCGAAAGTCTGGAAGTGAAACTGTCCTTTTCCTCAGCTTATCACCCGCAGACGAATGGGCAGACTGAGCGGACCAACCAAACGTTGGAACAATATCTCAGATGCCACACCTCGTTCTTACAGGACGACTGGTTGGCACTCTTGCCCCTGTTGGAGTTCGCCTACAACAATGCAAGTCACTCCGCCACCAAGCAGTCCCCGTTTTTCGCCAATTATGGTTTCCATCCCACCTTCTTGCCCGACCTGATCCCAGAAAACCCGGTTCCTGCAGCTCAAGAGTCCTTAAATTTCTTCGCATCCAACAATAAATTGTTACAGGAGGCAATGGCAAAGGCCCAGGAAAATAGCAAAAGGGCCTTTGATAAAAAAAGAAAGTGGGAATTGGTTGTGCACCCAGGGGATCAAGTTTGGTTAGCAACTACCAAGCTAAAGATGGTGTGCCCATCGAGGAAATTGGCACCCAAGTTCGTGGGGCCATATCAGGTAAAGAGGCAAATTAACGAAGTGGCTTTTGAATTAGCTTTGCCCGAGTCTTTCAAAATACACCCAGTGTTCCATGTATCCTGCTGAAGCCTGCAGTTCCAGATTCCTTTCCGGATCGTAGATCAAGACCTCCGGTAGCCCTAGACATTGATGGAGAGGTGGAATTCGAAGTTGAAGCAATCTTAGATTGCAGGAAGAGAGGAGGCCAGATGCAATACCTTATCAAATGGAAAGGCTATGGGCCAGAAGAAAATTCTTGGGAACCAGCCCAAAACGTACACGCTCCCAGGTTGGTGCAAGAGTTTTTCCGCAACCATTCACAAAAGAGGAGTCAGTTGGGCATCCGGAGGCTGCCCATAAGGGGGGGGGCAATGTCAGGGAATGGGAAGATCGCCGCAGCGATCGAATCTGCACATGCGTAGAATCCTGACAAAACGTACAGGCAGGAGGGCACTAGGACCCAGGCGCGCCTGTCACCAATGACGGCGCTGGGCAAGCACTAGGACCCAGGAGCGCCTGTCAGGAGTCGGGCGGGCTATTTAAACGCGGCTCTTGCAATGCTCAAGTGCCATATGGTCTTACTCCTGTTATCCTGTGTATCCTGAGAGATTGCTTGTTGCCGACCCTGCCTGATCCTGATCCCGTTGACCGTCTCCTGCTCCGATTCCTGGCTTGTCTGACTATCCTTCTGTTTGCTCCTGAACATATTGACCTCCTGTTACTGAACCCGGCCTGTGACCCGTTTATCCCTCTGCCTGCCGCTCTGTACCATTCTGCCTCCACTGTTACCGACCCGGCCTGTCTGACTACGCTCAATTTACCTCTTCACATCAGGCTCTCACCCGCTACGTGCCACTGGCAGGTACCTCTACCACAGCTGGGTGTACTTGGGGGTCGCGACCTGGTCTCAGTCTGCTCCAAGTCTATCCCCACCTCAGCGGCTCTGGTGAATAAGCTCTGGGGAATCCCGGTCTGTGGGTCTCTAGAGCTATCGCCAGCTGGCACCTGACACATGTTATGGTCACTGCTACCCAGATGTTCTTTTATATGGACATTCGTAATAAGCTCTGCATGGTTTGAGATTACCAGGTCCAGCAGAGCATCATTCCTAGTTGGGGCCTCTATGAACTGTACCATAAAATTGTCCTGTAGTAGGTTTAAACATTTTTGCCCTTTAACTGTTCCTGCAGTACCATTACTCCAGTCAATATCCGGGTAGTTAAAATCCCCCATTATTATCACTGTCCCAGCCCTTTTCGATCTGTGCAAGGAGCTGAGTCTCCACCTCCTTATTAACACTGGGAGGCCTATAACAAACTACAATGATTACCTTTGTAGTACGCACCCCCATGTGCAGTTCCACCCATAATTCTTCAGCCTCATCACACTCTCCATCAACTAGGTCCTCTTTCACACTTGCTCTGAGATCACTTCTCACATAGAGACAGACACCACCACCTTTCCTATTTATCCTGTCTCTCCGAAAGAGAACATAGCCAGGAATATTAATGGACCAGTCATGTGAAGAATGAAGTCAAAACTCAGCGATACCAATTAAATCATAGTTCTCTTCATGCACCAAAGCTTCCAACTCACCTATTTTGCTTGGCAGACTTCTGGCATTGGTGAACAAACACTTTATTTCATTGACACCTTGTTCACACATATTTTTCATATTTTTTTATTTTCATACAAATGGTACCAATTCCACTTGTTGTTTGTAACATGGGATCCTTCTTATCATCTGCCATAGCCCTCCCCCCATTTTTCCCCATTTCACCCACCAATAAGTACTGACCCCTGTCTGATTTAAGTTGATAAAAGTTCATACAGATAATGGGGTGTCAAACCATTAAGAGCCTTATAGGTGAGCAAGGTGAGAAAGAGGATCTTAAAGTCAACTTCAGAGCATTAAAGAGACAGTGACACATTGCCCATGCAGCAAACAGCTTCACAACTCCCTTATACTTTGCAGGTGTCTAGAACACCTGGCTTTTCAGATATGAAGGAGCATGTGATCCCCTACCCTGTGAGAGTGACCCTTTGCAGATACATTGTCACTCTGCCCCAACATACTGGCTGTCATGCACACTACTGACAAAACTGAGGTAATGATCCTATCATTCATGCATCGGTTTCTGTAGGAGCTTCAGAGTATACTTTTCTGCATAAGACTACTCACATAATATTGCATGAAAGATCACTCTATCCATACTCTATTGTAATGAGCTAATCCCTTACCTTCCAATGCCACATAACTCATTTCCTGTGTTGTTTCCATAAATGTCCGCAGGTCAGCACTCACCTGTAGCCTGGGAGCTGCCTGGTGAATAGAAACACAAAAGAGAGATCAAGGAGGTGATGGTCGTACATGCTCTACATCTACAATACTTTTAAAAAAAGATTACAGGCCTGGGACTAGAACACACCTCCCACTGAGGAGATGCAATAGCCAACATAAACAATCCCAACACTTCAGATGGTGCTGACTGCTATAAATAATGTATAGTCACTTTGCAAAGTGAATACTAAATAAACTTAGTACACAGGATGAAGCTGTGTTCACTTTAATCAACCAATCACGTGACAGCAAAAAAATCATTTTTATTTCCCTTGCACATAATTGGTCATTCAAACTGAACACAGGTTAAAGGACCTTTTAGAAAAAAATAATAAATGCACATTTTTCTGCAGGTAAAAAAATTTGCATTTATTATTTTTGTCTGCAGGAGGCTGGAATGCATCGCTGATGCCATGCAGGTCTCCTGTAGATCTGTCAGTATATCTGTTTGCCCATACGGGATGTACGAGCAAGCAGATATACAGACAGGAAGAATGAAGGAAGAATGAATAGACTACCACGGCGCTTCACAGCACCGTGGTAGTTCATTGAAGACTGCAAGCTGACAGCTGCCAAGGCTGTCGGAACTTGTAGTCTCTCATTCACCGACAAACTGTGAATAAGTTACGCGGCCGTGTGGGTAAAGCACAACTGCTGTTAAAGCGGGGATCTGGGGAGGGGTTAGGGGAGCAGGGGCTGGTCTGATCGTAACATGTTACACCCTGAATATGGGTGTAACATGTTACGGAAAGGTGAACTTATCCTTTAATTTTCTCTCCTATCATTCACAAAGCAAACAGCCTTTATGTACTTCTTCAGTAAATAAATACAATTGTGTTTCAGCCTCATGAGGTTTTAACTGCTGTCTGAATACCATTCCATATAATTACTCATCACATTCTATTCAGTGTGACTCAAGACTCCTGGGAAGGAAATAAGGGGAAATCTTCCTAATGGAGGCAAAGACAGCATCATGAAAAATGGGCCTAACATTCCGTCTACTAAAAATGATAAATTGCTATTTGTGTCACTGTTGGGGAGATTCAGTTTCTACACCTGTTCTGTCACCTACTAAACAGACAGGAATGTAGATGCAAAAAGCAAGAAAAAACTCAGAGGGGTTGATTAACTAAAACTGGAGAGTGCAAAATCTTGTGCAACTCTGCATAGAAACAGACAGCACTTTGGGAACATCCAACTTCTATTGCAATTACCTTTTGAGGCTTTCCCTCCTTATGGAGGGTGTCAATGATGGTTTTCTGCACAACTGTCAGGTCAGCAATCTTTTCCATGATTGGGATTCCTACTGAACCAGACTTAGAGACCATTTAAAGGCTCAGGAACCCTTTGCAGGTGTTATGGCTTAATTAGCTGATTAGAGTGGGACACTTTGAGCCTAGAATATTGCACCTTTTCACAATATTCTAATTTTCTGAGATTGTGGATTTGGGGTTTTCATGAGCTGTAAGCCATAATCATCACAATTATGACAAATCACGGCTTGAACTATCTTGCTTTGCATGTAATGAGTCTATCTCATATATTAGTTTCACCTTTTTAAGTTGCATTACTGAAATAAATGAATTTTTACACAATATTCAAATTTTTAGAGTTTCACCTGTAGACCTGTCATCCTCTTGCTCAGCAAGGATCAGTGGAAAGATCTCCCGCTGAACAAGCAGATCCACTAAATGGGTTTGCCCATGTGAAAGGACCCTTACTGTGAATCAAACTAAATTTTAATAAAAATGGTCTGGAAGTGGGCTTTAACACCCATTTGGCAGTGCAACAACTGTCAGAATTCAGGTAAGGTCTTACCTCTATTGCTGTCAATACACATGGCAGTTTTCGAGCCATTTTAATCCCTTTCAATTGCAAAGATGAGAGAACTGATGAATGCAGCCTACTACCAACGTTTCCTGTACAAATGTGAACTAATGGAAACTGCTGGTGGTAGGCTGCCTCTATCAGTTCTTTTCAATTGATAAAGTCAGATATGATCAGGTCAATATTTTTTGCTACTGAAAGCTGGCTGAGAATTGGCATGTACTGTATATGGCTACCCTAATGCTGGCCATACATGTAGAAATTTCCAGGAAATTCACATACACAAGATGGAACAAAAAACTGCACTCAGATAGGAATCAAAAACAGGAGCACTGTCAGGCAATCTGATAGAACTTACTGCATTCTTTGACGTTTTAAAGGCTAATTTTACTTTCTGTAACAACAAAAAAAAAGTAATAAATGCACATTATTTTGCATGTAAAAAAACATGCAATTATTATTTTTTGTGCAGTAAAGCACTGTACCTTCGAGCAGTAGCATGCAGGTACAATGTCAGGCTCCTGCAGACACTCCTGACAGCTGTCTGCTGGTACCTCCATATGGGCTCTGGTAGTTCATTGAGGATTTCAAGCTGACAGCTGCAAACGCTGTCATGGCTTGTAGTTTCTCATCCACAGAACACTGTGTGTGACGTGGCCGGGCAGGTGGAGCCTAACACAGTCGCGGTTTTTTTTCTGAATATGGGTGTAACATGTTACGAAAGGTGAACTTATCCTTTTAAATTATGACAAGGGATGCAGGGAGAGGGTCCCCTGCCCGCTGTCACAGTGAAGGATTGAGTGGGAGGGTGGTGGTGCAAGGTTGCTGCACTGGAAACATGTTGCATGTTACACCCTGATGGTGAAGGTAAGCAGTAACATGAAACATTTTCCAGTAAACATGTATTTTTGATGCTTCCATGAAGCTTTTTTGAAGCATTAATGAAGCTTAGCCCTGTGTGTTGATTTTCTGTTTGTTTTAAAGGGGATCAGTAGAACCTCAGCTCAGTAGTACCACCAGTTCATTAGTACCCCTGTTCTGAAGATCCCAAGATAATTGGTAGCTCCATTCAGCAGATGCCCAGCTCATTAGTACCCTTGTGCAGCAGATCTTTGGCTCACTAGTACCCCAGCTCTGCTGATCTCTCGCTCAATAGTAACCTCCAGCTCTACTGATTCCCCACTCATTAGTAACCCCCAATTCTGCTTATCCCCCACTCAGTAGTAACCCCCAGCTCTGCTGATTCCCCCACTCAGTAGTAATCCCACGCTCTGCTGATCCTCTGGTTTACTTAAACTCCTGTCTCTCCAGTCCCCACTCACCTCCTGCTATATTGCTCCCATGCTGCATACCATGTGTGACATCTAGTAAAAGAATGATACACGAGCGCTGGATGAAATAAATATAGTCGCTAGCATAAAAGGTAAAACCTTTAAAAACCTTTTTCTAACATCATAACATGTATATATGCAGCGCTAAAATAAATAATTATTAATAAATAATGTATAAAACATAAATTATATATAAAACAGCATCAGCGAATGCATCATATAAAATTGCACTCTGGCGCTAAAATGAATGATAATATATAGATATTGTATATGATCCGGACAGGAGGTTGCTGACTGAGGGGTACATGTAAGGATTGGAGGACTCTGGAGAGGATCCTGTTACCTATCAGAGGGGTTTACATCCTAAGCGAGCTGACCCTGTAGGGTCGATTTAAGGAGGTGAGGGGCCACTTTAGCCACCTAAGGATTTGCAGTGTGAACACCTAGCATCACCTGCATGAATATTGTGTTTGGATCACTGTATATGGACATTTTATATTGTGTGTTTGCATATATCACATTTTAGCTATTTTAGATATATTGAGTTTTGCATACCGCTTTGGCACTTTTATTATTCCCACAGGGAATATACGTGTTGCACTTTATAGGAGGTTTACCCCTTTGCACATTGGGGGGTTGTTTGCACTCATTTATATTATTTATATATATGGTTATGCATTTATTTTATGTTTAGCGCTGCATGGTTTATAAAAGTATATTATTTATTGACTCACATTGGTAAGAGGTTAGTGTCAGCAGCTATAGTGATAGGGCCCCATTTTAGCGCAGGAGGTTTTTTTCTATAATATATAGATATTTATGAAACAGCATAAGTAATCAATCATATAAATTTGAGCTCTAAGGAGCTGAAAAACAGTAAAGTGCAAAAACGTCCAGACTTGACGTCATTAAGTGCATATAGTGGTGTATAAATATACAAAGTTCAATAGCAGCAAAAAGTGAAAATCCGTGACCGTGGTGCCTATAAGAATGGATGTAGATTGCACTAACCAGAAAGCGCAAACTTTTGAGTAAATCAAGACCAACTCTTGGTCATCTGCCTCTGGAAAACTGGAACACTAGGGTCATCTGGCCAGCGTCAGCACAGCAGGTGGCACACCATAGGAGTATCCAGGCTCCAAAGATACACTCTCCAAACAGCAGGGGGAACCAAACATGCAGGTACAGGCAGGGTCACCAGGGTTCACCTTGGAGGGGAGGGGGGGCAACATCCTGCTCGAAGGGGTGGCGCTGAAGAGCGGCATGCTGGCGGCGGTGGGCTCGGTCGGGCCCCTCAAATCCTCTTCCTTGTCCGACTTCTCCCGTCACAACAAGCTGGAGCCACACTGGCTTACCCGGGCTGCCCCTCCTTCCGACTGTCTGCAGCGTCTCACACACGTCTCTCAAGAGACACAAATCATTCCTGTGGTAGTCGGTAGTGAATACTGGGACTCGGTTGCGGTGTGAGGATTGGATTTAGCATGTGGCAGGACGCGACTGTGTGAGACGTTGCAGACAGGCGGATGGAGGAGCAGCCCGGGTAAGCCAGTGTGCCTCCAGCTTGTGACGGGAGAAGTCGGACAAGGAAAAGGGTGACCGGGGCCCGACCGAGCATCCAAGCCTTACATCACCAAGTGCAATGCAATGCGTTGGATGCAGTGGTGTAAAGCATGTCACCACTGGACTCTAGATGAGTGAAGATGTGTTCTCTGGAGTGACAAATCATGCTTCTCTGTCTGGCAATCTGATGGACGTGTCTGTGTTTGGTGATTTCCAGGAGAACGGTACTTCCCTGACTGCATTGTGCCAAGTGTAAAGTTTGGTGGTGAGCTCACAGATGCGTTTCTGGAAGAATGGTCAAACATTCCCATAGACACACTCCTAAACCTTGTGGACAGCCTTCCCAGAAGAGTTGAAGCTGTTATCGCTGCAAAGGGTGGACCAACTCAATATTGAACCCTATGGACTAAGACTGGGATGCCATTAAAGTTCATGTATGTGTAAAGGCAGGCGTCCCAACACATTTGGCAATATAGTGTATATGTACACACACATTGGTGCATCTCAATAAATTAGAATATCATCAAAAAGTTCATTTTTTCAGCAACTCAAAAAGAGAATTGTTTTGTCTGCCTTGCTATTAGAGATTTCCCCTGACTTCCTGTGCTGGGATGACCTTATCACCAGACTGAAGCAATGGAAATCTCTCCAAAGGCTCCTCTGACAGTGTTAACCTTCCTCCCGGTTTGAGGCTGAAGATTTCCAGACTTGTATTAGGGAACCGGTGTCTTACTCCTTGTACCGTGTTATAATCAGAACTGAATCGCAGAGTTGTTCTTTGTAGACAACGTCTGTAATAAAAGGAGAATGAAAGCCAAGCTGTTATCTCTAGCACAGTCTGTTGTGTGAAGGGAGTGTTGGAACTTCCACGGGCGGAACTACACAAGGAGGTTTGGGGGACGCGGGGAACAGCATTGTGTGTTACACATCACACCGTACCTGAATACGCTGGACAGCCGCTCTCTGCTTCCGGTACAGGTAATAGAAGAGGCTGCTGAGGGCCAGGCTAGAGCCCACACACACCGTGTCCAGGCCTGACAGCTCCATGTCACGCCAGCCACCTAGCGGGTCAAAATCACTATAAACCACACACGCTTCCTTCCTCCTCCAGCATTCTCCGGAGCTGGGCACTACTCCTCCCGAGAGCCTCTGCGGCGCTAAACTGCCCTTCCCGGCATACACCGAGCCTACTGCACTCACGTGGTCTCTGTGGCCTCCCTCTGTAGTTACAACTGTGTGAGAGGGCACAGGAGGGGAAGCCAGCCAACACAATCAGAACAGCACACAACACTACAAATTGGAGCCTTCTTGGTTTTTTTTTTTTTATTTAGCTAACTGGTCCCTGTTACAGACTCGGAAATAGTTTCCCCCCCCCCTTCCTTGCCAGGCCAATTTTCAGTGCCGTCGCACTTTGAATGACAATTGAGCGGTCGTGCAACACTGTATCCAAACTAAATTTTGATCAGTTTTTCGAGATGAATAGAACTTTCTTTTGGCAGTATTTAACCACCACTGGGGTTTTTATTTCTTGCTAAACAAACATAAAAAGACCACAAATCTTGAAATAAAAGTTTTCTTAGGCTCTGTTATAAAGTTTTGTAAATAAGAGATTTTTCTCCTTCACTGATTAGCACTGATAGACTGCACTGATGGTCATTGATGAGGAGGCACTGATGAGGCTGCACTGATATGCGACACTGATGGGCATTGATAGGTGGCAATGACAGCCAGCACTGATGGGAACTGATAGGCTGCACTGATGGGCATTGATGAGGAGGCACTGATGAGGCTGCACCGATATGCGACACTGATGGGCATTGATAGGTGGCAATGACAGCCAGCACTGATGGAAACTGATAGGCTGCACTGATGGGCATTGATGAGGAGGCACTGATGAGGCTGCACCGATATGCGACACTGATGGGCATTGATAGGTGACAATGACAGCCAGCACTGATGGAAACTGATAGACTGCACTGATGGGCATTGATGAGGAGGCACTGATGAGGCTGCACCGATATGCGACACTGATGGGCATTGATAGGTGGCAATGACAGCCAGCACTGATGGGAACTGATAGGCTGCACTGATGGGCATTGATGAGGAGGCACTGATGAGGCTGCACCGATATGCGACACTGATGGGCATTGATAGGTGGCAATGACAGCCAGCACTGATGGGAACTGATAGGCTGCACTGATGGTCATTGATGAGGAGGCACTGATGAGGCTGCACCGATATGCAACACTGATGGGCATTGATAGGTGGCAATGACAGCCAGCACTGATGGGAACTGATAGGCTGCACTGATGGTCATTGATGAGGAGGCACTGATGAGGCTGCACCGATATGCAACACTGATGGGCATTGATAGGTAGCAATGACAGCCAGCATTGATGGGCACTGAAAACCTTCACTAATGTGTGCTTATGAGGTGGCACTGATAGGCTGCACTGATGGGCAGATGAGAAGGCACTGCTGAGGCTGAACTGATATGCGGCACTGCTGGGCACAGATAGGTGGTAATGACAGCCAACACAGATGGGCACTATTGGCCACACTGATGGAGCTACACTGATTATCAGGGCACTGATGATCAGTGAAGATGTACCCCTGAGAAATGCCGCTTACCAGCTCCCTGCTTCTCACACATTGTCAGCATGAGAAGAAGACTGCTGATAAACGAAATTTCCTATTTGCACTGTGATCAGCTATGATTGGACACAGCTGATCACATGGTAATAGACGACTCTTATCGGCCCTTTACCTGGACACGTGATCAGCTGTGTCCCAAGGACACAGCGATCACAGATTGCGCACGGTGCGCTCCTTAGGGGACGCATGGAGGGGGGGGGGGGGTTTCTGGGAGGACGTCCATGGATGCCCTCCCTGAACTAGCCAACCGTGCTGTAGCCATCTTTTGGCTATACCATGGTCTGGAACTGGTTAATCTGTTCACTGCCATTTTTTGCAAACGTATTAAAAATAAAAATCATGTTAGTCCTAAAAATTAAGTAAAACCCCCAAACATTATATATTTTCTGAAAGTAGACATCGTAGGGAATGAAATTGTGGTAGATTGAATTTTTTATACCACACGATTTTAGCACAACAGTTTAGGAAACTCAGCATTCCCGTAAAAAAAATACACTAAAGTGAATTTTAGGGCACAAAAACACAATATATTACACAATTTCTTGATAAAATGTAGAAGGCAAGGTTGTGCTGAGTAAATAGACACCCAACATGTCAAGCCTTAAAATTGCAGTGACAAACTTTGGTACCCTATATTTTCCATAGGCGGTGCTTTAAAAGCCCTACAGGTCATCATTTTAGAGTTGATCATGAATAATGGGCCTAGAGTAACTGATCTCACATAACGCTCAATCAATGTTTTTGTGCGTAGGCGCCCCAACGCATGCATTTATGTTTGTATGTGGGCTGTGAGCTGTTTTGCTTCCATTTGAGTCAGGTTGTTAGATTTACACACACTGCAACCTATGTCGGTGGTAGGAAAAGGGTTAAAGCCTAAGTTTACTTAACCTCTTGCCTACTGGGCACTTATGCCCCCTTCGTGCCCAGGCCAATTTTCAGATTTCAGCGCTGTTGCTCTTTGACAATTGCGCGGTCATGCAACATTGTACCCATATGACATTTTTAGCATCTTTTTCACACAAATAGAGCTTTCTTTTGGTGGTATTTAATCGCCACTGGGTGTTTTATTTTTTGCGCTATAAACAAAAGAAGAGCAAAAAAATTTAAAAAAAAGTTTTTATTTCCATTATAAAATTTTGTAAACAGGTAATTTTTCTCCTTCACTGATGTGCGTTGATGAGGTTGCACTGATGGGCACGGATAGGCAGCACTGATGGGCACTGATAGGCGGCATTGATATGCAACAATGATGGGCACTGATAGGCGGCACTGCTGGGCTGCACTGACTGTCAGCACTGCTGGGCACCACTGATGGGGGGCACTGGTGGGTGGCACTACTAGGCACTGATGGGCACAGGTGGGTGGCACTGATGGGCACTTGTGGGCGGCACTACTGGACACTGATCATCAGTGCCCTGATAATCGGTGCCGATCTGTCCTCTGACAATTTCTGGTTATCGGCAGTACTTTCCTCATGCTGTGACAAGGAAATTGCAGCTGATAACCGGCAACTGCATTTACCAGTAATCTGCTGTGTCATTGGACACAGCTGATCACGTGGTAAAAGGCCGCTGTGATTGGCCTGTTACCACAACATGTGACCAGCTGTGTCCGTAGGACACAGCGATCAGGGAGATCTCCGCGTGTGTGTCCCTGGAGGCGTGCGGAGGGTGCACTCTGGGAGGACATCATATGGCACCCTCCCAGAACTGGACAACAGCGCTATAGCCATCATTCGGCTATAGCGCGGTTGGCAAGTGGTTAAAAACAAGGAACATCACATATGATCAATGCCATGTGCCCATTGTTCTGCTGTTTGCCCCCCTCCCCCCAATCTGCCGCCAATAGTGCAATGGGAGCTGCCACAGGTTCTTGTCAAGAGTGCCCGATCGTGCCTGCCCAGCTCCTCCATTCATAGAAGCTGTACTACATCTTCTACGTATAAATAAAAAAGGTTCTATGAATGAAGGATGGGCAGATGATTGATAGTGCCACCCTCTCCATCCATAGATCACATTTTATTCATAGAAGCTGTAGTATGGCTTCTATGAATGGAAAAGCTGGGAAGGCTTAGTGGGACACTCTTGAAAAGAGCCTGCAGCAGCTACTTACTTTTATTAACCCTTGCCACATTCAGGCTTTAAAGTGACCCAGTTACAGATGAGTGAAAAGACTTTATAAGTGGTTGTAAAGGCTCAAGGTTTTTTTTATCTTCATGCATTCTATGCATAAAAGTAAAAGACATTCTGTGTGCAGCAGCTCTCCCTATTACCTGAGCCCCATTACAATCCAGCGATGTTCATGAGAGCCTCGTCTCTCTGGGAACTCTCCCTTCTCATTGGCTCAGCCAGTAAGCCAATGAGAAGAGAGGGGGGGCCGAGCCATGGCTCTGTGTGTGAATGAAATGCTCTGGGGGCACTTGGCAGGAGGGAGGGCCCAGGAGCGCCGACGGGGGGAGCCAAGAAGAAGATACTGCTCCATGCAAAACCACTGCACAGAGCAGGTGTGTATGACATGTTTTTTTTTTCGCTGTAGTTAGGAGATTTAGAGGCTTTTCTCGACTTCATCATGGTGGTTTTGCCTCATTGACTTGCATTTCTCAGGCACTCCTATTAAAGTCTAAGGAGACAAAAATGCTTGATTCCGCCCCAAAAGGGGATTTAAGAAAAAAAGACAAAAAAGTTGTAAATTCCCAACCATGGCGCCTCCTGCATGGAGTTTGCATGTTCTCCCTGTGCTTGTGTGGGTTTCCTCCGGGTACTTCGGTTTCCTCCCACACTCCAAAGACATGCTGGTAGGTTCATTGGATCCTGTCTAAATTGGCCCTAATATCTGTATGTATGAATGTACGTTAGGGACCTTAGATTGTACACCCCTTGAGGGTTAGGGACTGATGTGAATGTATGATATATATGTAAAGCGCTGCGTAAATTGACGGCGCTATATAAGTACCTGAAATAAATAAATAGGCAGGGACAGAGTGGGTCAGAGGCTGGCACAATTTGCCCTACAGGTGGGTTTTAAAGCTCGTTTAAAGTGGAGTTCCACTCATGCTGTCAAAAAATAAAAGTCAGCTGCTGATTTTTCAAAAACAGCCACTTACCTGTCCCTCGGTCCCGTGGTGTGTTCCCTGCAGCCCGTTTCACCAGCCGTCCTGTATTCCAGGAGGCCGGCATCTTCACTGTGGGCACCCGGCTGTGAGCCGGCTACCCACTGCGCATGTGTGAGTAGTGTTGCGCTTCATGAATGGTCCTGTAGTCTTCTGGGACCTGTCACGTGTCCCAAAAGACTACAGGGAGGGAGGACACCTAGGCGATCAGACCGGAAGTGGGAGCGGGTACCTGTCAAATTTGGGTACCTGCTCCCCCCCCCCCACCCCTAAAGGTGCCAATCCTTAATGGGGAGCGGGGGAGCAGTCCTTAAAGTGGAACCTCCCCTTTTGGGTGGGGCTCCGCTTTAAGGCTGTTTACTTTTTTTTTTAATTTACCTTTATCAAAATATCACAGAATTACATTTAATTGAAGTTTATACACTACAGCATGTTGCAACCTGGTGCATTGAACTGCAAAAAAATGCAGACATGCTGGATTTGTATGCAGCGCACCTCAACACAGCGTTATGGTGGGAACAGGACACACAGAATAAATTTGTTTTCTAGGCACCCTTGCATTGAGCTGGCGTTGATCTATGCACATTAACGCAGCTCAATAGCACAACCGGAGCCTAAGAGCATGTTCGCATCAGTCTGCACACTAAAACACAAACACATTGGTGTATGTTGGGTGGGGCCAGTGAAGGGCATCAGATTGAACTGTTTAAATTTTATTTTTAATAGGCTTTATTGAAGTTTCACAAAATTACACTTTATTCAACTGACTTGTGCTATGCTAAAATGTATACCGTACATCATTTAATTTCATGCAGCGCACACGAGTACACATGTGTAAACAGCACAAAGAAAACAATTTTTTTGTTATGTACTGAGCTTTCCTTGACCTATGCAGATCAACACAGCTTAACAGACATGGTTTGACTGAGCCCTCACTCTTTGCTAATAATGTGTAAATACTGGAATGTCCATAGTCCAGCTACCACACACATAATCATATAAAAAGCCACTGTTTACTGAATATTCTTTGTGTAATTTAATTTTAAAGAAGGACCCCAGGAATTGCACCATTTTTTAAAAACTGCTGGCTTTCAAGGGGTTAAATCCAACAAGATATAAACCTCCTCAGGCATTTATCTCTTTTATTTTCTATTTGCATTTTTACTGAGCACTGGGAGTACAGCTATTACTCCCAGAGCTGTGCAGAGAAATGCGGCTGCTCAGTGAATGCCCGCACCTCCCCTCTGCTTATTTACAGAATAATTTGTAGTTTTTGAATGGATTCACACAATACAAATTCTTCTGTGATTGGGCAAGAGGAAGAGCAGGCAGAGTGGCTGCACAAAACTCTACAACCGCAGGAGACCAGCACTAAAGTGCCAGTGCTCAGTAAAATAGAAAGTAAATGTAAAAAAGTAAATTAAAGAGATGAGTCCATGAGGTGGCATACAGCTCATTGAACTTAAAGTAGTTCTAAAGCTAAAACATTTCTTCACTTTAATGCATTCCCTGTATTATGGTAAAAAAGTTTTTCCATTTGCTGTTTCACCCCCCACAAACATTTTCCTGGGTCTTATATTGATCCAGCTCTGTGCCCATCTGCAGTTTCTTCCCCCTGTCATTGTTTTCTCACAAGAAGATCAAGAAGCAGTGGAAGCCATTGGCTCCTACCGCTTTCAGTCAAATCATGTGAGCAGAGAGCGGGCGGTGGGGCCGAGCCACACTGTGTTTCTATGAACAGACACAGTTCGGCTCAGGAGTGTGCCAGCATGTCTGCCCCATACCAAGTGGCTTGCTATTGCAGCAGACACTGAAGAGGAGAAGCTGAGAGCATTGATGGAGGACCAGGGGCGGACTGACCATTTGGAAACTCGGGCACTGCCCGAGGGCCCGGGGTCAGTAGGGGGCGCCATGAGATGCCCCTGGTACCTTTTTCGTAGGCTTTTTTGAGTTTGGGCAAGGACACGGGCCTCATGATCCCCTTTTGCCCGGGGGCCCCATGAGTTATCAGTCCGCCCCTGTGGAGGACCCAAGAAGAGGAGGTTCAGGGACACCCTGTTCAATATCATTATATATAGTATACCATGTTTATTATTTTAATTAAAAAAATACCTTTAGAAATACTTTTATCCCTTATAAGCCAGCATTTTTTTTTAACTGCTGCAATTCCTGGTGTTCTTCTTCAACCCTGTGTACAGGACACTGGGAATGTGTCTTGGACGGTGGGTATATTCCCCTAGTATTTGAGTTGTCGTTCCTTAAAGGGGGGAAGTTTTGAAGACGTTGTGTACTCAGGGGTTTTCACCCATGCAGGGTGAGGTGGTTCAGGGTAGTTTGGCTAGAGAGGACTGACTTCCAGTACTCTCTGGATTGATAAGTCTTTATTAGGGGCCCAGAATTTCAGAGGTTTGAAGAGTTTTGGGAGGCAAGAACCTCCAAACCCTGATTACATGGACTCTGGTTCTGAAGGGGTTAGGCCAAAGGCAAGGGGGTCTTGAAAAGCAGTGGGATGGAATCAGCACCTGTGTCACTGAGGCAGAGTGGAGTAGTTCGCAAGCTGTGAGCAAATCTGACAACTGAGATGCTTGTTTCTGAAACCTAACACCAGTGTGGGCCCGTGAAATTGGCGGCGAGCCTGCTGTGTGGTTCCCTTTAAAACTATGTACTGTTTGCTTTTCTTTTTTGCCAAAGAAAATTATTTTTGTTTATCTTCTTGCTTTCAGGCCTGGTTCACACTGTGTGGGTCGGTTGCAGGAATCGCATCTGTTCCCGCACCCACAACCATCCGCAGCTGAATTGCGCTGCTCTTACAAGACGCGCAGGGCTGCCATTCATCCTGAATGGCACCCTCATGCATCTCAGCCTGCAGTGTGATTGGTTTCTTTGCGGATGAGTTTTTGAAAAGGTGCATGCACCTTTTTCCTGTGTGAAACGTAGGCACAGCAGCTCGCACTAGTGTGAACAAGGCCTAAAAAGCGGTTGTTGGTGATCTCGGGACCCCCCATATGGTACCGTATTTGGGCTAGTTTAATACTATTACCCTATAATTGTCTACTATAAATTGTGTATTTTAAAGACATTGGGGGCTGTTTTTCTGTTTAATTTGATTTATTAATTTCAAAGCAAAAAGTAACTGAATTAGTGATGCAGGGGCTACAATAAATGAATGACAAATACGAGGACATAGACTAAGACACAAATGCAATGTCTAAAACAAGTACGTTCAAGGACTCCAACAGTTTTTGCATTATGGAACGTTCTTAAAAGTTAAAGTGAATGAATTGATACAAGGACCAAGTAATGCCAAAAAGATAAGTAATGAGGAAAGAACAGTCAGAAATGAAAGACTAGGAAGAAAGGAGGGGGACACAAGGAGGAAACAAAAGTCCTCTCCCATAAACTCTAAGGGATTCAATTATTTATAGGACACTCAGGCAAATGGGGTCAAGGAGGGCATAGCATCAGGCCACAATTTCTTTAAAGCAGAGGTTCGGTCTGTAAAAAAATAAATAAATAAAAGCAGCTACAAATCCTATAGCTGCTGACTTTTAATAAATGGACACCTACCTGTCCCAGAATCCAGCGCCATCCTCACTGGGGCTAGTTCTTCACTAGCCTCTGAGTTCCTGGCTTCGGCTTCCTAACTGTGAGCAGTCGACTGCAGTTTTCAACTTCACAGTCGGGTGTCCACTCTGCATGTGTGAGTCATACTGCACTCTGTGAATGGTCTCTCAGTCTTCTTGGACCTGTCACATATCTCAGAAGACTATGGGGAGGGATGTTGGAAGGAGAACTTTTGCTCGGATCACCTAGGCGGATACCTGTCAAAACTAGGTACCCGCTCTCCCCCTCCAAAATTACAATCCAATTTAGGCAGAGGAGTGGGGGAGGATGTCTTAAAGCGAAACTTCCCCTTATGGGTGCAGCGCCACTTTAAATTTCAAAATAGTCACTGATACACATTTTATATGGATATTATTGTTTCATAAATTTTTATGATAAACTTACAATGAGAGTCAGACAAACCCCTTGTGGTATACATACACTCTGGCACAGGCTATGTCTAAATAATAATTCTTTCTTTTAAAGTGGTACTAAACATGCATGGGTAGAGGTGAGCACCATAATGTTCAGGTATCACATCATACTTGCACATTATAGTACGCTTTAACTCCTACTGTGATGTCCAGTTCAGAAATAACTGGTCTAGGATCCTGTCAACACTTCATCCCTTGCTTCTACTATCACAACCAATATTTCTTTTGGGTCCCATGGCAATCCTCTCCCATAGGAAAGCCACTGCTAATCTAACGTCTGTCGACATGCCAAGAATGATCAGGGCTTTACATTACCTGCTTGCACTGTGCAGTGTACAGAACAGACCAAAAAACATCACCAGGAGCCAGGGAAAAGGTTTCTTGGCAAAAATTCTACCTCCTGGTGATGTTCTACTTTATATAGATCTCCAGTTTTCTATGAACTTGTGTGTTGACAGGAGGAGGAGAGCAGTCAGGCCACTAACAAGAACAGTGACTCTTCACTTCTACTGTATAGGATCCATATTGTTTAGTAGATGTCACAGATTTCAGTACATTTTTTTTAATTCACAATCATTTTCCAAGAGGATAAATGTGAGAAACCATCAAAGCGTCCTCTGTTTTTCACTATTGTAGTACTTTTGTAACTGACAGTACCATGCCATGGGCCATATACCCTTGAGATCAAAAATAGTCAGATTTGGACTACATAGTATAATGTGGTTTTTTAACAAGATGTCTTTCTAAGATTCCAAGCACAATGTGATTTTCATTAGGCTGCTTTTGGAATTCCCCAGTGTCTAACTTCCCAAAATAATCACCAGCATGACATTATTTAGCTTTACAAAGATATATGGCTCTTGCAGGGTGAGCACTCTCAAAAGCAATTACAATTAAGATAGGAATTTTTCTCTGGTAAAACAAATTGGGCCCTGTTTTATCTTAGGTTTTTATCCTTTGCCTAAATCACCTGGGGAGTTTCAGGATACATTATACTTTTTAAAACTGGCCCCCGCACCTATTTATGTATAGTAATGCACATTAAGACTCACATTTAACACATTACTGCAATGTGATATAATGCTTGCATTGGAGCTCAATAATACAGCATACATCAACACATGAAAAAAAAAACCCACACGTTGTCACATGCACAGATTTGAAGGACACTTAAGGATGAACTCGATAGACATTCGTCTTTTACAATAATAGGTACCATACTCTAGGGGCTTTATAACTATGTTTCCCAAGTGGCATGTTGTGATTTTGTTCAAGGGAAAGCAGCAACCTTCAACTATGCAAGTGTGTACTTAAGTAAGTTACAGAAGAAAAACACATCACTTCTGGCAGTTGTTGAACAACATTGAGTACATCCAAGCTGAATATATAGGTGGGATGTAAGGTTAGCAATATTTTATGTCAATGTGTGCCATTAGTTTATTACCAGTTTTACTGCCCCAATATAATCGTAAAGTTCTGCTTAGATGATAAATGACTGAATTTTTCAAGTTTTGTCATAGGGATACATAGCCAAATGTTCTAAAGATCAATCAGTCTGCTTGGTATCCTGTTTTGATAATAAAATAGTTGTGTTGTTGGGATGGGTACATAGGGATTGATTTACTAAAGGCAGATAGGGCTATTTGCCTTTAGTAAATCAACCCCAAAGAGTAAAGGCTGAAATACTGATATAATAATATTGCAAAGAATGCTTCTTCCCTGCAGCACTTCCAAATGTCTGATGGCTTAGGTTTTTGCACCTATGTTCTCTGCTGAAGGGGAATATCAGTGTTAAAATTGTCTGATTTACTCCTTTAATGTGTTACCAGGACCCTGCATTCACTATATCTGGTCTCCCACAGTACACACAACATGGAAATGGTATTACAGTCAGGTCCATAAATATTGGGACATCGACACAATTCTAACATGTTTAGTTCTATACACCACCACAATGGATTTGAAATGAAACAAACAAGATGTGCTTTAACTGCAGACTCTCAGCTTTAATTTGAGGGTATTTACATCCAAATCAGGTGAACGGTGTAGGAATTGCATATGTGCCTCCCACTTGTTAAGGGACCAAAAGTAATGGGACAGAATAATAATCATAAATCAAACGTTCATTTTTTAATACTTGGTTGCAAATCCTTTGCAGTCAATTACAGCCTGAAGTCTGGAACGCATAGACATCACCAGACGCTGGGTTTCATCCCTGGCGATGCTCTGCCAGGCCTCTACTGCAACTGTCTTCAGTTCCTGCTTGTTCTTGGGGCATTTTCCCTTTTGCAGTATGCTTTGCGTCATTGTCCATCTGCACTGTGAAGCGGCGTCCAATGAGTTCTGAAGCATTTGGCTGAATATGAGCAGATAATATTGCCCGAAACACTTCAGAATTCATCCTGCTGCTTTTGTCAGCAGTCACATCATCAATAAATACAAGAGAACCAGTTCCATTGGCAGCCATACATGCCCACGCCATGACACTACCACCACCAAGCTTCACTGATAAGGTGGTATGCTTAGGATCATGAGCAGTTCCTTTCCTTCTCCATACTCTTCTCTTCCCATCACTCTGGTACAAGTTGATCTTGGTCTCATCTGTCCATAGGATGTTGTTCCAGAACTGTGAAGGCTTTTTTAGATGTCGTTTGGCAAACTCTAATCTGGCCTTCCTGTTTTTGAGGCTCACCAATGGTTTACATCTTGTGGTGAACCCTCTGTATTCACTCTGGTGAAGTCTTCTCTTGATTGTTGACTTTGACACACATACACCTACCTCCTGGAGAGTGTTCTTGATCTGGCCAACTGTTGTGAAGGGTGTTTTCTTCACCAGGGAAAGAATTCTTCGGTCATCCACCACAGTTGTTTTCCGTGGTCTTCCAGGTCTTTTGGTGTTGCTGAGCTCACCGGTGCGTTCCTTCTTTTTAAGAATGTTCCAAACAGTTGTTTTGGCCACGCCTAATGTTTTTGCTATCTCTCTGATTGGGTTTGTTTTGTTTTTTCAGCCTAATGATGGCTTGCTTCACTGATAGTGACAGCTCTTTGGATCTCATCTTGAGAGTTGACAGCAACAGATTCCAAATGCAAATAGCACAT
Source organism: Staurois parvus (assembly GCF_062004578.1). Taxonomy (NCBI): domain Eukaryota; kingdom Metazoa; phylum Chordata; class Amphibia; order Anura; family Ranidae; genus Staurois; species Staurois parvus. The sequence goes on from NW_028318172.1 coordinate 2,532,672, forward strand.
TTGAAATGAACTCTGGACTTTTTATCTGCTCATTGTAATTGGGATAATGAGGGAATAACACACACCTGGCCATGGAACAGCTGAGAAGCCAATTGTCCCATTACTTTTCGTCCCTTAACAAGTGGGAGGCACATATGCAAACTGTTGTAATTCCTACACCATTCACCTGATTTGGATGTAAATACCCTCAAATTAAAGCTGCAGTTAAAGCACATCTTGTTCGTTTCATTTCAAATCCATTGTGGTGGTGTATAGAGCCAGAAATGTTAGAATTGTGTCGATGTCCCAATATTTATGGACTTGACTGTATTTTAGTAAATATAAACTGCTAAACACCATCAGTGGTATATAGCAATCTTGTGACTTCTATCAGTGTCCATCTGAGCACTGGTTAATGCTTGTAGGAGTTTTCATTCTGCTCCGACTGTCCTATGAGATTTCATAACCTCTGACCCTCTGTCTGGACAGTGCTGATTGGCCCTGTGCTGATCACATGCACCCTCCCAAAGAAAAAAACCTCTTTAGCTATACACTCTAAACTGAGCATGTGCAGAGTAACTCCTAGAGCTCTGTACTATCAGCAGATTTGGAACAGTAGAAGGGGAGGATCAGGGAAGACAGGATCAAACAGCCTTTTTACACAATGCAGAGGATTAACCCCTTAGATTCCACAGTGAGTATAACAAGCATGCTTTACTGCATATACAGACTGATTTTACTGTTGTGGGTTGTCAGTTCTTTGATCCAGGATTATGCAAGTGAAGTCAGAATTTCTGTCCTGCATGGTTTCCCCATTTAAGAAACATTGAAGCCTCAGGTTTGGCATGACAAGCAGGCAATTACCAGTTTAAGAAGTATTTAAGCAGAAGTTAGCAAAGGAGATCTTCATTTATCCCTGAGCAAATATGACAAGGGGGCTGTTGTTTTCACACATACAGTGGGGATGGAAAGTTTGGGCACCCCAGCTAAAAATTTGTATTAATGTGCATAAAGAAGCCAAGGAAAGATGGAAAAATCTCCAAAAGGCATCAAATTACAGATTAGACATTCTTATAATATGTCAACAAACGTTAGATTTTATTTCCATCATTTACACTTTCAAAATAACAGAAAACAAAAAAATGGCATCTGCAAAAGTTTGGGCACCCTGCAGAGTTAATATCTTGTACTGCCCCCTTTGGCAAGTATCACAGCTTGTAAACGCTTTTTGTAGCCAGCCAAGAGTCTTTCAATTCTTGTTTGAGGTATCTTTGCTCATTCTTCCTTACAAAAGTCTTCCAGTTCTTTGAGATTTCTGGGCTGTCTGTCACGCACTGCTCTTTTAAGGTCTATCCATAGATTTTCAATTATGTTGAGGTCAGGAGATTGTGAAGGCCATGGCAAAACCTTCAGTTTACGCCTCTTGATGTAATCCCCCGTGGATTTCGAGGTGTGTTTAGGATCATTATCCATTTGTAGAAGCCATCCTCTCTTTAACTTCAGCTTTTCCACAGATGGCATCAAGTTACCATCCAAAATTTGCTGACATTTAATTGAATCCATTTTTCCTTCTACTCGTGAGATGTTCCCTGTGCCACTGCCTGCAACACAACCCCAAAGCATGATTGATCCAACCCCATGCTTAACAGTTGGACAGAGGTTCTTTTCATTAAATTCTGTGCCCCTTCTTCTCCAAACGTACCTTTGCTCATTCCGGCCAAAAAGTTCAATTTTAACCTCATCGGTCCACAGAACTTGTTTCCAAAATGCATCAGGCTTGACTATATGTTCATTTGCAAAGTTCAAACGATGATTTTTGTGGTGAGGACGTAGAAGAGGTTTTCTTCTGATGACTCTTTCATGAAGACCATATTTGTACAAGTATCTCTTTATAGTGGAATAGTGTACCACAACTCCAGTGTCTGCCAGATCTTTCTGGAGGGATCGTGCAGTCAAACGTGGGTTTTGAATTGTTTTTCTCACAATCCTGCGAGCTGTTCTGTCTGATATTTTTCTTGGTCTTCCAGATCTTGCTTTAACTTCCACTGTTCCTGATGACTGCCATTTCTTAATTACATTCTGAACAGAGGATATTGACATCTGAAAACGCTTTGCTATCTTCTTATAGCTTTCTCCAGCTTTGTGAGCGTCAACTATTTTCAGTTTCTGTTTTCTAGACAGCTGCTTAGAAGAACCCATGGTGCTGATTGTTGAGGCAAGGTTAGATGAGTCTGGGCATTTAAAACCTTTGAGATTGACATCATCTGGTCTTCCCAGACGATGATTGAGAACAATCCATGACACTGGCAGGTCTCAGCTTTGCAAAGGGGGCAGTGCATGCTATAAATTCTGCAGGGTGCCCAAACTTTTGCAGATGCCATTTTTTTGTTTTCTGTTATTTTGAAAGTGTAAATGATGGAAATAAAATCTAACTTTTGTTGACATATTATAAGAATGTCTAATCTGTAATTTGATGCCTTTTGGAGATTTTTCCATCTTTCCTTGGCTTCTTTATGCACATTAATACAAATTTTTAGTTGGGGAGCCCAAACTTTCGATCCCCACTGTATGGCCAGCATTAGAAAGTATAGAATTTTCCACAGGTGATGTAATTCAGTTTTTGTTATGACTCTCCAGTTATCCATCCTAGTGAAATTGATAACACAGCTCCATATGAAGCAGCCAGAACCCTAAGTTCCATGCACACTAGCGGTTTTTTTAAGCTAAAAAAACGCTGGATAAAAACTGCTGGTAATAGCATTTTATGAGCGTTAGCGTTTTATTAGCGTTTTTACAGTACACATTAGAAGAAAAAAAAAGCTAGAAAAAAAGCTGTTATGAGCATTTTAGTAGCATTTAGGAGCATCTAGCGTTTTTTTCTGCCAGAAAAACACTCCAGAAAACTCTACAAAAGAATTTTTTTTCTGCTCCTAGACGCTGAAGCTCAAAAAATGCTAATAGCCTAAAGTAGCATGCAGGAACACATAGGGTAACACTATTTAGCTTCTAGGAGCAGAAAAAATATGCTGATAATAGCTTCTAGGAGCTTAGAAATACGCTAGTGTGCATGGAGCCTAAAAGCCCATGTAAGCCTGTGTACCACTGGCACTCTATCCAAAGCTATAGTGGTTAAAAAATGCTTTATAGTGTATATCCGTGTTAATGTCTTGTCAACAGTGGAAGAATAATTACAGTGTATGCCCAAATAAAGAATTCTCAAACACAAATGCAAGCAGATTCTTTTGAGTTTAATAGACATGAAAAAATAAACCTTTTCACAGATACACATTAATGGAGAAGCCACGAGCATCTAGTAAACAGTAACATTATATAATGAGGTGATGTGTAGTTCTTACCCACTGAGTCAAATTATAGGATCAGTGGAGTTATATGCAAACATTGCATTATTTGTGAAATATCCTACTGCATGAAACCAAGTAGAATAATGTGAAGCTTACTACAGCCAAGTGATAGTTCACACACAGGTGTCCCTGTATTGTATTTAAATTACTGAGGATTATAACCCATGTGCTCCACTGAGACTTGAGAAGATTTGTGGGTTTAATGACCAGATCTAATGCTACCTAACGGTGCTCAAATTAGAAGCACAAGGACTACACTTACCACAATGCACTGCTTGACAGTCTGAGTACATGGATGAGCAGACAGTACATACCACAGGAGCGAAGCTGTCAATAGTTCAAATGTGTTTTGTGCTGCAATCTCAAGCCATCTGATACTGATCGGAATCTTTTCCAAAAGATCATCTATGATGGCTGCCTCCTGAGTGAAACTCCTTGTATCCTTCATGTCAGCACACAGATTGTGTGTAAAAATGGGAGAAACAGCAGATGTCACAGTGTGAGGTAGGTGTGGAGGGAACAGACAACAGATCTATCGATACAACAGCACATAGCCCCATCCCTCGCATTGAATGGCATGTGCCAACTGGCTTTCTCTGCCTAGAACATGCTTATGCAGCCTTTATTTTAATTCCTAAAAAATGTCAACTGGCTGATCATGTTGGGTAAGACTGTAAATTGAATGGGAAATCTGCAGGCCTCTAGTAAAATTTTGGTAAGCTGTAAATTTTCATGATGTCCAAATCAGGCATACCTAGAGTACTTTCTCTACTGCTGGTGTTGTCTGCTGCGGAACTGTGCAGATTTCAAGCATGTACTTTACAAATAATGTATTGTTTTAATTAGGGTCATGCAAGCATTATTATCCAAAAATCTGGACATCATACTAACTGGTGTTGTCTAAATAGGACTTTGGAAAGAAAGGTATAGTAGTGAAATTCTTCCACAGGTTGTCCTAGGCCTTGTGTCCTATAGTAGTGGTATGGTCTGCAACAGTGGCAGTAGGTTGTCAAATGACAGTCCTCGGGCTGCATATAGCCATTCTAGGGCCTCAAAGCATTTATGACTTTTTGTCTCTAAGAAATATTCATATTATTTCTCCTACAGACTGGCAATGATGCTCCCTTTGCAGTAAATGTAATACACAGGAGGAAAAGAAACATCTTTACCCTGACATAGGCTACTTGCCTAAAAGTGAGAACTCCATAACTGACTAAAACTTCTTCATGCTATGTGGCACTATCTGAATTAGAATCTCTAATATAAATCTCTATGTGGGTGTGCTGGCAATTAAGGCATGGTTTTCATTTTTCTCTTTTAGAGTCCCCTGTGTTTTATGGATCCCCTGTTGTCTCTTTGGGAGGTTGAGGTCTGTCATTGCTGGATCATCTAAGAATGTCACAATGAATTTAGTTCATGCAGTAACCGTGATAGAGCTATGTAAACCCCTTTTCCTGCTACATTTTTGGGTATTGAAAGATAGTGAATGTCTTTAAAATGATTGTATGGTATCCCGGAGTAGCCTGGCAAGAACACCATGTGACGTTAACTCTTTTTCTAGTCTCAAAAGCATGATGCCAGCGTGATATGTGTTCCATACAGTGCAAAAGAGGAGGATTGATGGGGCAATAAGACCCCTCCCAGTATAGGGACCCCCATGACAGCAGACGGTCAGATGTGTGGTGAAGTAAAGCTGACACTGCATTTAGCACCAGCAACATCAACACACAGCATATTTTCTAAGTATACACATGTGCAGCATATTGGTTTTATCACTTAGGACACAGACAGTGTATTCTCATAAAGCACAGTCGTTTCAGATTGCACACACATACAGATAGCTACTGCAATTGCATTACTTCTCATCACATTCATACAGTACCTTCCATACATACACTTTCATACAGGCATTGCGTGTACATTTCCCAAAATGCACTCATCCTACCACTTGGTAAAGTAACTTCTGTGATGCATGAAACATCACATAGCCTCTTTCTTCTGCTCTGAAAACAATTCCAATAAGCGTGGAGCATGCATCGGGTGCCACTGTGACAGTACCAGCAAGGTTTTGGGGCTTGTACCCATCACTTTAAATACCAGCTATGACTCTGTAAGGAATAAAGAAGCATTTCTGTTTATTTCCAGCTTCGGTTATCTGTTGAGTTTCTAATAATTTTATTTAAAAGGAAGAGCTTAACTCCTCTTTAGTAAAAAGTGACAGCCCAAAGGCTGAGATGAACGATGACAGGATCTGAATACCACTAGGGTGCTAGCTACCACATAGTCAATATAATATTATCAGAGCACAAATAGACTGCATATATACAGAGTATGTTCTGTGCTCAAATCAAATTCCAAGTACATCTCTTTTTATACATACACACAAAGTCACCATACTACACTTGCCATCCATTCAGTGCTATACGAGAGATAAATCCTACGCACTCCTGAATACAATTTAAAATACCCATGTCAGTCCACATCCGCATATCAGTCAGTCGTTCATTGCTAAAACACGGTTTTGCATGTTAGAGCAGCTAATAAAGTAGGGGTTTCATAAAAGGCATATTAATGGTAATATGTTCTGGCACTTGATTTGCTTTGTGATAACAAAGCGCTCTATTCACACCATCCATATCGATGTTTGAATGTAGCGTTTTAACCACACCACAATACAAACATTTTTCGAAGTGTCCTTCCATTGATAGTCTAATACGGTTATCAGTTGTGATCTGTCAGGTACATTATGCAAAATAAAGAAAAGTAGTAACCAAGATAACACTTTGTAATAAGCTCTCATTTTAAGTAATAAAGTTACACTATATTAACCAACAGCAACCAATCAGAACTTTTCTTTCATTGTACATATTACCATAAACTGATAAAAATGATGGGTGTGTTAAATAGTGTAACCAATGACTTGGAACTCTCACAGCTCAGTAGATTTATAAACCTGCACATGGTTAATTGTCAAATCCTTTGCTTCCTTGACCCTATAGAAGTTTTATAAATATAGCTATGTTAGCTTTAAAGACTTCTAAGCAATTCAATTATATTTAGTTTTGTAGATAAAAATATCATGGGTGAATAAGCCAAAACTATTTGTAGTCCAATGATGTTGTTCTTTATGCTATTAGAGATAATTACTTTCTCTGTTTGGCACTTAATTTATTGAGCTGCTTCTATCTTTGGTCATAATTATGCTACGTCATCATGATAAAAACAAACCTTTCATATAAACCTTTACAAATCCTGTCTGTCGCTAACAGATCACATCCACTTTTGTACCATCCGTCACACTTTATCACCAATCATACATGACAAATCACATACAATTTATCATCACATTCATATCAGTATCTCACATACTTTAACATAAGACTTAAAGGAAACCTGTTTCTGAGAAATAGAGAGGCTGCCATTGCTGACCTTCATATGAAAATGCTAGTTTCATATTGATCATCTGACATGATCCGGGAACAACCGTGCAAATTAGAAAGTCTGAATGAAAATCTGCATGCTTAATGGTCAACACTTCAGAAACTACTGAAGCTACTGATTTACCATGGCAGTCACGGAACTATGATACATTTTCTGAAAGAGAGGTAAGCAATGGAGACCTAAATACTTACTACATGTTTCCCTTAAGGTAGAACTCCAGTTATTTTTAAAATTCATTTGGATAGAATAGGAAGGGGTTTTAAAACTATTTTATTTATACTGACTCACCTTTGAGAAAATCTCCCCTTACTTCCTGTTTTGTTATTGAATCTATCTGATGGGAGACATAGAGAACAATAAATGCACTTTTATTGGGTGAGTGGATAAAGTTTATAATCTCTGTTGTTGCAATGTATGACTATGTTGAGGAAAATGTTTTTCTTTCTGACATGTCAGCAGAACAGGAAGTGAGGGAAATCTACCAAGAGGTGAACAGGCAGTGGTGAAACCATACAATGTGTCTAACCCTTACCCTAACTAACCAAAATTAAAGAAAAAAGAAAACTTTTGTTAGAGTTCTACTTGAATTGTTTTCTTTATCCAAATTAATGTTGAACAGGTTGAATAACCCTCTAGCTTCTTATATCCTTTGAAGATTCTGGTGGTGATAACTCTGTTTCTTATTTTCCACAGCTATCCCAAAGGGTCTCACGTTCTTTGCTGCATTTTTTACATAAGTGACTTTATATAACTAAAATGCAGTGTGAGCAAGATTCAATATGTAGAGTAGAGCTGGTAAAATAATAGATCATGTCTTTACAAGCTGACAGAACTAAGAACCTAAGAGACCTTCACTTAGTAAAAGCAAACCTTGAAACTTTAGAGATCACACCACTGGAGTTCCTAAGAGATACAAGACAGGGGATGATTCAACCTACCAACACCTCCCATAACTGAAATATCAGTTTTGGTAGAGTTACCATGTAACGTTAATCTCACGTATATGCAGAACAAGCAGCCATACTAATGTGTGCATCTAGATTTTCACCACACATCACAGTATTTTCCTGGGTTCATTGGGGTCCCTTTGGGACAGTTGAAATGTTCAGCAAAGTCTTTTGAGTTTGACAAGGTTCCAATCACTCTGAACTTTGCAGGACTGTGGGGATCCGTAACTAATCCTTCATGGCTACTCTCTGGAGTACGTACAGAGCACCATACCTGCAAAAAAGTAGAAAAAGCTCAGTGCCAACATTAATGTTCACGCAAATCTAGGACAATTACTGTCATTTAGGACAGTCTACATAGGTCCGTTATTTTTCTTTTCACCTGTGCGAATCCAACAAAAAAGAGTTGGTGGTTGGACAGCCCAACTCCAGGCAATCGTTTTTCCTCACCATGTTTCTGCAGCCAAGATTTGTAAGCCTGAAACAAGAATTTGACATATAAAAGTATTTCAAGCTAGTAATCAAGACCAAAAAATGCTACACTAGTATTCATAAAATCTGAACAATGCCTAAGATGATATAATATGTCACTTACATGGTATGCTGCTTTCAGTCCTCCATTGTCTGCTATGTTTTCCCCCAGTGTTTGTCTTCCATTGACTTTCTCTCCATTTACACTGTAAGCATTGTACTGACTGACCATACACTCAGTACGGTTTTTAAATGCTTCCAAAGAAGAATTTTGCCACCAAGGTCGCAAATTTCCATCCTCATCATATTCTCGACCTGCAAAGGAACATGACAGTGGATGACTGGGCTTAAGTGTACTTCATATAACCCATGTAAATCACTAGTACCCTTACCAACAAAAATATATAGCATTACTACTCTTAATTCTTGTTCCTATCGTCTACACAAAGTCATTGACTAATAAGCAATTATTTCTTTTCTGCACTAGAGTAACTTAAAAAAAATCTCCTACTAGTGCATATATTAATTGACACACTATGCAAGTCTTGAACTACTGTACTCCAGCAATGACCTGTATGAGGTCCACACAATCCTTGGTCATTACAGCATGACGGGATGGTAAAGGAGTAAGGCTTTATACTAAGTATTACTAAATATTCTATTGAATACCTAAGTGTAGGGTCTTCTCTGATAACTGGCTTATTGCAAGAAAGTAGAATATGAAGTCTGGACTTTACTCAGCTTTTTTTCATGACAAAATCCTAACCTATGGAGGAAATGTCTCCAAAAAAACATGTGTTAAGGTATAATAATATATTTTTTTTAATTCAACGGATTTTTTTTTCTTGGAGGGCACACAGGAAGTCATTACCTTTGGTTATACTGCTGCCTACAGGAGGATTGGCAAATAATAAAACAGAAGCCAAGGTTAACCCCTCACACTACCAGCATACCTCTGGTCTGTAGCAAAGCTCAATATGAGAGAATTATCATAAACACAGAGGGGTGGAACCTGTGTCCTCAATGGACTCCAAAAACAATTTTCCTGTGGATGCAAAAAAACATTTTTGCTCTTGTCCTTTGTGGAAGAAAAAGGCATAGATCAGAGTGTACTGATCCCCAAGGGGTTCAGGGTTCTGAAGAAGAGGGTATAGCCCTCGAAACACGCAAGACAGTTAGGATCCCAGTGAAGTCCTCCTGAGATCTGGAGTATGCTGAGTCTAATGTACAACTATGCTACGGATGTGTAGCTCAATATGCTGTTTTATTTACATGGTTTGGGAGTATATTTTAATGTGGATTAATAAAAACTGTCACATGGAATAATGCATTAGGCTGGTGTGCCCTCTTTTGTTTGTGTTTTATAGTTGATCCCACAGGGCCACCAGGGCATCTACTGCTTTCACTAGAGGATCCCTGTACCTGGAGGCATTCCGTAACTAACTTTTACCACCACAGAGTTAGAAAATCATCCCGCATGAAACCCAGTGCACAAATGTCTCTTCCAGGCTTTTACAATGGTGTCCAGTCCAGTGGGGCCTGGACATGAATCTCCGAAAGCCAGCTGGAGAAGACTGCACCAAATAACTGCAATTAGAGAGATAAACTCTAACAGCGATGCAGAAAAGAATCTGCATTGAGAAAAAAAAGTTTGAAGAGCTAAAAAAAAAGGGGGTAATATCAAAAAGTTAGTCTTTCGCACAGTAGAGCTGAAAAAAAGATGTCCATCTGCTTAGAGCACTAGCAAAAACTAAGGCACACAATACATGAGAAGGGTTATTTAGGGCGGGCCTACAGTTTGTTGTTTTTCAGTGTCCAGTCTTCCTTCAGGTGACATTATAACTGAAGGTTAAGATTTACTGTGGCCCACAATGGACACACAAAGAAAGAAAAGTTCTTTTAACTCTTTAATACCTGAGCAATTCTGGTTTCTATTTTTTTTCTTTTACACGGCATTGGTTTAACTGTTCTGATCATGATTGACATTAATAATAATTCTGTATGTCAAAGGTACAAATAGGCCTTCTATTGGCAGTAAAATTATATAAATAATTATTTGTGGTCTTAAGAATATATGGGGAAAAGGAAATACAATAAACAGTATTTAGTAGTTGTCCCCTCATTAAAACTGAAGTTAACTTAAAAACATTTTTTTTTTTACAGCTTTAGTTACTTAACTTACCCATAATGAAGTATGTCCCACGAAGAGCATTCTGCTGGATTCTGTAGAAGTCTTCAGTCCTCTTCCCGCTGCTGAACGTGGGAGTTAACAACTTCAAGCTGGGCTGCACTAAAGATGATCCAATGTGGACACGCCCCTCCTGCTCTCTTCTTCACAGGATTCACTGAGAATCTTGTGACTCATCAGACTTCCCCACTCACAGATTGTGTTGCAGGCAGTAACCAGTAAAAGAACATTTCTCAATTAAAGCGGAGCTCCACCCAAAAGGGGAAGTTCCGCTTTAAGGATTAGCACCTTTGGGGAGCGGGTCCCCAAATTTGACAGGTACCCGCGCCAACTTCTGCTGCGATCGCCTAGGCGATCGGAAGCGGAAGTTGTCCTCCTACTCTTCCTCCCCGTAGTCTCCTGGGAAACATTACAGGTCCCAAAAGACTACGGGGCCATTCACAAAGCACAGGGTTTCTCGCATATGCGCAGTGGGCATCCAGCTGTGAAGCCGCAAGGGGTCACAGCTGGTTACCCACACTGAAGATGCCGAAGCCAGGGAGAGAAGACAGCCGTTGAAACCAGCGGTGGTGAGGACACCGCTGGACCGAGGGACAGGTAAGTGTCTGTATTTTAAAAGTCAGCAGCCACAGTTTTTGTAGCTGCTGACTTTTATTTTTTTTTTCCAGGTGGAACTCCGCTTTAGGGAGTAGGCAGGAGGGGGCAAGTCCCCATCATCTCAGCTTTAGTGCAGTAAAGCCTGGAGACCAAAACTGTTAACCCCCACAGAGCCGAAGGTTCAGCAGGAGGAAGTAGACAGGGAAGCCCTGCAGTGAAGATGTCTACAGAATCCAGCAACCTCCACATCATGGGACATACTTCATTAAAGGTATGTAACTAGAGTATCGATCTGTCTAGATTTGTAAATTATAAACCACATACCTGTTAAAACTATGTATTTTCTTGGAGTTTTTAGCATGCACAAACGTAGGTACTGTAAATGCCATTTACACACAGATAAATCTTGCCCCAATAATGAGAATTACATGAAAACCTATTGCAACAATATTTTTTAAGCTGAATAGGATGTCAGATGTTGGTGATGAATAATACTATATAATCATGTTTAAGACTACATTTCTGTACATTTGAATATTAAACACCACATATTTGTACCTAAAGATAGAGGATGCTCTGCTCAACCCATCTCCCTTTTAGCTCCAGAAAATGGTATAATTCAAATCTCCTCTTTACACTCTACAAGGTGACAAAAGGCAGCAGCACATCAGATGCACTAAATGCCTCTTTATTCATTACTCATATGCTTATTACTAGGGATGCATTGATATATCAGCAGCCAAAAATAGTGTTATTAGCAAAATGCTAACAGGAAAAAAGGTGCCGATATATGCAAAGTCGAGTCTCATAGACTTTCATGCAAAAACACTCACTAGTGACTTCAATGCAAAATCGTGTCTCATAGACTTACATGCAAAGCTGCGTCCTCATTGACTTCAATGCGAAAACACCCCCTAGTGACTTCAAAGCAAAATCGCATCTCATAGACACTCATGATGAAACGCTCTCTAGTGGCTTCAATGCAAAATTGCATCTCATAGACTTTCATGCAAAGTCGCATCCTCATTGTCGTCAATGTAAAAACATCATAGACTTAAAAGCAAAGTTGTGTCATTGACTTCAATGCAAAAACGCCCCCTAGTGACTTCAATGCAAAATCACATCTCATAGACTCTCATGCAAAAACACCCCCTAATGACTTCAATGCAAAATTGCGTCTCATAGACTTTCATGCAAAGCTGCGTCTCTATTGACTTTAATGTAAAAACGCCCCCTACTGACTTCAATTGCAAAATCGCATCTTATAGACTTACATGCAAAGTTGCATCCTCATTGACTTCAATAAAAGAAAAACACAAAAGGGCGCACTCTCCTTGTGCATTACCTGGAGTAGCTTTGAAAAAGGGAGTTCAACTCCCGAAACGCTTCAGATTTCCCACTGGGCACCATCATCACAGGACTCCAGTTGTGTGACATTGACCCATTTGGCTTCATGTTTGTTTTTTACATTCGTTTTGTGAATATCCATTTGTCACGTTTTTAATAAATTCATTTGTAACCACGGTAATGCACGAGGAGAGTGCGCCCTTTTGTGTTTTTCTTTTGCTAGCATCAAGACTCCCCCATCTTTAGAGGGCTGCACCTCACCAAGTGACAGTTACCGTTTTATATGTGGACCATGAAGATTAGAGCGCTGATGTTTGTTTCATTTGGATGTCATTGACTTCAGTGTAAAAACACCCCCTAGTGACTTCTATGCAAAATTGCGTCTCATAGACTCTCATGCAAAAACCCCCCCTAGTGACTTCAATGAAAAATTGCGTCTCATAGACTTTAATGCAAAGTCGTGTCCCTATTGATTTTAATAAAAAATGCCCCCTAGTGACTTCAATGCAAAATTGCCAACCATGGTAATTACATTTTTTTTAAAATATAAAAACTGTCTGTTTCAGTTTTGGTCTTTGGCCATGTGCATCCTGAATTTTTGGTTTTGGTTTTGGCACCAGAATTTTTATTTTGGTGAACCACTACTTATTACTTCAGTATGCAGATAACAATACCATACTGTATACTGACTTAACATCCTTAGTTGTCATTCAGTACTCTTACCTGTATCTGAGGTTGCAGCTAAAGAGGAATTTCAGGCATTCGATGTGCTGTTACCTTTTGTTACATTGAACAACGTACACAGTTTGACGTTTTTATTCTTTCACAATAAGCTTTGTAAATTGAGCTTAATGTGTACTGTTGTTTCTTACATTACCTTCAACTGATAAATCAGAATAAGCCTTTTGTTTATATAATGCCAGATATAAAACATTCAACACAATGACATCTATTAGTCACCCTGAACACCATTTCTAGCTGTAGACTGCATAATTTGTCACAAACCTTGATCATCAAATGCATGCGTCAGTTCGTGTCCCATCACCACCCCAATACCCCCGAAATTTAGAGCCCTGAAGAAGAAGAGGAAACAAAAGCATGAGTGAGAGGAGACATGCACTAGAAATGCAAAAGAACAGCTTAGTGTAGTATTAGTGTGGTGGTTTAGTTTTTAATGGCAATAAAGGTCAGTAGAATAGTGGTGAAAAAGTAAGTGATAATTTAAAGATTAGACCCTGATTTCTGATATAGTTACCATAGTAAGGCATAGCAATGGAATGATCAACATTTTGAATTGTGTTTATGTCTACTAAATGCCTGTGACATCTGTTTCCACCTGAAATTTTTTTCGGATAAATAGAAGTTGGAACAAGCATAAGGTAAGTGGATTGCAGAGTGACTACCTTGATCATAAAATGGGCAGTTTTGATTCAGTTTTGGATTTTTGGCAGTTTTGATGTACTGTAATATTTTCCTGTGACTTTAGTTACTGTGAAAAACGTCAGTGGCTGTTTACACCCCTTCCAACCATGCCACTAATCTGAATATAGTAACTGGCAATTGCTTTGATATAATTTTCAGTACATATCTGTGGAAAGTATTTTGGAGAGATTTGAGTTGGAGGTATAGTTTAGTGTGGTGTAGATATACTTTCTGTTTATTCACCTGGAGGTTATGACTACAAGTTATTAATGGTACTGATCCAATCTTTTTATTTTGTGTAAATCACATTCAACCCTTTGTTTCTCTTGCTTATCTTCCAAAACGCATTTTCTTCCCTTTGGTCCAATTGGCTTTCAGAACTTGCTGTCTGTTCCTCAGTTTCCCTCTCCACTAAAAGCTGACTCCACAGCAATTTGTAGGGAAGTCCTTTAACACCAGAAGAGACTGCAAGAGGTGAGAGTGGTGCGGTCTGCAGGTCCTGTACGTTATTTACACGTATATATACAAAGTAATGGATCAGGTGCCAATTCACTGATATCCACTGAGTTAGATTATGGTTTTCAACTGTGGGAACCTGGGAGAGACTTTCATAAGAAGAAAAAAATAGAAATTCTAACATCTAAAATGTCCATAACAGTATAATAAAAATCCCTAAGGCAGCCTGTCGCACCCTTTTTACCGCACAGGAACCCATGAAATTGTTTTCAGGCCTCAGGGAAACCCCATTAAAATTCATAGCACATAGTAAGGCTGGTAGGTCGTAAAGCGTTTTAAATAAAATAATAAAGAATGGGGTTCATGTAATAATAAAAAAATGGAATGGGTAATATTAATGGATAATTATTTCTGTAATTGTTAGCTGCAGTTCATCAGTCAAAGGTTCTGCAGTAACTCTGATCCAAATGAAACTGGCTCTTTGGAAGTTGTATGCACCAGCTGCGATTGACACCCCCTGAAGCCAAGCACAATTGGTCTTGTGGGAGAATGGGCATTTGCAGACAGTAAGTGTGCCTACTACAATGCCCTTTAATGAAAATGAATAAACACGCAGTGATGAGGGAAGAAAATTATAAAATAACATAGCTTTGGCCATGCACCAGAGACATATGCAGATGGGCCAAAATAGGTGAGGCTGGGGTTCTTTAATAAATTAAACCTAGCCTGTAAAAGAAGATATTTACCTTTCTGGGGTTCATGTCTTAAAGCTCTGCTGTGTTGCAGATCTCCAGGCATTGCATGTAACACTTCTGGGTATGTCAAATACCTACTGGCCCCTTTGCCATGCAAGATGTAGGTGCCAGCATTAGGAACCACAGCATGTGGCAGGGTATACATCATCTTCTTCTACAGTCTTGGCTTCATTTAATTTGGTGTGCTTACTAGCAAAGTCGCTTTCACATAACACGTAACCTGACCATTAAATATCACCTTCAGCCTCAGACTTAAAGTAAACTTGCAATGAAAGAAACATGGAAGCTGCCATTGCTGACTTATTCTGAAAATATTAGTAGCCTGACTAAAATACTGACCCTCTGGCTTCAAATCATTGCATTATTTATACCTTGAACAAGTATGCAGAAATGGACAACTTCTCTAAACTTCTTTATCTGTATGCTTGTTTCAGGTTGATGACTTGAAGTATTGAAGCCAATGAGTCAGCAGAAAGCTGGCCATACTTGGCTCAGCCTTTTTCATTTGATTTTGCCATCCGCACATTTAAGGTGAATGGGGAAATCTTCCCCGCTGTGTCTTTGTAATCTTACAGAATACACTGATCAGTTCTGCAAGTGATTTTTGCTGACAAGGTCACTGTAACCCAATAGACCATAACCTTAACCCCCCAAATGCCTGACTGTAACAGGAACCTAATTTGTAACAAAGAACTAACGTCTATAGCAGAATACTTACCTAATAATGCACCTCAAGCAGCAGCACTGAAAGCTACTAGAGCACCGAAATGCCAAAGAGATAATATTCCAAGGTTCATAAGCATATTGCTTGATTTTTTATTCGATTGATTATTGTTTACTTGTTTGCATTTCAAAATATGTTTATTTCCTTTTTATTTAGGGAATTAGGTATTCATCTTATATGATAAAATTTTGAATGTTATTCAAATGAAGAAAATGTTTTTTTTAATATATGTACAGTATATTTAAAGCAAGTAGAGACATTGCAGTGGCACCAAATGCTGATTTCTAGTACTTGCATAGAATTTGTCAATAGGCATTGTTCAGCTTGCAAGTTCAACATACGTACTTTGGATGTGTAGGAGCATAGAATGGAGCCTGAAGTATGCCTGCTGGAAAGACTATTTCATTCTTATTTGGCAGGTAATAAGCATTGACAGTCTGGGGTGTCATACTCCATCTGCAAAAATATTAGATAAATGAATACCTATTCTGTGTTTCAGTACACGACAGCTGTATAAACAATACATACAGGATAGGCAGATGTGTGCAAGCACATTATTTTTTATTTGTTTCCACACTGGGAACCAGATAGCACTATGTGGTTTCCCTGTGGCTGTGATTACAGAAAAGATGCAGGGACCATTTCCCTGCATTTCCCATAGGTGCAGCAGCCTATTCAAATGAATGGGCTGCTGTGTCCGTGCAAACGCGGCTGCTGGGAAACTGCCAAAGTGTGAACCTAAAGCATGTTTAAATCATTCTGTTGGTCTATCTGTAAAATCCAAAAAGTATTCTTACTGTTCTCGGTTAGGTGGCTTTCTTAATTGTTCAGCCATTAGTTTGGCTGAAAAGTTATAGAAATTCAACATGTTCTGAAAGAAAGAGTCATCGGCCACTTCAAACTGGGAGTAAAAAGACAAAAAAAGCAACATTACTGTGAGTTCAATGTGTAATTTTTTTAATTATAAAATTCATGTGTGGGTTTTTCTTTTTATCTAATATCATCTTACCCCATCATACACCTCATCCAGTTCTTTAGTGTCCAGTATGAAGTCAGGAAATCCGATCATGTCATATATGGCGTCTGCCTAAAACATCAGACAAAGATGATCATTGCAGAGCTCTGTATAATTACGTGGACATTGTCAACAGTCTCCATATTTCCCCATCCCCGGATAGGCAGCACTGATAGGCGGCACTGACTGGCACTGATAGGCGGCACTAACAGGTGGCACTGATTGGCAGCACTGATAGGTGGCACTGACTGGCATTGATAGGTGGCACTGACTGGCACTGATGGGTGACACTGAAAGGCAGCTCATATGGGCACTGATATGTGGCATTGATGTGCACTGTTAGGCACAGAAATGTGGCACTGATGGGCACTGGAAGGTGGCATGGATGAGCACTGACACATGGCACTGATGGACACTGACAGGTGGCACTGCTGGGGCTACACTGATCATCAGGGCACACGGATCATCAGTGCTCTGATGATCAGTGTAGATGTCCCCACCGAGGAATGCCGATTACTGGCTCTCCTCTCGAGCTGTCAGCGTGACAGCTCATGAGGAGAGAAATGCAGATAACCGACATTTCCCTGTTTACATGTGATCAGCTGTGATTGGACACAGCTGATCACATGACCGAGCCAACATCTTTGGCTCTTTCTGTGGATCGGTGATCCACTGTGTCCGAGGGACACAGTACACCACCGATCGCCGCACTGCACGCTCCCGGAGCCGTGCATGCACGGTGAGAATGGGAGGATGTCATATGACGTCCTCTCAGAACGAGAGAACCGCCTTGCGCTTGTCATTGTACTATATGGCAGGCGGGAGGCGGTTAAAGAAGTTTACTGAATTCTGATAAAATTGATGATTGGGGGTCAGCAAGTAGATTGAGTAAATTATGCACACATATGTGGTCCTTATAACTCAATCTTCTTGAAGCTAGTTATATGATCAGAACCTGCAGACAACTTTTGTTCTCACCAGATGTCACTAAATTGGCCACATGCTAATATGGGGCTAATATATAAACGCAGGACTGGGTCTTGTAGTCACTGGACTGGTGCCACACATTTACTTTATTTCTCATCTGTTACCTACCCCCAGCCCCCTTCATTGCTTCATGCTTAGATTTCTCTAATCCACCGCTGTCCCTTCATTGTTAAAGCTGTACCCCAAAGCAAACTGCTATATATATAGATTAAATATTAAATTATTTGTGTCCATCTTATTGTTCCAGAAGCAACTTACAGTAACTTACAGTAACTCCCCCAGTCCTAGCTTCTTATTTCCTCTGTAACAGAGCCACGTCCTGTGTGATGCTCACTTTAGGGCTGGCAGAAATCCTTTTTGGCGTTAGCCATGCTTGATGCCTCACAAACAAATGTGGTAAACTTAAAACTAAAAAAACATAAATGAATGAAAAATAAATGGGGCTCAATTGATGGACCACTTGCTTTATTTTGCCATCACTTTGTTATGTTTCTATATAGACTTTATAGGAAGAAACTCCAGTGTCTGGGGTCCATACAAGTACACTATATGCCCAAATGTGTTGGGATGCCTGCCTTTATACTCACATGAAAATTAATGGCATCCCAGTCTTAGTCCATAGGGTTCAATATTGAGTTGGCCCACCCTTTGCAGCTATAACAGCTTCAACTCTTCTGGGAAGGCTGTCTACCAGGTTTAGGAGTGTGTCTATGGGAATGTTTGACCATTCTTCCAGAATCACATTTGTGAGGTCCAGCACTGATATTGGACAAGAAGGCCTGGTTCTCAGTCTCCACTCTAATTCATCCTAAAGGTGTTCTGCCTGGGTTTTCAAAGGTTTTTGGTCCACACAAAGGAGATTTACTGTATATCCTTTGTAAGTATTCAGGACGATTTTTAAATGAAAGTTTTCATGCCCAGAGTTCCGATTTATTAATTAAACATTAAATCTCCTTGTACAGCAGCATGCAAATGTACCGACAAAGTACATGCTGATAGAGTGAGAGAGGAAAATGGTGACTGCAACTGCAGACTTGGATTCAAGCATGTTTTCATTCGTTTATCTCCATTAAATGGAAGTAGTTTATGGAAGAAAGAAAAGATTTTTGCCTTTTGTTCAGCTCAGAGGAAAATGAGAAGGACACTGCATTTCTGGCAATATCAGCAAGCATGCTTACTCTACTCTGTGAAAATGTTCTTGGGCTGACAAATGAAAATAACAATTTAACAATGTGTTATATTTTTGTTCTTCGGTTTAGTTATCCTTTAAGTGATGCTAAGTTTGTTTCTCGTTAAAGTGATGCCAAACCCAAAGGCAAACATTTGTTAGACTGCAGCTTACCAATTACATGTGATAGCTGCATTAGTTTTCCTTTTTAGGCTTTCTTTCCTTTAATTTCATCTAGTGATCCTACCAGTAGCTCTGTTGTTTTTCAACAGAACAAGCTCTCCTGCAAATGCAGCAGTTCAGAGTGTTGAGAAAAACTTTTTACCACTGATCAGCTTTTATTTATTCATGTAAAACCTTTATCACAAAGAAAGCAAAACTATTAACTAGTAACTGCAGTTTGAGATAGTGTTTGGCTTCAATTTGTTAGTGTATCTAAACCTGCAAGTACATCTAATACTCCCCCAGATTAACAATTCTTCTGTCCAAAGGTGCCCCCTGTGCTCCTTCATCCAAATTGGTGGCACGCTAATACAGGTATGTTACTGGCCAGATCACCAGGTGAAAAGCAGAAGGAAGAGGCCTAAAATAGAAAATGAATGCAGCCACCAAATCTAATGAATGATAAGCTGTAATATGTTAATATTTTTGGTTTTGGGTTTAATACCACTTTAACTGTTGAATGCAAGTAAACACAGTCTAGTTTATCAATGTGTCTTGAAATAGTTTTTGCATTGCTCTGTAGCTACCAATCAAGTGACAGCAGTCATTTTCCTGTGCAGGTCTGAAAATGAAGTTAGAAAGTTGATTGTTTGATATGAACAACAAGGATAATTCTGCTTTTAAACTCTTTAACTAAATGACGTTCACAAGTGCCTTGTTGTGAAAAAATAACTGACAGAATTAAAAGCGAAGTACAACACCTTCTCCTTAGCTGTTCTCTTTGTCTTCTCATCCATCCATGATAAACTTGCTAAAGTGAATTCAAAGGCTGTTCGGATTTCAGCAATCATCTGCTCTGCCTGAATGTAATTGAATTGCAAATTATTGCTGCTCCTTGAACACCGATATACAATTACTTCAGAGGTTGCATCCAGTCATGGGTACTTACAATTGTTTTACTGTTCTTATCAAATGTCGATTTAACAAACAGAGATCCCAGAGCAAATCCAAGAGTATCATCTGTATTGGATAAACAGGTCTGCCAGCGAGGGGTGCAGGACTGCAATCAAGAGGAAGAAAATGAGCAAATGACAGCGGGAACATCGAAGTACCTGTATTTTGATCAGAAATTGTTGGAAATGACACTGTACTGGTGCCCATACAAAGCCCCATATTTGCTTTTGTTCAATGGTGGCAGTAAAAAAGTCATATAACAATTTATGTTCAGCAACTTGCAACCAACATTCTGGGAAAAATCCTTTGACCTGTTAGTTATCATTTCCTTTTTCCAATAGAGAACGAAGCAAACCTTTAATCCATATGATCCATAACAGAACAATAGCAGTGTGGTAATGCAAAAAGTCATAGATAGATCTGCCGCAACCCATCACTTTCAGAGATCTGCCACTGAAATATAATAATAAAGGTAGCCTAATATGACCCCACTTTAGAGTTGAACATCTTATGTTTTCAGAAACAAGGGCAAGCCCATTTAGAAGAAGCTAAAGAACACGACTTTGTAATAGTACCTTTTTTGCCCCATACAGTGACTCAAGCAGCTTATCCTGAGCTTTCTCAAATCTGGAATCCAGACTGGGTGACATCTTCTGGACCAGATTCCAAATCAAGTAATTGTTTAAGATCCTAAAGATTGAGACAAGAGAGAAAACATAGGAGGATATAGGGTGAAGAGAAAAAACACCAAAAAAAGATGTCCCATTTAGAAGTTATTGACAAATGTCTGCAAACCGAAAATAGGAAGTTTAAAACCTTCAGTTCCCTTTTGACATACAGTATGTAAAAGCCCAAGTACAGGGGTTAATGTGCAAAAACCTGAGGTACCCACAAGCATGACATGATATTTCTTTATCTGCCTGTTTTCAGCTAGATCAGAAGATGATCCTATGTCTTTAAGAGCTATGGTTACTGTCTAGAGCAGCGGTTCTCAACCTGGGGGTCGCGACCCCTTTGGGGGTCGAACGACCATTTCCCAGGGGTCGCCTAAGACCATCGGAAAACACATATTTCCGATGGTCTTAGGAACCGAGACACCGCTGCAGTCTCCGGCGATGTGTGGGCGGGATGATACGCTGCTGTCACCCAGCCACACCTCCAAGATCGCTCAGCAGCTCCGCCTCCTCGCCGCTGATTGGCCACCGGAACTGTAGCTCAGGAGAGGCACACAGGCGGCCAATCACCGGCGAGGAGGTGGAGCTTGGAGAGGAGGAACCAAGCGGCAGCGCGCGTACATCAAAGAAGACCGAGGGAGCGAGTGAAGAGGAGAGCGGCCAGAGAAGGAAGACAGCTGACAGGTAAGTGAGAGAGCGAGCCCAGGCTGGAGCAGGGGTCAGCAAGGTAAGTATCATTGGTGTCAGTGGGAGGAATAGTGCCCCATCATTTGTGTCACTAATACCAACGATGGGGCACTATTCCTCCCCCCACTGACACCAATGATGGGGCACTATTCCTCCCCCCACTGACACCAACGATGGGGCACTACTCCTCCCCCCACTGACACCAACGATGGGGCACTACTCCTCCCCCCACTGACACCAACGATGGGGCACTATTCCTCCCCCCACTGACACCAACGATGGGGCACTATTCCTCCCCCCACTGACACCAACGATGGGGCACTATTCCTCCCCCCACTGACACCAACGATGGGGCACTATTCCTCCCCCCACTGACACCAACGATGGGGCACTATTCCTCCCCCCACTGACACCAACGATGGGGCACTATTCCTCCCCCCACTGACACCAACGATGGGGCACTATTCCTCCCCCCACTGACACCAACGATGGGGCACTATTCCTCCCCCCACTGACACCAACGATGGGGCACTATTCCTCCCCCCACTGACACCAACGATGGGGCACTATTCCTCCCCCCACTGACACCAACGATGGGGCACTATTCTTCCCCCCACTGACACCAACGATGGGGCACTATTCTTCCCCCCACTGACACCAACGATGGGGCACTATTCTTCCCCCCACTGACACCAACGATGGGGCACTATTTCCCCCCCCCCCTGACCCCAATGATGGGGCACTATTCTCCCCTCCACCACACTGACATCAATGATGGGGCACTATTCCTCCCACTGACACCAATGATGGGGCACTATTCCTCCCCCCACTGACACCAACGATGGGACACTATTTCCCCCCCCCCTGACCCCAATGATGGGGCACTATTCTCCCCTCCACCACACTGACACCAACGATGGGGCACTATTCCTCCCACTGACACCAACGATGGGGCACTATTCCTCCCACTGACACCAACGATGGGGCACTATTCCTCCCACTGACACCAACGATGGGGCACTATTCCTCCCACTGACACCAACGATGGGGCACTATTCCTCCCACTGACACCAACGATGGGGCACTATTCCTCCCACTGACACCAACGATGGGGCACTATTCCTCCCACTGACACCAACGATGGGGCACTATTCCACCCACTGACACCAACGATGGGGCACTATTCCTCCCACTGACACCAACGATGGGGCACTATTCCTCCCACTGACACCAACGATGGGGCACTATTCCTCCCACTGACACCAACGATGGGGCACTATTCCTCCCACTGACACCAACGATGGGGCACTATTCCTCCCACTGACACCAACGATGGGGCACTATTCCTCCCACTGACACCAGCGATGGGGCACTATTCCTCCCACTGACACCAGCGATGGGGCACTATTCATCCCACTGACATCAGCGATGGGGCACTATTCCTCCCACTGATACCAACGATGGGGCACTATGCATCCCACTGACATCAGTGATGGGGCACTATTCCTCCCACTGATACCAACGATGGGGCACTATTCCTCCCACTGATACCAACAATGGGGCACTATTCATCCCACTGACATCAGTGATGGGGCACTACTCCTTCCACTGACACCAATGACATCGCACTACTCCTCCCACTGCAAAATTACAGTTATGAAGTAGCAATGAAAATAATTTTATGGTTGGGGGTCACCACAACATGAGGAACTGTATTAAGGGGTCGCGGCATTAGAAAGGTTGAGAACCACTGGTCTAGAGGAACAGCTGATAGGTAGGTTATAAATCCTGATGTGAACCCTATGGCTAAAAAGATGACACTTATTTGAGCTCAGATGTTATGTTTTTCTGATTGTTGATTCTGGTGTATGAAGGCTGTCAGATGTGCATACATATCCAAATGCCCTTGTAGGTCTATTGGCAGCATTAAAAAGGCAAACCAGCCTAAAAAAGCTCAATAATAAAGACCTTTCATGCCCACATAAATCTGACACAGTTACAGTACATAGTAATGGAGATAGCAATATCTACATTGCTTTATCAAATACCACCTAGTGGACAGCTACCTAAAATGACAACATAGCACTTGTGTGCATAGAAATCAAGTAACTATTGCCCGGAAGTTCCTTTGGCATAATACATTAATTCTCTAAAGTCTGCTATATACCTAAACGTATGTATTGTTAACTCTGCATTTAAAAAATGGATTATTCATTTCAATTGTTTCCATAAATGTTTAGTTAGGTATTTTCATCATTCAGCCTTACCAGGTCAGTACACATTTTACGGTAGTCTGTACTGGGCCATACCATATATAAATGTCAGTGTGACTTCTGCGCTACCTACTGTGTGTTATTAACCATTTAATAAACCAACAAATATCAATAGTAAAGTGATATAATACATATAATTCGTGGTTAGGGTGCTGCTCACATCATTATGTGTTCCCGCACTTAATTATCAGATATTTAGTAGGTAATATGCAGCGCTCCCTCTAGATCACTATCATGGGTTCAGTAAATCAAATGAGCATTCCTAAATGTCATACAAAAGTGCATACACTAATTTCTGTGAATAATAATATAGCAAATGCGCATGCACAAATCTCATGCCAATGTGCCTATAGTTTACTCCTGTAAAAAATTATATAGTCCAGACACCTAAATCCAAACAATCTTTCAATATCCTTTTCTTTAAAAATCAAAAAAGTCCCAATGCCATGCAGTAGAGGAAGATGCATGATTTGCACCATTATATGGCATTGGGACTTTTTTATTTTTAAAGAAAAGGATATTGAAAGATTGTTTGGATTTAGGTGTCTGGACTATATCATTTTTTACAGGAGTAGACTATAGGCACATTGGCATGAGATTTGTGCATGCACATTTGATATGTTATTATTCACAGAAATTAGTGCATGCACTTTTGTATGACATTTGATTTATTGAACCCATGATAGTGATCTAGAGGGAGTGCCGCATATTACCTTCTAAATAACTGGACCATACCATTTAACTCCTCATACTATACTAAATCAGTGGGTTTTGGCACTGGGACCTGTGGTATGTTCAGCACACAGGACCCTAGTGCAGAGAGATGAGTATGCAAACAATGAGTTAAATTTACAGACAGAATTAGTGTTAGGGTTACAGGTAAGGTTAATGTGATAATGAGTGTGAGGGTTACAAGGGATGTTGTGAAGGCTAATGTCAAGCTTACAGGTAGATTTAGTGCTATGGTTAGTGTTAGAGCTTCAGGGAGGTTTATAGCGAGAATAAATGTAATTCGACTACAGGGGGTGGTGTGAGAGGACCTCTCAGCTCCGTTGCACATCACCTGATACTGAAAGGTAATGAGAGACATTTATCAAGCAAATTAGTGACATTAGATGCAAATCAGACCGCCTCCCATTTACCAAACACCTCTCATTTATGCAAAAAATGTATTGTGTATTTGCAACCCCAGATCCCTATTCCCATAATCCTGGGCAGTCAACTGTGACTGATCTAAAAAGGTATGCGATTTTTCACTGTAGATGGGACAGATTTTCACTTTATATAAGGGTTTCTCAACCAGAGTTCCTAAAGAGATTGCTAGGGGTTCCTTGAGCAATTTTTGCCTCTTCGATAAATTCCCACTGACACCATTGATCTATCTGTAAGGTAGTAATGCTTCCCAATGTCCACAAATATAAGGAGCATTTTTCCCACTGACTAACACACCAGTGTATCTAGTTGTAGATATAGTGATTTTTAGTAAGGGTTCGCTGAGACCAGAAAGTTATTTTAAGGGTTCCTCCATGTTGAAAAGGTTGAGAAAGGCTGCATCATACAGAAGCACAATTAAGAAGTGGTGAGGGTCAGGTTTCATTCAGTGGCAGTGCCACTTTAGAGTAGCAAAAGGAAGAATTTATGAATCAAGCTGTAACCTTGAAATAAATCTGACTCAAAATCTTTTTTATAACACTGCCTGGTTGAGTGACATCATTGACAAATGTTACCCAATGTATCATTTAATTAGCACTTCTGTATGCATATATGCTTGGTGAATTTATCATTAGTATTATTTTTTTTTAATGATGAAACTGCCAGTGTATTTTTTCTACTTTTGCACACTGGGGATCATTAGAACCCTAGAACCCTTTGTTGAATCTGGACTTCTTTCTGTGTTGTTCAAGCTTTAAAGGGGCAGAACTTATTCCAAATGAGCTGCTCCCAATTTTCTGCCATGTGTATGTCCTATTTTATATGTTCACAGAGAAGACAGTAAGACAAAACTTTACAATGGTACCCTATTGTGGCTTCACATATTAGTGGAAATGTATGCAACAGAGATCTTTGTGCTGGCTAACTGACTTGATTGCTAGGGAATTTTACTATTGTCCATTTTACAGGTAAGCCTGTCACACCCAACTCTTTCAAGGCTTAAGCCGACCATAGATGATGCGATTTTCTTTCCTGCATCCTGTGGTCGCTCGATTCCTCCATCAACACAGTCAGTGTTTATAGGGGAATCCCTCCAGCAGAGCTATCGTGTTCCCCAGCAATGGGGCACAAGCCGTCCCTGCTGGGAGAACACAGTGATTATTGTTACTGACTATAGCCACTGGCAAAAATTGCATGAAAAATCAAACAGGCAGGTTGTACCCAAGTCATACAATATTTGAATTGGGCACAATCAGCCTGATCATAGATGGTTCCTATCTCGGCCGATCCCTGTTGAACCAGCCGAGATTTGAACCATATATTGTTTGAAGGTAAGGTAATATTACACAGGTATGATATGAACATAAGTAGATGATTTATTAGAATAAAGAAAAAAAATTATATTTCTTACATCGGATCTGTGCTGTTGACAAGGTCTGACACTTGTTGTAGATATTCCTTGCCATATACTACCACAGGCTCTGTTTCATTGATCTCCAATGGTGAGAGTGCAAAATTTAAATAATCCAACCATTCAAATGCAGGTGCAAGATTCTGCAACAAACAAAAGCAATATATGAAAGTGTACATTACAAGTAGTGTGTAGAGTTTCTACTAGTATCTACCTATCTGCTAGTAAGGCCTTATTCACATGGACATTGAGGCCCATACTCTGCGAATGGGTCGCATGTTTATCCAGCTTGAGTTGCCAGGTTCTGCGTGGAAGCATTCCATGTAAATGCACCCTTGTCAAACTGGAACAAGTGACTGTGTCCGTGCAGCCTCTGCATTCCCATACACTTACCGTATATGGGATGCCTGCACACACCACCTGACAGCTCATTTACTGTGCATGGGCCTCAGCACCCATTTGAACAAAGTCAAAAGATGATCAACTTTTGACCATATAGAATTTATCAGTTTTCTTTTGGTAGTTTTAACATAAAATATGTATTCCTTCTCTTTGACAAGGTTGCTCTGTATTACAGTAGTTACAGCATAACATTTTAAGTCTGTGTTCACCTGTAGCTCAGCCACAGTCATGCGGTTGTAGATTTTTTCCTCATCCCGACGCTCATCTTGAGGAACCGTGAGATTCGCCAGCTGGGTCTCAAGTTCCACAATCTGCGCCATCTGGACTTCAACAGAACCTATGGCACCCCCAAGCAGTAAGGCCATGTCCACCATGTATTCCTGGTATGCAGCTAGCACCTGTGAACAAAGACAGGAGAAAGTGGCATGCACAGAGTTTAAAGAGGAACTGTAGCAATCAAAAATATGTTATTACACTCAATATTTAATAGAAGTTTCTGATATGAATTAGAAATCAGTCACTGCCATCTGGAAAGATTTGCTATTATCTGTATGCAAAAATGTCCAACAGCAATGCTTTTCAATGCTTAGCTTCCTGACCCTACAGTGCATACAGGCAGGCAAATGTAGATCTGAAGTGAAAGTTCTAAAGCTGATGTCACAAGAGAGTGATCTTTTTACTGGAGACAACTTGCCAGTGACAGGATCACTAACTTACCATCTACCTATTAGTAGCAAGTCTCTACCTGGCTATCAAGAAAAGTGAGATGTCGCGCCCTCCCTGATCCCTTGCTAGCCAGGGTCATAGGCCAGCATTCTGGGCCAACAAGGAAGTAATTCCATAAAGGCAAGTGGAAGTCTGTCCCTGGCAATTCTGCAGGTGACATCAAATCAAATTGCTCACGTGAAATCAGCTAAACATTTATTTGTCCCTAAGTAAGTAAAGCTGGGTTGAACGGAAAAAAATCTCACAGAATCCCACGTCCACGCATGCAACTTGGACACCTAGATCTCCCCCACTGTGCTATTGTATTCTGACAGCAGGTACTATTCCCGCTGTCAGAATACACTGATCAGCACTGCTGTCGTTGGCTTGTTTTCCAGCAGGACCAATCCACAAAAGGCCAGCCTTTATGTTGAATAGAGAGATACACACAGACTGAAGTTCATCCAGTTTCTGCTGAGCCAGCCAAATTTCAATACGTGTATGCCCAGCTTAATATAGTTTACTATATAAAAACCCTTGTAAATGTCAAAAATAATGTTAAATGCAGTTAAACTTGAGATTTTTTTATGATTCTAATGTTACCCCAACATTACATATTCCTGATATGTGTCTGTTGTATCATGTACTTATGTTAAAAAATGTTCTTTGTATTGCTTTGATGTGTAAAATACTTGGTGTTCCTGACAGTCCCCCTGCTTTCCTATTTCTTAGTTACTGACCACGCTAGTCATAAAAGCACATCCATCTCGATGTGTTCAGTTGTCTGGCTGTGCTGGCAACATAGCCTGCCCATCATCAAATTATCAGACTTGTGCTGATACACCCTCATTCAATGTATGCTTTTTCTCCACCCCTAGCTCTCTAAGCCCCTTATGCAACTGATAGCAGAGGTCTTTTGATCACTAAAGATAATACAAGATAAATAAACATTTAAAAATAAGAAAAGAAAAAAGTTATTAATAATGCATATATATATATATATATATATATATATATATACACACACATATACACTCACTCACACATACACACACACACACACACGCATACACACAAAAGTTGCTTTACAAAGTATGGGTTCACATACAGTTAGGTCCATATATATTTGGATACAGGCACAATTTTCATACTTTTGGCTCTGTATGCCATCTGAATAAATGAAAATTAAACCATCCAAATGAATTTGAAATGCAGACTTTCAGCTTTAATTCAAGGGGGTGAACATAAATGTCAAGTACAAATTTTAGGAACTGCAACCATTTTTATACACAGTTCCTCCATTTTCAGGGGATCAAATGTAATTGGACACATGAATATAATCATAAATAAAATGTTCATTTTAATGTTAATATTTTGTTGAGAATCCTTTATTGGCAATGACTGGCTAAAGTCTGGAACCCACGGACATTACCAAAGACTGGGTTTCCTCCTTTCTGATGCATTGCCAGGCTCTAACTGCAGCTGTCTTCAGTTGTTCTTTGTTTGTGGATCTTTCTGCTTTTAGTTATGCCTTCAGCAAGTGAAATGCATGCTCAATTGGGTTGAGATCAGGTGATGGACTTGGCCATTGCAGAATATTCCACTTCTTTTCCTTCAAAAGCTCCTGGGTTGCTTTTGCAGTGCGTCTTGGATCATTGCCCATCTGTACTGTGAAGTGCCGTCCAATCAACTTTGCTGCATTTGGCTGAATCTTGGCTGACAGTATATCTCTAAACACTGCAGAATTCATCCGGCTGCTTCTGTCTTCTGTCACATCATCAATAAACACCAATGACCCAGTGCCACTGGAAGGCATGCATGCCCATGCCATCACACTGCTTCCACCATGTTTTACAGATGACGTTGTGTACTTTGGATCATGATCTGTTCCAAGCCTTTCCCACACTTTTTTCTTCCCATCATTCTGGTACAGATTAATCTTAGTTTCATCCATTCAAAGAATGCTTTTCCAGAACTGGTCTGGCTTTTTTAGATGTTTTTTGGGAAAGTCTAATCTGGCTTTTCTATTCTTCAGGCTTATGAATGGTTTGCACCTTGTGGTGAACCCTCTGTATTTGCTCTCGTGAAGTCTTCTCTTGATTGTAGACTGACGATGATATGCCCACCTCCTGGAGAGTGTCCTTCACTTGTCTGGAAGTTGTGAATGGGTTTTTCTTTACCATCCTGCGATCATCCACCACTGTTGTCTTCCGTGGACGTCCATGCCTTTTTATGTTGCTGAGCTCACCAGTGCATTCTTCTTTCCTCAGAATATACCAAACTGTTGATTTGGCCACTCCTAATGTTGCTGCTATCTCTCTGATGGATTTATTTAATTTTTGAAGCCCTTTGAACGCATGATGTAGGTTTACAGCAATAGATTCCAAATGCAAATACCACACTTAGAATCAACTCCAGACCTTTTACCTGCTTAACTGATGAAAAAATAATGAAGTCCACACCTGGACATGAAACAGCTTTTGATTCAATTGTCAAAACACTTTTGGTCCCTTGAAAAAGGGGGGATGGCTACTCGTAAGAGCTGTAATTCCTAAACCCTTCCTCCAATTTGGATGTACATATCCTCAAATTAAACCTGAGAGTGTACACTTTCAGCCCATATCCATTATATACTTATAGCTTGAATATGTTTTGGTAAACACGTGAAAAAAAAACTAAAATTGTGCCTGTGTCCAAATATATATGGACCTAACTGTATACTTTAAGTCCAGTAAATGTAGACAAAAGAAAATCAAAGATGGTGTATAGACCTGTTACAGTAATGTAAAATGTGAATAAATCTTGATGCAGTCATATTTCTTACCAAGGCTTGTCCTATTTTTGTTTGTAATGCAATTGTATATACTGTATTTGCAAGTAATTTTGACGTGAGTGGGTTATGCATGTAAGTTCACATGATGAAATATCAGCCTAAATATCCCATTTATCAGTGGAGGCAAATGGGGAAGTGCATCTTGGTTCCAGTTGAGTAATCAAGCAGGAAGCAAGTTAATTATAGATATTGATTTTTTTACAACAATCTTCCCCAACTAATAATTTATTCTCATACAGATACTGTATATGCAATGGAAGTCTGTACATTTTAGGGTCAGTCGAGTCTGTGGTGCACTTTTGTTTGTCAATTGGGTTTAAAAGTATTAATATCATTTGAAGATTTCCCTTGATTCCCCTCAGTGAATACAGGCAGTCCCCTGATTACGAACAAGATAGGGTCTGTAGGTTTGTTCTTAAAGCGGTAGTAAATCACAGCTAAAAATAAACAAATAAATAAATCCCCTGCAAGGTAAGATCATAATGTGCTGGTATGCATCACATACTAACACATTTTGAAGGGCTTACCCTAAAATGAAGCCCTCCAGCGGCGCACTGTTACCGCTGCATAGGTTTCCATCCTTACCTGGTCTTTCTCCTGGGTTCGCGAGCTCTGGCTATATGACTGGCTGAACCATTCCCAATGCAGGTATGGGAGTCCTGGGCCATGGCACAGTGCTCTGAAGGAACAGCACGCCCCAAAAAAATAGCTCCAGCCCAAAAAAATATTTTTACGCTTTTTGGATAGCATAGGGAAGGGTTAACACCCCTGTAATGTTTGTTTTCACCTCACTTTCTGTCCCTGTGACAATTGGATTTTTAAAATTTTGGGTTGTTGCGGAAACAAGGGATTGGTGATAAACCTTCAGCGTAGACACCTTTTTCCCATGATGATTCTTACAGGAGTGAATTTCCCTTTCTAGGGGTAGATTTCCTCTCACTTCTTGTATCTCCCTCCATTCGTACGTACGAGTCGTTCATAACTCGGAGACTGCCTGTAAATTAGTTCCATCTTTCACAGTAAAATCAAAACCTCATTCATTTCATAATAGTGAGCCAAATTTGATTTCCAAAAAAAAAAAAAAAAATTAAAAAAGGCAACTGGGGACCAGTTTAATTATACCTAACAAGGTCAGTCTGGCAGTGTCAGTACATTTAACCCTTGCCAACAGACAGTCTAATTTAGAAAATGACAATGATCCATGGGATCCTAAATGTTATAAATGTAATGCATCAATTAACATAAATGTATATATTTAGTGAGCCTGTTTGAAGTTTATTACTGCAGTGTTGTCTTACCTTTTGATGTGACTTTCACTGAACTCCAGGAATTCAACCTTTCTAAAATGTGCCAGATTTCTATGGGTTACATCCAATGAGGTGCATGCCACCTCGAAAACTTCTCTTTAATTTACAATGTCCATTTTTACCAAGCGCTAGGTGTTCAGCTACTGCTATACTTTGGATGCTATGATGCTTGATCTTTGGGTCTCGGATCCTGCAGCAGCAGAGTCATGTGCAGCTGCACTACCCACCCCTCCTGACCAATCACAAAGCACTTTGTATTATGTAAACCCAATCACAAAATACAAAGCCTTCTGTGATCGGGCAGGGAGGGGAGGGGCGGAAAGAATGGTCAGAGTGCCAGAAAAATAAAGATAGCTGTACATCAGCACTCAGTAAAAGTGTCAGTTGTAAAAAAAAGAGATAAGTCTATGAGATGGTATGCAACTCGATGGATTTAACCTAAAGTAAGTGAACACATTTTAGTAAATTGTCTAAATTCTTAGTGTTCAGCTTTAAAGTCTAATTCAGGAAAACTTTAAAATTATCGCTTGCAGTGGGGCTGCACCCGCACTGCAACTGTTTTGTCTAGGGAAGAGGAGAGAAGAGCTTTTACTTACCTTATCCTCTGCTCTCTAACAGACGGCACTCCCCAGCACTCTGGCCGTGAACTGTCTGGAGTCATCACGTTCAATGGGGAGTTATGTATCTTGCATTGGTCTTGATGACATCAAAACCTTAGAGGAGTAGAGCCCGCGGGGGGGGGGGGGGGGGAGATGCTGTGGGGAGCGGTCGCGCACCACAGAGGACAGAGGAGTGGAGGATCAGGTAGGTAAATCTTTCCTGTGTCCCACAGACCTAGCCAAGCAATGAACTCTTGCAGTGCAGGCACGACCCCACTGCAAGGGATCAATTTAAAATTTCCCATAGCTGGGCTTTACCACTCCCGCTCTTCCATGTTATTGTTATTTCTAGATAAACCACCAGAGACAATGTAGATTACCAATCTCTGTTAAGATTAGATATCAAACACAGCAACAACACGTTTTCAGTCCTTTTTTTATGTGATATCCATACATATGGCAACTTTAAGCAACGTTTAACCAGCTTTTGATTGTTGATATGACTGAATGTGAAACAAAGAACAAAAGGTACTTAGCAGTAATGTATGCGATTGACCCACAGACTTCAATTTAACAGGTTGAAATAGACTTAAAACAAGGAAATAATTGTGATCAAAGAAAATTGATCATGGTAGAAAACAACTAGAATTTCTGCTGTATTTGATTTTGGTTTCTTCAACTTGATTGCTTTGCAGCAAGGTACATCAGACCTCAAGCCAAACAAAAGGTAGTATATTTAGTAATAAACAATGCACACTTTGAAGTAGCATGCCATCAAAAGTAACTATGTAAAATAACAGAACAGGCATGGCACAAACAATACTGTTTATTAAGACATACCATCCTTAACAATTCAAACTGCAGAACTATGGTTCCAGACTTGGCCGAGTTTGGAACTGGGTATCAAAGTGATCTATATTATGTAATTAAGGTTTTAGGATAAACCACTTTTTTTTTTAATTGAATCCTTTGACAGAAACAAAACACAGCACCAAAATCACAAAAGATAGTACATCCTCACAATTAACAGCACATGGTGCCCAAAGATTAAACCAAAGTACCCAGCAAGGCAGGGCTTCACAAATTTGCTTTGAATCTAGGAGCCAGCTAAAAAAGTTAGGAGCCAGGAGGGGGAGCAGCGTGACAGGTGGAGGGCAGCGGGGGCAGTGGGACAGGAGGCAGGCAGCAGGACAAGAGGGGGGGCAGCAGGAAAGGAGGGGGAAAAGTTATGGGAGGGCAGCAGCGGGACAAGTGGGGGACAGAAAGAAAACCATTCTGTGCAGTGGTGGCGAGCAGTATGGTGACAAGCAGCGATCTCCTGTATGGCTTTCAATGAAGCAGCTGAAAGCTGCAGGAGGGAGAGGAGGAGATGCGACTTTCAGCTGCTTCATTGAAAGCCATACAGGAGATCAGTGCTTATCACCACAACCACCGCTACCCCTCCCACACACCCCTAGTCCCGGCACTGCTCGCCGCTCCCACCACTGCACAGAATGGTTTTCTTTCTGCCCCCCATCCCTCCCACTGCTGCTGTGTTCCAGCCGCTGTGTTCTTCTCAATGCCTAGCCCCTCCCTCCATCCTCCGCACCAATAGGAGAAGTGGGGAGAGAGGCTGGATCTGCTCTGTCTCCCCCTGTGCCTGCCCACACTCAGTCCATGCAGCTTCAGGGGAGGTGTGGGTGGGAAACTGAACACAGCAGCTGACAGTCACAGCTCTGATGCTTCTGAAGGAGTCATGGTGAGTTTGACTTACCCATCCCTCCTTCCACCCATCCCTTCCTTCTATCCTTCCACCCCCCCAACCTTCCTTCCACACCACCTCCCTTCCATCTTTCCACCCCCCCTGCCTTCCATCCTTCCAACCCCCTCCCTTCCTTCCACCTCCCCCCTCCCTTCCATCCACCCCCCTCCATTTCATCCTTCCACCCCCCCTTCCCTTACTTCCACCCACCCCTCACTTCCTTCCTTCTTTCCACCCACCCCTCTCTTCCTTTCACCCACCCACCCCTCCCTTCCTCCCCTCCTTCCTTCCACCCACCCTTCTGTAGCACCAATCTTTCCTTCCTTCCTTCCACCCACCCACCCCTTCCTTTTACCCACCCCTCCCTTCCATCCATCTCTTTTTTCCTTCCTTCCTTCCATCCACCCCTCCTTTCCTTCCTTCCACCCACCCCTTCCTTCCACCCCTCTCTTCCTTCCTTCTTTCCACCCACCCCTCCCTCCTCTTTGTCCTTCTACCCACCCCTTCCTTCCACCCACCCACCCACCCACCCACCCTTCCTTCCTTCCTTCCACCCACCTACCCCTCCCTTCCTTCCATCCACCCACCTCTTTATTCCACTCACCCCTCCTTTCCTTCCTTCCACTCACCCCTTCCTTCCACCCACCCCTTCCTTCCACCCACCCCTCCCTCCTCTCTGTCCTTCTACCCACCCCTCCCTTCCACCCACCCCTTTCTTCCACCCACCCCTCCCTCTTCTCTGCCCTTCTACCCACCCCTTCCTTCCATCCACCCCTTCCTTCCATCTCTTTATTCCACCCACCCCTCCTTTCCTTCCTTCCACCCATCCCTTCCTTCCTTCCTTCCTTCCTTCCTTCCACCCACCCCTTCCTTCCTTCCTTTCACCAACCCCTTCCTGCCTTTCACCCACCCCTTCCTTCCTTTTACCAACCCCTTCCTTCCTTTCACCCCCCCCCCTTCCTTCCTTTCACCCTCCCCTTCCTTCCTTCCACCCACCCCTTCATTCCTTACACTCACCCCTTCCTTACTTCCTTCCACCCACCCCTTCTTTCCTTCCAACCACCCCTTCCTTACTTCCTTCCACCCACCCACCCCTTCCTTCCTTCCATCCACCCCTTCCTTCCTTCCACTCACCCTTCTTTCCACCCACCCCTTCCTTCCTTCTTTCCTTCCACCCCTCCATTCCTTCAAGGGGGTGAAGTTGGGGGGGGGGGGGTAAAAATGCAGCTCAGCTGTGAGCTGAACCTCCCAGGAGAAAAAATTATCTACAGCCCTGAGACTGATGGGGGTTGCAGGCAGTTCTGGAAAAGAGGGAGGTAAGAAATATGGGCTACTAAAGATGTAAATATACTATCGGGTTGATTACTAAAATTGGAGTGCAAAATCTGGTGCAGTTCTGCATAGAAACCAATTGTCTTCCATTTTTTTTTTCGTCAAAGCTTATTTGAACAAGCTGAAATTAGAAGCTGATTGGCTACCATGCACAGCTGCCCCAGATTTTGCACTCTCCAGTTTTAGTAAATCAATCTTTTTGTCTTCTGGTGCAGGGTACTAACTTTTAAATACCTTTAGAGGCCTGGCAGGATTTATTTATTGAACGTTAGGTACAACCAGCAATGGGGTTGATTTACTAAAGGATTAAAGAATTTTCACAAAGCTTTGTGAATAAAGTGAAGCAGTGTTTGCCTTGAATACCCAATCACTTTCAAGCAATATTAAAACACATGATTTGAGCCTGCATATAAGTGAAGTGAGCAGAGCTTCACCTTATTCACTAAGCTCAATGAACATTCATTTTGTTAATGAACAGTCTCAAATCCTTTAGTAAATAAGCCCCAATGTGGGTTTCCTGTAATGAAGTATTATCTACAGCCACTCTATATGTAGGAGGGAAGAATTGTATATTTCATTTTGTCCCATAAACCCCTGACACTTCAAACTATCAGCGTCATAATATATGGCATCTTAAACCTCCTGAAACACAAAATACATCATGTACCATATCACCCATTCATGAAATATTCATCAACTAAATGAGATTAAAGTCTGACTGCGTATATTGGAATAAAAGTTATTAAAATCATAAATATGCTATGACCACCTTTATTAAAGGTTCCCATGTGCCAACGTTTGTATTAAAGTGGACTTGCAATCAAATATCTTTTAAACACATACCTTTATGATAAGTGACATAAAACCTAGCAGTGTCAACAGTCGTATAACATTTACTTTCCCAGTCTTTGGACCTCAGCTAGAACAGAACATACTGACTAACCTTTCCATTTGTTGTCTTATTCAAATAATAGTCTCTTGATGGAAGGAAGAGTCCAGACTGGTCCACCTGGGGAAGAAAGCAATGTGAAGTAAAAAAGCATTCTGGGAAATGTAACTGTAATAAAAATACATTGGATGCAAGTTCAGGTGCAAATTTGTAAATCGCATGTTGAACCTGAAGTCGCAGCAGTGTGAACCAGGACTAAAGGGCTTTGTCACAATCTGAGAATAATAATAATTGTTATTTGTCTGCTTTCCATCTATATATATCATTAGTCAGGTATAGTTGTTACCAGAACACAAATAGAAGGGGCATTTTCCAAAGGTGAAACTTGTCCCAAGGACAACTGTCTAAGAGTAGAATTCCCCTCTAGATTACCTCTCACTTCCTGTTGCATTTCTGGAACAGGAAATGGAGATAAATCTTTCCAAAGAGACACAGCTACAAATAAACTTACTTACTTGGAAAAATGTAAAACTATAGTGAGCGCTCTCAATAATTAGCAGCTGAACATTCAAGGAAAACGCATAAAAGTCCCAAGAAATATATATATAAAAGTAAAATGCAGCGCTATTAATATATCATAAATGGTTAAATAGATAATGATAAGACACAGTCCAGTGAAAGGTGCTCGTTGATTCCCGGTGCAAATGGTAAAAAATGCGCACTAACCAGAAGCGTATAGGTCAGTGGTGGGCAACCTTTTTTTTCAACTGAGCCAAATCTCGCCAAAACCACGATTGAAATTTATTTTGAGAGCCACATTTTTAAAACTGAAAATACATCCCCCATATAGTAATTCATCCCCCATAGTAATTCATCCCCCATATAGTAATTCATCCCCCATAGTAATTCATCCCCCATATAGTAATTCATCCCCCATATAGTAATTCATCCCCCATATAGTAATTCATCCCCCATAGTAATTCATCCCCCATATAGTAATTCATCCCCCATAGTACTTCATCCCCCATATAGTAATTCATCCCCCATATAGTAATTCATCCCCCATAGTAATTCATCCCCCATATAGTAATTAATCCCCCATATAGTAATTCATCCCCCATATAGTAATTCATCCCCCATAGTAATTAATCCCCCATAGTAATTCATACCCCATATAGTAATTCATCCCCCATAGTAATTCATCCCCCATATAGTAATTCATCCCCCCTATAGTAATTCATTCCCCATATTGTGTCAATTCACTTACCTTTGCTCCGCGCGTTCCTCTCGCCGTGTTCCCGCGCCGTTCCGGTCTTCAGGGCGGACTGTGAGAGGAGAGGAGTTCGTCTTGCTGCCCCGCCTACATCCTGACAGCCAATGTTTGCCACGCTCCGCAGGCCGGATTAAAAGGTCCGCCGGGCCGTATGCGGGCCTTAGTTTGCCCATTGCTGGGCTAGCTGCAGAGTCCTGACTTTTGGGGCGGCCGCCCGAGAGG
The DNA here is from genome assembly GCF_062004578.1 of Staurois parvus. Taxonomy (NCBI): domain Eukaryota; kingdom Metazoa; phylum Chordata; class Amphibia; order Anura; family Ranidae; genus Staurois; species Staurois parvus. The sequence continues at coordinate 2,570,147 of NW_028318172.1, forward strand.
AGGGAGGGGAGCGGGCGCCCGGCACACAAAAGAGCCGCATTAAACTGTGTAAAGAGCCGCATGTGGCTCGCGAGCCGCGGCTTGCCGACCACTGGTATAGGTAATACGCATGTGAATAAATATCTTGAAGATTCCCCTCTCCTTTCTGGTCTGATCACAGGAATAGCTGGAAAGAATGAAGATCAAGCGCCCTCGTGTGGTGAAGATGTGGTCCAGCTGGTCAGAGAAATCTTTGCCAAGATGTAGTTCCCCCTCTCAGGAGCTGACACAGGAATCACTCAGGGCTTCATGCCTCCATGAAGAGGTTTGTGAGATTTTGAGCCAAATGCAAAGAGTCATTTTTTTTTGTTTGCATCTTCTTCAACCTTTACAGCCCTGAGTGATTCCTGTGTCAGCTCCTGAGAGGGGGAACTACATCTTGGCAGATTTCTCTGACCAGCTGGACCACATTTTCACCACACGAGGGCGCTTGATCTTCATTCTTTCCAGCTATTCCCGTGATCAGACCAGAAAGGAGAGGGGACTCTTCAGGATATTTATTCACATGCGTATTACCTATACGCTTCTGGTTAGTGCGCATTTCCACCATTTGCACCGGGAATCAACGAGCACCTTTCACTGGACTGTGTCTTATAATTATCTATTTAACCATTTATGATATATTAATAGCGCTGCATTTTACTTTTATATATAAACTTACTTACTTAGATCAATTCTAACTATTCCCTGCTCTATCCAAACCTATAAAGAAGTTTAGCTACACGTACAAAAGCAACTCTTTTCTTTACCAATGCTTACAGAAACCGTTACTAAATAATGCAAAATCAGTAAATACAAATCCTGTTTGAAGTAAACCCGTAGCTAAACTATTTAAATTCACGTATTAACAAATTGCTAACAAGCAGGAAATGAGTTTTAAACACCAAATGTCCACTGTAGATTGCTTTATGGGTGTTAGGGAGGTGCTACTGGAGGTGTTAATAACTTGGGTGCAAGGATAGGAGGCAGTAAATCCATGACTCAGGCGCCTGTTTTTACTGCCCTCAGCTGCCCATGAAAGAGCCCAAAAGGCTGCCAAATCACAGTTGTGAACTGGGGAATGGGTAATTGGGAAATACAATCTTCCAAAATGGGAGGTTTTTATCCATCCTAATCCTAAATAAAAAAAAACAACAATTTTGAAAAAAAAATACAATATTTTTGACTTTTTGCTATAAAACATATCCAATAAAAAATGTAAAAAAAAATCAAATTTCTTCATTAATGTAGGCCAAAATATATTCTGCCACATGCCTTTGCTAAGCAAAATCCCAATATGTGTAAATGAATTGGTTTACAATTGTGTCTACAAATGGCGGTATATATACTGGAATTTTTTTTTTTTGTACTAGTAATGGCTGTGATCAGTGACTTATAGTGGGACTGCCACGGGCATTCTGACACTGGGGGGGAACTGACTAACTACCAATGACATCCCCAGTGCCACTAATACAATGATCAATGCTAATAAAAAGCACTGACACTGTACTGACACTGGGCAGGAAGGGGTTAACATGTGGGGCGATCAAAGGGTTAACTGTGTGCTGTGTGTGTTTTACATTATGTGCCGTGTGTGTTTTACTACAGAGACATGCTGCTTTGTATTTCTCTGCTGGACCGCACGCCACCTACCCGGAAATGCTCTTATCTATGTATCAATTACAGTTTAGCGGGCTGCAGGTTCTTTCTCTATTTCATTGTCAGTTGGCTATGTCTGCTATTTACTGTTAGGATTGTGTGTTTCATTGAATACAGAAGACCTTTTATCACAGCTATTCTAAAATGTGAATGAAGATATTTACTACATTTATACAAACTTTAGGTCTCCTACACATCAGCACTGTTAATCAATGTGTTAATTAGGGACTGTTTTGTTGCTAAAAAGCAACCAGCCAGATTTATTTCAGCAAAAGAAAATGTCACTCTTAAAGTGTTAGTAAACCCACGACCCTGTATTCACTCTATCTGGTCTCCCACAGTACAGAGAACATGGAAGTGCAATTCATTTAGTAAATATAAACTGGTAAATACAATTTCTCATCAGCAGTTAGAGCAATCTTGTGACTTCTATCAGTGTCCAGCAGAGCACATGTTAAAGCATGTAGGAGGAGTTTTAATTTTGCTCTAGGAGGATGCAAAATCCCTGACCTCTGTCTGGACAGTGCTGATCGGCCCTGTGCTGATCACTTGCATTCTCTCAAGAATGAAAAAAAAAAACACTCCCTAGCAATATGCACTAAACTGAGCATGTGTAGAGTGACTCCGCACGATATGTCTTATCAGGAGATAAGAGGGGGACAGTGGAAGAAGGGGAAGATCAGAGAAGTCAGGATCAAACAGTGTTTTTACACAATGCAGAGGATTAACCCTTTAGGTTCCACAGTGAGTATAACAAGCATGCTTTACTGCATATACAGAATGATTTTACTGTTATGGGTTTAGTAACACTTTCATTTTATTGCTAACAGCAAGTAACAAATATGGTTCTCTATCACATATATGTTTGTCTCTTTTCTACAGCATTAAGATCCACAACATGACATGCATTTATGAATGGTATGTAAAATACAGGAGCAGTGAGGACTAAACACTGCAGTCAGTGTCTTTTGGAGAATGGATAACAGTATGTGTTTTGCATTATAAATAGCCAGCTATGTAATTCAGCTATGTCTATGTGCCAGAAACATGCCTCCACTTGATGTATTTATATTGTTCTATTATATATTGTATATATTTACTGTCTAGTCTAATGTTGATACCTGGATAATGTTGCTATTTGAGCTCTTGGAGTCCGCGCTTACAAAGACACTGAAGAATGGTGTCGCCCTGTACGTCCCTGAGACAGTCTTTAGCACAGCCATAAAGTTATCTCCTCTACAGGTACCTGAGATATTCCATCCACCAACCTTAACAGAAACATTAGTTATTGTTACCAGCACAATTATGACAATGGTCTAGAGCAGTGGTCTCCAATCTGCGGCCCTTTGCCTGCCTTTACCCAGCACTTGGGGCACTATTCCTCCCACTTATACGAGACACTGTTCTGCCAACTGACACCAACAATGGGGCACCATTTCTCCCCCTGGTCACAATAATGGGGCACTGTTCCTCCCAATGAGTTCCTCCCAATGATAGGGTTCTGCTCCTCCCCCAATACCAAATGTGGTAATGTTTACTCCCACTGATGCCAGGAACATTTCCACTCCAGCTGGCCACAGTCTGCCCCCCCCCTAAAGATTAAAAAACTATAAACTCGCCCTTTGTTTAGAAAGTTTGGAGACCCCTGGTCTAGAGAAGTACTGGAATGCAAAACAAGGAATTTGGGGTATCAGGATATAATGCAAAAACAAGTTGGATAACACTGTCAATGATATCAACTAAAGATACATATTATATACCAAAAATATTCAAATTTATGTAAAGCCAATTCTTTCTTGTTAGCTTTAGATAGAGTAGGGAATGATAAAGACCTAATCAGGTTTTTATTTTTATTTTTTTTGCTTTGTGTCCACTCGGGGAGATTTCTCTTCACATCCTGTCCTATTAGAGGAGATCTCCTCAAAGCCATGAGATAATGCCTCTTGGACACTTGCCACCAGAGGTGGTTTAGCTAAATAAAAATTTCCCCTCACCTCCAGCTCCTGTGGATTTTTCCATCACTACTTGTCCCTATGAGAATAGTCACCAGGATTAACAGAGAGGGTCCAAGATGGGACACCAGTTGGGACACAGACGGCAAAATAACCCTTCTATACTCTATCTCGAACAGAAAAAAAGTATTGGCTTTACATACAATTTATCAAAACCTTGTCATAAACGTAAAGAAATTCAGGTAAAAGCACACATAAACACTGACTTTAATATCTCTCCCAAACATCATTACAGTGGTATGATCATGAAGAGATTTGATAACTTTAGGATATCAAATTTGCAGTTATCAGTTCATTCTCTTTCACTTCATACTGTAATGGTTTTCAACAAAATATACATTGTAAAGTGGCAATTTTGTCACATTAGTATTGTTTGAAACCAACATGGTATAAAGTAAGATTCCTGTTTAATTGCCAGCTGCATATTTTCTTATCACAAGTTGTTAATACATCAGTTTTCCAAAGTTGGGCATGTGTCTCCCTGACAATGATGGGCAAGGGGATATAAGGCCATCCTTGCACAAACCTGCAGAGTTCTGCAATCCATGTCATTTTCTCCAGTTTCTATGCCAAGGAGTTTTGCGGATATGCTGTCTTCTTCACGTCAGAGCAATATTGCAATACAAATTCTTTAACCACTTGCCATCCAGAAAATTTACCCCCCTTCCTGACCAGGCCATTTTTTGCAGTACAGTGCTGCGTTAATTTAACTAACAATTGCGTGGTCACGCAACGCTTTACATAAATTAAATTTATGTAATTTTTTCCCACAAATAGAGCTTTCTTTCAGTGGTATTTGATCGCCTGTGCGTTTTTTATTTTTTGCGCTATAAACAAAAAAAACCATCAATTTTGAAAGAAAAAAAATGTTTTTGACTTTTTGCTATATAACATATCCAATAAAAACATCTTAAAAAATCAAATGTCATCATAAATTTAATCCACGCCAGTGGCTGAGCATCGGGTTCCCTTCAGCTCCATCCACCGTGCAGTGGAGACCCTCAGTAGGGATTTTATAATCGATGAGCCTTCCAGTCCCTTATACCATGTGAGTTGTTCTACTTGTGAATGCAATAAACCATGTAACAGTTCACACTTAGAGGTGCCTTTCTTGTTCCTTTTGCAATTAAATGTTTCCAATATGTATGAATAACATGATTAATTTGCATTGTGTGAGTCCAACTGCTTTTGGAAAAGTCTTCTAAACGCAGCTAAACTCTGAAATTTAGACATCTGTGTGAATGTAGCCTTAAATGTATAAAACAAGACACTGAATATGGTGCAGCGCTTCATATTGTATTTTACAAACAAAGCTATGGACTTTGGAGGGATGGGGGTCATTAAAGTAGATGTACAGTAAACATCACTAAAATCTCATAACTTTAAGTAACAAGTTAAAGTATAACTAAAGGCAAAACTTTTATTTGTTTTGGACAGGCTTTATACTTGGTGATCCTGTCATTATTAAAGCGATACTAAAGGTTTGCTTTTTTTTTTTTTTTTTGGAAAACAACCAACATGTTATACTTACCTACTGTGTGCAGAGATTTTGCACGGAGCAGCCTGGATCCTCCTCTTCTAGGGTCCATTTCCGGCGCTCCTGGCTCCTCCTTTCTGTCGGGTGCCCCCATAGCTAGCAGCTAGTTATGGGAGCACCCAAGTAAATGTGTTCCCAAGCCGCTGCTCTGTGTGTTCATTCACACATGGAGCCACAGCTTGGCCCTGCCCCCTCTCCCCTCATTGGCTGGCTGGCTGTGATTGACAGCAGCGAGAGCCAATGGCTCCCGCTTGCTGTCTCAGCCAATGAGGAGGCAGAGCTTCAGAACAGCCGAGGCTGCTGTGCACTTCGATGGATCGCGATGGGGCTCAGGTAAGTATAACATGTTTGTTATTTTCCAAAAAAAAAAGTGAACCTATCATGTTGCTTTAATACTTGGTGATCCTGCTAATGCACTTCCTGTTATAGAGTGACAGGGTCTTCCAAATGTTCTCCCATTACATGCACTCCCAGTAGACTCTACAAGTGGTTGTAATGGTCTACACATCCCAGACATAATTCACTATTTGGAAATCCACTATTAGAATGCATATGAAGTTGCTGGAATCTATGCATGTAGACAGTGGCAGGCTGCAGAAGATTAGCCGTGGTTATACAGAACACCATTATTTTAATTTTTAGCAAATTTAATATCACTCAGTTATGATTTTGATCTATTTTAACAAGGGGTTATTAGCACTTTCACCTTCTTTATCAGGTCAGTGAGGGGTTTTTCTTTCAGCTCCTCAATTTTCTGCTCCTTCAGGCAAGACAGGTAAAACCGCTGAGTCTTCATCTCTGCCTCACTACTGGAGTTAAATGTAGCATTCTCTGCAACATATAACATTGTATGTCAGCCACAGTGAAAAATATATAATAAACATTTGTATGCCTATGGCAGTACCCACCCATCTGTACTATCTCCCATGCCGTGTATGAATGCTAATTCACCCCGCACTGCTATATGGTAATCTATACTGCTTTTAAAATCCACCTCTGACTGAAGCTGATTCATAACTATCAATGTTCTTATTGGTCATTTTTACTGCTTCAAAAATCTTTTGCTCTGTCCATATTACTGTGGTGTTTATTTTGCTCTTATTGTCTAACCCAAATTTAAGAGCTGATCCTAATCTTTACAACTCTGCCCTCCTGCTCTCTTAGGCTACGTTCACACTAGCGTTGTGTGCATGCGGCAGAGAGGTGTTTGGGAAGCGTTTTTATCGCTTCCCAAACGCCTCTGCCAATTCTGCACATTACAGCACATGGTGCTGTTCTAACGGGAGCATTTGCGTTGCATCACGGCAAAACGGACACCTCTGGTCGAGTCAGGAGGCGTTGAAGCCTCCTATTCTCGTCTATGGTGCCACTCCACAAACGGCGTTTGTGGTGCGGTTGCAACGCGGTTGCGGGGCGTTTGTGGAGTGGTACCACCACTCAAACCGCATCATAGGCGTTTGTGGGGTGTTATTAACGCTCGGCAAACGCCTAGCAACCGCCGCTAAACAGCGCAAGCGGCGTTTGCGGAGCATTTGCCGAGCGTTAAAAAACGCTCTGCAAATGCCGGACCAACGCTTGCCAAACGCTATAGGGGCGTTTGGCAAGCTTTTTTTAAACAGCCAAGTGTGAACGAGATGGTGTGAGATGTTTGCCCTGCTAGCCATGTGTCTCTGCTATGCATTCCTAATTGATTAATTGACAATTCCCCCACCCAACTCAGTAGAAATTTAGGCCTTCCTTAGGGGAGGCACAGCCAGGGGCAGCATTGGCAACTATCATCATGGATAAAGTGTTGATCTTGAATTAAGTGTTGCACTGTGGCTCTGCACTTCAGCAAATGCACAAAGCGAGAAACAGCAGACAACTTCAATTACTAATCAGACTACAGGTGACCTGTTTCCCCATCCAGCTTTTTTAGCTCTTATCCAGTCTGCTTCATCTCCACTCTGTAACATGCACTCCCTACTCCTCCTTCTCACAGTTGTGTCCTCTCTCTTTAAAGTCATACTCCCATATTACCTCCCTCATACCTGCATTCCTAACATCAACCTTGTATTCTCCTACTTATGCACTCCTTGCAATCTCACCAACTTTCCTCTTCCTCTCTCTGATCACTCCCTTATTAGCTTCACTCTGTCCTTGTCTTCCTCCTCCTTGTCTTCCAACTACCAAACAGTTAACCATAGAAACCTTCATTATCTTAACCCTTCTCTTCTTTTTTCAGCAACAGATTGTCTCTATGACAAAATCTCAGCCCTGTCCTGCCCCAGCCTGGCCACTTCTGTCTACAATAGTTCACTGTCTTCCACCCTGGACACATTGGCCCCCCTCACTACACACAGAATTAGGCCCCGACCACTACAACCCTGGCAAACAGACAATACCAGATGCCTCAAAAAACGTAGCTGTGCTCTTGAGTGTTTATGGCATAAGGCTAAGACCCAGCAAGATTTCGACCAATATAAATCTGCCCTTCAAAAATAAAATTCTTGTCTCCACACTACCAAACAGACCTATTTTATCACTCTCATTAACACCCTCTCACGCTGTCCATGTCAACTCTTTTTTACCTTTAACTCTCTACTTCGTCCTTCTCTACCTCCACCCACTAACTCACTCACTGTCCAGATCGCTAATCACTTCAAAAATAAGATTGATACAATTCGTGATGAGATCCCCACTGTACAGATATCTCCCTCACCCTACAATCCTTGTCCATCTGCACAATCTATACTTCCCTTATTTAACGCAGTTACTATAGAGGAGGTTGGTAAACTGTTTTCTAAAGCCCATATAACCACCTGCCCCCTGGACCCTGTTACCACGCAAATACTACGATCACCCTCTGGCTCTATCCTTCATTCTTTAACTCATATCTTCAATCTCTCCCTTTCTACTGGCATCTTCCCCAACTCTCTAAAACATGTACTAGTCACCCACATAGTTAAAAAAGCCTCACTGGACCCCGCCAATCTTAGCAACCTAAGACCCATCTCCTTACTCCCATTTGCCTACAAACTCCTTGAGTCTACAACCGCCTGAGCTGCCACTTTATTGAAAATAAGCTTCTCAGTCCCCTTCAGTCTGGATTTCACCCACAACACTCCACCGAAACTCCTCTCCTAAAACTCACAAACAACTTACTAACCGCTAAAACCAATGGTCACTATTCCATACTCTTGGACTTGGACCTCTCCGCTGCCTTTGACACAGTTGACCACCTCCTCCTCAAAAAAAAACCCTTTATTTACTTGTCTCCGTGACTATACTCTCCGTTGGTTTGAATCTTACTTATCTCACCGCACCTTCAGTGTCACTTACAATTCTACTTCCTCCTCTCCTATTCCTCTTACTGTCGGGGTCCCCCAAGGTTCTGTCCTTGGACCTCTCCTATTCTTAATCTAAACTTCTTCCTTGCGTCAGCTGATAGCTTCCCATGGTTTTCAATACCATTTCTATGCTGATGACACAAATTTATCTCTCTACTCCTCAGCTCACCCCATCAGTTTCCACACATATCACCGATTTACTAACAGACATATCAGACTGGATGTCACATCACTTCCAAAAACTCACTCTATCCAAAACTGAGCTCATAATATTTCCTCCCCCATATGCCTCTTCCCCTGATTTCTCAGTCAGGATCAATAGCACCACTATCAACCCATCCCTGCATGTCAGGGTGCTAGGTGTAAGCCTGGATTCTAAACTATCCTTTCAGGCCCATATCAAATCCCTGTCCAAATCATGCCGCCTCAACCTCCGCAACATCTCCAGAATATGCCCCTTTTTAACCAATGATACCACAAAGCTCCTAATTCACTCCCTGGTCATCTCTCACCTCGACTACTGCAACTCCCTCCTTATTGGCTTACCTTTACATAGGCTATCCCCCCTCCAATCCATCATGAATACTGCTGCCAGGCTCATCCACCTTACCAACCGTTCAGTGTCTGCTACCCCTCTCTGCCAATCCCTCCACTGGCTTCCACTCGCTCAACGAATAAAATTCAAAATACTAACAACAACTTAGAAAGCCATCCACAACTTTGCCCCCAGCTCCATCACCAACCTGGTCTCAAAATATCAACCAAACCGCTCTCTTTGATCCTCCCAAGACCTTCTGCTCTCTGGTTCCTGTGTCACCTCCTCCCATGCTCACCTGCAGGACTTCTCCCATTCTATGGAACTCCCTACCCCAATCTGTCCGGCTGTCTCCTAATTTATCCACCTTTAGACGATTCCTGAAAACCTCTCTCTTTAAAGAAGTCTATCCTGCTTCTACCTAGTAAACTGCCATTTATTACCTCCATCAGCTCATCCCCCACAGCTATTACCTTTTGTATCACTCAACCCTTCCTCCTAGATTGTAAGCTGTAACAAGCAGGGCTCTCTGTTTCCTCTTTTACCAAATTGTATTGTAACTGTAATGTCTACTTTCATTTTGCAAAGCTCTGCCCAAACTGTTGGCGCTATATAAATCCTGTATAATAATAATAATGCGCAGACATCCAACCAAATCACACACATTTCAGTTAAGACTAGGCCACTTCAGCTGCTGATACCTAGAACCATGGAGTTTTCGAAAGCAGGTGCAAATATGCATTTGTAAACATTTCGTTTTGATTAACTTATTATTTTATCACCTTTTAGTTCCCTGCCCCTCACGTACCCTTACCTTCTACCATTATCCTACTCACCAAGAATATGTTTTAACACCGCTTGGTTCTGGTCCCAGATGCTGTTGAAGGTGTTCCATCTTGACCGACCATCAGGTAGAGGGTTCCTCTTCATCCACCCTCCACAAGCATACAGGTAGAAGTCCTGACATGGTTCTATGTCTCTGTCCAGGGAATCGAGTATACGGCCAGCTACAGAAACACAGGCCTCTGAGAGACACAAGGAGCGAGTCTTGTCTAGGTGGAAGAAGATACAACAGCGCAGGGATGAGATGAATAAAAGCATCTACTGAGGTAGAAAATTAATCAAGTGTATGTCATAAACACTGTTTTGGACTTTTTTTTTTCCAATGGGATCTTGTACGGAAATGTATGTAAAGGAAGGAGCTATAAAAAAGGGCTAATTTTTATTGTCACGATTTTATTAAATTAGAACTATAGGCAGAACTTCTCTTTCATTTTGGATAGAGTAAGGGAGGGTTATAACCAGGGCTTTTCTCAGAGAATAGGTGCAGGAGCTCCCTTCCCTTCTTGCGGAGGAGCACACCGCGTTATAGGGTGGGTGTGGCCAAATTGCAAAGTAGGAGGGTCTTAAAGGGGCATTGTTAAATAAAACCAGGAGTGCATAACACACAAGCACAGGGTTCAGGAGTGCATAATGCACAGCGAGCAGGGTTCAGGAGTGAATAATACACAGTGCATAATACACAGAGTGCTGGGTTCAGCAGTGCGTGGTACAAAGAGTGCAGGGCTCAGGAGGGTGTTCGGCACAGTGCTAGGTTCTGGACTGCATAATATACAGAATGCTGGGTTCAGGAGTGCATAATGCACAGAGTGCTGGGTTCAGGAGTGCATAATACACAGAGTGCTGGGTTCTGGAGTGCGTAATATACAGAGTGCTGGGGGGTTCAGGAGTGAGTAATACACAGAGTGCTGGGTTCTGAAGTGCATAATGCACAGAGTGCTGGGTTCAGGAGTGCATAATGCACAGACTGCTGGGTTCTGGAGTGCGTAATATACATAGTGCTGGGGGTTCAGGAGTGAGTAATACACAGAGTGCTGGGTTCTGGAGTGCATAATACACAGAGTGCTGGGTTTTGGAGTGCGTAATGCACAGAGTGCTGGTTTCTGGAGTGCGTAATACACAGAGTGCTGGGTCCAGGAGTGCGTAATACACAGAGTTCTGGGTTCAGGAGTGCGTAAAACAGAATGCTGGGTTCAGGACCATGTAATACAGAGTGCTGGGTTCAGGTCTGAGTATTACAGAGTGCTGGGTGCAGGACTGCATAATACAGAGTGCTGGGTTCAGGACTGCATAATACAGAGTGCTGGGTTCAGGACTGCGTAATACAGAGTGCTGGGTTCAGGACTGCATAATACAGAGTGCTGGGTTCAGGAGTGCATAATACACAGAGTGCTGGGTTCAGGAGTATGTAATACACAGAGTGCTGGGTTCAGGAGTATGTAATACACAGAGTGCTGGGTTCAGGAGTATGTAATACACAGAGTGCTGGGTTCAGGAGTGCGTAATACACAGAGTGCTGGGTTCAGGAGTGCGTAATACACAGAGTGCTGGGTTCAGGAGTATGTAATACACAGAGTGCTGGGTTCAGGAGTATGTAATACACAGAGTGCTGGGTTTAGGAGTGCGTAATACACAGAGTACTGGGTTCAGGAGTGTGTAACACAGAGAGTGCAGTCAGGTGTGCACTATGTCCAGAGTGCTGGATTCAGGGGTTTGCTAAGCAGAGAGACCACTTCTGCTCCTCATCCACAGCTCACCTCTGCACCCTTCCCTCACAGCTCCTCTCTGCAACCATCTCCGAACCCTTCCTCCACAACATCTGAGCTCTGCGAGCATCTGCTTCATATTTGACCCCTGCTCCCCCACTGCCCTCACCTTTGCACATTCAGCAACCCACCCCCCACTCACCTCTCAGAAGCCATGGGTGTGCCACACAATCCATTTGCAGCTTTGCCTCTCCACCACTGGACAGCAGTAGCGGCAGTGAGATTACTCAGCAGGGGCATCGGCATCTGAGCACCAGGCTGTTTCTCAACCAGCAAGGGATGCCATTTCTGAAGTCCGGAAACACAGTGAGTTCCGGCAGCTGTCCCTCTATGTCTGCCCTGAGTGCCATGCAGTGCCGGAGTCCCGTTCTGGGGAGCTGCCGGGAGAACCACACTGTCTCTTGTAGCACAGAAGCTGGGTGTGTTCTTCTGTGTTTACAAGCGCCAGTAAACAGCGGTGACAGTGGTGAAGAGGGTGATTGCCGGAGGTGCAAGCTGAGAAAATACCCTGGTTATAACCCTGTCAGTTTGGTTTTTGCCATCTATGTTGCATTGGGGAGATTTCCCTTCATTTTAGTCAAGTCATTTTAACATATATTTTTACATATATTTGTAAATGCCAATTCCAAAAATGTAGATTTGTATTTTTAAAGACATACAGTATATTTGAAATGTATTTTTAAAAATATTTTTCATATATTTTGTAATAAAAACACATTTCAACTATATATATATATATATATATATATATATATATATATGTATATATATATTTATATATATAATTGAATATTGCCAACATTTTAGTATTTCAAATATATGTCAATATATTTGGGAAGAATATTTTTAAAATATATTTTTCTTCCATGTGGGCAGCTTTTTTTTCTAGTTTTGAATTTTTTCATCTTCATTAAGGCTCCATGCACACTAGCGTTTTTTTTTTAAGCTCAAAAACCGCTGGAAAAAAATGCTGGATAAAAAACGCTGGTAATAGCCTTTTTAGCAGCGTTTTAGTAGCATTCAGAAACGTTTAGGAGCTTTAGCATTTTATTAGTGTTTTTACAGTATAGGAAAAAATAAAACGGTTAGAAAAAAAACTGTTAGGAGCACTTTAGTAGCGTTTAGAAGTGTTCAACATCTTTTTTTCTGCTCCTAGACACTGAAGCTCAAAAAAATGCTAATAGCCTAAAGTAGTGTGCATGGACACATAGGATAACACTATTTAGCTTCTAGGAGCAGAAAAAAAGGATAATAACAGCTTCTAGGAGCTTCCAAAAACGCTAGTGTTCATGGAGCTATATTGTAAAACTGCTACTAAAACACTAACGCTCCTAAATGCTTGTAAATGCTACTAAAACACTACTAAAAAGTTCTATTAGCAGCGTTTTTTTATCCTGCATTTTTTCCAGTATTTTTTGAAAAAAACTTGTGTGCATGAGACATAGGCAGGCCATACAGTATACAATTTTGCTGAGATTTTTCCTTTAGATTTACTAAAAACCATAAAAACCATATAATATGAGGTTAAACCTAAACAACACTTTCAATTGTATTTAATTAGCAGGTCCTTGCACTACATAGTGGAATATAAATCTAAAGGAAATTGGGCAGAAAATTGTATAGTGTATGGCCAGCCATAAGGTGTCACATATAAAAACTGTGAAATTCAACATCTAGAGAAAAGAACAGAGATTGGTCATGCACTGCAGCTTCTCCATTGAATTGATCTGATTGTTACTAATGATAGCAACAGTCACAAAGGTGATTTATCTTGCTTCAACATTCCTGTAACTGAGACTTCAGTCATTTACCTCCCTCAGGTGATGGCCCTATGAGTTTCAGTGTCAGTTTTAAATGTTGTCTCTACCTTTAGTGTGGAGATCCTCCAGAGAGGAAACAAAAGGCAATCAAAACCTCAAAAATATTCTGACCCTTCCTACAAAAACAATACTGCAATGTCACTATCAGGACAACTTCCTCTACTGCCTATTAAATAGGTAATAGACCTATTTACACCTCTCTTAGGGCTCGTTTTTCCAACTCTTTCCAAACGCCCCTATAGCATTTGACAAGCGTTGGTCTGGCGTTTGCGGAGTGTTTTTAACGCGTTTGCCAAGCGTTAAAAACACCCCACAAACGCCTATAATGAAGTTTGAATGGTGTTAATGCTCCGCAAACACCCCTGCAACCGCGTCGCAACCGCACCGCAAACGTCGGCTGAGTATTTGCGGAGCGGCACCATAGACTTGAATAGGAGGATTCAACTCCTCCTGACTGGACCAGAGGTGTCCATTTTTCTGCGACGCTAACGCTCACGTTTGAACAGCACCATGTGCAGAATTTTCCCAGGTGTTTGGGAAACGGTAAAAACGCTTCCCAAACGCCTGTCTGCCGCTTGCTAACAAGGCTAGTGTGAACGTAGCCTTAAATAGGCAGGAAACTAGCGGAAATTTACCAATCAGTAACGCAAACAGTACCTGATGGAGATTGTAACCCTTCTCCACCCATCCAAAATGTAAAACGTTTGGACAACTTTTGGTGCGGATGACTGAAGTGCAGCTTTTACAGGAGTAATTAACACTGTCATATAGTTGCACCCGCCTGTAACATTTGTAACGTGTTTGTGACATGTCTGATTTAAAAACTTGTGATATTCATATGGGGGATGTTCAGTGATTCTAATGAGAATGAGCATATTTTACAATCTGTCAGTTTAAGAATTGGTGGCATACTCCACCATCCACACCTAAAATATAAAATGACTGCATGTACCCTCCTATTCCCCTAGTGCAGGTACACAGCTGTACACTTTTCAAAAACATTTTTCAGATAAAGTGGTCAATTTACTAAAAATGTGTTCTTTACTTCTGTCTTTGTGGTTTTACAATTGATACCAGGACAACATTCAGGAATGGGCGTAATAATTATGAATCTGAAGCACCTGAGACTTGCTGAACTCCCAAAGCAATAAGGCATCCAAGGAGTAGCAATCCTAGAACAGCACTAAGGGCTCCTAGAAAAACTTCTGACTGAGATCTACCACCAAGTGAGCCAAGGATGTGTCCTCTTCCTTTCCGAAATCCAACCTATTCAAAATAAACACATGATGAGAAAAGCAGGGTAAAGGAAGACAGCTGTAAGTGAACATGGAAAGTTAATAGACTCATTTAATGAGAGCAAATAACACAGAGCAGTGAGCATTCATTTTTGTGATTGTACTTGATGAATGGTCACAACTGATTGACATCTGTGCTCTTTTTAATCTAGAGGGCTGATGTGTGAAAGGTTTGCTACAGGAAAAATGTCTAAACTACCACTCAACTTTAGTCCAAGTTTGAAAATGAAACAAGGATTCTTATCCTGGGGGGGGGGGTGTCAGTAAAATCTGACCATAGAAGCATAGGCACGCCGTGAGTATGCACAGCATCCTGTAACTCCCAACTAGAAAACAGAGACCCAAGGTGACCACACTAGGACAGATCTGTTTCCGTCCTTAGGGCTCATGTACACAGGGCATTTGCAAAACTCTTCTGAACGATGGAAACTGACTGCTGGAAAACGTAGGTTAAAAAACGTCAGTTATACGCATTTATTTGCATTTGCGTTTAGAAGCGTTTTTAAAAGATAACCGCAGGAGACCTTTCCAAATGCCCAGAATGCACTGAAAAATAGTAAATTATTAACTATTTCAGACATTTTGAGAGGAATAGAGAGAGCAGAAGCAGAGAGAGCAGTATGTGTTGAGATGACCTGCCTTTTCTGGTTGTATTCACTATGGATCCCATCATGAACATAATGCAGCACGTTCTACCATTTTTTTCTTCATGCAAAACCTGGAACTGACTGCTGCACTGGTGTGCTAGGTCCATTTGAATACATGGAAAACGCTTTGCACGCATTTCTGAAGACGAAAAATGGCTCTGGACAGCATCTGGACATGGAACAGTTAAAAAACTATTCTAAACGCAAACGCTTATAAACGCAGTTAACCGCGTTTACAAACGTTTGGCATTTGAAATGCCAGTAAAATCTACTCCTGAACGCAAGTTTGGTGCATTCAAAAAAATTACTGTAGACTCAACTGCCTGTAAATGACTATGTGTACATGGACACATAGGAACACATTAGGGGGAGTTTAGGGGCTGCTGAAAAAACGCAGAACAGCTCCTGAACATCAGTTTAGGAGCTGCAGTGTACAGTGGGGATCGAAAGTTTGGGCACCCCAGCTAAAAATTTGTATTGATGTGCATAAAGAAGCCAAGGAAAGATGGCAAAATCTCCAAAAGGCATCAAATTACAGATTAGACATTCTTATAATATGTCAACAAAAGTTAGATTTTATTTCCATCATTTACACTTTCAAAATAACAGAAAACAAAAAAATGGCGTCTGCAAAAGTTTGGGCACCCTTTACCCTTTGGGCTGAATTTATAGCATGCACTGCCCCCTTTGCAAAGCTGAGACCTGCCAGTGTCATGGATTGTTCTCAGTCATCGTCTGGGAAGACCAGGTTATGTCAATCCCAAAGGTTTCAAATGCCCAGACTCATCTGACCTTGCCCCAACAATCAGCACCATGGGTTCTTCTAAGCAGTTGTCTAGAAAACTGAAACTGAAAATAGTTGACGCTCACAAAGCTGGAGAAGGCTATAAGAAGATAGCAAAGTGTTTTCAGATGTCAATATCCTCTGTTCGGAATGTAATTAAGAAATGGCAGTCATCAGGAACAGTGGAAGTTAAAGCAAGATCTGGAAGACCAAGAAAAATATCAGACAGAACAGCTCGCAGGATTGTGAGAAAAACAATTCAAAACCCACGTTTGACTGCATGATCCCTCCAGAAAGATCTGGCAGACACTGGAGTTGTGGTACACTATTCCACTATAAAGAGATACTTGTACAAATATGGTCTTCATGGAAGAGTCATCAGAAGAAAACCTCTTCTACGTCCTCACCACAAAAATCATTGTTTGAACTTTGCAAATGAACATATACAGACAAGCCTGATGCATTTTGGAAACAAGTTCTGTGGACCGATGAGGTTAAAATTGAACTTTTTGGCTGGAATGAGCAAAGGTACGTTTGGAGAAGAAGGGGCACAGAATTTAATGAAAAGAACCTCTGTCCAACTGTTAAGCATGGGGTTGGATCAATCATGCTTTGGGGTTGTGTTGCAGCCAGTGGCACAGGGAACATCTCACGAGTAGAAGAAAAAATGGATTCAATAAAATTTCAGCAAATTTTGGATGGTAACTTGATGCCATCTGTGAAAAAGCTGAAGTTAAAGAGAGGATGGCTTCTACAAATGGATAATGATCCTAAACACACCTCGAAATCCACGGGGGATTGCATCAAGAGGCGTAAACTGAAGGTTTTGCCATGGCCTTCACAATCTCCTGACCTCAACATAATTGAAAATCTATGGATAGACCTTAAAAGAGCAGTGCGTGACAGACAGCCCAGAAATCTCAAAGAACTGGAAGACTTTTGTAAGGAAGAATGGGCAAAGATACCTCAAACAAGAATTGAAAGACTCTTGGCTGGCTACAAAAAGCGTTTACAAGCTATGATACTTGCCAAAGGGGGCAGTACAAGATATTAACTCTGCAGGGTGCCCAAACTTTTGCAGACGCCATTTTTTTGTTTTCTGTTATTTTGAAAGTGTAAATGATGGAAATAAAATCTAACTTTTGTTGACAAATTATAAGAATGTCTAATCTGAAATTTGATGCCTTTTGGAGATTTTTCCATCTTTCCTTGGCTTCTTTGTGCACATTAATACAAATTTTTAGCTGGGGTGCCCAAACTTTCGATCCCCACTGTACATGAGCCCTTAGTTTGGTCAGATTGAAACTGAAAAGAAGAGTAACTGGCATTAACACCTGGTATTTCTCAGCTAAGGAAGAAATAAAAATACAACAGCTTATATTTGCAAATAAATAACTTATAAACACGGACATGGGGTAACATACACTTTAAGGATTCACATGTTGGATAACTATTTACTCATCGCAATATCATTTTTATTTTTTACAAAACAACTTGGTAATATATTATGTTTGTGTGCCCTACAATTAACTGTAGTATATCTTTAACTAAAATGTGATATAAAATCTTCAGATCTAAATTGTGCATTTTAGCATGTGTGCAAAAACTGCAAAAAAAAGGCCCTAGTATGTTGATCTTTCAGAAAATCATAGTTGTCCTATGTCTTCCTTACATTTCCTATTAAAGCACACCTGTAAGTGTCTCTTTGAGCATGTGAGTACAACTCCGACCTGAATCTGATGACACCTTCAAAATCTTGTGATAGTGAAATAGACAATCGTAAATAAAACTCAACTTTATTCAGTGGCATCTGCACTCAGAAACTATATGACATGGTAATAGAAGAAGGGCAACAAACGAAATAATTAAAATGGAATGTCAGTACTGACATTAGAAGATCAATACATGGAATGTAGCAGTTCACTTGGCCTATCTAGTGAAGCTACCTATATATAAATCCTGAACGTATCCATTGGTGGGCTCATGAGTCCTAACCAAATGCACAGATTTTCTTTCCAAGACAACGAGGTAGCAAATAATGTACTGTCTGAAGAAGCAACAGGTGTGCAGTCCCCTTAAGATGATCTCCCTGGCAGCCAGTTTACTTTATCCAGCAGACACTAATATAAAGCAATTATCTGGATTTACCTTCTGCATTTAGCTGACAGTATTGCCTTGACTATGCAATTGTCTTTCACACTAGATCCCATTGAGATGAACAGATAGCTGAAGACAAAGTAGTTTAGTGCTGCAGCAAAGGATGGCAATTCTAGAAATCTAAGAGACAGTCACTGTAGCATAAGGAACATGTTTTTTCAAGACCATATGGCACTTATAATCCAGCAGTCAGCTATCCTCAGCCTTCAGAAAAACAGGTGGAATCTGTTCCACCTTCTCTGAGCAATGAACAAACAGGAAGAATCCAGCAGAGTGCCTCTCCAAAGTCTGCTGCCTTCTTCCCAACAGTGCTCTCATGGACCTCCTTCCGTACAGACTCTCCTGCAGAACATTCCTCGCTCTGATGTCATGGATTCTCCAGGCCAGTACACGTGTCTAGGGGTGGCACCTCATCCCTTTAAACCCGAACACATATTATTTACACAGGTTCTGTGGCTGAGTAGGGTGGTAATCAAACTCACTT
The DNA here is from genome assembly GCF_062004578.1 of Staurois parvus. Taxonomy (NCBI): domain Eukaryota; kingdom Metazoa; phylum Chordata; class Amphibia; order Anura; family Ranidae; genus Staurois; species Staurois parvus. Next base: position 2,589,030 of record NW_028318172.1, read on the forward strand.
ATAGCCTTATCTGCATTAAATTAGCATCAGAACCTGTGTAATTAATGTGTTCGAGTTTAACCATTTTCCCGCCGTCCTATAGCAGAAATACTCTTACAGGGTGGCAGGGGTGCGCAAAATCACGTATATATACGTTATCTTGTATTTCTGGGTAGGGGGAGCGTGAGCGCCCTACCTGCGCCGCCATTGGCGGCCTCATCTGTGGATCATCGGGTCCCAGCCGGTGATTCTCCGCTGGCATCTGTAATCAATACAGATCTCTCCCCTGTCAGCTCCTGCACATTGCTTTGTATTGCTTTGCACACTCAGGGAGGCTGAATACAAATGCACGCCACACTTTTCAGAAATTTGTAAACAATTTTGAAAACCATTTATCATTTTCCTTCCACTTCACAATTATGTGCCACTTTGTGTTGGTCTATCACATGAAATCCCAATAAAATATATTTACATTTTTGGCAGTATCATGACAAAATGTGAAAAATATCAAGGGTTATGAATACTTTTTCAAGGCACTATATATATATATATATATATATATATATATATATATATATATATACACACACACATACATAGCCAGGACTTAAGAGTTACTTGCCACCAGTTGCCACACCTGACCCCTATCCTGCCCTGCCCTTAATTCCTGTTCCCATAACTTTGGGAGCATGAAATTGTCCAAAATAATTTGGTACGCTGATGTCGTAAGAGTTCCCTTCAATGGAACTAAGGGGCCAAGCCCAACCCCTGAAAAACAACCCCACACCATAATTCCCTCTCCACCAAACTTTACACTTGGCACAATGTAGTCAGGCAAGTACCTTTCTCCTGGCAACTGCCAAACCCAGACATGTCCATCGGATTGCCAGTCAGAGAAGTGTGATTTGTCACTCCAGAGTAGAAATTCTGAGGACCCTCTGCACACTGGTATATACCCTTTCAAGCAGACTAAGCAATAAATAGGGATATTTAGTTCACACATATTGCAATACATGCTTAAGCTGGCCAACTGTGTCAAAGTAATCCCTCTATGGCCAGTCCTACTCTGCTCTGCCTACACAAATGCTACTGTGGACACAATGCTAGCATAGGGGAAAAGACACAATGGGGAGAGCTACAAGGTTCAGGTCTGGCTACTGACCCAACAATACAGCAAACGAGATATACCTGTGCTCAAATCCCAACAGCTAGTGCATATATATTTAGTGTGAACTAAATATCCCTATTTATTGCATAGTCTGCTTGAAAGGGTATATACCAGTGTGCAGAGGGTCCTTCAGAATTTCTAGTGTTAATATGTGGTTACACCCCTTTAGCACCTGATGGATAAATGCATGCACTAGCTTTTGGGATTTGAGCACAGGTATCTCTTGTTTGTTGTCACTACAGAGAACACATCTCCACTGCTTTATAGTCCAGTGGTGGCATTCTTTACACCACTGCATCCGACACTTTGCATTGCACTTGGTGATCTAAGGCTTGGATGCAGCTGCTCAGCCATGCAAACCCTTTCTATGAAGCTCTCTACGCACTGTTGTGCTAATCTGAAGGCCACAAGAGGTTTGGAGGTTTTTAGCTATTGACTCTGCAGACAGTTGGTCACTTCTGCGCACTGTGCGCTTCAGCATGTGCTGACCCTGCTCTGTCATTTTATGTGACCTACCACTTCGTGGTTGAGTTGCTGTTGTTCCCAGTTGCTTCCACTTTGTTATAATACCACTAACAGTTGACCGTGGAACATTTAGTAGCAAGGAAATTTAATTGATGGACTTATTGCACAGGTGGCAACCTATCACGGTACCACAAATTCACTGAGCTCCTGAGAGTGACCCATTCTTTCACAAATGTTTGTAGAAGCAGTCTGCATGCCTAGGTGCTTGACTTTACACAAATGTGGCCGTGGAGGTGATTGGAACACCTGAATCCAATGATTTGGAGGGGTGTCCCAATACTTTTGGCAATATAGTGTGTATATATATATATATATATATATATATTTTTTTTTTATTAGAGTTTATCTATCCACCCACAACTAATATGTAGAACTTAGTGGCCACTGGTGAGCTGATTTATCAACTGGCTTGTTTCTTAAATTAAATTGGAAAGATCTCCTTTTTGGATATAAAATGCCCCTTCCATTTATGTGCTGTTTCAGTGTTCTAGCAGGGAACCAAGGTAAAGAGTTGGAGTTCTAGAAAATGCAGAGCCTATTGGGCAACTTTGCAAACCAAATGCTGTAATAAAGCAGATGTCACTTCGGTTACTACTAGATTGAATATCACACCTAGATAATCATTTATGTGCTAAAATGAGGATGGGCAACTGGTATTACTCTAGGGGCTTCAATTACCATCCTGCTTTTTCCTAGAAGGATGCTCATGCTCACATCCCCAATATTAAAATAAACAGGAGATCTAGACTAGCCTCAGACAGAGGGCTGAAGGAGAGCTTGCCGGTCCCAGAAAAAGAGCCAGTGTGCTGCAGACACAGTGCAGGGGGAGAAAATGTATTTAGAAATGGTACTGTGAGTGAGCGTTGTCAAAAAAAGGCAAAAAAACACAAAAGAGGAAAACTAAAACCGTCACCACCACGCTGGATATATGCTCTTCCCCTCTCTCCCTTTTTGTTTTAAAATAAACAGAGAAGGATAATATCTGAACCAGGGGCAGACTGACAACTCATGGGGCCCCCGGGCAATAGGGGATTATGGGGCCCCTGTGTCCTTGCCCAAACTCAAAAAAGCCTATGAAAAAAGTACCAGGTGCATCTCATGGGGCCCCCTACTGACCCTGGGCCCTTGGGCAGTGCCCGAGTTTCCAAATGGTCAGTCCACCCCTGATTCTGAACTCTATTAATAAACAGTTGTTTTGGGAACCAGCAGTACTAAGTTTATCAATGGACCTAGGTTTCCTTAAAAACCAGACACATTCAGCAGTGCCGACTATTTCAGCTATAATGTACAAAACAGTAGCGTAGTAGTAGCCCTAGCAGTTCATGCGTCTGCTATGGGGCATGGGGTGAGATGGGGGCCTGTTTTAGGGGGGCTGTTGAGGCAATTTCAACATAGAAAACCTGTGTACGTATAAATATAATACATACCTATCACTGTATTACTAAAGACTACAGAAATTGCTGTTGACACTGACCCTGTATTACCTGTGTCAGACAAAGAGGAGGAGACTCCAGAATTGTTCTCCTTAGTCACAGATCCCCTTGCCAGCTTTGTCCTAATGGGAATTGTTTTAGCGGTCTTAAACTGGTCATACATTAGTAGAATTTCATTCGAAAATCGTTTAAGAACTTTTGTTTGATTTTTTTAATGGTTACTTGGGTCGAATCAACAGCCATTTTGTGACCACAGTGATTAGGTCATTCAAAGAAACAAGATGTAAAGTTTTTTTCAAACAGATGAATGTTTAACAGTGTTTAGCCCAATTTGCAGCTTTGGCAGGAAAAGGCATGAGGAACTCTATTGCAGAACATAGAGCAACCAGTGCCAAGCCGCCCTCCATCCACTAGGGGGTGCACTGAGGATGTGGACTGCTCTGCAGGGCTCAGTTCCATTAATTTACCCTAACTTCCTGCTGACAATGGTTTCACTGAGAAGGAAGTGAGGGAAAATCACAGGACACAGACAGAAATTAAAATATGAGGGGTTCTAGCCTTTTCCCACTCTCATAAAAATGTTTTACTTCAGTCTGTGAGCAGTACTAAAAAAAGTTTAGATGGATATATACTTTAATGCATAGTAAATTAATTATATCCCGATGTAGAACGTACAGTACTTGTCTTAGCAGCCAAATTGAGTTCTCAAAACAGTGAATTACAAAGCAGAACTGCTTTTTTTCCACTAAATTACACTTGTATGTTTAGGAAATCCAGCTAAACTATGATAATGTATTATGCAGTTACATAAAACTAGTATGTTGTTACATACATTAACCACTTGCCTACCAGGCACTTATACCCCCTTCCTTACCAGGCCAATTTTCAGCTTTCAGCGCTGCCGCACTTTGATTGACAATTGCGCGGTCATGCAACATTGTACCCATATGAAATTTTGATCATTTTTTTCTCACCAATAGAGCTTTCTTTTGGTGGTATTTAATTGCCACTGGGCGCTTTACTTTTTGCGCTATAAATAAAAAAAGTGCAAAAAATTTGAAAAAAAAAAAAAGTTTATTTGTTTCTTTTATAAAATTTTTCAAACAGGTATTTTTTCTCCTTCACTGATGTGCGTTGATGAGGCAGCACTGATGGGCACTGATAGGCGGCACTGATGGGCACTGATAGGCAACACTAAAGGGCACTGATAGGCAGTACTAATGAGGTGGCACGGATAGGCGGCACTGATAGACAGCACTAATTAGGGGTCACGGATAGGCGGCACTGATATGCAGCACTGATAGGCGGCACTGATAGGTGACACTGATTATGGGTACTGATAGACGGCACTGACTGGCACCACTGCTGGGCACTGACTGGCGGCACTGACTGGCACAACCCCTGGGCACTGACTGGTGGCACTGACTGGCAGCACTGCTGGGCTGCACTGGTGGGTGGCACTGGTGGGCAGCACTGGTGGGTGGGCACAGGTGGGTGGCATTGGTGGGCACAGGTGGGTGGCACTGGTGGGCACAGGTGGGTGGCACTGCTGGGCACATGAAGGTGGCACTTCTGGGCACAGGTAGGTGGCACTGCAGAGTGGCACAGGTGGGTGCACTGCTGGGCACAGGTGGGGGCACTGCTGGGCACAGGTGGGTGCACTGCTGGGCACAGGTGGGCGGAGCTAGTGGGCGCACTGCTGGGCGGAACTTGCGGGTGTCACTGCTTGGCACCGATCATCAGGGCACTGATCATCAGTGCCCTGATGATCGGTGCCGATCCCCGCTCTGACAACTGCCGGTTCTCGGCAGTACTTTCCTCACGATCTGACAACGTGAGGAAAGTGCAGCCGAGAACCGGCACTTGCATTTCCCTGTGATCAGCGTGTCATTGGACACCGCTGATCACGTGGTAAAAGGCCGGTATGATCGGCCTTTTACCACATCTCGTGATCAGCTGTGTCCGTAGGACACAGCGATCATGGAGATCGCCGGGTGCGCGCCCCCTGGGGCGCGCAGGAGAGCGCGTTCTGGGAGGACGTCATATGACGTCCACTCAGAACTGGCCGGCCGCGGTGAAGCCGTCATTCGGCTATGTGCGGTCGGCAAGAGGTTAATGTCCTAAAGCACACAAATATACATCTAACAAGTACAAATACATGCAAGGCTTGCAAATGGAAAAAACATTTAAAAAGTTTCCTAGCAAGCCAATTAGAAATGTTTTGTAAATGAATATTTAGGCAGGTCTGCATTTTGATAACACTCTGCCCCAGACATATAAATGATGATTCCAATTTATTTCAGTTCCTTTCCTTTTGTTATTAGCACAGTAGAATGATTATGAAAATGAAAAGATCCCGCAGAGGACCTCAAACTGTCTGTTTTATATGCAGAGCTTCCATTGGACTGCAAGTGATTTACAGTAACTATAAAAACATATAGCTGTCTGTCAGCATAACCTACAGGGTAGAATTCAAAGGTAGAAAGCAACACTGTCTAGTGCAATATCAAAAAGAGAATGGATTGGCAAATATGAATTCAAACCAAACTGGCATGGAAACTTGGATAATAACCAACAGCAAATAACAAGTGTCGAGAACATAGCTCTAAAATTGGAATTCTCAGAGGGTAAAAACCATTGGATCTGAGCATACTGGGATGGCATGCATGGAAGGTCAGACAGGCAGCCCACTTCAGAACATGTGTGTTCCTCTTTCAGAGAAGGAAACATGCCTCCTGCAGAATACATAAGCCTTGTTGGATTGTTATTGTCCATCAGGCCAATTTTTATTTATTACAGCTATTTATATAGTGCCAACAATTTATTCTGTTCATTCACATCAGTCTCTGCCCTCAAGGAGCTTACATTCTAAGGTCCCAACCTCACATTCATACATACATATACCAGGGACAATTTAGACAGGAGCCAATTAACCTACCAGCAAGTCTTTGGAGTGTGGGAGGAAACCTACGCAAGCATAAAGGAAAGATGCAAACTCAACATAGGATGTGAATAAACTGTTGCTCAGCGTCCAAAATTGATCAGAAAGTCCGTAGTCTCATATTTTAAATTCATATGGTAAGTTCTTATTTTTCATGGAATTTCACCATGGGTCTTTAAGTGCTCAGCTCCTACAGTTGTGCTCAAAAGTTTGCATACCCTGGCAGAAAATTGTGAAATTTTGGCATTGATATTGAAAATATGAATGATCATGCCAAAAAATGCTCTTTTATGGAAGGATGATGATCATATGAAGCCATTTATTAACAAATAGTTGTTTGGCTCCTTTTTAAATCGTAATGATAACAGAAATCACCCAAATGGGGCTGATCAAAAGTTTACATACCCTGGAATGTTTGGCCTTGGTACAGACACACAAGGTGACACACACGGGTTAAAATGCCAGTTAGAGGTTAATGTCCCACATCTGTGGCTTTAACTCCATTACCTTGTTACGCAGGAATTTTGACAGTTCTTTTCTGATCCCCATGGCTCAGTATCTAGCCTAGTCAGTGCTTCCATGTAAGAACTAACAAACTCATTGACTATTTATACACTGACACTAATTGCAATTTAAAAATCCACAGATGTGGGACATTAACCTCTAATTGGCATTTTAACCCGTGTATGTCACCTTCTGTGTCTGTACCAAGGCCAAACATTTCAGGGTATGTAAACTTTTGATCATAGCCATTTGGGTGATTTCTGTTATCATTATGATTTAAAAAGGAGCCAAACAACTATTTGATAATAAATGGCTTCATATGATCATCATCCTTCAATAAAAGAGCATTTTTTGGCATGATCAGTCATATTTTCAATATCAATGCCAAAATTTCACAGTTTCTGTCAGTGTATGTAAACACTTGAGCACAACTGATATCTCCAAGACAGTGTGGTCTTCTTCCTCTTTACCCCTCAAAAATAATATTTATAAACCGCACATAGTGCATTATCTCTTTCACATATAATAAATCAAAATTAAATTACCCTTACACAGAAGTGCTCAAAAAGTGCCAAAACTTCACCAAGTGTCACCATACTATGTCCGTAATTCCTATTCTTTTTTTTTTTTTTAAACAAATGAGGTTTATTCAAAGAAGCATATCATAGAACATCAATGAACTACAAAACTGCTTTGCATGGTATGAAGTCATGTAGTACATGGTGACAAAAAATGACTTCAGTAAAATTCAGTAGTACGGTTAATCAATGGTCTATATTTATATGAGATATTCACATATTGGAATGGTTACACATTGCAAATATAAACATCAAATCTGACAAGAGAAAGTGCATGAACAGAAGGATGAAATTGAAAAGAGAAAGAAAAAAAAGAGCAATTGTAAGAACAGATCCATTGCCACAAGCAGTGTCAAATTTCCACAAGCATGATACGCACATCGAAAAGCAAAAAAAAGTGCTATTCGCCCATCAGCCCTCTATACGTTTCTGAAAAGGTGAAAGCATACTAACTTCACCATAGTATATGGAATCTGGTAACCATGTCATTGGTCATAGTCAGTGTCCTTTCCAGCTCCTGAATTACGTTAACCGCTCTTACCAATCTTGAATCGAGGGGGCATGAGTGGTCTTCCAATGCCTGGGGATTAAGGACCAAGAATTGTTTGTACGATTTCATGGAGCACTCAGAGATATGGAGGAGACAACATTCAGGGGTTAAGGGTAACGCAGTCTCAGTAATAGAGTATGTCAACTTGCGCACTTTGTCCCAAAATTGCATAAGCCGTGGGCATTGCCACCAAACATGTAACAGGGAACCCTCGGCTAATTCACAGCGCCAACATAGGCCTGACATCTGGGGGAACCTCCTCTTTAACCTACCAGGAGTAGCGTACCATCTTGTTAACAATTTATAGGAGGTTTCTTGAGTCCTAGTGCTGCTGGAGCATTTGTGAGCAAAAATGCAGGCTTTTTTCCATTGCACATCAGAGAACTCTATCTGAAGGGCTGATTCCCAACCAATCTGAAAATTGTCAGGGGGATCAGGTTTTGAAGCCAAGAATAGGCCAGAGAAGTGGTTTTGTGAATGGGCTTCCCCTTTAAACAAAGCGATTCTAGGGTTGCAAGGGGACTAGAAAAAGCTTATTTCCATCTGTGGTTAGTCAAGAAATTGTGCATTTAAAAATAAGTCCAGTATGGGAGAGAAACCTTTCCACATAATTCCTGGAGCTCAACCTTGGACTTAATTCCCCCACATTTGAGGCAGTGAGTCTCTAACAGAGATAAGCCTGGCTCATGCACTGGAATCACTCCCTTCTCCAGCCCGGGGGAAAACTCTGGGTTATCAGCTATAGGAGTGAGAGGACCAGGAGAATGAGCAAAGCCCACAACCCTTGTGACATCATGAAATGCCTCTAATTTTGCTCCAATTAAGGGATGTGCTAACAGACGCTTTGGATAGGCAGACTTTGACAGCCATGGTGAAAATCTTAAGGGGGCCGAAGTATAAGAGCTTTCCAGGGAAACCCAATGTTTACGCAATTCCTACTCTTACCCTCTAGTCAAAATTTCTTGCTTTATAAAGGATAAGAGTATGACTTATGGACATAGTATGGTGACACTTGGTGAGGTTTTGGCACTTTTTGAGCAATTCTGTGTGAGTGTAATTTAATTTTGATTTATTACATGTGAAAGAGACAATGCATTATGTCCCTTCCCCCTTCCCAGCTAATATCCTCTCTCTCTTCAAATCTAAATCCACCCAGCCCACCCCCCCTCAAAAAAAAAAAAAATCGCTCCTCCTAGCACATATTCTCTGCTTCTCAAATTTTCCCTCCAAGTACACATCCTCTCCCCCAAACTCCAAATCCCTCCCTCCCAGCACAACCCCCCCGAAACAGAATCACCCCTCCTAGCACAAATCCCCCAATTTCCTCTCCTAGCACAACTACCGCCCAATTATCCCTACTAGCACACATACCACCCCACCAAAAAAATAAATATTTCCTCTCCTTGCACAAATCCTCTTCCCCCCTCCCAACACAAATCCTGCCAAATCACCACTCCTAGCACACACGCCCCAAATTTCCCTTCCTAGAAAAATTCCCCTGCCGCCCCCCAAATTCCCCCTTCCTAAGCAAGCACAAATCCTCTCCCATTCAATCTCCATGCGGTGCCCCCCCACTTCAAATGATACTGCAGTGCCCAGGGCAGCCACCCCCTGTCCTGGCCCTGCTTATAGTCCACTGTTTACTTCCTCCGACTCTATAAAAGAAGGTCCACACTTTCATATAGACTTAAGGCTGGAGGAAGAGTCTACAGAAGCTGTGAATTGCACCCGCAATCCGCTGATCAGGGTTGCAATGCTTTGCAGGCTCCAATGCAAAAAAAATTAAAAAATTCAGTTTTTTCCAATTTTGCAATACCGGTGCATTTATTTTTCTTACAAAAGGTGGAATGTACCTTTTAATATCCATTGTCTCTTGGATAATGCATTAGGATCATTATGTTTTCTTTTGCTGATTTATAGTTAAAAGCTGACAGCAAAATGGTAACACAAAAGGTTCTTACCTCTACAGTATCAGGAGATGAAGCGGTCTCCCCAGTAGGGTCCTGGACTTCCTCATCATGAAATGTGGCACGTTTATAGTCGGACATCTGAGAACAAAAGAAACCGAATCAAAATCAGTATACTGGCAAATGAGTATAGAGTGTATAAAGGCCACTTTGATTAGCACGATTCTGAGTGAATGTGAAGATTTTCAATGCTGGTTTTCTCTGCTGGAAGAGAAATCATAAACAGCAACTCTAACAAAAAGCTTTGACTTTTCAAAAAAGAGCTTCTGTATACAATCTATTACACGTCACGTCTGCACCAAAAGGGATACATCAATGATTTCATCTGTGGGTTCACCCAACAAAGCAAAATAAGTATCCTTATAGAACTAGGGTGAAATAGATGAATGTCTTTATAGAAAGCCCTCTCTCTGTAGGACAGGATAATGACTTATGTTTTTATTTAAATTCCCATATAAAACAATTTAGGCAATTAATAGTCTGGTTCAAGTCCATGTAATAGAATTTTATAATTTTTATTCCCCCTTCATACCTGTCCATTCAGTTGCAGCGTATTACTGCACACTAACATGCAGTACTTTGTCCGTTAACAAGCATTGCATTAACGGGGCCTTTATTTAGATTGAACTGCCAATGCATTGCAGCCTATTTTTGTTTTTTTTTTTTCTTTTTTTTATTCTTGAGCCAGTGGTGTGGTGTGAAAAGACAAATACCAGAGCGAATCAATACAATGCATGTCAACACACACAAAAAAATACACTAGGGTATGTCATATGGTCTCCTCCAGAAGAGGAAGGACCCTCCTCTGCCTCCCCCCCCCAACCCGGCTAAAACTCCAAGGCACACTCTGGTACACCTAGCCTAAAGACACCTCTCCTCATGATCAGCTGAAGCCAACCACTGAGTACCAGTGATTGGCTGCGATTGATTCCCTCATCAACACAGTCAGTGCTAATGGGGGAGCTATTGTGTTCTCCAGGCGAGGGGAGTTGCTCCCGACAGGAGAACACAGTGATTATTGCTAGTGGCTATAATAGCTGCATGCAATAATCACATGTAAAATCTGATATGCTGATTGTACCCAAGTCTTACAACAATTGGAACAATCAGCCTGCCCGTAGATGGTTTGAATCTTGGCCAGTCCTTGCTGAACTGACCGAGATCTGAACCATCTATGGCCAGCTTAAGTTGCTCTCCCCAAGAGAGACCCCCAAAGCAGGGGAGGAAGTAACCTAAGGACCACACATCCTTCCGCTAGACTTCAGGGTAGAAGACTACTGGTAGATCTTAAAAGGCTAATTTAACCTTTTACAAAAAAATAATAAGCGCACTCATATTGCAAAGAACAGCTCAGTTCTGTATTGAGGTACAGACCTTCAGTCATGGAGCTGGAGCATGTATCAATGGACTACAAGTGCAGTAGTGTTACTGTACATGTGCTCCATTGAGATCTACAAGTTCCTCTGTCACAGTTGCAGATGCGACTTGCCATTTTTTAATTCTCAGATCCCCAGAGCTATGCAAAGCTGTGCCAAATTCAAATTTGACAGGAGCTGGCAGAGAGCAGAACCCCGTGATTCTCTTAGATTGTAAGCTCCAAGGAGCAGGGCTCTCCTAACCCTCTTGTATTAAACTGTATTGTTGCTGTATTGTCTCCCTTTATTCTGTTTCAATATTTTTATTAAGAAATGTTTGTTTTAAGAATACAACAAGCTCAAGATATGCCCACGCAGGGGCAGAGCAGAACAATAACACATAAACAGATACATCCTGCTGACCTGTATTAGCCAAATAACAAAATGTCCATTGACATCAAGAAGGGACGGCAAAAAGCCAAACCAAATAATAGCAGCAGCAAATTGTCTCCCTTTATTTTGTAAAGCGCTGAGTAAACTGTTGGCGCTATATAAATCCTGAATAATAATAATAATAATTCTTTAAGGGAAGTAGGCTGAGTATGTTTCATGTTACACCATAAATATGCTGTATGTGAGATGAAACATGGTCAAAACGTTGAACTTCGCTTTTAAATATATTATTATACCATGGACAAAACTTGTATATTGTATACAGTCAGGTCCATAAATATTGGGACATCGACACAATTCTAACATTTTTGGCTCTACACACCACCACAATGGATTTGAAATGAAACGAACAAGATGTGCTTTAACTGCAGACTGTCAGCTTTAATTTGAGGGTATTTACATCCAAATCAGGTGAACGGTGTAGGAATGACAACAGTTTGCATATGTGCCTCCCACTTATTAAGGGACCAAAAGTAATGGGACAATTGGCTTCTCAGCTGTTCCATGGCCAGGTGTGTGTTTTTCCCTCATTATCTCAATAACAATGAGCAGATAAAAGGTCCAGAGTTAATTTCAAGTGTGCTATTTGCATTTGGAATCTGTTGCTGTCAACTCTCAAGATGAGATCCAAAGAGCTGTCACTATCAGTGAAGCAAGCCATCATTAGGCTGAAAAAACAAAACAAACCCATCAGAGAGATAGCAAAAACATTAGGCGTGGCCAAAACAACTGTTTGGAACATTCTTAAAAAGAAGGAACGCACCGGTGAGCTCAGCAACACCAAAAGACCCGGAAGACCACGGAAAACAACTGTGGTGGATGACCAAAGAATTCTTTCCCTGGTGAAGAAAACACCCTTCACAACAGTTGGCCAGATCAAGAACACTCTCCAGGAGGTAGGTGTATGTGTGTCAAAGTCAACAATCAAGAGAAGACTTCACCAGAGTGAAAACAGAAGGTTCACCACAAGATGTAAACCATTGGTGAGCCTCAAAAACAGGAAGGCCAGATTAGAGTTTGCCAAACGACATCTAAAAAAGCCTTCAAAGTTCTGGAACAACATCCTATGGACAGATGAGACCAAGATCAACTTGTACCAGAGTGATGGGAAGAGAAGAGTATGGAGAAGGAAAGGAACTGCTCATGATCCTAAGCATATCACCTCATCAGTGAAGCATGGTGGTGGTAGTGTCATGGCGTGGGCATGTATGGCTGCCAATGGAACTGCTTCTCTTGTATTTATTGATGATGTGACTGCTGACAAAAGCAGCATGATGAATTCTGAAGTGTTTTGGGCAATATTATCTGCTCATATTCAGACAAATGCTTCACAACTCATTGGACGCCGCTTCACAGTGCAGATGGACAATGACCCAAAGCATACTGCAAAAGCAACCAAAGAGTTTTTTAAGGGAAAGAAGTGGAATGTTATGCAATGGCCAAGTCAATCACCTGACCTGAATCCGATTGAGCATGCATTTCACTTGCTGAAGACAAAACTGAAGGGAAAATGCCCCAAGAACAAGCAGGAACTGAAGACAGTTGCAGTAGAGGCCTGGCAGAGCATCACCAGGGATGAAACCCAGCGTCTGGTGATGTCTATGCGTTCCAGACTTCAGGCTGTAATTGACTGCAAAGGATTTGCAACCAAGTATTAAAAAGTGAAAGTTTGATTTATGATTATTATTCTGTCCCATTACTTTTGGTCCCTTAATAAGTGGGAGGCACATATGCAAACTGTTGTCATTCCTACACCGTTCACCTGATTTGGATGTAAATACCCTCAAATTAAAGCTGACAGTCTGCAGTTAATGCACATCTTGTTTGTTTCATTTCAAATCCATTGTGGTGGTGTATAGAGCCAAAAATGTTAGAATTGTGTCGATGTCCCAATATTTATGGACCTGACTGTATGTGTAATCAGATTATGATTAGTCTTGCAATTGAAAAAAAAAGTTGTAGCTCTTTTATAAGACTTAACCTGACTTAACTTTATAATATGTTCTCTTTACTAAATGAATGTTTCTTGCTTTTAATTTCCTACGATCGCTTTTATTGTGCATGTCATCATATGTTCCTTTGAGCAGCCAGCACACATTTTTTAGAAATCTAACTGTTCAACAAGCCACAATATAAACAAATCCCATTCAATGTGCTAGGCTAACTATAACCTTTGTACAACAAGCTGAGCAGAGCTCTTATAATACGGCTTAGATGGGTTGAATAGAAAATGTTACCCTCATAGCAGGATATTTGAAATAAATGTGTCTGAATCTTGTTTATTGCAGGTCAGTGTTATGTCAAGGACAAGGCCCTGAGGTTGGTCCACCTTTGCTACAGACAATAAGTACTGTAAATGCATTGTTGAGAAGGGGCACTGCAATGACCATGAATGTAAGGGGGCACTTCTCCACTGGCCACCAATGTAAATGGGTCCTTCTCCACTAACCAGTTATATAATGGGGACTACAATAACCACCAATGTTAGAAGAAACTTCACCACTGACCACCAATGTAAAATGGGCACTATGCTGACCATCAATGTAAAGGGGCAATACAATGACCACTAACATAAAGGAACACGTCACATACCATTAATGTAAATTGGTCTTTCCCCACTGACCACTGATGTAAGGGGGACTACAATGACCACCAATGTTACAAGAAATTTCTCCACTGACCACCAATGTAAAATGGGCACTATGCTGACCATCAATGTAAAGGGGCAATATAATGACCACTAACATAAAGGAACACGTCACATACCATTAATGTAAATTGGTCTTTCCCCACTGACCACTGATGTAAGGGGGACTACAATGACCACCAATGTTAGAAGAAACTTCTCCACTGACCACCAATATAAAATGGGCACTATGCTGACCATCAATGTAAAGGGAAAAAACAATGACCACTAACAAAGGAACACCTCACATACCATTAATGTAAATGGGTCTTTCCCCACTGACCACTGATGTAAGGGGGACTACAATGACAATGAACAATGTTAGAAGAAACCTCTCCTCTGGCCACCAATGTAAAAAAGTACACCAACCACCAATGTAAGGGAGCATTTCTCCACTGACCAAAAATGTTAGGGGGGGACTACACAAACTTCTGTGCAAAATGCATACCATAGAAACACACCTGCCTGCTTGTATAGAGGGGGTGAGTGTTAAATACAAATATCCACTGCAGGTGTCAAATACAGTAGATATGCCACTGTGGTAATTTGTCCTTCCTTTCTAGTACATGTTGTCTAACTTGGCAGGCTTCTACATCATAGCTTTATTTATTTCTCCTGTCTAGTGTTTCTAATGTTGGACAATAACCAACATACAGTTATCATACCTTTCAATGGAAATAAAAGCAAAATGCAAAGTGCATTTACCCACAGCCACAAATCAAAATTAATTTCTCACAGATCTGATTTCAAATCTTAAATAGTCCCTCATCAGTTAGTCCCACTATTAAACTGTTTTCCATCTATTTTTTTCACAAGATGGCAAGAAAATAGACCTTCAGCATCATTCCATTAAGACTCTTTAGCAGAAAGATTGAACATTTAAATATGATGGCCACAATTAAATATTTTACATCTTCGCAGCATTTAGAGTTCTAAACATTTATGAGTCATTTGGAGAGCAGACATTTCTCAACTTTCCTCATAGCTGATTCTGCTGTTGGCTTTTCAGAGCCAGAGGAGCTGAATGCCCTTTCTTGGAAGAAATACCACATCAGTTCTTCAAAAATAAAACATTAACCAGACATTCTAGAAAGATAGTCAATGCATTTCCCTCAAATAAACACACACCTTCTTTTTACTCTTCTGCAAGCAATAAACCACAAATGGCTGTCACAACCTGAACTACTGTATCTGAAATACTTAAAGGATAAGTTTACCATTTGGACAAAAATAATAAAGGAGCCTGGAAAGCAGTGCGCCGGAGATCAGTAGATCGCTGATGCCATGCAGGTTTCCTGCAGACCTGTCATGATATCTGCTTGCCGTACGGAATGTACGGGCAAGCAGCTATTCTGACAGGAAGCTTCAATGAACTACCACGGCACTCCACAGCGCCATGGTAGTTCATTGGAAACTACAAGCCTACAGCCGCTAAGGTTGCCGGGACTTGTAGGCACTCATTCAGAACTCTGTGAATGAGTGACAAGGCCGTGTGGGCTGACAGATAATATGGGGAAACTTCTCCTCGTGTTCTGTCAGAGGGGGGGGGGGGGGCGGTGTGTGCTGCTGCAGCTATGGGAACATGTTACATGTTCCACCCTATAAAGGGGTGGAACATGTAACATGTTCCAAAGGTGAAGTTATCCTTTAAGCCTAGTACACATGATCTGAAAGTCGGACAATAAATACCGCTTTCAAAATGATCGTACGATAATCTGATCATTAGTGCACAGCTTTCATCCGAAATTATTCGATGGGACAAACACCAAATTTTTTTTCATATGATACCAGATCATACGACTTTCATTTAATCAGTACAGTATTCATCCGAAAAAAAAAAAATCGGAAAAGCAAGACCGCGCTTTCTCAGAAACAAAAGAATACATTCAAATCAGTACCTAACCCTCAAGAGGCGTACAATCTAAGGTCTCTAACTTACATTCATACATACACATACTAGGACCAATTTAGACAGGATCCAAATAACCTACCAGCATGTTTTTGGCGTGTAGGAGGAAACTGGAGTACCCAGAGGAAACCCACACAGGCACAGGAAGAACATGCAAATTCCAGGCAGGTGGTGCCGTGTTTGGGATTTGACCAACAATCCTAGTACTGCCAGACGGAAGTGCTAAAATGTACAAAATATATGTAAAGCGCTGGGTAAATGCACTATATACGGTGGATATAAAAAGTCCACACACCCCTGTTAAAATGTCAGGTTTCTTTGATGTAGAAAAATGAGACAAATATAAATAATTTCAGAGCTTTTTCTACCTTTAGTGTAACCTATAAACTGCACAACTCAGTTGAACAACAAACTGAAATCTTTTAGGTGGAGGGAAGTAAAAATAAAAAACATAATATGGTTGCCAAAGTGTGCACACCCTTAAATTAATACTTTGTTGAAGCACCTTTTGATTTTATTGCATCACTCAGTCTTTTTGGGTATGAATCTATCAGCATGGCACATCTTGACTTGGCAATATTTGCCCACTCTTCCTTGCAAAAGCACTCCAAATCTGTCAGATTACAAGGGCATCTCCTGTGCACAGCCCTCTTCAGATCACCCACAGATTTTTGATCGGATTCAGGTCTGGGCTCTGGCTGGGCCATTCCAAACCGTTCATTTTCTTCTGGAGAAGCCATTCCTTTGTTCATTTGGATGTATGCTTTGGGTCGTTGTCATGCTCATTCCTCTTCATATTCAGCTTTCTACCAGAAGCCTGAAGGTTTTGCGCCAATATTGACTGGTATTTGGAACTGTTCATAATTCTCTCTAGCTTGACTAAGACCCCAGTTCCAGCTGAAGAAAAACAGCCCCAAATGATGATGCTGCCACCACCATGCTTCACTGTAGGTATGGTGTTCTTTTGGTGATGTGCAGTGCTGTTTTTGCGCAAAACATATCTTTTGGAATTATGGCCAAAAAGTTCAACTTTGGTTTCATCAGACCATAACACGTTTTCCCACATACTTTTGGGAGACTTCAGATGTGTTTTTGCAAAATTTAGCCGGGCTTGGAAGCTCTCTGCGGACCCTGGCTTTTGCTGTAGGATGTGACTAAGAAAATGTCTGTGGACAGTGAAATACTAGACCAACCTTATTTAACTGGGGTGCTATCTGGGTTTTTCAGGAATGCCATGGCAAAACACTTAAAATTGCCCAATTGTCAACAGGGTGGCAGGTAGATCAAGCATGCCTTTTTTTTCATTAGACAAAGCCACAGCTGTTTATTGTGCAGTATTACAACCTTGGGAACTGTACAGACCAGCCAATTAACATACTAGTCAGTTTTTGTGGTCAAAGGTATATTTGCTTTGTAAAAATAAATCACCTTTAATGTTGGGTGTCTTATGTGCGTGGATGTTGCTGCATTATGTAAAACTATTAGTTTTGTTTTTCTCATTTTAGATTGGGATTCCTCAAGATCGTGCTTCAACTGAAAATGGGTGCCTTGACTGAAAGAGGGTTGAGAAACACCGTAGTAGACCCTCCTGTTATTTATGATTGTTGTTCTGGTATGTATCATTGTTTTCATTGTAGGTGGGATGGCTTGTTGTAATTTCCCTTTCCTAGCTATCTGAGCCATCACTGTTAATGTTTCCGCTACTAAGAGACGTAAAAAAAAGGTTATATTCCCTCATAAAAGTACTTAGCAAAGCAAAAGGTAATTATGCTATTCAGACTACAAAGTGTGTATACAGTTGCTGTCTTCAAGAAATCTAGCGAAAATAAACTGCAAAGGATATGTGTGGGGTAAGTAATTATATCATTGTTTTTTTCAACTATGATGTTTTTAGGCTTCACTGCCCACACCACCCACCCATAAGCTCAGTCCCACCATTACCAATAAGCTACAGAATTCTTTATATGGGTACTAAAATTGATTATTTTGAGAAAGAGATCAAAAAGATATTCTGAAATGCTAAATGACAATTAAAGTAGATGTAAAACAGAAGAAGGACATTCAAGTTTCTAAATGCTGTTTACCATAAACACTTCCCATTTTTTAAAGTGATTGCAACATGTCATAATTACCCGCTCTGTGCGAAAGTTTTGTACATTGCAGCCCTGACCCTCCTCTTCCAGGGTCCTTCACTGGCACTCCTAGCTCCTAACATCCCGACGAGTTCCCACATAGCAAACCGCCTGCTATGGGGCATTTGTGCAAACTCACTCCCGAGTGTTGCTCTGTGTGTCCATTGACACACAGAGCGTGGCTCTGCCCCACCCCCCTCCCTTCTCACTGGCTGTGACTGACAGCAGTGGGAGCCAATGGCTCCCCTTGCTGTCTCTGAGCCAATGAGACGGGAGAGAGCTGAGAGAGCCACTGCTATCATGGACAACACTGGTTCAAGATCGAGCTCAGGAAAGTATAAGGGGGGCTGGAGGACCGCTTGCCGACAGGCCTATAGCAGTTATACTGCTACAGGGCTGCCACTCTGTGTAGAATCACATATATAAACATGATTCTGCATGTCAGGGTAGGGGGCTCACATACGTGTGCCCGCCTATCCACACTGTCAGTGGCTCCTGTAGATGTCAATCACCGGGTCCTGGCCAGCAATTCATGGGTGGGACCCGGCGATCGGCAGAGCAACTGACAAGAGAGAGATCTGTGAATGTAAACAACATAGTTGTGAAATATGGGTGTGAACCTCCTGTGCTTCTACGTACAATACATACAAATAACAGAGAGAAGCTGCTAACATCCAATCATATACCAAATAATCAAATAAATGAGATAAGAAAGAAATGATGCAGCGCTACTCAATAGCAATAAATCACATATTATGAACTAATATATGCATAATATAAAAAATGTGAAAACAATATATAAAGTGACACAACGTGCAAAGAACATAAATGTGACTTGATCCACATGGGATCTTTTCACTTTTGTACCATACTTGTTGCAAGCATTGGTTCACATATTTCTGTTATTACCATCAGTGTGGTGGTGTATTATCCACTTTGTTCACTTCTGGATCTGGTGAGGATCAGGTCACAGTCAAACAACACAGTTCCCTCTCCTGTCAGTGGGAATGTGCTATTTTATCTCCCTGCAAAGCAGGAAACTAAAAACCAGTACACCCCATAGTAAAACACCACAGTAAACTGTAAAATGACTCACTAACACACAGTTAACCCTTTGTACGCCCCAGATCTTAACCCCTTCCTGCCCAGTGTCTTTAGGACAGTGACAGTGCTTTTTATTAGCACTGATCACTATATTAGTGTCACTGGAGATGTCAGTGTCAGTCAGTTCCCACCCAGTGTCAGAATGCCCGCATTTTGGCCTAAATTTATGAAGAATTTTTTTTACTGGATATTTTTTATAGCAAAAAGTAAAAAATATATTTTTGTTTTATTTTCTTATTTTTCCTGTTTATACCTCAAAAAATAAAAAACCCAATGGTGATCAAATACCATCCAAAGAAAGCTCTATTCATATCAGGTCTGTTGGCTTACCAACAGAAGAAGGCTTCCCATTTGTTTTTGTTGGCCACTAGAACAATTGCTCAGGCATGGAAGAGTCTGTCCGTCCCTCCTCAAGGGTTGAGGGACCGTTTGACCACTCTGATGCTCAATGAACAGATGTCGAGTATCTGTAATGACTCCCAAATAATGATATAAATTACATTTGGGTACAGTGCTGCGTGACCGCATAATTGTCAGTTAATGTAGCACAGCGCCCAATAGCAAACAATGGCTTGGTCATGGAGGGGGGGGGGGGTATCTTCCTGCTTATATGCATGCACTCAAGTGATGATTGTAAGGCATTTTAAGGACAGATTTTCAGGTAGGGACAAACGTGGCCAGCCTAAGTAATGTGTGTTGAAAAAGCCACATTAAAACTGGCCATACATGAATTGAAATTCATCCAATTCAGCAGGACCCAGTTGAATTTAAATCAATGTATGACTGTTACCTTTTCGTATTCATAAAAAAAAATGAAAAATTCATAAACCGAAACGCAGTTTCCCATAGGAATGCATTGAAAACCAATTAATCTGTTCTGGAGGTCAGAAAAAAGTGAAAAAGTCTTTTATCTGTTCAAAACTCTTTATAAAGTGCACTTTAAAGGCATAAATACTGTTCAGGGACATGATTAAAAATGAATTCGTAAATGCATTGAAAGCCAATTAATCCATTCCAGAGGTCAGAAAAAAGTAAAAAAAAGTCTTATCTGTTCAAAACTCTTTATAAAGTGCACTTTAAAGGCATAGTACTTTACAGGGTATGATTAAAAAAAAATTGTAAATGCATTGAAAACCAATTGATCCATTCGTATTGCAAAAAAAAATCGGAAACTGAGCCATTATTTTCAATGGATTTTCATTCGTAAACCGAAAATTACGTTAACCGAGGCATTCGTAAACCGAGGTACGCCTGTATAATGGGGGGGAGGGGTGGTTGGTTACATTGGTAAGGGTATCTATATGTTTACACCAAGTTCCAAATTATTGTGCAAATTATATTTTTCTTTTACCTAAATAATTGATGTAAATAACAGTCAGCATAATTCTCATGTTATCAACTATTAAGAGTACAATTCACATTTTATTGAACAAACCTCCTAATGATAACAGTATTTTTTTTTAACATAAAAAACTTACAATGCACTGTTCCAAATTATTATGCACAGTAAGTTTCAAAACACTTTATAGGTTGTAAAGAACTGAAAATTGTCATTTGTTGTGTTTGCAGCATATTTACTGAAATCAAAAGCTATTTCAATCAAACTTTTAACAACATTTTAACTTTTTAAACATTTTAACAGGTCACGTTACATTTTAACATAGGACCCCTTATTTGATAGCAGCTTCACAAGTCTTCCATCCATTGAACTTGTGAGTTTTTGGACAGTTTCTGCTTGAATTTGTTTGCAAGATGTCAGAATAGCCTCCCAGAGCTGCTGTTTGGATGTAAACTGCCTCCAACCCTCATAGATCTTTTGCTTGAGGATGCTCCAAAGGTTCTCATTAGGATTGAGGTCAGGGGAGGATGGAGGCCACACCATGACTTTCTCTCCTTTTATCCCCATAACAGCCATTGATGCAGAGGTATTCTTTGCAGCATGAGATGGTGCATTGTCATGCATGAAGATGATTTTATTACGGAAATAATAGTTATTCCTTCTGTACCAGGGAAGAAAGTGGTCAGTCATAAACTCCACATATTTGCAGAGGTCATCTTTACACCTTCAGGGACCCTAAAGGGGCCGAACAGCTCTGTTCCCATGATTCCGGCCCAAAACATGACTCCACCACTGCCTTGCTGACGTCGCAGCCTTGTTGAAGCAGGGTGGCCATCCACCAACCATCCACTACTCCATCCATCTGGACCATCCAGGGTTGCACAGCACTCATCAGTGAACAGGATTGTTTGAAAATTAGTCTTCATGTATTTTTCTGCCCAACGCAGCCGTTTCTGCTTGTGAGCATCGGTTAGTGGTGGCCGAATAGAAGGTTTATGCACAGTTGCAAGACTCTGGAGGACTCTATACCTTGATGTCCGTGGGACTCCAGAGGCACCAGAAGCTTCAAAAATCTTTATGCTGCTATGTAATGGTATATTAGCAGCTGCTCTCTTGATTCGATGCATAGATCTGGCAGAAATATTCCTCAATGTGCCTTTATCTGTACAAACCCGTCTGTGCTCTGAATCAGCCACAAATCTCTTAATAGTGCGATGATCACGCTTAAGTTTTCGTGAAATATCTAATGTTTTCATAACTCGTCCAAGGCATTGAACTATTTCACTCTTTTCAGCAGCAGAGAGATCCTTTTTCTTCCCCATATTGCTTGAAAATGGTGCTCTGCTTAATAATGTGGAACACCCTCCTTTAGTAGTTTTTTCCTTAAATTGGGCTCACCGGCCAATCTAATTATCACAGGTGTCCGAGATTGTTTTCAGTGATCAAAAGAGCCCTGACACACAATGCCATCCATGAGTTAAACTGAAAAACAAAATATTTCATCTTTGTGACACTTAAATAGAATTTGCATAATAATTTGGAAAGCAGTGTAGTAACATTTTTTTTATATTTGAGTGCACGTGTTCTCCTTGTTCTTTCTTTAGTAGTTTTTTTTCTTTTTTTTTTGTGATATAGTATTTAGGGGAGCGCATGTTAGTTATTTTGTTAAAAAATAGGGGATGTGGCAAATGCAATTTTATTTATTGTTTGGGTTAAACATATTGATAT
The DNA here is from genome assembly GCF_062004578.1 of Staurois parvus. NCBI lineage: Eukaryota > Metazoa > Chordata > Amphibia > Anura > Ranidae > Staurois > Staurois parvus. The sequence continues at coordinate 2,611,381 of NW_028318172.1, forward strand.
TTGTCTCACTGTACTGCATGATAATTTTTTGATATCAAGATATGGACCTATCTCGGTGTTTTTTTTTTGTTTTGTTTTTTGCCATGTCCACATTCTTCACAATTACTACACACATACTGTATGTGTGGGGTATGCTGTTAACAGTGTTATCATGTCCTGAATACAGAACAGTTCTCCCATTTTTTTCAGGGTGCTAAGTGTGTTTTAATGGGGTTATTTATTACTATGGTATTTTGCTGTCTTATGTGCAATAATTAATCTTGAGGAGGACGCATCTCTGTAATACGTTTATTTGAAATGAGATTGCACAATATTACAATTGTAATAAACCTATGCATTTGGTTTGTTGTAGTCTATAAACTGTGTTTGAGTGTTATGTTTGAAATTTAATATAGATCCTGGCCCTGTTAAAGTATTTGCAGGCCACCAACTTATCTTCTATATTATAGCTTTTATCCTTATATACAAATCTATACAGAATGGAAGAAGGCCCTGTAGTACAGAACAAATTACTATATCTAATTCCCTGCAGGCTATTACAGAGGCATTATTGTTTCAGCTTTGGGGCCCCAATTATTGCATGCATATTTCAAAGTGAAGACTCCATGCTTCAGAAAAGTACAGTATGATGTTTGCACAATAGGAGGCAGGCTTAGGGAGAAACAGAACAGAGCTGAGTCTGGAAATTGCTGCCAAACTACACTAATTTATCCTGGTTATGTGAATCTAATTGTAGTTGGCCTGTCAGTTACTATTAGGTTCAGTTTATATTGGCTCTGCTAATTCTTGGAATAGCAGGATAAGAATGTTACAAGGAAATGTAAGACATAAAGACCCAACCATTTAAACAGGAATAATGGAAATCTGGAAAACTAGCAGCTCTGGTAGTTTTCAGGAAGGCTGGTGACTATGGAATGCAGTTTTGATAAAAGCACCTTTACTGATATTCACCATTCAATGTTAATTTGCAAGAATTATTTCTCCTCTTTTCTTAGCAAAATTTTGTAAAAAAAAAAAAAAAAAAAGGAAACCACCACACAGTGGAGGGATCACTAGTATCCATGTTAATTGTATGGGATACCCACAAGCTTGACATTGTCAGTCCCTGCTTTAGGATCACCCAGCTAGCACATTTCACCCAATAGGGCGTAGTCATAGTAGTCTACAACTAAGCCCTATTGCAGAAGACTTAAAGCAGGGACCGTCAATGTCAAGCTTGTAGCTATTCCATGCAATTAACATGGATACTAGTGATTCCTCTGATGTGTGGTGGCTTTCTTTTTTCAGCATCTAATCTGTGAGTAGAGAAACCTTGTAGTGCCCCGGGCACCCGGGCTTCAAGTAGCAGTGGAGAGGAGCAGCTTAGAGCAGAGTCTTTGTTTACTGTAAGCATCTAAAGATTCAGTCAAGTTCACATGTGGAATGCTTCCCTTAATACTGTATGCTAAGTGGAAGAATTGACATGGGTCTAGATGTGGCCAGAATATGAAGCTACATTGAACCCTTAGTACCACCTTCCTGGCACCTTTAGTGCACATACTAGGATCTCTGCACAAATCACTGTTTTGGGAGCAGTGGTGCATTTAGGTCTTGTGCTGCCTTAGGCAACACAAAAATCGGTCCCCCCACGGAGAGACCCTGACACCGACCAACACCCCCCTCCCCCACGAAGAGAGCCTGACATTGACCAACAACACCCCAGCCCCCACCTGTGAGAGCCTTCCACTACCACCGCCCCCCATACACTAGCAACCCCACCCCAGAAAGAGAGAGAAGACACTCACCTCCGGACATCCCCAGGAACAAGAGTCAGGCTCTGCATACACCATCAAGCAACCCGCAGCCTCTCTCAGATCCCACCTGGTCCCCATGCTTCGTGTCTCTTCTTCCATCCCTTCTTTCGGGCACTGCCCCCCAGAAAAATGCCACTGCCCCCTGAAAAATGCTGCCCTAGGCAAATGCCTTGTGGTAAATATGCCCCTGTTTGGGAGGGCTTCTGATGCCTCTCCAAATAGGGTTTCTTTTTGCGCTTCCAGTGATCTTGACATAGGTTGATGTTGCTTTACTGAGAATGACTGAGAACTAGACAAGGAATTCAGCTGATGCCATGGCTATTTGTTAGTACCAGTATCACTAATCACAGAAATAGTTCTCAAAATATATGCCAGGACAAAAAAAAAACATGTTCAATACTTCTCTGCATTAAATGCATATTCTCCCATGTTTTATTCCTTTAAAAAAAGACTGGAAGCACAGAAAAATAGCTGGATTTGCCAAAAATCCAGTAAGCTCTTTATTTGCTGACAACATGGAGCCTTTGCTGGACTGAAATACCAAACAACATTTCAAGCCCTGCCAGCTGGACTACAGACCTTCTTCTATCCACTCAACCCCTCTTTGACCCATTCCACATGCATACATTGATTTCTATTTTAAAAAAAAACAAAACAAAACAAAAAAATAGTGCTGTTGTCTTGACTCCCAGGAGCCTTTCTACAGCACACACTATATGTAGGGAGTGGCTCTTGGGTGATGTAGTTGTGGGGGTCTGGGGGAATGTTCTTATGAGTATGAACAAACCTCCCCGCAGCTGCCCCTGACAAAATGTTACAAGTCTATTGAAAATGGCACAATAATAAAAGCTGTATCTTACTATATGAACAAGGTAAAAGAGAAAACTAACACTTGGACATACCCTAGAGAGGTATGTATTGTACAAGACACTGTGTGCAAGACCATTTTGATTTTGCTAATATATTTGATTATAAATTATGCAATTTATTAACAAAAGCGTACATTTCCTTTATACACCAGCCAACCCGGCAATAATTTAGCATCACACAATTAAGGTTATCCACCAGATTTTTCAACAAAAGGGACTGTCCCCATATCCCTCCTCCCTTACCCCAGTACTCTCCAATCCCGCCCTTCCCCTGGGAAATAACAGTAGGCAGGTACGTCCCCTGGGGGAGACAAGCTTTACACAGTGTAGGCATTTTACGACTCAGCGGAACTGGATGTCCCTTCAGACGCTAGCACTCTGGTACAACCCCCTTTAAGTGCCTGATTGGCCTAACAGTTGTGTCACTTGGTACATTTGATTCCAGGCTTGGACAAATATACCAGATCACTTACCCCCTTTGAACATCTGTGTGCCACAAAGGAGTATACACCTCACCTTCTATCAGTATTATATAAAATGTTGAACAAGCCGGAGGAGACATTTGTCTCATCTTACGTGCACAAATGGGTGAACTGGATCATTCAATTAGCTTATAACTCCTCAATAGCTAATTGTTTCCAAGAGTAGGGTTACAAACGTCTGTCCAGGTGGTATAAGATCCCGGTGCTACTGAACAAATTTTACCCCTCAGTCTCCAGATTGTGTAGGCGCTGTCAGAAGGAAGAGGGCACTTTAGTGCATATCTTCTGGCAATATCCTTTGCTGAATCAGTTCTGGATAAAAGTGAGGAACTTAGTTTCACAGTTGACCTCAGTGGATCTGGGAACAGACCCATTGGCCTACCTCCTTCAGCTCAACTCGGTACCGTAACGTCGCTAAAAACGCTCTCTGACAGTTCATCTTCTGAATGCGGCACGGGCATGAATTCCAGGTCTGTGGAAGCAAATCTATCCCCCAACTATGGGTCACTGGTTTGCAAAGTTGAATAAAATTAATTCTATGGAAAGTCTAACTGCCTCCCTTAACTACAAGGAAGATGTTTTTTGGGAAATGTGGCGGCCTTGGAAGATGTACATTTGCTTGGCGCAATATCTGGGCATGGTGCCCACTTCCCCCGATCATGGTTGAGTCCTTCTTGACATAATCTTCCATAGGTTAAACCTTGAACTCTATGAATGGGCAGGTCTTATGGGGGAGGAGTAGAAGGAATGTGGGGCTCCTGTTCCTCTCTGCTCCTCCATCCCCCAGATCTGCATTTAGTACTGCCAGTGAGCTCTCACCCCGTCCTCTCTCTCTCGTCTCTTCCTCCCCTTTTGGCATCTCCCATTCATTCCGCACCCCCCCCCCCCACACACACACCATCTCACCCCCCTTTTTTTTCTCCCATTCCCTGAGAGTTAAGAAAATAATATTTTTCTACGTAATGTTTTCATTATTTTATGGTCCCATGATGCGAGGGATCGATTTCTGTGTTTTAAAATAAACAAAAGTTTGAGTTAGACTTTATGTATTTCTGGTTCATTACCCTACATTTCCAGTATGAGTGGCATTATAATAGTTTATGCAACAGACAATTTGTATCTAGCCTAACGTTCCTGGTTACTGAAATTGTGATATGTTGTGCCATAATGTGCCCGTAAATGTTTTCTGTGCAGTTTATGTTTTCCCATATTATTTTACTGTGTGATGGTACTTCCTTGTAAATGCACAATGTCTGAATAAAGAATTACAAAAAAAAATAATTTAGCATCAGGCTTCATTCTTAAGTATTTTTATCATCCATTAAGTCAATATACTATTCCACAAGATAATAATACATTTTTCTAGGTAATTTGATTTACATCCCAGGGCCAATTTTTAATTGCTAACTGCAGCCTTGATACTGACCCAAGGATCTGTAGGTGACCAAGTTCTAGAGAACAAGCTATGAAACAGGAGGAGGCCTTGATGTGTCTGATTCTAAGTACCATACTTGTCCTTCCCATTATGCAGGCAGCAAGCAAAGATAAAGGTCACATTTAGGATGAATCATAGAATAAAAAACATCATTGCAGCTGCTGGCACTTTTATCAATAAAACATTTAAGGGGTATTGGATGGTATGTGTGAGATGGTTATAGGGTTTCCTATAAAGTCTAAACCAGTGTTTCTCAACCTTTTTTCAGTCAAGGCACCCTTTAAAACTATGGATAATCTCAAGGCACCCTTTAAAACTATGGATAATCTCAAGACACCCTTTAAAACTATGGATAATCTCAAGACACCCTTTAAAATTCTGCACAATCTCAAGGCACCCCAATCTAAAATGTAAAAAACTTTTCTACACACATCCAGTACACCTAGCGTTAGAGGTGATTTATTCTTCCAAAGCAAATACAACTTTACGCACTGGTACTGACTAGTATTCCAATGTGTCTCTCTAATTTTCTCTCCCTCACTCTGCTAATGTGACCCCAGTGCTGACGGAGAGGGGAAAACAAGTATGAAGTGCATGCACCCGATGTCCTCCTTATTAACTAATCATGTCATTGGTTGTTAGGATGCAGGCAGCTAGAAGGTCATAAAAGTGCACAATGAAAACTTGTGGCTTTGTGTACTAAAAGGCAGGATTGATCCACCTGCTGGCTTGTATACAATTTTTGGGCATTTTGTCAATGCACCCCTGAAGAAGCCTGAAGACACCCCAGGGTGCCTGGGCACTCTGCTTGAGAAAATCTGATCTATACTAAACCTGAATTCTACTTGGTCTCCAAAACCGATTACAGCAGATTTTGTGCATAATTATACTGCTTTGTGAAGTTCCTGAGAAAAACATATACATCAAAGTTAAAAATTTTACCCTAAAATGGTATTGTACCCAAAAACAAAATTGTATTAAATTGCAGCTTATCAATTCTTAGATGTGGTGGCTGCTGCTTTTGTTCTTTTTTTTAGGCTTTTTCACATGGTGATCCAGCCAGTAAGTGTATTGTTTTTCAACAAAAAGTACTTTAACCACTAGCCTACAGGGCACTTATACCCCCTTCCCGCCCAGGCCAATATCCAGCTTTCAGCGCTGTCACATTTTGAATGACAATTGCATGGTCATGCAACACTGTACCCATATGAAATTTTTATCATTTTTTTTGGGACAGATAGAGCTTTCTTTTGGTGGTATTTAATCACCTCTGGGATTTTTATTTTTTCTTAAACAAACCAAAAACCACTGAAAATTTTGAAAAAAAATTGTTTTTTCTTAGTTTTTGTTATACAATTTTGTAAATAAGTGATTTTTCTCCTTCACTGATGTGCGCTAATGAGCCACTCATAGGCTGCACTGATGGACACTGATAGGTGGCACTGATGGGCACTTGTAAGGAGGCACTGGTAGGTTGCACTGATGGGCATTGACAGGCATCACTGATGGGCACTGATACATGACACTGATATATGGCACTGATAGGCGGCACTGTTAGGCAGCACTGACTGGCACTGATAGGTGGCATTGACTGGCACTGTTAGGCGGCACTCACTGGCACTGATAGGTGGCACTGATTAGCAGCACTGATTGACATTGATAGGTGGCACTGACTGGCACTGATGGGTGACATTGAAAGGCAGCTCAGATGGGCACTGATGGGCACTGGCACGAGGCACTGATGGGCTCTCACAGGTGGCACTGATGAACACTGACAGGTGGCACTTCTGGGGCCACACTGATCATCAGGGCACACTGATCATCAGTGCCCTGATGATCAGTGTACATGTCCCCTCCGTGGAAAGCCGATTACCGGCTCTCCTCTCGAGCTGTCAGCGTGACAGCTCGAGAGGAGAGAAATGCCGATAACCGGCATTTCCATGTTTACATGTGATCAGCTATGATTGGACACAGCTGATTACATGACCGAGCCGACATCTTTGGCTCTTTCCGTGATCCGAGGGACACAGCGCACCGGCGATCGCAGTGAGAATGGTAGGATGTCATATGACGTTCTATCAGAACGAGAGAACCACCTTGCGCCCGTCATTGTACTATAGGGCGGGCGGAAGGTGGTTAACCTCTTGCCGACCGCGCATAGCTGAATGACGGCTTCACCGCGGCCGGCCAGTTCTGAGTGGACGTGACGTCCTCCCAGAACGCGCTCTCCTGCGCGCCCCAGGGGGCGCGCACCCGGCGATCTCCGTGATCGCTGTGTCCTACGGACACAGCTGATCACGTGATGTGGTGAAAGGCCGATCCCACCGGCCTTTTACCACGTGATCAGCGGTGTCCAATGACACGCTGATCACAGGGAAATGCAAGTGCCGGTTCTCGGCTGCACTTTCCTCACGCTGTCAGATCGTGAGGAAAGTACTGCCGAGAACCGGCAGTTGTCAGAGCGGGGATCGGCACCGATCATCAGGGCACTGATGATCAGTGCCCTGATGATCGGTGCCCAGCAGTGACACCCGCAAGTTCCGCCCAGCAGTGCGCCCACTAGCCCCGCCCACCCGTTCCCAGCAGTGCCCCCACCTGTGCCCAGCAGTGCCCCCACCTGTGCCCAGCAGTGCACCCACCTGTGCCACTCTGCAGTGCCACCTACCTGTGCCCAGAAGTGCCACCTACCTGTGCCCAGCAGTGCCACCCACCTGTGCCCACCCACCTGTGCCCACCAGTGCCACCCACCTGTGCCCACCCACCAGTGCTGCCCACCAGTGCCACCCACCAGTGCAGCCCAGCAGTGCTGCCAGTCAGTGCCACCAGTCAGTGCCCAGGGGTTGTGCCAGTCAGTGCCGCCAGTCAGTGCCCAGAAGTGATGCCAGTCAGTGCCGTCTATCAGTGTCACCTATCAGTGCCGCCTATCAGTGCTGCATATCAGTGCCGCCTATCCGTGACCCCTAATTAGTGCTGTCTATCAGTGCCGCCTATCAGTGCCCTTTAGTGCTGCCTATCAGTGCCCATCAGTGCCGCCTATCAGTGCCCATCAGTGCCGCCTCATCAACGCAAATCAGTGAAGGAGAAAAAATACCTGTTTGAAAAATTTTATAAAAGAAACAAATAAACTTTTTTTTTTTTTTCAAATTTTTTGCACATTTTTTAATTTATAGCGCAAAAAGTAAAGCGCCCAGTGGCGATTAAATACCACCAAAAGAAAGCTCTATTTGTGAGAAAAAAATGATCAAAATTTCATATGGGTACAATGTTGCATGACCGCGCAATTGTCAATCAAAATGCGGCAGCGCTGAAAGCTGAAAATTGGCCTGGTAAGGAAGGGGGTATAAGTGCCTGGTAGGCAAGTGGTTAAAGCGATGAACGTTTAAATTTAAAAATAAATAACAAACATGTTATACTTACCTGCTCTATGCAATGGTCTTCTCAGGTCCCCTGCTCCGGGCTCCTCCCGCCCCCACCAAGAGTGCCCCCATAGCAATCACTTGTGCATGCTCGCTCTCAGGCCCCGCTCTGTATGTTCATAGACACACAGAGCTGGCCTCAGCCCTGTCCCCACTCCCTCCTGGCTGTGATTGAGAGCAGTAAGAGCCAATGGCTCCTGCTGCAATGTTTGAGCCAATGAGGAGGGAGAGTACTGGGAGAGCCTTGGTTTTCCAGATCGCTGGATCTGGCTCATGTGAGTATAAAGGGGGACTGGGGAGGGAGCTGCACACTGAAGTTTTTTACTTTAATGCAAAGAATGTATTAAGGTGCAAAAACCTTCAGAATTTAGAACCACTTTAACAGACCAAGCTGCCCAGACAAAGTGGCAGTTAGCGTGCTGAGACAAATCATTTAACACTGACAGGGGGTACTTACAACAATCAGCCTTTATTTATTTATGTAAACATTTTATCCCAGAAGGAAAAAAAACTGTTTTGCTGTAATGCATTAGCTGGAGTTTGGCTTTAACCAGTTCCTGACCGCGCAATAACCAAAAGACAGTTACAAGGCAGTCACCTAGTTCTGGGAAGACACCCATGAATGTCCTCCCAAAACCACACCCTCCATGTGCCAATCACAGCTGATCACAGTGCAAACAGGAAATGCCGGATATCGGTAGTCCTCTTCTGACAGTGCGTGAGGAGAGGAGAGTCGGTAAGCGGCATTCTCAGAGGGGACATCTACACTAATCAGTGCCCTGATGATTAGTGTAGCCCTATCAGTGCCCATCAGTGTGGCTACTAGTGCCCATCAGTGCTGGCTATCAGTGCCTCCTCAGTGCTGAATGTCAGTGCCCATCAGTAATGTCTGTCAGTGCCGCCCATCAGTGCTGCATATCGGTGTAGCCTGATCAGTGTCTCCTCATCAGTGCCCATCAGTGCAGCCTATCAGTGCCACCTATTAGTTCCCATCAGTGCAGCCTCATCAGTGCAGATCAATGAAGGAGAAAAATCACTAATTTATAAAACTTTATAACAGAAACTAAGAAAACTTTTTTTTCCACAATTTTTGGTCTTTTTCATTTGTTTAGCAAAAAATAAAAACCCCAGTGGTGATCAAATACCACCAAGAGAAAGCTCTATTTGTCTCATAAAAATTTAGTTTGGGCACAATGTTGCATGACTGCTCAATTGTCATTCAAAGTGCAACAGCGCTGAAAAGTGAAAATGGGCTTGGGCGGGAAGGGGGGAAAAGTACCCGGTAGGCAAGCTGGATCACCAGATGAAAATAAAAGTGAAAATAAAGTTTAGAAAAAAGAAAACTAATGAAGCTAACACACAAGGATTGTTAAACTGCAATATATGACATTTTTGTTTTTGGGTCTATTGCTGCTTTAATTCTTGAGTGCTAGATCTTTCATTCAGTACATCTCAGCAGTTTTAGATGTAGTAATCTGAATTCTATCATATCTTTCTTTAGAAACCATGGGGTGTTACTAAAACAGTAATATCACCTTGGGCTGGTTTCTCTTCAAAATTAGGTTCAGCAGAATTAAACGCAAAAATCCTTCAATTGAGAATTTGAAATGAACACAGGCTAGGTGAATATTACTCATGCAGTATAGCTACCAGAGTTTTCACAAGGTACTTCCACTATGACTACATGGACAGGTGCTTAAGGGTCCTTGCGCACAGGGCGGACCCATTTAGCGGATCCGCTTGCTCAGTGGAGAGCTCTCCGCTGATCCCCGCTGAGCAAGCGGATGACATGTCTGTGTCTGCTCCGCTGCTGCAGAGCGGGCACAGAGCAGCTCGCTCTCCTCAATGGGAAGAAGGATGAAAACGGATCGCCTGTCCGTTTCCATTCGACCTGCTTCAACGGACGGAAGGAGAATTGGATCTCCATCTGTCCCTTTTTGCAGAATGGATTGGATTGGATGTTGGTGGGTGTAAACGGACACATGTCCATTTACTCTCGCCGCTCCATAGAGGAGACTGGAGGTTCCGATCAGGTCCGCCTGAAAAAGGGCACGTGGACCCGATCAGAACTTTCATGTGAAAAAGGCCTAGCCTGTTATTGTCTTTAGGGACTTTTTTTAGCCATTCAAGCTCCCAGCTCTTCTGCTCCACTTAGAGCATGTTTAGACTTGCAATTGGAGGACATTAAAAGTAGACAGTTGAGCTGCATTTTTTAGCCCCCCCTCCTGATCTACAATGGCAATGGATGGGGTGCTCATATGCTGCTCTTGAGAAGCTTTTCTTTGTCCAACATATCGAGCTCCATTCAAGCAACAGAACCAAGAAAGCACAGCAAACGCCTGTCAACCACATGCAATGCAGGCAATTTTGGTGTGTTTGTGTGGCAATTATGGGGTTAAAACTGGCAATGATGAGGCATCACATCGACTCACCACCTGCCGAAAGTCTCTGAAAAGCAATCTGAACGCAGATTGCTTTTCAGAGGAGCGTCAGTTTAGATGCAAGTCTAAACCTGAAGTCTTACCATTTGGCTAGGTTTAGACCTGTGTTTGCGATGCTTCCTCATTCTCTGGATTCACTTTCGGCGGGCTTGGATGTCTGGTCATTTTTGCTATAGACATGAAGTGAAGCATCACAACCATGGCACGCGAACACCCTCAACTGCTTCATTTGCAACTTAAAGGGGGCATTTTGGGGGTGCTAAAAATGTGGCTTCATTGTGCGTTTTTTATACCCCCCCATCCCCAACCTCAAGTCTAAATGAGCCCTTTCAGTTGCATTTTCTTGGAAAGAAAATAAATGAAAAATTCAGCTCTGTGTCTGAGATTTGCTTCTAATGTAATGGGTTGAGGACGTGAAAAGTCTACTGTAATGATCCTGGTGCAAAAGTTATCAACAGGTATAGGGAGCCAATATAAATCCAAATATTAGTTGTTAGTACATACATCACACAACTTTACTTTGTAAGTAACAGTTAAAAAAAAAATGAATTTACGCTTAGTAACATGGTCAGAAAATATTTATACACAGATAATGAAATACAAAACACTTTCAATATACATAATCCAAGTGATGGATCTATCCTGTTTGAACCTCCTAGCATACTGGAAATCTTTATTTCCTCTAAAGCCCAACTCCGGACAGATAAAAAAATGGTACCTTGCAGGGAGGATGTACCTGCAGCATAGCTCCTTTTGTCTGGGGGAGAGGAGAAACAGATTACCTAATCCCAGCAAGTGGTGTTCCCCTGCGGTCCGGCGCTGAACTGTCCCTCAGCATCCTCATGTCCAGAGCAGAGCTGTGGACCCTAGTCTGTTGACATCAGGACCCTAGACCATGAGGGGTGCAGAAGCTGTTGGGCCAGCTTAGCTGCAGGGAGGAGCAGAAGATCGGGTAAGTATATCTCCTTTTTTTGTTTCCCTGGACATAAACAAGCAATGAACCCCTGGAGTACAGGTACATCCCCACTGCAAGCGACCATTTTTTATTTGTTCGAAGTTGCACTTTAGGTCTACACACATTTTCATGCAGCAATTGCATGTAACAATAACTGGGCTAACCAATATCTGTATACCGTGCAGGATATAATCATTTTAGCAAGTCTATGTCCCTAGTAGCAAATCAGAACCAATAAAACTCAGTTACTAAGATGCAAAGTAATGCCTTTTTTTTAGGGGGGGGGTCGCTTTTTTTGGAGACCAAGTAGAATTCAGGTTTAGTTTAGATCAGATTTTCTCAACCAGAGTGCCCAGGCACCCTGGGGTGCCTTCAGGCTTCTTCAGGGGTGCTTTGGCAAAATGCCCAAAAATTGTATACAAGCCAGCAGGTGGATCAATCCTGCCTTTTAGTACACAAAGCCACAAGTTTTCATTGTGCTCTTTTATGACCTTCTAGCTGCCTGCAGCGTAACAACCAATGACATGTTTTTCAGAGCAAAGATTTATACCAGGCACTTTTAAAACTGAACTTTAGCCATAAAAAAAAAAACAAAAAAAAACCAGAAAACCTTCTAAAGCTTTGGTGACCTTACTTTAGGTCTTTATCGATTCATATTTGATGACATCACCTGGGTGAACCTGTATTTGTTTATAACAGCTGTCATATGCCATACCTGTCAACTGGCAGAAGCACAGTGACAGATAGATGTGCAGGAACAATTGGCGGCTATCAGGGTTTTTTTTGTCTTTCGGTGGGGCATTGTGCATCATGATTGACGTGGATCTACATCACTTGACAACATGATTGACAGTGGATTTACATTATGGGACATTTTTTTTAACCACTTGCCCTCCAGAGGATTTACCCCCCTTCCTGACCAGGCCATTTTTTGCATTACGGTGTTGAGTTACTTTAACTGACAATTGTGTGGTCATGCAACGCTGCACCCAAATTAAATTAATTCCCTTTTTTTCCCATGAATTGAGCTTTCTGTCATTGGTATTTGATCACCTGTGCGTTTTTTTTTTTGCGATATATAAAAAAAAAAAGACCGACAATTTTGAGAAAAAAAACATTATGTTTTACTTTTTGCTATTAAACATGTCCAGTAAAAAAAATCTAATTTTCGTCATACATTTAGGTCAAAATATATTCTGCGACATGTCTTTGCTAAAAAAAAATCCCAATATGTGTAAATTAATTGGTTTACATGAAAGTTGTAGCGTTTCCAAATGGCGGTATATATACTGGGATTTTTTTTTATTTTTACTAGTAATGGTGGCGATCAGTGACTTATAGCGGGACTGCTGTGGGCATTCTGACACTGGGGGGAACTGACTTGGTGTTACTGACATCCCCAGTGACACCAATACAGTGATCAATGCTAAAAAAAGGCACTGACACTGTGCTAAAGGCACTGGGCAGGAAGGGGTTAACATGTTTTGTGTTTTACTAGGGGGCGGCGGTGTCCATGTGCTTCACTGTAAGCACACTGCTTTGGATGGCTGTGCACAGCCATCCAAAGCAACATGCACGAGCTGACTGGGAGGAGAACTGTTTTGTTTACATACAGTTCTCCTCCCTGTCAGAGATCCTTGGAAATCATTGGGCGCCGGCCGCGCGCCCCCTACTTGGAAATGCGAAATCACATGTGGGGAAAAGGCCCTTGTGTTCATCAACATTGGAACAAAGAGCTTTGCCTTTTTTTTTTTTTTTAATTGCATGGGGCCCGCTAAAATTCATACTTGATCTGAAGTTCCTGGTACAAATTAGGAATGGGAACCCCATGCTGTTTTTTTTTTGTGTGTGTGTGTGTGTGTGTGGGTGTCTCCATTAACATCTATATCAGATCCTCATCTAGGAGAAGAGTCTGATAAAAACAAAGGGAATCCCCATTCATTTTGATTGTAAACAGAATAAAGCAGCCAGGAGCTCTCATTTTATTGGTAATTTAAACAATTTTTTTCTTTGCAATTGTCAGTGTTACAGTGGTAGGTTATATCCATCCCATAGATGCACAGCTTCGCAAGGCAGGGTCAGGTCATCCCCCAGGTATGTTATTAAATGCAATTTTGCATTTTATTGTTTCACTTTAAGCAATATTAAAGTGTTACTAAACCCAGGAATCTGCATTCACTATATCTGGTCTTCCACAGTACACAGAACATGGAAATGCAATTATTTTAGTAAATATAAACTGCTAAATACCTTTTCTTATCAGCAGTTAGAGCAGTTTTGTGACTTCTATTAGTGTCCAGCAGAGCACAGGTTAGGGCATGTAGGAAGAGTTTTCATTCTTCCCTGATTGTCCTATGAGGCTGCAGGACCCCTGACCCTCTGTCTGCGCAGCACTAATCGGCCCTGTGCTGATCACATGCATTCTCCTAAGAAAAAAGAAAACTCTCTAGTGATACACACCAAACTGAGCATGTTGCGCTTGTCCCTAAAGCTCTGTTCTATCAGCAGATGGATTGGAGACAGTAGAAGAAGGGGAGGATCAGAAAAGACAGGGTCAAACATCCTTTCTGCTCAATGCAGAGGATTAACCCCTTAGGTTCCACAGTGTGTATAACAAGCATGCTTTACTGTATATGCAGACTGATTTTACTGTTGTAAGTTTAGTAACACTTTACAATTGCTGATAACCCCACCAAACAGAATATTTTTTGTTCACTTTGTTACTGAGGCAGTGGCCAGCCCCCAACACCATTTGTTTGACAATCCCCAGCATTTTGTCCTAGAAAATGACCTTTAATGATTTTTAACATTCGTCTTCCATTGACTTCAGGAAGGATTGGATTCAGCACTCAAACCTTAGTCATGTTCATAGAACCCTGCTTTAAATGAACCAAGCCATAGATTTTTTGATGGTTACATTTCAGCTTTTAATTCAATTACTGTTGATTGACCCACTATTGGAAGTCTTTCCCCAGAATCCATGACTCTTTCAGTAAATTAATACCTTCTAATGTTACCTTCCCTCCTGCTACTTTGAAGAGACAAATTTCCCCACTTTATAAGCTGTGATGTCATTTGGCATGATGTAAAAAGATGGCTGCACAGACACATAGGGGTCTATTTAAAAATGTCTTCACATACTGTATGATTTACAGAACTTTCATCCACAATTCACACATTATTCCAGCTAAAAAAAAAAAGAAAAATGTGTGAATCCTGGGCGAAAACTGTGTGACTCCTATGTGAAAAAAATGTATACATAGACCCCATAGTTAGTAGTAATGTGTCAATAGCACTGCTCCATCAAGATGAATGGCTTTTATTAAATATGTATCAGAGTAACAGGCAAACACAAGGTTTTAAGGTTTCACAGGAGTCTCCCTTCAACAAGGCAGCAGTGATCAGGCCAACTTTAAAGTGTTACTAAACCCACAACAGTAAAATCAATCTGTATATGTAGTAAAGTATGCTTGTTATACTCACTGTGGAACCTAAGGGGTTAATCCTCTGCATTATGTAAAAAGACCGTTTTAGCCTGTCTTCTCTGCCCCTTCTCTTGTTCAAATGTCCATGTCCATCTCCTGATAAGATAGACTGAACCCGTAGCCATTCTGCACATGCTCAATTTAGTGTGTATTTCTAGAGAGGTTTTTTTTTATCTTGGGAGAGTGCACAGCACTCAGCACAGGGCCAATCAGCACTGTCCAGACAGAGGTCAGGGGTTTTGCATCCTCCTAGGGCAGAAATAAAACTCCTACAAGCTTTAACCAGTGCTCTACTGAACACTGATAGAAGTCACAAGACTGCTCTAAGACTAGGTTCACACCTATGCAGGTTGTGTTTGAGACGTTTCTGCATTGTGTTTTGCAGCTGCGATTTTGCTGAATTTATGATGTGGGTTCTTTTTTCATTTTTTTTTATTCTTGTTGCTAGATTAGATTTAAAACGCGAAATGCAGCAAAATCGCACTACATGCTTTTTTGCAGTGTTTCCATTGAAGTCTATAGAACCAAAAACACAATTTTTTGTGTTCAAAAAAGTCCCTGACCCCTTCCAAAAAATGCACCAGGTGAAAACGCAGAGATGTGAACATGTCCCATAGGAAATCATAATAAATAGACTGTACTGGGTTTCTGCAAAATGATGCAGAAAACGCTTAGGTGTGAACCTAGGGTAACTGCTGATGAGAAAAAGGTATTAAGCAGTTTATATTTACTAAAATAATTGCACTTCCATGTTCTGTGTACTGTGGGAGACCAGATAGAGTGAATGCAGGGTCCTGGGTTTAGTAACACATTAATGAAGATTGAAAAAAAATCTATTTGTATGTATTAAGGAGTGCCACTGCCAGGGGCAGACTGACCATTTGGAAACTTGGACGCTGCCTAAGGGCCCCATGTCAGTAGGGGGCCCCATGAGATGCCCCTGGTACCTTTTTCATAGGCTTTTTTGAGTTTGGGCAAGGACACAGGGGCCCTATCATCCCCTATTGCCCAGGGGCCCCATGAGTTGTCAGTCCGCCCCTGGCCACTGCACATATATACCTTAGGAGAATTGGACACCAATCTTTCTGATGCTTCAACACCCTATGTATGTGTACATACAATATATACATTCGGTGGTATCTATCTCTCTGCGATTTTCTGGGTGAGCGCTTTGGGTACCATGTCCCAGCACCCTATAGCAGTCACAGTCACAGGCTGTAAGGTGCCTCTATAAGATACATAAGGCAATGAAAGACTGCAAAGAGATGAATATATAGATGTGAACATTCAAAAAATAATACATTATTGTGGTGCCAAATACTAGATATAAAATACAAAATAATGAAGAATAAATTGGTGTTTAATTAATATTTTTATGGAAATAGGATTAATATATGGTTATTGATTATATTGTTTGATGAATACAGAAGTTCACCAATGGGTTGTCCACACACAGATAACCAATATCCAGCAATTATATTGGGTTCACTTGGGTGAACTCTTGTTCCTTTTTTGCACAGCGCCTACATATTCATTATTAGTTCTCATGAATATATATATAACTACATTGGATGCAGCAATGGCAATCTTGCTCTACAAAGTTCAATTCTCTGTAAATGACCATAACTATTGCATTGATGACAAGGTACTTAATAAAAAAATCGCTATGTATGTAACACAATAAAGCGGTTGTTGAAGGTTAATATTCCAGTGATGTGAACATCAAAAAAAACATGCAGAAAACTTTAATATCCTATTAGAAATTATTGTAATTTACTATGTCATACACAGGAAACTACTTCATTAATACTTTGCATGATACTTTTAATAATTATACTTTGCATCCTGTTTAAGTCAGTAATGAAGTAAATTGTTTAGAATAAATGAAGAATGAGGATATAAAGTAATTTTCTTACACTATATATATCGGACTATAAATGAACAGGTATTTCTAATCAATGGACATACAGCACCTAAGATATGCAGAACAACTTTATGCATTGAAACGCATTTAGTTCCGAATTTATGTGCAGCTTAAACCATGAGCTGGGAGGAGACGAATTTATTTATTCCTGTTTATCTCTCAGGCTTTGTAACTAAAGACTGCATAACCCGCAGCCTCTCTGCACTTAGCCTCGCTGCAACTGTACTTGAAATTCAGGAACCCTGCTAGGATAATCTGAGATTATTCATGGTGTCTAAACATTATCCACATTTGTGACAATATCCATTCTAGTTTTTTCTGTATCCATCTATGTATTAGGTATCGCTCAGCTGTGTGCTAGAGAAATATAGTGATGCTTCACTGTGCCAGTATGGATGGAACATTTAAAACACCACAAACAGAAAATTTTCTTCATTTTCTAATAATAAAGCCTGCAGCTTTATGTTCATACTGACATTTTAATTTTTCATTTGCATCAGTTAGAATCTACAGAGAGGTAATGCTACCTATAGAAAACATTTGATCTAGCCAGTTTGAGGGACATCTGTATGTCTTTAGGCCTTCACTGACTGCGGCACAGATAGCCTGCCTGAGCCTTCTTGGGGGGAGGTTGTTGATCAGCAAGGTTTGATTTTTTTTTTTTCTGTACTCGAAAAAGGAAAAACCGGAGATAGCTGTAGGGTGCACCCCTTACCTCTCCATAGGCTCAAACCTGCACGTGTGGTGTGCCCAGTGCAAACTTGTATGTCTGTACAATGTTCTTTCATTAAAAAGATTGTTTCTCAGCCAGATAGTGCACGAACCAGCTTCCTGAGGTCGTTAATGCCTGTAGGAAACTTAAAACTTTCATAATGAAACAGCAACCTAAACTGACAGGTACACTGTTCAATACATTACACACCACACAGGTCATGCAGACCATCATTAAGGTGTTATTGACCAGCCTCGCTGTCATCCTTTGCAGTTATTGATGAACCCCTGTGATTCTGATCATCGTTAACCTTGTTACTAGCTGGAGCTGACAAATCACACTGGGGGCACTTTTGAACAGCACTAACTCATATTAAACTCATTGAGGATTAAACAGAAGGAGGCCACACTCTGAGAAATAGTTGAACTAAGATAATGGATTCTTGGCTTAGATGCTGTAATTTTATCCATTTAATAAGTTATTAAGAAAGAGATGTGTCGTAAGTACAAATCTGTAGCAAAACACAAAGGGGTTGATTTCCTAAAACTGGAGAGTGCAAAATCTGGGGTATCTGTACACGGTAGCCAATCAGCTTCTAACTACAGTTTGTTCAATTAAGCTCTGATAATAAAACCTGGATGCTGATTGGTTTCTGTGAAGAGCTGCACAGATTTTGCACTCTCCAATTTTAGTAAATCAACCTCTAAGTCCATGGAAAAGACAAGAAGCAATGTGTAGAATAATGTAGAAACCAATCAGCGTCAATCTGTCACTGACTGCTGTCATCTCACAGATCACAAAGTCATTAGGTGCCGTGCATAATGGTTTACCAAAGTTTTCCAGAACTAGTTTGATAAACTGAGATTTGAATTTATTTCTACCCTTTAATGGTATTACGTTTGCACATAAGAAGTGTTCCTTTGTCAGAAACAGCAATGTGCGTGGAAATGGAACGGTTAAATTGTCAAAAACTTTAGAGTACTGTCCGTGATACTTTTTTTGTTTGCACTAACAAACAATTTTGAGGACAAGCTTTCGGGGAGTGTCCCCTTCTTCAGGTCCAAGCAGTACTGATCACAAAGGTATAGCAGAATGTTAGAAGAGATGTAGGGGATGGAAAAAAAAAAAGAAAAAAAAAAAAGAAGAGAACAGAGATAAGACAGCAAAAGCAAAGTCTGGGGGGTTCAAAAACTTTAAAAACTATTGTAGGAATGACAACTGCTCTGTATGAAAGCAATACAACTCTACGGGATAAATACTGAAAGATGTGATCAGGACTTTAAGCATCATACAAACCCCAAGACTACAGATGACACATAACAGATAAAATGATGTGTAGTTGTGGCCTATACTATGCAGCATCACATGGTGTGTTGGGATGTATGCCATTTTTGGTATATGTTTGTGTATGCAAAATGTGAATGCAAGCACATCAGTGAATCAGTTGTGCAGCCGATATGTAAAAACACAGCCGCACATCTGTACACGGTACGTACAGGCCAGAAATCAGCTTGCACCCAGCGTGTACATGTATGATGAGACAGAGCTTGCGTCCAATAGTGAACATAGACCCCCCAAGTGGCACTCACGCTGTTGCTGAGATTCTGAAGCGCAACGTTCATCCTGGTGATGATGGAGCAGCCTCTACAAGAGCCAAGCCAGGGAATCCAGAGCCATGCGCAGGAGCCAAGGGATACAGCACCCGCTGCCCATCCCTGGATCACCCTACAGATCCTAGCCAGCCTTGGCAAACTGCAGGGAGATAAGGCCTGAGAGAGGGGGAGGGAGAGGCAGGGCGAAGGAGGGAGGGAGTGAAGCTGGGGCTGCTAACTGGGAACGCTCTAGTTACCATGACAAAACCCTATTGTATCCTTCAACAGGAAGGACAGGAGAGCATCAGATGTTACAGGGAGGGAGGGAGAGAAAGAAAACAGACTATGGGTAATTTGTAAAGAGGAAAGAAAGTGCCGTTATACGTACTGAAATGGTGGGAGGCAGATGACGAAAAAGGCACCATGATAACAAGAAAACATACGTCAGATAAAAGATAGAATGTGATGATGTTATGATCTGTCAAACATTGTGAATGGAGATACTCTGGATCTGGTCTTACGCTTGTGTCTGAATAAAGGTGATGCAGACATCTTCATCTAGGGTTATCATGAGCAGGGGCGGACTGACCATTTGGAAACTCGGGCACTGCGCGAGGGCCCGGGGTCAGTAGGGGGCCCCATGAGATGCCCCTGGTACCCTTTTCATAGGCTTTCTTGAGTTTGGGCAAGGACACAGGGGCCCCATGATCTCCAATTGCCCTGGGGCCCCATGAGTTGTCAGTCCGCCCCTGATCATGACCTGTCCTGTGTGCTCTGATATATAATGTAGGCTCATAGATCTCTTATGGCTGCAACCATGTCGCTAAAACAGGTCAATTGATCATTTCATTAGAAACTGTCAGTCCCACTGGAGAATCCTTTATCACTTCCATGTGCAGTAAATGTTGGGTGAGCATAGCATTTAACCACTTCCCCTCCAGAGGATTTACCCCCCTTCCTGACCAGGCCATTGTTTGTGATATGGCGCTGCGTTACTTTAACTGACAACTGCGTGGTCATGCAGCGCTGCAACCAAATGAAATTTACTTTCTTTTTTCTCCACGAATAGAGCTTTCTTTTGCTGGTATTCGTTCGCCTGTGCGTTTTTTATTTTTTGCGCTGTAAACAAAAAAAGACAATTTTGAAATAAATATATATATTTTTGACTTTTTGCTTTTTAAACATGTCCAGAAAAAAGACAGAAGATTTACCCCCCTCCCCTTCCTGACCAGGCCATTTTGTGTGATACGGCGCTGCATTATTTAAACTGACAACTGCGCAGTCATGCAACGCTGCGCCCAAATTAAATTTTCTTCCTTTTTTCCCCATGAATAGAGCTTTCTTTTGGTGGAATTCCATCGCCTGTGCGTTTTTATTTTTTGCGCTGTAAACAAAAAAAGACAATTTTGAAAAAAATATATATTTTTGACTTTTTGCTTTTTAAACATGTCCAGTAAAAAAGACAGAAGATTTACCCCTCTTCCTGACCTGGCCATTTTTTGCAGCACAGTGCTGCGTTACTTTAACTGACAATTGCATGGTCATGCAATGCTTTACATAAATAAAATGTATGTCATTTTTTTTCCCACAAATAGAGCTTTTTTTATGGTGGTATTCGATCGCCTGTGTGTTTTTTAATTTTTTGCTCTATAAACAAAAAAAGACAATTTTGAAAAAAAAAACTATATTTTTGACTTTTTGCTTTTAAACATGTCCAGTAAAAAAGTTAAAAAAAAATCTAATTTTGTCATAAACTTAGGCCAAAATATATTCTGCTACATGTCTTTGCTAAAAAAAAATCCCAATATGTGTAAATTAATTGGCTTATGTGAAAGTTATAGCATTTACAAATGGCGGTATATATGCTGGAATTTATAAAAAAAAAATTTTCCTAGTAATGGCGGTGATCAGCGACTTATAGCAGGACTGCGGCGGACATTCTTACACTGGGGGGAACTGACTTGGTGTCACTGACATCCCCAGTGACACCAATAGAGTGATCAGTGCTAATAAAAAGCACTGACACTGTATTAATGGCACTGCGCAGGAAGGGGGTAACATGTGGGGCGATCAAAAGGTTAACAGTGTGCTGTTTTGCTATGTGGGCTGTGTGTGTGTCAATGAAAGCACACTGCTTTGCTATGTACTTTGGAGGATGGAAATCAAGAGAGCTTCACCACCTTCACTAAACTCTGGGGAAAATTAGCGCAACTGCACTTGCAAAATACACAGTCTATTTGCTTTTAGTAAATCCTCCCCCTTAGCATCCAATACTCAATGGTAGTTGCAATTGTTTCAATAGAATAAGTTGCATAATGTGACACAATGACTCCATGTTTGAATGTCTTAATCATATGTGTTCTGTCAAAAAAATGTTAGTTTTTTTTGTCACATGTTCCTAAAATGAAGAGTGCACATTGACTGACATTTCTTTTATTTATTACAGGTACTTAAATAGTGCCATCAATTTACGCAGCACTTTACATACATATATTGTACATTCACATCAGTTCATAAAGTGGTTCTAAAGGCTCAAGGTTTTTTCCTTCATGCATTCTATGTAAAAAAACCTTCTCTGTGCAGCATCCCCCCAAACCCCCCCAATACTCACCTAAGCCCCCTTCTCGATCCAGCGATGTGCACTGGAGTCTCGGCCATCCTCTTCTCATTGGCTGAGACAGAAGCAGGAGCCATCAGCTCCCATTGCTGCCAATCACAGCCAATGAGCCAATGAGAAGAGAAATGGGGCAGGGCTGAGCCGCAGCCTTGTGTGTGAGTCAACACACAGAGCAGCGTGTGCCCCCATAGCAAGCAAGGAGGGAGGGGCCAGGAGCGCCAGCAGGGGACCCCAGAAGAGGAGGATCTGGACTGCTCTATGCAAAACCACTGCACTGAGCAGGTAAGTATACGTTTGTATACCTGCACTGAGCAGGAGTATGGGAGGAAACCAGAGTACCCAGAGGAAACCCATGCAGGCACAGGGAGAACAAGCAAACTCCAGACAGGTGGTGCTGTGCATGGGATTCGAAGCAACGTCCCTAGTACTGCCAGGCAGAAGTGCTAACCATTTAGCCACTGTGCTGCTACAATACTTAGTTATATAGAAATAGAGACCCATGCAGGATCAGTTACCATATGCATGAAATTAAAGGCTAACTCTAATATTGTGGGAAAAAATATAGCAAAGAAATAAAAATATTATATATATATATAGTGTATGCAATTGCTCCACAAACCATATTGTAATTGAATGTTATTAAAAAATGACCTTCCCTTTTCAATCTGCAGCGCTGTCATTTTCTGTAAAATTCAATGCATTATGGTAACTTAGCAGCATTCTTTTCACTGTTGGCGTACAGCACACCCACCAGAAATGTAATATGCTGCTTGAGCAATTGGCTTACTGATTTTCCCACAACTTTGCACTAAGATACAAGTCAGATTTTAGGCATCCTGTGCAACAAGAATGTCATTTTTGGTGAGATACTCCTAAAGGGTTACTCATTTCTAAAGGGTTGCTGACAATGCAACTTTCTTCATTATAACACTGCATGTGTATCAGCTGATTGATACTAAAAAAGTCACTCCGAAGGGGAGGGGTATGAGCATGGCGCTCCTCAGTGGCAGAGGAATCATGCGATTGGTCAGGTGACAGGGAGGAGAATATGAGAGTCTGGAACTGAACACCAGAGAGAGCAGCATGGACCCGCTCTGTCCCATTCCTAAACAGGCCATTGGCTTGGCCCCTGAGCAGTGCAGTAGATCCTCTACCGGGAAAGCAGAGCATTGAGCGGTGACGGCGGCAGAGTGGCATGGGGGGAGATCGTTAAGGAGCCGGTCACAGGACCTGAGGAGGAGACTGACGGCCCTGGGAGCCCCTTCACACAAAAGATGATCCAGCAACAGACGAACAGTCAGTGTGAATAATATACAGGAATGGGTGAGTGGCCACGGGAGGCGGTAAATCCCCAAAGCTGAATATTTGTTTACCTGCATGCTACAGCAGAGGCTGGGGGCACCGAGGACACAATACTAAACATTTTTTAGGATGTATAATGGAACAAGACAGGGATGTCCCCTGTCCCCGTTGCTGTTTGTTATCTCCATGGAACCACTATTAGCAACTGTTAGAAATAGTGTAGATGTCAGGGAGATGTGGATAGGGAACAATGAATATAAAGTAGCAGCGTATGCAGATGATTTGCTGTTTTATATTAAAAACCCCAGATTAACATTACCGAACCTAATGAGAAAATTAAAAGAATATGGGGAGCTATCTTGAAAATTAATCCCTTGAAAAGTGAGATATTAAACATAAACGTTTCAAAGGCTGAGAAACAAATTCTACAAAAAGAGTTCCCCTTTAAATGGAAAGAAAAAGAATTAAAGTATTTGGGAATAATATTAACATTGCATATAAAAAATCTGCATCAGGCAAACTATATCCCACTAATAAATGAGTTAAAAGATGAACTGAGGAAAGCTTCTACGGAGAAGCTGTCTTGAATAGGTCGGATAAATATAATTAAGATAATTATAGTACCAAAAGTGTTATATAAATTTAATATGCTTCCAATACACCTTTCTTCAGGTTTCTGTGCAGCAATAAAAAAAGGGGGATTAAATCTTACTAACATCGAGGAAGTCTCCAAGATCCTCTCTGATGCCCGCCTCACCACCTGCCCCCTCGACCCTATCCCCTCACAACTCCTACAACCTCCCTCCCCCTCCATCCTACGCTCCCTCACCCACATCTTTAATCTCTCCTCCAGCTCTTTCCCCTCCCCTCTGAAACATGCACACATCACCCCCATACTTAAAAAGCCCTCCCTGGACCCCAATGATCCAAACAACCTCAGACCCTTCTCCCTGCTCCCATTTACATCCAAACTCCTCGAGTGCCTAGTCTACACCCACCTATGCTCTCACCTCAACGACAACAACCTCCTCGACCCCCTACAGTCCGGCTTCCGTTCCCTACACTCCACCGAAACTGCCTTACTCAAACTCTCCAACGACCTGCTAACCGCCAAAGCTAATGGCCACTATTCAGTGCTCCTACTCCTTGACCTCTCTGCGGCCTTCGACACAGTTGACCACCCCCTCCTCCTCAAAAAACTACACTCCCTTGGCCTCAGAGATTCTGCTCTCTCCTGGCTCTCATCCTACCTGTCACAACGCTCTTTCAGCGTAACCTATAATGCTACCACCTCCCCCTCACTCCCCATCTCTGTTGGGGTCCCTCAAGGCTCCGTCCTCGGGCCCCTTCTCTTCTCCATCTACACCTCCTCCCTTGGCCAACTCATACACTCTCACGGCTTCAACTACCACCTATATGCCGGCGACACACAAATCTATCTCTCAACCCCCCACCTCACCCCCTCAATCTCTGCCCGAATCAAACACCTACTGAGCGACATATCAGACTGGATGTCGCTCCACTTCCTTAAACTGAACCTCTCCAAAACCGAGTTTCTTGTCTTCCCCCCAGCCCGGACACCACCCCCCATTGACTTCTCCATCATGTCCAACAACGCCACCATCAAACCCGCCCCACAGGCCAGAGTACTTGGTGTCATTCTGGACTCCAACCTATCCTTCCAGCCCCAAGTCCAATCTTTAACAAACTTGTGCAGACTCCACCTCCGCAACATCGCCAAAAGCCGCACGTTCCTAACCCCAGAAACCACTAAACAGCTCATCCACTCCCTCATCATATCACGACTCGATTACTGCAACTCCCTTCTTACTGGCCTACCTCGCCGCTGGCTATCCCCGCTTCAGTCGATCCTGAATACGGCAGCCAGACTCATTCACCTTTCCAACCGCTCCATCTCTGCCACCCCCCTCTGCCAATCCCTCCACTGGCTTCCGATTGCGCAACGGATCAAATTCAAAATCCTAACAGTGACGTACAAAGCCGTCCACCACACTGCTCCGAACTACATCACTGACCTAATATCAAGTACCACCCAGCATGCACACTCCGCTCCTCACAAGACCTCCTTCTCTCTAGTTCCCTGGTCTCCTCCTCCCATGCCCGCCTCCAGGACTTCTCCAGGGTGTCACCCATCCTCTGGAACTCCCTGCCCCAACCCATCAGATTATCACCTACTCTCCTCTCCTTTAGGCGTACCCTGAAAACCCATCTCTTTAGGGAAGCCTACCCCACCCCCTGCTAACTTGCCGACCTCCTCCACTCTTCCTACCACTCCATCCCCCACAGCTATCTCCTCATGTGCCACCATCCCCTCCCTCCTAGATTGTAAGCTTGAAAGAGCAGGGCCCTCAATCCCCTCATGTTTTGCTTTGTATTGGTATTGTTCTGTCACATGTTCTGTCCCCCTTTGTAATGTACAGCGCTGAGCGAACTATTGGCGCTTTATAAATACTGTATAATAATAACCTAACGGCCATCCTCCCTCATTCCTCCCACCACTTCATCCCCCTCAGCCACTTCCTACTGTACCTTTTACCCCCTCCCTCCTAGATTGTAAGCTCGTAAGAGTAGGGCCCTCTTACCCCTCGTACATTGTTTGTTGTTGTTGTACTGTGCCATGTATTGTCCCCCCTATTGTACAGCGCTGAGCAAACCCTTTGGCGCTATATAAACTCGTAGTAATAATAATAATAATAATAATAATAATAATATGCCAGATTCTAGGAGATATTATAAATCGGTGCTATTATCACAAATTGTAGACTGGCTACACAATATAAACGGGAGAAGCTGGGTAAGAATGGAAAGTGCACTTAGTAATGCACCATTAGAAAAGTTCATTTGGATACCACAGGAATTTTGTATTTGGGACGAGGACACATGCAATTTAACACAGAATGTATATAGGATTTGGGATAAAATACATAAGGAGAAGGATTGGAAATTTAAATTACTGTCAATTCCGTTGGTGGGAACTAGGTTCCCCCACCCCGGGAATGACAATTTTTCAGGGAAATGGATAATGGATAAAAACGAGTTGAAGAATAAGAAGGAACTATTTTCTAAACTGAATGAGTGGCGGTATTGCCAAATAAGACATTTTGTTGCAAAGCTCCCACAACCACTAAGGAATGAGGATGAAATGTATCCATTAGAGCAACTGTTGAGTATAAACAGAATACAGAAACATACTACCTCAAGGATATACAGAATACTTACTGGAATAGAGGGACCAGCATCCCAAAATTTTTTGGAGAAGTGGGAAATGGAGCTTAGAACAAAATTCAATGAGCAACAAAAAAATAAAATGTTTAGTTTAACACATGGGGCGGTGAATATGAATATAGTTGAAATGAATTATAAGTGCCTAGTAAGATGGTATATTACACCCGATGTGAAGCATATATTAAGGCCAGAAGTTTCATCCCAGTATTGGAGGGGATGCAGGAGTAAGGGTACAATGGAACATATCTGGTGGGATTGTCCCAAAATACAGGAGTTCTGGAGGGTGATAATGCAATATATACAAGAGAACCAGAATATTAGTATATCGATAGACCCGTGGGCTTGCTTATTTTATAAATCAGAGCTTTCGGTGAAGCAATATAAAAATTTTGTTTCATCTTTTAAATGCAGCTAAAAGCCTTATCCAGAAATATTGTCAAACATCAGAAGCCCAAAAATAAAAGATTGGATGGATAGGGTGGAGTACATATATAGAATGGAAGAATTATATCATATAGACGAGGATAAAACAGAACAATTTAAGAAGATCTGGGAGGGATGATACAATTTCAAAAAATCTAAAAGATTTCTAGAAGCGGTTGGAGGATAAGGGGAAAAAGAAAATAAACAAGAATTTGGAAATTAAAGAAAAGATAGAGGAAAAAAAAGGAGGGGAAATAGTGAGATAGATTAACAAAAGAAGAACAAGAAGTAAATGGCAAGATTAAAAAGACAAAGGGAAGGGGCGGGAGAGTAAACATGGGGAGGGGGACTGTAATTAAATATGGATTTTTATATTGTATGTTGTTGGTCTAAAATGGATATGTATTAAAAAAAAATTCAATACAAATAATAAAAAACAAAAGTCATTTCAGATTCCCAACAAACTGCTTTTTCATCAGAGCAGAAGCGGGTAGGAATCTGCAACAAATTTGTTAACATACCTGCAATGTACATTAATCAGTCAGAGGGGGTTGTTGTTTTTTCAACAAAAGTGGGGTACTCTTTAAAGCTGAACTCCAGGTATATTAATTAAATACCTACATTGGTCCAGCTCAGACTAGGGGTGGACTAACCATTTGGAAACTCAGGCACTGCCTGAGGGCCCGGGGTCAGTAGGGGGCCCCATGAGATGCCCCTGGTACCTTTTGCATAGGCTTTTTTGACTTTGGGCAAGGACACAGGGGCCCCATGATCCCCTATTGCCCGGGGGCCCCATGAGTTGTCAGTCCGCCCCTGGCTCATACAAACATAAGTATACTTTACTCATACCTGAGATACCCCTGTGAAATCTGCCAATTACTGTAGTAGTTGGCGCTGCTACAGTGATTGCAGAAATCTTCCAGGTCCTGCGCTGAATTGTGATTTTACCACACCTCCTCTCCTCCTCATCCAATCAGGTAATGCCTTATATTCATTGAAAACAATACGAGGCATCCTGTGAATGACCGTGGTGCCGAGAGAGTGACCACCTGTGTATAGTGTGCAGAGGGGAAGCTGCTTGAGCAGGACTTGGAAGATCATGCTGATTACTGTAGAGGTGCTGACTACTACAGTGATTGTCAGCTTCCACAACAGTTCCTCAGGTATAAGATATGTGTACTTACACTGGTCGAAGCTGAACCAATAAAAGGATGCAATTAAGATCATACTTGGAGTTCAGCTTCAATCAATCACCTGGCATGTAGACAATCCACCTAAGCTTCTCCCTCACGCGTTTCACTCAAAAGGAGCTTAAGAGATGCTTATTCCATTGCTCTGACTGCTATAACCTGATTAAAACTAAAAATTCACACAATTTTGTTCTATGACTTTTACATTTTGTCACGCCAAGCCTCAAAATGGAGTTAAATCAATTATTCCTAATGAATGCAAACATAAGATAACCCAAGATAAAATTGTGAAGACATAAGTGGGATGAGTGCCTGAGCTGTGAAAATGTATGAATTAATTTGTGAATAAAAGCTAGAAAAGAAAAAAAAGGATGCTGTGAGATAATAGCCCTGACAATGAGCTTCTGTCCTCTGTATGCAGCACACACTTGTTATTCCAAAATACATCACTGAAATGAATATTTTTCAAGTGAATCAGTTAGTATAGTAGTGACACTTGACTTCTAACAATAAAGATAACTCTTACTGAGAGAAGTTTTAGGCTGCTGTTACCGACTTCCTCTTCTGAAAATGTTATTTGCCTGGCTGTAATGCTGGTCTGATCACTTCAATGATTTCTGAGGCACAGATATGAAACAACTAACTATACTGATGATCAGTTTGACTTTAATTTCTGCACTCTTGTTCTCAGTCAGTGACTGAGAAAGTATGGAAGCCAGAGACAACCAGGTAACCAGCATTTTAGAAGGATATCAGCAATGGTATTCTCTGTATTTCTCTTAGTACAGGTTTCTTCTGACTATTTTCTAGCGGAGCAGTTTCCTAATTATTTGCACACATGTTAAAAGCAGAATTATTTGCAATTATATATTTTCTGAAAGAAAAGGCCCTGTAAAATAGATTTGGTTGCAGTTGTAATTTTTTAGGTCACATGATATTTGCATAACTGTTGATCAAATCTATATCTTCAGGAAAAATGAATTTTAGTGCACACAAACACAATATAGTATCCAATGCTGCTAAAATATAAGCAATGAGGTTGGGTTGAGTTAACCACTTTCCCGCCGCCCTATAGTGGAACTAATGCTACAGGGTGGCAGGGCTGCACAAAATCACACATATATATATAAATTATTTGCATTTCCAGGTAGGGGGAGCACGTGCCCCACCCTACCCATGCCACCATTGGCAGCTACGGATGTCAATCACCAGGTCCCGGCTGGAGATTCCCGGCCGGCACCCGGCAATCACTGTGTGGAACTAACAGGGGAGAGACCTGCGTGTAAACAACACATGTCTCTCTCCTGCCAGCAAGGACATGCTGCTGTGTATTTCTCGCTGATTGCGGCCATTACTAGTAAAAAAAAAAAATTCCAGTATATATACCATCATTTGTAGATGCTATAACTTTCACATAAACCAATGAATTTACACGTATTGGGTTTTGTTTTAGCAAAGAAATGTAGCAGAATACATTTTGGCCTAAATTTATGATGAAACTGGATTTTAAAATTTTTTTTTACTGGATATGCTTCATAGCAAAAAGTCAAAAATATTTTTTTTCAAGATTGTTTGTTTATAGAGCAAAAAATAAAAACCGCAGAGGTGATCAAATACCACAGAAAGAAAGCTCTATTTTTGGGGAAAAAGGGCATAAATTTAATTTATGTACAGCATTGCATGACCGCGCAATTGTCAGTTAAAATAACGCAGAACTGTACCGCAAAAAATGGCCAGGTCAGGAAGGGGGGTACATCTTTTGTAGGGCAAGTGGTTAATTGATGCCAAACATATTCAAACCCTAAAATTGTGCGCACTTATGAAAAATTACAGTGCCCAAAAAGCCCTTACAGGTCATCAGTGAATGATGGCCCTACAATTATTGATCCCACTCTGACATTTACTGTGATACCCAATTTGTGTTGTGAAATTGCTGTTTACATATGTGTTCATGTTTGCATTTATGTATGTCCGTAACAGAGTTGCAATTATATATATACAGGTGAAACTCAAAAAATTTGAATATCGGTCACAAGTTCATTTATTTCAGTAATGCAACTTAAAAGGTGAAACTAATATACGAGATAGACTCATTACATGCAAAGCAAGATAGTTCAAGCCGTGATTTGTCATAATTGTGATGATTATGGTTTACAGCTCATGAAAACCCCAAATCCACAATCAGAAAATTAGAATATTACATGCAATCAATAAAACAAGGATTGTACATGGAACAATATCGGACCTCTGAAAAGTATAAGCATGCATATGTACTCAGTACTTGGTTTGGGACCCTTTTGCAGCAATTACTGCCTCAATGTGGGGTGGCATGGAAGCTATCAGCCTGTGGCACTGCTGAGGTGTTATGGAAGACCAGGATGCTTCAATAGCGGCCTTCAGCTCTTCTGCATTGTTTGGTTTCATGTCTCTCATCTTTCTCTTGGCAATGCCCCATAGATTTTCTATGGGGTTCAGGTCAGGCGAGTTTGCTGGCCAATCAAGCACAGTAATCCCACGGTCATTGAACCAGGTTTTGGTGCTTTTGGTAGTGCGGGCAGGTGCCAAGTCCTGCTATAAAATGAAGTCAGCATCCCCATAAAGCTCGTCTGCGGAAGGAAGCATGAAGTGCTCCAAAATCTCCTGGTAGACGGCTGCGTTGACCCTGGATTTAATGAAGCACAGTGGACCAACACCAGCAGATGACATGGCTTACCAAATCAACACAGACTGTGGACGTTTCACACTGGACTTCAAGCATCTTGCAGTGTGTGCCTCTCCATTCTTCCTCCATACTCTGGGTCCTTGGTTTCCAAATGAGATGCAAAAGTTGCTCTCATCAGAAAAGAGGACTTTGGACCACTGAGCAACAGACCAGGTCTGTTTTTCTTTAGCCCAGGTAAGACGCTTCTGACATTGTTTGTTGTTCAGGAGCGGCTTGACAAGAGGAATACGACATTTGAAGCCCATGTCCAGGATCCATCTGTGTGTGGTGGCTCTTGATGCACTGACTCCAGCCTCAGTCCACTCCTTGTGAAAGTCCCCAACACTTTTGAATGGCCTTTTCCTGACAATCCTCTCCAGGCTGCGGTCATCCCTGCTGCTTGTGCACCTTTTTCTTCCACACTTTTTCCTTCTACATAACTTTCTATTAATGTGCTTTGATAGAGCACTTTGGGAACATCCAACTTCTTTTGCAATTACCTTTTGAGGCTTTCCCTCCTTATGGAGGGTGTCAATGATGGTTTTCTGCACAACTGTCAGGTCAGCAGTCTTTCCCATGATTGTGATTCCTACTGAACCAGACTGAGAGACTATTTAAAGGCTCAGGAACCCTTTGCAGGCGTTATGGCTTAATTAGCTGATTAGAGTGGGACACTTTGAGCCTAGAATATTGCACCTTTTCACAATATTATAATTTTCTGAGATTGTGGATTTGGGGTTTTCATGAGCTGTAAGCCATAATCATCACAATTATGACAAATCACGGCTTGAACTATCTTGCTTTGCATATAATGAGTCTATCTCATATATTAGATTCACCTTTTAAGTTGCATTACTGAAATAAATGAACTTTTGCAAGATATTCTAATTTTTTGAGTTTCACCTGTATATATATATATATTTTTATTTATTTTTTTAATATGATTTAAGCATTTTTTAAACAATTTTTCCATGAAACTTTATTGCCTTCACAAAGGGGCTAACAAAAACCTTCTTTTCAGCTTGGATTCTGACAACTCTGAACCCAGAAATGATCAGAGCTGAGAGCTCTGGTGTTCATTGATTCGAGAGCAGAGCCGGGGATGGACATTGACTGATTTGCTCCTGCTCACCATCCTGACCGCATTTACCATGGTTCCAGGCTCCCCAGAGAAGCAGGAGGGCCCAGGAAACACAGAGGGGGAGGGGGATGGATTGCAACTTCACAGTCGCATAAAAATGAACAGGTGACTCTCAGGGGCGGACTGACAACTCATGGGGCCCCTGTATCCTTGCCCAAACTCAAAAAAAACTATGAAAAAGGTACCAGAGGCATCTCATGGGGCCTCCTACTGAGCCCGGGCCCTCGGGCAGTGCCTGAGTTTCCAAATGGTCAGTCCACCCTGGTGACTCTATAGCCAGTCCGATCACTTTTACATAAAAGGCAGGAGCCAGCTGAACAAAAACTGTAACAGGCTCATGCCAACTGCTGGAGCCATGAGCTGGTTTTCATCTCCAATTGCAGGTTTAGTTTTTATTTTGTTACTTGTTATAAAATAAAGAAGCATGATGAAATATGTGAAGTAAAATAAATAAACCATATCTAGGCATATGAAATGTTTGAAATGAGGGTGCATAAAAGTAAAATATTCTTTTGTTTAGGTTTTTTTCATTAATATGCTTAGCAGGTCTTCCATGGCAGCATGCTGAAGACCTGGACCATTATGTTCTGTGTGAGAATGGTAGTCCAGATCCTAACTGTCTGCCATGCCCCCTGCACAATACTCTAATCAGCAACGTTGCTCAGGGAGTATGTGCATTATGGAATGGAGCACAGCAGTTGTGTATGTGTAGGGGATTTGAACTGCTGTTGAGATCCAGACCACATGCTAGCATGTGTGTAGGTGCATCGTGGTGTGGTGGAGTAAGTACACAGTCCAGTTGCAGGAGCAATAACTTGTATTAAAGAAAAGGCTCAACTCAACAGACAGCCCAGTGGGAGAGTGCCACGGCACAGAAGCACTCACAGTTTTGTGTAATTTAAGAACACAGCTGGTTTAGATGCACCAACAGTGTCTGTCTCAGAGGATGGAATGCGTCTTGGCCAGTCCGGTCCCAAATGGGGAGACTTTTGAAGTAGATGCCTGTCCTTAGCCTGTCCCTCCTTATCAAAGACCCCTTCCTGCCGTTACCACTTTGGCTAACAGACGGGTGCTTTTTCCCTCTCTTATCCACTTCGCAAAATGCGTGCCAAAACCTGAGGGCAGGGACCTTAAAAAGACTCTGCTGACCCAAGATGGCCACCAGGAGTAACCTGAATGCAGCATAGCCAACCGGAACTCTGCCTCAGGAGACAAGGAAACTATAGAGAAGCCAAGTTTTTCCTGACTTCTTTTCTGGCTGCGATACCATTCCGCTCAAGTGCCACCTACAGTAGAGAAAGCAGAATGCACCTGCCTACAAGCACAGAAGGTGTGCTATGGATTAGTTTGAAGTTTACTTATAAAATAGGAATCGTGAATTAGTACCACTTGCCCTCCAGTGGATTTTCCCCCCTTCCTGACCAGGCCATTTTTAGTGTTACAACGCTACATTACTTTAACTGACAATTGCGCGGTCATGCATTGCTGCACCCAAATGAAATTTACATCTTGTTTTCCCATAAATAGAGCTTTCTTTCAGTGGTATTTGATCACCTGTGAGGTTTTAATTTTTTGCGCTATAAAAAAAGGCTGACAATTTTGAGAAAAAAAGCAATATTTTTGACGTTTTGCTATTAAACACACCCAGCAAAAAATCTAAAAAATCTAATTTCGTCATAAATTCAGGCCAAAATGTATTCTGCTATATGTCTTTGCAAAAAAAATCCAAATATGTGTAAATTTATTGATGTACATGAAAGTTATAGCGTTTACCAATGGCGATATACAGTATATACTGGGATTTTTAATTTTTTTTTTACTAGTAATGGCAGCAAGCAATTCCCATTTATGACGAAATTAGATTTTTTAAATTTTTTGCTGGGTGTGTTTAATAGCAAAACGTCAAAAATATTGCTTTTTTTCTCAAAATTGTCAGCCTTTTTTTATAGCGCAAAAAATTAAAACCTCACAGGTGATCAAATACCACTGAAAGAAAGCTCTATTCATGGGAAAACAAGATGTAAATTTATAGCAGAACTGTGGGACTGTGGCAGGCATTCTGACACTGGGGGGGACTGACTTGGTGTCACTGACATCCCCAGTGACACCAATACAGTGATCAGTGCTAATAAAAAGCACTGACACTGTACTAATGGCACTGGGCAGGAAGGGGTTAACATGTGAGGGGATCAACTGGTTAACTGTGTGCTGTTTTACTGTGTGCTGTGTTAGTGCTTTCAACTGTAAGCACACTGCAGAGCCATACAAAGCAATGTGCAGGAGCTGATAGGGGAGAGAACTGTATCGTTTACATACAGTTCTCTCCTTCCTTCGGTAATGCTCTGTGATCACCGGGTGCCAGCGAGTAATCACCAGCCGGGACCCGGTGATTGACAGCCAAGGCCATGAATAGTGGCGCAAATAGGGCGCATGCACGGCTTGCGTGCGCCTCTGCTCGGAAATGCAAAATCACACACACACATATATATATATATATATATATATATATATATATATAAAATTTGATTTTGCGCACCCCTGCCGCCCTGTAGCAGTATATCTGCTATAGGGCAGCGGGAAAGCAGTTAAAATGATAGCTAACCTGTGTACATACAGTGATGTGTCTTGAACATGTACATTAAAACACATAGGTATGAATGGGCCATTTCACTTTCAATATTTTGATGTAATCATAATACAAGGGTTTTTTTTAAATTGGATATAAATCACTGAACATATTTGTAATATGTAATGCTATTAATTAAATCCTAAACGGTACTCTTAATTCATGCCACTTGTCACTTCTATGTGATTTTTTTTTGTTCTATAGATACAGTAGTATCAATACAGTAATATTAATAATTGTGTATATAAAGAATGATTGCTATAAACTCCCCACTAATAGATCTCACACAAACATCATTCATATCATTTACACTTACCTTCTCACCCCAGAAAGAAGCCTTATACAGTCATTCAAATCCAATGCAAGGAAGCATTAGCAGAGCCATTCAAGCATTATTGTTGCCTTTAGTTACTCTGTTTTTAAGGCCTTGATCACAGAGCAGGAAGGGAGTTTTCCTTTGGCTGCACTTAATGACTGTTTAAACAAAAATAATGAACAATAGTCCATTAAATACTCTAAAACAGAGGAGAAATGCTTTGGGAAATGAGATAACGTTTGCTTAGACGAACAGCAATTTCTGCATGCCATTCAACATTTGAGTTTCATGCTGCCCATAGACATGACCTGACAGCTCTCAGGGTAAAAAAGCTTCAGTCAGCCCATAGATTATTCTACGAGCTATTCTATTTTATTCAGCGGGTTGAACAAAAAAAAAAAAATTCCTCCATCCACACACTTATTCCTAAGCGGACAGAAGTGTAAAGTCTCCAGCGCCTCGAGGGAGCCAATGTCAGGGGAAAGCAAAGGGAACAAGGGGTGTGAATGGCTTATGGATAACTTTTCAGAGATGCAGCCCTCCTCAGATGGGGAGATCAACGAACTGGAAGAAAGCATACAGGTGGTGCAAACACCTAGCGCATTATCCAAGGTTTATTAAAACATATAAAAAGACAAAGAATATATACTCACAAACATAGTGCATATATAAAGCCATAGAGATGGCTGCAAAGTTGGCAGAGCATCCGACTGATGGTGTGGTCGGCCTTCTGACGCATTTCAGGGATGAATCCCTTTCCTCAGAGCTATCAGCACTCAGTACATTACCCACTCCTGACCCCTGTACTACATACATTAACGAGATTCTGTATATAGCCCTACAGAACAAACAGTGCACAGTCCACACTTGCTTTTCTGCGTCACCGCAAACAGGAAACAGGAAACTTTATTTTATAGAAAAGACAGAGTTTATCATAGATGCAGCTACAAAGTTATAAACACTGCCATCTACTGGTTGAAGAATATATCTCTACTGAATAGTGATGTAGTTGTACAAAATACATGAACATTGTATTCCAACACCCCCACTCAACAACTACTCCTTATATTAGTAACATTTCGGATCTCAGTTCTATAAATCTGTTTCTTGTAACCGGTTATATCAAAGCATCTGCAATCATGTTATTAGTTTCGCAATACATAAGCACAAGTACATTTTATTCAACCAGATCATGCATGTAATGATATCTGACATCAATATGCTTTGTTCTTGCATTGATCTTCTCATTGGTGTCTGGTTTGATCCATCCTTGATTGTCCTCATATAAGATTGTAGGCTGGAACATTGGCTGTCCAAGATCTTCAAGCAATTGACATAACCACACAGCTTCTTGACTGGAATAGGCAGCAGCAATGTATTCTGTTGAAGACAAAGCTACTGAGATCTACTTCTTGCTGGACCAAAATATAGGACTGTTTCCTAATTTGAACAAGTAACCACTTGTGGATTTTCAAGTGCTTAGGTAACCTGCCCAATCAGAGTCCACATATTATTTTGAGGTTCAGCTCACCAAGTGCAGACAGTTTCAGACTCAAGTCTTTCATTTGTTTGTGATATCTCATGACTCTCTTGACTGATGTCTAGTCTCTTTTACACGGTTCACTCACGCATCTCCAAGGAAGCAACATGACAGCGCGATGTCTGGACATGTAGTGGCTCAAATATAAAGCAATGCCCCCACTGCTTGTCTGATCATTATTAAGAATAAGATCCTCATCCCCTTTTGTTTTTAGGTATGCTGTGCCCATGGGAGAACTTGCTTCTTTAGTTTCAGTCATGCCAAACTGCTGAAGCACTGCCCCAGTTATAGATTTATGATGTAAGCTGCCATCTTCTTTATGCTGTACGTTAGTACCTAGATCAGGGCCACTGTTAGAAACCACGGGGCCCCATACAGCCCCCCCTCCCCCCAAAATAACACAGTTTACTATGCTGCTTTTATGAATGAACACAGTGAGTGATAGGTACTAATCACTCATTGTGTTCATTCAGGAAAGGAAGTGGCTGGTAAATGTGACATATTTATTAGACCCCTCTCCCACTCTCCATCCTGAAGGACCTATGGGGGTCTGGGCAACAAGGAGAAAAGTATGGTGCACAGGGAGAGTGATGGGTGCTGCAGGGGAGGGCAATTACTGGAGCCGATCTCCTGTATGTGTCAGGAATCCCAAGGTTCGCCACGGCGCGCAGGTCTGCGCACACGCGGTTTACCTAGACGCACGAATCTGCAAGTGCGCAGGATCCCGACAAGACCTACAGGCAGGCGGGCACTAGGACCCGGATGCACCTGTCACCAATGACGGCGCCGGGCAGGCACTAGGACCCAAACGCACCTGTCGGATCTGGGTGGGCTATTTAAACTGGCCAGTGCAATGTCCAAATTGCCTTATGGTCTTTCCTGCTGTTCCTGCTGTATCCTGTGAGATTGCTTTGTTGCCAACCCTGCCTGACCCCGATTCTGTTGACCGTCTCCTGCTCTGATCCCTGGCTCGTCCAACCATTCTTCTGTCTGCTCCTATACGTTTTGACATCCTGTTACCGAACCCGGCTTGTGATCCGTTTATCCCTTTGCCTGCTGATTTTGTACTGTTACTCCTCCACTGTTACCGAACTGGCTTGGCTGACTTCACTTCCCTCCACCTCTTCACATCAGGCTATCACCTGCTACATACCACTGGCAGGTACCTCTACCACAGCTGGTTGTACCCAGGAGCCGCGACCTGGTTTCGTCCTGCTCCAAGTCCATCCCCACCATCAGGGGCTCTGGTGAACAAGCAGGTCGGAGCTTAGATTCCGCGCCCTGGGGAATTCTGGTCTGTGGGGCGCTAGAGGTTACCGCCGGTTGGTCCCTAACAGTATGGTTCTCTCTGCAGAGAAGCAGCTTTCAGCTGGGGATCAGTTCCAGTAATCCCCCCCCCCCCGTTATGCTGATTACCCTCCCTGCCAACATCTGATTCTCCCAGCTGCCTGGGCCCCCTGCTGACCTGGGCCCCATACAGGAGGACTGGTGGTACCCACTTATCCATGGCCCTGGCCTAGATAATATGTCACATCCCCAAGATCTTTAGTCTCAAAATTCTGGTTAAGCACTGCAGTCAACTTTGCAATTTCCTCATCCTTTTTGCGAGCAACAATCGAGTCATCCACATAGAGTAAAATATACATATATTCAGAATATACAGATTTTGAGTGTAGACATGGGGTCAGCTCTGTTTCGTTTCAATCCTTCGTCTAGCAAGACTTTATTTTTAAAATCCATGCTTGAGCTGATTGCTTGAGTCCATAACGAGATTTCTGCAACTTGCACACAAGATTCTCCATTTTTCCTTCTGGCTGTGTCATGTATATTTCCTCTTCGATATCACCATTAAAGTGTTACTAAAACCACAACAGTAAAATCAGTCTGTATATGTAGTAAGCATGCTTGTTATATTCACTGTGGAACCTAAGGGGTTAAATCTCTGCATTGTGCAAAATGCTGTTTGATCCTGAATTCTCTGATCCTCCCCTTCTTCCAGTGCCCCCTCTTATCTCCTGATAAGACATATTGTGTGGAGTCACTCTGCACATGCTCAGTTTGGTGTGTAATGCTAATGTCAGGGCTCCAGGGTATGACCAGAGGTATGTGAACTGCCGCAGGGAAACGCAGGCTTCAGATATGTTATAAACAATATAATTTATTAACACTAGCAATACATAAACACAGTGCAATACTAAAACATAACACAGTGCAAACGAACCAAACCAAACCACCCACAGATAACAATACATACAATGCAAGCGTCGTCAGGCAGGCCGGGTCAATAACAATCGGGCAGGTAGGAACAAGAGGAGCAGGCAGAGAGTAGTCAGGTCACGAGCCGGGTACAGCAACTAATGGGCAGGTAGGTACAGGGGGTCAGGCAGAGAATGGTCGGGGTCACAAGCCAGGGATCAAACAGGAGAAGTCAGCTGAGGTCCGGATCAGGCAGGGTCGGCAACGAATCAGTCAGACAGGAACAGGAATGCAGGTAACAAGATACAGGGGCCCAGGAAAAACACACACCAAGGCACAGACTGCAGGTCTGGCCATCCCTTAAATACACCTGCATAATCAGCTTCAGGTGTTTGGCTGGCTGCAGGGTTGAGTCTCTGATTGCTGGGAGCACCCGCTGGCCAGCCCTGGTACTGCAGCCCACAAGGCAGGTGAGTCCCACCATTACTGGCAAGTCCATTCCTGACAGCTAGAGAGGTTTTTTTTTTCTTGGGCAAGTGTACATGATCAGCACAATGCCAATCTGCACTGTCCAGACAGAGGTCAGTGGTCCAGCATCCTTCTAGAGCAGAATGAAAACTCCTACTTTAACTAGTGCTCTGCTGGACACTGATAGAAGTCACAAGATTGCTCTAACTGCTGAAGAGAAAAGGTATTTAGCAGTTTATATTTACTAAAATAATTGTACTTCCATGTTCTGTGTACTGTGGGAGACCAGATATAGTGAATGCAGGGCCTGGGTTTTGTAACACTTTAAGAAAGGCTATTGTGATATCATGATGCTTCACAACCATTATTTTTGAGAGAAGCTGCCACTTGTTATCAGTGTATGTACTGAAAGTACTTTGTTTTGCAATTGGAGCAAAAGAAGCATCATAATCCTCACCAAATGTTTGTACCCTTTTGCCACTAACTATGCTTTGTATATATAGACTTTGCCTTCAGAGTTGCATTTGACCTTAAAAACCCATTTGCAGCTGATTACACGCTTACCATGAAGTAGTTCTGAAAGTTTCCATGTCTTCAGTTCACTAAGAGATGTCATCTCTTCATCAGCAGCTCTGACCTACTTTTGTTTCTCATGGGTTGGAAGTCTTTGTATCTCATCCCATGAATCTGGCTCTAGTTTTAAAGCTACGCAAACAACATAGGACAAACGTTTGGTTGGGATGCCTTTATTGCTTCTGGTGGATTTCCCGATTGAAGCCTCTTGTGGCCTGGACTCTTCTTTTACAGTATTTGGATTGTCTGCATTAATATTTATTACTGTGTCACTTTTTTTCTTTTGGGATGTGCACATAGGCTTTGCTTCCAAAAATGTTCAGATGGTTCAAATTTGGGGCCTTCACATTCCACAGTTCATATGAAGTTTTCCCATACCCATAAAAAACATAAGCCCAGGTCTCAACCAGCCAAGAATTCAAATAGTAAAAAAAAATTAAATAGGTTCATGGTAATAGTAGCATGAGTGCTCTTAATGTCAATTCTTTATTGGCTACATAAGTAGTAACACAACATCCAGAATGTTAACACATTTCAGCTTATACGGCCTTCCTCGTACCATACAAAAAATATTTTAAAATCCAATATATACTGTATATTCTAGCAGCTCACTAAACAGAGGGGTGGCATTGCATTAATTAGAAGCAATTAAAGTAATTAATACCACATGGAGAAAACAAACAGAGAGAGCACTCAAGCATGGATTAACATACCGAACCCATAATAGACAGTATTAGAGTATCACAAATTATTTTCACATATATACAAGTATTACAAGCTGTATGTTAATCCATACTTGAGTGCTATTGCTTTCTGTTTGTTTCCTCCATGTGTTATTATTATTTAAATATTTTTGTATGGGCAGGCATTTATTTTGCTGTTTAAGTTGTATTTCCCTGACCAGGTGAACTACATTAGAACCTAATATCTGACTCTGCCCATGACTGTTATTTATTGTTTTGTTGATTTTTACAGCCTGTACAAGCTGTGAATGCTTTATTTGTACGTTTTCAAATAAAAATATATTCAAACATAATATTTTTGGATACTATGAGGAAAGCTGTATAAGCTGAAATTAGTTAGCATTTTGGATATTGTGTCACTACTTATGTAGCCAAGAGAGCTATATACAGGGGCGGACTGACCATTTGGTAGGGGGCCCCATGAGATGCCCCTGGTACCTTTTGCATAGGCTTTTTTGAGTTTGGGCAAGGACACAGGGGCCCCATAATCCCCTAATGCCCGGGGGCCCCATGAGTTGTCAGTCCTCCCCTGGCTATATAGAACTATAATTCCTCAATATACTCCTGAATAAGCAAGAAACTGCAAAACATGTTGAGATTGTCTGACTACAGACTCACCTTTAGTGTGATTGTAGTACAGCCTATTTAGAGGGAGTTTTAAACAAACAATTTTGTGTTTATATCTTTCTGTAATAAAAATATGAAGTTTAAACCTTTAAATGTCTGTGTCTTGGTTGGTATCAAGAAAATATTACTGCCCCTGTTCTTTAGATCTTTTGAAGAGCATTGTTTATGTGGGGTCTTACTGGCAGAATCACCAGGCAAAATTTAAGGAAAGAAAGAAAACCAAAAAAAAGAAAAACTAATGTAGCCACCAAATCTACAAATTGGTAATCTGAAGTATATTAAATATTTGCTTTTGGGTTTAATACCGCTTTAAGTTTTCTAGTCAAAATTGAACTAAGCCATCATTGAAAATGGTGAAGTTTTTTAGCCATGGGTATGATGTAGCTCAAAGTCAATGAATCCATATCATATCAACTTGTGATAACTGTTTATTCCAATCACCACCTCAAGGATCTTGGTGTACCCTATACACAGCCACAAACTTTACATATGGAAACCTATAGATGTGGAAGACTGCTACATGCCATCTGATGAGTAGACTTAAATTGCCAATTTGCATAGCATATACATGATCATATATACAGTACGTCTCCAAAAGTGCCTCTCTGTTTTGCCTATATAAAAGGCTCCACAATCCCAGGTACAGTGGGGCAAAAAAGTATTTAGTCAGCCACCAATTGTGCAAGTTCTCCCACTTAAAAAGATGAGAGAGGCCTGTAATTGGCATCATAGGTAGACCTCAACTATGAGAGACAAAATAAGAAAAAAAAAATCCAGACAATCACATTGGCTGATTTGGAAAGAATTTATTTGCAAATTATGGTGGAAAATAAGTATTTGGTCACCTACAAACAAGCAAGATTTCTGGCTCTCACAGACCTGTACCTTCTTCTTTAAGAGGCTCCTCTGTCCTGCACTCATTACCCATATCAATGGCACCTGTTTGAACTTGTTATCAGTATAAAAGACACCTGTCCACAACCTCAAACAGTCACACTCCAAACTCCACTATGGTGACGACCAAAGAGCTGTCGAAGGACACCAGAAACAAAATTGTAGATCTGCACTAGGCTGGGAAGACTGAATCTGCAATAGGCAAGCAGCTTGGTGTGAACAAATCAACTGTGGGAGCAATAATTAGAAACTGGAAGACATACAAGACCACTGATAATCTCCCTCGATCTGGGGCTCCACGCAAGATCTCACCCCGTGGGGTCAAAATGATCAGAAGAACGGTAAGCAAAAATCCCAGGACCACACGGGGGGACCTAGTGAATGACCTTCAGAGAGCTGGGACCAACGTAACAAAGGCTACCATCGGTAACACACTACGCCGCTAGGGACTCAGATCCTGCAGTGCCAGACGTGTCCCCCTGCTTAAGCCAGTACATGTCCGGGCCCGTCTGAAGTTTGCTAGAGAGCATTTGGATGATCCAGAAGAGGATTGGGAGAATGTCATATGGTCAGATGAAACCAAAATAGAACTGTTTGGTGGAAACACAACTTTGTGCTTGGAGGAGAGAGATTGCTGAGTTGCATCAAAAGAACACCATACCTACTGTGAAGCATGGGGGTGGCAACATCATGCTTTGGGGCTCTTTCTCTGCAAAGGGACCAGGACGACTGATCCATGTACAGGACAGAATGAATGGGGCCATGTATCGTGAGATTTTGAGTGCAAACCTCCTTCCATCAGCAAGGGCATTGAAGATGAAATGTGGCTGGGTCTTCCAACATGACAATGATCCCAAACATACCGCCAGGGCAATGAAGGAGTGGCTTCGTAAGAAGCATTTCAAGGTCCTGGAGTGGCCTAGCCAATCTCCAGATCTCAACCCCATAGAAAACCTTTGGAGGGAGTTGAAAGTCCGTGTTGCCCAGCGACAGCCCCAAAACATCACTGCTCTAGAGGAGATCTGCATGGAGGAATGGGCCAACATACCAGCAACAGTGTGTGCCAAGCTTGTGAAGACTTACAGGAAATGTTTGACCTCTGTCATTGCCAACAAAGGATATATAACAAAGTATTGAGATGAACTTTTGATATTGACCAAATATTTATTTTCCACCATAATTTGCAAATAAATTCTTTCCAAATCAGCCAATGTGATTGTCTGGATTTGTTTTCTCATTTTGTCTCTCATAGGTCTACCTATGATGCCAATTACAGGCCTCTCTCATCTTGGGAGAACTTGCACAATTGGTGGCTGACTAAATACTTTTTTGCCCCACTGTAAGTAGGTACATTATGCCTGTGTTTTACAGTTTTGCTAAATGTTTGGGTCTCAACCTATTGCCATCTGGTAATATTATGTGTGTCCTGGTGTCAATATACTGGTAATATCAACAACCATAGGTACCCCTCTCTGTACATGGGTCTCATGTTGGCTACTTTTCTGATGGCTATACACTAATTTATCCTTCAAAGAGATGATCCTAAACGTAAATTAGAGAGATTCTGCTTCAAACTGACCAACTAACGGGTCATCCTTTAATAAGTGCTGGTATTTCTGTACAATGCCTCTAATAACTCTGTGTTGTCTACATTATCCAGTGATGATTCTTGTTTCCTTTTTCTGTTTGGGTATTGGTCTTGTATAGTAGGCCATCCCAGGGTTGTTGCATGACTCTATTCATATTAGGACTTTAATAAGAAATGGGAGGATAACCTATTATGCTCCCAAAATATGGTCTAATTGTTGACATCTGAATACCGACAACAATGTGTTGGATAAAGATGTACACCATTTATTTGCACAGGATGTGTCTTTAAAATCTCGCAAACCTTGCAGTGAAAGTGATAAGGAACTAAGAGACCATGTGGAAAAATATAACAGACAACTCTTAGTCATCAGAGGAAATATTGCAGAGACAATGTAAGCGATACCAAGTGCAGGTATCCAGCAGCAGGGATGACCAGTTCAGTGTAATTCTACTTAAAAAACTGAAACCACACTGTGTACAATAAAGATGCCAGGACCAAAGGTGTTACAATGAATTTGTGGGGAAGGCTTTAGATTTATTCTTACACCACAACATACTCAGCTTTGGTGGTTCCCACTACCTCCAGTTGCAGGGAGCGCGATGGGCACTTGCTGTGCCTCATCATATGTGAACCTGTACTTGGGAGAGTGGAAACATCAAATCTCCAAGATTTGTCAACACACGTGTCATGTTCTGTCCTGGCATTGGTATATCAATGATATCTTTGTGGTCCGGGATGGGACTGAGAGCTTGCTTCAAGGATTCATAAAGCTGTTGAACTATTCAAATGCTAAATCATAGCTTTACCATGACATATTACTGTGATAAACTTACATTTTTGGATGTGAAGATGTCTATACGGGAGATTAGCTGCATGGTTAGTGGCCTTTTCTGTAAACTCACTGCTGGGAATACCATTTTGCATGCCACTAGCTTCCATCCCACCTGACTTGTTATATCCATATCTTATAGCCAGTACTTGGAAAGTTTGGAATAAAACAAAATTCCTCCAAAGAAACCAGGTTTTGAATGGAAGCTGACTAACTTAAAAAATGCCTACAGGATAGGGGCTATAGCCACACCTGTTTAAGAAGCA
The DNA here is from genome assembly GCF_062004578.1 of Staurois parvus. NCBI lineage: Eukaryota > Metazoa > Chordata > Amphibia > Anura > Ranidae > Staurois > Staurois parvus. The sequence goes on from NW_028318172.1 coordinate 2,655,774, forward strand.
TTTCATAGGGTCATACAACAACCCCTGGATGGTCTACAATACAAGACCAATACCCAGCAGAAAAAGGAAACCAAGTATCACTGGATACTGTAGACAACACATAATTTTTATTAGATGCAATGTACAGAAGTACTGGTACTTATTAAAGGCTGACCTGTTAGTTGGTCAGTTTGTGGCAGTCTATCCCCAAGGCATATTTCGGAGGGACAAAAATTGGTGCATAGCTACTACATAGGCACCCAATGGGGGAACCCATGTACAGTGAAGGGTACCTATAGTTGTAACTGCAGAAATTGCCAGTACATTGACACCAGGACACATATAATATTACCAGATAGCAGTAGACTGAGACCCAAACATTTTGTAAGCTGTAAAACCATGGGCATAATATACTTATTTACCAGTGATTGTGGGGCCTTCTGGAGGCAAAACAAAGACAGAATTTTGGAGATGCATAAATGATCAGGGATATAATGTGCAAATTCACAATTTTGGTGTAGCACCCTTCTCTAGTCAGGCAGCTAAGTTTAGTTTCTGGCTTCACTGCAGTGAGCGTAGCAGTGATTGTTTGTTTGGTGTTTCCTAAACTGAGGGTTTTGATTCCTCCCACCTGCCTCTGAAAGATGTTTCCAGAGTATAGGGCAGAGAGATTCAAATAGCCAGCATGAATATTTATCATGCTACAGCAAATCCCTAGAAGGAGGTATCCAGAAGGTGGCTGGGCAGGTGATAATTGTTTGGAAGGCCTGAGCAGAGTGTTCATTCCTCTCCAGGGAGGGTTCTAGTTCTCCCAGAACTGCTGCCCATAGAAAAGGAATGCTGAGATAAGAGATTGCAGCCCGGGCCTCAGCAAGAGCTGGGCTGAGTGCCTAGAGGAGAATTTGAATAGACTTTTTGCAGGAGGGAAAAAAGTCCTGGTCTAGAGAAGGATTTTTTATTTCCCACACTGAGGATCTACTGTGGATGCTGAGTGGCAGACAGCTGGAACAGCTTGTAAGACCTGATTTGGGACTATATTGTGTGCGTGCTCCTGAAAGGATATTTTCACTAAGAAGCTTGTTCTCCTATTGATTGCTAGTTCTTTTTTTTGCAGAATCCTGTGACTCTAAACCCCCTCTCCTGTTAAAGTTCTTCAGCAATAAATACTAAAAAAGATATCCTCTAGCCTGAGCCTGAACTGGTGTGTTTGGAACTGTGATTGTGACTGTCAGCCTCTGTACTAGCAAAGGAGACCTGGATCATTCTCATCTGCCCCTTCCATGATTTGGGCTACATTTGAATAGAGTGAACAGAGATTAAACCACCTGTCAGGGTTTTATTGTTGTCTTCTCCCCTATTAGGAAGATTCACCTTCTCTATTCTGCTTACTGTTAACACTGAAAGTGAAAGTAAAAGAGTAAAACCCAAAGTTTGGGTTGTCCCAAGAACAAGAATAGTGGAGATATCTTCAAAAGGGGACACTAGCTCTAGTGACACTGGTAACAACTAGGGATTCCCTCACTTTAAGGGATTATCTTTCACCTTTCCCTTCCTGTTGTGGCTATGCGACATGAAGTGACGGGAAACACAGATGGAAGAAAGAAAACTTTCAGGGATATACAACCTTCCTTACTCTATCCAAATAAAAAATTTTTTTTACCTTTCTACTACTACTAGTTCTATTTCAGGCCTACCCATTGGACAGCATGTTGCAATTTTCCACAACTATAGGTTCCTGTGTGTTAAATTAGTGGCTTTGGGTTGGGTGCACCAAGACCCTTAAGGTGGTGATTGGAATAAACACTTATTACAAGTTGAAATTAGATGGATTCATCGACTATGAGCTACATCATATCCAGTTGAATCCAGTTTCAAACCCTTTTTTTAGTATACGGAATGATGATGGCTTAATTCCACCTTGATTAGTAGACTTAATGAGGATTTTTATTAAGTTCATTGTAGACCCTAGAGGAATATGCTTTTTTTACATCTACAGTATGTAGATTAGTTTCTGTAATCATAATATCCTCATTTGCTGGTGACAGTATAAGCTTTATTAGAATTTTTGGGGGGGGTTTCTTTAATGTTGATTGAGAGAATTTAGTTCTTCTTTAATTAAAGCAAGAATGAAGGAAAAGTGCAATATTAATAAAGGTACTGACATTTCTTGCTTACCTATTTAAGTTAGCCACCAGTTCTAACTGACATCTGGCAGCTGGTTCCCTTGCTGACATATTCCCTTGGTTCCCTCCTTACACCCTACCTTTCAGATTGGGTATAATAATACTAAAGGCACTTCTGCAAAATATACTGCCTGAAACAGAAAAATGCTCTTTATGAGCACTTCCTTCTCACGCAGAAAATGTATTTCACTTTTATAACTTGAATTTTTTCTCCATCCTTGGTATATAGATGTATTTCCTATTATGTATTACCGTTCCTTATTGGAACAGTTATACTTGCTGTTATTTAGGTGTTTGAATCCCAACATTGTTACTGTGTATTTTTTTAGTTAGTTTCTCTGTCCTGAACACTAGCCTTAAGCTGGGTACACGCTATAAAAAAACAACAAAACAAAAAAAAACAAAATCAGGCAAACCTTTATCCAGTTTTCCTCAATGTTTCACAGCAAGTCGAACCCGAGGCTGGTACTAATTGTACAAACATTTTTGAACAGCAAAGGCTTTTTTTTTGTTTGATGTAAAAACGTTGTAGCAAAGATTATTGTTGTTTATTGTTTGTGATCATGCTCAGTGTTTTGTATCCGATTTTTCTCCTACAAAACAGTACACAATAAACCAAAATCATTAGTTCTGTTTTCATTTGGAAAGTCTGAATCAGATGTCGAAAGTTGTGTACACACTATACAAAAATCGAACGATCGCTCCTTTTTTCTGATTTTCTCCGCTCTAGTTGGACCTCCAGGCTTGTCTCCATTACTGTCTTCTGCAGGGGTCTCCAAACTTTTTAAACAAAGGGCCAGTTTACTGTCCTTCAGGATTTAGGTGGGCCGAATTGTGGCCAGTGTGAGTAGGAAATGTCTTAGCATTGATGGGAGTAAACAATGCCCCATTGTTGGTTTTAGCAGACGGAATAGTGCCCCATTGTTGGTGTCAATGTGAGGCATAGTGCCTATCTACAGTATCAGTGGGAGGAGTAGTGCCCCATCATTGGTCTTAGCAGGAGGAATAGTGCCCCATTAATGGTGTCAGTGGGTTGAGTGGTGCCTCATCATTGGTGTCAATTCGAGGAATAGTGTTCCAAGGGCCAAATAGAGTCAAGCAAAGGCCCCCCCGGGCCGCAGTCTGGAGACCACTGGTCTACTGTCTTCTGTTTGTTTCTTTATCACAGTTGGCTTACTTGTTTGTAATCCCTTGTTGTTTCAGTTCTTGGCTCTTTTTGTGAACCCCTTCCTTAGCCCAGGCTTGACATCTATTCTGTGCACTCTCTTCTGTTTACTCAAGATTGTATTTCCCCTGCTCTCCCTGTTCTCTTGCTGTTTGATTGTTCTTTGTTACCACCTGTGTTATTCCTTTTTATCTGTTTCCTGTCTGCAGCCAGTCAAGTAGCACCATGGTAAGTTCTGACAAACACTGGTCACTGTAGTTTTGCTCCTCAGTAAAAAGATTTTTTTCATGCACTGGTGTCTTTAGTTCATCGGTCTCTTCTAGTCTTCTGCTCCCTAGCTGTTATTTCTGCCTTGCCAATCTGCTCTACAATTGAAATACCGGCTTTGCTGCCAACAAAGTAACCACTTCCATGCGCAAAGTCTGAACTCAGACTCCCAAGGGATCCCATATTTGCCTTTGCTATCCTGGAATAATTGAACCTAAGGCCTAAAGGGCAATGAGTGATTCTTTGGCTTTGACCACTATTATCAATTATTAATAAGGGTTACTTCAGTCTAGTTCCTCTTATAACTTTAAAAGAGCTTGTTCAAGAGTAAAGTGTGGACATTTGATGTAGCACAGTCTTTCCTAACACAATGCACAACCCCACTCTTTTTTGTACAGATGTCAGACAGGAAGTGAAAGAAAATTCTCAGTGGGGTCACTAAGCTAAACAAAATTCATACATAGGAATAAATGAATGCACAGCACATGCCTGGCTCATAACATTTTGACAGACAATGTGACCACATTGGCTATAACCTACTGTATTGGCGACAGGTGAATATAAGGTCATGGGAAAGGGTGTTTTGGGGACAGGAAAACATAAAATTTAACTGCAACTACTTACACTTGAAAGGGAGGGGGCCTTATCATGAGCAAAGCACAGGTTCATTGTCAATGCAAAATAAGAACTTGATTTGTAACATCAAAGTAGGCAGGTGAAGCATGTAGGGTTCTGGTATTTTATTGGGGAGCATTCTCATTAAATGATATTTAAATGCTGCTTCCCCTTTAACACTGGAAAGAGCAGTGACATGTTCAAACTCGAATATGCAAAGTCATGCCAAAAATGTTTCAGAAGGTACCATCTCAAAAATATCGACTCTGGGAAATGAATACATCTAGTGCAGACTGCTTAGCAGCAATTCCATGATTGATTTGCTGGACTACTGTCAGAGAAATGAGCCGTCAGTCAAGTAACATCTATTTTCAGTTTAAATTTAGTTCTTAAAATAGTTCACCCAAGAGTGAAAGCCTTGCAGAGCTGAAAACTGTAGCTGAAGAAAAATCCATATTTATTTAATCATTTAGATCAGCTTCCTCCCCTGCACAAGCTGGAAATGTGTGAGGTATAATCCGGCAAACAGAGAGCCAACAGAGACTTAATAGTGGGTGACTCTGTAAATTTAGTACATTTAAACAAATACAATTTTAGTTGTTAAAAAGGTTTTATGTACCAAAACGTGAAATGAAATGTAGACGAGACAACTAAGAATACAACGATACCGATATCCATATCGGTGCTGATACCGAGTATTGTCATGGGACTCGTACTTGTGAACTGCTCACGATACCTGAAACCGATACTTTGATGTGTGATTTGCGCCAATACAAAATGTATGGACGCAAATTGCACCGCAAAATATAGCATACAACTTAAACAGAAATGCGATTCCTGTCCAAATCGTATGCGGTTTCCCCACTGTTCCTGTGTAAACCCAGGCACAGTAGTGGTGCGGGAAACCTCCTTGCCCAGATCTCATACTATCACAGAAGGAAAAGCTGGGGATTTAAAATCCTCGCGACTTTCTTTCCTCTCAGTGCAGCGGTGCCAGTACAAGCTAGACAGCTTATTATTGGTCAGCACCGCCACTGTGCTGATCAATCAGAAGCCATCTGGCCCGTACTGTTATCCCTGCAAGGAGAGGAGAGAAAGTCGCTGGGATTTCAAATACCCAGACCTGTAAAGTGGTTTTCTCTTCTTTCCTCTCAGGGATGACACCATGGCAGTGCTGACCAATCAAAAGCCATCTAGCTGTACTGTCATCCCTGCGCTGAAAGGATTGAAAGCCACAGAGATTTAAATTCCACAGGTTTTCCTTCTACGACAGTATGGGATAGATGCAGGGAGATTTCCTGCACCACTCATGTGAACTTCAATTCTGGCAAACCTGGGTTCCACAGGAGCAGTGGCAAAACTGCATGCATATTGGACAGGAATTGCAATCCTGCTCAAATTGCATGCTATTCTTTGCAGTTCAATTTGCGTCCATACATTTAGTATTGATGCAAATCACACCGAAAAGTATCTATACTCAGTATTGGTGAGTGCTTGACCGAAAGTATCATTACTCATACTCTCCAATCAAAAAAAGGTATTGGTGAATCCCTAGAGAAAACCATTACAGCTTTGGTCATGTGTGAGAATTTCATGTATATCTTTGGCTTATGTCCAGCAAATGGCAACTCACAGCATAAAACAATCAATATGAATGCTGCTGCTAGACTCATACACCTTACCAACCGATCAGCGACTGCTGCCCCTCTCTGTCAATCCCTTCACTGGCTTCCACTAACCCAATGTATAAAATTAAAAATACTAACCAAAGCTTACAAAGCCATCCACAACTCTGCCCCTAGCTACATTGCCAACCTTATCCACAGATACTGCCCAAATCACCCACTCCGCTCCTCGCATGATATCTTCCTCTCTAGCTCCCTCATCACCTCCTCCCACGCTCACCTCCAAGACTTCTCCAAAGCCTCTCCCATCCTCTGGAACTACCTACCACAGCATGTCCGGTCAGCCCCCACCCTGTCTGCCTTTAGGCGATCTTTGAAAACTCACTTCAGGGAAACCTACCCCACCTCCACCTAAGATCTGTACTTGAATCACCTCCACCAGATCATCCCCTGCAGCTATCACCTTTTGTATCACCTCCCCCTTCCTTTAGATTGTAAGCTCCACGAGCAGGGCCCTCACTTTCCTTCTGTAATGAAATGTATTGTAATTATACTGTCTCCCTTATATTGTAAAGCGATGCGCAAACTGTTGACGCTATATAAATCCTGTATAATAATTATATTTAATTAAAGAAAGCTAACTTACATTTTCACATTGTACACATTATTTCAGTTACCAATAAAAGTTTAAAGCTGAACTGTGGGAAAAATAAAAAATACCCTTTGCAGTAGGACTTCCCCTGTGCTGCAAAGGTTAAACTCCCGTTTCACCTAGGTGAAACAGAAAAAGCAACTATAATGACCTTTGCCCCTTCTCCATTGGCTACCAAGGCTCTTCTCTACTCTCTGGTGCTTCAGGTTGTAGACAAGGTCTCTCGCCCTCATTTACAATGCAAGATTTCTGGTTCTGGATTGTACGTGTTGATATTAAATTGCCTCTGACTGAGGGAACATTAAAGAAAAGCAGCTTTGGTGGAAAAAATATGCAACTAGAAGGAAGCCTGTCTGAGTGAAGAGTAAGGAAAGGTTAGTTGCTTTTTATGTTCCTCCTAGACCAGGGGTGGGCAACCTGCAGCTCTCCAGATGTTGTGGAACTACATTTCCCATGAGGCATTGCAAAGACCGGAAGTTACTAGCATGACTCTACAGGTCCCGTGAGACATTGCAAAACTGACAGTTACAGCTATGACTGGCAGAGGCATGATGGAACTTGTAGTCCTGCAACAGCTGGAGAGCTACAGGTTGCCCACCCCTGTCCTAGATAAAACAAGCATTTAACCCTTGCAGTGTGGTGGGAACCCCACATATATGTGGTAATAGCTCTGCCCTAACTACCCACAGAACTACCCATAAAACTAGTGATATCTTTAAATGTTTTCTTCAGACACACCCATTTTCGTAAATATTATTAATATTGAAGGGTAAGAACGTGTTTAGGCATCAAGAAAGGAAATTACAGTGAATTTGCAACAAATCTACATTTTCTTCTTGTCTGTATTTCTGTTGGAGAGATTTCTCCTTATTTAATGTTAAGACAAGAAGTGATGGGAACATTTCTCCAACAGGGACACAGACCACAATAAAAACATGTACCTAAGGTGTAAGATATACCATGTCAAGCAGTGTAGAGGGCTATGGGACCACGCTAAGGAGGGTCAAGTGAAGACTTGAATCTCCGCAGAATTTTCCTCCTCATTGGCCTCATCTGACAACTTCACACCATGTTTCAGGGGAGTTCAGAAGCAAATGAAGGGGGACATTCTAAGGCTAGGGGGAAAGGCAAACAGCGGTAAAAGTGCTGAATCCCACAATCATAGGATGCCCATTTTTCCTCATATCTTCCTTCAACAGAAAACATATGAGGGAGGCAATCTGTAGAGGCTCTGGGGAGAAGGTTTTTCATCCTGCCAAGGGTGATTTGTGCAGAAGGTAGTGAAGTGGATGACAAAGTATTTCTCTTCTTACTTCTCCTAGGTACAGATCAGCCACTTGTCTGCAAGTGATAATAATCCACACTTTTCCTCCTCCTCTTCCTCACGAGCACATAGCAGCCAATTTCTTTTAGAGTGCTGCTATTGTGCCCTTTTCCTCTTCTTCCTCCCTAAGGGTAGACAGCAGCCATCTTCTTTTAGAGTGTTGCTAATTCACCGATTTCCTCTTCCTCCTCCTCAAGGGTGCATACAGGGCCACCATCAGGGGGGACAGCCCATGTACATATAGGGGGCCTGGGCATCCTGAGGGGCCCGGGCTCAGGAGCGGACTGACATCTTGGCCACTATCCATCAGAGGCTCCTGTCCTGGTCTTCACTCCTGCTTCAGACAGATCGCTGCCCTGATTGGCTGAACGCGGTCCTTGAATGACAAAAATAGCAGAAAAGAAAAGAAGCTGCTATATGAAAGCCCAGAAAACTGTAAAAAAGAATTTAATAAAAGTAATTGCTAATATGATCACCATAAACTATGATCTTCCTAATCATTATGTATATTTGTGCATTCACATATACACTAGATTGCCAAAAGTATTGGGACACTCCTCCAAATTATTGGATTTAGGTGTTTCAATCACCTCCATAGCCACAGGTGTCAAAAAATCAAGCACCTAGGTATGCAAACTGCTTCTACAAACATTAGTGAAAGAATGGGTCGCTCTCAGGAGCTCAGTGAATTCAAGCGTGGTACCGTGATAGGTTGCCACCTGTTCAATAAGTCCATCCATTAAATTTCCTTGCTACTAAATATTCCACGGTCAACTGTTCGTGGTATTATAACAAAGTGGAAGCAACTGGGAACAACAGCAACTCAGCCATAAAGTGGTAGGCCATGTAAACTGACAAAGTGTGGTCAGCGTATGCTGAAGCGCACAGTGCGCAGCAGTCGCCAACTGTCTGCAGAGTCAATAGCTAAAGACCTCCAAACTTCATGTTGCCTTCAGATTACCACAACAACAGTGCATAGAGAGTTTCATGAAATGGGTTTCCATGGCCGAGCAGCTGCAACCAAGCCTTACATCAACAAGTGCAGTGCAAAGCGTCGGATGCAGTGGCGTAAAGCATGCCACCACTGGACTCTAGAGCGGTGGAGATATGTTCTCTGGAGTGACGATTCACACTTCTTTGTCTGGCAATCGGATGGAAGTGTCTGGGTTTGGCAGTTGCCTGGAGATCGGTACTTGCCTGGCTGAATTGTGCCAAGTGTAAAGTTTGGTGGAGGGGGTATTATGGTGTGGGGTTGTTTTTCAGGGGTTTGGCTTGGCCCCTTAGTTCCAGTGCAGGGAACTTTTAAGGCGTTAGCATACCAAGACATTTTGGACAATTTCATGCTCCCAACTTTATGGAAACAGTTTGGGGATGACCCCTTCCTGTTCCAACATGAATGTGAACCAGTCCTGACCTCGACCCAATAAAACACCTTTGGGATGAATTACTAGTTACACAGTCTGGCTGAAAAAAGACAAGTCCATCCAGTTCAACCATTAAAAAAAAAAAAAAGTTATAATCCTATAACCACAGTTGATCCAGAGGAAGGCAAAAAACCCAGCAAAACATGATTCAATTTGCTCCTGCAGGGGAAAAAATTCCTTCCTGATCCCCCAAGAGGCAATTGGTATTCCTTGGATCAACTTTACCTATAAATGTTAGTAACCAGTTATATTCTGTGTATCCAAGAAAGAATCCAGACCTTTTTAAAGCAATCCACTGAGCTGGCCAGAACCAACTCTTGAGGGAGTCTATTCCACATTTTCACACCTCTTACTGTGAAGAACCCTTTCCTCATTTACACCTCTTTTAATACAAGAAAGGATTTTGCTCGCTTTAGAAACCGCTGCTTGGCATTGCATGCCATTATTAAGCTTGTGATCTACCAGATCTCCCAGATCCTTCTCCACCATTGATTCCCCCAGTTGTACTCCCCCTAGTATGTATGATGCATACATATTCTTAGCCCCCAAGTGCATAACTTTACATTTATCAACATTAAACCTCATTTGCCACATAGTTGCCCAATTAAACAGTGCATTGAGGTTGGCTTCTAGCCATCACCGAAACCTGGGTACAGGCCACCGACTCTACCTCCCCTGCGGCACTCTCCTATGGAGGTCTCGTCTGGTCCCATTCACCAAGACTGAGCGGTCACAAAGGTGGTGGGGTCGGCCTGCTCCTATCACCGCTGAGCACCTTCCAGGTCCTCCCTAATCCTCCCTCCCTAACCTTCTCCTCCTTCGAGGCTCACTGCATCCGGCTCTTCACCCCCACCCCCCTAAGGATCGCAGTGATCTACAGGCCGCCCGGATCCATACCCCGCTTCCTGGATGACTTCGCTGCCTGGCTTCCCTTCTTCCTCTCCTCTGAGCTACCAACCATCATCCTCGGGGACTTCAATATCCCCATCAACGACAACAGCCTGGCTACTTCCCAACTCCTCCACCTAATCTCCTCCTTCGCGCTCACACAGCACACTCAATCCTCCACCCACATCATTGGGAACACCCTGGACCTCGTCTTCTCCCACCTCTGTACCCTCAACCAGTTCTCTAACACCCCCTTCCCTCTCTCCGACCACCACCTCCTCACGTTCTCCATCTCCCCTTCCCCTAACTCCCCCCCCCCAGAGCGCCAAACCATCACCAGCCGCAACCTCCGCAACCTGAACCCGGCCCCCCTCCACTCAGCTGCCGACCGCTTACACGACAGCATCCTTCCACTGTCATGTCCTGACCTAGCCACTAACACGTACAACGACTCACTATCAGCTACCCTAGACTCTCTGGCACCCCTAACCACACGCTACATCAAACCCAGACCGCTCCAACCATGGCAGAACGACCACACTAAATGCCTCAAACGTCGCAGTCGTGCGCTAGAGAGACTATGGCGCAAAACCAGGTCCCCCCGTTCATTCTCCCTCTACAAATCTGCCTTCCTCACTTACACCTCCTCCCTCCACGCCGCCAAGCAGGCTTACTTCGTAAACCTGATTAACACCCTCTCCTCCTGCCCTCGCCGACTCTTCTCCACCTTCAACTCCCTGCTCTCCCCCCCCCCTCCTCCACTCAGTACCTCACTCACCGCCCACGAAATTGCCACTCATTTCCATAACAAAATTGATGCAATCCGTCAGGACATAGTCAACTCGCAATCTACCTCCCCACCTAGCCTCCCCCCCCCTATCTCCCCCTCATCTCTTCCCTCCTCTGACCTCGCAACCGCACTGCCCCCCTCCACACCCAAGACCCCGCTTACCGTAACCCCACCAGCTCTGCACTCCTTCAGCCCTACTACCACTGAGGAAGTCACCAGGGTCTTCTCAGAAGCCCGCCTCACTACCTGCCCCCTGGACCCTATCCCCTCTCGACTCCTCCAGTCACCCCCCTCTTCCCTCATCTGCTCCCTCACCCACATCTTGAATCTCTCCCTCTCTACCGGCGTATTCCCCTCCCCCCTAAAGCATGCGCACATCACCCCCATACTCAAAAAGCCCTCCCTGGACCCCTCTGACCCAAACAACCTCAGACCCATCTCCCTGCTGCCACTCACTTCCAAACTCCTGGAGCGCTTAGTCTACAACCGCCTAAGCGCCCACCTAACTGACAACAACCTCCTTGATCCACTACAGTCCGGCTTCCGTCCCCTACACTCCACTGAAACCGCCCTCCTCAAAATCACCAACGACCTACTAACCGCCAAAGCCAAAGGTGACTACTCTGTCCTCCTCCTCCTGGACCTCTCCGCGGCCTTCGACACAGTTGACCACCCCCTCCTCCTTAATAAACTACTCTCCCTTGGCATCAGAGACACCGCTCTCTCCTGGTTCTCCTCGTACCTATCCCGACGCTCCTTCAGTGTCACCTACAATGGTGCCACCTCCCCCTCACTCCCCCTCTCTGTTGGGGTCCCCCAGGGCTCTGTCCTTGGACCCCTTCTCTTCTCCATCTACACCTCCTCCCTTGGCAAACTCATACACTCCCACGGCTTCAACTACCATCTCTATGCTGATGACACTCAAATTTACCTCTCCACCCCTCACCTCACCTCCACTTTCTCCGCCCGCATCACTCACCTCCTAAACGACATCTCTGACTGGATGTCGCTCCATTTCCTCAAACTCAACCTCTCCAAAACCGAGCTTCTCGTTTTCCCTCCTGCCCGCGCCCCCCCCCCCCATCCTATCCATCACTACTAACATCACCACCATCAATCCCGCCCCGCAAGCCAAAGTCCTTGGAGTCATTCTGGACTCTAACCTCTCCTTCCAACCTCATGTCAAATCACTCACAAACACGTGCAGACTCCACCTCCGCAATATCGCCAAAATACGCTCCTTCCTTACCCCAGACACCACTAAACTACCTGTGCACTCCCTGATTATCTCACGCCTTGACTACTGCAACTCCCTCCTCACCGGCCTACCCCAGTGCAGGCTCTCCCCGCTTCAGACCATCCTCAACTCAGCGGCTAGACTCATCCACCTCACCACCCGCTCCACCTCTGCCACCCCCCTCTGCCTCTCCCTCCACTGGCTCCCTATCGCCCAACGCATCAAATTCAAACTACTCACTCTGACCTACAAAGCCATTCACAACACTGCCCCTAACTACCTCACCAACCTGATTCCCAAGTACCACCCTACCCGTACCCTTCGCTCTTCACAGGACCTCCTTCTATCTTGCTCCCTGGTCTCCTCACACGCACGTCTGCAAGACTTCTCCAGGTCCTCCCCCATCCTCTGGAACTCACTACCCCAATCCATCAGACTGTCACCTTCCCTCCTCACCTTCAGGCGCTCCCTGAAAACCCACCTCTTCAGGGAAGCCTACCCCACCCTCACCTAACTGCTGCTCTCCTTCATTCCTCCTACCACTCCATCCCCCACAGCCACTTCCTCCTGTACCTCTACCCCCTCCCTCCTAGATTGTAAGCTCGAAAGAGTAGGGCCCTATAACCCCTCGTGTGCTGTTTGTTGTTGCTGTAATGTTTCATGTATTGTCCCCCCCTCTATTGTACAGCGCTGAGCAAACCCTTTGGCGCTATATAAACTCAATGTAATGTAATGTAATAATGGCTTGTAAATTGGAGACATCCTGTAAGGACGTTATTCCACTGCACAGCTTGGTGTCATCTGCAAAGACTGAAATGGGATTTTTAATCCCAGACCCTATATCGTTTATAAATATATTAAAAAAGTAAGGGTCCCAACACTGAACTTTGAGGTACACCACTGACAACCCTAGACCATTCAGAGTATGAATCATTAACCACTACTCTTTGAATACGATCTTTTAGCCAGTTTCTATCCATTTACATACAGATTTTTACAAGCCTGTAGACTTTACCTTACACATTAGCCCTATGTGGGGAACTGTGTCAAACGCTTTTGCAAAATCCAAGTAAACCACGTCCACCGCCACCCCTCTGTCCAAGGTTTTTCTCACCTCATAAAATAAATCAGAAGTTGTCAAACAAATCTGTCTTTCATGAATCCATGCTGTCTGTTGCTTAAAATATTTTTTTCCAGCAAGAACTCATCTATGTGGTCTTTTATTAAACTCTCCTGTATCTTCCCAACTATAGAAGTTAAACTAACAGGTCTGTAATTACTTGGTTAAGATTTTGCCACTTTTTAAATATAGGCACCTCATTGGCCTTACGCCAATCCACTGGTACTATGTCAGTCATTAATGAGTCCCTAAAAATGAGAAATAATGGCTTTGAAATGACAGAGCTCAATTCTTTAAGGACCCGTGGGTGTATGCCATCCAGTCCAGGTGCTTTATTCACCTTTATTCTGTCTAAATATTTTTGGATCATATCAATTGTGAGCCAATGTGGATCATCTGGAGCTGTGTCAATACCATGTCCATTATGGACCAGAGCTCCCCCATGCTCCTTTTTATACACAGAGCTGAAGAAGGTATTTAATAAATTTTCCTTTTCTTTGCCCTCAGTCACCGACTCTAGATTATTTTGTAAAGAGCCGACATACTCGGACCGGAACTTTTTACTAATATATTTGAAGAATCTTAGGGGGCTTGTCCTGCTATCTTTTGCAGTCTCTCATTTGGTTTCAATTTTTGTGGCCTGTATTTCCTTTTTGCATATTCTGCTATATTCTTTGTAATGTGTAAACAATGATAGCCTTCCTTCATTTTTATATTTAATAAAAGCTCTTTTCTTATTAGCTATAGCTTTTTTAACTTTGGCCGTAAGCCACATAGGTTTGATTTTTAGCCTTTTAAACTTGTTGCCCATGGGAATATATCTTGCAGTGTTTTCACATACAGTCTGTTTGAAGAACTCCCATTTCTGTGTTGTGTTCATCGATGCCAATATTCCCTCCCAGTCTCAGCCTTGGAAAATTAGCTCTCTTAAAGTTGAGTGTTTTATTTTTCCCATATTTGCTTGATGTTTACAGCTAACATTAAATTAAATCATGTTATGGTCACTGCTACCCAGATATTCTTTTATATGGACATTTGTAATAAGCTCTGCATGGTTTGAGATTACCAGGCCCAGCAAAGCATCAGTCCTAGTTGGGCCTCTAAGGACTCTACCATAAAATAGTCCTGTAGTAGGTTTACAAATGTTTGCCCTTTAACTGTTTCTGCAGTACCATTACTCCAGTCAAATTCCAGGTAGTTAAAATCCCCCATTGTTATCACTGTCCCAGTCCTTTCGATCTGTGCAAGGAGCTGAGTCTCAACCTCCTCATTAACACTGGGAGGCCTATAACAAACTCCAATGATTACCTTTGTAGTATGCACCCCCATGTGCAGTACCACACAATGCTTCAGGCTCATCACACTCTCCATCAACTAAGTCCTTTTTCACACTCGTTCTGAGATCACTTCTCACATAGAGACAGACACCACCACCTTTCCTATTTACCCTGTCTCTCCAAAAGAGAACATAGCCAGGAATATTAATGGCCAGTCATGTGAAGAATTAAGCCAAGATTCAGCAATACCAATTAAATCATAGCTCTCTTCATGCACCAAAGCTTTCAACTCACCTATTTTGCTTGCAAGACTTTTGGCATTGGTGAACAAACACTTTAATTCATTGACACCTTATGCACACATATTTTGCATATTTTTTATTTTCATACAAATGGTACCAATTCCAATGGTTGTTTGTAACATGGGAACCTTCTTATCATCTGCCATAGCCTTTCCCCCATCTTTCCCCATTCCACCCACCAATAAGGACTGACCCCTTTCTGATCTGTCTAACCCATTATAATCTAATGCTCCCTCCCCCCTCAATCCTAGTTTAAATACTCCGCCAGCTTTCCCATAAACCTCTCCCCCAGCACAGCAGACCCCTTCCGTTTAGGTGCAAACCATCTCTAGCATATAGGTTGCACCCTAATGAAAAGTCAGCCCAGTGCTCTAGAAACCCAAATCCTTCTCTCTTACACCAGGTCTTCAGCCATGCATTTAGTTATCTAATCTCCCCCTGTCTTTCCTGAGTTGCGCTTGGCACAGGTAATATTTCAGAGAATATCACCTTGGAGGTCCTTCCCTTCAACTTGCAGCCTAGTTCTTTAAATTAATTCTTAAGGAACCTCCAACTTCCATGTACTCTGCTATTGATTCCAACATGGACCAAGACAGCTGGGTCATGCCCAGCCCCTCCCAGTAATTTATCAACCCAGTCTACCACATGCCAAACCCTGGCACCAGGGAGACAGCAAACCATTTGGTTGAACCGATCCTGGCAACAAATTGTTTTATCAGTCCTTCTGATTATAGAATCCTCTACTATCACCAACTGTCTAGGCCTTCCTGCACTACCCTCACCACCACTCCCAGATGGTCTACTCTCCCGGCTGTTAGGGATAGCAATGACATCCAGGGCTGCCACCCCTGAGCTTGCTACCCCCACATCTTCACCCAACTTGGCAAATCTGTTTGGGTGCACAAACTCAGTGCTGGCGTTCCTTTTCTGTGAGCCCCTACCACTCCCTCTTGTTACAGTAACCCGTCTTCCTACCTGATAATCCTTATTGTTCCCTCCACATCAATTCCATTAGCTACCTGCTCAGGGAGCATAACACTCCTTTCAAGGTTGTCAGTTCTGCCCATTGTTGCAACTTGCTCCTCCAGCTCTCTGAAGCGAGCTTCCAGAAAGGAAACCCGCTCCCATCTGTCACAACGGTATCCATCCTGGAGCTGTTGTTCCATTGTTGCATTCATGCAGCACACTGTGCAGTACACAAAACCTTCGACCCTGCTAGTACTCATATCCCAGTTACAATATTAATATTACTAATAGGAAATATCAGTTGTCACTTACAGGTTAGTAGACTCCTGTTATAATCTCCTGTTTTCCACTCCGTTTTTTTAACTCCACTTAATCAAATGTCCACTTTGTCAAAGGTCCAACAAGCAAAATACAGGCAAGCTCAGAGTGAGCTCTATGGAAAGTTATATATTACCTGGAACACCTGTGACCAATTAACCCCTCCCCTTAATTAGAAAACTGAAGGAAGGCAAGGAAAGGAAGTAGAAAGAAAAGTGACAGAAAGTAAAAGCTTCTAGCAAGACCTAAAGAAGAAAATAAAACAACTACAAGCACCAGCAATCACCAGCAGTCAAAAGTAAAACGATTTTTCACTTTCTACTCAAATTTCCCACTCTTTTTAGCTATCAGCCAGCAAAATGTGCCAGAATTAGAGTGGAGACTGCGAGCCAGGCCTTCTCGTCCGACATCAGTGCCTGACCTCACAAATGCGCTTCTGGAAGAATGGTCAAACATTCCCATAAACTCACTCCTAACCTTGGGGACAGCCTTCCCAGAAGAGTTGACGCTGTTATAGCTGCAAAACATAGGCCAACTCAATACTGAACCCTACGGACTAAGACTGGGATGACATTAAAGGGCTTGTAAGGGCAGGAGTCCCAATACTTTTGGCAATATCGTGTATTTTAAAACCCTTAGACACATTTGCAATCATTCATACTTTGAGGGTGTCCCTTCAGAAACAGTCCAAATATCTCTACATACTGGGAGGAAGTAGGAAGTATGGTTTACAGATGTCATCAGCATCACTGGTAAACTGAGACAGTTCAAGTGGATCCATTGTTTCCATGATGTCCCTGTTTCGTATAGGCCGGTTTACTGTTCTTCAGATTTTAGGGGTGCCGGGCTATGGCCAGTGGGAGTAGAAATTGTTCTGGTGTTAGTGGGAGGAATAGTGTTTCATCTTTGGTGACAGCGAGAGAAATAGTGCCCCATCTTTGGTGGCAATGGGAGCAATAGTTCCCCATCATTTGTGTCAAAAGCAGGCATTGTGTACCATTGTTGATGTCAATGGAAGAAATAGTGTCTTGTATCAGTGGGAGGAAAAATGCCCAAAGGGCTAGATAAAGGCAAGCAAAGGGCTGCATCTGGTCCCCGGGCAGCAGTTTGGAGACCACTGGCTAAAAGTGAAATTCCTAGCTTGGGAGTATGTTTACTTGCACATGCATTTACAATGTATTTCCCAAACTGAAAGTTTTGCATTCAGGAAATACATTGTACACACAGGAGCAGGTAACAGTTCATGCACAGAAGCATTAGTGTTTACACAACTACAGCCATGTAAGCTATTCACTTCACTATTTTTTATTTATTTTGCAACTACTGTGATCATTTTTCCTGTTAGAGGGTGGCTCTACACAGGGCTGGATTTCCCAGTAGGCACTGTAGGCATGTGCCTACAGGAGCCCTTCCTAGAGGGGCACCTGTCTGTATTAGCAGAGTCTCTCTCTCTCTGACCCAGGCCCATCCCCAGGGACGCCACATGTTCAAGTCTGTATGCACAGGGCTAGTTCGGCACCTGTGGCTAACCCAGGCAGGCTGGCGGGGATGGGAGAGTGTCTTGCTGCAGTCTGTCCGAGCTGCCTGGTGGGTCCCCTGAACTGTGCTCTGCTGCCTCAGGTGTGCTGAAATGTTTGAAGGAACAAGCTCTGTGCACCCTGCTGGAGGTGGTGAAGTGCAGGGGGAAGACCCCAGGGGACTGCATGCTGGTGACCCAGAGCTTGCCCCCTCCTCACCTGCTGCTCTGTAGACATTTCCACTGGCCAGAGCTGCAGCATTCCAGGCAACTGAAGCCCTGAGCAGGTGTCAGGGAGCTGGAGGAACAACAGCAACAGCAGGTACTGCAACCCTTACCAATACAGCAGGTTGTGTGGCCCAGGTGAGTGAAGGAAGACTGAAGCAGGAGGGGATGGTCTTCACTAATGCTCACACACTGTGCCCATGGCTCAAAAGAAAAAAAAGCAAGTTTTGGCTTGATGTACACTTTGGGCCTATTCGTTTTCATTGAAATCAATGGAAAAAGAGTTTAGGCACACACAGCGAGGGACACTTCCTCCAATTCATTTCTGCTGGTGTGAGGATTGTACAATGTGCTCTCTCTCCCCCCCATCATACTAACACCTCACATTGCAAGGAGACCTCTGTCGACTCAGGGGAACGCTGCTTACTGTGATGTAAGTGGGGGGCTTTGGTGACCAGAGACCAGCTTACAGCAGAGTTTCACTTTACACCAGGGTCTACAGTGTCCCACTTACATCAGAGTTCCCCTTTACATCAAGGTCTACAGAATTCTCCTTTACATATATAAAAATATTTATATACAAAAATGTTATCATGAAAAAGAAGTCGGTCTTACTGTCTTTTTTTGGGCGGTGGGGGCACTTCAGAATTCTCTGCCTATAGACTTCTGAGATGTAAATCTGGCCCTGTTGTTATGTTCATGGCCCCACTGTGTGTAGGAATGTAGCCACCCTCTCTTGCTAACTCCCAAGATGGACTATGGACTGAGAACTAAGAACTATGGACTATGAGAATTGTAGTATGTATGTAGTAGTACACATGACCTCAACTATCGTGCCCTGCTCATTCCAAAAGAACAGAAGTGAGGGGTAAAAAGGAGAGGTTTAGGGCCTCACAGAGAATGTTACAGGACGGCAGAAAAACAGAGTAAGAAACAATTTCATGAACAATAGATTACAGCGCCATTAAAGAGGATCTTCAAGCTAGGAACAAAAAAATGAAAAGTCAGCAGCTACAAATACTGTGGCTGCTGACTTTTAATAACAGGACACTTACCTGCCCAGGAATCCAGTGCCATCCTAACCCAGGCCGGTTCTTAACCGGTCTTTTGGTCCCAGAATCTTTAGTGTGGGAGATTCTGGAGACACGGGGGGGGGGGGGGGGGGGTGGTTTGAACCTCCACTCATATCGACTTGAGCGGAAGTGGGAGCTGGTACCTAGCAAAACTAGGTACCCAGCTCCCCTCCAATAAGTTTTGCATGCCAAAAGTTATAAAGGAGGGGTGAGCAGGGGCGTATTTACCACAAGGCAAACAGGGCATTTGCCTAGGGTGGCATTTTTCAGGGGGGCAGCACCATTCCCTGGAAGAAGGGACAGAAAAAGGTACACATACGGCACGGGGACCTGGTAGGATCTAAGAGAGGCTGCAGGCTGCTTGATGGTGTATGCAGAGCCAAACTCTCGTTCCCAGGGAAGTCCAGAGCTATGAAGGTGAGTGTCTGTCTCTCCCTCGCCGGGAAGGCAGGGTTGATGTGTTAGTGGAAGGCTCTCTCGGGTGTGCGTGTGTGTGGGGGGCAGGGGTGTTGTTGGTCAATTTCAGGCTCTCTCCACAGGGGGGGGGGTGTTGGTCTGTTTCAGACTCTCTGTGCGGGTGAGGGGGTCCGATTTTTGTGTTGCCTAGGGCAGCACAAAACCTAAATACACCATTGGGGGGGGGGGGTGGCAGAAAAGCGGAACTTCCCCTTTTGAGTAAAATTCCACTTTAGGTAATGGATGTGTATGGAATATTTTTTAGAAAAAAAGAGTATTGTTTATTGTCGCTTTAAGTTCAAGCAGCTCATTCCTTTAACAAGAACATTAATATTTGCTGGAACAGCCCACCAGCATGTAGCAACTTACAACATAAGATGATACATCTCTGAGTACTGCCAAGGAGTGATAATATTTACATATACATTTGTAAATGTTACAAAATGTTCTTTTATGTGATCAACCTGTGATTTAGTCATTTTTTCTCAATAGCATTATATATAATACAACAGTGCCATCTAATGACAAAGTATTTTGCAGCACCAAAACATCGTCTTATGCTGTAGATATTTTATTTGGCTCCATGTACACTGGCAGTAAGAAAACGCTAAATGCGTCAAAAATGCATGCAAACACAGTGCCGTGTTTAGATGCATTTAACTGTGTTTAGCGTTTGGACATTTGTTAATTTCAGTGGCCAAAGTACTTGCCATGGAAATGAATAAACACCCAAGCGCTAAACACGGTTAGCACTTAGACACGTTTACACGCATTTGTTCAGAGTTTAGCATTTTTTTGGCAAAAACATTTCTCTCCTGAATATGATTCTCCTGTGTTCGGGAGAGGGATGTTTAATCATTTGCCCTCCAGAGGATTTACTTACTTTAACCGCCAATTGCGCGGTCATGCAGCACCGCACCCAAATGAGATTTATGTCCTTTTTTCTCACAAATAGAGCTTTCTTTCGGTGGTATTTGATTGCCTGTGCATTTATTTTTTGCGCTATAAACAAAAAATGACCGTTAATTTTGAAAAAAAAATATTATTTATAAATATATATATATTTTTGACTTTTTGCTATAAAACATATCCAGCAAAATATTTTAAAAATCAATTTTCGTTATAAATTTAGGCCAAAATGCATCCTGCTACATGTCTTTGCTAAAAAAAAATCCCAATACGTGTAAATTAAATGGTTTGCATGAAAGTTATAGCGTCTACAAATGACAGTATAGATACTGGAAATTGTTTTTACATTTTTTTATACTAGTAATGGCAGTGATCAGCGACTACTTGAAGGACTGCGGGACTGCGGCAGGCATTCTGACACTGGGGGGAAATTGACTATCACTGACATTCCCAGTGACATTAATGCAGTGATCAGTGCTAATAAAAAGCACTGACACTGTACTAATGACACTGGGCAGAAAGGGGTTAACATCTGGGTTGATCAAAGGGTTAACTGTGTGCTGTGTGTGTTTTACTGTGTGCTGTGTGTGTTTTACTAGGGAGGCATGCTGTTTTGTATTGCTGTGCTATGCAGAGCCATACAAAGCATTATGTTGGAGCTGACGGGAGAGATCTGTATTGTTTACATACAGACCTCTCCAGGGGCGGACTGACAACTCATGGGGCCCCCGGGCAATAGGGGATCATGGGGCCCCTGTGTCCTTGCCCACACTAAAAGCACACCCAAAAAAGCCTATTAAAAAGGTACCAGGGGCATTTCCTCTCCCCCATCAGTGATAGGGGAATCTCTGTCTGGGACCCAGTGATTGACACCAGTAGTCGCCAATGGCGGCGTGCACACACCCCCTACCCAGAAATACAAAATCACGTATATGTACGTGATTTTGCTCAGCTCTGCCGCCCTGTAGCAGTATTTGTGCTATAGGGCAGCAGGGAAGAGGTTAACTGGCCCTAAACTCTGGTGCTGTTAAACTCTGATGAAAGTCTAACACCCCGGTCACATTAAGCCCGACTTTAAAATCGTGCGACTTACAGTTAAGTTGCACGATTTCAAAGTCGGGTGAGATGTCGATTTCCAGGTGCAATTTGCAAAACATCTGACACAGATGTCTATGCAAATCGCACCAAAAGTAGTTACATGTCCTACTTTAGAAATCGGTGCGGCTCCAACCAAGTCGAAGCCGCACCAATTTGACCGCTCTAATTGCAGACAATAGGGTGCGACTTGGCATACGATTTGCAAGTCACATGACATGCAAATCACATGCCAAGTCGCACCCGATGTGATCGGGGTGTTAGTGTGCATGGATGGACACATAGAGATTGATTTACTAAAACTGGAGAGTGCAAAATCTGGAGCAGCTGTGCTTAGAAACCAATCAGCTTCTAACTTCAGCTTGTTCAATTAAACTTTGACAATAAGGCTAGGTTCACATATGTGTGGGTTGTGCGGCTGCGGGACCTGCACAAAAATCTGTGCAGCTGCGCCACCTGCACAGAGCACTGCAGGACCAGCGGGCGGGTGCCATGAATCTAATGGCACACCGCCTGCACTGGAAATCGAAACTGTACTAGGAACCTCTGTTCCCGTGCAGGCTGTGGTTTCCAAAGAAGTGCAGGGACTTCTTCCCTGCGTGTCCCAGGCACGGGAGTCCATTCAAATGAATGGACTCTCGTGCCCGTGCAAAACGTGGCCCCCACGGCCACAGATAAGTGAACAGGGGGTAAAACCTGGAAGCTGATTGGTTTCTATGCACAGCTGCACCAAGTTTTGCACTCTCTGGTTTTAGTAAATCCCCCCCCCCCATAGGCTTTTATTGAGTTGAATTTAGGGGCTCTGGCAAAAACACGCCGAAAGCTCCTAAACTCACGTTTATGAGCAGTAGTGTGCAGGAGGCTTTACACATCATATAGAAAAAGATTGTAGCTCCATTTTCACTCATTGAGGATTCTGCCATCAGTATTTGAATGTGGTAGGATCAGGGGCAGACTGACAACTCATGGGGCCCCCGGGCAATAGGGGATCATGGGGCCCCTGTGTCCTCGCCCACAGTCAAATCACACCCAAAAAAAGCATATGAAAAGGTACCAGGGACATCTCATGGGGCCCCCTACTGACCCCGGGCCCTCGGGCAGTGCCCGAGTTCCCCAATGGTTAGTCCACCCCTGGGTAGGATTGCACAAGAAACTTTTCTGAGATCTGATCTGTTATGGAGTTTTGCACTGCAATGCTGACAAGTCCCCAGTACACACATTGTGCACTTAGTAGAGTGTACAGCCTGGCAGAGACATTCTTTTATCAGCGTCCACATTGTCACCATAGCAGGGTCCACGGCATGAATCACTTTGTGTACCAGTGTGCTCCACCTCTGTCCCTGCCACTGCCCACATTACACCCTCTGGTAACCCCACCACAATACAATGTTGCTTTCTCACAGATCTCCCCCTTGTCTGCCGTTGTAACATTTTTAAGTTAAAATGTATCTAAACTAAAAAAAAACAAAGTGCAACATATTGCAGCTTACCAATTCTTATGCAGTGATGTTAGTTTTCTTTTTTTGGCTTTTTTCCCTTTTTTTCACCTGGTGATTCAGCCAGTAAGGCTAGGTTCACACCTATGCAGGCTGCATTTGAGCCGTTTCTGCATTGTGTTTTGCATATTTGCACCTGAGTTTTTGACTCGTTTTTGCTGTGTTTTGCAGTTTTTCTTTTTTTTCTTTTTCTTGTTGCTTGGCAGATTTAAACCACAATGCACAAAAAACACAGCAAAAACACACTACCTACTTTTCTGCAGCGCTTCCATTGACGTCTATAGAACCAAAAACGCAACTTTTTGCATTAAAAAAAGTCCCTGACCCTTTCCAAAAAATGCACCGGGTGAAAATGTGGAGATGTGAACATGTCCCATAGGGAATCATGTTAAATGGACTGTACTGCGTTTCTGCAAAACGCTGCAGAAAACACTTAGGTGTAAACCTGGACTTAGGTCCCATATATACTGGGTGTTTAGCTCAGGGCAGGAGGCTTCAGCATTTTAGGTGCAGGTGGATGGTACAGGTGCACCATCCAGCCCTGCTGCTGACAGCCTGTAAAGCTCTGTGAAAGGACAACATTCCTCCCTGGGAGCATAGTGCAGCTAATGGAAGTACCGCGCGGTGCAATGTCCACCCCCATCCAGCTGCAGCAACTGTCAACCTCTCAAAGTTTGACAGGCTGCTGGCAGCTGGGTAGAATGGTGCGCCTGTACCATCTAGCTGCACCCAAACGCTGGAGCCTCATGTACCAGGGCTAAACACTCAGTGTGCATGAGGCCCATCAGATCGAGCTGTTCAGCAAAAATGGGGTTGAGACAAACCAGTTATAGCTGACAGGGATTCTTTTACAATGGTTTACTATTATTTAATCATGTACAACCTTTATCTGAAAAGGAAAAAACTGTTACTGGGACTGCTGATAAGGTGTTAGCTGAAGTTTGAAGTGTTATAAAACCCAGGACCCTGCATTCACTATATCTGTTCTCCCACAGTACACAGAACATGGAAGTGCAATTATTTTAGTAAATCTAAACTGCTAAATACCTTTTCTCATCAGCAGTTAGAGCAATCTCGTGACTTCTGTCCAGCACAGAACTAGTTTATGCTTGTAGGAGGAGTTTTCATTTTGCTCTAGGAGGATGCAGAACCCCTGACCAGGGGCGGACTGACAACTCATGGGGCCCTCGGGCAATAGGAAATCATGGGGCCCCTGTGTCCTCACCCACACTCAAACCACACCAAAAAAAGCCTATGACAGGTACCAGGGGCATCTCATGGGGTCCCCTACTGACCCTGGGCCCTCGAGCATTGTCTAAATGGTCAGTCCACCCCTGCCCCTGACCTCTGTCTGGACAGTGCTGATTGGCCCTGTGCTGATCACATGCACTCTCCCAAGAAAAAAAACCCCTCTAGCAATATACACCAAACTGAGCATGTGCAGTGTCTCCACCCAATATGTTTTATCAGGAGATATGTGGGGGACACTGGTAGAAGGAGAGGATCAGAAGTTCCACAGGGAGTATAACAAGCATTTTTTACTGTATATACAGACTGATTTTACTGTTGTGGGTTTAGTAACACTTTAAGTTTAGTTTGTTAGTCCAGTCCATCTATATCTGCTAGTCTAACTCCACCCTCTCCTCAGACCGAAAGTGCTGCTGTCCAAAGGTGTCTGCTTTACTACTTCGTCCACAATGCAGACACACAAATATAGAATCTGTGTCACTAGCTGGATCACCAGGTGAAATAAAGGGAAAAAATAAGAAAGGTGAACTAAAGCAACTACCATACTTAAAGTGGTTCTAAAGGTGTTCTCAGTCAAATCCTGTGAGTAGAGGGCAGTGCTTCATGTGTCAAGGTAAAAAAATGTTTAGGAAATAATATTGCCCCCTCACTCTCCTTATACCAGCGGTTCTCAACCTGGGGGTCGCGACCCCTTTGGGGGTCGAACGACCATTTCCCAGGGGTCGCCTAAGACCATCGGAAAACACATATTTCCGATGGTCTTAGGAACCGAGACACCGCTCCTGTCTCAGGCGATCTGTGGGCGGGATGATATGCTGCCCCTGTAACCTGGCCACACCTCTGGGATCACTCAACAGCTCCGCCTCCTCGCCGCTGATTGGCCACCGGAACTGTAGCTCAGGAGAGGCACACAGGCGGCCAATCACCGGCGAGGAGGTGGAGCTTGGAGAGGAGGAGCCGAGCGGCAGCGCGCGCAGATCGAAGAAGATCGAGGGAGCTGCAGGAGCGAGTGAAGAGAGAGGCCAGAGAAGGAAGACAGCTAACAGGTAAGTGCAAATTTTGCTGCTGCAGCCAGGTATGCAGGCTGTAGATGGGAGAGGGAGAGAGAGAGCCCAGGCTGGAGCAGGGGTCAGCAAGGTAAGTAGCATTGGTGTCAGTGGAAGGGATAGTGCCCCATCATTTGTGTCACTAATACCAACGATGGGGCACTATTCCTCCCCCCACTGACACCAACGATGGGGCACTATTCCTCCCCCCACTGACACCAACGATGGGGCACTATTCCTCCCACTGACACCAACGATGGGGCACTATTCCTCCCACTGACACCAATGATGGGGCACTATTCCTCTCACTGATACCAATGATGGGGCACTATTCCTCCCACTGATACCAATGATCGGGCACTATTCCTCCCACTGACACCAATGATGGGGCACTATTCCTCCCACTGACACCAATGATGAGGCACTATTCCTCCCAATGACACCCACAATGGGGCACTATTCCTCCCACTGACACCCACGATGGGGCACTATTCCTCCCACTGACACCCACGATGGGGCACTATTCCTCCCACTGACACCAATGATGGGGCACTATTCCTCCCACTGACACCAATGATGGGGCACTATTCCTCCCACTGACACCAATGATGGGGCACTATTCCTCCCACTGATACCAATGATGGGGCACTATTCCTCCCACTGACACCAATGATGGGGCACTATTCCTCCCACTGACACCAATGATGAGGCACTATTCCTCCCAATGACACCCACAATGGGGCACTATTCCTCCCACTGACACCCACAATGGGGCACTATTCCTCCCACTGACACCAATGATGGGGCACTATTCCTCCCACTGACGCCAATGGTGGGGCACTATTCCTCCCACTGACGCCAATGACGGGGCACTATTCCTCCCACTGACACCAATGACGGGGCACTATTCCTCCCACTGACACCAATGATGGGGCACTATTCCTCCCACTGACGCCAATGATTGTACACTATTCCTCCCACTGACGCCAATGATGGGGCACTATTCCTCCCACTGACGCCAATGATGGGGCACTATTCCCCCCACTGACACCAATGATGGGGCACTATTCCTCCCACTGACACCAATGATGGGGCACTATTCCTCCCACTGACACCAATGATGGGGCACTATTCCTCCCACTGACACCAATGATGGGGCACTATTCCTCCCACTGATACCAATGATGGGGCACTATTCCCCCCACTGACACCAATGATGGGGCACTATTCCTCCCACTGACACCAATGATGGGGCACTATTCCTCCCACTGACACCAATGATGGGGCACTATTCCTCCCACTGACACCAATGATGGGGCACTATTCCCCCCACTGACGCCAATGATGGGGCACTATTCCTCCCACTGACGCCAATGATGGGGCACTATTCCTCCCACTGACACCAATGATGGGGCACTATTCCTCCCACTGACACCAATGATGGGGCACTATTCCTTCCACTGACACCAATGATGGGGCACTATTCCTCCCACTGATACTAATGATGGGGCACTATTCCTCCCACTGACACCAATGATGGGGCACTATTCCTCGCACTGACACCAATGATGGGACACTATTCCTCCCACTGATACCAATGATGGGGCACTATTCCTCCCACTGACACCAATGATGGGACACTATTCCTCCCACTGATACCAATGATGGGGCACTATTCCTCCCACTGACACCAATGATGGGGCACTATTCCTCCCACTAATGCCAATGATGGGGCACTATTCCTCCCACTGACACCAATGATGGGGCACTATTCCTCCCACTGACACCAATGATGGGACACTATTCCTCCCACTGATACCAATGATGGGGCACTATTCCTCCCACTGACACCAACGATGGGGCACTATTCCTCCCACTGACACCAACGATGGGACACTATTCATCCCACTGACATCAGTGATGGGGCGCTAGTCCTCCCACTGCAAAATTACAGTTATGAAGTAGCAACGAAAATAATTTTATGGTTGGGGGTCACCACAACATGAGGAACTGTATTAAGGGGTCGCGGCATTAGAAAGGTTGAGAACCACTGCCTTATACTTACCTGAGCCCTCACTCGATCCAATGCTGTGTCCGTCTGTAGTGGTTCTCCCCTCTCACTTTCCAGTCTCCCGCTGCTGCCAGTTAAATCCTGTGAAAAGGGAGCAGGGATGGGGCTGAGCTGCACTGTGTGTGTCTATGGATGTGGGCAGCACTGCACAGGATCGAGCCTGCAAGTGTGCCCCCATAGCATGCAACTTCCCATGGTGGCACACCAAGTAAGGAGGAGCCAGAAATACTGGCACGGGACCCTGGAAAAGGAGGATTGGGGTTGCTCTATGCAACTCCACGGTACAGAGCAGATAAATAAAAAATAGTTTGTTGTTTGAGCTTAGAATCGCTTTAAAGAAGAACTTTAACTGAAAAAAATAAATATTGGCATACAGGCAAGAAATTTTAATGCAGAAGAGACATGCTTTGTCTTTGAGTGACATCATCAGTGCCCATCCAATCAAGAGGCCCAGAGTCTTAAAACACTTCCAAGGTCCCAGAGGACTGCGGCCCATTCACAAAGTGCAGCGCACGTTTCGCATGTGCAGTAGGAAACTGGTGGTGAGGCTGCAAGGCTTCGCAGCTGGTTTCCCTTAGTCAAGATGGCAGTGCCACCACCCAACAGCCAATTGAAGAATCAACTCGAGATGAGCACACCACTGGAAGTATGGACAGGTAAGTGCCCTAGTATTAAAAATCAGCAGCCACAGTATTTGTAGCTGCTGACTTTTATTGTTTTTGGGGGGGAGGTGGCAGGGGCTGAAACTCTGCTTTAACCACTTTCCCACCGCCCTATAGCAAAAATACTGCAGGGGTACGCAAAATCACGTATATATATGTGATTTTGCATATCTGGGTAGGGGGCATAGCAGAGCCATGCAAAGTAGTCTGCTTACAGTTGAAGCACAGACACAGCTTACTGTGAAACAGCATGCAATTAAGCCTTTGATCGGCCCACATTTTTACCCCTTCCTGCCCAGAGCCATTAGTACAGTGTCAGTACTTTTTATTAGCACCGATCACTGTATTGGTGTCACTGGGGATGTCATTGACACCAATCAGTTCCCCCAAGTGTCAGAATGCCTGCCGCAGTCCCGCTATAAGTCGCTGATTACTAGTACAAAAAAAAAAAATTCCAGTATCATTACAATTTACAAAACGCTATATCTTTCACGTAAACCAATTAATTTACACATATTGAGATTTATTGGGACCACCTCCTCATAAAAAGAAATCAGATTTGTTTGACAACTTCTGTCTTTCATGAATCCATGCTGTCTGTTGCTTAAAATATTTTTTCCAGCAAGAACTCATTTATGTGGTCTTTTATTAAACTCTCCAGTATCCTCCCAAGGGACAGACTAAAACATTTAATGTGAAAATGGCTTAATGTAGCTTAACGTGTAATAAACTGTCTAAATCTTAATCAATTGACTTGAAACTTTGCACAGCCCAAGTTCTCAACGTCCCAAACATGTCCTAGAAGTTTCATAGATGTCAGTCTTCCATAAAGAAAATGGGGGACATTAAGCTTGTTTTTTGGGCAGCTTAATGTGGCTTAACGTACAAAAAAGAGCTTAGATGTTTACCAATCTCTCCCAAACTTCACACAGTAGAAGACTCTATCTATGGCAACATATTCTGAAAATTTCAGGTCATTTGGTAAATCACACCAAAAGTTATTCACATTAAGCTATATTTTACAGTGCTAAAACATTTAATGTGAACAGCTGAATGTAAAAAGAGCTTAACGTACCACAATGTACCTAAACCTTAATCAATTGACTTGAAAATTTGCACAGCCCAAGTTCTCAGCGTCCCAAACATGTCCTAGAAGTTTCATAGAGTTTGAACTTCCACAAAGAAAATGGGGGACATTATGCTTGTTTTTTCGGGAGCTTAATGTAGCTTAACGTACAAAAAACAGCTCAGATGTTTACCAATTTCCCCCAAACTTCACACAGTAGAAGACTCTATCTATGGCAACATATTCTGAAAATTTCAGGTCATTTGGTAAATCACACCAAAAGTTATTCACATTAAGCTATATTTTACAGTGCTAAAACATTTAATGTAAAGAGCTTAATGTAAAAAGAGCTTAACGTACCATAATGTGCCTAAATATCAATCTATTGACTTGAAACTTTGCACAGCCCAAGTTCTCAACATCCCAAACATGTCCTAGAAGTTTCATAGATTTCTGCCTTCCACAAAGAAAATGGGGGACATTAAGCTTGTTTTTTGGGGGCTTAATGTAGCTTAATGTACAAAAAAGAGCTTAGATGTTTACCAATTTCCCCCAAACTTCAAACAATATAAGACTCTATTTATGTCAACATGTTCTGAAAATTTCAGGTCATTTGGTAAATCATACCAAAAGTTATTCACATTAAGCTATATTTTACAGTGCTAAAACATTTAATGTAAAGAGCTTAATGTAAAAAGAGCTTAACGTACCATAATGTGCCTAAATATCAATCTATTGACTTGAAACTTTGCACAGCCCAAGTTCTCAACATCCCAAACATGTCCTAGAAGTTTCATAGATTTCTGCCTTCCACAAAGAAAATGGGGGACATTAAGCTTGTTTTTTGGGGGCTTAATGTAGCTTAATGTACAAAAAAGAGCTTAGATGTTTACCAATTTCCCCCAAACTTCAAACAATATAAGACTCTATTTATGTCAACATGTTCTGAAAATTTCAGGTCATTTGGTAAATCATACCAAAAGTTATTCACATTAAGCTATATTTGACAGTGCTAAAACATTTAATGTGAAGAGCTTCATGTAAAAAGAGCTTAACGTACCACAATGTGCCTAAATATCAATCTATTGACTTGTAACTTTGCACAGCCCAAGTTTTCAACTTACCAAACATGTCCTAGAAGCTTCATAGATGTCAGCCTTCCACAAAGAAAATGGGGGACATTAAGCTTGTTTTTTGGGGAGCTTAATGTGGCTTAACATACAAAAAAGAGCTTAGATGTTTACCAATCTCTCCCAAACTTCACACATTAGAAGACTCAATCTATGGCAACATATTTTGAACATTTCAGGTCATTTGGTAAATCACACCAAACGTTATTCACATTAAGCTATATTTTACAGTGCTAAAACATTTAATGTGAACAGCTTGAGGTGATTGTAGCCGTATTAGTGCATTTGCGACAGAAACAATTGAGTACTGTCCGTGATACTTTTTTTATTTGCACTAACATACAATTTTGAGGACAAGCTTTCGGGGAATGTCCCCTTCTTCAAGGTCTAAGCAGTACTATTAAAAATCACAAAGTTTAAGCAGAATGTTAGAATGGATTGAGAGAGAAAAAAAAAAAAAAAAGGGCCCTTTTTTTTTTTTTTTTTTTCTCTCAATCCATTCTAACATTCTGCTTAAACTTTGTGATTTTTAATAGTACTGCTTAGACCTTGAAGAAGGGGACATTCCCCGAAAGCTTGTCCTCAAAATTGTATGTTAGTGCAAATAAAAAAAGTATCACGGACAGTACTCAATTGTTAATGTGAACAGCTGAATGTAAAAAGAGCTTAACGTACCACAATGTACCTAAACCTTAATCAATTGACTTGAAAATTTGCACAGCCCAAGTTCTCAGCGTCCCAAACATGTCCTAGAAGTTTCATAGAGTTTGAACTTCCACAAAGAAAATGGGGGACATTATGCTTGTTTTTTCGGGAGCTTAATGTAGCTTAACGTACAAAAAACAGCTCAGATGTTTACCAATTTCCCCCAAACTTCACACAGTAGAAGACTCTATCTATGGCAACATATTCTGAAAATTTCAGGTCATTTGGTAAATCACACCAAAAGTTATTCACGTTAAGCTATATTTTACAGTGCTAAAACATTTAATGTGAACAGCTGAATGTAAAAAGAGCTTAACGTACCACAATGTGCCTAAACCTCAATCAATTGGGAAGTGCATTCTTCCAAGTTCCAAATACCAGTCAATATTGGCACAAAACCTTTAGGCTTGTGCTAGAAAGCTGAACATAAAGAGGAACTTCATCTTTCAGCATGACAACAACCTAAAGCATACATCCAAATCAACAAAGGAATGGCTTCACCAGAAGATGATTAAAGTTTTAGAATGGGCCAGCCAGAGCCCAGACCTGAATCTGATTGAAAATCTGTGGGGTGATGTGAAGAGGGCTGTGCACAGGAGATGCCTTCGCAATCTGACAGAGTTGAAGAGTTTTTGCAAGGAAGAGTGGGCAAATATTGCAAAGTCAAGATGTGCCATGCTGATAGACTCATACCCAAAAAGACTGAGTGATGTAATAACATGAAATGGTGCTTCAACAAAGTATTAGTTTAAGGGGGTGCACACTTATGCAACCATATTATTTTAGTCTTTTACTTTTACTTCCCTCCACCAAAAAGATTTCAATATGTTTTTCAACTGAGTTGTACAGTTTAAAGGTCACATTAAAGGTAGAAATTTTTCTGAAATTATTTTTCTTTGTCTCATTTTCTTACATCACAGAAACCTGACTTTTTTAATAGTGGTATGTCGACTTTTTATATCCACTGTATATATTCATGAGAATTGCTATGTGCTCAATCTTAGTACAGTCTACCTCCAGGCTTGGCCTGGGGAGGTAATGCTTATGTGCGAGAAAGGTTTGACTAGGCCTCAAGCCTAGAAGGGGCCTCACATGCTGATTGAGGAGGAGAATGAGAGAAGCTGGATGGCTACTGGAGGTACCTGGTACTAGAATGGACCTAAGGGGCAAGTCTGTCTGACCTATTGAAGATCACATGACTATCCATATTTAGCTGTTCCTCTAATAACCAGTGCCGGCTTGTGCTCCTATTGATTCTGCACTGTGAAATACTGAAAGGGTCTGGTGAGTCTGAAGTTCTTTTCTAATATAGTTTTGACATGAATGTTCTGAACCCTATGTCCTATCTCCCAGTTATGAAGTTCCCCAATAAAGAATTCAAAGATGTACTTAAACTGACTGGCGCCTAACTTTTCTTTGATCGCACATCCCTTCACAGGCCTAGGATCTGCACGAAAACAAGATGTCAGCCTTCCCTGCCTTTGAGGGTCCACGCTATGCCTCTGGGGGTCAGGGAGGTGCTGTACTTATTTTTAGGAGAGCTAATTGTGGCTTAAAGTACAAAAGAGAGCTTGGATGTTATCCAATTTCCTCAAAATGTATACAATAGAAGACTCTATCTATGCCAACATATTATAAAAATCTCAGGTTGTTTGGTAAAACAGACTAAAGATTATTAACATTTAAAGGAGAACTCTGGGCAAAATCTTTTTTTACATGTTCTTGTTGCTTATCTCCTGCCTTCCCTGAATATGTAATCCATATTCTTGTTATCTGAGTAGTTGTTCTAGTAAGACCGATCACTGCTATGGTCTTGGTACATCCCATCTGTAGTTCTGTTCTCCAGCAAGCAGGGATGTATTTCCATCCCTGCTTGTTGCAGTGGGCGGATCATGATACACAGACCGCCGGTCTGTACCGTCCATGGAGGTGGTGTCCTAGGAATGACAGCCCCCCTGGGCTGCTCTGAAGGCTGCATCCAAGGGAGTCTGTAACCCTTGCTGCCTGCACATTGGGGTAGCATCACAGCTGGCTCAGAATCCTCTGTTTGCTGTACCATCCAAAGACCAGCTTTCGGAAGACCAGCTTTCTGGTTCTGGTAGCTGCTGCCCAATGTCCCCCAGTGAAATCACTGGTTGCTAGGACCGCCTGGTATCTAGCAACCAGTGATGTATATGCAAAGCCACAGAATTCACAGCCAGGAGGCTCCAACTTTATTCTATTGAGCTGCTCCACCTCCTCCCTTGTCTGCCCTGCTTACCATGACTATGGAAGAGTCTGAGAGCTGTGAGTGATTAGGGGAGCCAGGAATAGAGAGACAGAGGCATTCTGTGCTGGAGGAACAAGAGAGTGTAACTAGAGATGGGGGGGGGGGGGGCAGAGCAAGCAGCTGGAGGAACAAGAGAGTGCAACTAGAGATGGGTGGGGGGGGGGGCACAGCAAGCAGCTGGAGAAAGCAGCTGAACATCCTACACTGGCAGACCTGCAATATCCTCTGTGAAAATTCTGCCTCTGCTGCTGTTCTGCACCAACAGCCCTTCTCTGCCTTTATTGACCACTGAGAGTACGGGAAAGGTTGACGGGCTTTAGTGATCACTTTGCTTCGTCTCCTGTGCTGTGAGCTGAGCAATTGGAGCCAGTCAAGCCTTGATATGTAGTGGCATTGAGAGTCTCATCCTCTCTCCCTCTCCCCCCCCCCTCTCCCTCTGAATAACTTTTGGCATGTTTTATGAAACAACCTGAAATTTTCACAATTTGTTGGTACATGTAGAGCAGGCTTCACTAAATGGCGGACTGCGGTCTGTACACAGACCAAGTGATAGTTCAGTCCGGACCTCAGCCGCACCACCCAGCAGCCTGAGCGGACTCATTTCCTCCCACCACTGCAGATGTTAAGGATTACTGTCCTGCAGAGGGTGAAGGAAATGGCAAGGTGGACGGGGACCTGGACCCCCCCATGCACCCGCCCACCGCAGCAGAGTGGGCGAAAGGAATGGAAGGTCTACAGGGGGAGCAGCAGTTGCCCGACCCCTCCCCCTGAATACACTTGTCGCCACTGAACCCACAGCAAGGAGGACCTGAATCCCCTCCCCCCCACATTCACTCACCTGCCACCGCTGTTGAAGTCACAGCAGAGTGGGTTGGAGGAAAGTAAGGTGTACAGGAGTATGCCCAACCTCTTCCCCCCAATGCACTCGTCCACCATTGAACCCACAGTAAGGAGGAGGGCAGGAGGCATGGAGCCTAGTGGCAGCAGCAGGTGTGCACACCCAGAAGAGGAAACTAACTTGCCACTCTCCCAGCCCTCCACAACACTGAGTTAAGCTAAGGGGAGATTATGGGGGGGGGGGGTCTGTGATGTCAGAGAGGGAGCTATGATATGGGGGGCTGGGAAGTGAGAGGAGGGAGCTGTGAGGGGTGAGCTCTGATATGAGTGGCTGTGAGAGAGGGGAATTGTAATACTTGGGGAGCTGTGATGTGATAGGGAGAATCTGTGATATGGGGGCTGTGATATGGGGGGGCTGTGATGTTATATAGGGGGCTGTGATGTGAGAATGGGGAGCCGTGATATAAGGGACTGTGATGAGAATGGGGGGGGGGGGTGCTGTAATATAAAGTTTTGTGAGAGTGGGGCAATAATGTGAGAGGGAGAAGCTGTGGTATGGGGGGCTGTGATGTAAGAAGGGGAAGCTGTGATGCGAGATGTGGAGCTGTGATATGGCGGGCTGTGGTGTAAGATGGGGGAGCTGTATTATGGGTGGGCTGTGATGTGAAAGGGGGGCTGTGATATGAAGGGTTTGTGATGTGAGGAGGAGGGCTGTGATGTCCAGAGGGGGTGAGCTGTTATGTGGGGGGTTGTGATTGCAAAGGCGACTGTGATGGGGTTATGATTGCAAGGGGATGTGATGTAAGTGTGGCTGTAATGTTGGGGGCTCTGATGTGAAAGGGAATTGTGATATATAGAGGGGTGTAATTGGAAAAGGGGGACTGAGGACATTAATTGAAAAGGGTCTGTGACGTTAATGACCTGAGTCATAGAATAAAAATGAGATTCGGAAAAAAGGATTAAAAACTGGACCTCCATGAATTTTAATTCAGTGCCCGTGATGTAGATTCTTGTATTTTGTGAAGTTTGGGGGAAATTGGTAAACATCTAAGCTCTTTTTTGGACGTTAAGCCACATTAAGCCCCCCAAAAAACAACCTTAATGTCCCCCATTTTCTTTGTGGAAGTTCAAAATCTATGAAACTTCTAGGACATGTTTGGGATGTTGAGAACTTGGGCTGTGCTAAGTTTCAAGTCAATTGATTGAGGTTTAGGCACATTGTGGTACGTTAAGCTCTTTTTACATTAAGCTCTTCACATTAAATGTTTTAGCACTGTAAAATATAGCTTAATGTGAATAACTTTTGGTGTGATTTACCAAATGACCTGAAATTTTCAGAATATGTTGACATAGATAGAGTCTTGTATTGTGTGAAGTTTGGGGGAAATTGGTCAACATCTAAGATCTTTTTTGTACGTTAAGCTACATTAAGCTCCCCAAAAAACAAGCTTAATGTCCCCCATTTTCTTTGTGGAAGGCAGAAACCTATGAAACTTCCAGGACATGTTTGGGACATAGATAACTTGGGCTGTGCGAAGTTTCAAGTCAATTGATTGAGATTTAGGCACATTATGGTATGTTAAACTACATTAAGCCATTTTCACATTAAATGTTTTAGTCTGTACCGTGGGTTGCTGACTGATTTGCTGGATTAATCCCTCCATTGGCTGATGTATATCTCTGGGATCCCCGTCCTGCTGTCCTGGGAACATGACATCTAGTGGCGAGAGATAAGATGACATCATTCTTCAGTGGCTTCCTTTCAGAGTACCAGGAGTAGGTCTTAATTACTCCATGCTCCATGTGCTGAGACATCTGGTTAGTGCAAGCTATTCTCAGTTTTTTTCACGAACGTCCCTCGGGTTATTGTTCTTGTTGGCGCCGGGGAGTGTCTATGTGCCCTCCTTGAGTGGAAGACTTTTCCCTGAGTTGTTTTCTCCAGGCAGATCCATTCCATTGCAGGGCTACAGCTCTGCTATTACTGGTACACAGTTTGATTTGCTTATGCTATGTTATTTTATTTTGTATGCTACTACTGGTTCTATGGGACAAGAAGATTCTTTCTTCAGTCCGAATGTCTTCTCTTTTTTCTCCCTCTTTTTCTTTTCTTTCCTCCCCCCCCCTTTTTTTTTTATTTCCTCTCTCCAGGGTCAACTGCTAGCACACTTAGATTCGTTGGGCCATTTTCTTGATTCCCCATATGGCTCTTTATTTTAACTATTTACGAGAGGGGGGACTGGTGCTCCCTGACGAAAACAGGGCATTTATCAGTGTCCTCAAGGATGCGTCTATAGTTTCTGATTATCGGCCTATCTCCCTAATTAATTGCGATTTTAAAATTCTCACTAAAATCTTGGCCTTGCGTCTCCATAAATTCCTGGCCCTGTATATTCATGATGATCAGTCCGGATTCATAAGCGGTCGACAGACTTCAGACCAAATTCATCGGACTTTGGCCCTGCTGTCGGCCGTGCAATCCAACTGGGAAAAATCCTCACAGAGCGAAATTCTATTGTTATCCTTGGATATTCATAAAGCATTTGACAGTCTATCCTGGGATTATTTATTACAGATGTTGGATAGGTTTGGTTTCGGCCCTTATGTTACGACATTACTATGGGCTTTATATTCTAGCCTGTAAGCTCACGTTTCCATCCGTGGATATAAATCAGCCCCCCTTTTGATAGAGCGAGGAACTAGACAGGGATGTCCTCTTTCTCCGCTATTATTTGCGTTGGCAGGCAATGGAACCACTGGCGATTATTATCCGTTCTGATCCCACTATTTCAGGTATCCGCTGTGGTCAACGGGACCATCAATGTGCTCTATTTGCCAACGATGTCCTTATGTATGTATCTAATCCTCGGACCTCTTTGCCTGGTCTCCTCCACCTGTTTCATCGTTTCTCTGTCCCTCTGGACTCACGCTTAATCCCTCTAAAACAATTGCCTTAAATATTTCATTACCCGATTCAGAGGTTGCTCATCTCCAGGATAACTTTGACTTCCAGTGGGCTTCTCGTTCTCTTCCTTATTTAGGGATCCATCTCACGAAATCTATCTCGTTGTTGTATAGGGCAAATTATCCTCCACTCTTTCAACGCCTTCGATCTGATTTATTGGAATGGCAGGATCTTTCACTTTCCTGGTTTGGCAGAATTAACGCGATTAAAATGACCTTTTTGCCGAGATTATTATATTATTTTAGGACGTTACCGATCATGGTTCCCAAACGGGACCTGTTACTATTGCAAGCAGCAGTCTCTAGATTCATCTGGAGGGGAAAACGTCCTAGGGTTAACCAGTCAACCCTATTCTCCTTGAAGAAGCATGGCGGTTTGGGACTTCCTAATCTTTTTGCCTATTTTCAGGCGGCTCAGATAGCACAATTATCGTGTACTACGGCCAGGAGTTATGTCCCTCAGTGGGTTGGCATTGAGGTCTTATCTTGCTATCCTTATGCTATTGGGGCTCTTATGTGGCTTACCGGTCTTTTGCGTCCTCCTGTTATGTGTCCTACATTGTCCTATTCGTTAACGGTGTGGGATAGATGGCGAGCTCGCAAACATTTATTCTCCCCGCATACTCCCCTAGCTCCAGTTTTTTGCAATCCTGAGTTTATACCCGGCTTGTCACCGTCGGTGTTTCAATGGTGGATAAATAAAGGGTTACTGCATATTGGGGACTACCTGGATGGGCTTCATCCCCGTTCTCTCCAATGTTTCTTGACAAGATATCAATTGCCTCCTGGGGAATTATTTCATTATTATCAACTTATCTCATTTATCGGTAGTAAACTCAAATTAATCACAGAACCTTGCACACTCAGTCCGTTGGAGGTCTCTTGTGGAGCGACTGGGATGATGAGGGGTCGATTATCTATTATCTATGCTTCCCTTGTTGATCCACTCACAAAATTATCTTATATGACTCAATGGGAACAGGATTTGAATAGCTCATTAGACCTGGATACTTGGTGAGATGTGGCCCATTCTTTATCTCGATTAATACTGTTCTTATCGAATCCAACTATAAAACGCTACTTCGTTGGTATCTGGTTCCCACGCGCCTGACTAAAATGTACCCGTCAGTGTCACCTACTTGCTTTTGACATTGTAGACAAGAAAGTGCTATGTTCCATATATGGTGGAAATGTCTGGTGGTAAATAGGTTTTGGATCCGAATGTTTAATTTTATCTATTCGGTAACAGGAGTTAATATCCGACAATCACCTGAAGTGGCGTTATTTCACTTGCTACCCACTGATGTTCCCAAAAAATCGATTAAATTGATTCTCTCCCTCTTATTGGCAGCTCGCATCACCATAGCTAGAAGTTGGAGACAATCACTGATCCCATTGGATGGGGTTAAACAAAAACTCAATTGGATAATGGTAAATGATAAACTCACAAGTATTGTCAACAATGATGTGGCCAGATTTGAGGTGACGTGGGAACTATGGATCAGATATATTTCTGTTAGTTAATGGTGCTACCGCTCAAACCCCCCCCCCCCCCACCCTTTTTTTTCTCTCTAATCTTTCTCTCTTACCTTAGACCTTTTTATGACTTTTCTAGTCTTCATCCTTATTTTTTTTCCTTCTCTGAACTGATCTTTGATACTTTTGGTAAATCTATAAGATACTTGCCTATATTCACTGATAGATGTAAAGTTTCCTGTCTGGTGGTGATGGTGTCCTTTGTATACAATGTGGTTGACTAGGGATATTTCTCCTATATTTCTTGTGAGCCGCTATGTTCTAAGAATATGCTTATGTACTCCATCTCACCATGTCGGTGAATATTGTCTATATTTCTATGTATACTGTTGTATACCGATCTTTCAATAAAAATATTGAAATATAAAAAAAGAATACAAAAAATATATTCTTGTTTTTTTCTTCATTTTCCAGAAAATTGTGGCAACAAATGTGATCTGCAAAATACTTACCATGCTTTTTATCAAATTCCTTGGGGTGTCTACTTTCCAAAAAGGGGTCATTTGGGGGGGTTAGGTGCTATCCTGGCATTTCAGGACCTCCGAAACTGTGATAGGTAGTCTGGAAGTGTAATGAGGAAATAAAGCCCTTTAAAAGCCTGAAGGTGCTTATTGGATTTTGGGGTCCTGTACTTGGCTAGACTGCCAAAACATCTCTCACTTGTGGTACCCCCATACTCGTGAGAAGTAGCAAAATGTATTTTGGGGAGTAATTCCACATATACCCATGGCATGTGTGAGCAGTAAATCATCTAAGTTTAAAAAATATTTTTTTTTTGTCATTTTCCAAAAACTTGAGGTAAAAAAATAAATTCTTCTATTGATTCAATATGCCTCTCAGCAAATAGTTTGGGGTGTCTACTTTCCAAAAAGGGTTTGTTTTGGGGGGTGGGGGAATTCTATGCCCAGCATTAAAAGTTTATGCCACACATCACTCACTCTTCTAACCACCTGAAGACCAAACCTTTTCTGACACTTTTTGTTCACATGAAAAAAAATCAGTATTTTTTGCTAGGAAATTAATTTAAACAGTATATATTATTTTAAAGCAGACAACCTAGTGAATAAAATGGTGGGTACTACAATTTATTATGGCACATAGTACTCGCGCAGCGATTTTTCAAATGCAAATAAAAAAAAAAATACACTTTTTTTTCTTTTAATGCACAAAAACACAATATATTGGCCAATTCTTTGGTAAAATATAAAAGATATAAAAATGGTATGCCGAGTAAACAGATACCAAACATGACATGCTTTAAAACTGTGCATGCCCCATGCAATGGCAACAAACTGCAAACATTTTTAATATCCATAGGCAACACTTTAAAAGCCTTTAAAAGCTACCATTTTAGATTTACAGAGGAGGTCTAGTGTTAGAATTACTGCCCTTGATCTGACGTTCACGGCAATACCTCACATGCATGGTGCAACCGCTGTTTACATACCGGCACAGGGTAAAGGCTTGTGCACACAGGTGTGCGCACATGGGAAGGGCGATTTTTTTTTTTTTAGTTATTTTGATTTTTTTTTATTATTTTTACATTGTACCTTTCATTTTTTTTTAGCACTTTTAATGCTATAACAGGGAATGCAAATATCCCCTATAACTTCAATGGGCATTGCCACATATTCTTTTTTCAGAAATCTGGGGTCTATCAGACTCTGGATATCTCCTCTGCCCTTACATTATCTAATCAAACCAAAATCAGTGTGATCAGATGCTTTCCCAATTTACAAATGGCGCTGTTTATATCCTGCGAAACGGAAGTGATGAAATGCTTGTAGCTTCCGAATTGTTAGACTATAGAGATGATTGGCACCACTCTGGTCTCCAATAAGCTCTATGGTCAGCTGGCAGAAACACCGGCTGCGTTCTCAGGTTCCCCCGATGGCACGGGACTGCCCGAGAAGGCCCTGGAAGGCAGCAGGGGAGGGGGGGCATCATCTCCCGCTGCTTGTAAAAGCAATCCTGCAGCTAATTAGCCACTAGGATTGCTTTTACATGAAAGTCGATCGCCGGCTGAAAAAAACGATACCAGGATGATGCCTGCAGCTGTAGGCATCATCCTGGTATAACCATTCAAAGTCCAGTGATGTACCAGTACGTCGCTAGTCCTTGTTGGGTATATATACTATGTTCTTTTTTTTTTGTATGTAGCCTGTTGACTGAATGAAAAAATGAGAAGAAATCTCTGCCAGAAAAAGTGTGTGGTATGCCCACCATTAGAATATACCGCCCTGCATCCACCCACTTCTAATGGTGGGCACACATTAGGTCACACTTTGCCACAAGTGCCAGTTCAAGATTGAACAAATGTCTAAATAGTGGCACGCTTAAATAAAAATTGTCCACGTACTGTATAAGTGGTACCCCATATGGAAAAAGGATGACAACTATCTTGTCACTGCTCCCCATGTAGTCTGGGCATCCAGGGGGCTCCATGTGACTATCTTTTCCCTCGTAAATCCAAAACTTATAAGTATAGCCTGTTGCCCTCTCACAGGTCTTCTACATCTTGACCCCATATCTGGCACGCTTGCTGGGGAGAAATTGTTTGACTGCAAGGCGGCCAGAAAAACTAATGAGGGACTCATCAACGTAGATGTTTTGCTGGGGAGTATAGACATCTGCAAATTTTTGGTTAAGGTGATTTGCGAGGGGCTGAATTTTGTGGAGCCGGTCAAATTCAGGGTTACCCCGAGGATGACAGAGTGTATTATCATTGAAATGCATAAAACACATTATACTCTCATATCTATGCCTGGCCATGGCAGCAGAGAACACGGCATATGATGAATCGGG
Organism: Staurois parvus; assembly: GCF_062004578.1. Lineage (NCBI taxonomy): Eukaryota > Metazoa > Chordata > Amphibia > Anura > Ranidae > Staurois > Staurois parvus. Next base: position 2,697,012 of record NW_028318172.1, read on the forward strand.
TCTGCGGACCAATACAACTGCAATTCATTTCTTTAAGTAATGCCCATGTTGGCTAGGCCCCAAAAAAATGTAAATTCGAAAACCGTAATGAGTTTCCATGCGAATGATCTGGCAAGGTTTGAATTTGGGTTGGCATCGATAAATTGTTGTGCATATAAATTGCTTTGATCCACAATCAACGCATACAGATATTCCGTGAAAAACAGCTCCAAAAATCACGGAGGTATGTGAAAGACCATGATGTACTAGACCGCTGGTGCTCGCCAGTTCACCAAAAGGTAGCGTGGCACTACTACTGGCACTCTGCTGCATATGAGAGTCATCAAAATTTACCGGCAAGTGCTAACAGAGATCAGGCCTGATTCTGCGAACACTGCGGTTTTGTGTGCAATGTATCAAGTGACAGTGACCTACTGACACTGCACTTGCTGGGGGAGAAGGGGGGGTAAGCGTAGGGGCTAAATGCAGGTGTTGGCAGGTGCCGGGGCTGATCTCGCTAACGCTGCATTTTTGGGGACGCTATACTAATGTGAATGCTGGTATAATGCTGATCTAATCAAAGATATTGACCCGTTCAGACACTATACTAGCAATGGAGGTTTATTGTGCATGAGCGTGCTCCTGGCAATCAAGGGGTTAAATATGATGACTGGTGTACTGATGGGCAATCTGACACTACCTGGGAGGGGCGTGAAATCCACGGGAGCACGAATCACGTATATATATTTGTGATTTTGCGCACCCATGCCGCACTGTAGTAGTATTTCTGCTATAGGGCGGTCACAGAAGCGGTTCGTGTTACGTTGCTGTGACAATTGCGCAGTCATGCAACACTGCACCCAAATTAAATTTACATCCTTTTTTCCCCACAAATTGAGCTTTCTTTTGGTGGTATTTCATCGCCTGTGTGTTTTTTATTTTTTGCGCTATAAAAAAAAAGGCTGACAATTTTGAGAAAATAAAACAATTTTTTGGACTTTTTGCTATAAAACATGTCCAGTAAAAAATGTAAAAATCTAATTTAGTCATAAATTTGTGCCAAAATGTATTCTGCGACATGTCTCTGCTAAAAAAAAGTCCCAATACGTGTAAATTAATTGGTTTACGTGAAAGTTATAGTGTCTACAAATGGCGGGAAAGACACTGGGATTTTTTTTTTATTATACTAATAATGGCGATCAGAGACTTATGGTGGTGATCAGCAATTTATGACAGTGATCAGCGACCTACGGCGGGATTGTGGGACTGCGGCGGACATTTTGACACTGGGGGGGAATTGACTTGGGGTCACTGACATCCCCAGTGACACCAATACAGTGATCAGTGCAAAATAAAAACACTGACACTGTACTAATGGCACTGGGGAGGAAGGGGTTAACTTTTTTTAAGTATTGAAAGGGTTAACTGTGTGAGGGGAGTGTTTTACTGGGGGGGGGGGTTAGGATGCTTCACAGGACACTGATCTGGAGAGATAAACTCTTCTCTCAGGATCAGCTGTGTGCTCGGAACTGACAGATAGCAGACTTGCAGTGTAAACACTGCAGCCATGCTCTCTGTCAGTGATTGCCTGTAATCGCCGAGACTCGGAGGGTTGTGACCGGCCGAAACCCGATGATGGAAACCACAATCAGCGAGGCGGATAGGGTGGGCACGCGCCTTGTGCGCGCCCCCTACCTGTTTTGCAGAGCGCTGTTTTTTAACGTCGTTCTGCGCAGAGGTGTCGCCTTGCCGCAGTAAAAACACTGTGGCTGGTCGGCAACCAGTTAAACCACAGATCACGGGTATATGATTTAATATTAGCAGCTTCTCATAACAGGATATATATTTAAGATTAGGAGCGCAGGAGGTTCACACCACCACTTTTTGTGATTTTATACTCATTTTGTATAATTTTTGACACTATTTTGCACTTATCACTTTAAGTTTGGTATATAATTTGTGATAGGGGTTGTTTAATCATTTATTGCACATATTAGTATTTATTGGAGAGTGAAATATATGTGTATATTTGGTATATACACATAATTTGGTCACTTTTTTTTGCACGTATCACTTTAAGTGTGATTTATGAAATGTATTTATGAAAATGATTTGAGTGGTTTTGTATGTATTTGTAGGTTTGGCACTATATGTTGGCGCACATTGTTGCACTTTAAAATAATTTTTATTATAAGGTTATGGTATGTAGCACTTCACTACTGTCCTCCCCATGTTATGCCCCCCCCAATGTCACTGTCCTCTCCATGTCAGTGCCCCCCATTGTCACTGTCCTCCCCATGTCATGGCCCCCCGTCAATGTCACTGTCCTCCCCATGTCATTGCCCCCCCAATGTCAATGCACTCCCCATGTCACTTGCCCCTCTCATGTCACTGTCCTCCCCATGTCACTTCCCCCTCTCATGTCGCTGTCCTCCCCATGCCACTGACCCCCCCCCAAATGTCACTGTCCTCCCCAGGTCACGGCCCCTACATATCACTGTCCTCCCCATGTCACTTCCCCCTCTCATGTCACTGACCCCACCACATGTCACTGTCCTCCCAATGTCAGGCCCCCCCTGTCCTCCCCCCACATGTCACTGTCCTACCCATGTCATGCCCCCATCCTCCCCCCACATGTCACTGTCCTCCCCATGTCATTCACCCCCCTCATGTCACTGGCCCTCCACATGTCATTCACTCCCCCCATGTCACTGTACTCCTCACATGTGACTGTACTCCCCATGTAACAACCCCCCTCCCCAGTGTAACTGCCCTCTCTCCGATCCTTGATGCTCCCCAATACGCAGCTTAGAACCATCTTGCGGGAGCGTCGTCGGCGCCTAGTGATCCGAGGGATCTGCTTCAGCGGTGCGTGTAAGTGTAATCCAGCCTAAAAGGGGTTAACTGTGGCAGCTCCGTACTACAGACCGCGATTGGCTTCTTATGCCTAAAACCGGGACATGAGCAGTTGCTTCATGGGAGACAGATCTTGCCGCTACACTGGCGCTCAGGCAGCTGTTTGCAGCGGCAGAGGTGAGACTCCGGTGTGGTAGACAGTGAATAGGGCGGTGCCCCCTCACTGCCCCTCCATTCTGTGTACACAGAGCCTTCTCCTGGAGGAAGCAGCATGTTCCCAGTGAAGGCGGAGCTCCTCATGCAGGGTATACTCTGTGACCTCTCACTAATCCCTCTCCCTCTCTCTCTGTCTCTAGAGATGTGTCTAGGGCTCCCCCTTCCTCCGGAGACCCCTGTCCTCCTCCGCGTTCCTCCTACAAGCTGCGGACAGTCAGGTGAGTGCACCGTACCGCAGGGGCGGAGCCCTGACACCTATAACCACCAATCAGGATGAACCCTTTCCCCCGCCGGAGCTGGATTTGCGTTTTAGTCCTGATAGGTCAGATGAAACCTCCCACCATGATGTGTTTCCTGAAAGCAAAGACCTCGGAGAACAAGATGGCGGCCGATCCAAGTTTCTGCGTCCCACGACATTAGCGCAAAGCTAAAATTTCCATGAAAAATACAGTGAAGTTCAGTTTAGGGCGCGTACAGGCAGCAAATTAACCCGTCAACCTCTTCCCGTCCGGACCATGTCCATAAACAACCAGATGGGAGCGCTGCCGGGAGTGAGCGGCACTGCGATCGCTGTATGGGATCTCTGTGTGATCATGTGATCAGTGATTGGCAAATCAGTAATCACATGCAGAGTAGTAAGCAAGATGTCACTTCTGACATTATTGATTACTACGTGTGAAATCTGTGAATTATCACAGAGGTCATATGGTACAGGGCCATTCACAACAGCCTTGTACCATGTGACAAGCTGTGACCAATCACAGCTCACACAGTATTTCTCAATGGCTGCAGGAATGCAGCCAGAGAGGAGAAATTATTGCTTTTACAGATTTATGGGAGTAAGAGCATTCATTGTAAAAAAAACAAAAAAAAAAACATCTTCATCACCCCCCACAAGTAGTACAGGGTCACCATGGTGACCCTGTACTGCTAGGGTGACAGTATGTAAATAATAAAAACAAAAATAAATTGAGAAAAATTATAATTTTTGGTTATAAACTAATTTGGGTTATTTTTTTTTTGCTTTACTAAAAAGATAACGGAATAAATTTTGGCCAAGATTTATGATGAAATATTTATTTGCAACATTTTATAAGAAAAACACTTTTTTTCAAAATTTTTGGACTTTTTCAAAATTAAAATCCCAGTGGTGAATAAATACCACCAAAATAAAGTTTTATCTGTCTAAAAAAATGCTAAAATATTCATATGGGTACAGTGTTGCATGACCGCGCAATTGTCATTCAAAGTGTGACAGCACTGAAAGCTGAAAATTGGTCTGGGGGGGGGGGGGGAGTGTCCGGACTAGAAGGGGGACAAAGTGTCCGGACTTGCAGGGGGTGAAAGTGTCCGGACTTGCAGGGGGTGAAAGTGTCCGGACTGGAAGGGTTGAAAGTGTCCGGACTGGAAGGGGGGGAAAGTGTTCAGTCCGGAAGGGGGGGAAAGTGTTCGGACTGGAAGGGGGGTGAAAGTGTCCGGAATGGAAGGGGGTGAAAGTGCCCGGACTGGAAGGGGGGGAAAGTGTTCGGACCGGAAGGGGGGGAAAGTGTTCGGACCCGAAGGGGGGCGAAAGTGTCCGGAATGGAAGGGGGGAAAGTGTCCGGACTGGAAGGGGTGAAAGTGTCCGGAGTGGAAGGGGGGTGAAAGCATCCGGAGTGGAAGGGGGGTGAAAGCGTCCGGACTGGAAGGGGGGTGAAAGCGTCCGGACTGAAAGGGGGGTGAAAGTGTCCGGACTGGAAGGGGGGTGAAAGTGTCCGGACTGGAAGGGGGGTGAAAGTGTCCGGACTGGAAGGGGGGTGAAAGTGTCCGGAGTGGAAGGGGGGAAAGTGTCCGGACTGGAAGGGTGTGAAAGTGTGCGGACTGGAAGGGTGTAAGTGTCCAGACTGGAAGGGGGGGAAAGTGTCCGGACTGGAAGTGGTTAATGGTGTATGTAGAGCCTGACTCTCGTTCCCGGGGATGTCCAGAGATGAGTATCTTTCTCCCTATTGCCAGGGCGGGGGGTGGTAGTGGAAGGCTCTCCCAGGTGGGGGGCAGGGGTTTTGTTGGTCAATGTCAGGCTTTCTCCACGAGAGGGACAAGGGGGGGGGTTGGTGTTGGTCGGTGTCCGTGGGTCGGACGATGTTAGTGTTGCCTAGGGCAGCACAAAACCTAAATACACCACTGGGTGGGTGGCCTTCTTCACCATCTTACTACCACATTTAATGTCCCAGGGATTTGACGACAATTCACACTATCAGCCGATGTAAATGGAGGAGCTAACGACTATAAAGGTTTCCTGACACCAACAATGGGGTTATGTAACTAGGACAGGATGGTGCCACTTTCACACACCCACATCCTGCTCTTGGACAATCCACATTTCCATGTTCCATGGCAATCAGGGTGAGGTGACCTAAGCTGTAAATATAAATGCTGAGCATCTTTGTGAAACTCTTAGACAGACTTTCTCAAGAGTTTTACCCGAGGAATCCTTGAAATAATTTTCAGGTTTCAGGAAACCCTTGCTAAAATTAATTCATTGGTGATCAGTGGGCAGAATGCTCCTTACATTGGTGGCTTGTGGGAAGAACGGCCCTGGCATTGGTGACCGGTGGGAAGAACAGCCCTCGCATTGGTGGCCGGTGGGAAGAACGGCCCTCGCATTGGTGGCCGGTGAGAAGAACAGCCCTCGCATTGGTGGCCGGTGGGAAGAACGGCCCTCGCATTGGTGGCCGGTGAGAAGAACAGCCCTCGCATTGGTGGCCGGTGGGGAGAACGGCCCTAGCATTGGTGGCTGGTGAGAAGAACAGCCCTCGCATTGGTGGCTGGTGGGAAGAACGGCCCTCGCATTGGTGGCCGGTGGGAAGAATTTTGCCCCTTTTAGTGGTAATCATTTGAAAGAGTGGCCCTTGCATTGGTGGCCAGTGGGAAGAATTCGCACCCCCCTTTTAGTGGTAGTCATTTGGAAGATTGCCCCCTACAATGGTGGTCAGCAGGCCACTCTTACAGACCGTTAAAAAGATCTTTGGTGTCCTGCCGTTGGCTCTTCAAATAGGCATTGGGTCCAGAACTATTCAGGCACCATCAGATTCAGCCACAATTCAAAGGACTCTTAACCTCTGGAGGAGCCCCCAGGGTTCCATGGAACACTGGTTGAGAATGGAAGGTCTTGGAACCGAAGAAGTGGTTTTGTCGTGGCGGAGTATAATGAGGGTGGAGGAGGAGAGAGTGGTCTGAATTGGGTCGTGTAGTGCCACCACAGGCCATGGTGCAGTATAATGAGGGTGGGGGAGGGGAAAGTGGTCTGAATTGGGTTGTGTAGTGCCCACACGGGCCGTGGCGGAGTATAATTAGGGTGGGGGAGGGGAGAGTGGTCTGAATTGGGTCGTGTAGCACCCACACAAGCTGTGGCGGAGTATAATGAGGGTGGGGGAGGGGAGAGTGGTCTGAATTGGGTCGTGTAGCGCCCCCATGGGCCGTGGTGGAGTATAATGAGGGTGGGGGAGGGGAGAGTCATCTGAATTGGGCCTTGTGGCGCCCACACAGGCCGTGGCGGAGTATAAAGAGGATGGGGGAGGGGAGAGTAGTCTGAATTGGGTTGTGTAGCGCTCCCACAAGCCGTGGTGGAGTATAATAAGGATGGGGGAGCGGAGAGTAGTTTGAATTGGGTTGTGTAGCGCCCCCACAAGCCGTGGCGGAGTATAATGAGGATGGGGAGGGGAGAGTAGTTTGAATTGGGTTGTGTAGCACCCCGACAAGCCGTGGAGTATAATGAGGGTGGGGGAGGGGAGAGTGGGCGTGGTGCAGTATAATGATGGTGGGGAGGGGAGAGTAGTCTGAATTGGGTCATGTGGCGCTCACACTGGCCGTGGCGGGGATTAATGAGGGTGGGGGAGGGGAGAGTAGCCTGAATTGGGTTCTGTAGCGCCCCCACAAGCCGTGGCGGAGTATAATGAGGGAGGGGACAGTAGTCTGAATCGGGTCGTGTGGCACCCCCACGGGCTGTGGCGGAGTATAATGAGGGTGGGGGAGGGGAGAGTAGTCTGAATCGGGTCGTGTGGCGCCCACACAAGCCGTGGCGGAGTGTAATGAGGGTGGGAGAGTAGTCTGAATCGGGTGGTGTAGCGCCCCCACATGCCGTGGTGGAGTGTAATGATGGTGTGGGAGGGGAGAGTAGTCTGAATTGGGTCAGGTAGCGCCCCCACATGCCGTGATGAATAACTAGTTGCCGACCGCAGATAGCCGAATGACGGCTTCACTGCGGCCGGCCAGTTCTGGGTGGACGTCATATGACGTCCCCCCAGAACGCGCTCTCCTGCGCGCCCCAGGGGGCGCGCACCCGGCGATATCCGTGATCGCTGTGTCCTACGGACGCAGCTGATCACGTGATGTGGTAAAAGGCCGATCCCAGCGGCCTTTTACCACGTGATCAGCGGTGTCCAATGACACGCTGATCACAGGGAAATGCAAGTGCCGGTTCTCGGCTGCACTTTCCTCACGCTGTCAGATCATGAGGAAAGTACTGCCGAGAACCGGCAGTTGTCACAGCGGGGATCGGCACCGATCATCAGGACACTGATGATCAGTGCCCTGATGATCGGTGCCCAGCAGTGCCACCCGCAAGTTCCGCCCACCTGTGCCCAGCAGTGCGCCCACTAGCTCCGCCCGCCTGTGCCCAGCAGATCACCCACCTGTGCCCAGCAGTGCACCCACCTGTGCCCAGCAGTGCACCCACCTGTGCCACTCTGCAGTGTCACACACCTGTGCCCAGAAGTGCCACCTACCTGTGCCCAGAAGTGCCACCCACCTGTGCCCACCAGTGCCACCCACCTGTGCCCACCCACCAGTGCTGCCCACCAGTGCCACCCACCAGTGCAGCCCAGCAGTGCTGCCAGTCAGTGCCACCAGTCAGTGCCCAGGGGTTGTGCCAGTCAGTGCCGCCAGTCCGTGCCCAGCAGTGATGCCAGTCAGTGCCGTCTATCAGTACCCATCATCAGTGTCACCTATCAGTGCCGCCTATCAGTGCTTCATATTAGTGCCGCCTATCCGTGACACCTCATTAGTGCTGTCTATCAGTGCCGCCTATCCGTGCCACCTCATTAGTACTGCCTATCAGTGCCCTTTAGTGCTGCCTATCAGTGCTCATCAGTGCCGCCTATCAGTGCCCATCAGTGCTGCCTCATCAATGCACATCAGTGAAGGAGAAAAAATACCTGTTTGAAAAATTTTATAATAGAAACAAAGAAAAAAAATTTTTTTTTTTCAAATTTTTTGCACTTTTTTTATTTATAGCGCAAAAAGTAAAGCGCCCAGTGGCAATTAAATACCACCAAAAGAAAGCTCTATTTGTGAGAAAAAAATGATCAAAATTTCGTATGGGTACAATGTTGCATGACCGCGCAATTGTCAATCAAAGTGCGGCAGCGCTGAAAGCTGAAAATTGGCCTGGTAAGGAAGGGGCTATAAGTGCCTGGTAGGCAAGTGGATAATGAGGGTGGGGGAGGGGAAAGTGGTCTGAATGGGTCATGTAGCACCCCCACATGCCGTGATGAATAATGAGGGTGGGGGAGGGGAAAGTAGTCTGAGTCGGGTCATGTAGCGCCCCCACATGCCGTGATGAATAATGAGGGTGGGGGAGGGGAAAGTAGTCTGAATCAGGTCGTGCAGCACCCTCACATGCTGTGATGAATAATGAGGGTGGGGGAGGGGAAAGTAGTCTGAATCAGGTCGTGCAGCACCCTCACATGCTGTGATGAATAATGAGGGTGGGGGAGGGGAAAGTAGTCTGAATCGGGTCGTGCAGCACCCTCACATGCTGTGGTGAAGTAAAACTTTGGTGAGGGAAGGTTGAGTAGTCTGAATCAGACTTGCTCTGCCAGCCAATCAGGAGTCTCCTTCCATGGTCGCACATGACAACATCTCTTCTTATCTTCAATGTTCGTTTGTTGCTTTTCTCATGTCATGTGGTCTGGGTGGACTCACCACTGATTGGTTCTGGCCTCACCATCCCCCAAGGTGATACAGCCTTGGTAGTGAGCCTTCCTTCACCTAATTCCTATGGTGTGTCCTGGGCTATATAAACCCTTCCAGGATCTGTGAGGGCCACATCATGGAGAGCCCGTCCATCTCATTCCCTTTATTCCTAGACGTGTCTGCTGTGATGTATGTGTAGATGTATTATTATTAATAATGTATACCTCCTACACCGAATACAGTACTCATACATTACACACAACCGCTCAGCCCCCATCCCCGGATCACACACCGACATACCCACAATCCTCTGCAACGTTTATGCAAATGAGAGGGGCGGGACTTTGCAACCTACCGCTCAGAAAACGGGGGCGTGGCTGCAGAGCATGGGGGCGGGGCCACAAAGCTTTGGGGCTGCATCTCTATGTCCTCCCATTGATTTTTTAGAGGGGGTGGCTTTCACCTCCATAAATGTGGGGGCGTGGTACCTCTCTAAATGAGAGTGGGGAAAAGACCGAAACTCCGCCTGGGGGGAGGAGTATGGTGTAGAACTCTTCGAGGGGGCGGAGAAGAGGCGGGATCAGAATCCTCATCTGCTGTGATGGAAGGGGCGGGTCTCCACCTAGGGGGAGGAGAACAGGAGGCAAATCATAGAGAAAGAGGCGGCTCTCTGTGGGTTGAGGACACCTGAAGTGACAGGCTGCCCTCTTTTCTACTTCCGGGTCACCTCTGTTTCCATGGCCGCGCCCTGGGATTACAGGGGAAGGAGACATGGACATAGTGGATGGCTCCTCCCACTCTTACAATACTAGATATCTAATAGAGAGATGGTGTCACTGAAATGTGGTTTGGTGTGTTAATGGAATTCTATTCTTTACATGAATCTGAAGAAGAGAAAAAACCTGTTGCCAAGAAAGCTCCTGCCAAAATGCCTCAAGGGAAGAAAGCTGGAAAGGAGGAGTCTGAAGAGGAGGGTAAGCTGCCTGCTGTCTTGTGAATTGTTGGCACAAATGATGAACAATTTTGGGACTTAATACTGATCTTTGATGACTGATGTTTGCTGATGTGCCAGAAATGTGATAACTTTGTTTTTAACATGCAATGGAGATCTCTTTTTACTGGAACTTTTATTTTTTTTTTTACTTGTGTAATGAAAGAAAACCTTTTGTCAGATTTTTTTTTTTTTTTTTTTTTTTTTTTTTGCCGTGTGTGTCCCCGTTGTGGAGATTCAACATTTTGTTGCCACCAAAACATGAATGCAGGAGGCCTTTTTCTAATGGGGGCACTTTTTCCTGTGACAACTGTCTGAGAGGATATCCTTCACATTGGAAAGATATCTCCTCTTCATGTTGAGGCAACATTGAAGGAAGTGAAGGGAATTCTCTGACACAGATGGTCAATAAATGGAACCCTCTCCTCTTCTATCCAACATATTTAAAAAGGGAAAAAAAAGCCTTTTTGCTCTACTTAACTGCATTGCCATATTTAACCACTTCAAGTCTGGACACTTTTACCCCCTTCCTGGTCCAGGCCAATCTTCAGCTTTCAGTGCTATCACACTTTGAATGACAATTGCGCGGTCATGCAACACTGTACCCATATGAATTTTTTAGCCTTTTTTTTAGACAGATAAAGCTTTATTTTGGTGGTATTTATTCACCACTGGGATTTTTATTTTTTTTGCTATGTAAATGAAAGTCCAAAAATTTTGAAAAAAAGTGTTTTTCTTATAAAATTTAGCAAATATATATTTCATCATAAATCTTGGCCAAAATGTATTCTGTTATCTTTCTAGTAAAAAAAAAATCCCAAATTAGTTTATAACCAAAATTATAATTTTTAAACATTTTTTTTTACTATTTTATTTTTTTATATTTGTTTTTTTACATACTGTCACTCTAGGAGTGGAGTGTCACCATGGTGACACTACTTTTTTTATTTTTTTTTTACACTGATTGCTTTTACACGCATAAAGGCTGTAAAAGCAATCATTTCTCATTCTCTCTGGCTGCATTCTTGCAGCCATTGAATACTACTGTAAGAGCTGTGATTGGTCACAGCTTGTCACATGGTACAAGGGTGTTGTGAATAGCCTTGTACCATGTGACCTCTGTGGTCATTCACAGATTTCACACGTAGTAAGCAATGATGTCAGAAGTGACATCTTGCTTACTACTCTGCATGTGATCACTGATTGGCCAATCAGTGATCACATGATCGGGACCTCACACAGAGATCCTGTACTACGATCAGTGTTCCACACTGACACAGCGGGCACCGGATCGCGGTGCTGCGGGCTCCCAGGGAGCGTGCACAAGTGGGGGGTGGGGAGGCCGTTTATAAACGGCCACCCGACCCTGCACTGCCACCATCCAGCCGTTTATATACAGCGGCCGGACAGGAGGTGGTTAAATAAGATGACGTTTTACAAAAGTGTGTTTTGAGGTTTTTTGGTTACAATATGCAATAGCTTTTTGAAATGTCAGACTCTGAAGAAGATGAAGAAGCAATGGAAGTGACACCAACTGTTACTAAAGGGAAAAAAAGCTGGTCCTGCCAAAAAAGAGGAATCTCATGAGGAGAAGGAGGAGGAGGATGATGATGAAGAGGAGGATGATGATGGTATGTTCTATTTAGTATGTTGCATCTTGTATAACAGATAGTAGTTTTCTCTGCTAACTTCTGTTCTCTTCAGAGGGCACAAAAGACTGTGCAAAACGCAAAAAAGAGAGTAAAGGTGCTCCTGAAGCAAAGAAGTAGAAAACAGAAGGTGGAAATGAAGGTATTTTGTTTTGTAAAGCGCAAAGTTTTTATTTTACCAGAATAACTTTGTTGGCTGGGGACCCTCCCCCCCCCCTTTTTTTTTTGTTATATATAAAGTGCAAGGGGAATTTCTAAGCGAGTTTATATAAAACTTTTTAACCCATTTTTGCTCCTGCTCTTACTGGTACGACAGTGGCATGTAAAAATGCTGAGCCGTTACAGCTGTTTTTTTATACTTTACCAGGAAATTGAGCATTTGTTTTCATTAGTTTTTTGCTGAAAAATATTTAAAAAAAAAAAAAAAAAGTTCATACATTAAAATTTTTTTTCTACCTTCTTAAAATATTTTCAGGGTTTCGTGTGCATTTTTATGTACAAATGTGCACAAAATTTAAAAACATTGGCTCTGTAAGTGACGCTGGATGTATGCTGGACTCTTGGTTTCTGGCACCTATAGACCTTTCTCATGTACTATGCATATCCAGATGCACAGATTAATGAAAATGTCAGGAAATCCATATTGGCTGTGTGCATTCCAGTTGAGAAAATTTGAGAATTCTCACCTGGCAATATAATGGCCCTTCAGGGGTACAAGTGTCAAGAAACTTTCAGTTGAGTTTTCTCTTGTCAGTAGTATTAAGTCTGCAAGTGTCAATTTCCTTTAGATTTTCCAAAACATATGCGGTCAAACCTAAACTTTCAGTTTGTATGCAGTCAGGAAGGCTCTTGCGTGTCTTAGTTGAAGGTAAATCTAAAGGAAATTGAATAGGAAAGTTGTGTAATGTATGGCCAGCTTTAACCTCTGTTCTGCAGTTGCCATGGTGCTGCGCGTGTGATTGGTTATAACACCAACCATTAAATGGCTTGACAGTTTAGTTGAAAGATGCAGGTAACTGTGACAGTTTTTCTCATGGGATGCTCTGAATGTCATTTATGTGAAACTGTTAAATCGGTGTGTGTATATCTCTGCTTTTAGTTGTGTTCGTATAGTAGCATAATAGCGTTCCCTTGGGTCTCTGGGACAGATAATGAAGCTGAAATTCCTGCTTTACATGCTAATTCTATTCAATGTTGGCCATCATTTCAAAGTTCATGCCATATTTGCTAATGTGTATTTGGTATTTCTGGTTAAAATCTTTTTTCCCGAGTCATCTTCTAGGACAGCTCACTTGAGAGATAGGCTCCTCCCAAGAAACACCCGCTCCACCTTTTTCCTCTATAAGTAGCCTGTCTCCCAGGGGACCCTCAGTATTAGTATTTCCTCCGGCCAGGAATGAGCTACGCCCATTTTGTTGTTTTTTTCGGGCCGCCTGGCGAGGTGCTGAGGCCCCCTCTCCTCCTTTTCTAAGCAAGGCAGAGGCCTTGTGAGGGGGCTTCAGTCAGGTCCCTTTCGTGTGAGCCCCTCTGGGGTGGGGGTGACAGACCCCGAATGGTCCTAGCGGGGCTCTCCAGGGGGGCAGAGCCCGCTCGGCCGACCTGGGCAGGATTGCCTTTTCCCTGGGCTGAGGTGAGCTACCTTCTCCAGGATCTCTGCAGCATGGATGGTGGTCGGTCCAGGACGCTGGAATCGCGTAATTTCCAGGCGCCGGGAAGTGACGTCACTTCCGGCGTAGTAACAGGAAGCGGCGCCGCCATGTGCGTTATGGGCGGCGGGCCGTAGAACTCGCCCACACCACGGCCGCTTCTTCCACCGGCGGCCGTGAGAGGGAGGCCATCGCATGAGGACCCCAGGGAGAGGGCGGAGCCCACTAACCCTGAAAAGCAGCCGCACCAAGGGGGAGTTCGCGGTGAGGATGGAGGTAGATCTGTCAGGGCCGGGGGAGGCCTGCAGCAAGGTAAGGGCCTCGATCCCCCCTGCCCTCTCATCCCCCCTCTGCCCTTCTTCCCTACACTACCCTAGGGGCTTTCTGGGTGCTAGGGGGTGCACGTAGGGGCCCCGAGGGGGCTGCACGGTGGATGGACGCATTATGTTCCTCATCCCCAGGGGGCCCACAGGTGGAGGATAGGAAGAAAGAAGCTGGCAAGCACCTGGCGGAAGCAACTCTGCCAAGAGTGCATCGATAAGCTAATAAAAGAGGTGTCCGGGTCCCGCCCAGGACGAGCCCCAACCAGGCACTTCAGGCATTGCCCAGCAGGGGAAAAAAGAGGAAGCAGGGACCAGGCCGCCGCCGCAGTTAGAGAGACCGAGCTATCCAGCACTTTAGACTCGGAGGAAGGTGAAGGAGAGGACACGGAGGGCCTTCTGAAAGTGATCTACGACACTCTGGATCTGGAGGAGGAACAACTGGATCTCTCTCTCTCTCCGCGACCAGCTGTATGCAGGTCTACGACAAAAAAAAAAAAGAGAGAGCGGCCGCACATTCCCTGTGCATTCTACTTTATGGCCCACTATCAGAAGGGAATGGGAAGAGCCCGAAAAGGAGGCTTTCCTTTCCCAAAAACCTCAAGAGGAGATTTCCATTCAAGGAAGAAGAGGCTTCACTGTGGGAAACTTGCCCAAAGCTAGATGCTCCTCTTTCTAGAATCTCAAAAGCAACGGACCTATCCTTTGAGGACGGCGGCCCCCTGAAAGATCCAATGGATCGGAGAGCAGACACATTCCCGAAGAGAGCGTGGGAGGCATCTGTGGTGAACTTCAAGCCTGCAATAGCGACGACTTGTGTCTCCAGAACCTTGGATGTATGGTTGGGGCAGCTCCGCTCTCATCTAGAACAAGGCACCTCATCAGAAGAGATCCGGAAGTTGCTGCCAGTCTTAGGGAAAAGGATGGCTTTCATTGCAGACGCATCGGCGGAAACTATTAGCTTTACAGCTGAGTCAACTGCACTTATAAATTCTGCCAGAAGAGCTATCTGGTTAAAATCTTGACAGGGGGATCCTGCCTCTAAATCCAAACTCTGCGGTCTGCCCTTCGAGGGAAAACTCCTCTTCGGGCCAGAACTAAATTCAGTCCTGGAAAGGTCGGCCGATAGAAGGAAAGGCTTTCCAGTTCCAAGCAGGCCTACAGGGCGGAAGGGGTTTTGGCCCAACAGGCGGTATACGACGGAAACTAGGTTTCAGGGGCAGCGCACAGGCTGGGGATCAAGGAGAGGCAGGAATGAGTCAAGGGGAATGGAAGGCTTCCTCATCAAACCAGCCCAAGTGACTGGAGGAGCCAAGTGGGAGGAAGGCTGGGACACTTCCACACACAATGGCTGAAAATCACCCAGAACACTTATATTAGATGCAATCCGAACAGCTACAGAATAGAGTTCTCAAGACCCCCCCCCCCCCAAAGGTTCTTCGCAACACCCCTGCCGAGGGACAGGGGAAAAACGGACATATTAATAGACCTCCTGGATGGGATGCTCAGGCAGAATGTAATTTGCCAGCTGGAGGAGGAAGAGAGGGGGAGTGGTTTCTACTCCCATTTCTTCCTAAGAAGGAAGGCGCCGGGAACCTGCAGGATGATACTCAACCTGAAAAAGGTGAACGAGTTCGTGAAACCCAAAAAGTTTCGCATGGAGACCATACACACGGGGAAAGAACTCCGGCCACCAGGCGTATTTATGGCTGCGATAGATTTGAAGGACGCATATTTGCACGCCCCCATAAGGGAGGAATCAAAGACGTTTCTCAGGTTTGCACTGGAAGGCGCAGGAAGAACAATTCTATTTTCAGTTCAACGCACTCCCCTCTGGTCTGTCATCGGCTCCAAGGATATTCACCAAGATCCTAGCGGAACCGCTACAAGTTCTAAGATTGGAGGGGATAAACATCTTCCCTTATTTGGATGACCTATTTTTATTTGCAGATACAGAAAGGAGCCTGAGATCCCATGTACAGCGCACAATATCCTTCCTAGAGAACTTGGCATGGTTAATCAACAGGGGAAAATCCCAGCCAGTACCTTCCAAAAGGATCACGTATCTGGGGTATGCCCTGGATTCCACGAATACCTGCTTATACCTAACAGCGGAAAAAGCTCTCAAACTGCAGCAAGATACGAAGACCTTCCGGGGGATGGCGACCTGCACGGTCAGAGCCGTGATGAGGTTAGTGGGGCGCATGACAGCAGCCATACCCGGAGTGCAATGGGCACAGTTTCACTCCAGAATACTGCAGAACCATGTCCTTTCCCACTGGGATGGCAGCCAAGCAGCCTTAGATTCCAGGATCCGCCTCACACGCAAGGTGAGGGATTCGCTAAGGTGGTGGGGGAACATCCACACCTTAGAGGCTGGGAGAAAATGGCAGCAAGTCAGCCCGGTGAGAATCACCACAGCTGCGAGTATGTCAGGGTGGGGTGCTCACATGGAAGACCGCCTGGCCCAGGGCAAGTGGGACGCGGAAATCACGGGCAGATCATCAAACTACAAGGAATTGTTGGCAATCTTCAAAGCTTTTGTGGCTTTCCAGGGAAAGGTAGAGGGAAAGGAGGTTCAGATCTTATCCGACAACACAACGGCTGTTGCGTACTTAAAACAGGCAAGGGGGCACAAGGTCCCCAAGACTGATGGATCTGGCAGAAACCCTCCTGAGCTGGGCAGAGACAAACCTAGAGTCCATCACAGTAGTGTATCTGAAAGGAGATCTCAATCAGTTGGCGGACCAACTGAGCCGCAGAGAGGTCACCCGAACAGAGTGGTGCCTCAGCCGTACAGCATTCAATCAAATCTGCGCCAGATGGGGCACTCCCTCCATGGATCTCTTTGCCAACAGCCAAGATAGGAAGGATAGGATTTGAGCACAGGGATCTCTTGTTTGTTTGCTGTGCTGCAGCTCCTTCACTTTTCCATCTCTACTGCAGGAGGTTTGGCTATGTGGAGTTTGCTACTGCGGAGGAAGTGGAAAAAGCCCTGAAATTAAATGGAAAGAAGGTTCTTTGTTTTGCGATGAAAGTAGAGAAGGCCAACACTCCTGCAGAGAAAACAAAAAATGCAGAGAACATAAGATAGGATCTGTTGGTCCTCCCATATAGTACTTTTGTTTTTAAATTGATCCGTTGGCTAGTTTTTACATTTTCATAATATGATTATATATTAAATGTACACATCTAGCCTAATAGCAAGCAAGAATAGGTCCTGTGTATCTTTTGGATTCTAATTGACTTTAAGGCATGGATTGTGAAACTCTCTGTAAATCAAAGTCAATTACTGCTCACTCTTTGTTCCCTTTATAGTGATGCTGTTATTGGGGGGACCAAAAAGATGTTGGCATCCTGGTTGTTATGCTGACACACTGTTTTTAATACTTAATCACCAGTTTTAATAAAGTGAGCAGATAAGGAAGGTTGGGGTTCAGTCAAGCCTATATTTGCATCCTTGTTTCAACAATAGCTTCAGTTTCCTCATAAGTAAAGTTTGCAGTACTAGAGGAAGTAAATAGTAGCTTCTTCGTGGTGCATGTTCCAAAGTCGTAGAAATGTAGGCCTGATGTGTTCAGTTAGCCCTTCACAAAAGGTTTGTTCTGTGAGTTTAAATAAACGTTGCATTTCAGTAGTTTTCTAGAGCTATACCTGCATTCTAGTCTGCAGTGAAAATCGATGAATTTTCAAAGTGGGGCTGGTCTAAACTGAATCTAGCAGAACTCCAAGGTGGTGGTCCTGGAGCTGCTTATTTTTCCAGATGGGTTATCTGAACAAAATTTTTAATTTTAATGAAAATATTTTTAATACTTAAATGAAATGTGTGTAACTTCATAAGACTCGCTTTTAATCTCGGAGAGAGATGCACGAACTCTGTTTGTTAAGAACATCCCCTATAGCACAACTTCAGAGGAATTGCAAGAGATGTTTGAAAATGCCAAAGATATCCGTCTTCCAACTTCAAAAGATGGTGCTAGTAAGGGTAAATAGATCCATGCTGTCTTTGACTGCCTGCAAAAGAATTTGCACATTTTAAAGTGTTAGTAAACCGCAGGAGAAAAGTGATCCCTGCAGGTTAATGTCATAATATGCTAGTATGCACTGCATACTATCACATTATGTAAAGCTTATCTTAAAACTAAGCCCTCCGGTGGGGCACTGTCACTGCTGCAGAGGCTTCTGTCTTCACCTGGTCTTCCTTTTCAGGTTCTGTCTGATAGGGAGGGCCATGATGATGTCACTCATGCACGTGGGAGTCCTGGGCTACGGCACAGTACTCCGAAGGATTGGCATGGGTATGCCGTTCAGAGCGCATGCGTCGGCTTTAAAAAAGGATATCTTCTAAACAGTGCACGTTTAGGACATATCATTTTATCTACAGGTAAGGCTTATAAGCTTACCTGTAGGTAAAAGTTAAAAAAAAAAAAAGTTCACTACCACTTTAATGAGATTAAATGGATTTACCCACGCTTTATTGCATTGAGTTGCCCATTCGTTACTGCCAGTGTGTGGTAGCAGGCTTTAGAATTGCACAAGAATTTAATACAGTGCACTACAAAATACATACAGTTGTGTTCAAAATAATAGCAGTCAGACATCGCTAACCTGATCAATCACTGTTTTTGGTAGAAATATTTTTACATGGCAAATAATTTACTAGCAGGTGTAGTAGAGTAATAGAAATCCAACAGACCCAACAGTCATGACATGCATGCTGCTGATTCTTTGTAATTGAATCACTAATTGAAAGCGGCATGTTCAAAATCATAGCAGTGTGGAGTTCTATTAGTGAGGTCATTCATTCTTTGAAAATCAGGTGGCAATTATTGCCCTTAGTGAAGGAAGGCAGCAAATGTTGTACATGCTGTTTACAGTGCGATTCTCTCTGAAATTCTGAGGAAAATGGGTCGTTCCAGACATTGTTCAGAAGAACAGCGTACCTTGATTAAAAAGTTGATTGGAGAGGGGAAAACATATAAAGAAGTGCAGAAAATGATAGGCTGCTCAGCTAAAATGATCGCAAATGCTTTAAAATGGCAACCAAAACCTGAAAGACGTGGAAGAAAGCGAAAAACTACCATTCGAATGGATAGAAGAATAGCCAAAATGGCAAGGACTCAGCCAACAATCAGCTCCAGGAAGATCAAAGAAGGTCTAAAGTTACCTGTGAGTACTGTTACAATTAGAAGACGCCTATGTGAAGCCAAGCTATCTGCAAAAAGCCCCCGCAAAGTCCCATTGTTGAAAAAAAGACATGTGCTGAAGAGGTTACAATTTGCCAAAGAGCACATTGACTGGCCTAAAGAGAAATGGCGCAACATTTTGTGGACTGATGAAAATAAGATTGTTCTTTTTGGGTCTAGTGGCCGGAGACAGTTTGTCAGACGACCCCCAAACACTGAATTCAAGCCACAGTACACTGTGAAGACAGTGAGGCATGGTTGCGCAAGCATCATGATATGGGGATGTTTCTCGTACTACGGTGTTGGGCCTATTTATCGCATACCAGGGATCATGGGTTAGTGTGAATACATCAGAATACTTGAAGAGGTCATGCTGCCTTATGCTGAAGAGGAAATGTCCTTGAAATGGGTGTTCCAACAAGACAACGACCCCAAACACACCAGTAAACGTGCAACATCTTGGTTGCAGACCAACAAGATTGACGTTATGGAGTGGCCAGCCCAATCCCCGGATCTTAATCCAATAGAAAACTTGTGGGGTGACATCAAAAATGCAGTTTCTGAGGCAAAACCAAGAAATAGAGAAGAACTGTGGAATGTAGTCCAATCATCCTGGGCTGGAATACCTGTTCACAGGTGCCAGACGTTGGTTGACTCCATGCAACACAGATGTACAGCAGTTCTCAGAAACAGTGCTTATACAACTAAATATTAAGTGATTCAGAGGAAAGCAAAATCTTCAAACATTTTTCAGTTTATATAGTGAATGTTTGAGTTTGTAAAGAAGAATACAAACACTGCTATTTTTTTGAACAGTCCAATATACACTTTTCTTCAATTGTTTTAGAAGAACAACACAAATTTGATCTATTTTTCTTCATGTTTTGATTTGGAATAGAATGTGTAGTGTTCCCAATGCATTTGTGTGTATGGAAATAAAAGATATTAGAAGGATTTTGAGCTTTATTCACTTTTTTCAACACACTATTATTTGTGTGTGTGTGTGTGTGTGTGTGTATATATATATATATATATATATATATATATATATAATTTTCTGTATATATGTAAATATGTTTTTATTACTGTTTGTAAAATTTTAATAAACAGTGTTGTATATTAACCACCAGGGCAGCACCAGGAGTCGTGCAGCTCAGGAAAAGGTGAACCACATTCTTTCTGGGGCAGAATAGCATGTGCTGTCTTTATCGGCAGTACATGTTGCAGGTATAGAAAATTCATTTTTTTTTTCCCCGCAGTCATTAGCGGCTAATACTGGGAGAGCTTGGTACACCAACATAAGTGTATCTCGCAGGGGATGCTCCTTTGACACTTCCTGTCCACCCAGACCTATTGTTTTGGGTCCAATAATGTATCCTGCTTAACGGTCGCTAGGATTGAAGGCTTGGCTATTGATCCCAGGCATGGAAAGATCGGGGGGGTCTTCGGTCTTGTTTTCTCTGCACCAGAGCAAAAGGTGCCAGGAAGCTGGCTTCAGGGAGCTTCCATTACTGTATATATAAAAACCCACGGCAAAGCCTTGTCCTGGAAATGGTATATCTGCCAGTGCCTTACCCTGCATCGTGGAGATGCATCCAAGAACAATGCACTACAACAAAAAAACCACCAAAAAGGATATAGCACCCCATTGGCTATCAACGTCCGTATTTATTCTGGACGTAAAAAGTATATGGTGGAACCATACAAAACAATCATATCAATGCATATGCCCAACCCAAACAACCTCTCCCCCATTCTCCCGGCTAGACCTCCATCCCACTTTAGGGCACCCAGAGCCACCCCCACCCACTCCCCCCTGTATTCCCCTTGTCCCCCTATCCTAGAAATGCTGGGCAGTGTCCCACAAAGAGTCCCTCTGTAGCAGTGCATAACAGTATATATGGACCGGTCTCACCACGCGTATGCCAACATATTATTATTAGTATTATTATTATTACACAGGATTTATATAGCGCCAACAGTTTGCTCAGTGCTTTACAATATAACGGGAGACAATACAGTTCAATACAAAAGGGAAAGGAGGGCCCTGCTCCTTGGAGCTTACAATCTAGGAGGGAGGGGCTAGTGGTACAAAAGGAAGTAACTGTGGAGGATGGACTGGCTGTTAGAGTAAAAGATTCCATTATTATGGGATATCATCCTTAGCTCTGTGGCCGCAGTTCACAGTGTCCATGCATGGATGTGTGGAAACAGCACATACTATCCAGACTGGACATGGAGGCCTACGCCCTGAAGAAGCCCTGGCCAGTCGGAGGGGCAAAACATGTAGGCGGAAGGGATCACATCCTCCTATCCTGAGAGGTCTCCCTGAGAGCCTGTTCCATATATACTATTGTGTTGTAATTAGAAGAACCCACCTGCGTCATACAGGCTGTGTATGGGTCATTCAGCTACCTTTATACTGTGCAACTCTGGTGGGCTTGACCTGTCGACCCTGGGGTAGCCCAGATGGTGTCTGAGTAACTACTGCACTCTGGAGGGAGTAGCGGCATTGAGTGGCTGGGCACACCATGAGCTAATTAGTCCACCTCAAGTGGGGAATTGTAGTTGTCCCTCCGCTCTTTCCTCCCCCAAGTGGTGTTACACCCGGCATTACTTGTATTGGGACTATGTTGTTCTATTGCGGACTTGAGCCGAGTATTCATACTAACATAGACTCTTACCATCCTTCAGTTTTGGCACTGCTACTAGAAAGCATTTCTAGGATAGGGGGACCAGGGGAAGACAAGGAGGAGTGGGTGGTGGTGGCTCTGGGTGCCCTAGAGTCGGGTGGGTATCTAGCTGGGGGTGATGGGTGTTGGGTAGGGGGGATCAGTTGGAGGTGAGGGGGGAAGGGTGGAGGGGTGGTCTGGGTTGGGCATATGCATTGTTTTGTATGGTTCCAACATATACTTTTTACATCCAGAATAAATACTGCCATTGACAGCTGCTATATCCTTTTTGGTGGTTTTTGTTGTAGCTTCCATTACAGGACCTGGAAATCTTATATGCCGCACCCGTGGAAATGTTTGATTTAAAGGTTTTTGTTCCTTTTTTCCAATCCAGAGGAGAAATGAAATTGGTCCTCAGTACCTTTTTAAATGTCAGATTTCGGCTCTATCCATTTTTTCCCAGAGAAAATTGTTTCTCACTCCTTGATTCATACTTCGTGTAGAATGTAACGTGGACGGTCCCACTTGAACATGGTCTTGGCTGTCCTTGCAGAAGCCACCTTTTGAACCAGTTCCAGAGACTTTTAGTCCTTTGACTCGGAAGGTGGCTTCTTTGGTTACTAGCACTCTTGCAAGAGAGTGTCAAAGCCTGGAGGCTCTTTCATGTAAGTAGCCGTTCTTGGTCTTGCATCACGATAAGGTGATCTTGCATCCTCATTCATCTTTCTTGCCTAGAGTGGTTTCTAGTTTTCACTTGAATCAGGACAGTGTCTTGCCTTTATTTTTTCCTAGTCCACTGGTGGCAGGGAAAAGATTGTTGCATACTCTGGATATAGTTCGGGTGGTTAGGAGATTTACTCGAGTTTGGTGGCACAGGTCAGGAATCCTGGTTTGCACTGCCAGAAGGGCCCAGGAAGGGCAGGCAGTATCCAGACCAGCTATTTCTCATTGGATCTGCCAGTTACTCTTTCAAGCCTATGAGGGTGAGAGTACACTCTACCAGGAGTGTGGGGGCATCTTGGGCTATCCGCCACCAGGCGTCAGTTGCTCAAGTTTGTAAGGCCACTACAATGTCTTTGGTTCATACATTTACAAGGTTTTATCGGTGGATGTCAGAGCTGCGGATGATTCTGCCTTTGGCCTCACCGTGTCACGTACTGCTGATTAGGACCTTTGGGATTGATAGTGGTTATTACGGTGTCACTCACCCCTCAGATATTTTATTGCTTTAGGACATCCCACATAGTCATGAATAGCCTGCTTTGTGCCCTGTGATGTAGGATAAAGAAAATTTATCCTACATCACAGGGCAGCGCTTTCTGGAATTTCACTGCTTGCTACAGAAACTGAAGTACTTCCTGTGTAGAAGGGGTTATATAGAGGAGGACTTGCTGTTTGATAACCCACATAGTCATGAATAGCCTACTCTGTGTCCTATGATGTACTACAAGAAATGGATTTTACAGGTAATTCATTTTACAGGTAATCTGATGCCAGCTTCAGACGTGAGGTTCTTCAGGCAGCTCTTTGAGCTGTGAGGTGTCCCCATTTCTTTTGTTTTTTGTTTTTAAACTTGCCAGCAGTCTATAAATTCCTGTGTTTTTTTGTGATTTATTTATTTATTTATTTTTTTTCTAAAAGTGGTTGTAAACTCTTACATATACACAGTGAAGTGAGTAGTCTCAGATGAGACACAGAGATGAAACAAATTCTACTGCAAAATGTTATTTATTTATTTCAGGTACTTATATAGCGCCGTCAATTTATGCAGCGCTTTACATATATATATATTATACATTCACATCAGTCCTTAACCCTCAAGGGGCGTACAATCTAAGGCATTTTACTTGTTTACCTGCAAAGAAACTTGCAGAGCTGTGTTCTGAGTAGACATGCTGATAACAGGAAGAAGCATCAGAGAGAAACTTCACATAGAGCTTTGGAGAATGACAAGTAAACACTACATCATATATATGTGCCTTGTTCAGACTTCATGACTGAGGTTTACAACCACTTTAATGTAAAACCAATTTCTTAAAGTTCATTGCAGGTCACAGGTCCATTCTCTTTGGCTGTATTCATGCTCTTAGTACTGCTTTTCCATAAAATTGAGGCATGTTGGGAGTAGGAGGGTTCTACTGGGTTGGCCACAAGTTTTGTTTGCCAGTCTCCAAATTTTCCAGTAGGCAGCAGTGTGACTTTGACAGTTTCTGAATTCTTGTGTTCCTCAATGAACTAGAAGTAATTTGGGGATTTTTAGGCTTACCGTAAAAATTGATTTTTTTGGAGGTCCATTCAGAACACAGGTTCATCCCCTGTTTCTATGTTCATGCTTTTAGATACTGTTTTTCCACAAAAATGAGGCATGTGGGAGTAGGAGGGGGTATATTGGGCTGGCCACAATTTTTGTTTGACAGCGTCCAAATTCTCCGGTAGGCAGCAGTATAATACCAAATACACTAAAATCACTGTATCAAAGCATTTCACATACATGTTGTCCCTACTGCTTTGTCCTGTGCCCTGCCTGCATTTTTACCGTTCTTTCTGCCTTGAAACTGAGAAATGTCCATGGCGTCCAAAAAGCATCCCTTTTAGGTCAAAAGCGGTTTTAGACCAGCTAGAAAATAGCGGTAGTAAATTAGAACCACTTGCAGAATTGAGTGATAATGATTGGTGGGGAAATTCATCAGACACTGAAATCGATTTTGCGACTTTACTCAGTGATGTGGGAACTTGGTGCTATATTTCAAATTTCAGTGTTTTTGGTTTGATTATATTATTGAATTAAATGTATTATTATATTATTATTATTATATTATTTTTTATGATTATTTATTAAATTATAATTTATGATTTCGTGTTTCAAATTTTATCATACCCGGGATGTTTACTAGACTCTTGTATGGACAGATTTCAGTGAGTTATTCCTAAAAATTACTGGCCTACAATAAAAAAAAAATACATATTTCCATGCAAAAAAATGTACCGCTTTGAGCACAGAAATACTGACATAATCAGACCTCTAAGGAGGCTAATGAACTCCAAGAAATAGTAAGTGCTAAAATCACATATCTTGACCCTTTTTCAAATACCTGTTTGAAAGCTTACCTTACAGCTCTTTGTGGCCTTAATAGCAGCAAATGTACCATCTAAACTCTTGCATGTAGCAGCCACTCTGGAATTAGAACAGTCATCTACTTTAAAAATTGGTTATCTTACAGAATCACTACTTTGAACATAAATAATTACTTTCATTTGTCCTCTACAGTCTCCCTTCATTAGAGTTTAGAAATGAAAAACATAAGATTTTTAGTAATCTCTGAAAATCCATGTATTTCATGGATTCTGCGTTAATGTATATTGATAGGTCTGACAGGACAATTTTAATCAAGCTGCATGTTTCATCCTAATGTGTATTTGGTGTGTTTTTTTTTTTTTCTTTCCTATGTAACTCCATGTTCTATGTTTTGACAGGTGCTGCTTTCACGTGTCTAGAGACAACTTTTCGACTTGAAGCTTTGCACAGACAGATCCGAATCCTTGGTCACGATATACCATTCAGCCGATTGCAGGCCAAACTGGATCCAGGTAAAAAGTCTGTAAGAACTTTTGTAAATTTTTAGCCAACTAAAGTGTTTTTTGATATACGCTTTAATGCAGAATTGAGGTGAACGTGTTTACAACTGGGTAACGAATGCCAGCCTCCACAGCTGCTTATATTAACCTACTCTGCTCCCCTGTCACTAAGTTCACCTCACATCAGGAGCGATGAGCACAGGGCTTAGGGATCTCCACCCCCATATGACATTCTAAGTGCCTGATCAGCACTGTCATTTGGGAAAAAGAGTGAGTCATACGCCCGGAAATACCAGGTATGTCAGTTTACTTTCCTGGAAAAATAAGGAAGCAATGGAAGGGAATGCAAGTATAGCCTCTTATTGGGGCCTGAGAATTAAAGTTAACTTTTTTCAGGTTGACATTAACAATTTTATTTTCATATTTACAAATAGCTAAAAATAATATCCTGTCTTATTTCTTTTTTGTTGTCTTTAGGTGTAAACCCTAGTAACCTCATGAACTTATTCACCTATGAGAAGGGCTTTTGCTTTGTGCACTATTTGTCCCAGTTATGCGGGGACCAGGACAACTTTGATGCCTTCCTCAGGGTAAGGATAAACTGGGAAATCAACAAAGCTCCCTGTGCCATTTTAATTGTCAGGTGTGGCCTGCGCCATATTAACCACTTGGATTGGAATGGTGAAGTCTTGGTTATTACTGCAGCTGCAGCAATTATCGAGTTATCATTTTCTTCAGCCAGCGATTCCCTTCCTTGTAAATGTAATCATAGCAGCTATAAAAGCCATTACAGGTGGCTGTAGGGGTGGTCTCACGAGCGGCGGCATTGATTTCAGTAAACACAGTAAAAGGAACTGATCTTGTTCCTCCCACTGTGTGATGTCAGAACCCAGAAGTGGCAAGAAATTTGAAGTTTTAGTTGTGAATGTGTTTCAACGTGGAGAGGAGAGCCACGTTGGAACAGCAATTGGTAGATACTCACCACTACTGCTATGGTGCAATATATGATTTATAGTTCCATTTGGTGAACAAAAGCTGGTTGAGCCTTTCAGTAGGCTTTAAATGAGGTGAGCGCATATTGAGAATACAATAAGAAGTCACCGGGAATTGTGATTTCTCACTTTGGATTTGTTACTTTCTTCACTAGAGAGACTTTTTTATTATCACTTTTTTATGGGTTGTGTATCACATTATCACAATGGACGTTTATCACTATTAATTACACGTATAGAGATTATTTATATTTGTATTGTTTTATATATTTTTCTTGGGAGATATGAAATTTGTTATATAATGTTTTATTGGTAATTAGGAGCACGGCACTATCGTTTAAATTTGTTTATAAAACATTGCAGTACCCACCATTTTATTCACTAGGGTAAATGTTTGGGGGTTCAAAGTAATTTCCTAGCAAAAAATATTAATTTTTTTCATGTGAACAAAAATTGTCAGAAAAGGCTTGGTCATCATGGGGTTAGAAGAGTGAGTGATGTGAGGCATAAACTTCTAATGCTGGGCATAAAATGCCCCCACCCCAAAAAATGACCCCTTTTTGGAAAGTAGACACCCCAAACATTTTGCTGAGAGGCATGTTGAGTCAATAGAAGAATTTATTTTTTTACCACAAGTTTTTGGAAAATGATCCCCCAAAAAATTATTTTTTTCTTGCACAAAATTGTGACTTACATGATTTATTGCTCACACATGCCATGGGTATATGTGGAATTACTCCCCAAAATACATTCTGCTACTTCTCCCAAGTATGGGGACACCACATGTGAGAGACTTTTTGGCAGTCTAGCCAAGTACAGGACCCCAAAATCCAATAAGCACCTTCAGGCTTTTAAAGGGCCTTCTTTCCTTATTACACTTCCTGACTACCTATCACAGTTTCGGAGTCCCTGAAATGCCAGAATAGCACCATCACCCCCCCCCCCCCCCCAAATGACCCCTTTCTGGAAAGTAGACTCCCCAAGGAATTTGATAAGAAGCATGGTGAGTATTTTGCAGATCTCGTTTGTTGCCACAAGCTTTTGGAAAAGGAAGAAAGAAAACAAAAACATTTTTTCTTTTTCTAAATTTCAAAACCTTGTGAGAAAAAAATAGATCTGCAAAATATTCACCATGCCTCTTTTTAAATTCCTTTGGGTGTCTACTTTCCAAAAAGGGGTCATTTGGGGGGGTTAGGTGCTATCCTGGCATTTCAGGGCCTTCGAAATGGTGATAGGTAGTGAGGAAGTGAAATGCGGAAGTTATGCGCCTTCAGGCTTTCAAAGTGGTCATTGGATTTCAGGCTCCTGTATGTGGCTAGGCTCCCAAAAAGTCACGCACATGTGGTATCCCCATACTCGGTAGAAGTAGCAGAATTTATTTTGTCGTGTAATTCCACATATACCCATGGCTTGTGTGAACAATATATCATTTAACCTCCCTGGCGGTATGATTATTTCAAATTTTTGGTGCTGAAAGCGGTACCATTATTTTGCATGGAAATATGTAGTTTTTTTATTGTAGGCTGTAATATTTAGGAATAACTCACTGAAATCTGTCCGAACAAGAGTCTATTAAACATCCCCGGTATGATAAAATTTGAAACACAAAATCATAAATTATAATTTAATAAATAATCATAAAAAATAATAATATAATAATAATACATTTAATTCAATAATATAATCAAACCGAAAACACTGAAATTTGAAATATAGTGCCAAGTTTGCACATCACTGAGCAAAGTCGCAAAATCGTTTTCAGTGTCTGATGACGAATTTCCCCACAAATCATTATCACTCAATTCTGCAAGTGGTTCTGATTTACTATCGCTGTTCTCTAGCTGATCTAAACCGCTTTTGACCTAAAGGGACACTTTTTGGACGTCATGGACGTTTCTCAGTTTCCAGGCAGAAAGAACAGACAAAATGCAGGCAGGGCACAGGTCAAAGCACTCGGGACAAAATGTATGTGAAATTGGTTGAGACAGCAATGTTTTACTATGTAAAATGTGAAAAAAAAAAAATTACATTATTTAAAATTTTTAAATTTCCCGCCGCCGGCGGCGCCTGTACGTCCCGACGTCACAGGGACAGGACACAGAAGCCGGATGTCGGCATCGGCCGAAGGAGATGGCCAGGGACGCTGCAGGGGACACATCGTGGGAGCGCAGGGTAAGGTAAGTTAAGAACACATGCCGGAGCAGTGCCGCATGGTATTCCCGAGTGTAGCTCGGGGTTACCGCTCTTGGTACTGAAATGTTCCCCCGAGCTACACTCGGGAATACCGCCAAGGAGGTTAAGTGACAACTTTGTGTGGGAAAAAAAAAAAAAAAGTTTTTGTCATTTTCCAAAAACGTGTGGAAAAACAATAAATCTTCCATGAACTCAATATGCCTCTCAGCAGATAGCTTAGGGTGTCTAATTTCCGAAAAGGGGTCATTTGGGGGTGTTTGTACTGTCCTGGTATTTTAGCACCTCAAGAAATGTGGCAGTCAGAAAGTAAAAGCTGTGTAAATTCCAGTATCTATACCATAGTTTGTAGACGCTATATCTTTCACACAAAGAAATCAATATACACTTATTGGGATTTTTTTTTTTACCAAAAACATGTAGCAGAATACATTTTGTCCTAAATTTATGATGAAATTTGCGTTTTTTAGATATTTTTTTCATGACAAATGAGGAAATATTATTTTTCAAAAATAATAGCGCAAAAAATAAAAAGCACACAAGTGATCAAATACCACCGAAAGAAAGCTCTATTTGTGTGAAATAATGGACATAAATTTCATTTATGTACAGCATTGCATGACCGCGCAGTTGTCAGTTGAACTAGTGCAGCGCTGTGTTGCAAAAAATGGTGTAAATTGCAGTATGTATACCATAGTTTGTAGACACTATAACTTTCACACAAAGCAATCAATATCCACTTATTGGGATTTTTTTACCAAAAACATGTAGCAGAATACATTTTGGCATAAATTTATGACTATTTATGAGTTTACTATATATTTTTTTTATAGTCGAAAGTAAGAAATATTTTTTTTCAAAATTTTCGGTCTTTTTTTGTTAATTGCGCAAAAAATAAAAAGCACACAGATGATCAAATACCACTGAAAAAAGCTTTATTTGTGTGGGAAAAAAAAGGACGTAAATTTTGTTTGGGTAAAGCATTGCATGACTGTGCAATTACCAGTTGAAATAGTGCACTGCCGAATAGCATAAAAAGGCCTGGTCAGGAAAGGGGGCAAATCCTTAGGAGGGCAATTGGTTAAAGATGATTTTATCCTCCGTGCCCACAGAGGTGAATAAGTGCTTTTTTTAAAGTGCTTTTACAGCTTGTTTGGAATACATAAGTATTTTAGTGTACATATTCTAGGCATAGATTCCCTTTACAACTTTGGATAATTAACTTACATGCAAACATTGTGCATGCATCATAATTGGAGGTGAATATCATGAAGATACTGTACTAATTCCAACAGACTTCTATGTACAGTTTAAAAGGTTGCAGTTTTTTCTAAGATTGAGGTTTAGTATACCTAATAACAACCCTTCGAGACAAACTTTACATGTTGCTGGGGTCCATTTCCAAAGTCCATGTTTTCCCATTGCCATATAATATCTACTGAAATCCTTTAATTTGTTTTTACATTATTTTAGTTATTTTCATTATGCCCTTTTAACAAACTTTTGCTAGTTGCACTCTAAAATATATTTGTGTTTTTATAATTGACTTTAATTTTTGTTTCCTAGAAAATCATTTCCACTCTTTGCCTTTCAGGATTATATTGAGAGGTTTAAGTTCCACAGTGTTGTAGCGAATGATCTGCTGGAGTCCTATCTCAGCTTTTTCCCTCATTTAAGGGGTGAGAGTCCATCATATAGTGAAGGTAAGATAAGGTAATAGGTAAAACATATACTTCTTCTCGTATATAAAATGTGTCCTCATTATGTTTTCACCAATGTCAGGTCTAGACTTTGATCGCTGGCTTAATGCTCCAGGACCTCCCCTGACCCAGCCAGATCTTTCTCAGGGATCTGTGTTCACTTCTTCAGTGGAAGCATTGAATCAGCTGTGGATGGCTGAACCTTTGGATATTGAAGCTGCTGCCACCTTTGTCAATATCGCAGATTGGCAAACTTTCCAGACTGTACTCTTTTTGGACAAGCTGTTAGATCAATCTCCACTGCGACCAGGTGACTGCAAGCTATATTACTATTAGTAGCTTTGACGTTTATTGTAGCTATACATATGCTGCTATTCTCACATGGTTGTCTTTCTTAATGGTTATCAGTACAAGAATCCTAGTATCACCATGTTTAAAAATTGCAGTTTACCTGAAGTTAACATTGTCTTAAAAAATAAAAAAAAATATGAACATTAGTAGAGAATGGTGAGTTAAAAATAACATCTGTCTTGATAATTAACCTCTGTTTGTAAAATTGTAGGCTTGCCAATAATATATACAGAGCAGTTGTCCATAGCAACCAGTCAGTTTCTGGTCGAAAATAAGAACTTTTTACTGCCAACTCTGTTACTATTACTTCAGCTCAACAAAAACATGGTAATAACCACTTCCCGACCACCCTATAGCAGAAATACTGCTACAAGGTGGCACGGGTGTGCAAAATCACATGTATATATACATGATTTTGCATTTCCGGATAGAGAGCGCGTGCCATTCGTGGCCACGGCTGTCAATCACCAGGTCCTGGCCGGTGATTACTTGTCGGTGATTGCTGAGCATTTCCGACAGGAGAACTGTTTGTAAACAAAACAGTTCTCCTCCCTGTCAGCTCCAGCACACTGCTTTGGATGGCTGTGCACAGCACAACCATCTAAAGTAGTGTGCTTACAGTGAAGCGCACGGACACAGCACATAGTGAAACAGTACACAGTTAGCCCTTTGATCGCCCCTCATGTTAACCCCTTCCTGCCCAGTGCCATTAGTACAGTGTCAGTGCTTTTCTTTTAGTACTGATTACTGTATTGGTGTCACTGGGGATGTCAGTGACACCAAGTCAGTTCCCCCCAGTGTCAGAATGCCTGCCGCAGTCCCGCTCTAGGTCGCTGATTGCCGCCATTACTGGTAAAAAAAAAAAAAATTACATTATATATACCGCCATTTGAAAACGCTATAACTTTCATGTAAACCAATTCATTTACACGTATTGAGATTTTTTTTTTAGCAAAGTCATGTAGCAGAATACATTTTGGCCTGAATTTATGACGAAATTAGATTTTTAAAAAATTTTTTACTGGACATGTTTAATAGCAAAAAGTCAAAAATATTGTTTTTTTTTCTCAAAATTGTCGGTCTTTTTTTTTTTTTTTATTATAGCGCAAAAAAATAAAAACCACACAGGTGATCAAATACCACAGAAAGAAAGCTCAATTCTTGGGAAAAAACGGATGTAAATTTAAAATGGGTGCAGTGTTGCATGACCGCGCAATTGTCAGTCAAAGTAACACAGCGTCGTAACGCAAAAAATGGCCTGATCAGGAAGGGGGGTAAATTATCTGGAGGGCAAGTGGTTGACAAACTCGAGGCAGCAATAGAATCCACACGTTTGTTTACATTTCCTCAGTAGACAGTTGGCTTTCTTGTAGAAATAATGCAGGCAGCTAGATTTGAGTAAAGACACTGGTAGACCAGGCATGTTGTATCTGAGCCTTCTTTTTTCTTTTACTTAGAGGTGATGCTTCAGCTGTCCCTGTGCTATTCTTCTGATCTGGCTACTATGAACACAGAAATCCGAATCCGCTGGTTACAGATTGTGGTGCGACACAACTTCCAGTCAGACTTGCCCCGAGTGCGCCATTTCCTACTCTGCCAAGTAATTGAAATCTTTATAAAGTATTTAATGCGACTTGAAACATGTTTGTCTTCTGCGTGCACTTAGCTTATATCAACAAAGAACACTCAAAAGCTACAAGGGATCATTTTAAAGAAGTTCATACCTTTTTGAGCTAAGAATTAAAACTGAATTCCAAGTTACTATAAAAATGGAAGCTTGCATTGGAACCAGTGCCCCCCCTTCCACAATGCAGTGGTGAAATTCTCCTTTAGTTTAGGGGGATTGGAAAAAGTAGATATATGGCACATACATTTTTCCCCACTTCCTCTCGCTATCCCCCAGTATGACAGGTACCAGACGCACTTCCCTTTGCCACTTCTGTGGTTACAGCCTCTCCAAGTCATCACATACAATGCAGGAACCAAGTGGTCCTGCATTGTACATGATGCCAAAGGCCCACCCATATCCTGCTCACATCATAGGGCTGAAGAGTGCTGGCTGCCAGAAGTGCGATGAATGAGGTAAGCCTTCTGACAAAACAAGAATTTAATCATTGTAGAGTGGGACAGGTGCCCACTGCCAAGTAAACGTTTACAGGAACCCAGAGTTCAGCTTTATGTGTTGGTCTTAAAATCCTAATTCAGTTTTCAGTGGTTCTTACTTTGCCGAAGCTCATAATCTTCTAAGAATTCAACAGTGGTCCCAAAGTAAAAAAAAATCAAATGTACTCTATGACCTTTAGGTCTATGAAGTTTAGCTAGTTCTCAACAGTTTTGAGTGGGCTTTGCTTTTAAAGGAGAGGTAGGACCAAAGCTCTTTCGGCCCTACTTCTCTTGTGGGTCACCGGAGCGCACTTAGTTGTGCAGTTCTGTGACCCATATTCAGCCAACAGTAGGCTAGTCTGCTGATGTCACTTAGCCAGTCCAGGCTTTTTATTGATTCCCGCACTTCTCTTTTAAAGATTAAGTGCACTTTTAAAACATATCTGATTCTTTAGGTTCCTGCATTTTTATACCTCCAAGTGTTTTTTTATAAAGTAGTATAACTGAATAAATAGAAATATATACCAGGGTTTGTTAAAAGCTTATACTAGAGACTGGGCTGTTGTAACTGATCTACTAGTGGTTGGCCAGTCTATGGCATAGTAGGTTCCATATATTAAACTGGTATGGTGCATACCAGTTTAATTAAGAATGTGTTTTGTTTTGTTTTTTTTTGTTTATTCTTTTATATGCAGTTATTTATTTTTGTTTTTGTTAACTACTTCAAGTCCGGACACTTTCACCCCCTTCCTGTCCAGGCCAATTTTCAGCTTTCAGCGCTATCACACTTTGAATGACAATTGCGCAGTCATGCAACACTGTACCCATATGAATTTTTTAGCATTTTTTTGATACAGATAAAGCTTTATTTTGGTGGTATTTATTCACCACTGGGATTTTTATTTTTTTTTGTTATATAAATGAAAAGGTCCAAAATTATAGAAAAAAGTGTTTTTCTTATAAAATTTTGCAAATAAATAATATTTCATCATAAATCTTGGCCAAAATTTAAAAAGTTATCTTTTTAGTAAAAAAAAATAACCCAAATTAGTTTATAACCAAAAATTATAATTTAAAAAAACATTTTTTACATTTTTATTTAATTTTTTTTATTATTATTTATGTTTTTTTTTTCATACTGTCACCCTAGCAGTACAGTGTCACCATGGTGACACAGTACTACTTGTGGGGGGTGAGGAAGATTTTTTTTTTTTTTTTACGCTGATTGCTTTTATACCCATAAAGGATGTAAAAGCAATCATTTCTCCTTCTCTCTGGTTGCATTCTTGCAGCCATTGAGAAATGCTGTGTGAGCTGTGATTGGTCACAGCTTGTCACATGGTACAAGGCTGTTGTGAATAGCCTTGTACCTTGTGACCTTTGTGATCATTCACAGATTTCACACATAGTAAGCAATGTTGTCAGAAGTGACATCTTGCTTACTACTCTGCATGTGATCACTGAATAGCCAATCAGTGATCACATGATCGGGACCTCGCACAGAGGTCCCGTCCGACGATCGGTGTTTCACTGTGTCCGGAGGACACAGCTGGCGCCGGATCGCGGTGCTGCACGCTCCCAGGGAGCGCACACAGCTTGAAAATGCGGGTGCCGGTTATGAACGGCAACCCGCCCCTGGACTGCCACCGTCCTACCGTTTATAAACAGCGGCTGGACGGGAAGTGGTTAATAGTACATGCTATTTATAACAGTAAGAGTTGTTATACTTCTAATATATGCCCCTTTTTATCTTCTGTTTTATTTTAGACATCTAGGATGTAAACTATCCCACTTTATGAAGATCTTAGCGCTGGACCACTGAAATCATGTGCCCTGGAAATCTTCTGTCAGACTCATGGACGATTACATCCAAATCTACGTAAAACCATCCAGCAGATCCTGGCTCAGGGAGGTTCTGTGGTGCAGCCGGACTCTGCCTTGCCTGTGCTGTCTACTGAACTCTATACACAAGGCTCTTCCTCTCTCAGGGATGTGAATGTGACAGCCTGACGGAGCTTACCCAGCAATGATGCATCTGCTAAGTAACTCCTAATTCCAGCTGGCTGTGCCTTGCCCAGACCCAGCAGAAGAGTTAGGAGTGTTGTGGAAATTTGCACTGGGATGGATCATGCTATCCAACCCACTTATATTTTGTGGAGAGCAATGAAGCCCCAAGGACTGAACTTTTTTATAACTAGCCTTCAGATGGCAGTTAGGTGCCAATGGTGCATACATTTTGTGTGGAGTAAAGAGCCTGCTGTGGGTCTGCTAAAGTTGATTTAAACACATCTATGCATTTTATATCTCATTTGCAGTATGTATAGACACCTTCTTAGTGAAGATATTTGTTACTCTAAAATCTCCCTGAAGAAAAAGAAGATTTTTTTTTATTATTTAAAATTGTTTAAATGAGCTCTTGAGTGTTAACGGATAATTGGAGTGGTATGCCCATGTTAATTTTACTGAAAGGCATGGACCAAGCCGCTTCAAAACACACATTTTGGGCTATGTCTCAAATGTTTACAACGTATGTGGGCTTGACACTTAGTAGAAGTTAAGGTAGAGGCTGGTAGGTCCAGGATGAGTTTGAGACTAAGTGAAAGAAAAAAAAAAGCATGAAGGGCACTGCAAAAAAAAAGTATGTTCCCCATTAATTTTTTCATTATGGATTTAATATTTTGCTGCTTGTCGTGGCAAGGCACATATTTTGGTTTATCTTGATTATGATTGTTAAATGGGCAGAGGGATAATTATTTCTGCTTAATCAAAAATGTTATTTCTAAGCTTGCTCTAACTCTCCAGCACTTTTGGATTTTAAAACTCTGCTTAAACATTTGGAGTACTGTTTTTATTTTACCCAATTTCATTTTGATTGCTAGTGGTGCAGATTAACCATTTTAAATTGTTTTAGTGTGATAGCAAGTTAAACCCTTACCTTAAATTGACTAGGGCAGATTCTTTTTCTAGCTGCACTTTAATTTACCCGCTCATTCCATCTCTATTAGTAGCAGCCCATACTGTTGTTATCAACAAGGCATTTGGTTCTGTTTTGGTCCCTGACAAAAAGGCTTACCAGCAATGCATGTTTATTTCTTCATATTTGGCCAGTTGACTCTCCTCTCCTTCTTCTTTTTTTTTTTTTTTCCTGTGATGTTTAGACGATTGGTCAGAGGCAATATTCCATTTATAATTTATTCCCCCAGCCCTGTGGCTCTTTTTACTGTCATATACCAGCAAATCATTGCCCTTTGATATACTAATTATCCATTTTAATACTCTTGTATTGCTGTAAGCATTGTTTGTCAAGGAGAGACAAAGAAAACGTTTTTCTTTTAATTGTTATTTGTAGATCACATTCAAACTGCGAAAATTAAACAATGCTTACATTTCCATAATTTGTATGCTTGTCTACATTTTTAAGAGGTAACATTAAAAGACAGCCTTTAATGAGGGAAAAGTGTACTGGTGCTCCCAACCTACTAGTTACCTATAGTTAGTTCTGCCTGCTGAGATCCAACTATCCTACAGCTATCCACTTTCACAAAGCTAGTATGAAACTGGTGTAGTCAGGACTCCCAGCCCCAAGCAAAGAGGACTGCTTCCCTGGATCCACTTAGAAATGGGATGCTGGGTGTCCATGTACCGCTCCAGAGGGCTTATTAATGTGAATGGAAGGATCACTGCTCTCCCTATTAGCTTGTGTAAACACAAGATGAAAGGTGGCCTCGGCCTGTGTGTCTCCACCAAAATCACGCCCTCTGACATACTGCACCCTGGCCAATAAGGGGTTAGTCATAGGCCCTATGACTAAGCCCATGGGTGGAGTGAAATTTGCCATGGGACGTGGTTTTGGGACAGGTATCTCTTGTTTGTTTGTGGTTTTGGGAGAGACGCAGGCTGAGGCCCTCTTTCATCTTCTGTTTACTTGGGCCGATCGGGAGAGCAGCGATCCTTCCATGCACATTAAACATTTTTTTGCTTGGTTTTGAATATAGTTAATGTAGGTCTTACTATGCCCTTTCTCAGACTGACTGCTAAATGGAACGTCTGTCTTCATTATAACCAATTGAACAGTCTTTCATGCGACTTGAGTCATAGACTTCAATGTAAATCCTCCAAAGTCGCATGAAAGTCGCACCTGAATGTTATACATTGTGTGCGACTTTGTAAAGCACAAACAATCATCCTTGGTCAAAGCCCAAGTCGCACTGTAAAATTGCTATGAAAATCACACGATTTTGAAGTTGCACAAGTGTGAATGGAGCCTTAGTCCAAAAAGAAGCTGTTTTATTTGTTGTTTACCTAGTGTTTAAAGTGTATCTGTAATTTATAAAAAATTTTCTTCCAAGCATGTGAACTAAAGCTTGGGCAGCCTGAATTTCAAGTCATTAGCGGTCGCAGCATCTTTTTTCCTTTTTTTAAATAGTCCTTTATTTTATTTTGACAAAAGGATAGGACAATAATAATGCATGTTAATGCATACATTAACAAAATATTAATACATACATATAAACAAAGAAAAGGTATAATAGAGAGGTCAATTGACTGTAAAGTTATAGTCTGTCTTCAAAATACTACAATCTACATATATGTTGTTGATGCAGATTACAAGTCCTATGGTTCCATCTACATATATGCACCAGACAGCCAGTAGAATGTCCAGTTCTTTGCAAAGCATGAGGTCAAAGAAATAACAGGTACTACATATTGGGATAGAAAGGGCAAGGGAAGAAGAGGAAGAAAAAAGGGCAGAAGACAAGTATGCATAGAAAAAGAATCAAGGCACAGGGAAAAAACTTCCACCATCCTGGGACTCATTGTTCAAGGATAGATCTATATTATGGGCAGCATGTGTATTCCACCCAATAAAACCATGTGAGCCTAAAGTTTTCTTCACGGTATTCAAGGAGGCTGTTAGCATTTCCTTATGTCTTATTTTCTTTAACCACATGGCCAGGGTAAGGGGAGAATCCTGCCTCTATAGAGGCAGACATAAGTCCTGGTGGTGTTAAGAAGATGAATCAAGTCATGACCAGGGTTGCAGTTCATTGAGCTGGTCCTGACACTGAACGATTTTCCTAAAGCAGCAACCATTTCTAGATTTAATTAAACCACAACTCCAAGTTTTTTTTTTTATTTATTTTAATTTCAGATGTATTGCCCAGCAGTGGAAAACACACAAAGTTGCTTTTGACTTAACTTTCTGGTTCTGTCCTCTGCAGACTCGCTGCTCCCGGTCCTGGCCTCCAGTCCTCTAACAGACCCACTTTCTGTGAGCCCAGGCTATCAATGACACCTCCCCCCCCCCCCTGCCCCCTTTCCTGCTTTCACCTGAATAAGGGGAGGCATCATGACTGCAGGATGAAATGATAGACAATATATAGAATACTCCTATCACATAGTATGCTGGCATTTTTTAATAATATGTTGTTTTCTTGTGCCAACTTAAGCTGTGCACCCAGAATGTTTAAATGGTTGATAAGGTACATATGTGAGATGCATCAAACAAAAAGAAGGAAGCCACCTAGCATGACACGTATATCAGTGTCAGGATAATATCTCCATCTCACTTATAATATAAATGTGGATTTATAAACCCAGAATACATAGTAGAAAATATGGCAGTCTGACAAGAGCAACACTGCCCAAAAAATTAATTAACCACTTTTTTTTGGGCAGTGTTGCTCTTGTCAGACTGCCATATTTTCTACTACCTATGTGAGATGGCTGTTTGTCACATCTCACAGTACTTGCATACAGAATGGCGTTCACCTGAGCACTTTTCTGTGCATCAGTAAGAAATGTCAATTGCCCTATTTAAATGTATAGCATGGGGAGTTCAGGAAGGGGGAAGAAAGGCTGCGGGATGTAGAGAACATAACTGAAGTTCTGATTTAATCACTGATTTTTTGCATACCCTCGAGCGTTCCCAAAAAAATTGATCAAGAATGCGTCAGGTTAATAATAAAGCAAAAGATCTGCAGAAGTCACAATATCTAATTGTCTCTAAGTTGTTATTTCATTATTCCTGTATGAAATTTGAGGAACCATATAAAGTTTTTCGCCTGTGGCAGGCAAACCTTTTCTAGGAGTACTCAAATGTTGCACTGGTCAAGGTTTCAAATTCCCTCTTTGTTTTTCTATGTAGTATTTTGGTAACATACTGCATTATTAGGCCTCATGCACACAGAGCTTAAAAACCTCCTCCTTTACAGTCATTTGGCTTTTTTTTTCAGCCTATAAAAGCACTTCTATGTAAGCCTATGTGTCCATGTACATATAGGTGTTTACAAGCATATTAGAAGAGGAGTGTTTATAGACTGAAAAAAAATAAACACGAAAGGTGCGTTTAGGAGGGGAGCTGAAGTGCAAAAAAATAAAAAGCTAGACCTGTCTAGCGTTTGAGCATTAGTGCATTCCAGTAGCCAGAACAATATTATGGTCAATGGAGTCCATAAATGTTGAACATGCCTAAATACCGTAAGCAATACGCGGCTCTTCTCCTGCAAAGAGTTTTGGCATTCAGAAGGGCTAAACAGAATTTCTGTGTGCATGAGCCATAACTTTCCCCTTGTGGTTATTGTTATGGTTTTCTTTGTTGCCAGATTACAGTAGTTCTGAAATTACAGTCAGACAGCTCTCCTCCCTCTTCAGAAGATATTTGTTTGCCAGAGTCTTTCTGCTACTATTTAGTAGAACACAGTCACAAGTCTCTTAAAAGTTCAAATTACTCTTTGTAAGGAAATGGTTTACTTGCCATATCTACAGTATCTCACAGAAGTGAGTACACCCCTCACATTTTTGTAAATATTTTATTCTATCTTTTCATGTGACAACACTGAAGAAATGACACTTTGCTACAATGTAATGTAGTGAGTGTACAGCTTGTATAACAGTGTAAATTTGCTGTCCCCTCACAATAACTCAACACAGCCATTAATGTCTAACCACTGGCATCAAAAGTGAGTACACCTCTAAGTGAAAATGTTCAAATTGGGCTCAATCAGCCATTTTCCCTCCCCGGTGTCATGTGACTAGTTAGTGTTACAAGGTCTCAGGTGTGAATGGGGAGCAGGTGTGTTAAATTTGGTGTTATCGCTCTCACTCTCTCATACTGGTCACTGGAAGTTCAACATGGTACCTCATGGCAAAGAACTCTCTGAGGATCTGAAAAAAAAGAATTGTTGCTCTATATAAAGATGGTCTAGGCCAATGGTGGGCAACCTTTTTTTTCAACTGAGCCAAATCTCGCCAAAACCACGATTGAAATTTATTTTGAGAGCCACATTTTTAAAACTGAAAATACATAGGGTGGTACACTGTTTTTAGTTTCAATAAGTTTTTATAGTAATTCATCCCCCATAGTAATTCATCCCCCATATAGTAATTCATCCCCCATATAGTAATTCATCCCCCATATAGTAATTCATCCCCCATATAGTAATTCATCCCCCATAGTAATTCAACCCCCTGTCAGGGCAGGGCTGTGGAACGGACAGGTAGGCCTAGTGGCAGGGTAACGCACTGGCTGACGACAACCACCACCAACAGACTGAAGTCCCTCAGGGCGCGGAGTCTAAGTCCCAGGCTGCCCTTCACCAGGGCCCCTGATGGTGGGGATGGACTTGACGCAACCAGGGACCAGGTCGCGGCCCCCGAGACACCCCAGCTGCGGTAATGGCTGCCGCCAATGGCGTGTAGTTGGTGAGAATGACAATAGCGTAGTCAGACAAGCCGGGTCAATAACAACGGGACAAAACAGTACAGAACAGTAGACAGAGAATCACAGGTCACGGGCCGGGTTCAGCAACGGAAGGTCAGATCAAAGGGAAACGCAGAGAATGGTCTTAGTCACAAGCCGAGTCAGAATACCAGAAGAGTCACGAGCGTATACACAGAGCTGTAGCAAGACAAAGACACAAGACACAAGTGCAAAGAGCATGTGCAGATCCCAGGCTTATATGTACTCAGCCACACCCCTCTGGGGGATGGACCTCAGAGACCTGAAGGCATAAAAGATTCCCATCATGCTCAGCAGAAATCCAAGATGGATGCTAGCATATGGAGTAACATAACCTCTGGGAAAAGGTAGGACCTTGACAGTACCTCCTCCTCAAGGGCCCCTCCCCCTCCGCGGCTCAACAAAAGGTTTCCGAGGAAAGCGGGTATGAAACGCGCGGAGGAGGGCAGGAGCATGGACATCCGCGGAAGGAACCCAGGAACGCTCCTCGGGACCATAACCGCGCCAATGAACCAGGAACTGTAATCGGCCGCGCACCAATCGAGAGTCCAGGATCCGGCTCACCTCATACTCCTCATGACCGTCAACCCGAATGGGACGGGGCCGAGGCAGAGAGGTAGTGAAGCGATTGCAGATCAGAGGTTTCAACAGTGATACATGAAAGATATTGGAGATCCGCATCCCAGGTGGAAGGGCAAGGGCATAGGCCACCGGATTCACCTTGCGGAGAATGCGAAAAGGACCGACAAAACGGGGAGCTAGTTTGGGTGTGGGCACCCGAAGATTGAGGTTACGAGTAGACAACCACACCCGATCGCCGACCTGGTATGAAGGAGCGGGCAACCGTCTGCGATCAGCCTGGAACTTCTGACGCTGAGCCGAGTCCCTCAAAGCCCTCTGGATCTGCCCCCATGAAGAACGCAGGGCAGCAAGATGGTCCTCCACAGCCGGAATGTCCTGTGGTGAGAACCTCTCAGGTAATACCGCGGGTTGGTACCCATAGTTGGCCATGAAGGGGGACATCCCGGAGGAGGAGTTGACCGCTGAGTTCCTGGCAAACTCAGCCCAAGGCAGGAGATCGGCCCAATCGTCCTGATGGTCCGAGATATAACACCGAAGGAATTGTTCTAAGGCCTGATTGGAACGCTCCGCAGCCCCATTGGACTGCGGGTGGTAGGCTGAAGAAAAGGAGAGACTAATGCCCAACTGGGAGCAGAAGGCGCGCCAGAATCTGGACACGAACTGACTCCCGCGGTCCGAGACAATCACCTTGGGCAACCCATGCAGGCGAAAAATCTCCCTGGAAAAGACCGTGGCCAGTTCTTGCGCTGTTGGTAATTTCCTGAGTGGAATACAATGGCACATTTTGGAAAAACGATCGACGACCATGAGGATGACCGTATGGCCCCGAGACACAGGGAGGTCTACAATAAAGTCCATGCCCAGGTGTGACCAAGGACGCTCCCCATTGGGAATGGGTTGCAGAAGACCCATTGGAAGATGCCGTGGAGATTTATTCTGGGCACAGATCGAACATGCCGCTACATAAGAGGCGATGTCGGCACGGAGAGTTGGCCACCAGAACAACCGAGAGACGACCCAAGACAACTGGTTCCTCCCCGGATGCCCGGCAGTTTTGGAGTTATGGTAGGTACGCAGCAGACGGGTGCGCAACCCCTCGGGTACAAAACATCTACCCTCCGGTCTCTCGGGAGGAGCGTCAGTTTGAGCCGCCAAAATCTGCTCCCCAAGGGGAGAAGTCAGACTGGTACGAATGGCAGCCAGGATATGATCCGGAGGTATGACCGAGGTTGGCTCAGAGTCCTCCCTGGACAACTCAGAGTATTGCCGCGATAATGCATCAGCCCTGACATTCTTGGAACCAGGCAAATAGGAGACCACATAGTTGAACCGTGACAAGAACAAGGCCCATCTGGCTTGACGGGGTGTCAATCTTTTGGCCTCCGAAAGATAAGTCAGGTTCTTATGATCGGTAAGAATGAGGACCGGAACTGCGGAGCCCTCGAGCAGGTGCCTCCATTCCTTGAGAGCCAGAATGATTGCCAACAACTCCCTATCTCCAATCTGGTAGTTGCACTCTGCAGAGGAAAGCTTCCTGGAGTAGAACCCACAGGGAAGTAGGGGTCCATCGGGCGACCGACGTTGAGACAGGAGAGCGCCTACTCCTGTCTCGGATGCATCAACCTCAAGAACGAAGGGCAATCCAGGATTGGGATGAGACAGTATCGGAGCCGAAGCGAAGGCGGATTTCAGAGCCTCAAAAGCTACGATGGCCTCGGATGGCCACTCGTGAGGATTGCTGCCCTTCTTGGTTAGGTCTGAGAGAGGTTTTGCCAGCGTGGAGAAATTTCTGATGAATTTCCGATAGTAGTTGGCAAAACCCAAAAAGCGCTGAATGGGCCGAAGGCCATTGGGACGAGGCCACTGCAGAACTGCCGAAACCTTCTGAGGGTCCATGGAGAATCCCTCCGCAGAAATGATGTAGCCTAAAAAGGCAACTTGGGATCGATGGAATTCGCACTTCTCAAGTTTACAAAAAAGTTCGTTCTCACGTAATCGTTGCAGCACCTGCTTGACATCCTGGATATGGGACTCCATGGAGGCAGAGTAAACCAGGATGTCATCCAAGTAAACTACCACGCACTGCTGCAACAAGTCACGAAGGACATCATTTATGAATTCCTGAAAAACTGCGGGCGCGTTACACAACCCGAAGGGCATCACCAGGTATTCGTAGTGACCGGTTCTGGTGTTAAACGCGGTCTTCCACTCATCCCCCTGTTTGATCCGTACGAGGTTGTACGCCGCCCTAAGGTCAAGTTTGGTAAAGACTGTTGCCCCCTTAAGGCGGTCGAACAACTCAGTAATCAAGGGAATCGGGTAGGCATTCTTAGTGGTGATTCGATTGAGACCCCTATAATCGATGCAAGGCCTCAATTCACCACCCTTCTTCTTTACAAAGAAAAAGCCCGCTCCTGCTGGGGAAGTAGACTTACGAATGTGCCCCCGGGAAAGCGCATCCGCAACGTACTCCTCCATGGCCTTATTCTCCGCAACCGAGAGAGGATACACCCTGCCACGCGGAGGAGTGGCACCGGGTTGCAAGGATATGGCGCAGTCGTAAGGACGATGAGCAGGTAAGGCACCAGCGCGTACCTTATCAAACACGTCCTGGTACTCCCCATAATCAGTGGGCAACGCAGAGTCTGAGGAGGCACACAACACCTTAACCGGCCCACGGATGCACCCGGCCCCACACTGTGAAGACCACGAGAGAATCTCGGCAGTTTGCCAATTGAAGGTTGGATTGTGCATCTGGAGCCAGGGATACCCCAAAACCACCGAATAGTGCGGAGAAGAAATCACCTGGAAACAGGCCAACTCCCTGTGAACAGCCCCAATAGCTACTTCAACTGGCATAGTCTCGTGGGTAACCTGCGGTGGTTGCAGGGGCCTGCCATCTATCGCCTCGAGAACCAATGGGGTAACTCGAGCCTGCAGGGGAATGGAGTGCTGGGCAGCAAACGAGCTGTCCATAAACAACCCGCCAGCCCCAGAATCTACCAACGCCTGGGCCGTCACCGAGCCCTCTGCCCAAGAGAGGACAACGGTGATCAGTGGCTTATCTCTGCGGAACGCCGGGGACGAGGAGACTCCACCCAAGATCTGTCCCCGACAGGATCTCAGGTGCGAGCGTTTCCCGGACGGACCGGACAGGACTGCCGAAAGTGCCCACCAAGACCACAGTACAGGCAGCGACCCTCCCGACGCCGAGCGGCTCGCTCTCCCTCGGAAAGGCGAGCAAACCCCAGCTGCATGGGCTCACCACCAGACAATCTATCCCCAGGAGGCGTGGGAGGAGAGGGAGGAATGGGTGGGATAGAAAACGCAGGTGCCAGTCGATTGGAAGGCCTCCGCAGGCATTCCTTGAGTGAAGGCCTCTCCCTGAGCCTGGTATCAATCAGGATCAGGAAGGAAATTAGTGCTTCCAGCTCCACAGGCAATTCCTTGGCTGCGATCTCATCCTTCAATGCATCAGAAAGACCCTGAGAAAACGCAGCCACCAGAGCCTCATTGTTCCAACCCACCTCTGCTGCCAGGGTACGAAACTCTATGGCGTACTCGGCCACGGTCCGTGAACCCTGATGCATAGACATGAGCAGCTTGGCAGCCGAGGCGGAGCGAGCCGGTACATCGAATACCCTACGGAAGGCATCGACAAAACCGGAAAACTCGTGAATCACGGGGTCATTCCTCTCCCATAAGGGATTCGCCCAGGCCAAGGCCTTGTCTGAGAGTAGTGAGATGAGGAAACCCACCTTTGACCTCTCAGTCGGAAAAGCGTAGGGGATTAATTCAAAGTAAATCCCCACCTGGTTAAGGAACCCACGACACTGACTCGGCTCACCCCCAAAGCGCTGTGGAAGAGGGGCTGAACCGGTCATACCTCTGGACACCGCGGGTGCCGCATCAGCCGCGGCGGTAGGCACAGCAAGCGGAACAGCAACGGGAGCGACCACCGGAGTGACAACCGGCCTAATAACACCAGGAGTAAGGTGCGCGGTGCGTGCCAGCAGAGTTTGCAACGCCTGAGCGAACTGATCCAACAGGAGATCCTGTTGATCCAGTCTGGCAACCAACATAGGAAGTGAAGGCGTACCTGCACCGTCAGGATTCATGGCACTTGTGTAATGTCAGGGCAGGGCTGTGGAACGGACAGGTAGGCCTAGTGGCAGGGTAACGCACTGGCTGACGACAACCACCACCAACAGACTGAAGTC
Source organism: Staurois parvus (assembly GCF_062004578.1). Classification (NCBI taxonomy): domain Eukaryota; kingdom Metazoa; phylum Chordata; class Amphibia; order Anura; family Ranidae; genus Staurois; species Staurois parvus. The sequence continues at coordinate 2,741,934 of NW_028318172.1, forward strand.
CCTCAGGGCGCGGAGTCTAAGTCCCAGGCTGCCCTTCACCAGGGCCCCTGATGGTGGGGATGGACTTGACGCAACCAGGGACCAGGTCGCGGCCCCCGAGACACCCCAGCTGCGGTAATGGCTGCCGCCAATGGCGTGTAGTTGGTGAGAATGACAATAGCGTAGTCAGACAAGCCGGGTCAATAACAACGGGACAAAACAGTACAGAACAGTAGACAGAGAATCACAGGTCACGGGCCGGGTTCAGCAACGGAAGGTCAGATCAAAGGGAAACGCAGAGAATGGTCTTAGTCACAAGCCGAGTCAGAATACCAGAAGAGTCACGAGCGTATACACAGAGCTGTAGCAAGACAAAGACACAAGACACAAGTGCAAAGAGCATGTGCAGATCCCAGGCTTATATGTACTCAGCCACACCCCTCTGGGGGATGGACCTCAGAGACCTGAAGGCATAAAAGATTCCCATCATGCTCAGCAGAAATCCAAGATGGATGCTAGCATATGGAGTAACATAACCTCTGGGAAAAGGTAGGACCTTGACACCCCCATATAGTAATTCAACCCCCATATAGTAATTCATCCCCCATATAGTAATTCATCCCCCATAGTAATTCATCCCCCATAGTAATTCATCCCCCATATAGTAATTCATCCCCCATAGTAATTCATCCCCCATATAGTAATTCATCCCCCATAGTAATTCATCCCCCATATAGTAATTCATCCCCCCTATAGTAATTCATCCCCCCTATAGTAATTCATCCCCCATATAGTAATTCATCCCCCTTATAGTAATTCATCCCCCATAGTAATTCATCCCTCATATAGTAATTCATCCCCCATATAGTAATTCATCCCTCATATAGTAATTCATCCCCCATATAGTAATTCATCCCCCATATAGTAGTAGTAAGTAAGTAGCAAGTAGTAAGCCAAGTCCCCCCTGTGTCAATTCACTTACCTTTGCTCCGCGCGTTCCTCTCGCCGTGTTCCCCGCGCTGTTCCGGTCTTCAGGGCGGACTGTGAGAGGAGCCTAGCTCCCCTCACGTTCGTCACGCTGCCCCGCCTACACACATCCTGACAGCCAATCACTAGCTATCAGGATGTGAGTGGCAGCGAGACTGGCCAATCATTGCTGGGCTAGCTGCAGAGTCCTCGGCCGCCCGAGAGGAGGGAGGGGAGCGGGCGCCCGGCACACAGAAGAGCCGCATTAAAATGTGTAAAGAGCCGCATGTGGCTCGCGAGCCGCGGCTTGCCGACCACTGGTCTAGGCTATAAGAAGATTGCCAAGACCCTGAAATTGAGCTGCAGCACGGTGGTCAAGACCATACAGCAGTTTAACAGGACAGGTTCCACTCAGAACAGGCTTTGCCATGGTCTACCAAAGAAGTTGAGTGCACGTGCTCAGCATCATATCCAGAGGTTGTCTTTGGGAAATAGATGTATGAGTGCTGCCAGCATTGCTGCAGAGGTTGAAGGGGTGGGGGTCAGCCTGTCAGTGCTCAGACCATACGCCACACACTGCATCAAATTAGTCTGCATGGCTGTCATCCCAGAAGGAAGCCTCTTCTAAAGATGATGCACAAAAAAGCCTGAAAACAGTGTGCTGAAGACAAGCAGACTAAGGACATGGATTACTGGAACCATATCCTGTGGTCTGATGAGACCAAGATAAACTGATTTGGTTCAGATGGTGTCAAATGTGTGTGGCAGCAACCAGGTGAAGAGTACAAAGACAAGTGTGTCTTGCCTACAGTCAAGCATGGTGGTGGAAGTGTCATGGTCTGGGGCTGCATGAGTGCTGCTGGGGAGCTACAGTTCATTGAGGGAACCATGAATGCCAACATGTACTGTGACATACTGAAGCAGAGCATGATCCCCTCCCTTCTGAGACTGGGCCACAGGGCAGTATTCCAACATAACCCCAAACACACCCCCAAGATGACCACTGCCTTGCTAAAGAAGCTGAGGGTAAAGGTGATGGACTGGCCAAGTATGTCTTCATACCTAAACCCTATTGAGTATCTGTGGGGCATCCTCACACAGAAGGTGGAGGAGTGCAAGGTCTCTGACATCCACCAGCTCCGTGATAGCCTCATGGAGGAGTGGAATTGACTCCAGTGGCAACCTGTGAAGCTCTAGTGAACTCCATACCCAGGAAGGTTAAGGCAGTGCTGGATAATAATGGTGACCACACAAAATATTGAGACTTTGGGCCCAATTTGGACATTTTCACTGAGGGGTGTACTCACGTTTGTTGCCAGTGGTTTATACATTAATGGCTGTGTGTTGAGTTATTTTGAGGGAACAAAAAATTTACACGGTTGTACAAGCTGTACACTCACTCCTTTACATTGTAGCAAAGTGTCATTTCTTCAGTGTTGTCACATGAAAAGATAGAATAAAATATTTACAAAAATGTGAAGGTGTACTCACTTCTGTGAGATACTGTATCTGCTATAGATAGCAATAAAAAGTTATTAGCAGTGAAATATGCATAAAGTAACATCAATACTGACAAAGACATGCACCTACAGGGGTTGGACAAATTTATGGAAACAAGATGGCCTGAATTGTCATGGGAATTGGCAAATCTAAGTCTTGAATGGTGGGTAATGGAATCTGATACCACTCTGCATGCAAAAATTGTTCCAGTTCTCACAGGGAAGATGCGAGACTTTGTCTGCATGCTCGTCAGTCCATGATTTGATATCAGCCATGTTAATCGGAGCATTATCGTCTTGGTAAATGGTGCTGTCTTCAGGAAGCAGTGTCTACACCATAGGGTACAAATGGTCAGCCCAAATTTCTACATAGTCACTGGCAGTAACTTTACCTTTCAAGGTGATAATGGGCCCTGCAGAATACCAAGATATGGCTACTCAAACTATGATTGCGCCACCACCATGCTTTACTGATGGCACTAGACAGTCCTGGCCGTAAGCTTGGGATGGTGTTTGCCACATGTAAACACACCTGGTGGTTGGGAATAGTGTGAAGCTCGATTCATCAGACCATATTACAGTCTTCCATTGATGGATAGTCTATGATTTATGGGTGTTGCACCACTCTCTCCTCTTCAGAGCATTAATATCGATCATTAGTGGTTGGGCAATTATGGCTCGCCTGTGAATGTTTTGCTTGTGCAGTTCCCTCCGCAGGTTTTGTGGACATGACCCTTTGTAGACCGAGATTGAGATCGGCAGTCGCTTTTGCAGAAGTTGTTTTCTTATTCTGGTTCACACTCCTGCAGAATGTCCTTTTGTCTCTCTTGTTCAGTTGACCATGTCGATCATGCTTATGCTTATCAGACAACATTTTCCCAGAAACTCTATATGCCGTCATAACCTTTGATACTGTACTTCATGACATTTCAAAATAAATTGGAAACTAGTCACAGAGACACTCTCTTTTAAAATCAGTAAGCTCTGACATGACTCCATATTACTAGCAGTACATAACGAAAGTGAGGCTTCCCACATGTTAGCTAGGTGTCTTATCACACAGCGGAAGCAAAAGAATGTTACATCACTTCAGCATGAAACATGTCATCACTTTCACACCTGCAAATTATGTAATGTTTCCATATTTTTGTACAAACTCTGTATATTGACTTCAACAACATGAAAACGGTGTTGTTTTACTGTTACATCAAAGGAGTGTTCAGCAAGGTGTTTTTACAAAGGTTTGGTTACAGTTAAAACTCCTTGTTGGGAACTTGTGCTAAATGGTACTAAAATATGATCAAAATTGGACTGTTATCAATATTTGTTAAAAAAAAAAAAATCTGAGGAGAAAACAGTGATATTTCTGAAACCACAAAGTGAAAACAGTATTAAATCAAACATGTATAATATTGCAGCTTGCCAATCATTAGATGTGGTAGCTGTATTTGTTTTATCCCCCCCCCCCCCCTTGGTTTTCACCTGATGATCTGGCCAGTAAAATCAAACTATAGACAGGAGAAATTTGGACTTTTAAGATACCTAATCAGTGACCAATTGATAGCCTCAAAACATCATGGTGCATAAAAACATACGTTTATTAATTAGTCATATAAAACCCAATTTAAAATTGTCAACATCAGAAAGGATGTTATTCTATATTTGACATAATCGCTCCTGTCTACACATTTCACAAGTGTATCCGCTTCCTCAGCACATTACCTGGAGCTGTATGGATGTACAATATACAGTATATGAAAGTTCAAACCTTGGATAAATATAAAATGACATTAATAATACTGTCCAGACAACCAAAGAACAAAAGGTGAGAAAGAAAAAGGAAAGAGAATAAAGCACCTACCTTCGCTCCATTCGCCATTCTCTCTTTCCTATTTTTTTTTCTTCCTTTCTTTTCTTTCTTTGGTTGTCCTCCCTCTCCGCAGCTGAATTTGGACAGTATTATTAATGTGTCTTTTTATATTTATCCTAGGTTTGAACTTCTATATTGAACATCCCATACAGCTCCAGTTAATATCCTGAGGAAGTGGATAAACTCACAATATGGATAGACAGGAGGGATAATGTCTAGTATATAATATACTTTCTGATGTTGACCATTTTAAATTGGGTTTAAATTTCTTAAAAAAACAACAAGAGTTATACAGTATTTGCAATCTGAACACTCCTCAGCTCCAGTATTTCCCCCGTACAGCTATGCTGACAAAAATGTATTGTAGAACAATTCCTTAGTTGAGCAAATTGAAAAGACTTTACAGAATACACCCTTATACACCCTGTGTCCTTGGCCACTCTCAAAGCACACACAAAAAAGCCTATAAAAAGGTAATAGGGGCATTTCATGGTGTCCTCTACTGACCCCGGGCCCTCGGGCAGTGCCCTAGTGCTCGAATGGTCAGTCCGCCCCTGTGTGTGTGTGTGTGTGTGTGTGTGTGTGTGTGTGTGTATATATATATATATATATATATATATACTGCTCAAAATAATTAAAAGGAGCACTTTGAAAACACATCAGATCTCATTGGGGAAAAATATCATACTGGATATCTATACTGATATGGGCTGGGTAATGTGTTAGGAATGTAAGGATGCGCCATCGTTTGGTGGATATGAAAATTAACAACCTGCAGAGGACTAAATTCAAAGACACCCCAAAATTCAAAGTGAAAAAATGATGCAGCAGGCTAGTCCATTTTGCTGAACTTTCATTGCAGCGACTCAAAATGGTACTCAGTAGTTTGTATAGCTCCCATGTGCTTGTATGCATGCCTGAAAATGTTGGGGCATGCTCCTAATGAGATGGATGGTGTCCTGGGGTATTTCCTCCCAGATCTGGACCAGGGCATCACTGAGCTCCTGGACAGTCTGAGGTGCAACCTGGGGTCGTAGGATGGACCGAAACATGATATCCCAGAGGTGTTTTATTGGATTAAGGTCAGGCGAGCGTGGGGGCCATTCAATGGTATCAATTCTTTTATCCACCAGGAACTGACTGCATACTCTCACCACATGAGGCCGGTCATTGTCGTGCACCAGGAGGAACCCAGGACCCACTGCACCAGTGGGTCTGATACCTAATGGCAGCCAGGGTGCCACTGTCTAGCCTGCAGAGGTCTGTGCGTCCCTCCAAGGATATGCCTCCCCAGATCATCACTGACCCACAACCAAAACGGTCATGCTGAACGATGTTACAGGCAGCATAACAATCTCCATGGCTTCTCCAGAACCTTTCACATCTGTCACATGTGCTCCGGGTGAACCTGCCAAAAATCACAGGGTGCCAGTAGCGGACCTGCCAATTCTGGTGTTCAATGACAAATGCCAATCGAGCTCTATGGTGCCAGGCAGTGAGCACAGGGCCCACTAGAGGACATTGGGCCTTCAGACCACCCTCAAAATTTCTGTTTCTGATTGTTTAGTCAGAGACATTCACACCAGTGCCTGCTGGAGGTCATTTTGTAGCACTCTGGCAGTGCTCATCCTGTTCCTCCTTGCACAAAGGAGCAGATACCAGTCCTGCTGATGGGTTAGGGACCTTCTACAGCCCTGTCCAGCCCTTCTAGAGTAACTGCCTGCCTCCTGTAATCTCCTCCATGCTCTTGAGACTGTCCTGGGAGACACAGCTAACCTTCTGGCAATGGCACGTATTGATGTGCCATCCTGGAGGAGGTGGACAGCCTGTGAAAACTCTGTAGGGTTCAGGTATCGCCTCATGCTACCAGTAGTGACACTGATCCTAGCCAAATGCATGACTAGTGAAAAACAGTCAGAAAAGATGAGCAGGGAAAAAAATGTTAGTGGCCTCCACCTGTAAAACCATTCCTGTTTTGGGGGCCGTCTCATTGTTGCCCATCTAGTGCACCTGTAGTTAATTTCATTAATACCAAAGCAGCTGAAACTGATTAACAAACCCCTCTGCTACTTAACTGACCAGATCAATATCCCAGGAGTTTAATTGGCTTGATGCTATACTCTGATTAAAAAGCATTCCTTGAATTTTTTTGAGCAGTGTATATATATATATATATATATATATATATATATATAAAAGTTGCATTCAGCTGCATTATATTATTGATGTTGTAAGGAATGCTGACATCTAGTTGTAGTTCAGGGTCACTACTACTTGTTTGTTGCTTATTTGGTATCTTCCCCTTTTCTCCCCTCTTATCTAATGCTAGTCAGCCCCAGCTCAACTGCTTCTTCCAGGTTCCCTCAATCAGCATGAACCCCTTCCTGCCAAGTGTACCCAGATATGTGGCCTCACTGAAGTGGGTCTTCTTCCATTCGTCCATATGTGTGTGCCTGTGTTTGTACTGAGTGCATGCTGCATAGTGCACTCTCCGCATGGAGACTGAGCTGTCATTTGTAGTCTCCTACTAACGATTTTGTCCTGGGGGGACCGGCTCTTGGTTATGATTACTGTGATAGCCTGTGATTAGCTATCACTATACTGCTTGTACTTGGGTTCTGTTTCCTTTTGAATAGAGAAAAAGGCATCTTGTATCTTTTTCTCTGTGCTACAGGAGAAGATTGTAAACAAAAAATACAATTGGGTAAAAAAAAAATGAGGGTTTGATCTAGAGGTCAGAATTAAAAGTCATGGTTGGTGTCAAATGTCTTGGTCGAAAGTCAGGGTCAATATATTTTAGGTAGGATTAAAAAAAAAGTATTTTTTAAATTTCGTATCAGTGTGTTTTGGGTAGGAAAAAACAGCAAAATATGCACTATTGTTTCTGGACCTTACTACTGGTACAAACAACAAATAACATACACAAATGTGGTATTGCTGTGATTGTCTGGAGTAGGAAATTTTGTTTTGGGTTGTTTTTTGGTGGTAGATCAGGAGATATTCATTACCATTTAGCACCAAATAAAGGTCAAGTTTGTCCTTAAAAAAAACAAGAGATTATCCACCTGGACACAAAAAGTAGTTGTCATGATATGTATAGTTTTACTAACGTAAAACTGGGTTCAGGCATTAAAATTTGTTTTACCTTCATCATGATGAATCATCACAGAGAGAAGCTGTAGAAAGTCGTTGTCCCCTTACACTTCCAAAAACTGGAAAAACCTCCTTTGTCCTGCACTTATCAACTCATCTTCTGTGTCTTCCTATCGTGTGCCACAATAAAAATTGGCTTTCTATGGTAACACACCAAGAAGAGGAGGAGCCAGGAGCACCAGCCCGGGAACTCAAGAAGGGGAGGATTGGGGCTGCTCTGCAATTCTTTTACAACGGTGTTTATTGATAGTATCATTCTAGCAAACAAACAGATCCAGAATTAGAAATATACAACAGGGAGTAAGTGGACGTGCAGTTCCTCAAATAAACACTATAACTCCAATATGTTGAATAAATATCCATAAATATGAGAAACAAATTTACATATAATGAACTCAAAAATTATATATAAATGAACCCAAAAATATTTAAAAAAATTCAACGTCACAGGAGAGGAACCAGAAGTGGCGTGTCAGCCATTTTGGCTATTGGAATTCACGTGTCAAACAATTTTGGAGTCTGCGACCCTAGAGTTTTGAGGGCATGGGAATAAGCATTTTGATGCTTTATTGATGTAAGCAGTAAATAAAGTGTATGTTTATTAATCCCATAACGGAATTACACTATATCCTGTTTATATATCACTCGCATGGAGCATGGGTACTATAAGTACTATGGAGTACTTCCATAAAAGCCATGATGAAGTACAGGAGATGACCAGAGACTGCGGACACAGTACAGGAGATGACCAGAGACTGCGGAAACAGTACAGATGACCAGAGACTGCGGACACAGTACAGGAGATGACCAGAGACTGCAAACACAGTACAGGAGATGACCAGAGACTGCGGACACAGTACAGGAGATGACCAGAGACTGTGGACATAGTACAGGGAAAATACCAGGGACACAGTACAGATGACCAGAGACTGCAGACAGTGCAGGGGATGACCAGAGACTGCGGACACAGTACAGGGGATGACCAGAGACTGCAGACAGTGCAGGGGATGACCAGAGACTGCTGACCTTTCTCGCGCCGGCTTCTGTGACAGCCGGGTGCCCACTGCGCATGCGCGAGAAGCGCTGCGCTTTGTGAATGGCCCGGCGCCTTCTGGGACCTGTCATGTGTCCCAGAAAACACTGGACCATTCACAAAGCGCAGCACATGCGCAGTGGGCACCCGGCTGTCACAGAAGCCAGCGCGGGAAGACTGTGCAGCGCTGGAGCGAGGAACAGGTAAGGCCTTGCAGGAGAGAACAGCTGAGCGGCCGGCCCGGTATTCTGACATGGTGGCGGCAGAAATACCAGACCGGCCGCTTTATATTCGCTCCATAAGACGCACTGACATTTTCCCCCCTTTTTTGGGGGGAAAAAAGGGGACAGACTAAAACATTTAATGTGAAAATGGCTTAATGTAGCTTAACGTGTAATAAACTGTCTAAATCTTAATCAATTGACTTGAAACTTTGCACAGCCCAAGTTCTCCACGTCCCAAACATGTCCTAGAAGTTTCATAGATGTCAGCCTTCCACAAAGAAAATGGGGGACATTAAGCTTGTTTTTTTGGGCAGCTTAATGTGGCTTAACGTACAAAAAAGAGCTTAGATGTTTACCAATCTCTCCCAAACTTCACACAGTAGAAGACTCTATCTATGGCAACATATGCTGAAAATTTCAGGTCATTTGGTAAATCACACCAAAAGTTATTCACATTAAGCTATATTTTACAGTGCTAAAACGTTTAATGTGAAGAGCTTAATGTAAAAAGAGCTTAACGTACCATAATGTGCCTAAACCAAAATCAATTGACATGAAACTTTGCACAGCCCAAGTTCTCAATGTCCCAAACATGTCCTAGAAGTTTCATAGATTTTGAACTTCCACAAAGAAAATGGGGGACATTAAGCTTGTTTTTTGGGGAGCTTAATGTAGCTTAACGTACAAAAACAGCTTAGATATTTACCAATCTCCCCCAAACTTCACACATTAGAAGACCCTATCTATGGCAACATATTCTGAAAATTTCAGGTCATTTGGTAAATCACACCAAAAGTTATTCACGTTAAGCTATATTTTACAGTGCTAAAACACTTAACGTGAACAGCTGAATGTAAAAAGAGCTTAACGTACCATAATGTGCCTAAACCTCAATCAATTGGGAAGTGCATTCTTCCAAGTTCCAAATACCAGTCAATATTGGCACAAAACCTTTAGGCTTGTGCTAGAAAGCTGAACATAAAGAGGAACTTCATCTTTCAGCATGACAACGACCCAAGCATATATCCAAATCAACAAAGGAATGGCTTCACCAGAAGATGATTAAAGTTTTAGAATGGGCCAGCCAGAGCCCAGACCTGAATCTGATTGAAAATCTGTGGGGTGATGTGAAGAGGGCTGTGCACAGGAGATGCCTTCGCAATCTGACAGAGTTGAAGAGTTTTTGCAAGGAAGAGTGGGCAAATATTGCAAAGTCAAGATGTGCCATGCTGATAGACTCATACCCAAAAAGACTGAGTGATGTAATAACATGAAATGGTGCTTCAACAAAGTATTAGTTTAAGGGGGTGCACACTTATGCAACCATATTATTTTAGTCTTTTATTTTTACTTCCCTCCACCAAAAAGATTTCAATATGTTTTTCAACTGAGTTGTACAGTTTAAAGGTCACATTAAAGGTAGAAATTTTTCTGAAATTATTTTTCTTTGTCTCATTTTCTTACATCACAGAAACCTGACTTTTTTAATAGTGGTATGTCGACTTTTTATATCCACTGTATATATTCATGAGAATTGCTATGTGCTCAATCTTAGTACAGTCTACCTCCAGGCTTGGCCTGGGGAGGTAATGCTTATGTGCGGGAAAGGTTTGACTAGGCCTCAAGCCTAGAAGGGGCCTCACATGCTGATTGAGGAGGAGAATGAGAGAAGCTGGATGGCTACTGGAGGTACCTGGTACTAGAATGGACCTAAGGGGCAAGTCTGTCTGACCTATTGAAGATCACATGACTATCCATATTTAGCTGTTCCTCTAATAACCAGTGCCGGCTTGTGCTCCTATTGATTCTGCACTGTGAAATACTGAAAGGGTCTGGTGAGTCTGAAGTTCTTTTCTAATATAGTTTTGACATGAATGTTCTGAACCCTATGTCCTATCTCCCAGTTATGAAGTTCCCCAATAAAGAATTCAAAGATGTACTTAAACTGACTGGCGCCTAACTTTTCTTTGATCGCACATCCCTTCACAGGCCTAGGATCTGCACGAAAACAAGATGTCAGCCTTCCCTGCCTTTGAGGGTCCACGCTATGCCTCTGGGGGTCAGGGAGGTGCTGTACTTATTTTTAGGGGAGCTAATTGTGGCTTAAAGTACAAAAGAGAGCTTGGATGTTATCCAATTTCCTCAAAATGTATACAATAGAAGACTCTATCTATGCAAACATATTATAAAAATCTCAGGTTGTTTGGTAAAACAGACTAAAGATTATTAACATTTAAAGGAGAACTCTGGGCAAAATCTTTTTTTACATGTTCTTGTTGCTTATCTCCTGCCTTCCCTGAATATGTAATCCATATTCTTGTTATCTGAGTAGTTGTTCTAGTAAGACCGATCACTGCTATGCCCCCTATTCCCACAGACACTGGTCTTGGTACATCCCATCTGTAGTTCTGTTCTCCAGCAAGCAGGGATGTATTTCCATCCCTGCTTGTTGCAGTGGGCGGATCATGATACACAGACCGCCGGTCTGTACCGTCCATGGAGGTGGTGTCCTAGGAATGACAGCCCCCCTGGGCTGCTCTGAAGGCTGCATCCAAGGGAGTCTGTAACCCTTGCTGCCTGCACATTGGGGTAGCATCACAGCTGGCTCAGAATCCTCTGTTTGCTGTACCATCCAAAGACCAGCTTTCGGAAGACCAGCTTTCTGGTTCTGGTAGCCGCTGCCCAATGTCCCCCAGTGAAATCACTGGTTGCTAGGACCGCCTGGTATCTAGCAACCAGTGATGTATATGCAAAGCCACAGAATTCACAGCCAGGAGGCTCCAACTTTATTCTATTGAGCTGCTCCACCTCCTCCCTTGTCTGCCCTGCTTACCATGACTATGGAAGAGTCTGAGAGCTGTGAGTGATTAGGGGAGCCAGGAATAGAGAGACAGAGGCATTCTGTGCTGGAGGAACAAGAGAGTGTAACTAGAGATGGGGGGGGGGGCAGAGCAAGCAGCTGGAGGAACAAGAGAGTGCAACTATAGATGGGTGGGGGGGGGGGGGCACAGCAAGCAGCTAGAGAAAGCAGCTGAACATCCTACACTGGCAGACCTGCAATATCCTCTGTGAAAATTCTGCCTCTGCTGCTGTTCTGCACCAACAGCCCTTCTCTGCCTTTATTGACCACTGAGAGTACGGGAAAGGTTGACGGGCTTTAGTGATCACTTTGCTTCGTCTCCTGTGCTGTGAGCTGAGCAATTGGAGCCAGTCAAGCCTTGATATGTAGTGGCATTGAGAGTCTCATCCCCCCCCCTTCTTTCTCTCTCCCTCCCCCTCTCCCTCTGAATAACTTTTGGCATGTTTTATGAAACAACCTGAAATTTTCACAATTTGTTGGTACATGTAGAGCAGGCTTCACTAAATGGCGGACTGCGGTCTGTACACAGACCAAGTGATAGTTCAGTCCGGACCTCAGCCGCACCACCCAGCAGCCTGAGCGGACTCATTTCCTCCCACCACTGCAGATGTTAAGGATTACTGTCCTGCAGAGGGTGAAGGAAATGGCAAGGTGGACAGGGACCTGGACCCCCCCATGCACCCGCCCACCGCAGCAGAGCGGGCGGAAGGAATGGAAGGTCTACAGGGGGAGCAGCAGTTGCCCTCCCCCTCCCCCTGAATACACTTGTCGCCACTGAACCCACAGCAAGGAGGACCTGAATCCCCTCCCCCCCACATTCACTCACCTGCCACCGCTGTTGAAGTCACAGCAGAGTGGGTTGGAGGAAAGTAAGGTGTACAGGAGTATGCCCAACCTCTTCCCCCCAATGCACTCGTCCACCTTTGAACCCACAGTAAGGAGGAGGGCAGGAGGCATGGAGCCTAGTGGCAGCAGCAGGTGTGCACACCCAGAAGAGGAAACTAACCTGCCACTCTCCCAGCCCTCCACAACACTGAGTTAAGCTAGGGGGAGATTATGGGGGGGGGTCTGTGATGTCAGAGAGGGAGCTGTGATATGGGGGGCTGGGAAGTGAGAGGAGGGAGCTGTGAGGGGTGAGCTCTGATATGAGTGGCTGTGAGAGAGGGGAATTGTAATACTTGGGGAGCTGTGATGTGATAGGGAGAATCTGTGATATGGGGGCTGTGATATGGGGGGGCTGTGATGTTATATAGGGGGCTGTGATGTGAGAATGGGGAGCCGTGATATAAGGGGCTGTGATGAGAATGGGGGGGGGTGCTGTAATATAAAGTTTTGTGAGAGTGGGGCAATAATGTGAGAGGGAGAAGCTGTGGTATAAAGGGCTGTGATGTAAGAAGGGGAAGCTGTGATGCGAGATGTGGAGCTGTGATATGGCGGGCTGTGATGTAAGATGGGGGAGCTGTATTATGGGTGGGCTGTGATGTGAAAGGGGGGCTGTGATATGAAGGGTTTGTGATGTGAGGAGGAGGGCTGTGATGTCCAGAGGGGGTGAGCTGTTATGTGGGGGGTTGTGATTGCAAAGGCGACTGTGATGGGGTTATGATTGCAAGGGGATGTGATGTAAGTGTGGCTGTAATGTTGGGGGCTCTGATGTGAAAGGGAATTGTGATATATAGAGGGGTGTAATTGGAAAAGGGGGACTGAGGACATTAATTGAAAAGGGTCTGTGACGTTAATGACCTGAGTCATAGAATAAAAATGAGATTCGGAAAAAAGGATTAAAAACTGGACCTCCATGAATTTTAATTCAGTACCCGTGATGTAGATTCTTGTATTTTGTGAAGTTTGGGGGAAATTGGTAAACATCTAAGCTCTTTTTTGGACGTTAAGCCACATTAAGCCCCCCAAAAAACAACCTTAATGTCCCCCATTTTCTTTGTGGAAGGCTGACATCTATGAAACTTCTAGGACATGTTTAATAAGTTGAGAACTTGGGCTGTGCAAAGTTTCAAGTCAATTGATTGAGGTTTAGGCACATTATGGTACGTTAAGCTCTTTTTACATTAAGCTCTTCACATTAAATGTTTTAGCACTGTAAAATATAGCTTAATGTGAATAACTTTTGGTGTGATTTACCAAATGACCTGAAATTTTCAGAATATGTTGCCATAAATAGGGTCTTCTGATGTGTGAAGTGTGGGGGAGATTGGTAAACATCTAAGCTCTTTTTTGTATGTTAAGCCACATTAAGCTCCCCAAAAAACAAGCTTAATGTCCCCCATTTTCTTTGTGGAAGGCTGACATCTATGAAACTTCTAGGACATGTTTGGTAAGTTGAGAACTTGGGCTGTGCAAAGTTTCAAGTCAATAGATTGATATTTAGGCACATTATGGTACGTTAAGCTCTTTTTACATTAAGCTATTCACATTAAATGTTTTAGCACTGTCACTTTTTTGTACATTAAGCTACATTAAGCTCCCCAAAAAACAAGCTTAATGTCCCCCATTTTCTTTGTGGAAGGCAGAAATCTATGAAACTTCTAGGACATGTTTGGGATGTTGAGAACTTGGGCTGTGCAAAGTTTCAAGTCAATTGACTGAGGTTTAGGCACATTATGGTACGTTAAGCTCTTTTTACATTAAGCTCTTCACATTAAATGTTTTAGCACTGTAAAATATAGCTTAATGTGAATAACGTTTGGTGTGATTTACCAAATGACCTGAAATTTTCAGAATATGTTGCCATAGATTGAGTCTTCTACTGTGTGAAGTTTGGGAGAGATTGGTAAACATCTAAGCTCTTTTTTGTACGTTAAGCCACATTAGGCTGCCCAAAAAACAAGCTTAATGTCCCCCATTTTCTTTGTGGAAGGCTGACATCTTTGAAACTTCTAGGACATGTTTGGGACGTGGAGAACTTGGGCTGTGCAAAGTTTCAAGTCAATAGATTGATATTTAGGCACATTATGGTACGTTAAGCTCTTTTTACATTAAGCTGTTCACATTAAATGTTTTAGCACTGTCACTTTTTTGTACATTAAGCTACATTAAGCTCCCCAAAAAACAAGCTTAATGTCCCCCATTTTCTTTGTGGAAGGCTGACATCTATGAAACTTCTAGGACATGTTTGGGATGTTGAGAACTTGGGCTGTGTAAAGTTTCAAGTCAATTGATTAAGATTTAGACAGTTTATTACACGTTAAGCTACATTAAGCCATTTTCACATTAAATGTTTTAGTCTGTCCCTCTTCCCAACTATAGAAGTTAAACTAACAGGTATATAATTACTTAGTAAAGATTTTGACCCCTTTTTAAATATTACCATCACATTGGCCTTATGCCAATCCAGTGGTACTATGCCAGTCATTAATGAGTCCCTAAAAATTAGAAACAATGGCTTTAAAATAGCAGAGCTCAATTCTGTAAGGACTCGTGGGTGTATGCTATCCGGTCCAGGTGCTTTATTCACCTTTATTCGGTCTAAATATTTTTGTATCATATCAATTGTGAGCCAATGTGGATCATCTGGAGCTGTGCCAATACCATGCCCATTATGGACAAGAGCTCCCCTATGCTCCTTTGTATATGTATAAGACCTGTGAGAGGGCAACAGATTATACATATAGGTTTCGGATTTACGAGGGAAAAGATAGTCATGTGGAGCCCCCCGAATGCCCAGACTACATGGGGAGTGGTGACAAGATAGTTTGGGACTTGGTGTCATCCTTTTTCCATATGGAGCACCACTTATATATGGACAATTTGTATTCAAGCGTGCCACTATTTAGACATTTGTACAATCTTGGAATTGTGGCACCATGCAACCTTTTCACCGGGGCTTCCCCCAATGGCTTGTAAATACCCGTCTTAGAAAGGGGGAAAAAGCCTGCTTGAGAAATGAGGAATTGCTAGCAGTGAAGTGGAAGGACAAACGGGATGTTTTTGTCCTGTCTTCCATTCACGCATAAACGATCATCCAAATTACCACAGCAGCTGGTGTTGTTGAGAAACCCCTCTGTGTCTATGACTATAACCTTAACATGGGAGGGGTGGACTTCAATGACCAGATGATGAAGCCGTACTTAGTTTCCCAAAAAGCCAGATGTCTGTTTATTTATTTCAATTAGCTCTATATAATGTTTTTGTGCTTTAAAAAGCAACTGGACAAAGTGAATCCTTTCTACAATTCTAGGAAGAGATAATCACGGCCATTTTGTATCCAGAAGGTGTTATGATCCAAACCTCCAACCCAGATGCAGTTAGCCGGCTACATGAGAGGCATTTTCAGATGCCATTTCTGGTACCCCAACCCAAAGGACACCCCCAAAAAGATGTTGTGTCTGTAGCAGACATGGAATTAGGCGTGACACCTGCTTTTTTTTTCCTTCCTGTCTTGGCCAACCTGGTCTCTGCCTCAAGGACTGCTTCTGTCGCTACCACACACTAGTGGAGTATTAGTATAGGGTACAGCACAGCACAGTTCATGGCACATATTTAAACAGGGTATTTACACAGGGTCTCAAAAGATGTTAGATAGTCAGGAAATTGGCTATCGCATTTTGAGAGACCCTACAATCTGTTTAGGTTCAAGTTAAAAAAAAAACATAAAAATATAAAGTAAATGTACAAAAATAATCCAAAAATAGTTGTAGTTTTTTATTGTTGTCGAGTTACTGTTCTACTGTTACTGTTTTACTGTTTTATTGTTAAACATTGCTGTTTTCTTTGCAGGAATGCCATTCAGCTGAAGCACCGACCTGTTTATTCTGACAGCAACAGGGTCTTGCTCTCAGTGTGAGGGACCGCCGAGCGGCACCACTAGCACTCCACTGGTCAGGCGTGCCCAGAGCGCGGAGTCTAAGCCCCAGGGTACTTGTTCACCAGGGCCCCTGATGGTGGGGATGGACTTGTAGTACCCCGAGACCAGGTCGCCACTACTGAGCACACCTGTCAGTGGTAGGGGTGTTCGCCAGGGGCTCCAACCAGGGAGAGCCAGATGTGAGGAGGTCGGGTGACCCCGATGGGATGGATGGATGGATGGCTGAGCAGGTGCGAAGTCAGACAGGCCGAGTTGGTAACGTAGAGGACGGTAAGGTACAAGGGAGCAGGCAGAGAATCGTCGGGTCACACGCCAGGTCAGCAACAGGAGGTCAAATCTAATGAGGGGCATCCAGGGAGAGAGGTCAGGCAAGCAAGGGTCTGGGCAGGAGAAATCAGCAGGTCAAGAACAATCCGGGTCAATAAACTTACAAGGCACAGGTACAGAATCACAGGAAGCAGGTAAGACCAGAAGGCAACGAAATGACAGCTCAGGGACCTTTAAATATCCCGCCCTGCGCTGCCATTGGTGCCCAGCGGGCGGCCGCGGCTTCTACTGCGCATGCGCGAACTCGAACGCCGCGGCCAGCCCGGACCTAGTGCCCCTGTACAGGGCGGAGCAGTGCGCCTGCGCCGGGACCATCGCGGCAGGGATCGAGGGGATCCCTGACACTCAGAATATACATAAGTGTATGCAGCGCTGTTGGATGAGATTTTTCATCCGCAGTTAAAAAAGAGCATATATGCCGAAGCATGGGGGGGGCTGGAGTGGCCAGTGGGTGGATGGCCCTATGCTTCGGCATATATATTTATTTTGTGGGCCATATTTTAATAAAAAAGTTGTTTTATTGAGTTACTGTTTTATTGTTACTGTTTTATTGTTAACCATTGCTGTATTCTTTGCAGGAATGCCATTCAACTGCAGCACCGTCCTGTTTATTCTGACAGCAATAAGGTCTGCTCTCAGAATATACATGAATAAGTGTGTGCAGTTTTAAAGCATATCATGTTTGGTATATCTTTACTTGTCATATCATCATCTTTTACAGTTTACATTGTGCATTAAAAGTAAAAAAGGTGTATTTTTTTTTCAAAACATTTGAATTTGAAAAAATCGCTGCATGAGTACTATGTGACATAAAAATTTCAGCACCCACCATTTTATTCACTAGGGTGTCTGCTTTAAAAAATATATATAATGTTTGGGGGTTCAAAGTAATTTCCTAGCAAAAAATACTGATTTTTTTCATGTGAACAAAAAGTGTCAGAAAAGGCCCGGTCTTCAGGTGGTTAGAAGAGTGATGTGTGTCATAAACGTCTAATCCTGGGCATAAAATGCCCCCAGGCCCACAAGTTTTTGGAAAAATACTTCTCCCGAGTATGGGGATACCACCTGTGAGAGACTTTTTGGCAGTCTAGCCAAGTACAGGACAGGACCCCAAAATCCAATAAGCACCTTCAAGCTTTTAAAGGACTTTATTTCCTCATTACACTTCCTGACTACCTATGACAGTTTCGGAGGCCCTGAAATGCCAGGATAGCACCAACCGCCCTCAAATGACCCCTTTTTGGAAAGTAGATACCCAAAGGAATTTGATAAGAAGAATTGTGAGTATTTTGCAGATCTCGTTTGTTGCCACAAGTTTTTGGAAAATGAAGGAAACAAAAACATATTTTTCCTTTTCTTTTTTTATATTTCAAAACCATGTGAGAAAAAATTAGACCATGCCACTTTATAAATTCCTTGGGGTGTCTGCTTTCCAAAAAGGGATCATTTGGGGGGCGGGCGCTATCCTGTCATTTCAGGGCCTCCGAAACTGTGATAGGTAGTGAGGAAGTGAAATGAGAAAGTTAAGCACTTTCAGGCTTTCAAAGTAATCATTGGATTTCAGGCTCCTGTATGTGGCTAGGCTCCCAAAACCTCTCACACATGTGGTATCCCCATACTCGGTAGAAGTAGCAGAATGTACTTTGGGGTGTATTTCCACATATACCCATGGCTTGTGTGAGCAATATATCATTTAAGTGACAACTTTGTGTAAAAAAAAAAAATGTTCTTGTCATTTTCCAAAAACTTGTGGGAAAAAAAATAAATCTTCCATGGACTCAATATACCTTTCAGCAGATAGATTAGGGTGTCTACTTTGCAAAAAGGGGTCATTTGGGGGTGTTTGTGCTATCCTGGTATTTTAGCACCTCAAAACATGTGATAAGCAGTCAGAAAGTAAATGCTGTATAAATTCCATTATCTATACCATAGTTTGTAGACGCTATAACTTTCACACAAACCAAGTAATATGCAGTTATTGGGATTTTGTTTTTACCAAAGACGTAGCAAAATACATTTTGGCCTAAATTTATGAAAAAAATTGAGTTTTTTGGATATTTTTTATGACTGAAATGAGAAAATATTGGGTTTTCTTCAACATTTTCGGTCTTTTTTTATTTATAGCGCAAAAAATAAAAGTGCAGCATTGTATATAGCCAATGGCATAAATTGCAGTATCTATACCATAGTTTGTAGACGCTATAACTTTCACACAAAGCAATCAATATACACTTATTGGGATTTTGTTTTACCAAAGACATGTAGCAGAATACATTTTGGCCTAAATTTATGACAAAATTTTAGTTTTTTTGAATATTGTTTCTGACAGAAATTATTTTTTTTGTTTATAGGGCGAAAAATAAAATCCGCAGAGGTGATCAAATACCACCGAAAGAAAGCTCTATTTGTGTGAAAAAAAGGACATAAATTTTGTTTGGGTACAGCATTGCATGACCGTGCAATTACTAGTTGAAATAGCTCAGCGCCAAATAGCAAAAAATGGCCTGGTCAGAAAAGGGGGTAAATCCTCTGGACAAGAAGTTAACCCGGAAGAAAAAGCAGGTGAAGATGGAAACTCCTGTGACATGACACCTTAGAGCACTTAGCACATCAACACCGGAGGGTATGTACTAATAAACAATGCATACTAGCATGTTATGGCCTAATTCCCCTGAACATGCCATCTTTCATGTTATTCTCCACAATTGGTACACTACACACCAATGAGAGCACCAATATGGCTACTGAAAGCCATCACAGAGTAGTAACATGGCGCTCCAGGAAAAGCCTTCTCATGGTCACGTAACCAGGAAGCAACCTTCCCTGAGACAATGCGCACAGTAACGTACACAGGGGTTGTACGTGTACGTATTACGTCTAGCAGCGTGCTGCCGGCGCCTGCGCGGATTGGCCAGCCTGTGTTCGCCTTTACCGGGACTCATTGGCAAACATGGAGGAACAGACTAAGAGTCAGCAGACACCCGCAGCTGGTAAAGGCAAGGAGGCCGGGGGAGAGGCGCGCGACCCGGTGAAGGAGAAGAAAGAGGATCAGGAATTGGTGAGTCTCGGCGAGGAGTGAGGACAGCCATGCTGGGTAGAGAGAGCAGCTACGGGGGGGATAGAGCTGAGTCACTGGGGCCCATACACAGCACAGCCGGGGATACAGGCACCGGACCTGGCACGGAGAATGACATGGCAGAGGCCTGATTGACTGCACCTAGGATGGCTGATGATTGGGCCCCAGCACTAAGTATAGGATGGCTGGGATGTGTGCAGGAGGCAGATGGCTGTCTGATGGTGACCATACACTATACAATCTGATTATAGGGTGACAAGTCCCATCTGATTGTACAGTATTCCTTAGATGTACCATCATCTGTGTTGTGCAAGGGCTTACCTGATTGGATACATACTGAGTGGACTGTTTAGATGTGTCCTCATATTACATTGTACAACTAGATTGTATGGGCAGACTTAGGCTAGGTTAACACCTATTCAGCTTTTCATATGCACATTGCATTTAGAATTCTTGGCGTGTGTTAATGTTGCTAAGTGGAGGCATGTGTTGTTATGCAGGAAACGCACCAAAAATGCATGTACTTGGTTTTTTTTTAATGCGTTTCCATTGAAGTCTGTGGAACCAAAAATGCAATCTGCCGCAGGCAAAAAAGTCCCTGACCCTTTCCTAGAAGACGCACTGGTTGAAACTGCACAGATGTGTACATGATCCATAGGCAATCACATTACATGGACTGTAGTGCGTTACTGCAAAACACCTAAGTGTGAACCTAGACGGAAGGCAAAACTATGAATGAAAAAACAAGATTCCCCCAGCAATGCAAACAGTGTGAATGCAGGGATCCCTCCAGCTGAGAGAGTACATCCAGCGGGAATGGACTAATATGAGACAAAACCTGTTAAAGTGTTACTAAACCCAAAACGATAAAATCAGTCTGTATATGCAGTACAGCATGCTTGTTATACTCACTGTGGAACCTAAGGGTTTAATCCTCTTTATTGTGTAAAAAGGCTGTTTGATCCTGACTTCTCTGATCTTTCCCTTCTTCCAGTGTCCCCCTCTTATCTCTTAATAAGACATATTGCATGGAGTCACTCTGCACATGTTCAGTTTGGTGTGTATTGTTAAAGGGTTTTTTTTTCTTTTCTTGGGAGAGTTCATGTGATCAGCACAGGGCCAATCAGCACTGTCCAGACAGAGGTCAGGGTTCTGCATCCTCCTAGAGCAGCAAAAAAAAAACTCCTACAAGCTTTAACATGTGCTCTGCTGCACACTGATAACGTCACAAGACTGCTTTAACTGCTGATGAGAAAAGTTATTTAGCAGTTGTTATTATACAGTATTTATAAAGCGCCAATAGTTCGCTCAGCGCTGTACATTACAAAGGGGGACAGAACATGTGACAGAACAATACCAATACAATGCAAAACATGAGGGGATCGAGGGCCCTGCTCTTTCAAGCTTACAGTCTAGGAGGGAGGGGATGGTGGCACAGGAGGAGATAGCTGTGGGGGATGGAGTGGTAGGAAGAGTGGAGGAGGTTGGCAAGTTAGCAGGGGGTGGGGTAGGCTTCCCTGAAGAGGTGGGTTTTCAGGGTGCGCCTAAAGGAGAGGAGAGTAGGTGATAATCTGATGGGTTGGGGCAGGGAGTTCCAGAGGATGGGTGACACCCTGGAGAAGTCCTGGAGGCGGGCATGGGAGGAGGAGACCAGGGAACTAGAGAGAAGGAGGTCTTGTGAGGAGCGGAGTGTGCGTGCTGGGTGGTACTTGGATATTAGGTCAGTGATGTAGTTCGGGGCAGTATGGTGGACAGCTTTGTACGTCAGTGATAGGATTTTGAATTTGATCCGTTGCGCAATCAGAAGCCAATGGAGGGATTGGCAGAGGGGGGTGGCGGAAATGGAGCGGTTGGAAAGGTGAATGAGTCTGGCAGCCGTATTCAGGATCGACTGAAGCGGGGATAGCCAGCGGCGAGACAGGCCAGTGAGGAGGGAGTTGCAGTAGTCGAGTCGTGATATGATGAGGGAGTGGATGAGCTGTTTAGTGGTTTCTGGGGTTAGGAATGGGCGTATTTTGGTGATGTTGCGGAGGTGGAGTCTGCACGAGTTTGTTAAAGATTGGACTTGGGGCTGGAAGGATAGGTTGGAGTCCAGAATGACACCAAGTACTCTGGCCTGTGGGGCGGGTTTGATGGTGGCGTTGTTCGATGTGATAGAGAAGTCAATGGGGGGTGGTGTCCGGGCTGGGGGGAAGACAAGAAACTCGGTTTTGGAGAGGTTCAGTTTAAGGAAGTGGAGCGACATCCAGTCAGATGTGTCGCTCAGCAGGTGTGTGATTCGGGCGGAGACCGAGGGGGTGAGGTGGGGGGTTAGCAGTTTATATTTTATTGCATTCTCATGTTCTGTGTACTGTGGGAGACCAGATATAGTGAATGCAGGGTCCTGGGTTTAGTACCACTTTAACCGCTTGCTGTCTGCCCTATAGCAGAATTACTGCTACAGTGCGGCACGGGTGTGCAAACACACACTTACATATATATTACACACAGTATCTCCCAGAAGTGAGTACACCCCTCACATTTTTGTAAACATTTTATTCTGTCTTTTCATGTGACAACACTGAAGAAATGACACTTTGCTACAATGTAAAGTAGTGAGTGTACAGCTTGTATAACAGTGTAAATTTGCTGTCCCCTCAAAATAACTCAACACACAGCCATTAATGACAAAACCTCTGGCAACAAAAGTGAGTACACCCCTAACTAAAAATGTCCAAATTGGGCCCAATTAGCCCTTTTCCCTCCCTGGTGTCATGTGACTCATTAGTGTTTCAAGGTCTCAGGTGTGAATGGGAAGCAGGTGTGTTAATTTTGGTTTTATCGCTCTCACTCTCTCATACTGGCCACTGGATGTTCAGCATGGCACCTCATGGCAAAGAACTCTTTGAGGATCTGAAAAAAAGAATTGTTGCTCTACATAAAGATGGCTTAGGCTATGAGAAGATTGCCAAGACCGTGAAACTGAGCTGCAGCATGGTGGCCAAGACCATACAGTGTTTTAACAGGACAGTTTCCACTCAGAACAGGCCTCGCCGTGGTTGACCAAAGAAGTTGAGTGCACGTGCTCAGCGTCATATCCAGAGGATGTCTTTGGGAAATAGACGTATGAGTGCTGCCAGCATTGCTGCAGAGGTTGAAAGGTTGGGGGGGGGGGTCAGCCTGTCAGTGCTTAGACCGTACGCCGCACACTGCATCAAATTGGTCTGCATGGCTGTCCCAGAAGGAAGCCTCTTCTATAGATGATGCACGAGAAAGCTGCAAACAGTTTGCTGAAGACAAGCAGACTAAGGACATGGATTACTGGAACCATATCCTGTGGTCTGATAAGGCCAAGATAAACTGATTTGGTTCAGATGGTGTCAAGCGTGTGTGGTGGCAACCAGGTGAGGAGTACAAAGACAAGTGTGTCTTGCCTACGGTCAAGCATGGTGGTGGGAGTGTCATGGTCTGGGGCTGCATGAGTGCTGCCAGCACTGGGGAGCTACAGTTCATTGAGGGAACCATGAATGCCAACATGTACTGTGACATACTGAAGCAGCGCATGATCCCCTCCCTTCGGAGACTGGGCAGCAGGGCAGTATTCCAACATGATAACGACCCCAAACACACCTCCAAGATGACCACTGCCTTGCTAAAGAAGCTGAGGGTAAAGGTGATGGACTGGCCAAGCATGTCTCCAGACCTAAACCCTATTGAGCATCTGTGGGGCATCCTCAAACGGAAGGTGGAGGAGCGCAAGGTCTCTAACATCCACCAGCTCCATGATGTCGTCATAGAGGAGTGGAAGAGGACTCCATTGGCAACCTGCGAAACTCTGGTGAACTCCATGCCCAAGAGGGTTACGGCAGTGCCGGAAAATAATGGTGGCCACGCAAAATATTGACACTTTGGGCCCAATTTGGACATTTTCACTTAGAGGTGTACTCACTTTTGTTGCCAGCGGTTTAGTCAGCAATAGTTGTGTGGTGAGTTATTTTGTGTGGACAGCAAATTTACACTGTTATACAAGCTGTACACTCACTACTTTACATTGTAGCAAAGTGTCATTTCTTTAGTGTTGTCACATGAAAAGATAGAATAAAATATTTACAAATATGTGAGGGGTGTACTCACGTCTGGGAGATACTGTATATGTGATTTTGCAGTTCCGGGTAGGGAGCGTCCGCCCTACCCGCGCCACCATTCGCGGCCTTGACTTTCAATCACTGGGTCCCAGCCAGTGATTGCTCACTGGCACCCGGTGATCGCTGAGTAATACCGACGGGAGGAGAGAACTGTATGTAAATAATACAGTTCTCTCCCGTCAGCTCCTGCACACTACTTTGTATAGCAGAGCCTTACAAAGCAGTGTGTTTACAGTGAAGCGCACATAATGTGAAACAGCACACAGTTAACCCTTTGATGGCCCCAGATGTTATATCCTTCCTGCCCAGTAGCATTAGTACGGTATCAGTGCTTTTTATTAGTACTGATCACTGTATTGATGTCACTGGGAATGTCCGTTACCCCCCCAGTGTCAGAATGCCCACTACAGTCCCACTGTAAGTCACTGATTGCCGCCATTACTAGTAAAGAAAATAAATCCAGTGTATATACCGCCATTTGTAAATGCTCTAAGTTTTTTTTTTTTTGTTTTGTTTTTTTAGCAGAGTACACTTTGGTCTAAATTTTTGACGAAATTTGATTTTTAATTTAAATTTTTTTTTTTACTGGACATGTTTCATAGCAAAAAGTAAAAAATATTTTTTTTCTCAAAATTGTCGGTAATTTTTTTTTTAATAGCGTAAAAAATAAAAAACGCACAGGCAATTAAATACCACCGAAAGAAAGTTCTATTCGTGGGGGAAAAGGACATAAATGTAATTTGGGTGCAGCATCGCATGACTGCGCAATTGTCAGTGTCGCGGCGCCGTATCGCGAAAAATTGCCTGGTCAGGTTTTTAACCACTACCAGTCCGGACACTTTTACCCCTTTCCTGACCAGGGCAATTTTCAGCTTTCAGCGCTATCACACACATGATACATGGGGCCAATTACAGCACCCTTTACCATGTGACCAGCTCCAGCCAATCACAGATCGCTATCCTGAGCTGTCAAAACTTAACTCATTTATGACAGTTCATGAATGAGTTAGGTTCATGACAGCAAGCTTTGCATTGCAAGATAAATTATCTTTATTTCTTCTGCAAAGCAAAGTGTAAAAACAAAAAAATAAATAAAATCCCTGATCACCCTCCCACAGTAGTACAGTGTTACTATGGTAACTTTGTACTATTCTGATAAAAGTATTAAAAAAAAAAAATAATAAAAAACTCAAAAAAAATTCTCAGTGTTTTTTTTTTTTTTTTAACTACTTGCTAATTTTGCGGGCAAGCAGCAGCTCTTGGCAAAGCAACGTAATCTTCTGTCACTACCTGTTTTGGGGTGTGAGCTCACTTGTGCGCGCCGCTGACCCCCCCCCCAGCTGTTGTTCCAGGGAGAGAAGAGAGAACACGGCACAGAGTAAAAGCACTAGATTTTACACACGTGTTAGATTAGCACATTTAACCCTTCAATCGCCCCTATTAACCCTTTGATCACCCCGTCACCCAACCAGTGCCATTAGTACACTGTCCGTATATAGAATTTTTCAATTATCACTGCATTCCTTTCACTAGCGACATCAGATAGCGTCAGGGTCAGCTAGCGTTAGATTGCCCACACGCTATCACACTCAAGCTATAGGTTGCTGATTACCTCTATTGCTGGTATAATTCCTCCTTTTGTATAGTGTCGCCAAAAACGCAGTTAGCAGGATCGGCCCCATTTGCTGCCAGCACTAGCCTTTAGCCCCTGCGCTGTTTTTCACGGAAGATTTGTACCAATTGATTGTGGGCCAAGGCAATTTATACACACCACAATACATGGCCGCCCAGCCAAATTCAGCTCTTGCCAGACAATTTCCATGCATGAGCAATATATCATTGAATTGACAACTTTTGTGTAAATAAAAAAAAAAAAAAAAGTCCCAAAAATTTGTGCCAAAAAATAAAATGTTCCATGGACTCAACATACCTCTCTGAAAAATCCTTGGGGTTTCTACTTTCCAAAAAGGGTCATTTGGGGGGTGATTTGTAATGTCCTAGCATTTTAGCACCTCAAGAAATGTGATGGGCTGTCAGAAAGTAAAAGCTACGTAAATACCAATGTATATACCATGATTTGTAGATGCTATAACTTTCACACAAACCAATTATTATATATGTATTGAGATTTTTTTTTTACCAAAGATGTGTAGAAGAATACATTTTGGCCTAAATTTATAACTAACTTTGAGTTGATTGGATACTTTTTATAACCAAAATTTAAAAATATAATTTTTTTTCAAACATTCCGGAATTTTTTTGTTTATAGCGCAAAAAATAAAAACCGCAGAGGTGATCAAATACAACCAAAAGAAAGCTCTATTTGTGTGAAAAAAAGGACATAAATTTCATTTGGGTGCAGCATTGCATGTCCGCGCAATTACCATTTGAAATGGCGCAGTGCCGGGCAGCAAAAAATGGCCTGGTCAGGAAGGGGGGGGGGGGGGGGTAAATCCTCTGGAGGGCAAGTGGTTAAGAAAGGCTGTTGTGCTATCAGAGTTTGAAAATGGAAAGGACTGACTGTAAAAATATATTTACAAACAGGACATTAACCATTTAAACTCTGAAAGGTTTTACCTGAAGGCAGCCTATAGAAGTGGAAACACATGCAGCGCTGGCACACACACAATCGCATGTCAAAGTTTTACTTTGGGAACAGAGCCTCTGTGTTCATATCCATGCACTCACTCCTGCCCACATGTCAGACTTTGACATGTGATTGTGTCCATATGGGCGTTGCATGTGCATCCACTTTTATGGACTGCCTGTACGCAGGTCCATGGTGGATGCATGCAACTGCTATCAGCTCTGCAGAGAGGATGGCATTAATCTGCCACTAAAACTTCATCTATAGGTTTATTATGCAGTTTGTGGATAGAGTATTCATGATAAATTCCACCAGCAAACAGGGACATTCATCTTTCTGGATACAAATGGAGAAACAGAAAAAAGGCGCACCGACCTAGTGCATTATCGTTTAAAATAATTTATTAAAGAAACAAAAATAGGTATCATACTCACAATGGACATAATAACACAGGCATGTCAAACTGAACAAGGTGTATGATCCAAACAACATCTGAGTCCATACGATGGAACCCTGGATGACCAACTGGCTAACGCGTTTCGAGGACACAACCTCTTCCTCAGAGCCAGAGTTGGCTCATACACCTTGTTCAGTTTGACATGCCTGTGTTATTATGTCCATTGTGAATATGATACCTATTTTTGTTTCTTTAATAAATTATTTTAAACGATAATGCACTAGGTCGGTGCGCCCTTTTTCTGTTTCTCCATTTGTATCCAGTGTATTCGGACCACCCCGGTCTGTTGGAGGCAGCAAGCAGTGCATATTCCAGAAAATTCCAGAACATTCCTATTGGGTCTACTGAGTCCTTTCCTAGCGCAGGAGTAAAGTGTTTGTTGTGTTGGACATTCATCTTTCTATTAACAGTTTTGAGATAAGTGCTAGGAATAACATAATAAACAGTTTAATTATTTTACTTGAATATTTTTTTTTTTAAATTGAGCAGTACTATAACAATGCATCATATTCTATATTGCATTATAAGGCTCACACTTTTTTTTTTTTTTTTTTTTTTTTTTTTATTCGAGCATAATGAGAGGTTTTAACTGTACTCATTAGAATGATTTCTCCTATCACCTGCCAGGATGGCACACCTGAGAGATGAGGCTCCTCCCTACAGGAAACACAATCAATTTACGGCTGTTATAAGCCCCCTCCCTTCGCCTTGTCCTACAGTATTGATTGTGTTTCTCCCTACAATGGGACGTTTGTTGTTTTTGTGACCAGAAGACTGGGGAGGGTTGGATGGTACTACTGTGAGGTAGGTATACGGAGGCCAGGAATGGCTAAACTAGCCCGCAGGCTCATTCTAACAGGTTGCCCCCAGTTGGCACCAGCGCTCCGGTCTCAGGGGAGTGTGACTGTCACTGTGTGTTGAAATGCTGCCCTGTTGCTGTCTCTCTCTCTTCCCTCACATGGTTCCAGCACTCAGTGGATTGCAGGAAAGAGGGCGCACTCCAAGCCTCATTCTGGCGTCAGCAGGATCTTCCGGCCATTTGACCGGAAGTGGGCTGGGCCAGGAATATGGCGTGCTCCATAAGAGAACTGAGACGCCAGAGGACGCTGGGGTGTGAGGACAGCAGGCCAGCTCACAGCGGTCTGATGACAGTCCAGGACAGCACACCTGGCATCTGCAGCAGAGACTGGGCCGAACCACCTCATACAGAAGGAGGAAGGGATGCAGCACTGGTGACTGAGGGCAAGTTTAAGTTGGGGCTCGGTGAGTGATTTTCTTGAAGAGGAATGCTAGGAGGGAAGAGGGGGCCCAGATGGACCTTGTTGGGTCAAACTGGGTGGGGACCCCAATCCTTCCCTAGTTAACTATATGTTAACTCGGCAGCCAGAGGGAGATGGGAAGAGAGAGAGTAAGCCACAGGTGTCAAACTCACGGCCCTCCAGCTGTTGCCAAACTACAAGTCCCCTGAGGCATTGAAAGACTGACAGTTACAAGCATGACTCCCAAAGGCTGAGGCATGATGGGACTTGTAGTTTTGCAACAGCTGGAGGGCCGCCAGTTTGACACCCCTGGACTAAGCAATTGGTGTTTCTCATCTCTCTTTCAGAATCCCCAAGTGGAACCCAGGAGGCCCCTGGTAGACCACCTTCTGTACCCGCGGGCTCTAGCTCCTCAAGGAAATATGGTTATTGTGGGGAGAAGCTAGCTATGTCCCCATCCTAAACCATTTTGCTATAGATGCATAAACAAGCTGGCGGGGAAAGAGGCTTCAGGCTTGATGAAAGATTTCCTAACATCTATGCAAGCCGATATAGTAGCCACCATCCAGTCTTTTCAAACCTCAATGGTACAGCTGCAGGGCCCAGGCCCAGAGGAGCTAACCCCTAAGGAAGGGTCGTCATCACAGGAAAGCCTAAATTCCAGAGGGGGCCCCAGTTTATTCCTCCCATCTTCCCAGATGCTTCCTCCAGCCCAAGCCAGGAGGAGGAATAGATTCTTTGAGCTTTCGAGGTTAGATGCTGTGATGTCGCAAGTTACCAAGAGGTCTGATTTCTCCTTCGAGGATTCAGGGTGCATTAAGTAATAGATGGACCTATGGTCTGGATACCTCCTAAGGACAGCATGGGATGCTAACACATCTGTCATGGCCTCAGCTCCGGTAGCAACCTTCATTGCCAGAAATAGACTTTTGGATGGAAAGACTGACCAAACACCTGTTACAGGGGTCCAAGTCAGATGCATGGAAGTGATACTATCTCTGCCAGGCCATTAAAAACAGGCAAAGGACAAAGACTTGCCGGACATGAAAATCAAGAAGCAGAGTGGCTGGCAAGGAGTTCCTGGTCACCACATCGCTGGAGTAGAGGTGAGTTTTGTTCCCCTTAAAACCTTCCTGCTCTAAGCTGATGTTTCCACATAAACTCATAGAAAATTGCTTCATATTTGTGTGTGAATATAAAATGCAATGATTCTTTATTCAATTATTGAAAGCCTTCCGGTTAGTCAGAGTAGGTTATGTCTTCTTATGTTATATGTTGATTCTTGACAAACTTTTGTTTCTTTCACAGTCTGAAGAAGACAAGCAACTACAAGATGAACTTGAAATGCTTGTGGAACGTTTGGGGGTCAGTACTTTAAACAACTTTTTTTTAATTTTTTTTAATTAACGTTTTACTGGCTGACAAAAAAATACACCTAAAAAGTGCACTACCCAAGACACTTCTGTATCTAATCTTAATACATTTTAAACACAGATTGGTTAACAGTGCTTAGCGCATGTATAGACACATGACAAAAAAAAAGGAAGCTTTGCAGCCTACCCTAAAATATATAGGGGTTGGACAGAAAAATGGAGACACCATGATTTGCAGGTGTGAAACACGTTTCACTTTGAAAGCAGTCGTGATGTAACAGTCTTTTGCTTCTGCTGTCTGATGAGACACCTAGCTAACAGGTGGGAAGCCTCCGTTTGTCATTCACTGAGTGTGCTGCTAGTAATACAGAGTCCTGTCAGAGCTTACTGAGCTTCAGAGAGGGCAAATTGTTGGTCCTCTGTGAATGAAGTTGCCTATTTATTTGCCGTTTCGTGAGGTACAGTATCAAAAGTTATGGTGGCATATATAGTTTTCGGGAAAATGTCATCTGATAAGCATAAGCAAGGACAACGTGGTCAACTGACTGAAAGAGACAAAAGGACATTGTGCAGGATTATGACGCGGAATAAGAAAACAACTGCTGCAAAAGTGACTGCAGAGCTCAATCTCAGTCCTATGAAGACTGAAATTGAGCTCTGCAGTCACTTTTGTATCAGTGGTTTTCTTATTCCGGGTCACAAGTCTCCGCAATGTCGTCTTCTTCTTTGGTCAGTTGACTATGGCAACTGCACTTGTGCTTATCAGACAATGTTTTTCTGTAAACTATAAATGCCATTATTACCTTTTTAATACTGTACCTTGCGACACGGCAATTTATGAAGAACAATTATTTGCAAACTTTTATACCAGAAACAAAGAAAAACATGTTTGTTTGTTTTTTTTCCAAAATTTGGGGTCTTTTTTTTGTTAGCAAAAAATAAAAATCCCAGCGGTGATTAAATACCACCAAAAGAAAGCTCTAGTTGTGTGAAGAAAATGATAAAATGTTAGTTTGGGTACAACATTGTATGACCGTGCAATTGTCATTCAAAGTGTGAGCGCGCTGAAACCTGAAAAATGGCCTGGGCAGGAAGGGGTTAAAAGTGCCCGGTATGGAAGTGGTTAAGGTTGTGTTTAAAGGTTAAATTCACCTTTTGGAGCACATTACGTGTTACACCCATATTTAGGTTGCAACATACCAGTACCCTTGCTGCTTACCCCCTTCACCTCTTCCCTGTGACAGTGGGTGGGGTTTCCGCTCCCCTAAATCCGCTGTCACATTCAAAATCGGTGGGGCCCATACAGATAACAGAGGAACAGGGCAGCAAAGAGAAATCGCACTCCGAGCTTTGGATAGAGACAGGTACACAGTACTTTAATTTGTTATTATAAAGTGTATGTGGAATTACTAGTTGGCAGTGTTCTGTACAGGAGCTAATTCATTTGCATTTTGATAGTTCTGTACTTGTCTAAATACAGCACTATAGTAACCAATGAGCTATACTTCTAGCTGCATCTACATTTGAAAATGTCTGCTGTGTTTTAGCTGAGCACAAAAAAAAAAAATTTGACACAGATGCAGATTTTACACGCATAGACTTGCAGATTTTACACATGCATGTGCATAAATGTGTATAAACAGGCATAAATGTGAGTACTTTTTAGTCACGTATTTTGCACAGGATCTTCTAGCTTTGCCAGCAAGAACCTTTCTTTCATGCAGAAAAAAAAAATCTGCCTGTGTGAATGATCCCTAAAGGGATTCAATTATGGAAATAAACCATCCTTTTTCTATTCTTTTTATAAGGATTTTATTTTTTATCTGTGTTGTTCTACTCTAGGAGAAGGACAGCTCCCTTTATAGACCAGCTTTGGAGGAGTTGCGAAGGCAGATCCGATCCTCCACTACCTCCATGACCTCTGTTCCAAAACCTCTGAAATTCTTGCGACCACACTATGGCAAACTTAAGGAAATATATGAGAGTATGACCCCTGGAGAAAATAGGGTAAGTCTGGAAAATCTAATTTGTTTAAATAAGTATTAGGTGAGAGAGAGGTTCAGCATGAAATGAGTAGAATTCTTTCCAAACTGTCTTAAGAAATTGCTTTTGTCCTTTAGGGAACCCCTACATGGCCCAGTTGTCATAAGCAGTGTTTGATTCTGTCGCATTACTTTTAGTTTTGTCCAAGTATGAGTAACCATCAATTTATGGCTGCTGCATAGTAGAGCAGATATTCGGTGTATGTGTCTCTATCCTCTACATGTTGAAAACATTAAACGTCTTGATTTTGCACTCATACCTTTGTTACATATGATGTCTTGCCCATTGGCAGTCTACACTATTTATGTTGTGGTTTTAAAAGCAATATGCAAATCCCTTACATATTGCCTTCATTTCAGATAACTTTATCATGGATGTATTCAGAGTGCAACATGACACTGAATTTTAGTAGTTTAATGGAGAAGTATAGCCAAAGCTATTATGGCTATGCTTCTCATGGGGATCGCAGGCACGCAGATCGTTCTGCGACATCACAGAGCCGGTCCATGCTCTGAGAAGGTCCCAGCCATGTGGTCGGGATCCACCCAGAAGCCTGGATTGGCAGCTGGCTCAGCCTGTCAGCTGCGCCGCTGAGAGAGACTGAGCCAGCCACTCCCTCCTCAGCCTGGCGGCGCTCCAGTGAGTGCTGGAGGGGCAGAGCAGAGAGCCAGTGTCTGACAGTCTTGGCTCTCTACTAAAAGTATAGGGGAGAACTGAGTGATCAGCAGTGTTTGATCACTCAGCTCTTTGCAGGTGAGTATAATTTTTTTTTTTTTTTTTTTTTTTTTTTAAATCCATACTTTTTTTTTTTGAGCTAATGAAACCTTGATCTTTATTTTTGAACCTTTAATCATTAGCTTTCTTAGGACACACAGTGCGGTGACTGGCTTTTTTTCTTCATTGTTATAACTAGAAAACATTTTATGCCGTCCATGTACTATGTAGTCAATTTAGGGGTACTGTATCCGTAACTGGTGACTATTTCACAATTGTATCTTCTGCTTTTACAGCGGTTTGCTGCTGATATCATTTCTGTTCTCGCTATGACTATGAGCGGAGAAAGAGAATGCCTGAAGTACAGACTGTTAGGCTCACAAGAAGAACTGGCCTCGTGGGGGCATGAATATGTCAGGTAAAATGGTGAACCTTGCATTTATATACTCCTTTTTTATATAGTATTACATATACTTTTTAGGTAAATATTTTAATGGTTTATTATTTTAAACAAAATTTCCATAGGCTGTGTTTTTTTTTTCTTCTATTTTTTTAGTGAAACCTGTTCACACCTTTGCGGTAACCAGTGTTAAAACGCACGTATTGCAGCACATTTACAGTGCTATTTGTTTTAAATGGCACCATAATACAAAAACAAAGTGCCCTCACTGCAGTGCATCACAAAGCATGGTAGCGCACCCATCGTGTTGTGGTGCAATGTGTCAGAAGCAAACAGGCGTGTTTAGTGGTTTGGCTTGGGTTGCCTGTGAACAATAAAATCTTTGGTTTGAATTCATTGATAGCTAGTGGAATCAGTTATCATAATTTTTGTTTTGTTCGTTTGTTAAGTTATCAGGATATTTGTGAAAATCAGTGATTATGTATCTGGATTTCTGTCACAATGGGTCTCATTCACTATTACTGACCTGTGTATTCTGTCATAGGCACTTGGCTGGTGAGGTTGCTAAAGAATGGCAAGAAGTGGAGGAATCTGATAAATCTCAGAGAGATACTCTGCTGACTTTGGTGAAGGAGATAGTCCCGTATAATATGGCACACAATGCTGAACATGAAGCTTGCGACCTTCTTATGGAGATAGAGCAAATGGACATGCTGGAAAAATACATTGATGACAATGCCTATGCTAAAGTTTGCCTCTATTTGACCAGGTGAAACTATACAAATGTTTTAGGCTTACTGCAAGCACATAGTGTTTTCTGCAGAGCAGTTCATCATTTCTGTTAAGCACTGATATTTCTAGTGAATGTTTTTGTGGTTTGCTTGGTTTGTGCATGGTATGCCTGACAAATTATGCATTTGATTTTGATCATTCCGTGTTTTTGCTTTAATGCTCTGTTGGAATTGTGGCTAACATGATGCCTTTATCTTTCATGCAGTTGTGTGAGTTATGTCCCAGAGCCAGAGAACTCTGCTCTCTTGCGCTGCGCACTTTCTATCTTCCGCAAGTTTAACCGTTATCCAGAGGCACTGCGTCTTGCTCTAATGCTGAACGACATGGAACTAGTGGAGGACATCTTTACTTCTTGCAAGGATGTGTAGGTTTCTGTTCTACTGTGTATTTACATACTGCTTAAAATTGTGGCCATTTGTAAACTTTTTTTTTTTCCCCTATTCAATTTTATTTTGATTTTCACTTGTGTATTAGGTATTTGTTTTTACAAATCTATAAGATGTATGTAAAACTGATTTTCTGTGCACAGGTATCTACTCATTGAGTGTACAAATAGAAATATGTGTAACAGTACTTTTTTGGTATCCTAATGTTATCTAAACCACAAATGACTTGTTCACCGTAAGTCTGCCATTCTTAGTTGCTTTTGTTGATTGTCAAGTAAGTGGAGCTTGTTTATCCACAGGGCGACCTAGGTAGCGGCCTAGAGGCATGGTGGATGTGCGGGGAGGTCGGTCACAATCTTTGTGCTTTTGCAGTAAACAAAGTGCAAGTGAGCAAAGCTGTGTACCAGCCTATCACTTCACAAAAAAAGCAGTTGTAGGAGGCTGTGTCCAATAGGATAGGCAGTGTCCATGCAGATGAATTTGCCCCTTAAGACCTATTGCAGTCCTTTTCAGTGTCATGGGGTGGGGCAGGCGGAATAAACATGATTGGACTATCTGCACCAGATGCAATACTTTTCAGCAATATGGGTTGGACAGTGAGGCAAGCCTTGGGGCAGGCAGGCCACTGGGTGTAAATGGGTTGCTCAATGATCTAATAATCTGACACTAAGGGGTTGATTTACTAAAACTGGAGAGTGCAAAAGCTGGTGCAGTTCTACATTGAAACCAGCTTCCAGGTTTTTTTTTTGTCAAAGCTTAATTGAACAAGCTGAAGTTAAAAGCTGATTGGCTACCATGCACAGCTGCACTAGATTTTTCACTCTTCGGTTTTAGTAAATCAACCCCGTAGTGTTACTGAGCGTTAGTAATATTAAAGGGAAGTGATAAGGAAGAATGTGTGAGGTTACTTAAACAAGGGAAGTGGAAAAACAAAGATCTGAGTTGTTAGATTTAATTGGTACAGGAGCACACTGTTGGGAGGAAAGAAAAAGACAACATTGTTTACACAGCTTAGGACTCACTGCCACTCTGTTGAGCTCATTATTTTTGGTGTATGTGACTCTTTTGGGCCTCTTTTGAGAATGGATAAAGCTTGCTATTGTATCAACAAGTCCTTCTTGGGGTGCTCAACCCTCAATGGAGCTTTAAGGACACACAAATGCTGTCAATGGATTTCTACTTGTATAAAAAAGCAGTTATTCTTTAGCTGTTAAGTTAGAATTCTGAGTGAAGTGACAGTGGAAAATGCATTATCTGACGGTAGACCAAGCTGGAGGGCCTCTTTTTATGGAATACCTTCTGTTCATGACAGGTGTCAAACCCAGGTCAAGACTACAGAAGGAAAGTGCTTTAAGAGGTTGGTAAATTGAAGGTTTTCTAAAGCCAAAGTGGGATTTGAACCAATGTCAGGTTTTTATTGCTGTCTGTCCCTGTAAGGGTTGTTTACACTTTGTCCTGGTGACCTATGTCCCTGAGAGTGGAAGTGAGAGAAAATTCAAAACTTGTTGCCACAGAAATAGAAGGGAAATCTTTAATTAGATACACTTTGGGTGACTGCTGTTTAAGGGGGGACTTCTCTCACTTTAGAGAGATTTCCCTCACTACCTGCTATGACTTTGGAAAAGGAAATGAAGGAAAATCTCCCCTGTAGGACACAAATAACTGATAGGTGTTATAACCACCTCCTACTCTATCCAAAATGAGGGGAAAAAAAAGTTTTGGCTTTTAGTTCTACTTTAACCGACTACATTAAACAGGTGTGCATACATTTATTTGCAATTCTTTATTGAATAGGACTTTGCATGTTAAGGCAGTGGTTCTCAACCTTTTTACAGTCGGGGTGCCCTTGAAAAGTATTTTCAGTCACAAGGCACCCCTGTCCAAGGCTTGGTTCACATTACTGTGTGTCGCAGAACACACACAAAATTGTGCTCATTTCTGACACGCAGACAACTGCTGTGCTCTTTAGGGGTTCACCCATACACTGGCCAATTAGGGCGTTTTTGTTATGGTGCAGTTTTAAAAAAAAAATGGTCATGGACTGCTTTCCCTGCATTTCTGTGAGTAAGGTAGCCCATTGAAATGAATGGGCCGCCCTACACACAGCCACACAGATCTGAACCAAGGGCTTGTTCACCTGTGTGGTTGCAATTGAGCTGCTTTTACCACCCCCAACTGCTCCACCTTTAGCTGCAGAAGCAGCAGCTGGGGGTATACACATGCTGTGTCCGCAGCTGAAAATATACCTCCAGTTGGATAGGGTTGAACTCAAACCACCCCGCAACTGTGTGCGCATTGCATGCAGTTGTGGTATGGGGATGCCTTTTTTTTTTACGGGGTTTAAAACAGGTGGTGAGGAGGCAACATATTGCCTCTTTACCGCCTGTCAAATGCCTCTTAAAAGCGATCTGAGCATGGATTGCTTTGCAGAGGAGCAACAGTCCTTGCTGCTTTTATGAGCAAGTACTAAAAAACAGTTCTGAAAGGACAGGAATAGAATGTGTTAAGGTACCTAACACTTAAGATATGTAGATATTTTATGTTTTCCTTTTTCCACAAATTGGTGACCTTATACCTGCATATCTGTACAATTCTTGGTGACGTGGGCATTGCTGTGTACTTCATTTCACACAATACATAGCAAACCATCCTAAATAGTTAAGTCTGTACAACTCTCATCACTCATTTTAGTCTTTGAACAGTATATCTGTGATTTTATGAATATTCCTATTCACTTATTTGAAAGCTGGCTTTCTCTTTTAAAATATCCTTGTGAACAGATATTAAATATTTACTTGCATCTAAGCTGTGTTTTTTTTTATTTTTTTTAAATCTAGCGTTATACAGAAACAAATGGCGTTTATGCTAGGCCGCCATGGAGTCTATCTTAGTCTGAATGAGGATGTGGAAGAGTATGAGGATTTGACAGAAATCATGTCAAATGTTCAGCTAAACAGCAACTTCTTGGCTCTGGCTCGTGAGGTGAAAATCCTGATAATTGTGTTTATTTATTTATTTATTTATTTTTTAATTATCACGTGAATGAATCCTTTTTTGGCAATTGTTTTCCTCCCTAGTTGGATATTATGGAGCCCAAGGTGCCAGATGACATTTACAAAACCCACCTGGAAAATAACAGTGAGTTTATAGAGCAGACAGTGTAATTTTGAAACAAGTAATTATATGGTTTGTTTATAAAATTTAGAATGTTTTTAATAGGATTTGGAGGCAGTGGATCACAAGTAGATTCAGCTCGGATGAATCTAGCCTCATCATTTGTGAATGGATTTGTTAATGCTGCCTTTGGTCAAGAC
This sequence comes from Staurois parvus, assembly GCF_062004578.1. Taxonomy (NCBI): domain Eukaryota; kingdom Metazoa; phylum Chordata; class Amphibia; order Anura; family Ranidae; genus Staurois; species Staurois parvus. Next base: position 2,779,189 of record NW_028318172.1, read on the forward strand.
AAGCTGCTGACTGATGATGGAAACAAATGGCTGTATAAAAACAAGGATCATGGTAAGGACTGCCATGCTGTTATTTTGTTCTCTGTGTCGCCATTGTTTTTATTTTTTACCCATGTTACTCCAGTATGACCTTTTGCAATGTTATTTCATTAGGAATGCTCAGTGCTGCTGCTTCCTTGGGAATGATTCTTCTGTGGGACGTTGATGGTGGCCTAACTCAGATAGACAAATATTTATATTCCTCAGAAGACTACATCAAGGTGAGTTTTGAAGCTTCCTTCTTTTAACATATAGGTAGCAGTGTTGTTCAGTTCTTCAGTTTAATTTAGTGCCATTAGCTTTTTATCCACTAAGGCATTTCAACATTTGCTTAATGTAATCGCCTCCTTTGCAGTCTGGAGCTCTCTTAGCCTGTGGGATTGTGAATTCTGGGGTGAGAAATGAATGTGACCCAGCTTTGGCTCTGTTGTCAGACTATGTTCTACATAACAGCAACACAATGCGACTTGGTGCCATCTTTGGGTGAGTACTGGACACTTTTGTAACTAATCTAAGGATACTGTAATGATAGCAGCCTTATTTTCTTCACTTTTGGGGCAGATACCTCTGTGGGTTTTTATTTACAGAGAGCAAGAGTCCACACAGCTGTTTTGCTATGTATGCAGCATCAAGCAAACAAAGACAGTGTTTTCACAAAAAATACAAAACAAAAATAAATCCTAGCCTTTTATTGCTTACTACACATTTCAAGTGCTTCTTATACGGAGAAGTAGACCTTGTGCCTAGCACCAGAAAACAAAGTGTTTCTAATCACAGGGCTGCCTTCTGTGATGACTTTCTCTAAAATGGCTATATCAGAAACTTAACCACTTGACCTCTGGAATGGTTTACCCCCTCATGAACAGGGCATTATGTTGCTATTCAGCACTGTTGCCACTTTAACTGGCAATTGCTTGGTCATGCAACACTACCCAAATTAAATTTTATATAATTTTTCCACACAAATAGAACTTTCTTATAGTGGTATTTGATCACCACTGGGTTTTTTTTATTGAACACTATATTTTCTACTTTTTGTTATAAAACATATCCAATAAAATCAAATTTCTTAATTTAGGACAAAATATTTTCTGATACATGTCTTTGCTACAAACCAAAGTATTATTTTGGGGACACTATACTATTGGGATATTGGAAACACTAGTATAGTTGTAATTATGATCAAGATACTGGCTGGGAGGGACGCTAACTAACACTGATTTTGTAATGACACTAATACAGTGATAATACTGTACACTGTATTAATGACACTGGCTGGGTGACAGGAGTGATCAGGAGGACAATCAAGGGGTTAACTATGTCCAACAAGTGTATGCAAGTGTATGTGTGCTGCTTTTTCTTACAGATCTGACTGGGTCTCTCCTTGCTTTCAGTTCTGAATGGTAACTGATTGCAGGGAGAAGTCCAGCCAGAGTCTGTGTGTTGAATTCTGTGTGTTGAATTCTGTGTGTTGAATTCTGTGTGTTGAATTCTGTGTGTTGAATTCTGTGTGTTGAATTCTGTGTGTTGAATTCTGTGTGTTGAATTCTGTGTGTTGAATTCTGTGTGTTGAATTCTGTGTGTTGAATTCTGTGTGTTGAATTCTGTGTGTTGATCTCTGTGCTGTGACTGACCACAGCCGATCAGCAGGTATACAGCCAAAATAATTGGCCTAACTTGCTGACAAACTTGTGCAGTGTCCAGGCACAGCACGGACTAGCAGGGGGCACATGCCTCTAAACCAGGAAGTTCACTGCAATGTATGGGTACTGCTGCCAGTTAGCAAGCGGTTAATGCTATGTAGTTCACGTAAATTGAAGGTGTGGACTGGGCTTAAGAAAGGAAAATTTTGCCTTCACTCCTGGAATCCAAAATCCTAGATTTTGCAAAAGGCATAGCAGAGCAAAAAGGCACCCTTTTGAAGGCAAACTACAGTGGGTATAGAAATGAATCACTCCCCGCATTTTGTTACTTTGCAGCCTGAAATGAAGACATGCAGTTTTTCGTTTTATCCAGCTGTATTTTCTCAGTTCAAGGGCTGGGACAATGATAATAATGGGGGATTTTAACTACTTGGAAATTGAAGTAATTGTACCGCAGGAGCAGTTAAAGGGCAAAAATTTTTAAACCTACTACAGGACAATTTTATGGTACAGTTCATAGAGGCCCCAACTAGGAATGATGCTCTGTTGGACCTGGTAATCTAGCATGATTTAATTTATTGTTAGCTGTAAGCAGCAAGCACATACGGGAAAAATTATTTTAAAGGAGGGTGATTCTTTTCTATACCCACTGTAGCTATATTATGAACATGTATATGCGAGAAATCTAGGAGAAATGTAAACTTGTAATCCAGTTTTCTCAAAATCTGGAACTCTCGTACATCAGCTTTTTCTTATGACTATGGCTGCTGTTTAGTGTAGAATAGTTTTATTTTGGTATACTAAAAGATAAGAATGAACAATTATAAATACAATAAATAGATGTGAACTTAATACACCTGTGCTGTGAACTGTAATTATGTGGAATGAGAATGTCAAGAAGTCCTAAATTTATGTTGTATAACTTTCTGGGCCTTTAGGCTTGGGCTTGCTTATGCAGGATCTAATCGTGAGGACGTTCTTACACTGCTGCTTCCAGTAATGGGGGATTCAAAGTCCAGTATGGAGGTGAGCTGTTAGCATTGCTAAGGTCTGATTGTCTGTGGTCATGTTACTAGTGTTAAAGTCATGATATGCTTATTTCATGCAGCTAGCTTTTAAAGGTTTGGGGTTACTAAGAAGAAAAAAAATCCCAACACACTCGCCTCTGGCTATAACATCGTTGTGACTCTGCTGCTGTCCAACACTTGCTATGAAACTGAGAGCTTACAAGATCGCATGACCAGTGATCACTCAGCATGTCCAATACTTTTTTTTCCCTGTGTCATTCTATTTTAATACACATAACTTAATTTCTGAACTTATTTGTTTGGTCTCATATGTATGGATTGCATGGGTTTTTACCCACATGTGGTGACAATTTCATGTTAGTAGCACCTTTAGAAATATATTTTTCCAGAAAAATGGTGATGTGATCAATACTTATTTTACCGTGTGTGTATGTATGTGTGGGACCACCCCTTGCCTTCAGAACAGCATCAGTTCTAGGTACACTTGTACGCAGTTTTTTGCAGGAACTTGGCAGGTAGGTTATTCCAAACATCTTGGAGAATTAACCACAGATCTTCTGTTGATGTAGGTTGCCTCCAAATCCTTCTGTCTCTTCATGTAATTCAAGACAGACTCGATTATGTTGAGATCAGGGCTCTGGGGGGGCCAAACAATCACATCCAGGACTTCTTGTTTTCTTTACACTGAAGATAGTTCTTGATTACATTGGCTGTGTGTTTGGGGGCATTGTCCTGCTTCTGCTGCTTTTGGGGCCAATCACACTCCTACCTGATGGGTATAGCATGATGGATAAGTATCTGTCTGTATTTCTCAGCATTGAGGATACCATTCATTCTGACCGAATCTCCAACACCATTTGCAGAAATGCAGCCCAAAACTTGCAAGGAACCTCCACCATGCTCCACTGTTGCCTCCAGACAGTCATTATTGTATCACTCTCTAGCCCTTTGGCAAACAAACTGCCTCCTGCTATAGCCAGATGTTTAAAATTTTAGAATATCAGTCCAGAGCACCAGCTGTCATTTTTAGGCATCCCATTTGCTATGTTTTTATGCAAAGTGGAGTTGCTTAGCCTTGTTTCCATGTCGGAGGTTTGGCTTTTTGGCCGCAATTCTTCCATGAAGACCATTTCGGCCAGACTTCTCCAGACAGTAGATGGGTGTATCCCCTGGTTTCCATCCGTTCTGTGCTGATGGCTCAGCCGGACATCTTCCAATATCAAAGGGAAGTAAGCATGATGTGTTTTTCATCTGCTGTATTAAAGTGGTTCTAAAGGCTCAAGGCTGCTTGCTGTGGTGGCACCTGATAGAAAGGAGGAGCCAGGAGAGCTTACAGGGACCCAAGAAGAGGAGGATCCAGGCTGCTCTGTGCAAAACCACTACACAGAGCAGGTAAGTATAACATGTTTGTTATAGTACAAAAAAAAAAAACCCAAACCTTTTAGTATCACTATAAGTTTCCAGGGCCTACCACTGTGGCTTCAGTCCTAAATGTTGCCTTTTTCTTTGTGCTTCTTCTAAAGAGCTTGAACAGAACATCTTGAAACCCCAGTCTGATTTGAAATCTTTGCCTGGGAGAGACCTTGCTGATGCAGTAAAACTATCTTGTGCCTTGTTGCTGTATTCAGTCACAGGTCCATGGTGTATGACCTGTGACTTAAAACTGTCTTCCACAACCCCATCTTAGCAGAGTCTGGCTGTTCCTTGCTCAGTTTTAAGTTTACTACACAACAATTTCTGTTTGTTAATGTCTGTGTTCAACTTGCGTATAAAATTGTTGATAATTAGGACCTGCTTGCAGAAATTGGTTAATCATACACCTGTGTCAAATGCTACAAAATCCTTGACTTTGTGCAAGTGTAAGAATTGATGCTGCTTTGAAGCCAAATCAGTCAGATTCCGAATTTGTACAGTGAGCTTGCGTATTCATGGCTCTCTGTACAGGGGCGGACAGGCAGGTAAGAAGAGACAAAGCATGTCTTTTCTGCATTAACCACTTGCCTACCAGGCACTTATACCCCCTTCTTTACCAGGCCAATTTTCAGCTTTCAGCGCTGCCGCACTTTGACAATTGCGCGGTCATGCAACATTGTACCCATATGAAATTTTGATCATTTTTTTCTCACAAATAGAGCTTTCTTTTGGTGGTATTTAATCGCCACTGGGCGCTTTACTTTTTGCGCTATAAATACAAAAAGTGCAAAAAATTTGAAAAAAAAAATGTTTCTTTGTTTCTATTATAAAATTTTTCAAACAGGTAATTTTTCTCCTTCACTGATGTGTGTTGATGAGGCAGCACTGATGGGCACTGATAGGCGGCACTGATAGGCAGCACTAAAGGGCACTGATAGGCAGTACTAATGAGGTGTCACGGATAGGCGGCACTGATAGACAGCACTAATGAGGTGTCACGGATAGGCAGCACTAATATGCAGCACTGATAGGCGGCACTGATAGGTGACACTGATGATGGGTACTGACAGACGGCACTGACTGGCATCACTGCTGGGCACTGACTGGCGGCACTGACTGGCACAACCCCTGGGCACAGACTGGTGGCACTGGTGGGTGGCACTGGTGGGTGGCACTGCTAGGCACAGGTGGGTGGCACTTCTGGGCACAGGTGTGTGACACTGCAGAGTGGCACAGCTGGGTGCACTGCTGGGCACAGGTGGGTGCACTGCTGGGCACAGGTGGGCGGAGCTAGTGGGCGCACTGCTGGGCACAGGTGGGCGGAGCTTGCGGGTGGCACTGCTGGGCACCGATCATCAGGGCACTGATCATCAGTGCCGATCCCCGCTCTGACAACTGCCGGTTCTCGGCAGTACTTTCCTCACGATCTGACAGCGTGAGGAAAGTGCAGCCAAGAACCGGCACTTGCATTTTCCTCTGATCAGTGTGTCATTGGACACCGCTGATCAGGTGGTAAAATACCGCTGTGATTGGCCTTTTACCACATCACGCGATCAGCTGTGTCCGTAGGACACAGCGATCACGGAGATCGCCGGGTGCGCGCCCCCTGGGGCGCGCAGGAGAGCGCGTTCTGGGAGGACGTCATATGACGTCCACCCAGAACTGGCCGGCCGCAGTGAAGCCGTCATTCGGCTACCTGCGGTCGGCAGGTAGTTAAGAATCCTGCCTGTCTGCCAATTTTCATGCCTTCGCCTAAAGTTCTGCTTTAATTAGGTGAGCTAGACAAGTGCCAGTAATTTGCATGCATGTTTTCTATTCATGAACATTATGATGAGTAGCAGAAATAGCTTTACTTTAAAGTACCTTGCTTGACTGAGAATTGATTTGAGTTTATGCAATTAAATTAGTTAATCCCTTCTTCTCTGAAATGTGATCACATTATTCCTGGATATAGATATATATTTATGGTTAATCACACACAGGTGGTTGGAGTGACAGCTCTTGCTTGTGGTATGATTGCTGTGGGATCCTGTAACGGGGATGTAACATCCACCATACTTCAGACCATTATGGAAAAATCAGAACAGGAGTTGAAGGACACCTTTGCTCGCTGGCTTCCTCTTGGCTTGGGACTGAACCATCTGGGTAAGAGATGTCAGAAGATTGTGGATGCAGATTTTGGTTAAACATTTGGGCTAGGTAAACCTATAGTTTTTTGTTTTTCTCTTATACAGGGAAAGGTGAAGCCATTGAGGCTATTCTTGCTGCACTGGAGGTTGTTTCTGAGCCATTCCGGAGCTTTGCCAACACCTTAGTGGACATCTGTGCATATGCTGGCAAGTTACTTACTTTTTCTTAGTGTCGCTAAACCCATATCATTAAAACTATCAATAAATGCTGTACTACATGCTGTTCATACTCCGTCTATACGAGATTAGTTTTCTGTATTCTGCAAAAAACCTGGTTGATCCTTCTACTGTCTCCACCTTTTGTTCATATCCCCAGTTCAGCTAGGGATTTTTCAGTTGTAGTGGCAACTCTGCACATGCTCAGCTTCAGTGAGTTTCTATGCTGAGCATTTCCCCAGAATCACAGCTGTATATCAATTAGGAAAAAGGTACTTCGATTTTTTTAATTAGTGTCATCATCCATATACAGAAATAGAAGGGACAATGTAAATTAAACAGTGTGTGCTTCGTTTTAAGGGTGTTAAACCATGATCTACATTTTGACTCCTGCTCTTTTTCTGAATGAACAACATCACTGTTTTATTTTTCATTGTGTCTAGCTGCTTGCCTTGGATGTTGCAATCTTCAAGTTTCTTTTTCATCACTACTGGCTTTATTAGGCCTTTTGAAATAATTTACCTGAAATTATTATAATTGGGTGGTATGGATTATGGTGATATCACCACCTCCTATGCTCACTTCCAAGACTTTTCCCAAGCCTGTCCCATCCTACGGAACTCCCTATCCCAATCTGTCCGGCCATCTCCTACTCTGTCCACTTTTAGGCTATCTCTGAAAACCCTTCTCATCAGAGAAGCCTACCCACCTAACAACTGGATTTCCACTTTTCTCCATCAGCTCATCCCACACAGTTATTACCTTTTTGTATCACCTGAATCTCCCTTTTAGATTGTAAGCTCTAACAAGCAGGGCCCTCTGATTCCTCCTGTATTGAATTGTATTGTAACTGTAGTGTCTGCCCTCTTGTTGTTAAGCGCTGTGCAAACTGTTGGTTAAATCATGTATAATAACATTTTCTGCTTGTTATTACTTATTAATCCCAAAAGCAAACCTTTATTATATCACAGTTTACCAATTCTTAGGTGTGGTGGCTGCATTAGTTTTCTTTTTTTAGTGAGAAGTCTCAAGTTATAGAGGAGTTAGTGTGTGTGTTTTTTGTTATAGCAGATTGGTTTCTGTCAAGGTAATGGAATTGTTCAACTGTTTTAAATTTTATAAATTTTTTGTTAAGTCAAACCCAATTGTCTTGAATAAACACATTGAATTAGTCTTTCCTTGCTTTCACCTGATAATCTAGCCAGTAAGTCTGCAATTTTTCAACAGAACAAGCTGTCATGCAGATGTAGCAGTTAGAGGGTTGAAACAAACCATTTAACACTGACAAGGGGTACTTACAATGATTTACCATTTATTCTTTAACCCAGAAGGTAAAAATCTGTTGCTGTAACTGCTTAAAAGTGTGAGTTGGAGTTTGGCTTTGGTTTGTGTATTTAAATCTGCTAGTACATCTAACGCAACCCTCCCCCTAGATTGACAATGCTGCTGCCCAAAGCTGTGTCTGTTGCTCCTTCATCCAAAGTGTAGGCACTCTAATACAGGAGGTGTGTTAATGGCCAGCTCAGCAGTTAAAAACAGAGGCTAAAAATGCCTAAAACAACAAAACTAATGCAGCTGACACATCTAAGATTGGTGAATATATTACTTATTGATTATTGGGTTTAATACTGCTTTAATCTTGGTAACTTGCACTGCTGTATTTAGGCTGAAATTGAGATATAGCCAGCATTAGTACATCATCTGAGTACGTAGTATGTTTTGCTTTTTTACAGGTTCTGGGAATGTCTTGAAAGTGCAGCAGCTTTTGCATATCTGCAGTGAACATTATGACAATAAGGAAAAAGAAGAAGAGAAGAAGGACAAAAAGGAAAAGAAAGAGACTGCTGCAGACATGGGATCTCACCAGGTAACATCTTAACTGTAGCTTAGACATAAATCCATCTATTCAATATATTGCATAATATAGTATATCATTAACAGAGCATTATATAAAAACTCAGGATGTTAAGATTTAATATTTATATGCAGCTTTACCTGTAAAAATATTTATTTTCAGCTGAATGCTGAGGTACTACCTAATTTTTTTCTTTTCTTTTCTTTTTTTTTTTTGTGTTTAGGGTGTGGCGGTCTTGGGTATTGCTCTTATTGCCATGGGTGAAGAAATTGGGTCAGAGATGGCACTGCGCACCTTTGGACATCTGGTAATGGTCTTTTAATACACAGTGAATTGTTCCTCTGCTGTCAGGAAATATTTTAGTTTGTATTCATCTAATACTCAATATAATGAGAAATTGCTTTGGTTACCCTTTGTTAAAGCAGAACAATGCTGCCCTCCTTTCCAGCACTTCTTGCTGGTGCCAACATCTTTGCCTGATCATCTTCTGGGTTTGGGATTTTGCCGGGATAACATAACTCGTGTGCATGTATGGGAGGTCATTCATCTGGGCATATGTTGAAATTGTTCACTGAGGTGCACATCCTGCTGCTGCCTAGCTTCCTGTGAGAAGTTGGGGAAGAAGAGCAGCACTGCTGCAAACAGGCACAGCACTGGATCGATGTAGGCCTCAGTATTAAATTGGGGGCTGGAGGGAGCTGACATGGAAAGGTTTTTTTACTCTGATGCGGAGAATGCATTAAGGTTTAAAAAAAATAAACCTTTTTTACAACTGTTTTAATTTTCTATGGGTAAAAGGGGTGGGGCGTTAAGTTTGATCTTAAAGTCGAACAAAACGCCCTATCCTTTTATACACAAAGAAGCCTGCTGTCTTGGCCTCTGTTTGATCTGCAGTTGCAGTGGTGCTGCACATGTGATCAGTTATGACACCAGCCATTTGATGGCTTGGCAGTTCGGTTGAGAGCAAAGCTAATGTGACCGTTATCATTGATGGCATGCCTTGAATGTAACTGTTTTGGGAAACCGTTAAGTTGTTGGGTTTAGTTCTGCTTTAAGTTTCCTGAGCTATAATCCTGCAAAACATTTTTGATTTTAATGCGATGTTAAATGTTTTTAACTGTTTCATAAATTAGAACCCATCCATTTTTTGTGAGGTTGTCAAAATTTAAAGCTTCAAAACCAGCCTCCAAAAATGAAAGTATGCAGAATGTGTGTTAGTGGCCTTTAGTCACAAAACTATTGGCTGTTTGTTTCTGTCTTTGTCTAAAATCATATAGTTGCATTAAAAAATGTTTTTTCTTTTTTATCCTTATTTAAAACTGCCCATCAGCTGCGTGCCCCCTTACATTAGGTGTTGCCATCACAGTGCAACTTTACATCGTGTATTCCCATCACATCAGGTGTGCCCATCAGAGTGCTCCTTTACATCAGTTGTCCCAATCAGAATGCCCCTTTACATCAGGTATCCCCATCACAGTGCCACCTTACATCAGGTATTCCTGTCAGAGTGCCCCCTTTACACTCAAAGTACCTCTTTCCATCATATTTCCCCATCTGTGTACCCCTTTCCTTCATATTACCCATCAGAGTGCCCTTTTCCATCATGTACCCTTTCCATAGCATGTGCCCTCTTAATATAACGTGCCTATCAGTGCCCCCTTAACATAAAAGATGCCCATCATAGTGCCCCTAACATAAAATGAGCCCTTTGTGCTGATGGGCACATTTTATGTTTAGGAGCACTCTGATGGGCACATTCTGTGTTGCTTAGTAGCGAATCTGTCATTGCGGGCTGGCGGTCCAGAAGGGAGCGCTGCTGGGGCTGTTCTCGGACTGTGGTCCGCCATTTAGAATAAAATAGTGGTAGTTCCATTTTTTTATGTCATGCGATGTTGTTGCAAAGGTCTGGGAATTGCAAAATTTCAGTAAAAACACACTAAAGTAAATTTTAGGCCAAACGTACGTAATAAATTACTCAAATTATATAAGTAAAATAAAAAAGACGAAGGTTACCCTGAGTAAATAGATACCCAACATGCCAAACTATAAATTTGTGTGCTCCTATGAAATGGCGACAGACTTTAGTACCCTATCGTCAAAAGCTCTTTTATTGCATTTATTGCTCCTACTCTGACACACACGGCGATATGTAACATGTATCGCAATCGACGGTTTCACACCTAGGCGCCCTGATGTATGTGTTTACGTTCATACATGGATGTATGTGGGGGTGGGGAGGGCCTCAACAGTTTTTAGTGGGGTGGATGTTCTTTTTTTTATTCATCACATAGGGGACACAAAGTCCCCTATGTGAAGAAAGTGACAGCAGTAACCCGCAAGTGACGTCACACTGGTCGCCTTCTGGGTTACAGAAAGAAGGGTAGGAGAGTGGAATTTCGTCGAACAAAGTCAATCCAGTCTTTGTTTGTCCCTGTTACTAGCCGGTGGGGCTATTGGGACGGGAGATCCCATTAAAGCTACTGGTCCTGCTGATGGGTTAAGGACCTTCTACAGCTCTGTCCAGCTCTCCTAGAGTAACTGCCATTCTCCTGCAATCTCCTTCATGCTCTTGAGACTGTGCTGGAAGACACAGCAAACCTTCTGGCAATGGCACGTATTGATGTGCCATCCTGGAGGAGTTGGACTGCCTATGCAACCTCTGTAGGGTTCAGGTATTGCCTCATGCTACAAGTAGTGACACTGAACCCAGCCAAATGCAAAACTAGTGAAAAACAGTCAGAAAAGATGAGTAGGGAAAAAAATGTCAGAGGCCTCCACCTGTAAAATTATTCCTGTTTTGGAGGTCATCTCATTGTTTCCCATCTGTGTACCTGTTAATTTCATAACGCCAAAGCAGCTGAAACTGATTAACAACCCCCTCTGCCACTTAACTGACCAGATCAATATCCCAGGAGTTTAATTGACTTGATGCTATACTCAGTACTAAAAAGTGTTCCGTTTAATTTTTTTTGAGCAGTGTATGATTGCAAATACACAGCAACTATGGTTTTAAAAACAATTTATATAAATTGTTAAATGTATTAAACTGATCTTAGGTGTAAATATAAACAATTCTTTTAATTTTTTACTTGTCCAATTCATTTAGCCCACATTGCAAATTATTGCCCAATAAGGAAGCTCTTCTTTGTCCAATCTAATCAGGCCGTCAGATCAGATCTTCCTTAATCCCAGTTTGGGTCTAAATCCCTAACTTCCATTTTTGCCTATCCTTGTAGGAGTGCCTCCCATGCACCTTGCCCCTTCAGTCACACTAACTTTGTGTGACTGAACTTCATGAATTCTCTGGCGATCTTGGCAGTCACTTCACATCCCTTGTGGGCTGTTGTGTTGTGCTGATACCAAATTGTTTGTCTGGCCAGACAACGTTTATAGCCTTGAAGTTTCCATCCCTTTGATCCAGATGACCTATGGGTGTAAGGGCCTTATGTTTTCCCATATATACTGGTGGGTCTGGCTCACTTGGACCTGTTTTTAACCTAGGTTCCTTTTTGGGTTGTCCATGGGTTTTCTATTGACCACATCAAGTACCATGTTATTTTTGGGCCTCTTAGCAGTTGTTACTGTGTTACAAACCTCTTAGTTGGACTGCTTTTGGATGTCTTGATGGTATTTCAATTCCTGTGACCGACTCTCAATGGATAGGAGAGATAATAGGATTATTCTGGCTTTTGGTACTTGCTACAAAACTAAGGCATGCTTGGTAGAGAAGGTGGCATCTTGGTGTTGTCTTACAATTGTTTGTCCGTGTGCAATCCTCCTGTTGGCAGGAGTACAACCTAGCTGCATCTGAATTCCTGTGTCCCTCAATAGACTCCTAGAAAAGGATTTTAGAGAGAGTACAAAATTTAGAATTTTTCAGTTAACTTTTTTTTTTTTCTTCCAATTGTTTCCTAATAGCTAAGATATGGTGAGCCCACGCTCCGCAGAGCTGTTCCTTTGGCTCTAGCTCTCATCTCTGTGTCCAATCCAAGGCTGAATATCCTGGATACTCTGAGCAAATTCTCTCATGATGCAGACCCTGAAGTTTCCTACAACTCCATCTTTGCTATGGGCATGGTGGGCAGTGGTAAGTTTTATCACCTCCTAGAGTTATAACCTAGTATTTGTACTGGGAACTGAGTATAAAAGCCATGTTTCATTTTTCTTTCTTTAGGAACCAACAATGCCCGTCTTGCTGCAATGTTGCGGCAGTTGGCCCAGTATCATGCTAAAGACCCCAACAATCTTTTCATGGTGCGATTGGCACAGGTAGGGAAAAAAATATTATTACCAAATGTGCAGTTGGTAATGGATGGAGTAAGAGTGGCTGTGGGTATTTGTTGTAATATTGTACATGTTAGATGTTTTTTATTAGATATTTAGGTACTTTTGCATTTTTGCCTCCACTTTTCAATTATGTGGGAGCCATTGAAATTGATCTGGGAGAGGGGGACAATTTACTCTGGTGTTGAAATGAGTTGCCGACGCTCCTTCTTGTGATATCTGCCAATGATGAGCCCTCATCCCTAGAACCAGAAAGGAGGTGGAGGGGCATGGTTTCAATGTCTGAGTCAGTCTTGGGCTTCGGTATAGAGAATTTTCTTCCCTTGGTGTTAGAGACTTTCTCACATAACTGCAGTCTGACTGCTGAATATTGTCACTTATGAATGACAGTGCTCTCTACGTTTTCCATTTACCACACCAATTTTTTGAAAAATATAGGTCGTGTGCTTCAACAGTGGGTTTTTGGGGGAATTTGCAGGGAATGCTTCCTTTTAGACCCTGACAAATCTGACTAATCTCCTATACCATATAATCAAGGACATGAAATTAGAGTTTGCAGTATTTGGATTTGTGGAGAGCATACTGTTCCTAGAGCTAAAGGAGAGATGATTCAAGGTCAATCATAAGCACCATTTTATCAACCCAAGGACAGGAGTGCATACCCATACCATAGAAAGCCGATGGGACAGTTTGAAGTGGAAGAACAAAATAACAAGGGACTGCAGGACATTATATGGAGTCCTACTTTGAGTTCACATGAGGAATCGTATTATCAAGTTGGACTTTATGATATAATGTTTGTTTGATATATTATCAATTTACCAATTGGCTGAACAGTGCTGCACCCCCTGTGGAGTTTTTGTTAAGTCTTCAAGGTGCTGTGGGCACCTTGTGTCTGCAGGTGCGGTTTATTTTTGTTTTTAGGTAGTGCAGGTATTAACTCTTTAAAAAGGTCTGCACTCTGTGTGCAATTGGGCCTCTCATTAACAGTTAGGGAATTCTGTCTTTTTTGCATTGGGAGTTGGGGGAACCCTCCCTCAGGTTGGTCTCCCCTTCTCTCTTTTGCTCTTGGCCCTTCTTACCCCCCTATTGCTATGGGCTTGGGCTCTAAGTAAGACACTCACATTTTCTCTAAGGATTAGGTAGTCCTTGGTGTGGGGACCCCCTCTGCTCCCTGGCTGTGGACGGGGTTCACCTCCTCAAGTTCAGATTCAGGCAAAGGTCCTTGAATTGATTCTGAGTCAGTCCTAAGCGCCCTTCTGGGCCTGTCATGATTGTTTCCTACCCCTTCAGTTGGATTTTTTTTTTTTAATATCTCAACTGTATCTGAATTTTTTTTCCCTCATTAAAGGGGAAAGAAAATAACCCTTTTTTTTTGTCCAAGCCCAAATCCATACTCTGATTACTTCAAAACCCTGTTTATATTGCATGCTGTCATACTGCTATAGACTTGTATAACCATACACTCCACATAAGAGTAAGACCGTTTGAAATGTATGTGCTATACTTCCAACTATGTGTGTCTGAGTCCCTCAGGGATTCATGTCATGCAAGGGTATACATCTGTGTTATCATAGTTCTTTCAAAATGCTGTAATGTTTACCTACTGTATATCTGTATGTCAGTGTGTTTTTGCTACTTCTTTGTTTCCCCAATTTTAAAACCAGTAAAAAGTATTTAGAAGTTAAATAGCACTTTTTAATATTCTTTATTTAATACATTGTGCTCGTACAATACACAGTCCATTCTGCATGGCACTATCACATGTAGGCATTTCTGTTACAAGTCACATAAGTTTACAAATGAGAGAGAGAGAGCAAAAAGTTAATTAAAAAAAAAAAATGTACAGACTAGAATGCACATTAGAAATACTCACCTGCTGGTGTGCGGAATGTGCACACCTCCTTATAAACATTAAACAGCCAAAATATACTGAAGATTGCACCTATGGTAATTGGACCAGTTGTGGAATAGGTGAAAAATAATCGTTCAGTGCAACACAATGTGCAACTATTTTTTTTCCCTCCTGTGTACTCCAAGACAAATGTAACTAGGGGCATATAGGAATATATAAGGAAAAATGTGAGGTGAGGATTCCAGCTGTACTCGGGATCAGGTGTAGTCTCACCATCAAAAGAAGGAGAAAAAATGGGGGTCGGGGGGTGCAAGAACCCTCCTTGAATCATCATCATTTCCCATTCCCCTTCTTCCTGAGGACCACAAGAAAAGACAATAGGATCAAAAATCAACTGTTAATGCGTCAAGTACTGCTTTTCCAGCAAATTGAGGCATACTTGGTAGAGGAGGGGTTATACAGGGGGTTGGCTTTTAATATTTCTGTATGCCAGTGTCCAAACCTCCTGTAGGTGACAGTACATCCCAAACGTAACTGAAGTCTTCTGAGTACAGAACTCTTGTTATATTTGTCTAGTCCAGTGTTTCTCAAACATTAAGTCAAGGCACCCTTTAAAATTATGGACAATCTTGAGGCACCCTTTAAAATTATGGACAATCTTGAGGCACCCTTTAAAATTATGGACAATCTTGAGGCACCCTTTGACATTCTGCACAATCTCAAGGCACCCCATTCTAAAATGTGAAAAACTATTCTAATAGTTTTACATAATGCAGCAACATCCACACGCTTAGGACAACCAACGTTAGAGGTGATTTATTCTCCCAAAGCAAGTATTCCCTTGCAAACTGGTACTGACTAGTATTCCAATGTTTCTCCCTTAGTTTCTCTCCATCACTCAGCTAATGTGACCCCCACTGCTTATAAAAGAGTGGCAGGGGAAGGGCAAAAAAGAATTGCTGTGAAGGCACCCGACATCCTCCTTATCAATGGATGCTGGAAGTTGGCAAGTTGTAAAAGTGCACAATGAAAACCTATGGCTTTATATAACTAAAAAGCAGGTTTGATCCACCTGCTGGCTTGTATACAATTTTAGGGCAGTTTTGAAGCATTTTGCCACAGCACCCCTAAAAAAGCCTGAAGGCTCCCCAGGATGCCTGGACACCCTGGTTGAGAAAGGCTGGTCTAGTTTATGTAAAGAAATGTAGCTATGCAGTAAACCTTTGAACATCTAAAGAATACTTCGCTATAGACTATGGGACAGTTTTTGTGATTTTTGGGGTTGCCACAACATCACCTTGGATCATAGGCATGGTTTTGGGCCCTTAATGGCTGTGCAGTGAAAAAAAGTGTGTGGAGACAATGGAACTCTGGAAAAAGACTACACTTGTGCTAGGGTAGAACATTTGTATGTTTAGGTATACATGTGTGTGTTCTCATTATGGGTTTTTTTTTTTCTATTAAACTTTCTTACAGCCGTCTCTTAACTGAGGACATTCATGTTTTACAGGGTCTGACACACCTTGGCAAAGGCACACTCACACTATGTCCATATCATAGTGACCGCCAGCTCATGAGTCAGGTAGCAGTGGCTGGGTTATTAACTGTACTTGTGTCTTTCCTGGATGTAAGGAACAGTAAGTCATGTATTCTTTCTCCATGTTGACCCTCTTAATATTTATTGATCCATTTTTTTGTTTTGCCTTTTCTTTTGGCAGCTGCTGTATCTCACTGTATGTGTATTTTTACTTTATTTTTTAGTTATTTTGGGAAAGTCTCATTACGTTCTCTACGGTTTAGTAGCTGCAATGCAGCCACGAATGCTGGTCACATTTGATGAGGAGTTGCGGCCTTTACCAGTATCTGTTCGAGTGGGTCAAGTAAGTATGATTTACCTACTGATTAATTAAAAAACTGGACTTCGAGGGCCCAGATAGCCACAGTAAATAAAAAATAATTGCGGAGTCCTCATCTTTTATATCAGAGGATGTGCACACATTTAAAATAATTTGGTGTTACCCAAAAACAGGTTTTAGTTGTCATTGTCATGAAAAAGAAAAGAAATGTATGATTTGGTTGCTATGGACCTTTTCACTGACTTGCCAAACAACAAAGAACATATTACATTGCCTTAAAGTCATGATTTTTTGTCTTTTTTTTTTTTTTTTTTTCCTGTAGGCTGTAGATGTTGTGGGTCAAGCTGGGAAGCCTAAGACAATCACTGGTTTCCAGACGCATACTACCCCTGTGTTACTGGCACATGGTGAGCGGGCAGAACTGGCAACAGAGGAATATCTTCCTGTGACACCCATCCTTGAGGGATTTGTCATTCTCAGAAAGAATCCCAACTACGACGTCTAGTGCTGTAATCTAAATAACATATGGGAGGGAATATTGTGGGCTGGTGGGACTAGTTGTGTTTTTTGTTTTTGTTTGTTTTTTTGTTTTGTTTTTTTTTGTTACTAAATATTATTAAATAATTTCACAACTGTATTTGAGTTGTCACCTATGCCTTCTTTTGGTATACATTAATGAGGTTTTCAGCCCTGTATAAACTTTTGAAAATACATTTTATTGCTGGATTTGGTTTTTATTTCGTAACCTTATTCCATCTTAGAAAAGTTACAATTTAACCGTTTTTACACTCTTTTAATGTGTTGCTGTGAAAACTGAACAATGATTTGTTACTATCTGAAAATGCATATTCTGTTGAAAAAATGCAATGAAATGTTTCATGTATTTACTGTTGGCCATTTATATTGGAACATGTCAGGAAAGAACTTATACTTATATATCACAACACTTAAACCTATAATATCCCAGAAAAGTGATCTACCTTCACCCTTGAAGGCCAGCTAAACAATATATATGTGACTTTTCTATGAGAAAATACATCAAATCAAAAAATAAAACCAAAACTTATATAAAAAATTATAAAAATTATATATAAAAAATTTTTTATGTCCAAAAATCCCACCGTGTCCAAAAATAAAAATAAAAATAAAAAATAAAATCAAAAGTCCCAAAAAAATAATCCTCACAAGTGTAATACAAACACTAAAACTTTTTCTTCTTCTTTCATCACCAAAACCTTCTTAATACCCGCAAATCCTGATATTCATGCACCTCAAAAAAAGAAAAAAACTCGACATAGTGTCATACCTTAAATAATGTAAAACACACGTGCCAAGTGATAACCAAACCACCACTCTCCAACTCTAATATGGATGGGTAATTACCCTATAGCAGAGACAGCAGGGCAGATTAACCACTCTGGGTTACAATCTCCTCTCATTGATTTCCTCCAACGATTATGATTTTCTCCTCCACTTTCCTCCAGAAAACCAGTCACAATATAAAAGGTATTCTTCTTTATTAAAACTCACATAAATTTCGTGGTAACAGCTCCTCCTCTCAAGCAGTATGCACATGGACAGGTTCAGGGAAACATAAACCGCATGTTCCCACTTCCAAGATGGCCGCGATCGCACTTCCGGTCAACGTCGATGCGTATGACGTCACGTGTCACTGACGCGTTTCGTCACTTCCTTTGACTTTTTCAGAAGGGTGGGAAAGGTGGGATTTTTGGACATAAAAATTTTTTTATATATAATTTTTATAATTTTTTATATAAGTTTTGGTTTTATTTTTTGATTTGATGTATTTGCTCATAGAAAAGTCACATATATAATGTCAGGAAAGAAATATAGGAACTGTCTTTGCTGACTTGGGTTCTTTAAAATTTTCAAGTTCTGAGTTTGCTCCAGGAAGAAAAGTCAGCATCAGTGTGGCAATCAAGCAACCAGTGATGTCTAAACTCCCTTCCTGCATTTTAGATTCTGCCTGCCAGCAGTTTAAGAGGCACAATGTTACATTCTCTTGACAGCTGCACCCTTTAAGTGTTGCCATATGTTACATAAAGGTTAACAAATTTTCAAAATTAAATCTAGGTACTCCCTACTCTTTGCTCCATTGAATGTAATACAGTGCAGATCGCATTGCAATACATTCCTTCCTGGGTATGTAAGCCGAGGAAAGTAAAATGGAGACCGGAAGTGAGGTCATATACATCGTTTTTCCGGGTCACCAACAAGGAGGAGAGTGGACGTGTGTCGGCTCTCCTCCCTCACCTCTACCCAGCGGTAACTGTCATGTCAGTCGCAGGCCTTCAGTTGGGCAAGCAGAGTCCAGAATACATGGGGGGATTTGTGCCATTACCGACAATGTCTGGTATGCTTCCACCTGACAGGCAGGATTCTGCTTTTCAGTTTACACACAATCCCAGTGTCTACAGCCACTGGATTGTGTGTAAAACTCTCTGCTGTCAGATTCATACTAATATATGGGCCTGGCAGTGAAAGACCTCTCTGGGATCATGGCTTGTAGTGTAGGAGTACTCATGTACAAGCATTTTTTTTTTTTTCAAATATACATGTGTATATGCAGATACATTAGCAAGAATATATTAAGAAAAGAAGGTTTTATGAAAACTGAAAAATATAATAATTTAAATCACTTTAAAAATATAAATGTACCCTACCTTTTTAGCTTCATTGAGAAAGCTAAGTAATGCAGCAGATGTCAATAGTAAGTAACTCAGTGGTCAGGAGTGTGATGCATAGTTTAGGGGGTTAGAACTGGGTATTGCAAAGTTCATTGGACAGGATTAGGTAATGCAGAGTTCAGGGGTCAGGATAAAGTAATGAATAGATGCTCCATACAGTAGTGTGTGGCTCCTTCCTTTACTTACAGTGCTTGGTAATTGATTGTGTATGGCAGTAGTCTCCAAACTGTGGCCAGATGATGGGCCCTTTGCTTGCCTTTATCCGGCCCTTGAGGCACAATTCCTGCCACTGACACCAATTATGGGGCAATATTAGTCCCACTGGCACCAACAGTGGGGCACTATTCCTCCCACTGACACCAACTACTTTTCCCCCTAATACCAAAATCGGGCATTGTTTACTCCCACTGGGTACGGTCTGGCCCCCCAAAGTCTGAAGGACAGTAAACTGGCCCTTTCTTTAGAAAGTTTGCTGTATGGTGACCTATCACTGAACTGCCATCTTCACCTGACATCACAAGATTAGAAGCTCCCTCCACCACATATCACAGGTCACAACGATGGAGCACAAAACTCCACTCAGTCTTCCATATTGCTGGAGTTCCAAGCTAAAACACAGGAACAACTTTTCTTGTTTAACCACTTCCCCTCCAGAGGATTTACCCCCCTTCCTGTCCAGGCCATTTTTTGCGATACAGCGCTGTTACTTTAACTGACAATTGCGTGGTCAGTTAGGGGTTAACATAAGGGGCGATCAAAGGGTTAACTCTGTGCTGTTTTATGAAGTGCTGTGTCCGTGTGCTTCACTGTAAGCACACTGCTTTGCATGGCTGTGCTTTGCACAACTATCCAAAGCAGTGTGCACGAGCTGGCGGAGAACTGTTGTTTACAAACAGTTCTCCCCATTGGAGATGCTTGACAATTACCAACCTGGTGACTGACAGCCGAGGCCGCGAATGGCATTGTGGGTAGGGTGCACGCACACCCCCCATACCCGGAAATGCAAAATTACATGTATATATACATGTGATTTTGCGCACCCGTG
Source organism: Staurois parvus (assembly GCF_062004578.1). Taxonomy (NCBI): domain Eukaryota; kingdom Metazoa; phylum Chordata; class Amphibia; order Anura; family Ranidae; genus Staurois; species Staurois parvus. The sequence continues at coordinate 2,799,260 of NW_028318172.1, forward strand.
CCGCCCTGTAGTAGTATTTCCGCTATAGGGCGGTTGGGAAGCGGTTAATTAAATGCACATTCTGCCACCGGCGACACCTCTGGGGATGTTGGTTTCCCAGGGATGGGCCTGTCAAAATGAGGGCAAATCGAGCACAAGGAGATCTGCTGTACAATGTGGGCCAGCTACTGGCTATATATCCTGAAAAACTAAGGGAAAGACACACTCGAAGTGTGAAGCAATAGAATACCCTAAAAGAGCTAGAGACACATCATGATAGAGGAATTCAGTAAAAGAGAATGATCCTGACTGATGTGAATGAAATAGGACTTAGACTGGCCACACATTATACAATTTCCCTTTTAGATTTATCAAAACCATATAATATGAGGTCAGACCTAAACGCTTTCAATTTTTATGTAATCAGACATGCCCTTACAGTACATAATTGAAGGTAAATCTAAAGGAAATTGAACAAGAAAATTGTATAATGTATGGCTAGTATTACAGGGGAGACATATTTTAGGTAAACTATTTATTTTGCACTAAATGTTTTGATTGTACAATCTCCTTTAGACTGAACAAAGCTATGTAGTAGGAGGACACGCCTAAAAAAATTAAATGCATTTGTATTAAATCAGGCAGACCCTTACTGATGGTAGATCTAAAGTAAATTGTACAATCAGAGTGTATAATGTATGTCACCTTTTAGTAAGGCCAAAGTGTCCACTTGAGCCTACACCTATTAATCATACAATCTTGATGTTAGTAAACTTTGTGAAGATGCCCACACATTTACTTCCACGAACTCTGTGACGTATTCACTATGCCCTATGAGTAGGCATTGCTGTGTCACACATTTCACAGAGCCTGCCTTCTGAACTACAGAGGTGCTGAGAGGAGTTTTAGGAGGCGGAGTCAGTACAGGAATCACTGCAAACAGCAAGGTACCATGGGATATGTAGTGCTTAGAAACTGAACATAAACAACAGAGAAGCTGCAAAGCATGCAGGGAGTCCAGGAAGTTGTGGAAAGCGATGACCAGCAGACAGGCAGCACTTGCAACATTTTCAATGAAGCTTATATTGGTATGTCAAATATGACTTTTGTTTGTATTGTTATTACAATCCTGATGTTATAAAAAGAAAGTGTTTGCTGTGGCCATAGCTTTATTTTAACCACTTCCCGACCGGCCGTTGTATACGGCCGGACGGTGGCACTGCAGGGTTGGGTGGCCGTTCCCAGGGAGCGCGCAGCACCGCGATCCGGTGCCCGCTGTGTCCTCCGGACACAGTGAAACACCGATCGTCGGACGGGACCTCTGTACGAGGTCCCGATCATGTGTTCACTGATTGGCCAATCAGTGATCACATGCAAAGTAGTAAGCAAGATGTCACTTCTGACATCATTCCTTACTATGTGTGAAATCTGTGAATGATCACAAAGGTCACATGGTACAAGGCTATTCACAACAGCCTTGTACCATGTGACAAGCTGTGACCAATCACAACTCAGTAGTTCTCAATGGCTGCAAGAATGCAGACAGAGAGAGATAAATGATTGCTTTTACATCCTATATGGGTGTAAAAGCAATCGGTGTAAAAAAAAAAAAATTAAAAATCTTCATCACCCCCCAAAAGTAGTACAGTGTCACCATGGTGACACTATGTAAAAACAAAAATTATAAAATAATAATAAAAAAAAGTTTAAAAATTATAATTTTTGGTTATAAACTAATTTGGCTTATTTTATTTTTTTTTTTACTAAAAAGATAACAGAATTTTGGCCAAGATTTATGAAATATTTATTTGCAAAATTTTATAAGAAAAACACTTTTTTTTTCAAAATTTTTGGACATTTTCATTTACATAGCAAAAAAAAAAAAAAATCCCAGCGGTGAATAAATACCACCAAAATTAAGTTTTATCTGTCTCAAAAAAATGGTAAAAAATTAATATGGGTACAGTGTTGCATGACTGCGCACTTGTTATTCAAAGTGTGATAGCACTGAAAGCTGAAAATTGCCATGGTCAGGAAGGGGGTAAAAGTGTCCGGACTGGAAGTGGTTGATCCCTAAAAATAATTTTCCAAATGCTATCCAGGTAAATGCAGTGGGATTTGCAGATGCTGTTTTCTGGTAAGGGTCAGATCAGCAGGTATATTCCAGAACAACCTTTCTCAACTGGTGTGCCGCATCAGATCAGACCAAGCTGCAGCTCCTCCTCTGAACTGTATATCAGCACAGCTGGAATTTGGTCGGGACAGAGAATTAAAAGCAATGGAAGGAACAGGTGGCTTCCTAAGTCTCTCTGCCTCCCCTACAGGGCAGTATCCAGCAGAGAAGGACCTGGAGCAACTGCAAGTAAAGTAATGCACTTTTCAAAAAGGCTGTGTGCGCGCACGTACGTATATGTACAGTGGGTAAAATAAGTTTTGAACACGTCACCATTTTTCTCAGTAAATATATTTCTAGAGGTGCTATAGAAATTGTGACTACGAACAACCCGTGCAATCCATACATACAAAGAAACCAAAACAAATTTGTTCAGAAATTAAGTTGTGTAATAAAATGGAATGACACGGGAAAAAGTATTGAACACGCTAAGTGAAATTTATTTAATGCTTCGTACAAAATCGTTTGTTGGCAATGACTGCTTCAAGACTCCTCCGGGATGGAGAAACTAGTCTCATGCATTGCTTCCACACAAACAGCCTTCAAATCTTGAAGGTTTCATGGACCTCTTCTATGAATTCTGATCTTTAGTTCTTTCCATAGACTTTTTATTGGATTCCAGTCAGGTGATTGGCTTGGCCATTATGGTCCTTTCACACAGGGCGGACTCGTTTAGCGTATCCGTTTGTTCAGTAGTTCCTGCAGTTGCTTGAGCTGTAGCTAGGTGGTGGTGTTTGATATCACAAAATTGTATAGTGTGTTGTAAATACTGTAGATACTCTGATAAACCAGAATGGTGTTTAAACGTGTGTGTGTGTATACATACATGGAAACATTATATAGATAGACCCCAATTCTCAAAAATTTAGGGTGCAGTGTAAAGTCTACATAAAAACAAAATGCAATCATTTGCAAATCTCATAAATCCATATTTTAGAATATAGAAACCATATCAGATGTTCAAATTGAGAAAATGTACCCTTGGGTTTCTCTGAACTCCTCTCTATCCAAGCTGCGCTTTTTTTTTTTTGTTCATTCCATTGAGCTATGGGTCGGGATAAGGTCATTGATGTCACCAGCAGGATAGTGGATAAGAGAGGTGGGAAGGGAGTCCAGTCTACCCCTAGATTATCTGTGCTGACCTCACAGATTATCAACAAAGGTCTGTATATAGTCCTTACCTTGGCCTCCCATGCATTAGACACACCCCTCAAACATGTTTCATCTGCTTAGAGCTTAGTCATAGAGACCACTATGACAAGGCCCTGATCGGGTGAAACGTGTTAGAGGGATGTATAATGGGCGAGAGGCCTACATATACATCTTTGTTTTTGTGGTTCACATGGACAGTGCATGGTACCCATAATACACTTTTAAGGCGCTTGCCTGATTTTGGCTTCACTCTGTGTTCAAAGGATTCATGTTGTGGTGTACCTGGATGATTTTTTGTTATATGAATGCTGGCTAACAGAACAGGGAAGACTGGACATTTCTTTCACAGTATTTGGGCCTGATGCTAGACATAGCCCTGTCTGGGATCTTCCTTCCTAGGGGCAAATGTCTGCCCTTTAATACTTATGCCCAGGCCAGGGAAAGCCCTGCATTCATGTTTGCATGAGAGTCTTGGGTCTTATGGCTGCCTCCTTAGAGGGTTGTGCCTTATGCCTAGTTTCACTCCACAGACTATTGCAACACAGCATTTTGGCAGTGTATTCCTTCCTGGGATTGTCCCATGTGTCTGATCTCCAAGGCCAGACTCTCTTTGGCATGGTTGATTCCCAAATTAGGCTCTCACAATGGATGCCAGCCTATTAGGCTGGGAAGGAGTCCTGTACACCCAATCAGTGCAGGGAGCCTTATCGGAGAAAGCTCTCCCCCCCCCCCCCCCCAACCCTTGGAACCTCAATTTGGTTTTCTCTGTAAAAGCCATCCTTAAAATCTATTAAGGATATTCCCTTGTCTGACCTTGTTCATAAGGTGGCCTTTCTGGTTGCTATCGCCTCTGTGAGGACAGTCTCTGAATTAGTAGCCCTATCCTGTAAGGAGCTTTTCTTAGGCCTCACGACAATTTTGTCCTTAAGCAACACTAAGGTCTCAGTCCTCACAAAGTTGGTCTCTGCTCTCCATTTTAATCAGGATGCTGTTCTTCCGACTTGGGTGTCCTGATCTGACACATCCTAAGGTAGTCTCTCTACTGTTTGGATGTGGTATGTGCTGTGAGAATTTACCTCTCTACTGCCAGCTTTAGGATATCGAGTTCCCTCTATGTGCTTCCTTAAGGTTCCCTCAAGGGCCTCCCTGCCTTTCTCTTCACTACTGTGGATCAGGTAAGTTATCAGACTTGTAATATAAAGGATAGTGTTCCACCCATCCCTGTTAAAGCAAATTCTACCAAAGCAGTTAGTGCTTCATGGGCTTTTCAGCATCAAGCATCGGTTTCTAAAATTTGGAAGGCTGCCACCTGGGCTTCTATACACCAGTTGAACCGCTTGCTGACAGGCATACTGTATTGGTGGAGCAAGTGACAGGAGAGAGATCCAGGTTGGTTAACACAGATCTCTCTACTGACAGTGGGGATGTGCCAATTTTTTTTCATTTGCCTGTTGCAAAGCAGGGAAACAAAATCTGTCACATCCCCTAGTAAAACAGAACACAGCACACACATTACACCTAGTTAGGTACACAGTTAGCCCTTTGAATGCCGCAGATGTTAACCCTTTCCTGCCCATTGTCCGTGCGTGTTATTAGCACTGTTCACTGTAATAGTGTCACTGGATGTGTCAGCCAGTGTCAGAATACCCACTGCACTATCGCAGTCCCAATATAAGTCACTGATCGCCACCATTACTAGTATAACAAAAGAATTCCAGTATATATAATGTCATTTGTATAGACTATAATTTTCACGGACACCAATCAATCAATAAGCACTTATTGGAATTTTTTTTACCAGAGACATGTTGCAGAATACATTTCAGCCTGAATGTATGAAGAAATTAAACATTTTTTATTGGATATGTTTTATAGCAAAAAGTAAAAAATATTGCTTTTTTTTTTCTAAATCTTTAGTATTTTTTTCATTTATAGCGCAAAAGAATAAAAAAACCCAGTGGTGATCAAATACCACCAAACGAAAGCTCTATTTATGTGAAAAAAAAAGATAAAAATTTATTTAGGGTACAGTGTCACATGACCATGCAGTTGGCAGTTGAAGTAGCACAGTGCTGTATAACAAAAAATGGCCTGGTCAAGAAGGGGGGGGGGGGGTAAATCTTCTGAAGGGCAAGTGGTTAAGTTCTACCAGGTGGGTATTCAGGCTTCCTCTGATGCCAGTTTAAGGCTTCAGTGCTACAAGCTGCTTCCTAGGTCTGTCACACCTTTCTTGACCTGTTTGTTATGTGGACCTGTTGCTATTGATTGCCATGTTGCCCACCCCTTAGTTGAACTGCTTTTAGACATCCCAGTTGTTATGGTTAAGGATCGATGCAAATATTGAGTGAGGGCGATCAATATTTGTGAGGCTGCATATATGTGTACCTGTCTTTGACCTAGGCCTAGGTCTCCTCAAGTGATCAGTCACTGTATAGCCTGCCCATGGTTATTTTCTCTTCTAAATGGAGAGAGATACATTGTATCTTTCTTTGCAGGAGAGAAAAATGTAAACAAACAAAAGTCTGTTATAGAAATAATAAAATTAAAAATAAGGAAAAAAAAAACTATATCAAGGTTTTATCCAGGTCTCTACCACGTTTATTATTAGGGTTAAGGTAGGGATCAAAGGTCGGGATTAGTATATTTTTGGTAGGATTTAAAAAAAAAAAAAAATGTAAGTTCGTATCAGTGTCAGTATGTTTTAGGTAGGATAAAACAAAAGCAAAATGCGTACTATTGTTTCTAGGCCCTACTATGGGTACAAACAACAACTGACATACACATAGGTGATATTGCTGCGATCATCAGGAGCAGAAGAATTATTTTTCATTGTTTTCCATTGACATAAAAAGAAACAAATCAGGAGATAGCATTACCCATTCACCACCAAACAAATGCCAAACTTGTCTTAAAATAAAAAAATATATATATTTATATTTCACCTGGATACACAAAGTGGTTTCAATGATATGTACAGTTTGACTAATGCAGGTCAAAGCTGCAAAATTGTGTTCAGACATTAAAGCGGAGGTTAAGCCTGTAAAAGAAAAAAAAAGATGTCAGCAGCTACAAATCCTAGAGCTGCTGATTTTTAATAAATGGGCACTTAACTGTCCCAGGATCCAGTGCTGTCCTTACCTGGGCTAGCTCTTCACTAGCCTCTGTGTTCCCGGAGCCGGCATCCTAACTGTGGCCATCCAGCTTTCGGCTTCATAGCTGGGTGCCCACTGCACGTGCGTGAGTTGCGCTGCACTTTGTGAATGGTCCTGCAGTCTTCTGGGACCTGTCATGTGTCCCAGAAGACAGGGGAAGGAGAGCTTTTGCTCGGATCGACTAGGTAATCCAAGCGGAAGTGGGAATAGGTACTTGCCCCCCCACCCCCTCCAAAATTACATACCAAGTTAGGCAGAGGAGGAGGGGAGGATGTCTTAAAGCGGAACTTACCCTTAACCACTAAGACATTAAAGAACAGCATCATCCATAGCTCCATGGTGCAGCCATGGACTCACATATTACTTCACCATGTCCCCTCCCAAATCTGCAAATATGTTTATAAATATGTAAAAGATAAATACTCGTGCACTACCAATAGAAACGTAGAAAAGTGATGGCAGAAAGACTGAGTGTTCCACCGAATCTGCCTTTTTTCTTTGGTTTGTTTCTTTTTTTTGGGTGGGGGTTCTTTTTTGTTCACTTTTTTTTGTTCATTTTTTTTCTGAGTATAGATCTATGCTTGTCCCACGCATGTTTAAAGCTATTTACTGTTGACTGGCTCACTACCTCTGCTGGAAGTTTATTCCAAGCTTCTCCATCAAGATCAATAACACAATCATCAGTCCCTCCCCTCATGCCAGGGTACTATGTGTAATCCTAGACTCCCATCTGTCCTTTTAGCCCCAAATCCAATCACTGTCCAAATCTTGTAGACTTCACCTCCGCAACATCTCCAAGATACGGCCGTTCGTAACCTCTGAAACCACTAAGCAACTTATTCACTCCCTGGTTATTTCTTGCCTTGACTATTGTAACTCCCTCATCATTGGCCTACCTAATCGCAGGCTATCCCCTCTTCAGTCGATCATGAATGCTGCTGCCAGACTTATCCACCTTACTAATCGTTCTGTATCTGCCACCCCTCTCTGCCAATCCCTGCACTGGCTTCCCATTGCCCAACTGATAAAATTCAAAACAATAACAATAACATATAAAGCCATTTATAACTCTGCCCCAAATTACATCACCAAACTTGTCTTTAAATATCACCCAAACCGTACTCTCTGCTCCTCGCACGACCTCCTGCTCTCTAGCTCCCTTGTCTCCTCCCCCCATGCTCATCTCCAGGACTTCTCCAGAACTTCCCCATCCTCTGGAACTCTCTACCCCAATTTATCAGACTATCGGCTACTTTGCTCACTTTTAGGCGATCTCTGAAAACCTATCTCTTCAGGGAAGCCTATCCTGCCCTCAGCTAATACTGGAATCTTCTACTCTTCCAACCAGTCCATCCCCCCACAGTTACTATCTTTTGTACCACTAGCCCCTCCCTCCTAGATTGTAAGCTCCAAGGAGCAGGGCCCTCAAATCCCTCTTGTATTGAACTGTATTGTTACTGTATTATCTCCCGTTATATTGTAGAGCGCTGAGCAAACTGTTGGCGCTATATAAATCCTGTATAATAATCAGCTACTCTTTCAATAAAATAGTACTTTCTGAGATTAGTTTTGAGATTTCCTCCAGTTAGTTTAAGATCATGTCCCCTTTTTTGTTCTGTGTTGAAAATACTGCCCTCCTAAACCTTATTCACCCCCTTGATGTATTTAAAGGTTTCAGTCATGTCCTCCAGAATGTACATGCTAAGTTCCTGAAGTCACTCTTGATAAGTTTTATCCCCCAGACCTTTCATCATTTTTGTTACCCGTCTCTGGAGTCGTTCTATCTTATCAATATCTTTTTGTAAGTGAGGCCTCCAGAACTGGACACAGTATTCTAAATGAGGTCTAACTAAAGATCTATATAGAGGAATTAGGACCTCCCTCCTCCTGCTGGTGACCCCTGTAGTGATGCATCCTAGAGTTCTATTCGCTTTCCCCACTGCCTGGCCATACTTTTTACTAGTTTTGCAGTCATCTGAAATAACTACCCCCAAATCCTTTTTCTCTGAATTATTGGCCAACAATGTAACCCCAATGTTGTACTCTCTCAAGGGATTCTTTTTCCCTAGGTGCATTATTTTACATTTAGAATCATGGAACTGCAATTTCCACTTTTTGACCAATCTTCCAGCAATGCCAAATCATGTTCTAGATATCAACCCTATTCACACCTTTGTGTCTTCAGCCAAAATACATACCTTACCCAACAACCCTTTAGTTATATCACTTACATATAGATTAAATAGAACAGGATTTAGTACAGAGCCTTGTGGTACACCATTAGTGACTGGTCTTTTCTCCGAGTGAACTCCATTTACAACCACACTCTGGTATATATCCTTTAGCCAGCTGCATATCCACTGAACCACCCAAGGGCTACATCCTAGCTTGTACAACTTTTATATTAGATCATTATGTGGAACTGTATTGAATGTCTTGCTGCAATCAAGATATGCTATGTTCACAGCACCACCCTGGTCCAAAACATTAGTAATAAAGTCAAACAATCCAATCAGATTAGTCTGACATAATCTGCCCTCAGTAAAGCCATGCTGCTTTGGATCCAGCAAGGTGTGTGTTTTTAAGTGATCAGTGATCCTTTTTTCAGGACGGTTTCCATTAACTTGACTACAACTGTTAAACTCACTGGCCTGTAATTGCCAGCTTCTGCCTTGTTGCCCTTTTTGCGGATAGGTACAATATTAGCTGTCCGCCAGTCATGGGGGAACTTCTACTGTTAGAAGAGATTGATTGATTAAAAAGATCAGTTAATGGTTCAACAACTATACCTCAAAGTTCTCTTAGAACTCTGGAGTGAATACGTTCAGGTCCCATTGCTTTATTAATCTTTAACCATGCCAATTCCTCTGCTATGTCTCCAGAAATCCTAAACATTAACCATCATTATTTGAACCAATATGATTTCCAAACTTATTATTGTTAGTACAATTTATTTCTAAGAAGACTGAACAAAAGTAATTGTTTAAGTGGTTTTCTACATCCAGGTCTCCCTTAACATAAGTGTTGTGCCCAGTTTTCATTTTAGTGATCCCATCATATTTTTTCTTTCTATCACTAATATACCTAAAAAAGGTTTGATCTCCTTCCTTAATAGATTTATCAATTTCCTCCTCTTTTTGTGATATGGCAGCACTGATAATGGGTTTGGCCTTGTCAATTCTTATACTCTTCTCTGTGAGCTACACCTCCTATTTCCTTGAATCTCCTATATGCAGATTTTTTTTTCCTTTACTATCTTACTTATCTCTTTAGTGAACCATATTGTTTTTTTCTTCTGTTTATTCTTACTAACTTGCCTGACATAAAATCTAGTTGCCTTCAGGATGGTAGACTTTAACAGAGCCCACTGAGTACTTACTCCTGTCGTTTTACTCCAGCCTTTTAACTAATTTTTTAGAAATTCATAGAAAATCCATTTAAGCAAAGGTTTTTTTTTTTTTTTAATCTAAAACTTTTGTTTTTGTATATGATTTTTCATTTCTTATTTTAATATCAAACCACAGACATTGGGGATCACTAGAACCCACATTTTCTCCCACATCAACATTAGACAGTTGATCCCCATTTTTTAGTACTAGGTCTAGAATATGATCGCCTCAGGCTGGAAGTTTTACTAACTGTTTTAGAGAAAGCCCATTCAGTGCTTCCACTACATCCCTACTCCTGCTTGTAATAGCAGTTTGAGAATGCCAGTTAATGTCAGGCATGTTGAAGTCATCCATAATCAAAACCTCCCCCCTCATCACCATTTGAGTCATCTCGTCAATTAAGTTATCATAATCTTCAGTCTGTCCTGGGGAGGTCTGTATATTACACCAATTCTAAGGGAAGATCCCTCTCTGGTTGGAAGGTAGACCCAGAGGGTTTTGAGTATTTAATTTGTTTTTTAAAATGAATGTTAGCCTTATGCTATTTTTGACATATATGGCAACTCCACCGCCCTTCTTCCCTACGCGGTCTTTCCTGTATAGTGTATAGCCCGGTGTAGTTACAGTGGGGCAAAAAAGTATTTAGTCAGCCACCAATTGTGCAAGTTCTCCCACTTAAAAAGATGAAAGAGGCCTGTAATTGGCATCATAGGTAGACCTCAACTATGAGAGACGAAATGAGAAAAAAAATCCAGACAATCACATTGGCTGATTTGGAAAGAATTTATTTGCAAATTATGGTGGAAAATAAGTATTTGGTCACCTACAAACAAGCAAGACGTCTGGCTCTCACAGACCTGTACCTTCTTCTTTAAGAGGCTCCTCTGTCCTGCACTCATTACCTGTATCAATGGCACCTGTTTGAACTTGTTATCAGTATAAAAGACACCCGTCCACAACCTCAAACAGTCACACTCCAAACTCCACTATGGTGAAGACCAAAGAGCTGTTGAAGGACACCAGAAACAAAATTATAGACCTGCACCAGGCTGGGAAGACTGAATCTGCAATAGGCAAGCATCTTGGAGTGAACAAATCAACTGTGGGAGCAATAATTAGAAAATGGAAGACATGCAAGGCCACTTGTAATCTCCCTCGATCTGGGGCTCCATGCAAGATCTCACCCCGTGGGGTCAAAATGATCACAAGAACGGTGAGCAAAAATCCCAGGACCACACGGGGGGACCTAGTGAATGACCTTCAGAGAGCTGGGACCAACGTAACAAAGGCTACCATCAGTAACACACTACGCCGCCAGGGACTCAGATCCTGCAGTGCCAGACGTGTCCCCCTGCTTAAGCCAGTACATGTCCAGGCCCGTCTGAAGTTTGCTAGAGAGCATTTGGATGATCCAGAAGAGGATTGGGAGAATGTCATATGGTCAGATGAAACCAAAATAGAACTGTTTGGTAGAAACACAACTCGTCGTGTTTGGAGGAGAGAGAATGCTGAGTTGCATCCAAAGAACACCATACCTACTGTGAAGCATGGGGGTGGCAACATCATGCTTTGGGGCTGTTTCTCCACAAAGGGACCAGGACGACTGATCCACGTACAGGACAGAATGAATGGGGCCATGTATCGTGAGATTTTGAGTGCAAACCTCCTTCCATCAGCAAAGGCATTGAAGATGAAACGTGGCTGGGTCTTCCAACATGACAACGATCCCAAACATACCGCCCGGGCAACAAAGGCGTGGCTTCGTAAGAAGCATTTCAAGGTCCTGGAGTGGCCTAGCCAGTCACCAGATCTCAACCCCATAGAAAACCTTTGGAGGGAGTTGAAAGTCCGTGTTGCCCAGCGACGGCCCTAAAACATCACTGCTCTAGAGGAGATCTGCATGGAGAAATGGGCCAACATACCAGCAACAGTGTGTGCCAACCTTGTGAAGACTTACAGGAAACGTTTGACCTCTGTCACTGCCAACAAAGTATTGAGATGAACTTTTGATTTTGACCAAATACTTATTTTCCACCATAATTTGCAAATAAATTCTTTCCAAATCAGCCAATGTGATTGTCTGGATTTTTTTTTCTCATTTTGTCTCTCATAGTTGAGGTCTACCTATGATGCCAATTACAGGCCTCTCTCATCTTTTTCAGTGGGAAAACTTGCACAAGTGGTGGCTGACTAAATACTTTTTTGCCCCACTGTATTTCCCAGTCATTTGCATCCTTGAACCACATCTCTGTGATTGCAACAAGGTCCGTGTTGTCCCTAGACATAAGAGCTGTCAGCTCACAAAGCTTGTTGCCTAAACTACGAGCATTAGTGCACATGACATGACAAACACTGCTATCAACTGCTTTATTTTTACCACCAGAATCTTTAACTGAAGTTACCACCCCATCAGCCCAGTCATTAGCGACACTAACCCTCACATTTGTTTCAACCTGCTGGGGACAGAAATGCTCCTCAATAATTACATCTCTGACCACATTTCTCAATTTAAATGTATGTCCAAAAAACTACTAAAATTCCATAGTAAGAAGCTCAGCGCCCTTGTGTGAGGGATGCAGACCATCTCTTTTGTGCAGCTCAATATCAGACCACTGGATAGCATCATGACTAACATAACCAAAACCTTCAGCTTTGCCCCAATCCTTTAACCAAACATTTAGCTCTGCTATACAAAGTATTTTCACTTGTTGTCCATTATGCAGAGGTAAGACCACCGAAAATGTAACAGCACACCCTAACTGTTGAAGAACCTGTCCCAAATACTGAAAAGCATTTGTGATAAGGTGCAGGACAACATCACCATTGCACTCTTCACTAGCTTTTTTGACAATTTTTAAAATGTGCATTTTATATCTCCTAACAGTAGCACCAAGTAAACATCTATCTTCCTTTGACACTTCCACATAATTTCCTAAAGAAACACCTCTTAGAACTGAATCACCAACAAGAAGATGACTTCTCCTTTTAGGAGTCTTATCCACAACACTTGCATGGAATGGAACCTCAGATAAAACAGTTACTTTTGGCAAAGCAACTTTTTTCTCAGGGTCCTCCTTCCTATGCTCACAATCAGCTACATTTGCAACCTTTGTATCTGTTTCTAGCTCAGAAAGAACACTATAGGAGTGATGCAGTGTCACACCAAAAGCTACATGTTTATGGTCCACAGGCCTCACTCTTCCTGACCCAGCAGTTGTCCACATTGCCCTTCTCCTGTGCAGTCTTTGAGGAAGAGGTGGCTTTTTGCAAGGCAGCTCAACAGAACAAATTGGCTTAGACGATATAAGTGGACCACTCAATAGTGAACTGCAACTAGCACCTAACTGTGTAACATTCCACAGCAAATATCAGATAATAGTAAAAATATGGTGCAGCGGAATCTCTTACAATAAAGAAAAAACAATGCAGTATATTGATGCCACAATGTCAGTGCTACAACACTGTAAAATCAAATGATGTCCCTCTCCTTAATAGAAACTAATATACCTATAAACAGTATATAATACAAAAACGTGAAACAATGAATAGTGAAAAGCATAAATTGTGCTATTACAAGAATTATATGTAAGCAAGAATGAGATTGTGCATCTGCAACAAAAATGTCCACTCCAGATATATATAAAAATAAATGTTCATGCTCAACCAGTCCTTCAGATCAAAAACCTTTACCACTGTGATGTGATATAACCGTAGTGCTCCACCTTGTTATAACCTTTTTGTGTTGAAATTACATAAACCTATTAATATACAAATCCCATAACAATGAAAACTCAAAAAGAAAAAACAAAAACAGAATTTGTAAAAAAATTCAGAAAAAAGTGTCCCAATAAAAATTGTCCCAAGAAACAATAATAATGTCCAAAAAATATGTCCCAATGTTCAAACTTTATCCTCCAGTAGAAAAAATCTCATTGCATCCCGTGGTACCTCAAAAAAAACAAAATAAATAATCTAGTGCGTTACCTCTATAAAAGATAAATATTCACTCCGTGCAAAACACAAACAACAAAAACTGTGCAAAAACTGTATACATATATATCTCCTGTGCACGTATGGATAAACTGTGACCACTCTGTGAACACTGCAACACTGTGTATCCACCGACACCAATAGTATAAAATACTATTACCCTCTGTATCAATATACCAGCAGGGATCTTCTCATTCTCTCCAAAGAAATTTTCCAAGGTCCTCAAAAGACAAGAAGGGTCTCAAGGCTCATATTCAAGGTATAGGTAAAAGATTTTAATATCCACTTACATTAAAATTTCATATATCCAGCTCCCCACATGGTTCCTATGCAAGTTCCACCAAACAAATGCAGTAAACCATGTGTTGACAACCCACAAAATGGCCACGGCGACACCCCCGGTCCGCGCGCGCGCGCCACGACGCCACACCCCCAACGCTCAGACGAGGTCCGGAGGTGGCGAAGCGCGTTGGGGGTGTGGCGTCGTGGCGCGCGCGCGTGGACCGGGGGTGTCGCCGCGGCCATTTTGTGGGTTGTCAACACATGGTTTACCGCATTTCTTTGGTGGAACTTGCATAGGAACCATGTGGGGAGCTGGATATATGAAATTTTAATGTAAGTGGATATTAAAATCTTTTACCTATACCTTGAATATGAGCCTTGAGACCCTTCTTGTCTTTTGAGGACCTTGGAAAATTTCTTTGGAGAGAATGAGAAGATCCCTGCTGGTATATTGATACAGAGGGTAATAGTATTTTATACTATTGGTGTCGGTGGATACACAGTGTTGCAGTGTTCACAGAGTGGTCACAGTTTATCCATACGTGCACAGGAGATATATATGTATACAGTTTTTGCACAGTTTTTGTTGTTTGTGTTTTGCACGGAGTGAATATTTATCTTTTATAGAGGTAACGCACTAGATTATTTATTTTGTTTTTTTTGAGGTACCACGGGATGCAATGAGATTTTTTCTACTGGAGGATAAAGTTTGAACATTGGGACATATTTTTTGGACATTATTAATGTTTCTTGGGACAATTTTTATTGGGACACTTTTTTCTGAATTTTTTTACAAATTCTGTTTTTGTTTTTTCTTTTTGAGTTTTCATTGTTATGGGATTTGTATATTAATAGGTTTATGTAATTTCAACACAAAAAGGTTATAACATTGTATTACTTTCTGGGGAGAAAGTGTGACTTTTTGAGGAATTTTGAGGTGGTATACACATACACATAATCGTAGTGCTCCACCGTCTTGTGTGCAATGGCCACTCACCTTTACACAAGACCCATATTCTCAAATAGGTCAAGGTCACTTTAAATATCAGGACACTTCAGGGCTGTGTGTATTTCTCATTCCTCATTTCAGCCTCTCCACCGATGTAGTTCGGGGCATCTAATCAAACCAGATATGCTCAAAGGAAAGAGACAATGGAAGCACCCATAGTGTAGTATTAAAATGTATTTAATAAGTAAGAAGAATGCCGCTCACACTTAATAACAATAACATGCAGCTTATCTATGTTCCAGACACATAGGAAGTGACCTTCCGGTCCTGGAAGTGACATCACCTGGCTCTATCCTCCAACGTGTTGCGTCACAGATCACGTGACTTCCTCAGGGATGACTGAAACTTGTTATAAAACATTATTGACTTAACTTTGCTACAATAAATTTGTATTAGAACAGTATTAGAATAATAGAAATAGAAAATACCCAGGTTCAAACAAACAAACTGCATGCACTGGATTACATGTGTGCTCACCGCATGGAACATCATCAGACATTTATACTAATTAGCACTATATTATTATTATTATTATTATTATACAGTATTTATATAGCGCCAAAGGGTTTGCTCAGCGCTGTACAAAGGCAGGGGGACAAGACATGAGACAAGACAGAGACAGTGCGATACACGAGGGGTTCGAGGGCCCTGCTCTTTCGAGCTTACAATCTAGGAGGGAGGGGAAAGTGGTACAGGAGGAAGTGGCTGTGGGAGATGAGGTGGTGGGAGGAGTGAAGGTCAGATGTTAGGTGAGAGAGGGGTAGGCCTCCCTGAAGAGGTGGGTCTTTCTGGGTGCGCCTGAATGTGGTGAGGGTGGGTGACAGTCTGATGGATTGGAGTAGGGAATTCCAGAGGATGGGGGAGGTCCTGGAGAAGTCTTGCAGTCGGGCGTGGGAGGAGGAGATCAAGGAGCTAGAGAGTAGGAGGTCCTCAGAGGAGCGAAGGGCACGGGTAGGGTAGTATTTGGGTATCAGGTCGGTTAAGTAGGTTGGGGCAGCATTGTGGATGGCTTTGTAGGTCAGGGTTAGTAGTTTGAATTTGATGCATTGGGCAATCGGGAACCAGTGAAGTGATTGGCAAAGGTGGGTTGCGGATGTGGAGCGGTTAGTGAGGTGGATGAGTCTCGCCTATATGATTAACTATATGATTTAACATTTTTACAGTCACAAGTTGGTACATGTGGAATCCTCAAACAAGTCACACCTGCTTAAACAAACCCATCTCGATCTTATCTAAATCTTTTACTAACCAGGTATGCAAAGAGATTCTTTTTACCAGCACATGCTGTAAAGGTAAAACAGGGAAAAGCATTCCTAGGTTAAGACTTTGATTTGAGGATCTACCACTTCCGTACATTTTGTGATAATCAAATATACAGTATGTGGTTTTCTTGTACTGAAAAGATGTTGCTAGGTTTCTTCAGCTGCACTAGTTAATTGACATTAATGTTGGAAAGAAATTACAGGAAATTATTTTGTTTTATTTTTTTTTGTCTCCCTACTGAAAACCTATAAAGTAAAAGCACATTTTCAATTTGGCTACCAAATGTAAGCTTTCTCTGCTCAAATAAATGATTTACTACAAGTTAGTTTAGACCAATTCATGGTTTTTATCTCTATATAAATGATCTAAAGCAACTCCTGTCACTTAAGAAAAAAAAATATGTGCTATATTGGATATAGAATCATTCCATGTAGTTTGGTGTATAGACAAATGTGGCTTCATCTGAATATTCATCTTAGGCTCAATTTAACAACTTGCTGCTATTGAATGAGTGTCAGACAGGAGCCCCCCATCCTATAGCCAGACATGGCCACTGCAAAGCAGAAGGAAGAGTCACTCCACATTGGGTGATGAACTGTCTGGGGTCATTACCCATGTTCCAAAGATCAAAGAAAATATGTTTTGTCTCTCATAAGATCCAAAATTGTAGTTGTGGGGAGAAGAGAGTTATTCCTTCTAATGGCACAAACTATGAACTGCATGTGATAAGATGTCTGGCCAAGGGAAAAGAGTCTGTCTACCACTGCTGCCTCTATAAAATAAGTAGGATGAAAAAGAATGGTGTAATTCACCTGGAGCTTCTGTTTTCTCCTATTTTATTTTATAACAAATAGTCAATATTTCTGTTATTTTCTTTCTTTTTTTATTATTTCTGCTGTGCTCTGACAATTTGTAATGATGAATAAAATATGAATAAAGGTGACCTTTTATGCACTAAGTACAGAATTCATAACTCCTATAGAACCTCTTGTATTGTATTACCAGTACCTGTATGCTCAGTTAGAAATGTGAGGTTGCTTTGTGATTGTGACTGTGTCCTCATGTTCTCTTTAATTGCAGTGGTTGGAGAGCGAGATCATAAGCAGATTAGAGTCAGTGTGTCAAAGCTATCCTATACAGTATGCTATAGGCAGGGACATTTCTCATTGCCAGCGACAGCAATCTATGTGTATGGTTGTCTAGCAGACCAGATACTGACAAACTGCAGCTGCTGGCACCTATCCTGTGGATATTTGTGTGTGCATGTTGTTTCTGATTGTTTCCTGTGTCCAGATTGGGGAACTTTTAGTTTCCATGATAGTTTTCAAGTGTGCTAGTCAATTTCTGAGGATGCGTGAGTGATGAAGATATCTTGCATATTGCCCAGCCTTCCTTGTTTCTTTACTCTAATTTCTAGAATATTGCAAAAAATCCTCCCTGCAAAAAACACTCTTAGTTCTTACAGTACTTTGGTACCATGCGGTCCTGTACAGGCAAACGCACTGCGCATGCAACCTGCATCTGGGGTATCATTAACTTAACATTGAATCCTGCTGCAGATCCTAACTGCAGTGCCTCAAAGGCAGTGCAGGAAACGTGCATGCCCCGTGTTCTGGTGTGAATGGCCACTCCAACTAAAGGTCAGCAATGGCAGCTTCTGTGCTTCTCCCACCGCAGAGAGTTGCAAGGCTCTAAAGGAGGAGTTCTTAGGCACTAAAGGAGAGAAACTAAAATGTGTATAAATGTTAGAAAGAAAACAGGTTTTAATGATTTTATAGCCCATGCACACCATGATTTTATAGCTCATGCACACCAGGAATCAACTTCCATAAAGCTCTAGTAGTAAAGGTAAAAAAAACACACTACATAGAAAATAAAGCAGTAATTACAAGGAATTTAAATGTCAAATACATGAACTACCAAGACATAACTAAAAGCCATTGGGCCCTGGTATGTATTTAACCTGGGGTCTCCTTCATTTAATGTCAAATTATTGACTGTCCTGTCCAGTCCAGAGGGATAAACCTTTAAATACTTTAAAAATTAATTTTCCTAATAGGACTACTGGAGGGTCCAATGGAAAATCATGGCCTTCCATCCAGAGACCTAAAAAATTATGTTGGAATAAGGTCTCACTTTGAAAATATATTTAAAAAAGACTTTCAAAGACCCTTGTGGTGTGTCGCTATACACTTGAATGGGGCCATATTCATACACACATGCTTAAGCTGGCCATACATGAATGCCCCCTTCCACCAATCACCCCTCGTGGGACATTGTATTCTGACAGTGGCACCCGCTGCAGTCAGAATACACAGATCAGTGGATGCAGCTGATTTGCTGTATCCAATGATTGATGGGAAACTTTCTAACATGTTCCTTCAACAGAAATAGAATAAACAATTAATCTCTATTGAGTGTTGAAGTCCACACACTGATTGAAATTTGGCCAATCCCTGCTTGATGGCAGCATTTTGATCAGAACGAGGTGGTATCAAAAAGTTTTGAGACTAGTTTTATAACACAAAAACAAATCGTACCCAAGCTCAACTGCTCTATTCACCACATGGAGACAGGAGGCCGGTTCACTGGCTGAGGGGTCTACTCCTCACAGCAAATATCCACAATACAAGTAGCCGTCAACTCAGAACGCTTCTTAATGGAAATCTTTATCTTTACATAAATACAGAATCCATAAAGCAAATGCGTTTCAGCTTAACAAAGCCTTATTCACAGCATCATGCTGATCATTGGCGGCGTAACGCAGAGGGGAGGGGCTACCACGTCACGGACCATTGGTGGACGGCAAGTACACACATTACATGCTGTGTTCGGCTCGTTGAAGGTGTTCAATTGTTCCTATAAAAGCGGTTTTTATGTATACCTAATGTGAGTGCATTTGGGCACTGAATAAAGTGTTTTAATTCTAAAAAGGATAAGGCACTATTTTTTGCACTTCTCTCCCACTGAGGATACGTCCAAAGGAGGAATACAAGGGAAGAGTTGCAGGAGAGAGAGATCCCAGCAGGGATAAGAGACGGGGAGCCAGTGGAGAGATATCCACCATACCTTATATGATGCAATACACATCTATACAAAAGTTCCTTAAGAGAACAAAACCGCAGTAAGCCTATTATAGGCTATCTAGGAGGTGAGCGTACATCTTAAATCACATTAAGAAAGTCACTGGAATTTATCGTCACTGAGAGTTGACATCACTATTAAAGAAGTCACTGGAATTTATTATTTCACTTTAATCACAGGGATTAGTTACTCCATTATAATTAGAGACTTATTTTCAGCATATGCTATGCATTGGATGTCCTACTATGTATTTTGATCACAGTGGTTTTGCTTTTATTATATCATTTACTTTTTGATCACATGGGTTTTATATAAATTTTTGTATTGCGTTATATTAATTGAATGGGTACACTATTTTATTAATTTGCTAGATTAGGAGCGCAACATTGTTTATATTTATTTAGGAGAAGGATCTGTCTCCCATTAAGTGTAGGTGAGTTGGGGGGACACACAGAAGAATTTACGAGTGGAGGTTATGAGGTGAGGGTTAAGTTGATAAAAGTTCCGACCCCTAATGGGGTGCTAAGCCATGAAGAGCCTTGTAGGTGAGCAAAATGATGCTAAAGTGTATGCGAAACCTGATGGGTAGCCAGTGCAAGGACTCCAGGATAGGGGTAATATGGTCACTGGTACCAGACCTAATGAGGATTCTGGCTGCATATTTGTACATATTGCAGTCGATCAATAATGGATTTAGGTACAACAGGGAGTGGAACATTGCAGTAGTCAAGTCAGGAGAACACAAGCGTATGGATCAGCTTTTTAGCTACAATGTATGTATGATAGCATAGGACGCAGCCAAACTATGTTTCTCAAGTGGAAAAAAGATGTTCTGTACATGTGGATCAAAGATTAAACCAACATCAAATATCACACAATTAATGGGGGTTGCCAATGAGCATGACTTCAGTCTTGTCACAATTATTTGAAAGAGATCGTGGGCCATCCAAGTTATAATATCACAAATACAGTTAGATAGGAGAGTAGCAGCCAAAGTAGAATCCAATTTAGTGTGGATGTATGAGTGTCATGGGCATAGAAGTGTTAATTGACCCCATGTGATCTAAGCAGTTGGCCAAGTGGAAACATGTAAATCGTAAAAAGTAAGGGACCCAAGATTGAGTCCTGAGGAACACTAAACTTAACTGGACCAAATCAGACTGGAATCCGCCAAGAGAAACAAAGTGACAGTGATAAGTAAGATATGACTTAATCCATTTCAGAGCGAAATCTGAGACTTCAAATATGGTTCAAGGTGCGAGAGTAAAAGATTGTGGTCTACAGTATCAAAGGCAGAACTAAGATCCAGTGGAATAAGAATAGTTAGTGAGCCAGAATCAGTAGCTAACAGAAGGTCATTATTGACTTTGACCAAGGCAGTTTATGTGCTGTGAACCAGATTGGAGGGGTTCAAATAGGTTGTTTAGGGTCGAGGTGGTTATGTAACTGAGATGTCACAGCCCACTTGAGGATATTGGCAAGGAAATTACCCTTCCTAGATATGTGTCAAAAGTTGTTAAAATTGTCCAAAACCATGTTAGTTTTTTGGTACTGTGGTGATGGTGGCAGTTTTGAAGGTTGTTGATACAAAACTGGTGCTAAGGGAGTGGAAGACTTCATATTAGAAACCAATTTAATCAGAGATGTATAATCAAGTAGAGAGAAGCAAGGGAGAAGAACCAGTAAAATGGGGTGGGTCAGGAAGTGATGTGGTAAGAGTTTGATTCCTTATTTTGTCTTTTTTTTTTAGGAGAAAAAAAAATTACCCCTGTTGCTGAAACCACTCCACTTTGAGTTGCAGTGTCTAGGAAGGGAGCATGTAAGATGCAATTAAAAGAGGATTTGGCTCATTCAGGGCAGGTAAAGTTTTTTATTAACTTTATGAGGCTTGTGCATCACATTGTAACTGGATTTGGTATTTGTTTAGCCCAGGGGCGGACTGACAACTCATGGGGCCCCCGGGCAATAGGGGATCATGGGGCCCCTGTGTCCCTGCCCAAACTCAAAAAAGCCTATGAAAAAGGTACCAGGGCATCTCATGGGGCCCCCGACTGACCCCAGGCCTTCGGGCAGTGCCCGAGTTACCAAATGGTCAGTCCACCCCTGGTTTAGCCTGACCTACAGGAACCTTTAGTTATTATTATACAGGATTTATATAGCCCCAACAGTTTGCTCAGCGCTTTACAAAATGAAGGTAGACATTACAGTTACAATACAATTTGGTACAAGAGGAAACCGAGGGCCCTGCTCGTTAGAGCTTACAATCTAGGAGTTGTACTTGTTAAAAATGGTAAGGGATTTTAGTAATTAGGTTTACATATACTGTACTTTAATTGAAGGTCCTTGTGCAATTTCTGCATGGGTTTAGAAAGCATAATTTGATGTGAAATCACGCTGCAGTCCTGAGACTGCTACACAGTAATCAGTGAGGCTTTGGGAATAGTGGTGAGCGTGCAGAGTAACTGCTAACACCGTCTTGCTTAGCAGCACACAGACATTGCTTGCCTAGTGCTCTGCATGCAGCTAGGAGACTGTTACTGTGTGGCTGTCAGTATTCAGGCTTAACTAACATGTTTTTAAAAGGAACCTTGGCAAAAGCATCATCATGGCTAGTTTCCGGGAAGGATCTATGTTGGAGAAAACCTGATACACTTGTTCAGGATTATCTGCTTTCTGCAGGAAGACCTTATCATGGGATTGGTAGTTTTCAATGCCTATGACCTAGTTCCCAATAAAGTAAATATTTCTCTGTAAAATATAATTACTTTATTTTTTGCTCCATAAGATGCAATAAATGGGCGAAAATGTCTGTGCATCTTATGGAACGACCAGCCCGGTATTCCCGCCGCCGCCGTGTTAGAATACCGGGATACCCGCTCAGCTCTTCTGTGCAGCAGAACCTGCTTCTCGGTCCTACCTGTTCCTCAGTCCAGCGGTGTCTTCACCATCTTCTCTCCTTGGTGCCAGCATCTTCAGTGTGGGCACCCAGCTGTGACAGCTTGCAGCTTCACAGCCGGGTGCCCACTGTGCATGCGAGAGAAGCACTGCAGTACAATACACAGTAATCAGCACAGTATGAAATCTGGATAAGTGAAAGGCTACAAGTCCCCATTACCCAAGCAAACTGCAGAATGCCTGTCTACATAACAGCTGCTAAACATATACAGTTTAAAAAAAAGGTAGAACGGGAAGACCACTTAACAAGGGGATAAAACTGGAATGGAAAGGGCAAAATGTTATCACAAAGGGACGGTTCTTCATACCCCCCCCCCTTCTGCTCCCCAAAGGTCTGCAGTCTCTGGTCATCTCCTGTAGTACATCTGCAGTCTCCGCTCATCTCCTGTACTGTGTCCGCAGTCTCCGGTCATCTCATGTACTGTGTCCGCAGTCTCCGGTCATCTCCTGTACTGTGTCCGCAGTCTCCGGTCATCTCATGTACTGTGTCCGCAGTCTCCGGTCATCTCCTGTACTGTGTCCGCAGTCTCCGGTCATATCCTGTACTGTGTCCGCAGTCTCCGGTCATCTCCTGTACTGTGTCCGCAGTCTCCGGTCATCTCCTGTACTGTGTCCGCAGTCTCCGGTCATCTCCGGTACTATGTCCGCAATCTCCGGTCATCTCATGTACTATGCCCGCAGTCTCCGGTCATCTCATGTACTATGTCCGCAGTCTCTGGTCATCTTCTGTAGTACATCCGCAGTCTCTGGTCATCTCCTGTACTATGTCCGCAGTCTCTGGTCATCTCATGTACTATGTCTGCAATCTCTGGTCATCTCATGTACTATGTTCGCAGTCTCTGGTCATCTCATGTACTGTGTCTGCAGTCTCTGGTCATCTTCTGTAGTACATCCGCAGTCTCTGGTTATCTCCTGCACTATGTCCACAGTCTCTGGTCAACTGTAGTACATCCACAGTCTCTGGTCATCTCCTGTACTATGTCTGCAATCTCTGGTCATCTCATGTACTATGTCCGCAGTCTCTGGTCATCTCCTGTAGTACATCCGCAGTCTCTGGTCATCTCCTGTACTATGTCCGCAGTCTCTGGTCATCTCCTGTACTATGTCCGCAGTCTCTGGTTATCTCCTGCACTATGTCCGCAGTCTCTGGTCAACTGTAGTACATCCACAGTCTCTGGTCATCTCCTGTACTATGTCCGCAGTCTCTGGTTATCTCCTGCACTATGTCCGCAGTCTCTGGTCAACTGTAGTACATCCACAGTCTCTGGTCATCTCCTGTACTATGTCCGCAGTCTCTGGTCGTCTCCTGTACTGTGTCCGCAGTCTCTGGTCATCTCCTGTAGTGTGTCCGCAGTCTCTGGTCATCTCCTGTAATGTGTCCGCAGTCTCTAGTAATCTTCTGTACTGTGTCCGCAGTCTCTGGTCATCTCCTGTAGTACATCTGCAGTCTCCGGTCATCTCCTGTACTGTGTCCGCAGTCTCCGGTCATCTCATGTACTGTGTCCGCAGTCTCCGGTCATCTCATGTACTGTGTCCGCAGTCTCCGGTCATCTCATGTACTGTGTCCGCAGTCTCCGGTCATCTCATGTACTGTGTCCGCAGTCTCCGGTCATCTCCTGTACTATGTCCGCAGTCTCTGGTTATCTCCTGCACTATGTCCACAGTCTCTGGTCAACTGTAGTACATCCACAGTCTCTGGTCATCTCCTGTACTATGTCCGCAGTCTCTGGTCATCTCCTGTACTGTGTCCGCAGTCTCTGGTCATCTCCTGTACTGTGTCCGCAGTCTCTGGTCATCTCCTGTACTATGTCCGCAGTCTCTGGTCGTCTCCTGTACTGTGTCCGCAGTCTCTGGTCATCTCCTGTACTATGTCTGCAATCTCCGGTCATCTCATGTACTATGTCTGCAATCTCTGGTCATCTCCTGTAGTACATCCGCAGTCTCTGGTCATCTCCTGTACTATGTCCGCAGTCTCTGGTCATCTCCTGTACTATGTCCGCAGTCTCTGGTTATCTCCTGCACTATGTCCTCAGTCTCTGGTCAACTCTAGTACATCCACAGTCTCTGGTCATCTCCTGTACTGTGTCCGCAGTCTCTGGTCGTCTCCTGTACTGTGTCCGCAGTCTCTGGTCATCTCCTGTAGTGTGTCCGCAGTCTCTGGTCATCTCCTGTACTGTGTCCGCAGTCTCTGGTCATCTCCTGTACTGTGTCCGCAGTCTCTGGTCATCTCCTGTACTGTGTCCGCAGTCTCTGGTCATCTCCTGTAATGTGTCCGCAGTCTCTGGTCATCTCCTGTACTGTGTCCGCAGTCTCTGGTCATCTCCTGTACTGTGTCCGCAGTCTCTGGTCATCTCCTGTACTGTGTCCGCAGTCTCTGGTCATCTCCTGTACTGTGTCCGCAGTCTCTGGTCATCTCCTGTACTGTGTCCACAGTCTCTGGTCATCTCCTGTACTGTGACCGCAGTCTCTGTTCATCTCCTGTACTATGACCGCAGTCTCTGGTCATCTCCTGTACTGTGTCCGCAGTCTCTGGTCATCTCCTGTACTGTGTCCGCAGTCTCTGGTCATCTCCTGTAATGTGTCCGCAGTCTCTGGTCATCTCCTGTACTGTGTCCGCAGTCTCTGGTCATCTCCTGTACTGTGTCCGCAGTCTCTGGTCATCTCCTGTACTGTGTCCACAGTCTCTGGTCATCTCCTGTACTGTGTCCGCAGTCTCTGGTCATCTCCTGTACTGTGTCCGCAGTCTCTGGTCATCCCCTGTACTGTGTCCGCAGTCTCTGGTCATCCCCTGTACTGTGTCCGCAGTCTCTGGTCATCTCCTGTATTATGTCTGCAGTCTCTGGTCATCTCCTGTACTGTGTCCGCAGTCTCTGGTCATCTCCTGTACTGTGTCCGCAGTCTCTGGTCATCTCCTGTAATGTGTCCGCAGTCTCTGGTCATCTCCTGTACTGTGTCCGCAGTCTCTGGTCATCTCCTGTACTGTGTCCACAGTCTCTGGTCATCTCCTGTACTGTGTGCGCAGTCTCTGGTCATCTCCTGTACTATCTTTAGTACATCTTTAATATACCCTAGCTCAGGCATGTCCAAAGTCCGGCCCGCGGGCCATTTTTAATGCCCGGGGGTCGGTTTAATACGGCCCTCCAACAGCCCTCCCTGCTCTGTGTAATGTGGCCCTCCCACGGCCCTCCCTTCTATGGCAGACAGTCTTCTGCTTGAGAGCAGAGGGCAGTGTGCATGCCTGACTGCGGCACATTCTCCCTGGTCAGTGTAAATGCGGCTGTCGCACGGCCCTCCCTTCTGTGGCAGACAGTCTTCTGCTTGAGAGCAGTGCGCATGCGTGACTGCGCCGCGCTGGGAGCGACAGAGGGCGGTGACGTCAGGGCCGGGCTTCCAGCGTGAAGTGTGTTTCTCTTCCCCTCCCGGCTGCCGAGCAGAGACTTCAGCTCCAGCTACCTTTTTCACCCTTCACATTAGTGCAGGTAAGTTTTTTTTAAATTTATTTTCAATACATTGTGAAAACTCAGCTGTCAGTTGATCTTAATGTTATGAAATGAAAAGTATGTCGTTTGCAATTAACTTGGCATAAAATAATTTATTTGCATTTAATTGTAATGGTTCAAAGAATGTTTGGAAAAATGTTCGGCCCTCCACCATGTTCACTTCATCCAATCTGGCCCTCTTTGAAAAAAGTTTGGACACCCCTGCCCTAGCTGGTCTCCACCAGAAGGTGTAAGGCATTTCACACAAAACAGCATATACATACTGTAGTGACTAGAGATGAGCGAAGTATTAAAAAATTCGATTCGACTGATTCGGCGAATTCGTGGAAAAATTTCGATTCGAGTCGAATATATTCGCTGTGAATTTAACTTAAAAAAGGGTGTTTCTAGGCTTCAGAGAGACTTAATATTAGTGCTGAACACTGTACCTTTAATTTAAATGCCCTTGGAGTCTGCTGGGGAAGAGAAATAATACTGTCAGTCAGTATGACATGCAGATGAGTGCCGTCGATCTTAGAATCACCGCACACTTCACTCATTTGGGCAGTCACGGGGCCAAAACCAGAGTGTGGAGCCACAGTGTGGCGGTGGAGGCAGCAGCAATGGGAGGCCATACAGCACCCTATGACAAAAATGGAAACCACCAGCAGTGTGAGGAGACCTGAAAGTGGCACATGGCAGAGTGTGGCGATAGAGACAGCAGCAATGGGAGGCCGTACAGGGACCCATGACACACTCTGGACCTGGCAGCAGCATGAGGAGGCGGTACAGGGGCCCATGGCAGATTACGGGCCTGGCAGCAGCATGAGGAGTCGGTACGGGGGCCATTGGCAGATTACGGGCCTGGCAGCAGCAATGGGAGGCCGTACAGGGACCCATGACACACTCTGGACCTGGCAGCAGCATGGGGAGGCGGTACAGGGGCCCATGACAGATTACGGGCCTGGCAGCAGCATGAGGAGTCGGTACGGGGGCCCATGACACACTCTGGACCTGGCAGCAGCATGAGGAGGCGGTACAGGGGCGCATGACAGATTACGAGCCTGGCAGCAGCAACTTGGACAGGAGGACGTTCAGCTTCTGCACCGTCTGGTGCGTGCTCGCAAACTGTTGTCTCTTGGAAACGGATTCCAAGAAAGACTGCTGACGGAATCCGTGAAGAGGAGTAGCAGGAGAAGGAGCATCTGAACGAGCGGAATATGCCAACAAGCGACAACAGGGGCCCATGACAGATTACGGGCCTGGCAGCAGCATGAGGAGTCGGTACGGGGGCCCATGGCAGATTAGGGGCCTGGCAGCAGCTATGGGAGGCCCGTAATCTGCCAGCACCCTATGACAAAAAATGGAACCCACCAGCAGTGTGAGGAGACCTGAAAGTGGCACATGGCAGAGTGTGGCGATGGAGACAGCAGCAATGGGAGGCCGTACAGGGACCCATGAGAGACTCTGGACCTGGCAGCAGCATGAGGAGGCGGTATAGGGGCCCATGGCAGATTAGGGGCCTGGCAGCAGCTATGGGAGGCCCGTAATCTGCCAGCACCCTATGACAAAAAATGGAATACACCAGCAGTGTGAGGAGACCTGAAAGTGGCACATGGCAGAGTGTGGCGATGGAGACAGCAGCAATGGGAGGCCGTACAGGGACCCATGAGAGACTCTGGACTTGGCAGCAGCATGAGGAGGCGGTATAGGGGCCCATGGCAGATTAGGGGCCTGGCAGCAGCTATGGGAGGCCCGTAATCTGCCAGCACCCTATGACAAAAAATGTAACACACCAGCAGTGTGAGGAGACCTGAAAGTGGCACATGTTTGGGGCATGATTCATGGCGGATTTAGTCAGTTGTGTCAGGAACTGGTGGTTTGAAATCCAGACTAATCCACGCCTGATTCATTTTCACAAACGTCAGTCTCTCCACACTTTGGGTGGACAGTCGTGTCCTCCGCGGAGTTGCAATACCTCCTGCCGCACTAAACACGCGCTCCGATGCCACGCTACTGGCCGGGCATGACAGCCTTTCAAGGGCAAATTCAGCTAGTTGGGGCCAAAGGTCAAGTTTCGTTGCCCAGTAGTCAAGGGGATTGTCTACCTCGGTTGGCAGGGTGCTGTCCAAGTAGGCCTAAGCCTGTTGTTTGAGGTCCTGCTCCAGGTCCACCTGATGCTGCTGCTGCTGCTGCTGCTGCGGCTGGTTAGTAGTTTCCTCACTGCGCTGGTGAAGAAAGCTACTCATCATCGACTGCAGACTGAGGCAGCCGCTGCTGGTGGAGCTGCCACTGCTCCTACCACCCCACCCCTCCCCTGCTGCCATGGCAGCGGAACGCGAGCGCACAGGGCCCACAGTGTCTGAGGATGGACGTTGGCGCAGACAGGCAGAGACCAGCTGACTACATAGGTGGTTTTTATAGTACGTTATTTTGGCCTCCCTCTCAGCAGGTGTGAAAAAGGCCACCATTTTTGAACGGTAGCGAGAGTCCAACAAGGTGGACAGCCAAAAGTCATCCCTCTGTCTGATGGTTATTATTCGGCTGTCGCTACGCAAGCAACCGAGCATGCTATGGGCCATTTGTGCCAAGGAATGCGAGGGACTCCCTGCCTCCATCTCCACAGCATACTGCCACGGTGCGTCTGGGTCCTCTGTCTCCTCCTCCTCCTCTACCAGATGCTCCTGCTCCTCCACTCCTGTCCGCTGAGTGGAAAAACCACCCATTTCACTCAATAATTCCTGAGCACCAATGTCCTCCTCTACCTCCTCCTCTTCTTCCTGTCCTGCCCCCACAGGGGTCATGTGGCGTTGAGATCTGTGCGCCACGTCTACCGCACCCTGACCAGCCATTGTTAACAGCATTTGTTCCAGGACGTGCAACAGAGGAATGACGTCGTTCATCCCATAGTCCTGCCGACTCACGAATAGCGTGGCCTCCTCAAAGGGCCTGAGCAAGCGCAGGTGTCACGCATGAGCTGCCAATGGCTGACATCTAAGTTACACAGGGGAGTACCTTTATCCGCTTGTAACATCAGGAAATCGGTGATGGCCTTTCGCTGCTCGTAAAGGCGGTCTAACATGTGTAGGGTTGAATTCCACCTTGTTGCAACGTCGCAGATCAGGCGATGATGTGGAATTCCGTTCTGCCGCTGCAGCTCAAGGAGGGTGTGCTTTGCGGTGTAGGAATGGCTGAAATGCATGCAAAGTTTACGTGACATTTTAAGGATGTCTTGCAGTGGGATGGTGGATTTTAGGAACCGCTTGACAACCAGATTGAACACGTGAGCCATGCATGGTGCATGGCACAACCTTCCTTGACGCAGAGCAGACACCATGTTCTTTCCGTTGTCGGTCAACATGGTTCCGATTTTCAGTTTGCGCGGAGACAGCCATCTGTCGATTTCTCTGTTCATTACACTCAGAAGTTCCTCCCCTGTGTGACTACGTTCGCCTGGACCTGGCAGCAGCATGAGGAGGCGGTATAGGGGCCCATGGCAGATTAGGGGCCTGGCAGCAGCTATAGGAGACCCGTAATCTGCCAGCACCCTATGTCAAAAAATTCAACACACCAGCAGTGTGTGAGGAGACCTGAAAGTGGCACATGGCAGAGTGTGGCGATGGAGACAGCAGCAATGGGAGGCCGTACAGGGACCCATGAGAGACTCTGGACCTGGCAGCAGCATGAGGAGGCGGTATATAGGGGCCTATGGCAGATTAGGGGCCTGGCAGCAGCTATAGGAGGCCCGTAATCTGCCAGCACCCTATGTCAAAAAATTCTACACACCAGCAGTGTGAGGAGACCTGAAAGTGGCACATGGCAGAGTGTGGCGATGGAGACAGCAGCAATGGGAGGCCGTACAGGGACCCATGAGAGACTCTGGACCTGGCAGCAGCATGAGGAGGCGGTATATAGGGGCCTATGGCAGATTAGGGGCCTGGCAGCAGCTATGGGAGGCCCGTAATCTGCCAGCACCCTATGTCAAAAAATTCTACACACCAGCAGTGTGTGAGGAGACCTGAAAGTGGCACATGGCAGAGTGTGGCGATGGAGACAGCAGCAATGGGAGGCCGTACAGGGACCCATGAGAGACCCTGGACTTGGCAGCAGCATGAGGAGGCGGTATAGGGGCCCATGGCAGATTAGGGGCCTGGCAGCAGCAATGGGAGGCCCGTAATCTGCCAGCACCCTATGTCAAAAAATTCTACACACCAGCAGTGTGTGAGGAGACCTGAAAGTGGCACATGGCAGAGTGTGGCGATGGAGACAGCAGCAATGGGAGGCCGTACAGGGACCCATGAGAGACTCTGGACCTGGCAGCAGCATGAGGAGGCGGTATATAGGGGCCTATGGCAGATTAGGGGCCTGGCAGCAGCTATAGGAGGCCCGTAATCTGCCAGCACCCTATGTCAAAAAATTCTACACACCAGCAGTGTGAGGAGACCTGAAAGTGGCACATGGCAGAGTGTGGCGATGGAGACAGCAGCAATGGGAGGCCGTACAGGGACCCATGAGAGACTCTGGACCTGGCAGCAGCATGAGGAGGCGGTATATAGGGGCCTATGGCAGATTAGGGGCCTGGCAGCAGCTATGGGAGGCCCGTAATCTGCCAGCACCCTATGTCAAAAAATTCTACACACCAGCAGTGTGTGAGGAGACCTGAAAGTGGCACATGGCAGAGTGTGGCGATGGAGACAACAGCAATGGGAAGCCGTACAGGGACCCATGAGAGACCCTGGACTTGGCAGCAGCATGAGGAGGCGGTATAGGGGCCCATGGCAGATTAGGGGCCTGGCAGCAGCAATGGGAGGCCCGTAATCTGCCAGCACCCTATGTCAAAAAATTCTACACACCAGCAGTGTGTGAGGAGACCTGAAAGTGGCACATGGCAGAGTGTGGCGATGGAGACAGCAGCAATGGGAGGCCGTACAGGGACCCATGAGAGACTCTGGACTTGGCAGCAGCATGAGGAGGCGGTATAGGGGCCCATGGCAGATTAGGGGCCTGGCAGCAGCAATGGGAGGCCCGTAATCTGCCAGCACCCTATGTCAAAAAATTCTACACACCAGCAGTGTGTGAGGAGACCTGAAAGTGGCACATGTCAGAGTGTGGCGATGGAGACAGCAGCAATGGGAGGCCGTACAGGGACCCATGAGAGACTCTGGACTTGGCAGCAGCATGAGGAGGCGGTATAGGGGCCCATGGCAGATTAGGGGCCTGGCAGCAGCAATGGGAGGCCCGTAATCTGCCAGCACCCTATGTCAAAAAATTCTACACACCAGCAGTGTGTGAGGAGACCTGAAAGTGGCACATGGCAGAGTGTGGCGATGGAGACAGCAGCAATGGGAGGCCGTACAGGGACCCATGAGAGACTCTGGACTTGGCAGCAGCATGAGGAGGCGGTATATA
This sequence comes from Staurois parvus, assembly GCF_062004578.1. NCBI lineage: Eukaryota > Metazoa > Chordata > Amphibia > Anura > Ranidae > Staurois > Staurois parvus. The sequence continues at coordinate 2,830,576 of NW_028318172.1, forward strand.
GGGGCCTATGGCAGATTAGGGGCCTGGCAGCAGCTATGGGAGGCCCGTAATCTGCCAGCACCCTATGTCAAAAAATTCAACACACCAGCAGTGTGAGGAGACCTGAAAGTGGCACATGGCATGAGACACTGTGGACCTGGCAGCAGCATGAGGAGGCGGTATATAGGGGCCTATGGCAGATTAGGGGCCTGGCAGCAGCTATAGGAGGCCCGTAATCTGCCAGCACCCTATGTCAAAAAATTCTACACACCAGCAGTGTGAGGAGACCTGAAAGTGGCACATGGCAGAGTGTGGCGATGGAGACAGCAGCAATGGGAGGCCGTACAGGGAACCATGAGAGACTCTGGACCTGGCAGCAGCATGAGGAGGCGGTATATAGGGGCCTATGGCAGATTAGGGGCCTGGCAGCAGCTATGGGAGGCCCGTAATCTGCCAGCACCCTATGTCAAAAAATTCTACACACCAGCAGTGTGTGAGGAGACCTGAAAGTGGCACATGGCAGAGTTTGGCGATGGAGACAGCAGTAATGGGAGGCCGTACAGGGACCCATGATAGACCCTGGACTTGGCAGCAGCATGAGGAGGCGGTATAGGGGCCCATGGCAGATTAGGGGCCTGGCAGCAGCAATGGGAGGCCCGTAATCTGCCAGCACCCTATGTCAAAAAATTCTACACACCAGCAGTGTGTGAGGAGACCTGAAAGTGGCACATGGCAGAGTGTGGCGATGGAGACAGATGCAATGGGAGGCCGTACAGGGACCCATGAGAGACTCTGGACTTGGCAGCAGCATGAGGAGGCGGTATAGGGGCCCATGGCAGATTAGGGGCCTGGCAGCAGCAATGGGAGGCCCGTAATCTGCCAGCACCCTATGTCAAAAAATTCTACACACCAGCAGTGTGTGAGGAGACCTGAAAGTGGCACATGGCAGAGTGTGGCGATGGAGACAGCAGCAATGGGAGGCCGAACAGGGACCCATGACAGACTCTGGACCTGGCAGCAGCATGAGGAGGCGGTATATAGGGGCCCATGGCAGATTAGGGGCCTGGCAGCAGCTATGGGAGGCCCGTAATCTGCCAGCACCCTATGCCAAAAAATTCAACACACCAGCAGTGTGAGGAGACCTGAAAGTGGCACATGGCATGAGAGACTGTGGACCTGGCAGCAGCATGAGGAGGCGGTATAGGGGCCCATGGCAGATTAGGGGCCTGGCAGCAGCTATGGGAGGCCCGTAATCTGCCAGCACCCTATGTCAAAAAATTCAACACACCAGCAGTGTGTGAGGAGACCTGAAAGTGGCACATGGCAGAGTGTGGCGATGGAGACAGCAGCAATGGGAGGCCGTACAGGGACCCATGAGAGACTTTGGACTTGGCAGCAGCATGAGGAGGCGGTATATAGGGGCCCATGGCAGATTAGGGGCCTGGCAGCAGCTATGGGAGGCCCGTAATCTGCCAGCACCCTATGTCAAAAAATTCAACACACCAGCAGTGTGAGGAGACCTGAAAGTGGCACATGGCATGAGAGACTGTGGACCTGGCAGCAGCATGAGGAGGCGGTATAGGGGCCCATGGCAGATTAGGGGCCTGGCAGCAGCTATGGGAGGCCCGTAATCTGCCAGCACCCTATGTCAAAAAATTCAACACACCAGCAGTGTGTGAGGAGAGACCTGAAAGTGGCACATGGCAGAGTGTGGCGATGGAGACAGCAGCAATGGGAGGCCGTACAGGGACCCATGAGAGACTTTGGACTTGGCAGCAGCATGAGGAGGCGGTATATAGGGGCCCATGGCAGATTAGGGGCCTGGCAGCAGCTATGGGAGGCCCGTAATCTGCCAGCACCCTATGTCAAAAAATTCAACACACCAGCAGTGTGAGGAGACCTGAAAGTGGCACATGGCATGAGAGACTGTGGACCTGGCAGCAGAATGAGGAGGCGGTATAGGGGCCCATGGCAGATTAGGGGCCTGGCAGCAGCTATGGGAGGCCCGTAATCTGCCAGCACCCTATGTCAAAAAATTCAACACACCAGCAGTGTGTGAGGAGACCTGAAAGTGGCACATGGCAGAGTGTGGCGATGGAGACAACCCACCGACTGTTTTGCTCGCTGCCAAGCTGCCACCCTCTTCTCCTGATGATGCGGAAGCAATAGCCTGATGACGACGAGGCTGCCAAGTGCGATCAGCCTCATCATCATCAATTAGGGTCTCCGCCTCACTACTAGCCCCCTCGGCTGCGTGTGGGTCAGGAGACAGACCTGTCTCTACACCGGCTACCGAGCCACTCTCCTCGCCACTACTTCTTCGCCTGGCTGCTGAAGAGGCGGATGTCTCCCCCCGTTCCTGACCGCCCTCTGTTAGCTCTTCCTCACTGTACTGGATGACACCGGGAGCACTAGCCTCTGGCTGCGAATAGTGCTGCCTCGACCCCTTCCTCTGCTGCCACGTCTGCTCGCTCCTAAAACATTGCCTCCTCTGCCACTCCTCTGCATGTTGTCTGACATACTCTTTAATTAAACGATTCTGTGTCCCTGAGTAACAATTCTGTGGCCCTAAGTAACGGTTCTGTGGCCCTCAGTAACAGTTCTGTGTCCCTGAGTAACAATTCTGTGTCTGTGCGAGTAACAATTCTGTGGCCCTAAGTAACAGTTCTGTGGCCCTCAGTAACAATTATGTGTCCCTAAGTAACGGTTCTGTGGCCCTCAGTAACAATTCTGTGTCCCTGTGTAACAATTCTGTGTCTGTGCGAGTAACAATTCTGTGGCCCTAAGTAACAGTTCTGTGGCCCTCAGTAACAGTTCTGTGTCCCTGAGTAACAATTCTGTGTCTGTGCGAGTAACAATTCTGTGGCCCTAAGTAACAGTTCTGTGGCCCTCAGTAACAATTATGTGTCCCTAAGTAACGGTTCTGTGGCCCTCAGTAACAATTCTGTGTCCCTGTGTAACAATTCTGTGTCTGTGCGAGTAACAATTCTGTGGCCCTAAGTAACAGTTCTGTGGCCCTCAGTAACAGTTCTGTGTCCCTGAGTAACAATTCTGTGTCTGTGCGAGTAACAATTCTGTGGCCCTAAGTAACAGTTCTGTGGCCCTCAGTAACAGTTCTGTGTCCCTGAGTAACAATTCTGTGTCTGTGCGAGTAACAATTCTGTGGCCCTAAGTAACAGTTCTGTGGCCCTCAGTAACAGTTCTGTGTCCCTGAGTAACAATTCTGTGTCTGTGCGAGTAACAATTCTGTGGCCCTAAGTAACAGTTCTGTGGCCCTCAGTAACAGTTCTGTGTCCCTGAGTAACAATTCTGTGTCTGTGCGAGTAACAATTCTGTGGCCCTAAGTAACAGTTCTGTGGCCCTCAGTAACAATTCTGTGTCCCTGAGTAACAATTCTGTGGCCCTAAGTAACGGTTCTGTGCCCCTCAGTAACAATTCTGTGTCCCTGTGTAACAATTCTGTGTCTGTGCGAGTAACAATTCTGTGGCCCTAAGTAACAGTTCTGTGGCCCTCAGTAACAGTTCTGTGTCCCTGAGTAACAATTCTGTGTCTGTGCGAGTAACAATTCTGTGGCCCTAAGTAACAGTTCTGTGGCCCTCAGTAACAGTTCTGTGTCCCTGAGTAACAATTCTGTGTCTGTGCGAGTAACAATTCTGTGGCCCTAAGTAACAGTTCTGTTGCCCTCAGTAACAATTCTGTGGCCCTAAGTAACGGTTCTGTGGCCCTCAGTAACAATTCTGTGTCCCTGTGTAACAATTCTGTGTCTGTGCGAGTAACAATTCTGTGGCCCTAAGTAACAGTTCTGTGGCCCTCAGTAACAGTTCTGTGTCCCTGAGTAACAATTCTGTGTCTGTGCGAGTAACAATTCTGTGGCCCTAAGTAACGGTTCTGTGGCCCTCAGTAACAATTCTGTGTCCCTGTGTAACAATTCTGTGTCTGTGCGAGTAACAATTCTGTGGCCCTAAGTAACAGTTCTGTGGCCCTCAGTAACAGTTCTGTGTCCCTGAGTAACAATTCTGTGTCTGTGCGAGTAACAATTCTGTGTCTGTGCGAGTAACAATTCTGTGGCCCTAAGTAACGGTTCTGTGGCCCTCAGTAACAGTTCTGTGTCCCTGTGTAACAATTCTGTGTCTGTGCGAGTAACAATTCTGTGGCCCTAAGTAACAGTTCTGTGGCCCTCAGTAACAATTCTGTGTCTGTGCGAGTAACAATTCTGTGGCCCTAAGTAACAGTTCTGTGGCCCTCAGTAACAATTCTGTGTCCCTGAGTAACAATTCTGTGGCCCTAAGTAACGGTTCTGTGCCCCTCAGTAACAATTCTGTGTCCCTGTGTAACAATTCTGTGTCTGTGCGAGTAACAATTCTGTGGCCCTAAGTAACAGTTCTGTGGCCCTCAGTAACAGTTCTGTGTCCCTGAGTAACAATTCTGTGTCTGTGCGAGTAACAATTCTGTGGCCCTAAGTAACAGTTCTGTGGCCCTCAGTAACAGTTCTGTGTCCCTGAGTAACAATTCTGTGCGAGTAACAATTCTGTGGCCCTAAGTAACAGTTCTGTTGCCCTCAGTAACAATTCTGTGGCCCTAAGTAACGGTTCTGTGGCCCTCAGTAACAATTCTGTGTCCCTGTGTAACAATTCTGTGTCTGTGCGAGTAACAATTCTGTGGCCCTAAGTAACAGTTCTGTGGCCCTCAGTAACAGTTCTGTGTCCCTGAGTAACAATTCTGTGTCTGTGCGAGTAACAATTCTGTGTCTGTGCGAGTAACAATTCTGTGGCCCTAAGTAACGGTTCTGTGGCCCTCAGTAACAGTTCTGTGTCCCTGTGTAACAATTCTGTGTCTGTGCGAGTAACAATTCTGTGGCCCTAAGTAACAGTTCTGTGGCCCTCAGTAACAATTCTGTGTCTGTGCGAGTAACAATTCTGTGTCTGTGCGAGTAACAATTCTGTGGCCCTAAGTAACAGTTCTGTGGCCCTCAGTAACAATTCTGTGTCCCTGATTAACGTTTCTGTGGCCCCAAGTAACAGTTCTGTGGCCCTCAGTAACAATTCTGTGTCTGTGCGAGTAACAATTCTGTGTCTGTGCGAGTAACAATTCTGTGGCCCTAACAGTTCTGTGGCCCTCAGTAACAATTCTGTGTCCCTGATTAACGTTTCTGTGGCCCCAAGTAACAGTTCTGTGGCCCTCAGTAACAATTCTGTGTCTGTGCGAGTAACAATTCTGTGTCTGTGCGAGTAACAATTCTGTGGCCCTAACTAACAGTTCTGTGGCCCTAAGTAACAGTTCTGTGTCCCTGAGTAACAATTCTGTGTCTGTGCGAGTAAGAATTCTGTGTCTGTGCGAGCAACAATTCTGTGGCCCTAAGTAACAGTTCTGTGGCCCTCAGTAACAGTTCTGTGTCCCTGAGTAACAATTCTGTGTCTGTGCGAGTAACAATTCTCTGTCTGTGCGAGTAACAATTCTGTGTCTGTGCGAGTAACAATTCTGTGTCTGTGCGAGTAACAATTCTGTGGCCCTAAGTAACGGTTCTGTGGCCCTCAGTAACAGTTCTGTGTCCCTGTGTAACAATTCTGTGTCTGTGCGAGTAACAATTCTGTGGCCCTAAGTAACAGTTCTGTGGCCCTCAGTAACAATTCTGTGTCCCTGATTAACGTTTCTGTGGCCCCAAGTAACAGTTCTGTGGCCCTCAGTAACAATTCTGTGTCTGTGCGAGTAACAATTCTGTGTCTGTGCGAGTAACAATTCTGTGGCCCTAACTAACAGTTCTGTGGCCCTCAGTAACAATTCTGTGTCTGTGCGAGTAACAATTCTGTGTCTGTGCGAGTAACAATTCTGTGGCCCTAAGTAACGGTTCTGTGGCCCTCAGTAACAGTTCTGTGTCCCTGTGTAACAATTCTGTGTCTGTGCGAGTAACAATTCTGTGGCCCTAAGTAACAGTTCTGTGGCCCTCAGTAACAATTCTGTGTCTGTCCCTGAGTAACAATTCTGTGGCCCTAACTAAAGTTTCTGTGGCCCTAAGTAACAATTCTCTGTCACTCAGTAACAATTCTGTCTGTCCCTGAGTAACAATTCTGTGGCCCTAATAACGTTTCTGTGGCCCTAAGTAACAATTCTCTGGCACTCAGTAACAATTCTGTCTGTCCCTGAGTAACAATTCTGTGGCCCTAATAACGTTTCTGTGGCCCTAAGTAACAATTCTCTGGCACTCAGTAACAATTCTGTCTGTCCCTGAGTATGAATTCTGTGGCCCTAACTAGCGTTTCTTTGTCCCTAAGTAACGATTCTGTGGCCCTAATTAACAATTCTGTGTCCCTGAGTAATAGTTCTCTGTCCCTAAGTATCGTTTCTCTGTCCCCAAGTATCGTTTCTGTGGCCCTAACTCTGTCCCTGTCCCTAATACAGAGCGGTCTGCCTCTGTTCAATGACTGCAGGCAAATGAAGAATTCCAAAATGGCCGCTATTTATAGCTCGACCATTACACAGTGCTAGCTGGCTGGCTGCTGATTGGCTGATGCGATCACATGTCGTTGAGGAATGCATTATGGGTCAGCGCGCCTTGTCTGCGCGCCTTCCCAGACATCCCCGCTCCGTCGCCGCACATGTCAGCCGCCATTTTCGGAAAAATTTCGATTCGCGCGTCCGAATTAGGCTATTTTTCGGATTCGGCGCGAATCGAAATTTTTCCGATATTCGACTCGAATTCCACTTCGGCTACTTCGATTCGCTCATCTCTAGTAGTGACTTTACTTCCTAGTGTAGGGATTTGAAGTGAAATAAAGTGATTCTGGCTCTGATTTCCTAAAGTGCCAAGCTAAATAAATGTGTGTGACATGAATAAGCTTGATTTTCCACATTCTCCTGCACAGGACTGGATGTTTGGCACAGGCCCACTTTGCTACTTTTCATTTAACAGAGCAGTATGCACTAAGAATATAAGACAACTGGCATTAGATGCTGCACTCAGCATGGCATACACAAAGGATATGAGACGCTGCGCACAGCGCAACATGCAGAAATCATAGACAATACACACAACATGGCATACGTAATGGATATTACAATTGTACACAGTGCAGCATGCAGGAACATCAGACACTTCACAGAGCACATCACACATATTCAAATCATACATAAAGGATATAAGACTCTGCGCACAGCGCAACATGCAGAAACCGTAGAGAATACACACAACATGGCATACGTAATGGATATTACAATTTGCACAGCGCAGCATGCAGGAACATCAGACACTTCACAGAGCACATCATACATAAAAGATATGAGATGCTGCACACAGCGCAACATGCAGAAATCATAGACAATACACACAACATGGCATACGTAATGGATATTACAATTGTACACAGTGCAGCATGCAGGAACATCAGACACTTCACAGAGCACATCATACATAAAAGATATGAGACGCTGCACACAGCGCAACATGCAGAAATCATAGACAATACACACAACATGGCATACGTAATGGATATTACAATTGTACACAGTGCAGCATGCAGGAACATCAGACACTTCACAGAGCACATCATACATAAAAGATATGAGACGCTGCACACAGCGCAACATGCAGAAATCATAGACAATACACACAACATGGCATACGTAATGGATATTACAATTGTACACAGTGCAGCATGCAGGAACATCAGACACTTCACAGAGCACATCACACATAATCAAATCATACATAAAGGATATAAGACTCTGCGCACAGCGCAACATGCAGAAACCGTAGAGAATACACACAACATGGCATACGTAATGGGTATTACAATTGTACACAGTGCAGCATGCAGGAACATCAGACACTTCACAAGGCACATCATACATAAAGGATATGAGACTCTGCGCACAGCGCAACATGCAGAAATCATAGACAATACACACAACATGGCATACCTAATGGATATTACAATTGTACACAGTGCAGCATGCAGGAACTTCACAGAGCACATCATACATAAAGGTTATCCGAGCAAGGGAGTATCTACGAAAAATAGGGCCAATGGCAAGCAGTCAAATTGCACCCTTGTCCAATCTGACACCTATCTTTCTGAACTTTACCATAATATAAACTCAAGTAAAACTTGTTAATCTTTTAATTACCAAATTATGACACTACATGAAAATTAAAACTGCATCTTCCTTGCTTTCATTGATGCAAATTGGTCCAAACCCAGATACACACATACCCACTAGTGCTGTTCGGCTTGTAAGGTCAGACCTAAAAAATCAAGATAGCATAAACTTGCCAGTACTGATATATAGTATATGCATTGCAGAGACTGGTTCATTGACCAACCTAGTGTGCTGTAAGTGCAGTCTAATCCACCTCGTATTGTCTGACATTGCAGTCACTCTAGGGTTAGGCCAATTGTCTTAGCAATGCCTACGTTGCATTGGTGCAGGGGCGAACTGACCATTGGGGAACTTGGGCACTGCCATGGGTCAGTAGGGGCCCCATGAGATGTCCCTGGTACCTTTCATAGGCTTTTTTGGGTGTGATTTGAGCATGGGCGAGGACACAGGGGCCCCATGATCTCCTATTGCCCGGGGGCCCCATGAGTTGTCAGTTCGCCCCTGCATTGGTGTAAGCATCAGAGGGTTGTTCACCACTATCTCTGCAGTCTCCTTGAGTTGGCAGAGTTCTATAGACCCATGGGGTGGCAAATGGTACTGTGAATGTTAGCACCATCCCCACTGCTGTGGCATGGCATGTGCTATATGTGCCATATCCTGTATACACCACTGTATCAAACACGGTGCACTGTGAAGTATGAAGGAACATCAAACTATTCTCACATACAGTATGCATAGAGTGGACAAGCATGCGTATTTGGAAGGAGAAAGTGAAAATGATGATTACTTCATTCTTTGAGATTATAAGGCTAGGAGATGACTTTCAGTGCTGGTTGGAACACATGCTGTATGTATGCAAGTTATTATCTGATGTATCAGTTGTATCAGTGGTTGACCATATCAAGTGAACATTCTCTTATGTTTGCAGACACCTTAAAGTGGTTGTAAAGTTTTTTAGTACAATAAAAAAAAGAGGGTATACTCTCCTGCAGTTTTTTGGACCCATGTTGGCACAGTCCGCTCCTGCCCTCCTGCGTGTGCCCCTATAGCAAGCTGTGTGCTATGGGGGCACACGTGGGGGTGAATTGGAAAAAAAGATCTGCACGACTGCCACTGTGCTAATATTTTCCTCTTTATTGAAGCAACCACAAAAGATTACATCAAAATACAATAGAATGACGTGTTTCGGCTGAAAATCCTGTCATAACACATAATGTACCATCATAATGATGAAAATTATAAATAATGGGAATTCAAATATTTCTTCTCAATAGACTACCAGAATGTGGAGTCGGTGTTGTCCTATGGCATATTTCAGTAGGTAATTAAGATGCAATGTTACATAAGGATCAGCTGTCTATAAAACGACAAACACTGCAGATCCAGCTGAAATATATAACTGAGCTTCAATGTGTTTTTCTTTCCAGACTTGCCTGATAAAAACTAACAGATACAACAAATATTCTGATCACATTACCACAAGGTAGAACAGATACTATTAGAATCCCATTATGTATTTATGCATATCAAGAAATTTGCATTACATAAGCAACCATTTACATGTCTTATAAGACCACACACATTATTTGCTGTCAAGATGAATAGTATCCTTATAGAGCACCAACAAACCCTGCCCATAATTGCTATTGTAAGGGCTGGTTTACACTATAGAAACGCAGTGCGGATGTATTTCTGCATGAGCGTTTGTGGCATGTTTTTGATGCGTTCCGGTGCATTTTTTTATGAGTTTTTTATGAGTTCCAGGGCATTTTTTCCCGTTTTTTTCTTTGCCTTAAATAAAATGTGCGTTCTGATGTGTGTTTGGTGCTTTTAAGTGTGTTCCAGTGCATTTTTGTATGCATTTTACCACATTTCAGTACAGTTCTGTGCAGAAAAAAGTGCATCATCTTCTGGTGTGAAATATGCCACTGGAAACAATATCACCTACTATCCATGTGTTTATGATGCAGGAAAAAAACGCACTGGAATGCATGTGGTGTGAACCAGACCTAAATGTGTTAATACTTCTTTTTAATTTCAGAAATTTGAAAAACATTCTAAAATAAAATATTTGAAATGACTGATTTCAGATTATAACTTGGAAATAGGTTTTTCAGTTCTTCTTGGGTTTAGTAGTCTAGAGCAGACGCAGTGTAGCTGTAGAACAGAATAAAATAAGGGGTTTTGAAGAAGGTCCCTGCATACCATACTTCATACATAGGAATGGCTTGACATTAGTCAGTATTAGATTTAAGAAATGAAGCCGGGAGTATCTGCAGCTCCGTGTTTCCGTCAAACATCCAAATAGGAATCCCACATTTTCACGCCTTCTAATTCCACCTAACATGGAAGGAGTTCATGTGTTTTCATACAATGTGTTTTTAAAACTGATCATTGTTGTATTTTAGCTGCAGTTATCAGCAAGTGCATATATTATACGAATGGATGGTACTGCATGGTAAAAAATGGATATTGCTATATGTGTATTTTACATGCAAGTCAATGCATGGAACTGCACACAATATACTCCCTTCCCCCAAACACATGTAAAATGCGTAAAAAACACAAACATTTGTAAGCGCTGTGTGCAAATGAGCCCCCTAAAAAGAACATAGGTTAGGCCTGAAATCCAGCAGAATTTAGTATATCACCCAGACTACATTCTTTGCTGCATAGATTAGGGCTGAAATCCGGCAAACGTTAGTATTTCACCCAGGCTGCTTTCACATGTACGAACGGATAGAGGATTCCTGCTGCAGGAAGAAAGATGCAAACAGCTGAGTTTGGGAAGCCTGTTCAAGTGAATGACAGGTTGACAGCAGCAAATCTTTCTTCCTGTAATTGCACATGAAGCAATCACCTGTGGTCATGGACAGATGATCAGCCCTGGACACAAAAAGATTGCATCCAGGGGCGATCATCTATCCCTGATAGAAAGGTTATCAACATACAGACAGATGTTGCTGCTGTCAGCTTGTCAATCATTTGTACAGGCTTCCCATCTGCAGCTGTTCACACACATCTGTGATTCCTGCTTTAGGAATCTGTTAAAACTTGCTGTGGAAATCCGCTGTGCTTTCCTGATTGCCTGTGTGAACATAGCCTTAAGTGGCAATTAGCAAATTGTGGTTAGTTTAATACAGAATTGCATACAGCCCAGTCATACTTTGTATTATAGCACTAAGAAGAAAAGCAGTAAGTAATTATAGTTTGGAAATGGAATGCCTTATTTCCTATGAAGAAGTAAAGAAAGCCTCTGACTTAAAGTAGATGGACTTTGCAGACAATTTTCTGCACCTATATACATTAGACATGTTTGGATCGACTACCACATTTAGGCTTCCTTCACAAGGGCAAACGGGGTGGTAAAAACAGGCTGGCGAGTCACAACTTTAATGCTCAACTACCCATCTAAGGTCTAAAATACGGGGGGGGGGGGGGGTGTTGTCCACGGCAAATTTAATGCAGCATGTCACGTTGACAGGCAACACCAACATTGACTTGAATTGCCCATGCTGCAACTCCAAGCAACTGCACATTAGCCCCATTTGTCAACTGACTTTCAGCAACAACAACAAAAAAAAAAAGGAATTTAGGAGGCAGCCTATTGAATGCCTGACAGCAGCTGTTTTTCAGAGCATGGGATAGTGTGAACCTAGAATGTCCAATTAGAAGGAATACGTTATATTTTGAGATGTTTTGTTCCTAAAGCTTTAGTGTGGGTATTAAGTCCAGAAGTAGAGAAAACAATATTAGGGTTTGATGCCACTCATTTAAATACAACAGCTGACAGAATTGGTACACAGAGTTAGTCCACCAAGTGCTGATGGTTTGAGTTTTGGATAGATGCTGCTGGATCATCTTTTGGAAGCCCCACTGCGGAGACCTGTGTATTGCAGTTCCAGGTTCTGCTTGCCAACCAGTGTTTTTAACGAGAGGAGTCTCCATCCTTCTGCAAACTTTAAACTAAATCAGGTACAAAAGTGAGTATCCTAATGATAGAAGGATGGAGCTGGGAAACCCAATGACAGAAATCTATCTGCCAGAGACCCTAAGAACATGCTAACAGGTAATTTAATTCAATTCTAAAACTTAAAGTAAGGTAAATTTAATTCACTTTGCCTGATCATGCTTCAATTCTGGTATAACCTAGTGTGATCCTTCCATCCTTCTGCAAACTTTAAACTAAATCAGGTACAAAAGTGAGTATCCTAATGATAGAAGGATGGAGCTGGGAAACCCAATGACAGAAATCTATCTGCCAGAGACCCTAAGAACATGCTAACAGGTAATTTAATTCAATTCTAAAACTTAAAGTAAGGTAAATTTAATTCACTTTGCCTGATCATGCTTCAATTCTGGTATAACCATATCATTATAAACCTGTTCACATCCACTATCCTGGATTCATTGCATTGAGATATTGATGTATGTTATCTGTACAATAAAAAAACCTGCAGGTTTAGTGCAGCCCCAATAGAATATTTTCTCCTTGGTCCCCCTCCCCACCAGCTTATATCAGGGTCTATTACCAAGTATGATTTAGAGATGCGTGTGTACTACTAACCTGTAAGATTTCTTCTTTGTTGTGACTGACAACAAGACTGAGGGTCATTGTAACAAGAAATTTATTGTGAAACAAACATCAGTGCAAACTTACGAGGGTAATAAAATAAAGATTTTAATCACAAAGATTATAATTCTTCATCGTCCTCTCCAGTGAGTTTTGACAACTCGCCTTTATCCCCAGCCAGTTGATAGTCACCTTTTCCTACCCTGTTACCACAATGTCTGTGCACAATACTTGTTAGCCAGAAGATAAGGGCCACTAGCCCTACATTTGCGGATAGATGCCAGGTGTAGAAAGTGGTGAGAAACATGAGATTAGCATGGTCCGATGAGTCCCAAGAATGACCTGTTGGAGGTTGGAACAAGATAAAAGCAGCATGAAGCAGCCAAGTTCCCTGCACAGCCACTAACCATGCCTTGGTAAACCAGAGTTTGCGATGGTTTGGTTGCCAGATTTCAAAAACCATTATGGCACAGTTCATGCCAACAGTGAGCAGTAGCAGATGGTGGACTTGCACTTCCACTGCTTCCTTTCCATGGCCATGGAACTGCAGTAAGATGGTTGTGATGAAGAAAGCATAAGTGAGCCCTACATGCTCAAGCAGTGGACAACGCTTCTGCAGACAGGACTGACTTACTATGTCCAGGATTCCACTTAGAAAGAAGGAGCCATACATGTTGACATGCTGCCACTCACTAGGGTTCTGAAAGTGATACTCGGGGTCATCTGAGCGGAAAAATCGTAGCTTCTGTACTCCTGGAGGAAAGAAGAACTCAGCCAAAACAGCCATGAAAGAATAAATTAGCTTCATTATGGCATCTATGGGCAATGTCTTCCAAAATTTTTGGCTAGTCTTGGTGCGGGTAGCATACTGAACCTTACATCCATTCAGGACCATCCAGGAGTAACGAATGGCATAAAAGAAAGCAAAAGATAGGAATGCCAGCCCAGGAGAAATATGTCCAATAAAAGTGCCCATGTTGAGTACAAGTCAGCTTCTGAGTAAAATCACAAGGAGTGGAGACCCAATGTTTTTAGTCTCTGCTTTATCCTATGGGCGTTTGCTGTTATCTCTGGGCTACACAAGTGTACTTTCTGATGTCTGCTGCAGAATGAATGTCACTCTTCAAGTCCGATGTCACTTGACTTTGATGGTGTATTCACTAGAGCAAAGGTGTTCTGAGTTTGTTAGTAGGAAGTTCAGTAGGTTCCCCTAGTGAGCAGATCAAATGAGTTGACAAAGGCCAATGGGATGTCCAAAGAAGTGGAACGTATTTGTGCTTTGTCAGTGTCCAAGATACACACCATGCCAGTCCCCCCGGCTTACAGCAGTATTATTGTATCCTTTTATTTCTTCTTTTTCTGTTTTTTTCACTGTATTCCTTTACTTGTCTTCAGTTTTCTCTGCCATTCTTCTTTGATGTGGATTGCTCTGTCCAATCCGGCATACAGCAGTTTGCTGGGTTATTGCACAAGTTGGTGTTTCACAAAGGACGGAGGAGAGTTCCCAGGCTGTTCATATCACGGTGAGCAGTCAGCGAGAATCATCATCACCTACTGACAGGAGCCTTCAGAGCAACTCAGATGTAAAAACACTTCTGACTTCCAGACACACCCCACAAGGTGGCTCAAGCTCTGTTGCACTAGCATGATTCTGAAGGGTGTGTGATGGAGAAAGATAAATCCTAAGACGTGTTAGTGCTGATAAAAAATGAAAAGGATGGAAAGCAAGTTAAATATGGGAAGGGCACAGAGCAAGCTTGGGAATAGAGACAAACATGTTTTAACAAATAGGAAAAACTAGCACAGCCAAACAACAGGATGATCATCACTTTCGTATCTTACAATACCTTCACTAGAGCTGCTATTTCTATATGCTACAGTATGAAGCCTCTGATTATTTAACCTTTTTGCCGCCAGAGTCGTTTTTGCATTTTTTTGCACACGTTTTAACAGTCATTTTAAGCCTGAAGATTGTGCAAACCCCCAAAACATTATATATTTTCTGAAAGCACACAGACTTTTTTTAATAAGTGATCATATCACCCCTGTTCTCAGCTGCATAAGGGGTTTGGAGAAGCTGGGGTGGAGAAACAGCAGAACACTGATCTTCCCAGTGAATATCTGTGGAGGGGGGCATGTCAGCACAAGTTTGATCACAGGAGGACAGGCAGGCTGTATTCCCAGCACAGCCAGAAAATTGACCACACAGGGATGAATGTGTTTCCATGCCTAGCATGCTCAGTTTGATATAAGAAACAGGGAGAAGCAATTCAAACACAACAGGATACTTTTTAGCACAAGTACATGGTACAACAGACACATGAGGAACATGAAATGTTGGGGTAACATCAGGGGCGGACTGACCATTTAGCCACTCGGGCACTGCCCGAGGGCCTGGGGTCAGTAGGAGGCCCCATGAGATGCCCCTGGTACCTTTAATAGGCTTTTTTGGGTGTGGTTTGAGTGTGGGCGAGGACACAGGGGCCCCATGATTTCCTATTGCCCGGGGGCCCCATGAGTTGTCAGTCCGCCCCTGGGTAACATGCACTTTAAGGAGGTGAGATTCTGTAGAGACAGTAATACATAAGGGGGAAAATGGTAAGAGTTGCATCCACTTACTTTGTTAGGATCCCTGCACATTTACTTCTTTGAATTCTGTGACGTGTTCACTATGTCTGAGTAAGCACTGCGATGTCACACATTTTACATAGCCAGCCTTCTGAACTACAGAGGTGCTGAGAGTTAGAGTTTCAGGAGGTGGAGTCAGTACAGGAATCACAGCTTGATGGAAATAAGCTATCATGGGACATGTAGTCATAAGTAGAAAGAAAACAGAAGAGGAGAAGCTACAAAGCATGCAGGGAGTCCAGGAAGTTGTGGAAAGAGGTGACCAGCAGACAATTTTCTAAATGTTTTCAAGTAAGGGTATATTGTTTTGTCAAATATAACTGTTGTTTTTATTGCTATTACAATGGTTATATTATAAACTGAAAGTGTATGCTGTGACCATAGATTCTCTTTTAAACACATACGTATGTTACTAGGTTTTTGTGGCCATGTGTGCAGCTGGTGTCTGTGCAGTCAGGTATGTGTATTGTAGAAAGAAGTGTATACTACATATTTGCTCAGTGTGTGGATATATCCAAGCAGCTCTGAGAAGTGTGTCCAGTGTTATCATATCCAAGACCTGTCATGTGCACACCCTTCTGTATTTTTCACCCACAGACAGACAATTTGGATTAATGTTTAGCTAGGAATAAACAGAATTGAGAAAGAAGTTAAAGTGGTATTAAACCCAAAAGCAAACATTTATTATATTGCAGCTTACCAATTCTTAGATGTGATGACTGCACTCATTTTCCTATTTAGGCTTTCTTTCTTCTATTTTCATCTGGTGATCTAGCTAGTAAGTCTGCTGTTTTTCAAAAGCACAAACTCTCCAGCAAAATGTATCAATTACAAAGATGCAACACACCGTTTAACACTGGCAGGGTGATTATAATGATCAGTTTTTATTTATTCATGTAAACTCTTTATCCCAAAACGAAACTGCTTATAAAGTGTGAGCTGAAGTTTGGCTTCAATTTTTTTGTGTAACTAAATCTGCTAGTAGAACTAACAATATCCTCCCCCAGACTAACAATGCTGCTGTTCCCCCTGTGCTTCTTCATCCAGAGTGGGGGCACTCTAATACAGGGGGGTGTTACTGGCCAGATCACCAGGCGAAACCAGAGGGAAAAAAGCCAATAAAAAGAAAACTAATGCAGCCACCACATCTAATGATTGGCAACCTGAAATATATTACATTTTTGGTTTAGGTTTTATAACCACTTTAATATTTGTTGATTCAACTCTAGGATTTTTTTTCACTGTAAGTTGTGAGGAAGGGGATCTGGTGAGGAAAAAAAATCCAGAATCATTAATAGTTTTTAGTTTCTGAATATCATTTAATGGGAATTTCTGACTTATAGAGCATGGCCCCTATATGGCCCCTGAAAACTGAAATAGTGCTCACACTACAGTATAATGTAGCAGGCTTATCAATAAGTGAACAAATACAAGAACAAATAGGGCTCTAGATTCAGATTTTCACTGGGTTACCAAAACTGACAATAGGCACCAGTTCAGCAACACTCCAGAAAATGGAAATACTCCTCGGGAACAGGGAAAGAAACTGAAGATGGGAATCCACATACATATAATCCAATGAGAGTGCCAAACAAACATACAAGAGTCCAAGGCTTTTAATAACAAAATGGATTCATAGCGAAAAAAAAGCCAACACATTTCAGGGGCCAAACACTCTCCCTTTAATCAGGGCTTTGGAATTCTGATGGTGCTTAAATGGACTCAGGTAGGTATAGTGAAGGAAATAAGTATTTGATGCCCTGCTGATTTTGAATGTTTGCCCACTCACAAAGAAATGATCAGTCTAAAAATCGAATGGTAGGTGTATTGTAACACTGAGAGACAGAATAGTAACAAAAAATTCAAAAGAAATGCATGTCTAACAAATGATGTACTGATTTGCATGTTCATGAGGGAAGTAAGTATTTGATCCCCTTCACAAAACATGGCTTAGTACTTGGTGGAAATCCCCTGTTGGCAATCACAGAGGTCAGATGTTTCCTGTAGTTGGCCACCAGGTTTGCACACATCTCAGGAAGTATTTTGGCCCACTCCTCTTGGCAGATCCTCTCCAAGTCATTAAGGTTTGGTGGCTAACATTTGGCAACTCAAACTTTCAGCTCCCTCCACAGATTTTCAATCGGATTAAGGTCTGGAGACTGGCTAGACCACTCCAGGACCTTAATGTGCTTCTTCTTGATCCACTCCTTTGTTGCCTTGGCCGTGTGTTTTGGGTCATTGTCATGCTGGAACACCCATCCATAACCCATTTTCAATGCCCTGGCTGAGGGAAGAAGGTTCTCACCCAAGAGTTGACGGTACATTGCCCCGTCCATCCCTTTGATGCGGTGCAGTTGTCCTGTCCCCTTAGCAGAATAACACCCCCAAAGCAGAATGTTTCCACCACCATGTTTGACAGTTGGGATGGTGTTCTGGGGCTCATAAGCAACATTCCTCCTCCTCCTCCAAACACGGTGAGTTGAGTTGATACCAAAGAGCTTGATTTTGGTCTCATCTGACCACAACACTTTCAACCAGTCCTCCTCTGCATCATTCAGATGTTCAGTGGCAAAGTTCAGACGGGCCTGGACATGTGCTTTCTTGAGCAGAGGGACTTTGCGGGCACTGCAGGATTTCAATCTTTGTCGGCGTAGTGTGTTACCAATTGTTTTCTTGGTGACTGTGGTCTCAGCTGCCTGGAGATCATTGACAAGATCCTCACATGTAGTTCTGGGATGATTCCTCACTGTTCTCATGATCATTGACACTCCACGAGGTGAGATCTTGTATGGTGCACCAGACCTAGGGAGACTGACAGTTGTTTTGTGTTTCTTCCATTTGCGAATGATTGCACCAACTGTTGTCACCTTCTCACCAAGCTGCTTGGCAATAGTTTGGTAGCCCAGTCCAGCCTTGTGTAGGTCTACAATCTTGTCCTTGACATCCTTGGAGAGCTCTGTGTCATGGTGGAGATTTTGGAATCTTACTGTTTGATTGCTCCTGTGGACAGGTGTCTTTTATACAGGTAACAAAATGAGACTAGCAGCACTCCCTTTAAGAGACTGCTTCTAATCTCAGATTCTTACCTGTGTGAAAGACACCTGGTAGCCAGAAATGCTGCTGAATGATAGGGGATCAAATAATTATTTCCCTCATGAACATGCAAAACAGTGCATCATTTGTTAGACATGCATTTCTTTCGAATTTTGTGTTACTATTCTGTCTCTCAGTGTTACAATACACCTACCATTTGATTTTTAGAATGATCATTTCTTTGTGAGTGGGCAGGCATTCAGAATCAGCAGGGGATCAAATACTTATTTCCTTCCCTGTAGATACCAAATAGATCGGTACTGTGATTTACTGCCTGGAACAGTCTCAGCAAGTGAGGTCAAGCCAGTATTAGTGGGTTGCTGTACACAATGCGCTACTTTGGAAATAGACACCTTATTATGTATATTAGACTTTTAAGCAGCTCAATGTTATCCTATGTGTTCATGCACATTAGGCCATATTTTAAGATCAGTGTTTAGAGGCAGAATAAAAAAAAACCCTTCCGGTTTGCATTTTTGAGAGTTTTCTGGAAGAAAAAATGCTAAATGTTCCTAAATGCCTGTACAAAAATGCTCTATAGGAGCATTTTATTTTGCCAAGGGAACTGGTGTTTTTTTTAAACCTCAGTGTGCAAGGAGACTAAAATAATCTGAAATTGTCTGTGGACAAGATGACAGCATCCAGATATACAGTTGTCTTCAAAATAATAGCAGTGTGTTGAAAAAAGTGAATAAAGCTCAAAATCCTTCTAATAGCTTTTATTTCCATACACACAAATGCATTGGGAACACTACACATTCTATTCCAAATGAAAACATGAATAAAAATAGATCAAATTTGTGTTGTTCCTCTAAAACAATTGAAGAAAAGTGAATATCAGACTGTTCACAAAAATAGCAGCGTTTGTATTCTTCTTTACAAACTCTAACATTCACTATATAAACTGAAAAATGTTTGAAGATTTTGCTTTCCTTTGAATCACTTAATTAATATTTAGTTGTATAAGCACTGTTTCTGAGAACTGCTGTACATCTGTGTTGCATGGAGTCAACCAACTTCTGCCACCTGTGAACAGGTATTCCAGCCCAGGATGATTGGACTACATTCCAAAGTTCTTCTCTATTTCTTGGTTTTGCCTCAGAAACTGCATTTTTGATGTCACCCCACAAGTTTTCTATTGGATTAAGATCCGGGGATTGGGCTGGCCACTCCATAACGTCAATCTTGTTGGTCTGGAACCAAGATGTTGCACATTTACTGGTGTGTTTGGGGTCGTTGTCTTGTTGGAACACCCATTTCAAAGGCATTTCCTCTTCAGCATAAGGCAGCATGACCTCTTCAAGTATTCTGATGTATTCAAACTGATCCATGATCCCTGGTATGCGATAAATAGGTCCAACACCGTAGTATGAGAAACATCCCCATATCATGATGCTTGCGCAACCATGCTTCACTGTCTTCACAGTGTACTGTGGCTTGAATTCAGTGTTTGGGGGTCGTCTGACAAACTGTCTCCGGCCACTAGACCCAAAAAGAACAATCTTACTTTCATCAGTCCACAAAATGTTGCGCCATTTCTCTTTAGGCCAGTCAATGTGCTCTTTGGCAAATTGTAACCTCTTCAGCACATGTCTTTTTTTCAACAATGGGACTTTGCGGGGGCTTCTTGCAGATAGCTTGGCTTCACATAGGCGTCTTCTAATTGTAACAGTACTCACAGGTAACTTTACACCTTCTTTGATCTTCCTGGAGCTGATTGTTGGCTGAGTCCTTGCCATTTTGGCTATTCTTCTATCCATTCGAATGGTAGTTTTCCGCTTTCTTACACATCTTTCAGGTTTTGGTTGCCATTTTAAAGCATTTGCGATCATTTTAGCTGAGCAGCCTATCATTTTCTGCACTTCTTTATATGTTTTCCCCTCTCCAATCAACTTTTTAATCAAGGTACGCTGCTCTTCTGAACAATGTCTGGAACGACCCATTTTCCTCAGAATTTCAGAGAGAAATGCACTGTAACCAGCATGCACAATATTTGCTACTTTCCTTCCTTAAATAAGGGCAATAATTGCCACCTGTTTTTCAAAGAATGAATGACCTCACTAATAGAACTCCACACTGCTATTATTATGAACATGCCCCTTTCAATTAGTGATTCAATTACACAGAATCAGCAGCATGCATGTCATGACTGTTGGGTCTGTTGGATTTCTATTACTCTACTACACCTGCTAGTAAATTATTTGCCATGTAGAGATATAATTTCTACCAAAAACAGTGATTGATCAGGTTAGTGATGTCTGACTGCTATTATTTTGAACACAACTGTATACTCTACATATAAAGATGTACATCATACAATACTGAACAATATTCCTGTAATAACACGGGGGTGGCTGAAAGATAGGAATAAGCTGCTTCCACATACATTGGCAAATGTGTTCTGACTGCTATCTTATTACAGTGTACTTAGTAGATTACCCCTCCCATTGTGCCATTTCCTGGTTTAGGTTTCAATTGATTGGATGGCTGCCATTTTTTCTGTGTTCTTGAAGATGTTCTTACTAATTTAATAGAACAGTTCACATGCTGCCAAGGTCATTTACTTAATTTTAAGGAAAAACAAATCTCTATTATGTGCAAATTATTACACATCTACTTATACCAAAGATAAAGTTAACTTTGAAAGCTGTGTGCAAAAAAATGGCAAACAGAGGGCCAACGGCTAGTCACTGGAATTGCCTGTGGTCTACCTGCAGCTAAACTTTTCCCTAATATTGCCTTACCATATCTTGTTCTGCACTGTGTTTCTGTGCAGATGTAGCCATCTTGGTAGAGACAGGGCTTTGCTTCCTTATGTTGGAATTTCTTACCTGATGAGTGGTGATGTACTATGTAAGAAGCAGCAGGAGAGGTGCAAAAAGCACAGACTGCCAGAATGAATGATGCTCAAGCAGATATATCCTTGCACTGAAGGTTCAGCAGTACAGCTTCCTCTCCAGCAAGGAGAATGCGCTGCACAGTACATCACATTTTACTATAAATCTTCTGAAACTAGCAGTCAAAAGCAGCAATACTGTTTCAGCACAATTAACATTTCTTATTATCTATAACATAGCAAATCTTCACTTTTTGAGTTTAGGTCCATAAGTAAAGGTTGCATCTTGACCTTTGACTTTTTCCCATGCTGCAGCTTGGAAAAATTCTGTCTTATAGCAGATCTAAACCCACTGATTTATCAGTTTCTCAGTCACATTCAAGCCATATCATTAACTATAACTGTCACAGTTGCATGTGCTCTCAACTGTCAAGCCCTCAAATGGCTGCTGTCATAACTGACCATAAGTACAGCAGCATGGCAACTGCAGATCAAACAGAAGCTAAGACTTCTATCTCTTCCAAGATGGCGACCGGAGCAACACGTTAACTCAGAGCTCCGTCGCCCCACTGCTTAATCCACTGCCATCCGGGCAGCAGCGGACTCTACAGGGGCCCCGGAGCACCTGCGGCCCCTGATGAGCACCCAGGGAGGGGTGCCGAGCAGTTTGGGCCTACAGCCTACCACGACCTATGAAACAGCGGCCTCGAGTAAAATCGCGGCCGGATCATGACGCTGCTGCCGGATTGTGACGCCACTGTTCCGCCCCTGCTGTCTGACCCGCTGCTAGGGCAGCATGCATGCGGCCCCTGGCCCTCTCCATTGGCTCTAGAGCCCACAGCAGGCAGACAGCAACCAGACAGCGCACAAGGCTCCAAGGACCACTTCAGGCAATCCGCACAGCAGCACCACCACTCAGGCAGCTGTGGCCCCTGACAGGGCCCCACACGGCATCACCACTACCCAACCGACCTCCTGGCCTGGTACAACCATATCACCAGGGGACACCACTCCGTGGCCTGGTGCGTCCACACGTCCCAAGGCTCAGGCGCTCCAGGTCATCACCCGGGTAAATCCAAAAGAGCACCGGTGCTTCTCTACAGCGTCCCCACCTCACGGACACTCCAGCGGGCTCCCTGGCCCTCTTTTTCGCCTGGCTACCCTTCTTTCTCTCCTCCGAGCTACCCACCATCATCCTTGGGGATTTCAACATCCCTGTCAACATCGACAACCCGGCCACATCCCAACTCCTCCACTTAACCTCCTCTTTTGCACTCGCACAGTGCATACAATCCACCACCCACTCCGACAGGAATATCCTGGACCTTGTCTTCTTCCATCTCTGCGCTCCCCACAACCTCACTAACACCCCCTTCCCTCTCTCTGTCCACAACCTTATTACCTTCTCTGTCTCCTCGTCCTCTAACTCCTACCACTCCAAATGTCATACTACTACCAGCTGAAACCTCCGCAACCTGAACCCTGCCCCCCTCCACTCTGCAGCTGATCAACTTTACGACTTAAGAATGTCCCTTGATCATATGGAAGAGCTAGCTAGCACTTGACTTGTAATTTTTGTATGATGACCTTATAAAGGTTTTCTGTTAATTGGGTGAGTGTTAACATTCTCTTAATGTAGCTTTTTATTGCTGTGCCCCTGCTGTGTGTCCTGGTGACCATCGTCTTTGGGAAAGAAGAGCGGTAGAAAATCCAAAATTGTACAGAACAGGAAGAGGGGAAATCTTCTAATGGGAACACCTGTTCTAGTGAAAACCGTTTATACTGTTTAGGAGGACCTCCACTCATTTCGCAGATATTTCCTTTCACTTTCTATTATGTCTGCGGAAGAGAAAGTGTAGGGAAATTTGCCTAAGGGATCATAGAGAACAAAAACTCCCCCCACAACATTCAGTTTATCCATCCCATTAAGAGTGCTGTGTGACCCCACTTTATCTGATTAGTATTAAGTACCTTTTTATTCTATAAGTACTTAGTAGTAACCATCTAGAAGACAGCTACTTCATTCATATACATGGTTCTTATATGCCTGGATATGAACAATAAGTCAGAAATAGAACAACTACATCATCTCTGTCCAGGTCACTGGACTAAAGCTCAACAAACACGTTACAATAGGACCATAAAAATTCTGTACAATCAGCTTTAGATCTACTAAAACTATGTAATATGACAATCTACCCAAGCTATCCATTCAGTTTGTATCCAAGGTAGGCCTTTGCAATACATACTTGTTAGAGCTAAAGGAAATTGTACAATCAGTATGTAAAATGTGTGGTGAGCTTAAGAGGAGGTTCACATGGTGTCTCAGGTGACATTTTCTATGTAAATACAACACTTGAAGCATTGTTCTACATTGAGTTTACAGTGCTCTGCTACTGAGCACTCCAGAGTACAGACCACCATGCCACAGACCTGATTAGAGGTCTGGAGCACAGCGGGCTGCATTTTGGGAACCAGGGTTCGAAAAAGTTATCTCAATTTTAAAAAAAACAGTATAGTGAAATATGCACTGCATCTTAAGGCCAGTTCTCTGCAGAAATAGTGTGATACAGTTCAGCTCCAAACAGCTTATCATTTTTAAATGAACTGCCACCTGGTTGGCAATATATTCTTCTTTGTGACACTCCCAGCTTCCTACCTGTGCGGAGAGATTGGCATTAATGAAATGTGTGCTAGATCTTGGACTTTATGAAATGTGTGCTAGATCTTGGACTGTGTTATACTGAGTCTAGGAAATTTATAGTAGTATATAATGAGAAGGTTCTGGGTGTTCTGATGGATCGCAGAGTACGTAATAGTATACAATGCCAGGCTGCAGTTTCTAAAACAACATCTTTTCTTGTATTAAGAGAGTTATAGACTCCAGAGAGAGACATCATTTTGCCCTTGTACAAATCATTAACTGAAGCATGCAGTTCAGTTTTTGGCACCAGTTCACAATAAGGATATCAGGGAACTGGAGAAAGTACAGAGAAGGACAACCAAACTGATAAGAGGCATGGAGGAGCTCAGCTATGAGGAAAGATTAGAGGAACTGAATGAATTCTCTCTTGAGAAGAGATTAAAGTGGAAGTAAACCCACACTGGACACTTGAACCTACAGGTAAACTTATAATAAAGCTTACCTGTATGTACAAGGAATATTTCCTAAACGTGTACCATTTAGGAGATATGCAGTGTCTCTGCAGCCGATGCCGTCTCTGCCACATGCGCTCTGAAGGAACAGCATACTCACGTTGTTCCTTCAGAGCTCTGTGGTGCAGTCGTGGTCCCCACATGCATGCGTGGGAGTGACATCATCGCAGCTTGGCCAATCAAGCGGCCAGAGCCCGCAAACCTGGAAAGAAGACCGGGTGAAGATGGAAGCCCTGTCAGTGGTCAAAGCGAGCTGCTGAAGGGCTTCGTTCTAAGGTAAGTCTTTCATAATGTGCTAGTATGCGATGCATACTAATACTTTATGACATTATTTTGCAGGAGACATTTTTTTTTGGTGGTCTACTACTGCTTTAAGTGGTTATATGATCACCTTGTATGAAGACAAAAGCAGTCCATATGTTGAAAAGTTTATTTTAGGATCAGTAAGAAAGCCAAGGTGACACCGTTTGCATCTGGAGGAAAAGCGGTTTAATCTCTGCATATGGAAAGACTTCTTCTTAGTTAGAGCTGTGGAAAATGTGAAATACTTTCCCAGAAGCTAGTTTCAGCCAGCTCAGTTGACTTAATTTTTAGAAAAACATGGATTTATTTTTAACATGCACAGAATAGAACTGACAATTAACATTTAAAAGGAATGATACCAGAGATTTTTGTTCCAAGGAATATCTCATTGCCATAGGGCAGTGGTGGGCAACCTTTTTTTTCAACTGAGCCAAATCTCGCCAAAACCACGATTGAAATTTATTTTGAGAGCCACATTTTTAAAACTGAAAATACATCTCCCATATAGTAATTCATCCCCCATAGTAATTCATCCCCCATATAGTAATTCACCCCCCATAGAGTAATTCATCCCCCATATAGTAATTCATCCCCCATATAGTAATTCATCCCCCATAGTAATTCATCCCCCATAGCAATTCATCCCCCATAGCAATTCATCCCCCATATAGTAATTCATCCCCCATAGTAATTCATCCCCCATATAGTAATTCATCCCCCATATTAATTCATCCCCCATAGTAATTCATCCCCCATAGTAATTCATCCCCCCATAGTAATTCATCCCCCATATAGTAATTCATCCCCCATAGTAATTCATCACCCATAGTAATTCATCCCCCATATAGTAATTCATCCCCCCTATAGTAATTCATCCCCCATATAGTAATTCGTCCCCCATAGTAATTCATCCCCCATATAGTAATTCATCTCCCATAGTAATTCATCCCCCCCATAGTAATTCATCTCCCATATAGTAATTCATCTCCCATATAGTAATTCATCCCCCATATAGTAAGTCCCCCCCCATATAGTAAGTCCCCCATATAGTAATTCATCCCCCATATAGTAAGTCCCCCCCATATAGTAAGTCCCCCCCATATAGTAAGTCCCCCATATAGTAATTCATCCCCCATATAGTAAGTCCCCCCTGTGTCAATTCACTTACCTTTGCTCCGCGCGTTCCTCTCGCCGTGCTTCCCGCGCCGTTCTGGTCTTCAGGGCGGACTGTGAGAGGAGAGGAGTTCGTCACGCTGCCCCGCCTACATCCTGGCTGCCCTGCCTACATCCTGACAGCTGCAGAGTCCTGACTTTTGGGGCGGCCGCCCGAGAGGAGGGAGGGGAGCGGGCGGCCGTCCGAGAGGAGGGAGGGGAGGGGAGGGGAGGTGAGGGGGCAGCCGCCCGGCACACGCCCGTCCGAGAGGAGGGAGGGGAGCGGGCGCCCGGCACACAGAAGAGCCGCATTTAAGCTTGTAAAGAGCCGCATGTGGCTCACGAGCCGCGGCTTGCCGACCACTGCCATAGGGGAACAAGAAGATATTTTCTCACTTGTTGGAGCAAATTGGACCATGCTTTAGAAGGGTTTTTTTGCCTTCCTGTGGACCAATCTGTGGGTTGTATTTCTGCAGCTTCTATTGGCTTAACTCAATGAACTGGTCATCCTTTTTAATGTAATGTTACTAGCAAATAATATCTAAATAATAGAAAATGACAGAGTCTCTTTTGGACTTACGCGATTAGTGAGGACAGCTTGAAGTAGTAAAAATGTAGGCAGCTTTATTTATCATGAAACAATATAAGGGTTATATATCAACTAGACGTTTTAATGTATTAAATGCACAGATTTTAATTACATTATGCAACACAATGTTTGAAATATAAATGTTCTTAGATCTAGTAACTTATGCATTACATTTATCAACTAAAGATGCAGTGTATGTCGATGCTAGTCTACAGTTTTAGGTGCCAATTATGCTTTTTCTTGGCTTTATGTTAAATGCTCCTTCTTTGCCCTCTGGGACTTGGCTGTATTTATTATATCTGATGTTTCTCTAGTCCCATAACCGTGTGTTGAGGGGGACGAGCAGTGTACTGGGTGTTCAATGGGTAGGTGCCCCCTCATTCCTTATCTCTACTGAATTGTACTCAACTTTGTCTACATTAGATATACTCCGCATTGATTCTTATTCACTTTGTGCCTAGGGAGGATGTTACTCATAGTGGTTGTAAAGGCTCAAGTTTTTTTACCTTCATGAGTTATATGCACAAAGGTAAAAAAAAACTTTTTGTGTGCAGCATCCCCCTCCCCGAATACTTACCTGAGCCCCATCGTGATCCAGCAATGTGCACAAGAGCCTTGGCTCTCCCTCCTTATTGGCTGAGACAACAGCTGCAGCCAATGGCAATCACAGCCAGTGATCCAATGAGGAGAGAGAAGGAGCAGGGCCAAGCAACAGCTGTGTAAATGGACAGCTTGCTCTGGGGGCACTCGGCAGGAGGGAGGGGTCAAAAACACTGGTAGGGGACCCAAGAAGAGGAAGAGCAGGGCTGCTCTGTGCAAAACTATTGCACAGGGCAGGTATGACATTTATTAATTTATTTTAAAGCCTGCCTTTAATATCACTTTAACGTGGTAGTACACACAGAGAAAAAAAAATTGGGCCAGTTCAAGTAATGTTATAATGTATTAGTATGCACAGTATATTAACACATTATGACAGACTTACCTGAAAATGAAGCCCTCCAGTGGCACGCTGTCACAGTTCCTGGCGCTTCCATTTTCACCTGGGCTTCCTTCCCGGTTTGTGAGCTTCAGCCATTTGAATGGCCGAGCTGAAATGACGCAACATCCACGCGGGAGTCTCTGCCACAGCACAACGCTGAATGGAAGACACCGTCCATTCAGAGCGTAGTGCGCATGCACCAGTGACATTAATGGCTTCTACTAAAGTAAATATCTCCTAAATGGTGCATGTTTAGGAGATATTTGCTATACCTACAGGTAAGCCTCATTATAGGCTTACCTGTAGGTATAAAACAGCACAATAGACTTTACTGTCACTATAAAGTAGCATTAAACCCTCAGCATTTTTCAGTTTAACACATTGGGCACAATAAAATAAACAGTCCCCAGTAAAGTATTTGTTAAATACGGCTGGTCTCTGCTTTCTCGGTGCTGCTTCCCTGAACATCTGGTCTTTACGGAAAAGCATTAACAGCGCAATATTCAGTAAATTTATTGCTCAGAGAAGGGAGGAGTAGGGGTGGGTCTTGCAAACAGGTAGGCACTTTGTTGCAGAACGAGAGTGACATCATCCTGCAACAGCCAATCAAGATCACCAAAGTCTGACATCTGAAAGAAGCTGAGAAGATGCCAGCCGACACCTAGTGGACGTCACAGTGTTGGGAATATATTTATTTATTATAGGTACTTATACAGCGCTGTCACTTTACGCAGTGCTTTGCATATATATTGTACATTCACATCAGTCCCTAACCCTCAAGGGGCGTACAATCTAAGATCCCTAACTCGCATTCATACATACACATACTAGGGCCAATTTAGACAGGATCCAATGAACCTACCAGCATGTCTTTGGAGTGTGGGAGGAAATCAGAGGACCCGGAGGAAACCCACGCAGGCACAGGGAGAACATGCAAACTCCAGGCAGGTGGTGCCATGGTTGGGATTCGAACCAACAACCCTAGTACTGCCAGGTGGAAGTGCTAACAATTTAGCCACTGTGCTGCACATAGATGAGTATACCTTGCCTTTAGTTTTGCTTTAATATCACTTTAATTTGGTTGCAGTTATTGTGGCACAATTAACCATGTTTTTTGAATAGACTATCACACACAAGTTTTTTTTTTTTAACAAAAAGATCACACACAAGTTTTAACCTACCTGGACATTTTAATACAAGGTATAACAGGAAAACACACAGAGACTGTATCTAAAGCAGAAGTAAACCCATTGAAGCTGCCATCTTAGCCTTTGTTTGATCTTCAACTGTCATGGTGCTACACATGCGATCAGTTATGACACCAGCCATTTGATGGCTTGACAGTTTGAGAGTGCAAGGAAATGTGACAGCTTTTCCAGCATGTGCCGGGAGTGTATCTGCAATTGAAACCGTTAAATCGATGAGTTTAGTTCTGCTTCAAATCAAATGTGACTTTTTAGAAAGGTCAAACAAAACCCCACCAACGGTTCATTCAAATATTATAATCAAACTATTTATTTTTTTGGAAATGTTATCATCCTGAACCTTGAAATTTATATTATAGAAATCTGCTTGGAACAAAGTGCTTTGCATTGAGGAACGCCTGCACCACTATCTAAATATTTGTCCATCAGCAGGATGATAATACTTAGCTGAAGTGTGTGTACATTAAAACTTTTTCGAAGTGCGCAACTCTAAAACTGGAAGTAATATGTGTATGGGTGAGGTGACCTATAAAGCTAAGGGGAAGGAACAACCTATTTAATTTGGAGAGGAAAATAAATTCAATAAAAATACTGACAAAGGTTGTGTAATAATAACATGCTAGCTCTTACTGGATTATTTCATGTGACCCTGCCATATAAGTAAACTGCCGCAAGCATGCACACACCTGTAAAAAAAAAAAAAAAAAAAAAAAATTATCTGGGTTCCCTGATTCGCTCAATGGTTCCTGCTGACCTCCCAAGTACAGACTGTAGTAGAGAACAAAAAAAAAAAGCGCACCAACCTTGCGCATGACCTCAGTAGGTAATTAATACATTTATTGATAAGAAATATGCTCAAAAGAGTAGCAATATAAAAGGCATGTAACATCAAAAGCGAAACACTGGGTTAGGAGACACGTGCAGATCCCATCAGGAAGGGAGATACTCTCTTGGTCAAGCTGACGCGTTCAGAAGGGGGTCCCTTCTTCCTCAGAGCTCTTCCTGATGGTATTTGCACGTGTCTCCTAACCCAGTGTTTTGCTTTTTGATGTTACATGCCTTTAATATTGCTACTCTTGTGAGCATATTTCTGATCAATAAATGTATTAATTACCTACTGAGGTCATGCGCAAGGTTGGTGCGCTTTGTTTTTTGTTCTCTACTACATTGTTTATCAAGCTTCCCCAGCTTCATATTTGAGATGCACAACCTTTGATCAGTGTTGGATGAACATTTTACTTTTACTATATTGTTCGACTGGCCTTCTCCTGATCTGGGTTTCTGAGCACAGGAGGTGTTGGATTTGTGTCTACTCCCCAGTACAGAGACAGCGATGACATGGAGGCCAGCAGGAAGAACCAGTGACAACTGCGGGGGACCCTGGAGCTGAACACTCCTGAAAGTGTCCCGGTGGACAATTTCTCAGCAACGGAGAGGAATTCAATGGCATTTTTCTTTACATGTAATACGACAGCAGGGTGTAGCGCTCAGATAAAATACATATAAAACAAAAAGGAAATCTAAATCGTGTCTAAATGACGTAGTTCAAGCATCAATAAATAAATATCAATGGTACTCCTAAAAATCACAGAATAAGTGATAAAGTGACATAGTGCAAAAATAAGTTAAGTGTAGTGCGTCACTAATCAGTGACTCACCATGTGCACAGTGCCATGTATAAGTCCAAATATTAATGTGCCTAGGAGTCTTCCGGATCCAAATGACTGGTCCTGATAGTTGGTGATGAGGAAAAAGTGTAAAGACTGCGCACTCACCAGATACACAATCACACTGCGCATCCAGGGTGGCTGCTGGGACCACTGAAGTCAGAGGACGCTTGTGCTGTGCTTTAAATTGTTTATCTTCTATTTAAAGCACAGCACAAGCGTCCTCTGGCTGTATGCAGGACCCCTATGAGTACGTGCCATTGCTCGAAACGCGTCAGAGGCTACAGCACTAGGACGCCACGCTGCCAGCACTTCAGTGGTCCCTGTAGCCACTCTGGAACACCATTACTGGTCAGTGTGGTTTTTTTGTACTTTTATTTGGCTAATAAAGTACCCTCTGTGTAAACGTTATTACGCCATCAGCCTCCTCTTTTCTGAGCTCTCCACAAGCTCTTACCATCCACAGAGGAGGCGAGCCACCCACAGGCAGTAGATGTCAGCTTAAGAGGGACACCAGACCTGACCAGAGCTTAAAGGGGACACCCTGGTTCTTTGAAATAGATATCTTGGAGGTTATTGGTACCTTTGGTGTTTAGCTGCCTATTGACTTTTAGCGCTCACAATACCCCCCCCTT
Organism: Staurois parvus; assembly: GCF_062004578.1. NCBI lineage: Eukaryota > Metazoa > Chordata > Amphibia > Anura > Ranidae > Staurois > Staurois parvus. The sequence continues at coordinate 2,861,468 of NW_028318172.1, forward strand.
TTATATTTTCTTTACATGTACCTGCTTGAGACTTATTACTTAAGTGGCAGGGTCACATTAAATGCTAATCCATAATACAAAGGAACCAAGCAAAATCCATCCTGTACCAGGGTGAATTCCAGATTGATTTCCTATGGGTTACTGCAGTTAGGAAGAAGAATGTTTACCAAGTACAGTATATCACAGCTATTGCAGGGAAATTGGAATTATGTTCTACTATGCAAGACAAAATATTCTGGAACATTAGAGAGAATTAAAATTTTATTTACAGATTTGACATAAATATGATAAATATTCAAGTATCCTTTGATTCTAACTACCGGTATTTGGAGTGTGCATGTGTTTTTGATTAGCTAGTTTTATTTTCTGTTGCTGACATGAAAGTCTCTCGAGTGACAAATACCTCTAAATGTCACTAAAGCATGCCGGTGTGACCTGAGGTTTGTGTAGTAGTAAATGTCATAGCGCCCATTTCACAAGTTTATTAGAAAGTTAAAAGACTCTACACCAAAGGCAACATTTTTTTTACAATCAAAGTATTTACAGACTTGGTTTTAATACAAGAACTGTAAATACTTTGATTGTAAAAAAAACTGTGCCAAAGGGGAAAAACATCTTTCAGAATTTGGTTTGTGTTTTCATGTCTGTCAACCCTTTTATATCTATAGAAAACTTAAAAAAAACAAAAAGCATGTCATGAAAGAATCAAAGAGGTTGCCGTTGCTGACGTCTCCTGAAAATGCTAGTTGCCTGGCTGCTTCATCTGACCCAATCCTTTTATTAACTGATTCACAGAAGTATGCAGATTAGGAATTTTGACGCTTCTCTGACTTTCTAATTTGCACACATTTATGAGTCAATGGGTCAGCAAATAAGCCAGGAAACCAGAATTATCTAAAAAGAAGAAAAAAAACCCCAGTCATGACAGCCCTGGATTTCCCTAATGACTAGTTTCCTTCAAGCATTTCTTCTTGAGGCTTTATGCTACACTTGTCACGTTATTCTCACTTATCCAGTGCTCCCCAACTTCTATTGTGGCTGCCACTACAATATACCCAATGTTCCCGAGTATGGGGGAAAAGCTGACCTCCTTCTATGATCCAGGACTTGCACCTAATGGTCAATCACTAGGTCACAGCACTGTCACATGACACAGGCGGTCACATCATTGCTCCCACTAAACTCCAACACTAGTTGCCACCAATTATTTTATTGGTGGCTGTGGCAGAGGAAAGAGTGGTGGGGGAAGCTGGACAGGTGAGTAAAAAATAGAGAGAGTTTTACACAGGTATGTTGACTTTGCTTTGAAAGGGAAAGGCAACTTTGTCTATTTATAACTAAATACAACAGCATTTTCCTGTTGAGCAACATATTAAATAACTAAAAAAAAGAAGAAAAAAAAAAAAAGACGATCAATAGCACATGCTTGGCAGGAAAGAGCTACTCAGATAAGAAAAAGGACAATCTTTTGACTGAGGATCCTAAATGTATATAAAGCAGGTCCCCGTCTAATAATTTGGTCAGTCTCTGCTGAACCAGCCAAATTTTGGGTCATGTATGGACTAGCTATCGATCGACTTGTGTACATCCAGCCCGTCAGGTTTTTCCCAGATGATCAGTGCCGCTGGTTATAGCTGGCAATACTGATCATTGTATTCTTCCACCGGGGAAGGCTCCCCACCGGCATAATACAATAGCTCAGCGGGAGTGATTCCCCCATCCACATCAAATATGTGGATGGGGAAATTGGCTCATTTTTTTTGTTCAACCCAAAAGGTTGAACAAATATAACCGAATCTTCTATGGCCTGCCTTAGTCAAACCAGTGAAATTAAGTGATTCAAATAGTGAGCCACTTTTATGGTTGCATTGTTATCCCAAATTTCACTGGACAGTAGCATTGCAAGTGAGGTATGCAATTCTGTCTCAAGAAAACCTGGGAGCTGTGGGAGAAAGATGTCTAAATCAAAGATAGGATTTTTGAATTCATATCAATCCGTCAACTGAAGAATGGTGAAGCAGAGTTGGTGAGTGCTGTGTGAAGTGATGTGTGTAAATTATACAAATCTTTGTCCCTGTCCTCTATAAGCAGGTTGAGCAACCACACTTGGCCTATACACTGTTCAGCCATAACATCAGGACCAGTGACAGGTAAGGTGAACAACATTGATTATCTCATTACAATTGTATCTGAACGTTGTGGCATATATTAGGTAGCAAGTGAACATGTCCCTGAAGCTGATGTGTTGAAAGCAAAAAAATGGGCAAGTGTAAGGATTTGAGCAACTTTGACACGAGCCAAATTGTAATGGCTAGACAACTGGATCAAAGCATTACCAAAACTGCAACTCTTGTGGAATGTTCCCGGTCTCCAATGATCAAGATCTACCAAAAGTGATCTAAGGAAGGAAAACTGGCAACAGGGGTATGGGCAGCCAAGGCTCATTAATACACTGTGGGAGCAAAAGCTGATCTGTGTAGTCTAACAGAAGAGCTATTGTAGCTCAAGTTGCTGAACAAGTTATTGCTGGTTTCAATAGAAAGGTGTCACCATAGTTTATTGCGTATTGGGGGTGCATAGACACAGACCAGACCAGTCAGGGTGCCCATGCTGACCCGTGTCCACAGCCAAAAAAGCCTACAATGGGTATGTGAGCATCAGAAATGGACCAAGTAGAAATGGAAGAAAGTGGCATGGTCTGCTGAATTCATGAATGGTTTGAGGAACACAACAAGTTTGAGGTGTTGACTTCTCCAGATCTCAATCCATTTAGGCATCTGTGGGATGTGCTATAAAAAGTCCAATTCACAGAAGACCCATCTCACAATGTACAGGACCTAAAGGATCTGCTACTGATGGCTTTGTGCCAGATACCACAGCATAGCTTCAAAGGCCTAGTGAAGTCCACGTCTCAAAGGGTTATGGTGCGTGTTCATAATGTTAGGGCTGATTAGTGTAGCTGCCTAATGGAAACACTGTGTCTCATTGTGATCCTAAGGTGGGGATTGTAAGTGTTGGAAGTTGTTCAAACGGGAACAGATCATCTAGAACACAGAGAAAAATCTAGTTTGTATACTATACTTCGGTACCACACCTAGCTGATATTATGTTTCCCATTAAAACAAGGATGTAAAGATTTATGAAAGTTGCAAAATGGTTTGAACATGTGTTGTCAGAATAATTTTGATGTTGGCAGCAACCACAGCCATAGTGCAAGAAAGATTACCAAATAGCATGGTTGTAAAACATAAGAGATATGTAATTATCTTCTTGTTTCTCCGGTTGGTAACTACCATCAATATTGTACACTGAAAAAAAAAGTGATAGACAGGCATGTAGAACTGGCATCTCTTGTAGCTTGCTGCTGGACTACATCCCCTCCAAGTCAATTAGTGGCGTACACCAATTTCTAGTCACTGTGCAGCTACTTCACAAGAAAGCTTGCTTCCACCTATGGAAATTTACCTCCCAACTTCAAACAGCTATCTGTCACATGCATTTGACATTGTCTTACTGGCTTCGGACTCTGAAAAACATACTACAAATATGTCCATTGCTTTATCTTGTTGAAGATCACAGAGAATTAATAGAATCATACAGTTCATATTTCATGAGGCAAGCAGATGGCTTTCAGCAGCTAAACACCTCCAGTCACTACAATGCTTGCTTTAAACAACTAGTTATCCACGATAAATGGATAAAAAAAAGAAACCTCCGAGCACTTATGATTCATAGAAAGTTTCATTATTTTTCATGAAGTTTCAGTCAACGGTGGGGCAGGTTCCACAAGGTACTTGTATGACAAGCTGAACAATATCTGGAAATAGAAAATAGTAATGGTGTAAAAGCATCCCATGTTTGTATCTAGATAAGCCAGTACAACAGAATATTTTGGAAATTTAAAGGATAAGTTCACCTTTTAACGAAAAAATAATAAATGCACTTTTTTTGCAGGTAAATAAAATGGGCATTTACTATTTTTTGTTCTAGGAGCCTGGAAAGCATTGCACCAGCGATCAGCAGATTGCTGGTGCCATGCAGGTCTCCTGCAGACGGTCAGTGTAAGCTGTCTGCCTGTACATTGTATGGGCAGGCAGTTTTACAATGACAGGAAGACGCAATGAACTACCACAGCACTCAACAGCGTTGTGATAGTTTGAGAACTACAAGTTGATAGCTGCAATGGATGTTGATAGGTGTAGTTTACTGATTCACAGGTACCTGTAAATCAATGATGCGGCCGCATGGGCAAAGCCCCGCACTCTTTGAATTGTGGCAGTCAGAACGGGGAGAAGATCCCCGCCTCGTTCCCACAAGGAGGAGGGGAGGGGTCTGCTGCTGAACATAAATATACCCTAAATATGGGTGTAACATGTTCAGAAAAGTGAACTTAACCTTTAACAAAGAATTTCTAATACCCATATATAATAAAAGAATAACATATATTTTGCATTTCTTAGTTTAGAAACTTTTTCATATATTACTCTAGGATTTCTTTTCAAGGTTAAAATCTTGACTAAAGACTACAGATTTCAAACATTTCTACATTACAAAAATCAAGCTCTATCGAATGAAATGGGGGATGTAAACTGTACTCTCACATAAAGTTAGCCATGAGATGGCAGATCTGGGAGCATGACAGCTTTTATCAGTTCACAGATCTTTAACGCAACATTTTCATGACAGACGTACAGGGGCTGCTATCAGTGACCTCCTCCTGAAAAATATTAATATAAAGCTGCCTATTATTCAGACCCTCTGGCTTCAATACTTGCGGAGTCATGGGCCAAGAATAGAACAGAAAAGGCCTTATCTAAATACCGGGTTAGTGACTCAACAGTAAAACAGCCAGGGATTTAGCATGACATCCAGGCAATTATCACCAAGAATAAGAAGTTAGGAATGGCAGCCTCTGCATTGCTCTCAGTTAAAGTGTTACTAAACCCAGGACCCTGCATTCACTATATCTGGTTTCCCACAGTACACACTACATGGAAATGCAATTATTCTAGTAAATATAAACTGCTAAATACCTTCTCTCATCAGCAGTTAGAGCAGTCTTGTGACTTCAGCAGAGCAATTGTTAAAGCTTGTAGGAGGAGTTTTCATTCTGCTGTAGGAGGATACAGGACCCCTGACCCTCTGTCTGGACAGTGCTGATTGGCCCTGTGCTAATCAGATGCACCTTCCCAGGATAAAAAAAACCAACCTCTCTAGCAATACACACCTAACCGAGCATGTGCATACGGTTTCCACACGATATGTCTCATCAGGAGATAAGAGAGGGGGCACTGGAAGAAGGCGAGGATTAGAGGAATCAGTAACAAACAGCCTTTTTACACAATGCAGAGGATTAACCCCTTAGGTTCCACAGTGAGTATAACAAGCATGCTTTATGGCATGCAAAGACTGATTTTACTGTTATGGGTTTAGTAACATTTTAAGGTTTCCTTTAGGGTCAGATTCACACATATGCATGATGGTAATGTTTGGTAAAACCTGTGCATTACTGCAATATGTGATAACATGCCAAAAATGCATTACTGCATTGGGGTGCTATTCATTTTGTATGGAACCCACAGCACCAAAGCAACATACCTGCATTGCAACGCAACACATTACTGTTGTGTTGCCAAAAATGGCGCAGGTGTGTTTTTATTATTCCATTATGGCTGCCCATTCAAACACACCATACCAGACCACATGTCTGAATAAAGCCTTAGAAGTTTGGTAGTGAATGGAAATCTGGACACATTCTGCCATCATTAAGTTTTCAGTTTGCCGAAAAGGCTTTGCAATGACTGTACACAAAAGCAAATATGGTCATTATGTGACAGGCAGGAAGGCAAGAATTCCAATACAGTGGCCTTTATAAACAAGTGATGTCTAAACATTCTTTTTTGCACACAGAAACCCAGCTTAAACTACATGATGAAGAAAATGACTCTTGCACTAATGAAATGTAATCAAGTTAAAATCTCCCAATAAGTGAATTGTTGGTAAGCTATCCTGTCAGTCTCTTTAACCACTTGCCCTCTTGAGGATATCCCCCCCCCCCCTTCCTGACCAGGCCATTTTTTGCGTTACAGCGCTGCGTTACTTTAACTGACAATTGCGCAGTCATGCAACGCTGCACCCAAATGAAATTTACGTCCTTCTTTCAGTGGTATTTGATCACCTGTGTGTTTTTTATTTTTTGAGCTATAGAAAAAAAAAAAAAAGACTGACAATTTTGAGAAAAAAACAATATTTTCGACTTTTTGCTATTAAACATGTCCAGTACACTTTTTTAAAAAAAATCAAATTTCATCTTAAATTTAGGCCAAAATGTAATCTGCTACATGTCTTTGCTAAAAAAAAAAATACCAATACATGTAAATTAATTGGTTTATGTGAAAGTTATAGCGTTTACAAATGGCGGTATAGATAGTGGATTTTTTTTTTTACTAGTAATGGCGGCGATCAGCGACTTATAGCGGGACTGCCGCTGGCATTCTGACACTGGGGAGAACTGACTACAAAAAAGCACTGACACTGTACTAACGGCACTGGGCAGGAAGGGGTTAACATGAGGGGCAATCAAAGGGTTAACTGTGTGCAGGGAGTGTTTTACTGTGGGAAGGTGTGTTGATGCTTCACTGTAAGCACAGCCATCCAGAGCAGCGTGCCCCAGCTAACAGGGAGGAGGACTGTTAGTAAACAAAGCAGTCCTCCTCCCCGTTGGAGATGCTCGGTAATCACTGGGTGCCGGCGGCGGGAAATTATCGGACGGACCCAGTGATTGACAGCCGCGGCCGCAAATGGCGGCACGCGCGCGCCCCCTACCTGGTGATACAAAATCACGTATATACGTGTGATTTTGCCCAAGTAAACTCTATACAGTAAAGTTATGAATACCAAGCAAAGATAGTGTGAAGAAGAAGCAGAATGTGAGAAAAACAAACATACAATCTATGTATAGGACAACTCAGCAAGAAATATACTGTCTTACTGTGATCAGAAGGAGCAGACCCATCATGACTCCCAACATTATGTATAGATTTTCAGTTAAGCCTGCTGCCCACAGTGGCCCCAGAATTGTAGCTATACCTCCAACTGAACGACGAATCCCGTGGTTAAACCCTGCAAAATGTGAAATACAATTCAATCTATATATAAACATTTTCACTATTCATGAACAAATATTGCTTGTCCAAAGTTGACTTGTAAGCATACTATAAACATTTTATCTGCCTTAAGACAAGATGGCAGAAAGCTGTATTGTGTTAGCCATCAGAAAATGTACATAAAGTGTATAGGATAGGATTTAAAAGTTGCTAATCACCATTACCGCATGGTATCAGCAATTGCGAGGAGCACGCACAGATCCTCAGCTTATTTTCATGCTCTGAGAGCCACAAAATCCAGGTAGCTCTATTCTACAAACTGAAACTTCATCTAGGAATTTGGCACTCAGTCTCACCATCCCATTCTTCTCTATTGGTCAATAAGGTCACCCATCCCATCGACTGGACTCTGGTAAGGCATGTATAATGATGATAAAACCTTTTAAAAATTACAAGAAGGCTTGTAGAGAGTTGCTTGAAGAACTCAAAGTAAATAAAAACTAGGTAGGCATAGAATCTTCTCCATAAGGGTGAAGAAGTCCATCACTTAAAGACACTAGCAACAAAACTGAGATGTTAAATTGAGATCTTACGGAGCGGTACGGGTTAAAGGAGTATGGGCATGTCCAAAAGCTTTCCAAGTAGGATAATAGGATTTCTGACTTACCAGTAAAATTTGATTCTTGGAGTACTGCACAGCACACAGGCTCTTTTACTTTACGACTGTTATATGCAGTTTTTTTCAAGTGCTTAGACACTGGCAAACAAAGAAGGCTGCAGAGACATTCTCCTATAACAGGAACAGGCAGTCTGGATAATCTAAAAATGTTCACAAAGCATCTGTGCTCTCAGAATATCATGTACTCCAGGGCCAATTTGGTGCAATGAGGATCACCAGAATGACCTCCTCCTCAATTTTGTGAAATAGGTGAGAATCTGGCAGGACAGAAAGGTGTAGATCAGGTTGAACTGATCCCACTGAATCACCAGAGCATGCACTGCGAAAGCCAGAGAGTCCCTGGACCTGGCGACAAACCTGTCCAATTTGCTGTTGAATCTGGTCTTCGGCAGGTACACATTCGGAGTCACCCACCTGTGCCAAAGGTTTTTACAGACCTCTGGGTTGAAAGACCATTCCCCTTATTCCAGACACTGACAACAAAGTCCACCCGCCAAATTTTCAACACCTAGGATGTGAGCAGCAGAAATTCTGGCATCCATTGTGAGAACCATCTGGGACTGGCAGAATTGGCTTCCCTAACTCCAGTGTCAGATTAGAAATTGGCCACCCTAGGAAACGTTTGGCCATTGGGGTCAGATGCATGGGAGAGTTCAAAGAATGAGTCTGTTTGTCCCATGTGGTCAGAATGTTGCAACAGTCTGGAGTGAAACTGGGCATAAAGTATAACTTTGAAGAGACAACCGAGAGACCCAAGCAGCTCATGCAAGCACACATTCTGGACTTCCTGTAAGCCCTGGCATGAGAACAAGAGAATGGAAGTGTTTCCTGATTCAGAAAGGTTCTTGAGAAGGTCCTGTCCAGCGTTAGACACAAGTATTCCAGTCTGTGAGATGGTTAAGCGATTACTTTTTCAGAGCCTGCACCATTTGTTGGATGTTGGCTGACAAGGACAGGTAGGTCTTTTAGCAGGAGATCTACCAAGTAACCCACAATGTGGGGTATTGCACCAGGCTTTGGATCTGTAGAGCACCCCGCAGTTAATTCTATACATTGTGCTACATGCCAAAGGGAGTGCCCACAGCAGCAGCCAGTGCAAAGCAACATTACAGCCTGGCTAAGCCAGGCAGGATCAGCGAATGTCCCCAAGGCTCTGCTGAGGAGCCCACCATTTCTGAGGCTGCATGAACACCTGCAGTAGTTATGATACAGCCTAATGATAGCTGAATCATGTTGGAATATCATCATCATTCATCATCTAAGGATGCTAGCAAAAAAAAAAGTCTAGCTTTAAGTAGGAGGGGTTATATGTGGGGATGTCCATGCAGCCTTCTTTTTTTGCCATTGCCAAGTATAGTGTTGTATCTTTGAGACAATTATGTGACAAAATTCTCCTTAATTTACACCTCAATGGCACATACATGACTCTGTCGCAGGTTGTGCAATTTGTCACAAGACTTTTAATGAGTATCTATGATACGCTTTATGAATTTCACAGACTGTGCATTTCTGATAGAGATAAACGCTGACTTAGTAGCAGCATGCTGGAGGGCATAAATACATGAAGAGCAAGATAAGCATCAAGGGAAAGCTCAGTCTGTTTCTTTGCTCCTGGGCCAGGTCTATAGTCACCACTGACATGGATCATTATTTAACCTTTTGTTGGATGGGGATTGAAAGGAATTTCTCACCTTGTGTCTTCTCAGCTGTCATTTTGGAGAACAGAGACACCTGGGATACTGATACAAAGGGCAGTCCAAGAACTTGTAGGAAAACCCCAATGATGAACTCTGCCAGCAGAAATCCATAGCTCCCTGCATGAGATATGCATATTATAATGCGAGTAATATTATATGCCAAGACTTGTACTGGGAGATTTACCAAAACTGGTGCACCCAGAATCAGGTGCAGATGTGCATAGTAGCCAATCAGTATCTAACTTCAGCTTGTTCAAATAGGTTTGCCAATAAAACCTGGAAGCTGATTGGTTGCTATGCATAGCTGCACCAGATTCCAAGTCCACCAGTCTAAGTAAATCCCCCTCATAGTCTCTCTCCTTCTGCTTCTGCTTCTTTATTATTGTATGCTGATCTACCAGCTTCAATACTTTGAGTCATTGAGTAGAAAAAAGTATAATTTGCAGGTCATGTGTTATGACATTTCTATGGCTTTACTGGCTGCATACTTATTCTATGTGATTTACAAAGTACTGAAACCAGAGATAGCCAAGCAACCAGTATTTCCACAAATCAGCCTATATATCTCTCTCAGTACAGGATTCCTTTGGGGTGTCAAACTGGCGGCCCTCCAGCTGTTGCAAAACTACATCATGCCTCTGCCTTTGGGAGTCATGCTTGTAACTGTCAATCTTGCATTGCCTCATGGGATTTGTAGTTTGGCAACAGCTGGAGGGCCAGTTTGGCAACTGTACTTTTTTTTTTTTAATTATATTTATTTGGATTTTCAAGTTTTCTTTTCCAAGATAACAAAAGGAACAAAATATACATGATCTTGATACATAGGAACCAGGTAGGAGACAAGAATAACAAATGAATGGCATATCAGCCAAATTTTTTAAATGGAATGTTCTCTGCGAGAGACACCCGTACTTTAAAGCAAGCTTTAGATTAAAAGATTGCAAAGATTGAATAGCAGCAGCAAAGAAGACAACTGTGGAAATGAGAAATATTTTAATGAGAAATTGATGAGGCCTGCTGCTGCCATAAAAAAAACATAATTTACAACCCAGAAATACTTACCTGTTCAGTAGAGTGGCTTCCCTCCAGGTCCACATTGCCACTGTTACTCTGACACTTCTACATCTGAGCTGCAGTAAAAGGTAGCCTCTATATGAGGTATAGGCAAGCATTAGCTGCTACACATAGAACCTTTCCTAGAAGAACAATGTTAGGTGTGACAGAGGAAGGCCACCCTAGTGAACAGGTAAGTATGTGCATGCTACATAAAACAGTCTGGCCACCATTTGTTGCTGGGATTGCAATACAAACATGTTAGCATGACTGGCTGTCATGCTGAGGAAGACCCACTGTTAGTGCAGCAAAGAATTCCATCCAAGGGAATGAAACCTTGGAATGGATACTAAGTAAAAGCAATTCTATACCCAATCATAGAAGAGTACACATGAAGTTTACAATAATTCCTTTAACAAACTCTTAAGTACTGTATAATGAAGTAAAAGGAGATCTGTTAACCTTTGGGTTTTGCCAAGAATATGAGGCACCAAATGCAGGAGATGTTACAGATGACGAGACCAAAAGCCAGGAGGAGACGATCTGTACAGCAACGGCTGAGGGTTCGTACAACAAGGAATCCAATCAGCATCTGCAGAGATACCATTGTTAAATCACCTTCCATAATAGAAATGTACACTCACTGGCCACTTTATTAGGTACACCTTGCCAGTATCGGGTTTGACCCCCTTTTGTCTTCAGAACTGCCTTATTCTTCATGGCATAGATTCAACAAGGTGTTGGAAACATTCCTCAGAGATTTTGGTCCATATTGACATGAGTTACTGTTGCCTTTCTATCACCTCAAACCATTCTGCCCGTTCTCCTCTGACATCAACAAGGCATTTTCAGCCACACAACTGGCACTCACTAGATATTTTCTTTTTTGGACCTTTCTGTGTAAACCCTAGAGATGGTTGTGCGTGAAAATCTCAGTAGTTCAGCAGTTTTTGAAATACTCACACCAGCCCATCTGGCACCAACAATCATGCCACATTCAAAGTCACTCAAATTCCCTTTCTTTCCAATCGGACGCTCAGTTTGACCTTCGGCAAGTTGTCTTCACCACATCTAGATGCCTAAATGCATTGAGTTGCTGCCATGTGATTGACTGATTAGCAATTTGTGTTACCAAGCAATTGAACCTAATAAAGTGGCCGCTGAGTGTATAGATAGCACAGGTCTGCAAAAAAAATGTTTTTCAAGAGCTGTTTTGGTTATTCTACATAATCTTCATGTTTTTTGGTGCGCTGAATCCAAAAATGACCTCCATTTTGTCATAGGACATCACGTTTCCTGACAATTTAGGTAACTATGTTAAATAAGGCATTACCTCAAAATAAATGGAAATAGACTTATAAAATTAAAGTTTTATTAAAATTTTTTCATGAAAATCCTTTTTTGAACTGAAATGAGCTCACCTACACACACTTAACTCGATTCTTCTTCCCTGTGAGGCTCCTCTTGGTGCATTTACGCTTGTGAGTAGCATCTGGAATGTGTCTGAAGTATCCAACAGTAGTCTGCCATCATTGTAATGCTCCATTTTCCCTGGTATCTCATTTCCATCTCTTTAATGTCTTGGTGGAATGGTTCACCTTGTTCCTCACTCACAGATCCCAAATTTTCAGGAAAGTAGTCAAGGTGGGACTGGAGGAAATGCACTTTCAAACTCATCAGGCAACCTAAAGCTTGAAATGCTTTCAGCATTTGTCCGACGATCTTTTTGTAGTGAGTATCTTTGTTATTGCCTAAAAATTTCTGTACGACTTCTTTAAATGCAATCCACCCTTCTTTTTGGGATCTGTCGTGGTATTGACAAACTCTTGATCAACTATAAGCCTTCTAATGTCTGGTCTGATGAACACACCTTCCTTCAATTTTGCCTCCGACAGGCCTGGACACTTGGTGACCAAGTATTTGAAGCATTCTCCATCTCTTGGAAGTGATTTTACGAACTGCTTTATCAATCCCAATTTTATGTGGAGAGGTGGTAGAAGAACTTTATGGGAAGGTACCAAAGTTTCTTGGAGGACATTTTTTTCACCGACTGTTAGCACCCTCGGCTGCCAACTCTTCTTGGTCCAGTGATTTTGTCAGTCTCGACTGTCCCATAGACACAGAAAACAAGGGTATTTGGCATCCCACCCACTGGATTCTTCAGGAAAGATTAACCCCTTCTACCATTAGAAGCACAGACTCAGGGCTGAGGCTTACGCATACAGCATGCTGCTGAGTATCCCAGTAGTCAGACATGTCACTCAGAGCAGCACTTGTATTCACCCCCTTTGCAGGGGGGGAGGGGCAAAGATTGTTTACCTGCAAATAACAACAAAGGGCCAGAAGAGAACTAGGGAAATGAGGAAATAGAATTTTTGTTCCCTAAAACTTGCTTAGCTTATGTATATATTGCTGACCATCAGATTTACAGTGCTATATTTTTTTCTACATAACTCGGACAACCCCTTTAAGGTTTTTGTGGCATTTTATATCTTAAATGCACTTATGTGAATTAATTAATAGTAATTTGAACTTTAAATTTGGTTAAAAACCCATAGTATAAAAAAATACCAAAAATTTAAAAAATTTGATAAATTTGAAGACAATTTTGCATTTTGTGGCAAATCATGACGTCTAGGAGTTTTTTCAATATTTTATTTGTTTTCAGCACACCAAAATACATGGAAATTAGATGAAAATAATCAAACAGCTTTCTAGTCACAGACCTGTGTAGTTGATAACTTGTGTATGTCTAGCCAAAACGTTTTTTTGGGGGGGATAGAGTAGGTAAGGGTTAATGTTTTTATGTCTGTTTCCTGTTGGGGAAAATTCTCTTCACTTTCTGTCCTAGAGTTAAGCCGGCCATACATGGGTCGAAGAATTCTGAAAGAATTTTCTGTCGAAAATCGTAACAAAGAATTTTCGTTTGAATTTCGCACCATTAGTGGCCCTCAGCATCAGTTTCGTGCGTCCATCGAATTTGAGTGATTGGGCATTTTGAAATTTTTTGAAAAACAAGATAATTTCTAATCAATGATGGGAGAATAGTGCGAGATATATAATCAAAAAAGAAATGACCATGAGCTGTGGGCCGGAAAGAAAAGATTCCCGGCCATGAAAATTCTTTTCTGTAGCAACATGAGGTGAAATTGAAGGTTTGGTTGGTCGAATCTGGAAATCAATGGTGGCACCATCTTATTACAAAACACACAAAACATCCGATTTTCTAAAGAAAATTCATTCAGAATTCGACCCATGTGTGGCCTGCATTAAACAGGGACTGAAATCTACAAACCGAGAGGAATTCCCCTGTTAGACAGCTGTCACCTGAACAGGCGCTCCCATTGGAAGGCTTTCTCTTACCTCTTAGAGCTGTAAAAATATAGATTTCCCAACACTTTTTTAGGGCACAAAAAAGAGCATGAATCTCCCCAGCAGGGATGCGGTCAGCAATAAAAAAACGAACAGGGGTTGTATTCCTTACCTGTATCCACATCCAAAACTATGATTAAAACTGGCTATACATAAAATTCGAACTCAAGCCAATCTTTTCTTTTTGAACAGAGCTGGAATCTCAAGTTTTTAACTGCTGTTGGCATTTGGGGATGTAGTTTCCAATTATTTCTTGATCCAACAATAAAAGCCTGACAGCGGTTATCACCTATTTGCCTGTCTATCCAAAATGTAAAAAAAACCCCACAAATTCCTATGTAGTGTGTAAAGATGGACCTGCCCTCTTCTCCCATTCCTGCACGCAACACATATACATTCTTATGTCAAGAACAATTACCAGTAAGCATTTTATTCAGTTGCTAGTCACTAACAAAACAAACAAAAATATAATAAAAGTGAACCTGTGATTAAAAAATAACTGCAAGCAAAATAGCAACCAATGGCTAAATGGAGCTCTTAAACTGTATTTACTTTGAAATGCCATCATTATTTAAGCAGCTGTTTCCAAGTACCAGTGAAGTCTCTTGCTTGTATTGCAAGTCCTTTTACTGAAGTTTTATAAAAAACAACAGACCACAATCAAGCCTCAAGGATTACAGTACATCAGTGTTGTGGGGTGGCCACCTCACTACTTACATCCACACACTAATCCCCATTGCTCTTAATTCCTCCCCTAGGACAGTGGCCCTTTGTCTTTATCTGGTTCTTGGGGCACTATTTCTCCCACTGACATGAACAGTGAGGTACCATTCCTTCCACAGACACCAACACAGCAGTGGAGCATAATTCCTTTCACTGACACCAAAATGGGTCAGTTCCTCCCAATGACACCAAAGATGGGGCACTATACCTCCCACTGACACCAAAGATGAGTCACTATCCCTCCCGCTGACACCAAAGATGGGACACTATTCCTCCCACTGACACCAATGATGGGACACTATTCCTTTTACTAATACCAATGATGTGGCAATATTCTTCCCACTGATACCAATGATTAGGCACCATTCCTTCCACTGGCACCAATAATGGGACAATTCCTCTCACTGATACCGCTGATGATGTATTATTCCTCTGACTGACACCAACAATGAGGGACCATTCCTTCCACAGACATGAAACACTGGAGCCTAATTCCTTCTACTGACAGCAATGGTAGGGCACCATTCCTTTCATTTACACCAATAATGGGTCAATTCCTCCCACTGATATAAACAATGGACATCACTGACACCAAATATGGGGCACTCTTCCTCCCACTCACACCAGTGACGGGGCACTCTTCCTCCCACTCACACCAGTGACGGGGCACTCTTCCTCCCACTCACACCAGTGACGGGGCACTCTTCCTCCCACTCACACCAGTGACGGGGCACTCTTCCTCCCACTCACACCAGTGACGGGGCACTCTTCCTCCCACTCACACCAGTGACGGGGCACTCTTCCTCCCACTCACACCAGTGACGGGGCACTCTTCCTCCCACTCACACCAGTGACGGGGCACTCTTCCTCCCACTCACACCAGTGACGGGGCACTCTTCCTCCCACTCACACCAGTGACGGGGCACTCTTCCTCCCACTCACACCAGTGACGGGGCACTATTCCTCTGCCTGACACCAACAATGAGGGACCATTCCTTCCACAGACATCAACAGTGGAGCCTACAGTTGCAAGAAAAAGTATGTGAACCCCTTGGGATTACGTGGAGTTTTGCATGAATTGGGCATAAAATGTGCTCTGAACGTCATCTAAGTCACAACAATAGAAGAACACAGTCTGCTGAACATAATACTACACAAACATTAGATGTTGCCATGGTTTAATTGCACATAACATGTAAACATTCACAGTGCAGAGAGGAAAAAGTATGTGAGGCCCTAGCTTAATGACTACTCCCAGAGCTAATTGGAGCCAGGAGTGTGCCAACCTTGACTCCAATCAGTGTGATGATATTGGATGTGTTGCTGACAGCTGTCCTGCCCTTAAAAAACACACATCTGTTTTGGGTTTACTGGTTTCAAGAAGCACTGTCTGATGTGAACCATGCCTCACAGAGAAGAGCTCTCAGAAGACCTACGATCAAGAATTGTTGACTTGCATGAAGCTGGAAAGGGTTACAAAAGTATCTCCAAAAGCCTTGATGTTCATGTGTCCACGGTAAGACAGACTGTCTACAAATGGAGAAAGTTTAGCACTGTTGCTACTCTCCCTAGGCGTGGTCATCCTGTAAAAATGACTGCAAGAGCACAGCGCAGAATGCTGCATGAGGTAAAGAAGAATCCCAGAGTGTCAGCTAAAGACCTACAGAAATCTCTGGCACATGCTAACATTTTTGTTGACACATCTACAATAAGGAAAACATTAATCAAGAATGGAGTACATGTGAGGACACCACGGAGGAAGCCATTGCTGTCCAAAAAGAATATTGCACCATGTTTGAAGTTTGCAAAAGAGCACCTGGATGTTCCACAGCACTACTGGCAAAATATACTGTGGACAGATGAAACCAAGATTGAGTTGTTTGGGAAGAACACACAACACTATGTGTGGAGAAAAAAAGGCAAAGCACACCAACATCAAAACCTCATCCCCACTGTAAAACATGGCGGAGGGAGCATCATGGTTTGGGGCTGCTTTGCTGCCTCAGGGCCTGAACGGATTGTTGTCATTGATGGGAAAATGAATTCCAGAGTTTATCAAGACATTTTGCAGGAAAACGTACGACCATCTGTCCGCCAACTGAAGCTCCGCAGAGGATGGGTGATGCAACAGGACAATGACCCAAAGCATACAAGTAATTCAACAAAACAATGGCTGCAACAGCACAGAATACGCCTTCTGGAGTGGCCCAGTCAGAGTCCTGACCTCAACCTGATTGAAATGCTGTGGCATGACCTTAAGAGAGCGATTCATACCAGACATCCCAAGAATATTGCTACACTGAAACAGTTTTCCTCCCTGCACTGTGAATGTTTACATGTTATGTGCAATTAAACCATGGCAACATCTAATGTTTGTGTAGTATTATGTTCAGCAGACTGTGTTCTTCTATTGTTGTGACTTAGATGACGTTCAGAGCACATTTTATGCCCAATTCATGCAAAACTCCACGTAATCCCAAGGGGTTCACATACTTTTTCTTGCAACTGTAATTCCTCCCACTGACAGCAATGATGCGGCACCATTCCTTTCAATGACACCAATAATGGTACAATTCCTCCCACTGATATAAACAATTGAAAACTATTCCTCCCACTGACACCAAAGATGGGGCACTATTTCTACCACTGACACCAAATATGGGGGCTATTACTCCCAATGAAGGGGCAATTTTCCTCCCAATGACACCAATGATGGAGTACGTTGGTTTACGAGCACCTCGGTTAACGTAATTTTCGGTTTACGAATGAAAGTCCATTGAAAATAATGGCTAGGTTTACAAATTTTTTTCGCAATACGAACAGATTAATTGGTTTTCAATGCATTTACAATTTTTTTTTTAATCATGTCCCTGTACAGTATTTATGCCTTTAAAGTGCACTTTATAAAGAGTTTTGAACAGATAAAACTTTTTTTGACATTTTTCTGACCTCTGGAGCAGATTAATTGGTTTTCAATGCATTTCCGAATTCATTTTTAACCGGTTCCCGCCCGGCCTATGGCCGAATGGCGGCTGGCAAAAACCCTCACCGTTCCAGGTGGACGCCATATGGCATCCTTTCGGGCATGTGCAGTTTGCACTTGCAGAGTTGCGCAGCAGCGCGATCTGTCACCGGCCGTGTACCTCGGACACGGCCAATGACAGATCTGAGTACCGACCCTGTTGCCGGTACCATGTGACCTGCTGTGACCAATCACAGCAGGTCACATGACAGTTGTATCCAATGGATGGCTTCATTCATGCCATCCATTGTATACTAGTGTGTCTAGCTGTGAATGGTCACAGCGATCACATGCACAAGCTGGGCCAATCACAGCCCAGCTGTGTCATGTGATTAGCCGTGGCCAAATCACAGCTAGGCACAAAAAAAAACCAAAAAAAAAAACCCTGAATGAATCGATGTCATTCAGGTAAATGCTTGCTTATAGCAAAGTAATTATTTGCTATAAGCAAATTGTATATATAAAAAAAAAAAAAAATACTGATCACGTCCCCAAAGTAGTACAATGTTACTATGGTAACATTGTACTAGTTTGGTCATAGTGAAATATGAAAAAAAAAAATCTTAAAAAAAAGAAAACAAATGTAATAAAAAGTAAAAAAAAAAGCAAAATATATATATTTTTTTCATACTGTCACCAGTCAGTGTTCCTGATCACCGCCATACCAGTTATATGATGACGCTGCACTGTACTGGTGACAATATGTAAAAAAGAAAAAAAATTGTGAAAATCATTTTTTACATTTTTTCTATTTGCGAAAAATTACAAAAAATATACAACTTCAAAAAACTCACCATGCCTCTTATGAAGTACGTCGGACTGTCTACTTTGCAAAAAGGGGTCATTTGGGGATATCTGTACTGTTCTGACATTCTTGGACCTTAAGAAATTAGATTGGCTGACAGTACTTCAGGACTGATCAATATTCAGATCTATACCATGTGAACTCTATAACTTTCCTACAAACTAAAAAATACATCCTAATTTGGGTTATTTTCTCCAAAGACATGCAGCAGAATACATCTCGGCCTAAATTTATGAAGAACAATTATTTATTTGCAAACTTTTATAACAGAAAAAGAAAAACGTGGGTTTTTTTTTCCAAAAGTTTCAGTCTTTTTTTGTTAATTTAGCAAAAAATAAAACACCCCAGTAGTGATTAAATACCACCAAAAGAAAGCTCTAGTTGTGTGAAGAAAATGATAAAATTTTAGTTTGAGTACAGTGTTGTATGACCGCGCAATTGTCATTCAAAGTGTGAGAGAAAAATGGCCTGGGCAGGAAGGGGATAAAAGTGCCCTGTTTAAAGTGGTTAATCATGTCCCTGTACAGTATTTATGTCTTTAAAGTGAACTTTATAAAGAGTTTTGAACAAATTAAATACTATTTTAAAATTATTTCTGACTTCCAGAATGCATTCCTATGGGAAACCGCGTTTCGATTTACAAATTTTTCGCAATACGAAAAGTCCCACAGAACAAATTAAATTCGTAAACCGAGGTACGCCTGTATTCTTATAGCCAAACCCCAAAATGTTGTATGCTTTCATATTTCTAACGCATTACGTCATCTGAAAAAGGCACAAAAGTGCTGTCTACATACTAGGTCCACCTAGAATCCAATAGACTTCCATGTAGCTGCAAACAGATCTAATGTATTTAGGTGTGGCTGTTTAGTTAATCTTTAAACGTGTTCACCATAAAATCTCTTTGTTTCATGGAACATATTTGCTCAAAGGCTAACAATATTTAGGAGTGCAAATCTCTTTACGATAAGCACAGGTGTCATACTTGACAAATATGCTGATATCATCCTGACACTGACTATGCTATGAAAAAGCCGAGGAGGGAATTTGTATACATGTTCACCCATCCCTTAAAGCCCCACCATCCTCGTCACTACATATTAGAACGGTCATGTGAGCTGCCAGATGACATTTACTAAAGAGCTGGACCTTGACCTGAGTTGCATTTCATCATGGATAGCAGATAAAGCGGCAACATAAAGTGTCACGTATTTAATGGTTCCTACTATTGCTTCCAATCTTCTTATCTTATCTTGCTAACTGCTGGTGATACATCTTTCAATTATCTCACATGATTGTCTTAATTAGCTTGCCTAAATTCTAAGTGCAGCCTAAAATAAATAAAAAAAAAAAAAATCAGCATAAGGGACCTAAGTTACAATCAGTAGGATGTGTCCTTTGTGCGGATTCCTCTTTCGTTATGTGAAATTTTCCACTGTCCATGCCCCCCACCACAACTGTAATCTTCCAGTGCGGTGGGGGTTAATAGACAGGCTCTCATCAAGAGTGTCTGAATATGCCCACCCTTTCTGCCCAGTTACACCATTCATAGAAGCCATACTACAGCTTCTATGATCGGAGGACGCACGGATGATTGAAAGGTCCACCCCCTCCATTCATAAATAATGTTTCCTTTATAGGAGCTTCTATGAATTGTGGAGCTGGGCTGAAAAGGTAGGCATAGTCAGGAACTCGTGATGACAGCAAGTGACAGCCCCTTAATTCTGTTGACCCCCAATGTACCAGCAGATTATGGCGGCAGGGGTTGGGGGGCATAGGTGGAGGAGGATTTCACATAACAGAAAAGGCACCAGCACAAGGGACACATCTTATTAACTGCAAGTTATGTCCCTGCTGATATTTGTGTTTTTGTTTTTTACCTGCACCTAGACTTTAGGCTGGCCATATACTGTTTGATTTCTTTTGTTCAGCCCACTGGCTGATCAAAAAAATCTAACAGATTCCTTCATCCAAGCTAAACAGCACAAGATGGACAAATCCCCCAGCTGGGCTTTTGTTTTCTGATGTCAGAATACCCAAACACAGGCTGCATCTGACTGGATGCAGCCGCTGTTCAGCTGAAAAAGCAAACTCCTTTGTTAAAGGTTGATTGAACGATTGTTCACTTAGCATCAGGAACTAGCAGAAAATGAAACCATGCATGGACAGCTTAACACACTGCTGCCATCTTGAAAGTTGTATGTGACCGCTTGCAGCCCAATTAAGACACTCAATACTTCTGATTTTATGCATCACTTGTAACATTCATACTGTTTCTGCTGTCCTCAGAGACAGTAACGATCCTCCAGTGGCTGAAAAGACTCATCGCACAGGTAGATTTTCTATCCTATTGGGACATATTTCTCTGGACAGGACCAATCCTTTCCTTTACTGTACAGTAAAGGATACTATGAAAGTAACTCACAGAATGGGGTGCGGTCACAGTGTCTAAACAGGGTGCAAGAAGATGGGCAGATTGCTTCCTGCCCAGTGCCCACTGCTCTGGGGATATGTGTCCATCTATGGCCAACACTAAAGTGCATTTACACTGGTCAAAGCTGAACTGAACCATGCTCAAATCTGACTACCCCCCCCCCCCCACCCCTCCAATGCCCTCCTGGTGTGCACTCACAAAGGTGTACGTATAAGCAATTCACCTCTACCATCCAGACCACATTGATTCATGCTCCTATGCTCAGTGATCTCTGGAGAGTGTAAAATCGGGTGCCCCCCCCCTTTTTAAGATCTACCTCTTCCTCTTTAGGCTCAACCTCTTCCTATTAAAGCTCCACCTCAGGAGTTGGTCGGAGACTGCAGACATCATACAGAAGATGGTCAGAGACGGCAGACAGGATACAAGAGATTGTATCCTCCTAGATTGTAAGCTTGAAAGAGCAGGGCCCTTGACTCCCTCGTGTATTGTTTTGTTACTGTATTGTCTCATGCTCTGTCCCCCACTATAATGTACAGCGCTGAGCAAACCTTTTAGTGCTATATAAATACTGTATAATAATAATAATAATAATAATAAAAAGAGACAGTCAGAGACTGCGGACCGGGTGCAGGAAAAAGTCAGAGACTGCGGACCGGGTACAGGAAAAAGTCAGAGACTGCGGACCGGGTACAGGAAAAGGTCAGAGACTGCGGACCGGGTACAGGAAAAGGTCAGAGTCTGTGGACATAGTACAGGAGACGGTCAGGGACTGCGGAGAGGAGACGGTCAGGGACTGCGGACAGGGGACGGTCAGGGACTGGGGACGGTCAGGGACTGCGGACAGGAGACGGTCAGGGACTGGGGACAGGAGACGGTCAGGGACTGCGGACAGGAGACGGTCAGGGACTGCGGACAGGAGACGGTCAGGGACTGCGGACAGGAGACGGTCAGGGACTGCGGACAGGAGACGGTCAGGGACTGCGGACAGGAGACGGTCAGGGACTGCGGACAGGAGACGGTCAGGGACTGCGGACAGGAGACGGTCAGGGACTGCGGACAGGAGACGGTCAGGGACTGCGGACAGGTGACGGTCAGGGACTGCGGACAGGTGACGGTCAGGGACTGCAGATGGGATACAGGAGATGGTCAGCTGATCCCGCACCCCCCCCCTGTCCGAGCCGATCCCGCCCCTTGCCCGAGGACTGCTGAGTCTGTCCCCCTAACCCGCTGAGCACTGCCGAGCCCTAAAACTAATTTCCTAACTTATTTTTTTTTTAAGTGTTTAAAAAAATATTTTACTCTTTAGAACCAAAACAACTTGATGTCCTCTTCAGCACCTTAGAAGAGTCAAAACATAATGTTGCAAGTCTCCTCTCCCAAGTGCTATATTGTAACATTTGATTTACAGCCCTCCATAATGATTGACCCCACTCTGCTCTGAAAAGTCTGCTTAGTTTTCACTTGCAGGTAAAACCAGTTTCAATTCTAAAGCAACAATCACCCCAATCCTCAGGACTCTGAAGACATAGTACCAGTCAACGCACCTCCCCTGCCCGGTCACTGCCAAGCCCACCCCTCCGCCCAGTCACTGCTGAGCCTGCTGCCCTCACCAGAACACTGCCGAGCCTGTCCCTCCTACCGGAGCACTGTCGATCTCGCCTCCCCACCCAAACACTTCTGAGCCTGCCCCTCCCGCCCAAGCACTGCCAAGCCTGCCCTCAAACCCGAGCACTGTCGAGACCGCCCTTCTGTCCCTTCTGACTGGGGGTAGCGCTGCCCCCCTTAAAAATGCTGCCCAAGGCAAATGCCTTGTTTGCCTTGCGGCAGATACACCCCTGCTTTTAATGCAGCTGTAACAGGCAAACGCAAGGACACCTAAAAATGCAATGGTCTTTTATGTGTCCCGTTCACACTACAGCACTGTATTGTGTTCAAATACAACATGTATTCATTTTATCGCAAAGCAATGTAGGGCAATGTGAATAAAATGCAGGTCAATGCAGCACAATGCAAGTAATTAAGAAAGTTTGCTTTGTGATTTATTTTAGGACCCACAGGATGTGATGTCACAGGAAATCCTGCAAAACGCAGTGCATTTTATGTGCATTAAAACAAGCATCAACACACATCAAAATGCTCAAGAACACAAGTCAATGCGTGTTAAAAAGTGCAGAAAAAGGATGGAAATGTACATCCATTTCCCCTGCATTTTATCGGAAGTCAGTTTGAATTCAGTCTAACTATTCCTGGGCATGGTTTGGAACATTCATCCCAGACAAACGAACTGGACCAAGAGGGTGAACTGTGCCCAGGGTTGTTTAAAACTGCCATTGTACGAAATACAAAAAAAGAAAAACTGCCATTGTACGTGCTCTCTAAGAAATCTTCAGGCACAAAAGCAATGGCAGTTTCCAAATTGAAGTCCTGATAGGCATATACATACATGATATCGCACATATTACACATTTCATGATTTCAAGCAATAATTCACAGGGCAGGATATGAAAGGGCAATGTATGGGGCTTAAGTTGTGGGGTGTTTCTGTTAAAGGAACTTTAGAATTATGTTGCTTTGCAGTCTGAAATGATGACAGACACAGTTTTTGTTTTATCCAGCTATATTTGCTCAGTGCAACTTATAACATCCAAGTGAAAGATATAACACTAACATCCGAAAACTATTAAAAAAATAAATAAAACCACAGAATCACTGAGCTGGAAAAAAGGATCAACCCCCCTTGTGAAAATGACTTGTAAACGCAATCAGGTGTGGCTAATCACCTTTGCAGTGCTATCTGACTTTCAACTGTGATCAGCTGCGGTCATTTTGAATTGCTCAGCATAAAAAGGAGCTTTCCTGGAGCATTTCAGTCCCTGGCAGTGCAACTGAAGCAAACCATCAACTATGGGTGGCAAAGGACTGTTAAAAGATCTCCAGGATAAAGTTGTGGACAGGCACAAGTCAGGAGATGGCTCCAAAAAAAATTGAAAGGGTTTATCAATGCCTAGAAGCACAGTGAAGTTAAGACGTGGAAGGTATTTGGTACAACGCAGACCCTCCCTGGATCAGGACGTTGCTTCAAACTGGATGAAAGAGCCAGGAGGAAACTGGTCAGAGATGCTACCAAGAGGCCTACAGCAACTCTGAAACAGTCGCAGGAATGTATGACAAAGAGTAGTTATTTTGTGCATAGAACAACATCGCAAATTCTCTACAAATGTGGCTTGCATGGGAGGGTTGCAAGAAAAAAAGCCACTTCTCAAGAAAGGTCACATGCAGTCACAAATGAGCTTTGCAAAAAAAAAAAAAATCTGTGTAAAAAGTGCAGCACAACAAAAATACATAATATTCCTTCATATACTCAACAAATCCCTTATATGTCTGTGCGTATAGATATATAACATTTAAAACACCAACTCTGTATATAACATAAAAGTACAATATACTATGTGTATGTGTTGTACCATTACCAACAAAATTATAAATAAAGTGCAGTCCAATGTCCATTCACTGATCAGAAAAAAAGTGCTCAGTCCTTCTTAACCAAATAAAATCCACGGAACTCTCTTCTGAATGCACATGTGACTTCACCATAACAAATTATGTGTATTTCTAATAACATGCATGCTCTGATACAAAAGGTGCAAAACAATCCCACCACCTGTCTCTGCTGCCTCTTACCTCCAATATATGACCCACCATAAGGTGAAAGTCAAATGCGGCTTCCCAGATCACTGGGTCAAAGGAATGCTGAAATCCTCCAGGCACTTACTGCTCATGGACATATAAAAATGTTTCCACTCACCAGGAAATAAAAAGAATAGGAGATCTCATAGTTTAAGTACAGGCGTACCTCGGTTTATGAACGCCTCCGTTAGCGTAATTTTCGGTTTACAAATGAAAATCCATTGAAAATAATGCCTCAGTTTAAGAATTTTTTCGCAATACGAATGGATTAATTGGTTTTCAATGCATTTACGAAATGTTTTTAATCATGTCCCTGTACAGTAATTATGCCTTTAAAGTGCACTTTATAAAGAGTTTTGAACAGATAAAAGACTTTTTTATAAACTTATTTCTGACCTCCGGAACGGATTAATTGGTTTTCAATGCATTCCTATAGGAAACTGTGTTCCGGTTTATGAATTTTACCAATACGAAAAGTCCTGCAGTAAGCATTAAATTCGTAAACCGAGGTATGCCTGTATTAAAATATTACTCACAAAAGAAGTGCACTCTATAATCCAGTGTACTGAATCCAAATCACTCTTTTTACATAAGCCAAGCTGTTCCTTTACGTTTGGACATCGATGGAACAGATATGGTAAAATGGCCACTAACAGGCTTCCGGGCATGCTGACGTCACGCAGTAACACCTCTGACGTGTTTCGTCACTCCGTACACTGACTTCCTCATAGGGATTAAGCTTTGCCAAAAAGCACCTTGAAGAATCTAAGGCCAGATGGCAAAAGATGTTTTGGTCAGATGAGACTAAAATTAAATTATTTGGCCTCAACATTATGGAAATCCAATACAGCTCACCATCTAAATAACACCATTCCTACAGTAAAGCATGGAGGTAAAGCATGGAGGTGGTAATATCCTGTTATGGAGGGGGGAAAGGAGGTTTTCTGCAGCAAGGACTGGCGCACTTATCAGGATATTAAAAAAAAAAATGGATGGGGCAAAATACCATCAAATTCTTGAGGAAAAACTGCTGCCCTCTGCCTGAAAGTTGTCAGTGGGAAGAAGATTTCCAACATGACAATGACCCAAAGCACACAGCAAAAATGACCACAAAGTGGTTGAAGGAGAACAAATTACAAAATAGAGTAAATACAACTGGATAAAACAAAAACTGTCTGTCTTCATTTCAGGCTGCAAAGCAACAACATGTGATTATTTTAAAGGGGGGTTATTCTTTTCTATACCCACTGTATTAGCCAATTTGAGTAGTCTCTACTTTTTTGGATCAGTTCTCTCAACAGTAATGCACAGAAACCTAAATATGGAAAAACACAGAATCCTTGGGGTTGATTTAAAGTGTAACTAAAATAAACACTTTTTTTTTCCATTTCAGATAGACTGAAGACGGATTAGAACACCTGTCAGTTTTTATTGTTGTCTGTGCCCCCCTTTTATGGAGATCCACCCTCTCTATTTTTCCTATTTACCATTAGCGATGAAAGTGAAAACAGAAAATCACACATTTTCGGTTGTCCCCAGAAAAGTAAGAGAGGGGAAATCTTCCAATAGGGACATTGAGGGGTTCTGGTGACCTGGGGGCCCCCCATGGATTCCTTTAATTTTTAGGGATTTCCTCTCACTTCCTGTTTGGCTATGGGAAAGGAAGTGAAGGTAAATCTCCCCAGTGGGACACTGATGGCAATAAAACAAAACGAAAAACCTTAAAGGGGTTATAACCCTCCCCTACTCAATGCTCAGTCTATGTGCCTACAGTAAATCCACCCCATTACATGTAGTAAAATATATCTATTTTCTCCTGTCATTTCGCCAGATTTTTAGAGACTTTTTTTTTGTGTATACAAGCATATACATCATTTGCTGCACAAACCTCCCAATCACTCCAAACATAATACAATGTACATACATGTCACAATGGTCTAATCCCTTGTTAGAACAGATCATATGTTTTCTTTTACACCTTTACTTTTTCAAAAGAAGAGATATATTTGGCTCAAATATTCACAAGACAGAATCAGATTAGACAAGTATTCTTACAAGTGTGGAACTTGAGATGTTAGGAGAGGGGAGTCATCAATTTGAAGGTTTGACAGACGGATACCAGAGTGACACGTTCAAGAACATTAGAGAATGACAATGGCTATTCTCTAACAAGACAAAACACGTGTGTCCAAAGATATAGCAATGAGTTTAACAGATGTCACAGCAAAAATGGCTTTAACGAGTAAATAGGCCCGGGTTTAAACTGATGCGAACTGTCATGCAATTTGCCTGTTCAAATTGCATGACAAATTGCATCCAATGATCGCCAGTAGAACCGGACTAATCAGTGTGACTTGGACTTCGCCAGAGACACACCGATTATAAAAGTACAACTTTTGGCAATTCGGGGGTGCGATTTGCATTGATATCTGAGCATGAAGTCACACAGATGTCTATGAAGTCACACTGCCGCCTGACTTGAAAATCCTGTGACTTCACTTGAATTTGCACAATTTCAAAGTCAGATCCAGTGTGAACCAGGGCTAAAGGTAAAACTTTCATTTTCATTTTGGATAAGCAAGGGGGGGATTAAACCCGTTAGTTTTTTTTTTTGCCATCTGTGTCCCATTGGAGAGATTTACCCATTATTAGTTTTCAACGTGAACCCAAAATGTGGGCTTTTCTTTAACTTTCAGTGATATCAATAGCAGCTTCCCTTTGACTGGTATTTCTGTCATCTTTTTTTCTTTTGTATTAATACATATGCTGTGGGGACCGAACTGACTTAGGGTCCTTTCGCATGGGGTGGACCAGTTTAGCAGATTCGCATGCTCAGCGGGGGATCTCTCTGTTGATCCATGCTGAGCAAGCCGATGACAGCTATGTGTCCCCTCCACTGCAGCAGAGCAGACACAGAGCAGCTCGCTCTCCTCAATGAGCTTTCGGATGAAAACGGTCCTCCTGTCTGTTTTCGTCTGACCCGATCCAACAGACGGAATGGGAATTGGATCCTCATTTGTCCCTTTTTGGCGGATCGGATTGGATGTTGGTGGGTGTAAAACGGACACATGTCTGTTTATACCCGCTACTCCAGTGAGAACGAAGGTTCCAATTGGGTCCAGTCGAAACGTCTGTGTGAAAGAGCCCTTAGTGAGTTGGCAGATTTATACAGTTTAAACCATTTTACATCTTTATTAGCAATAACAACTGACGGGTTTTAATACTACTGCACTGTATCCATCCCACTGGATAAATCGCATTAGATAAAGTATCGCACATTTTGATGAAATACTGCATGCCTATTTTAGTAGCTTTTTTTGTGAATTGCAATGAAATGTTTGAAAAATGCTATGAGCTATTTTACCTCAGATTTTAAAGAGGAAAATACGGCTTTGTGAACTGAGACCCTGTTCTCTTACCAGCTTACCTGCCTGCTAGCAAATTAATTAAAATTGTAGACTGAAATGCACATATGCAGCTCAGCGTATAATCTCAGTATTCCTTGGTGCCTGGATGAAATCATTTATGTCATCCCAGGCTCACGGACATCACAGTTCTGGAGAGAAAGTATGTAAAGTGAACTTTAGATTACTTTTGAGTATAATTTAATAAAACAAATTTCCAACACTAAGAAATTCAGACAAACAATCATCCGGTTTTCCTCGATGGTTCACAGCTTTGAAACTGAGGAGGGTTACCAATTGTACGAAAATTCTCATACGACAAAGGCTTCTTTTTTGTTGTTTATGGTTTCTGATCATGCGCAGTCTTTTGTATCTGATTTTTTTCATACAAAAACTGCACACATTACACGACAATCATTAGTTCTATTCTCGTACGACAAAAATTTTGGAGTTTGTCTCTTCGGAAATTTTCATTTGGACAGTCTGAAATCGGGCGCCGAAAGGTGATTACACACTATACAAAAATCGAATGATCGTGCCTCATACGGAATTTTTCTTCGTTTTTTAACGCTCGGCTAACGCTCTGCAAACGCCGCATGCGCAGTTTAGCGGTGGTTGCTAGACATTTGTCGAGCGTTAAAAACACCCCACAAACACCTATAATGAAGTTTAAATGGTGTTACCGCTCCGCAAACGCCCCGCAATTGCACCGCAAACGCCGGGCATTTGCGGAGTGGCACCATAGACTAGAATAGGAGGCTTCAACGCCTCCTGACTGGACCAGAGGAGTCCCTTTTGCCGCGACGCTAACGTTCCCGTTAGAACAGCACCATGTGCTGCAATGTGCAGAATTGTCCGAGGCATTTGGGAAGTGGTAAAAACGCTTCCCAAACGCCTCTCTCCCGCCTGCACACAACGCAGGTGTGAACATAGCCTTAGGGTTGCATTCTGTCTCCTGACCACCAACGCAAAGGGGCATTGTACCATTCGACCCCCAATGAGTTGGATTTAGCAAGGGTTTCCAGGAACCTGAAAATTATTTTATGTGTTTCTCTGGGATAAAAGGGTTGAAAAAGGCTGCTCTAGTCTAATAAACAATTTTAAACACATGATTTAACACATACACATCAAACACATCACATGATACATGAATTCTTCAGCCTCATTACCTTTCAGGTGACATCAATATATTACAGGCACATGATTGCAACAGATTTCTTTATCCATATACCTTCCCACACAGCACTAATCATATGCCCTCATAAAAGCTGTCTCCTAGATTACACACCTCAATTCCACAAAGGAAATATAGAAGTGAATTCTCCAGATCCTGGAACGCGAGATAGGTCTGTGCAAGTGGTGTGACCAGTGTCTGCAGAGGAATACAGCAATATGTTAGATCCAGTTTGTCTTTATTTGGAGTGATCAATCTGTCATACTCACCTCTAATGCTGTCTGATTAAAGAATGTCACAAACTGAGCTGTCAGAAGCACCACAATTTCCTCCCGCAGCAGCCCTACAACAAGTAATGTTGGAAAAAAAAGAAACCTTAGGAGAAATACTCCGACCCCCTACTTATATGGGATTGATATGCACATGTCTTTGTAATATTAGACAAATAATATAAAATAAATGTATTTGCTCAGTGGAAACATTATTCGGTACAATTTTTTGCAACTTTCATTTGCAGCCCAAATTCTTCATGTCAAAATACAAGAAAATATGTTTCTGCTTCACAACATCAAGCAGTTTCTACGAAATGGTCAGCCATGAAGAACTTCTGTGTAGCTGAGGTTATCATCTACAGATTGCAGCAAAAATGAAGACTTAGACTAGTTCATGTTTGTTCAGTAATCAATTTTAGCGAGTTGTAGCCACCAAATCAACAAAAGTTTTCCAGTATGTCCCTTCGACCAAACAATTGGCTTTGGCTGAGCACAGATGACAACTCACGGATCAAAATTCAGCTGCTCTTTACTGAACCAGACAAATTAAGATCCATCCATGGCCATCTTAAGCCTAGTTAGAATATGTGAATTTCTACCATTACGTAAGAGCTAAGGGTATAATGACTTAGGCACTTTGGGACACCTGAAAGACTTACTTTTACAGACACCCCAATATAAACCAAGCAATATCATGGTGAAGGAAAAACAGGATAGGATGTTTCAATTAGAAGTCTGAAAACTATTACCAGCAGTTTTGCCAGATGCATTAATGCATTCCTTATGTTCCTTTAAGAGATCGGAGGTCAGCTCAGTTGTCTTTTTTTAATGGAGTTTAAGTTGAGGGGAAGGGCCACGAGTCTTTGTTTACCCTTTTATGTGGTTATGCCAGGTGATATTTGCTTACCTCAATTTTTTTTCACACATTAGAAACTTGTAAAGCATAATACGCTCATAAATACAGAGTAATTGGTAGTTACTTAACGTATTTTTCATACTGACTTAATTTATGGCGCTATACAGTTTAAACACAAGACTATAAGCACTTTTCTAAAAATACCTAATTATTCTAGATACTTTATTCAAGAATATCACCAATAAGATAGTGTGTTCTCACCAATCACTGGCTTCACGTTGTGAAAACTTTGATCTAGTTCATTGTTCTTTTTGTGAAGATGATCATTTGCTGTTGGACAGGAGGACATGGATGCATTTGCAATAGAAGGGAAATCTTCCTGGTCAGATGATGGCTCTTCGGAGTTTACCGCGCCATACAACTGACTTGGTGTATCGCTTTCCTTCAAGAGAGGCTCATGCTCTCCATTTAGTGACGGTGTGGCATTCCGTGGAACGTCATAAAACATAAAAATGACCATGAATTGTATCAAAGCCCATAGAACACACATGAAGATCTGTAATGACAATAAGAAAAAAATGTTATATATATATATATATATATATATATACATATACATATACATACTGAAGTGAGGTTTTGTAACATAAAACATTTTTTACACTCCAGCAAGTAATATTTTAGTTATATGTAATGCCAGCTGGGCTGAGTCAGTTCTTATGATCACCTTGCCATAACTCTTAACTCTTCTCATATTTCCCTAAGAGTTGTAGGTGTTAACACTCACCTTTGTGTGTTCCAGAATCTTCTAATGCATTTTACATAAGGTAAAGAATCCAGCAGGAGGAAAAGGAATCCCTCACAATGGCCAGAGCAGGTGTGCAGATTCAAAACTAACACAAGGCACGCAACAACAAGTGAGAGATATGAGAGACTTCCAGGTGGTTCAACCTTTTAGTATCTATCAAAAACGAATAAGTTTTGGGTGGACTGAACTTTTAAGCAACCCACAGACAGAAACCAAATTTTCAATGACCAGAAAAGTTTATAAAATAAACATGCTAGTGTACGTTGAATGTTTCAAATAATTGCTCTTGCAGACAACCTTAATGTGCAATTTTTAAAAACATTTAACCTATGGAAATTCAAATAGCTTTTTCTGTTATGGACTTCTCCTGAAGGGTGTTTACATCATTTCTAAGGCCTCATGCACACCGAAGTATGAAAAAATGTTCCAAATATGCTGATGGAAGTTGGCCAAAAAAATGCCTCTGACGCCACATTTTTATGAGCGTATACATGCATACATTTGTGCGTTTACGTGCATATGAGTGTAAGCTGATTTTAATGTCTAGAATATTAATTTATTTTAGCCTCTAGGCTAAATATACATGCATAAGTGCAATTTTAGTGCTTATGTGTGTGCCTGTACAGGCGTAAATTACACTGGAAAACTCCTATGACTGCAGGTTTGAGGCAGTTTTTTATGTCCCTGAATACTGCGTTTAAATACACCTGTAAATGACCCAATGTGCATATGCACATTAAATAACCTAGAGCGGATTTCAGAGGCATAAAAAAAAAAGCAGTAGCATTTTTTCAACCGTGTGCATGAAGCCCATCAGCAGCAAAGAGGCTGTGGTTTATTTTATCAGAAAAAAAGAAAAAACATTACAGATATTAAAAAAAAAAAAAAAAAAGGTATTCTGTCTTTAGGTGACCATAGATTTAGTGGTCGGTGGGACATGCAGGTACAATCTGCCAGAAGTGAGACCTTGCAAATTCATGTAAATCAACAGAAGAGGGGAGAAGCAATCAACACAGGTTTTCTATTCTACTCAAAAAATATAGACCCCTAGAGCTGTCAGCTCAGTGTGTATTTGCCTACCACCACAAACATGAGATCACCATGACAAACATGGCTGCATGAGGCATGATCTTCTCATGTCTATTGACTGCCTTTTTAGGATGCAGGGTAGGGCTGCTTAAATCACAGCACTCGGTACCTTTTGTCACTCTTATATAGGCCATACATGGTTCAAATTCTGTACGATTTTTCGTCCGAAAATCGCAAACGTTGTTCGCACAGTAATCCAATGGTGCCATCAATGATTTCTAAAAACGGCTGACCAAGTCATAAAGTTCACCTCATATAACAGGCGAAACTTCTGTTCCTTCCAGGTCACGGCTCATGCGCATATTCTTTTCGGAAAAAGGATTGTACGATTGGACCATCATTGAGTCGGGAATAGGTCGTTTTTCACAAATTTTCCAACATGCCCGATCACCGAAAAGGGGAGGAACCACAAAAATCGGCTGGTGCCATTGACCCACTAACAGAGCAAAAATCGTCCGATTATTCTTAGGTCCGATTTTAGGCCGAAAAATCGGTCGGATTTCGACCCATGTATGGCCGGGCCTTAGTCATGGCATGGCTTTCCGCACAGCAGACTAGGAGAAGTTACTGTAGTACCACAGTACCTAAGTTAAACTATGTCATGTTGTTTAGTACTTTGCCCCATGTTTTTAGGTGCTTCCGAAGTCTAGTTGTGAGGTCTGACCTATCTTCTTCCGCTCCCTAAGTTGAGACAACAGCTAGGAAGGAGACAAACTCATTGTCTGGGCTCTGAACACTTTGCCTAGACAAAGAGGAATGCAGAGGAAGGGAAGACATGTCAGCCTCCTGTCTCTGCGCACTCCTCGTCTGGGGAAAGCTACCATTATTATGAGATTGTCTCTGTAGTGGAGGTCAGAAATATTATATATTTTTTTAAATCAACAATCTGAAACGGTGTGTAAAGCAGTCATCTTATCTGCAGAATTGAGCAATGCCCACAGAGGGGGTAGGAGATGAGTCTAAACTCAGCAGGTAGCACAAACATTATTTTAGCAAGCACCTGGATAAAACCAGACACCTTGGCACCAGTAATTTGGTGCTGAGGCCTTGGCTGAATTCAGAGTACCATATAATATTCCTATTCTGAGTTGTTAGACTTTTCTAAGCTTCCCCCCAGTGATGGACAGAAGGGAGCTTATGTCTACAGATTCCACAAAAAGGTGTTTAGGAATGTTGCCCTCATGGGCTGTATGTGACTTTCTGGACACTGGGACTGCTGGGACTTGCAGTTCCATATTGGCTGTGCTTACTGCCCTGTAGACTATTTCTCCTTGAGGTTCCACATTGTTACTCTGTGAACTATTTCAACTTTTTTCTCCTTGCTGTGTGTCTACTCCTCTAACAACTGCTACCTGCATGGTCTTGAAACTTAGGCCAGGACACCAAGCCCTCTGAGGATCCACCATCGTCCTGTGAAGGACCTTTGTTACCTGGACCTCCTCTCACCGCCACACTACCTAGGTCCCCTTGGCTGAGGTTGCTGTCAGCGGATTTTCCTACCTGCTCTCTCTTCAATGTGCCCATAACCCTCCTCAGAATACCCTGCCTGCCCTCTCTGCTGTGTGCCCAGAGTCCTCTACCTCTTTCCCTGCCTGCCCTCCTTGCTGTGTGCTCACAGCCCTCCTCAGATTGCCCTGCCTGCCCTCTCTGCTGTGTGCACAGAGCCCTCCTCGGATTGTCCTGCCTGTCCCTTCTGTTGTGTGCCCATAGTCCTCCATGGTTTACCCTGCCTGCCCTTTCCACTGTATGCCCAGAGTCCACCTCAGATTGGAATGCCTGCCCTCGTCTGCTCTGTGCCAAAGTCCTCCAAGGATTGCCCTGCCTGCCCTCTCTGCTGTGTGCCCAGAGTCCCCCCTGTAGCCCCCTGCCTGGATTCCCCGATGCCAAGCCCAGCAAACAACTACTCAAGAAAGTCAGATTTCCGCAGCATGAGTTTTTGAAAACTTCTGCCTCTTATCTTCCCATGCTGTGCCATAATACAGCTCCGATGATCATTTCCCCTGGCTGTGCCTTATTGCCCTGTAGACTGTTTCCCTTTTGCTGTGCTATATCTTCATGGACTATTAACCCTTGCTACTCTCCCTATGATCGTCTCCCCTTTTTGTGCCATATAGCTGC
This sequence comes from Staurois parvus, assembly GCF_062004578.1. Taxonomy (NCBI): domain Eukaryota; kingdom Metazoa; phylum Chordata; class Amphibia; order Anura; family Ranidae; genus Staurois; species Staurois parvus. The sequence continues at coordinate 2,895,767 of NW_028318172.1, forward strand.
CTGTAAAATGTTTACCCATGCTGTTCCCATTACTACCCCTTGAACTGTTTATCCTTGCTCTGTCCATTGCAATCCCTAAACTGTTTATTTGTGCTGTGCCCATTCCTACCCCTTGAACCATTTATCAATGCTGTGGTCATTGCGACCCATGACCTGATTATTCATGCTGTGCTCATTGCTACCCCTTGGACTATTTATCCGTGCTGTACCTATTGCGACCCATGACCTGTTTATTCATGCTGTGCTCATTGCTAACCCTTGGACTATTTATCCGTGCTGTACCTATTGCAACCCATGAACTGTTTAATCATGCTGTGCTCATTGCTACCCCTTGGACCATTAATCTGTACTGTGTCCATTGCAACCCATGAACTGTTTATTCATGCTGTGCTCATTGCTACCCCTTGGACTATTTATCCGTGCTGTACCTATTGCAACCCATGAACTGTTTATACATGCTGTGCTCATTGCTACCCCTTGGACTATTTATCCATGCTGTACCTAATGCAACCCATAAACTGTTTATACATGCTGTGCCCATTGCTACCCCTTGGACCATTTATCCATGCTGTACCTATTGCAACCCGTGAACTATATATTCGTGCTGTGCCCATTGCTACTCCATGAACGGTTTATCTGTGCTATACCTATTGCAACCCGTGAACTGTATATTCGTGCTGTGCTCATTGCTACTCCGTGAACAGTTTATCCGTGCTGCGCCCATTGCTATCCTTTGAACTGTTTATCCATGCTGTGCTCATTGTGAGCCGTGAAATGTTTATTCGTGCTGTGCCCTTTGCTACTCCGTTAACCGTTTATGTGTGCTGTGTCATATCGCTACCCTGGGGACTGGTTCTCTGTGCTGTGTCCTAACGCCACCTCTCCCATACACCCAGGTTAGTCTATATATGCCTGTGCATCAGATGCCATGTGATTTGCCTCTGCGTGCTCTCTTTCTGCATTTCTAGCTCATCACAGTCTGCTTCCTAGTTCTTGTCGGATTTGCCATGGGGGGAAGGGAGTGGGCAGGTCAGATCATAGAACTAGATTTATGTAGCACATAGCAACATGGGACAAAGTACTACATGTACATTGTCCCATGAGGGGCAGACCGGGTTCAAAATTTTAAGAATTGTTCTTAAGTTTTCCGCTTAGTGATAGAGATAAAGAAATCCTAAAAAGGTGTCCTTACTAGTTTTATATTGTTTCCAATTTATCCTTTAAAAGAAGTCATGCTAAATATTGCTGATGCAGAATTACAGAGGGCGGGGTTAAATTTCAATGGTTATAATAAAAGTGGGACATCAATATTATCTGTATTTTATATAAATGATGGCATTCTTGCCTGTTCTCTCAAGGACAAAGGTTAAAGCCCTGCTCCACATTTAAAAATATATGATCGTGTCACAATCATGGGTTACATAGGAGCAATAGAAAATGTATGCCGTACATGAAGATCTTATTCTACACGATTTACGAGGTTTTGAAGTGAACAAAGCTATAGCAAGGAGTGGCGATATACAGATATGTCCAAGTAAAAAGCCTTGGTTATTTCAACTGACTCAAAATTTTAATTGCCCGATATTGCGTTAATATTTTTTTTTACTGAACTAAATCACAGAGGTTCCACTCCTTTTTCCAAGCTTCAACAAAACACAGGTCATAGATTCCAATGGAACGACTTGTGATAAGGTGATAAAAATACCATCACATATTAACAAATGCTACAGGGTCATTCCATACAAGGCAACTACTGTACTGTGTTTCATATGAATTATCAACATCAGATAAGCCATCATAACCTTTGTAATAAATGCAATTCAAAAGACCTCTAAGGTTTTATTCACATGGCCATAAAAATTTTACTGATGTTACTACACGTGCGTTTTCTAGGAAAATAATGATCAGTAAAATACTTGCATATAGATGCATTTAAACGTGTAAAGATGCGTATTCGTACATAACTTGTTTTTTAAGATCATCTATTTTTTTCCCTGTGTTTCGACTTAATTTATGCACTTACAAATGTGTATACATGTGTTTACATGCATAATTTTGTAAATCACATGTTCTTAGATTTAGAGAATTTTCTGATTCTGTGTTATGAACGCAGCTCATGCTTGCGCACCTGTGTGAATGGCTCCATTGAAAACAATGCAGCCGTGTTCAGATCCGTAATTAAAAAATACTGTATGTGTTTTTTTAATGGCTGTGTGAATGAAGTCTAAGTTCACACCTATGCAGGTTGCGTTTGATGCGTTTCTGCATTGCGGTTTTGCTGCGTTTTTTTTCTTTTTATTTAATTTTTCTTGTTGCTAGGCAGATTTTAAACGCGGCAATAACGCAACATATGCTTTTCTGCAGCGTTCCCACTGAAGTCTATAGCACCAGCAATGCAACGTTTTGCATTAAAAAATCTCCGACCCTATGCAAAAAACGCATCTGGTGAAAACGCAGAGATGTGAACCTGTCCCATAGGAAATCATGTTAAATGGACTGTACTGCGTTTCTGCAAAACGCTGCAGAAAACGCTTAGGTGTGAACCTAGGGTTAAAGTGAAACTTCACTTTATCAATCAACATTATTTTTAGTCCTTATGCTGCTAGCATTAGTGAATAGATAAGAAACTATATCATACTGCAGGGCTTGAAACAGCCGCTCTCTCGCTTGCCAAATGCGAGGGGAAATCCTTGTGTGGCGAGCACAGATGGAGCGGCTCCACCTGCACTCCAAGCCTCATTGTGAAGCCGAGTTCCAGTTTCCAACTTCCGGTTTCTTCTTCGATACTGCCATTACACTGACAGCGCTGCTGAGAGGACAGGTGCAGGATAGGTCCGCTCTCCTCCGCTGAGAGGAGACACTCGCTCTCTGCCGCCACAGGGGGCTCGAGGAGAGGTCCGCTCTCCCATGCTGCGGAGGACACGAGACATATTGGCCCTGATTCACTAAGACGTGAGTCTACCAGCAGACTCTGACCATTCAGGCAGACTCAATTACATCAATCAAGACCTGTCAGTCTTCTGAGCTGCGTCTAGCAATCTCATTAACCAATGTCTACTTTGCTATTAGTAAATGTGGAATCAGATCTGGCACATTTTTAGGTGCAATACCGGATATGTTCGCTAGATGGCGAACAAGCGCGAGCTTTATTAACATTGGCGTTTTTGTCTTAGTAAAAGAGAATATTTAGAATAACAAATAGTACACCTATATTAGAATTTTTTTTTTTTTCTGTTTCTCCAAAATGATCAGGAAACTAATGCATTTACTAATGAATGTCATACATTCTATTTCAAATGTTAAACATTTTCACACTTATATCTCAAATCCCAATATAATGATATATCTTCATTCTCTTTAATCACGTAACTATTTTATGTTAAAGACAAGTGCAGTGCTATAAATGCATGTGATCAATAATGAACGCATGTAAAAACCAAAAAGTGCAAAGAATTGCAACAATGATGTAAAATGGTAAATGGTGCTAAAATAAGTTCATATAATCATTCCTGAATAATGGAATGTCCTTCGTGTGAGAGTACCAACTCAGAGAGTGCCTATGAATGGCACGTGTGGTCTCTCCGTGACGGACAGTAGTGCATGAACTCGTGAAAGGTAAACCACCCTTGGGACTGGTCTACACTCACCAGAACAAAAGTATTAATGCGCATGGGTTATACACATCACACATCTGGGAGTGCAGCGGTATGCTGGCAGCTATGGGTTAGTCATCCAGCTCCATCCATCCATCCATCAGGGTGGGTGCCCAAATGGTCCTGGGGAGGAATTAGCTCAGCCACAGGAGTCAGAAAGGTGCTTAATAGTGTAGTAGACTGTCACAGGGGTGGATGACCTTTCACGAGTTCATGCACAACTGTTCGTGGTTATATTTATCTTGTGTAATACCATTTTAGTAGTCTATATCATTTGACCAGCGCTCGCTTTATCATTTTTAAACAATGTTAACTATTCTACATTATAGCTCAAACTGTGTCTCCCACAGTGGTTTAGTGGTTAGAACTCAGAACTTACAGCACTTGGGTCATGGGTTCTAATCCCAGTCATTGCTACATCCAAGTTTTCATGCTTTCCCTGTATGGATGTGTTTCTGCCAACACTTAAAAGACATGCTGTTAGGTTCATTGGGCCTAGTACATGGCTGAGTTTCTGTCCTTAGATTATAAGCTCCTTGACATTTATGAACGTTAAAAAAATGGAGATAAATTTTCTGGGTTGTGTCAGTGCCAGGAATATTGATCAATCAATTATGATTTTGCCTAATGACTAGAAAGTGGTTGAATGTTACCTGCGTCCTGTTCTTCTGCCAATTAGGAAATGTGCAAGTTTCATGCTGTGTATATTTCATTGTAACTTTTTCTCTTATTTTAAATCTGTCTCCTTATACAACTTGACCCCCTCCCCCACCCCATCATCACCTGTCCCATATGCAAATCTATGGATCACCGCCCCACTCTTTAACTATCTATTTACTGATCAAGTGAATGTGTCTCATTTTCTATCAGCTACAGCTCAGATCTCACATTATTATACAATTGCTGATTGTATCTCACCACTAGTCTGACTGAATTCACAATTCCTGGTCAGTCCCGTTCCCTGACCTCTAATAACCTTTAGGGCCAGTTCACACTAAACGTGTTTCAGTTGCTTTTTCGGCATCACAAACGCACAGAAAGAAGGTTATGTGGTTGTCAATGTCATAGTTCACATCAGCGCTTGCATTTTCAGTGCATTGCAGGTGCTGTAAACAAAGTTGACCACGTTGCATTGTTTCTGCACAGAACTGTACTGGAACACATTGAAACGTCCTTGAATGTACTAATACGCACATGTCCCTAATTAAATTGAAAAAAAAGAAAGTAGAAAAAACTAACTGGAAGGAATACAAAAATGCAATGCAACGTGTCCAAAACGCATCCAAAATGTACTGGAACACACTAAAACATGCATGCCAAAAGGGCATGCAAAACGGATCAGGAACACATCTAGACTGTTTCTATAGTGTGAACTGGCCCTTAGGACTTGTTCACACCATTGGTGGTGCAGAAACGCATGCAAGAACACACATTTTCCAGCACAGCAAAGAAATGCAATGCCCTTTGCAGATGTGCACAGTTAGGTGCAACACACTTTTAAAATAATATGCCTGCAGTATTTTTGCATGTTCCCACACATTAGGCAGGCCATTGAAATTAAGCAGCTGGGGAAAAAAAAAAAAAAAAAAGTAAAAAATGCCCCATTCACACAGCTTTATTTATGAACAGTAGAGTTTTATCATTTAGATTTCACAGGAATATGGTTGGGATTATGTCCATTAATAATGTTTTTAGTGTATTTTTACCATAAATATAATTTGGATATTTTCTCTGGCGGTGGGGGGCTGTCAGGTATGCTGTACGGGGCCCCATGATATCTAACAGTGGCCCTGGGTGTATGCTTGTGTCTGTGCCACCTGTATAGTTAGGAAGAACCTTGAACCTCTGCTATGTACCTCAATGGATCTAGGAATTGGACATGTTTTCAACGGAAAATACAATTATTAGTAATGTTTCCCCAGCAAATGAGGATCAGCTCCTTGGTGGAGAACAGCAATCTCGCCATGTCCAGATGTGGTCCGGAATTCCACAAAAGAACAATTCACAAAACTAAAAAAATAGACTTGCAAATTACCACTAAACTCTCCTAACTACACTCCCATCCACTCACACTTCTGGGTGTGTGCAAACGTCCTTCCGCAAACATCATGACGTATTTCCGGTATGACAGCTGCTCTAGCTCCTCCTCCAACAGCCGTCTTGGCGTTTATTTTTGCACCATAGCAATTTTACATGCGGCTCCATTGTGTATATGACATTTGCAAATATATGTTTGCAGTTCTATTGTGGATTTGGCATTGGTGAATGTATGCTTGCAGCTATACTGTGTATATGACATTGGCGAATATATATTTGCCAGTAAAGGCCCAAAGTCAACATAAATTGGGGGCCAATTTATTACTGTTAAGAGGATTGTAGAAAAATAGCTAGCTGCACATTGAACATGACCTATTCATTGGTACATAACATGGTCTTGTCATGCAATAGGGGGCTTTTGGTTTGTTATTTTGGACATACTTGCACATGTGCGCTCTAACAAGAAAGATTTGGGCATATTATATAGTTAGCAAAAATAAGTGTTAGGGCTGCTAGTACATTTCAGATACTTATATAGCGCTGTTAATTTACGCAGCGCTTTACATAGAGATGTGGTAAATTCACATCAGTCCCTAACCCTCAAGGGGCTCAAAGAGCCATAACTTACATTCATACATATACTAGGGCCAATTCTGACAGGATCCAATTAACCTACCAGCAGGTCTTTCGAGTGTGGAAGGAAACCGGAGTACCGGGAGGAAACAGGCACAGGGAGAACATGCAACCTCCAGGCAGGAGGTGCCATGGCTGAGATTCAAACCAACAACCCCAGTACTGCCAGGTGGAAGTGCTAACCATTTAGCCACTGTGCAACATACAATTAGAACATGAAATAATTCCCCCAAAAAATACATAGTACAAATGTTTATTGATCAAATACACATTCCACATTTATTTGGACAGCAACAAAAAGCTACATTCAATATCTTGGTGTGGGAAGGGAAAAAAAAAAAGCAGGATTGATGTTGCTAGAATAGAACAGTCCTGCTCATAAGAGCTTACAATCTAAAAGATTATACTCATAATGAACTGTGCTTTCACAGGTTACAGCAGGAAACCAACGGTTAATATCACTTGGGCTTATTCACAGCAGCTGCAGATCGAAATATCAATATAAAAATACATACATGCCAAAATATAAACACTTCCCCAAATCCCCCACACATACATTTCTCACCATGTTTGTCTGAAAACTGCATTTCATTCTAAATAAAGCAAACTTGGAAGAGCAGAGCAATGGACATGTGTTAGGATTACAATGCAAAGATAATAAACACACAATCATTGTACAATAACACACAAACACTTTAGATGGAAGAACATGCAATACATTTACAGCCCACATCAAAACACAGCGTGAGTGTGGCCTGGGGGAAATTCATTACAATATCTCTTCCTCCCCCAAACCACCACAGACAAGGACATGCAGAAATAATGTGCCTATACAAGGCAAAAATCAGCCCCAACTGCATCTCCTTATATAAGGTAGGCCACACCCACCACTGTCATTCATTTGGTTAGAGAAAGTGTTTGCACCTGAATCCTCTTCCCACCTGCGTTAACCCTTGGTATACAGGCCCCACAAATCAGAGTCAGAAAGAAAGCCAAAGTGAAGTGTACTTGTACAGCATACAACAGAACATTGAACAGGAATATGAAAGGGAACCCTATTGGCAATATTGCTTGGCCCTATGGGCACAATTCACTCCAGATTATCGCATGAGTTAAGGCAGTCACATGACCACATCTCGCATGCAATACTGAAAATGTCAATTCACTTTTGCTAGTATGCGGCAGTTCCCATAAATCGGAAAAACACTCAGGAAATCAAACATAAAAAGGCCTTACACCGCGGTCACATCAAAGCCGATTTAGAAATTGTGCGAGGTACAGTGAAGATGCTGTTTTCCTTGCGATTTGCAAGACATCTGACACAGATATCTATGCAAATCGTCACAAAAGTAGTACATGTACTACTTTAGAAATCAGTGTCAGAAACGCACCCATGTGACTGCTCTAATAGCAGACAATAGGGTGCGACTTGGCATACAATTTGCAAGTCGCATGCCATGCAAATCGCATGCCAAGTCGCATCCAGGGTGCACAATTTCAGGTGCGATTTGGGAATTGAAATTGTACCTGATATCCGATCTAATGAATGTGGATGTGAGTGTCTTAACGTAAGCGATTTGCTGCAGCACAATTTCAAAAGTAGTTCTCGTCTAACTTTTTCAGCATTTTGTGGCGATTTCACATATAGACTACAATAGAAATCGCAATGCAAAACACAATTGAAAACGCAATAGCTCATTGGTAAATATACAGAAAACACGGTGAAATTTCTAACAAAAAGCACAATTTTAAATCACATTTAGTGTGAACCAAGCAGGCAATTCAACAAAGGAAATAAATTCTAGAAGGCATGTGGTATCTGCATGCTCAGATAAGGGTCTGTTATGGATTTGGCGGGGGGACGGGACTCCATGCCATTATTTATTTATTTTTTTAATCCATCTCTTTCGCTCACTCTTCTCATGGTTTAACAAACTTTCCCAAAGGATGTGGAGTGCAAACCAGCATTATCCAATCAATCATTAGTCCAGGCCCTTATCTCATCCCATGGTTTGACATTCACATAAGGTGCTACTTTAAAGGTGTTTGAACAGACAAGGCCTCATTCTAATTCACATTCTAGGGATCATTTAAACAGAAAGCAAAGATGCTGCCACCAGCACATGTATGTTAGGGTAGTCACACAGAGATCATGCAAATTCATTGCTGTGGTTGGGATTCAAACCAACAACCCTAGCGTTGTGAAACAGTAGTGCTAACCACTAATCCACGGAGCTGTTGAACACTAAACCTGCCTGTATTTCTGTGGTGTGAATCAATCCTAGGTCCCTGGGCAAGGTCAGTGTAACTAGCCAGATATCTCAAATGCGACACAAATGTTGTGCTATGTTGCCAATTCAGATGTATGTTGGTTCTATGTATCCCAATACAAAGGATTGCAATACTAATACAGGCGTACCTTGGTTTACCAACGCCTCGGTTAACGTAATTTTTGGTTTACGAATGAAAATCCATTGAAAATAATGCCTCGGTTTACACAATTGTTAATAATTTTTTTCGCAATACAAAGTGTATGTCGGCGCCGATTTTCAAATGCAAATGCCAGCCTTTTTTTTTCTTCACTATAGTTCACAAGCTTAGAAGTCACTTTCCCCAAAGTTACAGAAAACTTTGTATCTTTAAATAAACTCAAAGTAAACATTGTTTCCTTTAGGGACATAAATTCCAAGAAAACTTTCTCTTTTAGCTGGGGGAAGTGACAGGTGAATTTCTGAGCTATAGTGAAGAAAAAAAAAAAAATTACATTTAAAAACCAGCACCATAATAAATAAAAAACGGCATGGGGTCCCCCCTCCCATCCACACCAAGCACTTCGGGTCTGGTATGGATATTAAGGGGTAACTCCATGCCGAAATTAAATAAAAAACAGCTTGGGGATCCCCCCAAAATCCATACCAGACCCTTATCCAAGCATGCAGCCCGGCAGGTCAGGAAAGGGGGGGGGGGGACGAGTGAGCGCCCCCCTCCTGAACCATACCAGGCCACATGCCCTCAACATGGGGGGGTGCTTTGGGGCAGGGGGCTCCCCCCCAAAGCACCCTGTCCCCATGTTAATGGGGACAAGGGCCTCTTCCGTTAGTGGGATAATTGGTCGGCCATTTTTTGGGATTTTAGCATATTTTGTTTATCAGTAAAGTTGGAAATTTTTTTTTCCAAATTTACTGATAAAAAAAATTGCCAAAATCCCAAAAAACGGCTGACCAATTAACCCACTAACGGCCCGAAAATCGTTCGATTTTTTTTTTAGCAGATAAATCGTCCGATTTTAGACCCATCTATGGCCTGCTTTAGATGGGTCTAAAATCGTCCGAAAAAAAAAGAAGAATAAGAAATAAAGAAATAAGAAAAAGAAGAAAAAGAAAAATGCAGGCCATAGATGGGGCGAAAACTGACCGTTTAAAAAAAAAAAACAACGAAAAATCGGTTGTTCAATGGACCGACGTTACCACCAATGGTAAAAAAATTGTCCGATTTTCGCCCCGTCTATGGCCAGCAAATATAATAGCGAAGTAATTACCTCTGTCCCTGCAGAGAGCTGCGCTATTATATTTGACATTAAAAAGTATAAAGGTTGCAACATTGTATCTATATGTATCCGAATAAAAACATCTATATCCGAAATGGACACAAATAGATACAATGTTGCAGTCTCTATACTTTTTAATGTCAAATATAATAGCGGAGCTCTCTGCAGGGACAGAAGGAATGTTTCAGCTGTCATCGGGGTTTCACACCGACAGCTGAATTTGAAATTATTTCCGTGAATTAAATAAATAATAAAAAAAACTGTGTGGGGTCCCCCCTCTCATCCATACCAAGCCTTTCAGGTCTGGTATGGATATTAAGGGGGAACTCCACGCTGAAATAAAAAAAAAAAAAAAAGCGTAGGTCCCCCTCAATATCCATACCAGACCCTTATCTGAGCATGCAGCCCGGCAGGTCAGGAAAGGGGGGGGGGGGGGAACGAGCGAGCGCCATACCAGGCCACATGCCCTCAACATGGGGGGGGGTGCTTTGGGGCAGGGGGGGCTCCCCCTCACCCCAAAGCACCTTGTCCCCATGTCGATGAGGACAAGGGACTCTTCCCCACAACCCTGGCCGGTGGTTGTGGGGGTCTGCGTGCGGGGGGCTTATCAGAATCTGGAAGCCCCCTTTAACAAGGGGGCCCCCAGATCCCACACCCCCCCCCACGTGATTGAGTCTGCGGTACATGGTCCCGTGACTCATTCACCAAAAAAAAAAAGTGTGGTGTAAAAAAAAAAAAAACACACAGTACAGGGTCTTTGACAAGTCCTTTATTAAAACAATGTCCCCCGAAGTAGATCCAACGTCAATCACGTGAAACGTCAAAAAAAAAAGTTCCGCTCCTGTCGGAGGCTTCCAGCCTTGTGAAGAAAAGGCTAGCTGACATTTCTTATATAGGTATGGGGCGGGGCCAGCCGGGGACATCATCCCCGCCCCTTACCTATTTGAGAAATGTCACCCTGTCTCTCCACTGAGGCCAACTAGCTGAATGCAGGAGACAGTCTGACATTTCTTATATAGGTATGGGGCGGGGCCAGCCGGGAACAGCAAGCATGTGACATGGGGCGGGTCACTCGAATGATGTCCCCGGCTGGCCCCGCCCCATACCTATATAAGAAATGTCAGCTAGCCTTTTCTTCACAAGGCATGAAGCCTCAGACGGGAGCGGAACTTTTTTTTTTCTTTTTTCGGGTCGCCGCCGCCGCAATTGACATTGGATCTACTTCGGGGGACATTGTTTTAATAAAGGACTTGTCAAAAACCCTGTACTGTTTTTTTTTACACCACACTTTGTTTTTTTGTGAATCAGTCGCTGGACCATGTACCGCAGACTCATTCACGTGGGGGGGGGGGCCGGGATCTTCCAGATTCTGATAAGCCCCCCGCCCGCAGACCCCCACAACCACCGGCCAGGGTTGTGGGGAAGAGGCCCTTGTCCTCATTGACATGGGGACAAGGTGCTTTGGGGGGAGGGGGAGCCCCCCCTGCCCCAAATCACCCCCCCCATGTTGAGGGCATGTGGCCTGGTATGGTTCAGGAGGGGGGGGCGCTCGCTCGCCCCCCCCCCCCTTTCCTGACCTGCCGGGCTGCATGCTCGGATAAGGGTCTGGTATGGATATTGAGGGGGACCCACGCTGTTTTTTTTTTAAATTTCAGCGTGGAGTTCCCCCTTAATATCCATACCAGACCTGAAGGGCTTGGTAAGGATGAGAGGGGGGACCCACGCTGTTTTTTTTTTGTTTTTTTTTTTTATTGCGGACCTTTATTTTTACATTCAGCTGTCAAAATAAATATTATCTAGACCTTTGAAATAAGTAAAATCATTACAGAAATAATTATAAAGGATAAGAAACAAAAATAGAATCACTAGAACTAAGGAAATCTAGTTAGATTACATGAAGATATGCCGAGTGCTGTTTATTAAACACAGTAGACGCGACCGAGTGTCGGCTGTCAGAGGAATCCACACTGAGATTTACTATTGGGCAGTGGCTAAAAAGCAAACGCCCATTGCAGACACCTAAAATGTGTTCTGCACATGCGCATTTATATCGGCCAAAGACACTGCACGGGCGTCTAGATTTTTACGATGTCGATTTCCTTGAAAAAAACGATTTTTAACACATTCTTAATTTTTTTGGAAATAGCAGATATTGTTTAAAGTGAAGTCCTGATATTTGGCAAAGCAAATTTCTAAGTGAACATGTCTCTGCAGTGATTTTTCATGGTGTTAGACGTGCTTCTTAGCAAGTCTGCTTTGTGAGTCTGATTCCGGGCGTGTCTTCTTGTAAATTCGATTGGGCATCTGCTTATAGGCGCTGCTCAATAGTAAATCTCGTTGCAGGGTAAAAATAGACGGTCGCCCATAAAAATTGGGTGTTCGCCCACGAATATGCGCCCACGCCCAATAGTAAATCAGGGCCATTATGTCTCTTTCATATATAATTATATATAAAAGAGACATAATAATATACCTAATATCTGATTATATAGAAGGATATAAAAGAAACATAATTATATATTTATCTAATTACATATAAAAGAGACATAATATTATATATTATAAATAATTCTCTAAACTAAACTTACATCTTTTAAAAGAGACTTTAGTTACTAAAGTCTCTTTCTAAAAGATGCAGGAGATAAACAAAAAAAAATACAAAATGTTTACTACAGGTTTAAAGCTGTAAAACTTGATATTTTGATTGCACCCTATTGCTATTAAGCTATTGCTGTTATGGTTAAATTGACATAATAAAGCTATGTTATAATTGCAGTTTTTTTTTAAAGAAAAAGGTAATTTCATAAGCTTTAAGGGGGCTTAGTTGGGGGGTGGGCCAGGGGTGGGGTTGGAGGCGGACCTGGGCAAGGTTGGGTGGGGCAACTGGTGGAGAGCAAGGTTTGTGCCTGGCTAGTAGGTCTAGACTTGAAATTTTAAGCCCTGTATACCGTATTTACATGTTTTAAACTTTTTTTTTTTTTTTTTTAATTTCTTCAATTACTTCCTGGTTTCTGGCCTATGAACATTGTGTCATACATCCCAGGAGTCTTCAGGAGGGGTTTTCTTAGCTAAGCACACAGTCCTGCCTGCATCTCTGAGCTAAAGGCAGATGGATTATAGGAAGTAAATGCTACATGAATTATCTGCCCTTACTCAAGACAGCCGCAGCCAGAAATGCTAGGGGGTGTTTCTCAAAGTGATTGCTCAACAAAATAAAGAATGGAGACATGGATAGATGGAGGAGTTTGCTTTGAATATTAAAAATGAATGAAATAGTGTTTTTGGTGCTCAGATGCAGTGTAGTTCTGTTATAATATTAAAAAGACATCAGAAGAGGTTCAGAGGTTCAAATGTCTTTAGGACCAGTTTTGGTTCACTGTGCTTTCATGTTTATAGTATAGAGTGGGGAAGAGAGAAGAAAGCAAAGGCGCTTTGGACCTAGGGAAAAAGTATCACGGTTTTCAAATCTGTTTGATAGCTACTACCTAAAACTCTCTTGGCTGGTAGAGTTTGGTATTACCCAATGACAGTTATTGCAAACATCCTTTCATGGCTATGGCTACTCTATTCATAGGCAGGCAGATAAATCAGAACAGGGAGCTATCCACTGGTAATCTGCATTGCCAAGACCAGATGGATAAAAGCATGCAGGCTTGTATATACTATCCTAAAGCTTTTCCTTACGTCCTTTGAGAAAATGTAGTGTTTAGCTGTGGGTGGGGTTAGTCCTGAATTCAGGAAATAAAGTGAAAGTACTCTAAGTTTGACCCCATGAACCATTAAAGTGTTACTAAACCCACTGCAGTAAAATCAGTCTGCATATGCAGTTAAGCATGCTTGTTGTACTCACTGAGGAAACAAAGGGGTTAATCCTCCATATTGTGTAAAAAGGCTGTTTGATCCTGTCTTCTCTGAACCTCCCCTTCCACTGTCTCCAATCCATCTGCTGATAGTACAGAGCTCCTGGAGTGACTCTGCACATGCTCAATTTACTGTTTATTGGTAGAGAGTTTTTTTTTTCACTCTTTGGGAGGGTGAATGAAATCAGCACAGGGCCAATCAGCATTGTCCAGACAGAGAATCAAGGGTTATGCAGCCTCATAGGACAGTCAGAGCAGAATGAAAACTCCTCCTACAAGCTTTAACATGTGCTCAGTTAAACACTGATAGAAGTCACAAGACTGCTCTAACTGCTGATGAGAAAAGGTATTTAGCAGTTTATATTTACTACAACAAATATATTTCTATGTTGTGTGTACTGTGGAAGACCAGATATAGTGAATGCAGGGACCTGGGTTTAGCAACACTTTAATAAATTGAACGAACATTCTTAAAATGAAAAATTTAGAACAAAATTCTGATAAACTATGGCCAGCTTAGGACAGGCACACAGAGAGGCATTTTATGTCTAATAACTACTACTCTTGTAGGTTCTGTTTTAAAGCTGGCTATACATGGATTGAAATTCAGCCAGTTCAACAGGGATCGGACAAATTTCAATCCATGTATGGCCTCTGTGAATGAACAGAAGTCTACCTACAACAGCCCTATCAGATTTTTCCTGTTCGATCAGTGTTGCAAGCTACAGCTGGCAATACAAATCAGTGTATTCTGACGGCAGGGAAGTCTCCCCACTCTCAGAGTACAAGAGTTCAGCAGGGAGGATTCCCCCATACACCTCGAATGTGTGGATGGGGGAATTCAGCCAGTTTTTTTCTGATCAATCCAGTAATCAAATTATAAAAAAAAAATGAAATAATCTATGGGCTGCCTTAGGCAGGATTTTAGTATATAAATGTTTAAAATAGTTGACCGTTTAACTTGTTTTTAAAAGGTGCAATATCCAGGGCTGTATCAGATGAGGAACAAGCCAGCTAGCTGTGAAGTATGAGACCTGCAGTCCTGCATAATGGTTCCAGCTCAATGACCTGATATGTAGTATGGCCAAAACCAAGGAGACAGCTCTGCAGGCTGTACGTGCAACAGGCTAGCAAAACCATAATTTATAAATTACTATCTTCACCTGGCTGTTATTAAACGTAATGCTTTTACTTGATAAAACTTGCAATTCAATACCTTTGTACATGAAGTTATAGTTAAATCAAATGTATTACTATTGATTATTCAATCAAAAACGAATATGTTGGAATTGTAATAGTTCAATGCAAACTATACAGTATATACCCCTGGTCAGATAAAGCAAACCCAAAAATAGAAATTGTATTATATTGCAGCTTACTAGTCATTTGACTCTTATTTAGGCTTTGTTTCTCTTTTTTTTAACTTGGTGATCCTATCCTAGGGTGACTTAGGGCCCATTCACATGAACCTTATCCACAGCAATGCATTCAATATGTGCTGATCCGCTGTTTGACATACAGTATAACTATTTTACAAAACAATTTGTGGTATCTTTGTATCTTTGGGGAGTATTTATAGAAAATGATCTTCTCTCTGCAGCAGAATACCAGTGTGTACAAGAATAGAGGGATTGCAATGTAGATTTACCCATACAGTATAAAAAGAACATAGTGGCATAAAGCAGTTTAACATAAAGTCAGTATCCCAGAAGTCACTTTCGCTACACCCTAGCAAAAGAAACAGCCTTTAAGAACAGTAATGACTGCCTTGCTGCCTCGGCCTCACACAGTGTACATGCACAAGATGGGAGACATTGTGCGGTTAGGCAGTTCACACATTAGCTGACAAAAGTTTGGCCAACTCTGTCCCTCTAATTGCTCTAGCGGTGGCAGTTTTCATAAAGGACCTTTTTAAGCTACTTACAGATATGTGATGAAATTTGCTTAATTTGCTTTTTGAACATTGGATTGGGGGATCAAGTCATCCAAAAGGTTAAAACAACCTATTCTGACTACAGCTTTCAGAGCACTCCTTCCCTGAACTCTCACCCCTATCCATTGATATAAATTTGTAAACTTTACCAAGATGAGTTCATACTGTATGTTAGAGGAGTGCTTCAACTTTTTAAAATATTTCACTTACAGTATACTTTATGGTTAACGCACTGATAAAAATGATGCAACAAAAAGTAGCAATATATAATTAAAAAAAATAAATAAATGCTTGCATTCTTACTCCAGGAGCAGAGAACTTATCAACATGGAATGGTCCAAGCTGGAAGGTGCAATATCTAAGGAAGACGTTAAATGCAGGACCTGAAATATCATAGCAAAAGAAACAGTGTGAAAATACTTTGAACGGACATGACCAAACATTTGCTAACTTAATATATTATTCAAAGTTGCTGTAGAGAAACAGCATGTAAAAAAGCAGAGTTTTATTCCTGCAGATAATATACTGAAGATCCTGGTAGAAAAAAAACGAAACAAAAAACAAACAACAACCGTCATTCACTTGGATTTCAACCAGCTGAAAGAATATTGTTCAACGGAGAGAACCATGCAGCTACTGAAAAGCAGTAATTCAACAGCCATATTGTCACCTAGGGGTTTATTTACTAAAGCTGGAGAGTCCAAAATCAGACTCCCTTCTGCATGGAAACCAATCAAATTCTAACCTCAGCTTGTTCATTGAAGCTTTGGCAAGGAAACCTGGAAGCTGATTGGTTTCTATGCAGAAGGGAGTCTGATTTTGGACTCTCCAGCTTTAGTAAATAAACCCCCTAATGTCTAACCACACAGTTTACACCTGTCTCGGGAGGCTGTTTATTGTCACAGGGGGGACCCTGCAGCTGTATAAAAATATTAACATTTTAAATGCTTTGTTTTTGCATGCAATAAAATTATTTATCCAGTAATTACAGACAACATATGAAATCCATTAGTGAGCTACTAATGCATTCCAGTACACTCCAGCAATTCCAAAACAAAACATTTCACTCAATATATATTAATATGCATGCATCCACAGCGCACATACAGTACCACCTTGCAAATTAAAGGTTTGCACTGTTTTATATTTGAATACTTTTATTTATCAAAAGAAACGTACAGATCAACAAGACCCACGAATGTGGACGTAAAAAATTCCAAACAATAAGCAGTTGCGAAAATAAATTACACGATCATGAGATACAGGGATGAAAAAAAAAAAATCAGACTGAGCAACTAAATACTAGACCTAACAATCCCTCCGCTGCAGTCTACAGACCAAGAGGATAAATCGCAACAGTGAACAGGAATCTGGTATATAGTGCTCTTTGAGAAGCAGAGAACTATTAGGCATATTCAACCTGTAGTCAGACACCAGAATATACTACAGCAGAGTGGTATGTCGGAATCAAAAGATGTAGAAAAAAAAATAATGAAGAAGAAAAAGGAAGAGGGAGAGCATAAGAGGAAGAGTAAAGTAAAGGATGGTCAGCCATGAACCCATTAAGGGATGAAGAGGTATCAAATCCATGGATCCAAAGTACTGTCGAATTTTGAGGCATTATTATTAAGAATACAAGTGAGCTTGTCGTTAATCTTGATCCAATTAAGTTTATTTTTGATATAATCAAGAGGTATCACCAATCGCTTCCAATATTTAGCCATCTTAATTCTTGAAGCCAGGAGAATGTAAAGAATCAGTTTGACCAATTTCTTGGGGATACCTGAGGGCAATTTCTGAATAAGGGCCACCTCTGGCCCTTACTCCTGTTACTGAGTAAAGAAGATTGAATATGGGGATCCAAAATCTAGTTACCACAGGACATTGCCACCAAGAATGACACATAGTGCCCTCCCGCCTACAGTGCCGAAAACAGGAAGGTGACGTGGTAGAGTATATTTTAGCAAGGCATTGAGGGACCAGATACCAACATAGGAGCGTTTTATAATTAGATTCCATAAGTGTTGTATTAACAGAAATTTTGGACAAAGCGTAAGCCGTATCCTGCCAATCACTTAGTTCTAGGAAAGATATTTAAATCCCTTTCCCACTGAATCATGTAAAGAAGCTTAGATTTTGGATCAATAAGTGAGGTATATATAGTAGATAAGCGACCTTTCAACATACCAGAAGCTCAACAAGAAACTTCGAGAGAGATAAGTGTTAAGAGTTCCGTCAATAATTTAAGTTTGGATTGGATAAAGGACACAATTTGATTATATTGAAAGATTTCACTAAGAGGTAATTGGTGCTTATCTCAAAAATATTGAGAAAAGTATGGGCGATCCCCATCTAAATAATTCCCAATACATAGAAAGCCCGTATTGATCCACCACTGAAATAAAGATGGCACAAGCCCAGGTACAAATTCAGGATTACAAAAAACTGGAGCTAAGGGGGTATGGGGGGGGGGGGGGGGGATAAGGATTTATGGATGCGCAGCCTATACCATACTGCTAAAAAAATATGACAATGTAGGGCATAAAATGGGAGGACGCAATAAATTGGGAAGCCACATAAGAGAGCCAATAGTAAGAGAGTTGCATTATCTGGGCCACATGAAAATAGGCCAAGAGGTTGGGAAGTCCCAAACCGCCATGTTTTTTCTGGAAATACAGAGTTGAATTATGAATCCGGGGGTGTTTATTACCCCGCACAAATCGAGAGATTTCTGATTGTAAGCGCAATATTTCTACCTGGGGACCGTAATTGGTAATGCCCAGCTACGCAGATCTTCCTTGAGTCGTTTAAAAAGCGGGGGATAATTGGCATGATATAATGTCGTAATAGAGTGTGTAAGATAGATCCCTAGATCAGGAAGAAAGCGGGTAGCCCACTGAAAATCAAAGTTGTCCCGAAGGTTCTGTACCTCCGAACAGGATAAAGTAATATTGAGAGCAGTTTTAGAAGAATTTAAAGTAAGTCCCGAAACCAGAGAAAATTGATGAAGTAAAGTCAACAAAATTGGGCAAAGACGTTTGGGGGTTGGAAACACACATAAGAACACCATCAGCAAACAGGGCACATTTGTACTCTTGTCGGCCACATTGGATACCCGTGATATCAGGGTGGAAATGAATAGCAAGGGGTTCTATTGGCAGCGCAAAAAGTAAGGGGGAGAGTGGACAACCTTGTCTAGTACCCAATCTGATAAGAAGAGGAGACAATTTATACCTGCGAATAAAAACCTAAGCCGAGGGATTACAATATAAAGCTCGTAAAAGGGAAATAAATGTGGAGCCAAAACCCAAAAGGCGCCCAACGTTTGAAATAAGTAATCCCATGTCAAACTATCAAACACCTTGTGAAGATCCAGAGATAGCAGCATTATTACCCTTGGTAGGGAATTATCCCAGTTAGATTTCACTGCAGATATTAATGCTAAAGTTTGAGGGATCTGGTCAAGTGTTTGACATCCTCGAATAAACCCCGATTGGTCATCATGAATGTAGTTTGCCAGAAACGTATTGAGGTGCAAGGCCAAAACCTTAGTAAATAACTTTAGGTCGCAACTGATCAAAAAATAGGGCGGCAGTGGTATCATTGTTAGGCTTCGGAATTACACGAATATATGCTCTATTCTCATCAGGTGGCACTACACCCCCATTCCGTACATGATTGAAGTAAAGAGCCACATGTGGAACCAAAAGATCTGAAAAGGTTTTATAAGTATGAGGAAGCCAATCAGGTCCTGGTGATTTATGGAGAGCTAAAGTTTTAACAGCTTTCTGGATTTCCTCACAACTGTTAGGTTGGTCCATTTGGTCTCTATGAGCCTCCTGGAGGGATGGAAGAGTCAAAGATGTAAAAAATGATTAATAGACGGGGAGGCTTTGTCAGGTTTGCACTGTTTTACCTTGCCTTTCTGCTCTCTGCAACTCCAAATCACATTCAAAGGGCAGGATAGAATATCATGGGTTGACCCCCTCGTGTTTTGTTTTATTACTGTATTGTCTCATGTTCTGTCCCCCACTATAATGTACAGCGATGAGCAAACCTTTTAGCGCTATATAAATACTGTATAATAATATAATAATAATAAATTATGGGTTGCTGGGAGAAACATTTTGACACTACCATTCATTTTCCATAAGGAAAGAGGGTGTTCCAGCATCACAAGCAGCACCAGCTGTATAAAAAATATCTTATTTTAGTGAAGCTTTGGGGAAAATTAGTGCAATTGCACAGTCTATTTGCCTTCAGTAAACCTCGCAGATGCAGAAATCAAACTATCCTTTAAGACTACTTGAGATAGCAGATATGGCCCCTTGGGAGGAGGCCAGGGATCGTCTTCTAGAAGTTTGAGTAAGTCTGTGTGCCAGGTTCTTCTGAGCCAGTTCGATGCAAGTAGAATCACCATTTTCCCTCTTGCTCTATTTTGTAGATCAGTTGAGTCAGAATTCGTAGTGGAGGGAAGGCATAAATTAGCCTGAACTGAGACCAGGGGATAATTAGAACACCCAAGGTCAGAGATAGAGGTCCCTGGTTCTGGCAACAAACATAGATAGCTTGTTGTTGTATTTGGAGGCTAGGATGTCCACATCTGGAGTCCCCCATCTTTGGCATATTAGATTGAGATAATTCGCCCACCAGTTGTCCACTCCTGGGATGTGGACTGCAGAAATCGCTGGGCAATTAATTTCTGTCCATGAGAGAATCTGGTTGGTTTCCTTTAAGGCAACTAGGCTCCTCCTGCCCTCTTAATGGTTGATATATGCAATTGGGGTGGCATTGTCTGACTACATCAAAATTTGGGGGATCCAGTGCTAGAGGGACAATTTGATTGCTTGGAGCTCCAAAATGCTGATGTGGAGTTTTGTTGCCTCTCTTGATTATGTTCCCTGAGCCATCAAGGATTGGAAGACTTCTCCTTAGCCTGGCAGACTTGTGTTTGTTGTAAGAACTTTCTAACTTAGGGAATGAAAGATTTTCCCAAAGTTGCAGCTGAAGTGGTGACCCACCAGGACAATGAAGAGCTTTTTGGGCTGGATAGGAGCATGGGTAAGTACAAGGAAAGATCCTGCTTATTCTATGCTTACGAAATGCTTAGTTGGAGCATTCTTCAGTGGAATTGGGTAAATGGAACTGCCTTGAATGAGGCAACCATTAGACCAAGAACTCTCACGGCAAATGTCATTGTGGGATTTCTCTTGAATCTCAGTTGTCGAGCACAAGTTCTTAGTGAAGAGCATTTGTTGAAAACTGATCACTCGGTTAAAAGACCTTGATCACCTCAATGGTCTCTTAGACATTTGCTGAGATGGAAGGGGCAATGGATCCTTCAGAGGAAGGTCTTCTAGAGTGCAGTGCGCAGAAGTCGCCAACTGTCTGCATAGTCAATAGCTAAAAAGCTCCAAACTTCATATGGCCTTTAGATTAGCACAACAGTGCATAGAGAGCTTCATGGAATGGGTTTACATAGCTGAGTAGCTGCATCCAATCCTTACATCAAGTGCAATGCAAAGCATCGGATGCAGTATCTCTGGAGTGATGAATCATGCTTCTCTGTCTGGCAATCCGATGGACCTGCGTGGGTTTGGCGGTTGCCAGGAGAACGGTACTTGCCTGACTGCATTGTCCCAAGTATGAAGTTTGGTGGTGGGGGGGGGATTAGGGTGTGGGGTTGTTTTTCATGGGTTGGGCTTGGCCCCTTGGGTTCCAGTGAAGGGAACTCTTCAGGTGTCAGCATATCAAGACATTCTGGACCATTTCAAGCTCCCAATTTTGTGGGAACAGTTTGGGGATGGCCCCTTCCTGTTCCAACATGAATGCGAACCAGTGCACAAAGCAAGGTCTATAATGACATGGATGAGCGAGTTTGGGGTGGAGGAACTTGACTGGCCTTTACAGAGTCCTGACCTTAACCCGATGAATTAGAGTGAAGACTGCGTGCCAGGCCTTCTCGTCCGACATCAGTGCCTGACCTCACAAATGCTCTTCAGGAAGAATGGTCAAACATTCCCATAGACACACTCCTAAACCTTGTGGACAGCCTTCCCAAAAGAGTTGAAGCCGTTATAGCTACAAAGGGTGGGCCAACTCAATAGCAAACCCCACGGACTAAGAGTGGGATGTCATTAAAGTTCATGTGCATGTAAAGGCAGGCATCCTAATACTTTTGGCAATATAGTTTAGATGCAGAAAATTTTGCTTTTGTCATGTAGGCCACATGTTGCATGCCTGAAATAGAACTAGAATCAGATGCTGAGAGCAGTGTGAGGGATCGTCACTCTGTAGTTGAGTTTTGTGCAGGCCTTCAGCACAGCAAATGTTATGCTGTTGTTTTGAATAGGCTCCTTTTTGCCTGGTCTCCACCATAGCCACAAGTGAATGTATTCCCCTGTGGACTACTCACGGAGTAGAGTGTAAGAGATATGGTAAGCACACCTGGAAGTACATGATAACCCAGGTGTAGATAGTACATTATAAAGGCTGTAGGTAGAAGTGGCATTAAAGTGTGTGACCAATAGCATGATGTAACACCTGTTAATCCACCTGAGACCGAGCTCTGAGTAGTTGAATTTTAGTGCCGAATTTGAAAAGTTTGCACTGTGGTGTGAATACATTGCACACATTGCCCCAATTTTTGCAGTAGTGGTCAGAGATACGGGAAACCCTGTCTAACCTGTCCACAACACTGGACTGCATCTAAAGTCCAGACTTTGCCCCTCACGGTGGGCATACCCCCAAAGGGGTCTTTCAGGACTGGGTTCTATAGTGAGGAACCACAGCCCCGGACCCACATAACACCTTGTGCTTCACACAGGATCCAGTGCCCAGGGTCCAGTTCCCAAGGTTTTACCACGGTCACATTGATCTTGATACATTGTTTCTGAGTAGGCATTAGAAGACAGTAAAGGTTCATTAAAGAATTCTAATAAAATAACAAATTAAAAATAACAAAACAGCAAAGCTGAATCTGTGTTATTTAGAGAGATGCGCCAGGGGGTGAGTCCTCAAAAACTTGCCAGTTTTCAATCACCTAAAGGGATGAGCCTATAATCCATGGTGTATGAATAAATTGCCTGTGTCCTGTACTGTACGATAAAGATATTGAGGTTTTTTTGTTTGTGTTTTCTAGGTCCTTTGCTTTCAGTAAATATACAGCTTTGGAAAAGTGCTATGTGTGAAATATGGAGAAATGATCTGGCAGAAAAAGGGTTAAAGATTAATTTCAACTTTTTTTTTATAAAGTGCAAAGTGTTAGAAGTGAGGGGAAGTCTCAACAGGACCGAGAAACCAATAGAAACTTAACCAGACCTCTAATACATCTCCATGGCAAAACAAAAAACTTTGGACTGGAAGTCCACTTTAGTTTAGTTAATTGATCACATTAAAGTAGATGGTTCAAGTGCTGGGACAGCACTGCAAAACTGAGGCATTTTCAGCCACTCTTTTACATTTTCATGGGCAGCTCCTTTTTCATTTTGCTTTACTTTTCTTCATTTTTTAAATATTTTACAATGAACTTCCAATGCTAGCTTCCTTTATTTCTTAAAATTTTCTCATAAGAAACACAACTCACCTATCAAAAGACCAGCTTGTCTGCATGCCATTGCCATGGCAAAGACTGGAACACGATCTTTGGAACTAGAATGCCGAGTCAGATAGCCAAATATTGAAGCCCCAGCTCCCGCACCAATACCTAAATAGAGGGAAAATAAGTTTGTACCTTCAAACCAAATAAAGATGGAAATACTCTACGGGGTTAATTTACTAAAAGAGAAGTGAAGTTCACTATGTGAAATAAATGCTCACCTAGCTTAGCAAAGAAGGTGTAGCGATGTGCACTTTGGGATTCGTTTACAAATGGTAAGCAAAGCTCACTAAACACAAGGGACCTTTTAATACAGATGTTCAAAAGCACATTATGGCAGCCACCAGTGTTGTATATACACACATACATACTGTACACAACCAGTAAATATGAAGAAAAATTAACTGTGTTAGTGTAGTTTGTAGTTTTCTAACGTGTACAATATCAATGAATTTGTACTAGAATTATGTGAAAAAATTAAATATGACCATGCATGAAATCGATTACCTAAAAAGTGAGAGTATTAAGGTCCAAATCAAGAAGGACATATTTTGCTCATCCCTGGAAACCCAGTTGATATTAGCAGTCCAATAAAAGAAGAGCAAAAAAAAGAAAATGCCACTTTATCATGATCCAAGTTGTCTGGCTATCTCCGAGTCACCAATTTGGACACTTTTTCCAAGTAGTAATGTAGAAATTACTGGAACAACATGACAGCCAGGCTGTTATTAACAAGTGGGGTAAGCAATAGCAGCCCCCATATTTCCCAGTACAGGTTTCCTATATGTACATGGATGAACGGGCCTGCAGGCCACAAAGTTGAACAGTGGAGACACATACAGGCAGTGAGTTTGGCATCAAAGGGCTACCTACTAAAAAGGACATTACCTGCCACCAACCGACTAGCCAGGAGAAACCACTTGGAGATTCCAACAAAGTACATAAAATTACCTATTGAAATAAAATAAATGGGGGACAGTTTGTGTATGTCAACACATAACAGACACAGAAAATAAGAATAGTTTACTACATTTCACCAATGGATAGATCATAAAATACGAAATAACAAAAGTACTTTTGATACACACTAGCTTTTTTAATATATCTGGATTAATCAAGCAAATCTCCATGTAATCTTCCAGCTTTTTTCCTTCACCTGCTGTCCTCTGAGAACCGATATCAGTAAAATATCGTGGCAGTCCTGTTTTCCTGATTACTTTTGCAAAAACAGTCTCTAAAATTCATAAAGAATGGCGTAGACCAGTGGTTCTCAACCTGTGGGTCGTGACCCCTTTGGGGGTCGAACGACCCTTTCACAGGGGTCGCCTAGGACCATCAGGAAAACACATATTTCTGATGCGTAAAGAGCAGCTACTGTGTAGAAAGCAGCTACTGTGTAGAAAGCAGCTAGTGTTGAAAGCAGCAGTATTGGAGGTAAAACTACACTTCATGAATATATAATTACTGGGTAAATAATTTTATGGTTGGGGGTCACCAGAACATGAGGAACTGTATTAAAGGGTCGCGGAATTAGGAAGGTTGAGAACCACTGGCGTAGACACTCATTAGAAATCTGTCCCTCGTGTGTGCAACAAATGGTGCAACTTGTGACAGTTTCATGTAAATGTTGATGAGGTGCATATGCATCTGATGCAGAATTATGCTTCAGACGTTATTTTGTTACTTACACATGTGACAATTTACTGCAACATGGAAGAGTTCCTATTTACTTCCAGTTTTCTTATCAATACAGTAGTATTTCTTAATGAATTTGTCACAGCCATAGAGACAGAAAGTAAAAGCGTCACATGAGAACTTCCTAAATTTGTCACACGTCGAAAATAGCATAAAAACGGTTGTGCGGCTTTTGCGAATTTGGTGCAGAACTTACTAAAACAGCAATAATCCCAGGGAAGCAAATACTGTGGTCATTCACTTCCAGAGCCACTACATATGCTATTATATCAAAGAAAACCTCTCAAGAATTCCTTCAAATGTTCCTTAAAGGATATGTTCACCTTTGGGAACATGTTACATTTTCCACCTTTTTTTAGAGTGGAACATGTAACATGTTCCCATACTCGGAGCCGTGCCCGCCACCCCCCCTCCCTCTGACAGATAGTACGGGGAGACCTTTTCAGATTCAGATTTGAAAACAGGGCAGCCGTGTGGGGCTTCCATGAATTGCTGAACTGCAAGTCCTGGCAATCTTAGCAGCTGTTGGCTTGTAGTTTTCAATGAACTACCACATCGCTTTGCAGTGCCGTGGTAGATCAATCAAGCTTCCTGTCAGAATATCTGCTTGCTCGTACATCCCGTTTGGCAAGCGGATATTCTGACAGGTCTGCATGAGACCTGCATGGCATTAGCAATCTACTGATCGCTGGTGCAATGCTTTCCAGGCTCATTTGGCCAAAAATAATAACTGCACATTTTTATACCTGCAAAAAAATGTGCATTTATTATTTTTGTCCAAAAGGTGAATTATCCTTTAAGGGTGTCCATACACAGTACAATCGCTGTACAATTTCCAATAAATTTACCAAAACTATGTAATGTAAAGACATACCAAAAAATCCATTCAGTTTGTATCCAATATGCAGGTGCTTACATTACATAGTTGCCCAATCAAATTACACAGCCCAAGGTCAGCTTTAGCTGTTATACTGTACACTGTATGTGCGTAGATGAGCCAGAACATTTCAAGGTATGCAAGGATTAGCTCTCTTTTTAATGACAGAAAACATTTTGTTCTCTTCTTTTCCAACAAATAGCACCTCTTTGTACTGTATATACTTTTTGATACCTTGTTGATAGCATTTACTGTTACAAGTAATAAAAAAAAACATATATAGCTGCATCTGCTGATCATTCAGGTTCAACAAACAACACAGAATTTCATTTTTAGCGCTAAAGTAATACATACATTTACTTCCATGTTAGTCGTTGACTTAAATTGTTCCTATGGTGAAAAAACAAATGCTTCCTCATCCCAAAAACCCTATTCCAAATAAATGATGTTTTTTTTAAAAACGAGCCTACAATACTAACGTTTGCTGCTCTGAGCACTCATAAGGGTCAATCATGCTACCATATGCCTAGGACAATATTACTACACTAGGCACTTGGCCTAGTAATTTCAGCTGAAAGGACTGATGTTTCGACAGCACCATCCAACTGGAGATTTTGTCTGAACTGTGACCCTGGCCTTCAGCCAAGATCATGTGACCAAAATCCTAGGCATTGGATTAAACCAGTAATAAAACCCAAACCAAAATATATTATATTGCAGCTTAGCAATCATTTTTATATGGTGGCTGCATTAGTTTTATTCTCTTTGGCTTTTCCCTCTGTTTTCACCTGATCTGGCCAGTAACACACCTCCTGTATTCGTGAGACACAACTCTAGAGGAATGAGCACAGAAGGCACAGCAGGCAGCAGCATTGTCAGTCACGGGTGGGCTAGTGTTAAATGTATTAGCAGATTTAAATACACTAAAACTGATTCCAAACTCCAGCCCACACTTTATAATGAGTTTACAACAAACAGTTTTTTTTCCTTTTGGGATAAAAGTTTTACATGAATAAAAGTTCATTATTTAATCAGCCCTGACAGTGTTAAGTGGTTTGTCTCATTCATGTAAACGGATACATTCTGCTGGAGAGCTTCTGAAAAACAGCAGACTTGTTGGCTGGATCATCAGAGGAAAATAGAAGAAAGCCTAAAAAATGGAAATGAATACAGCCATAACATCTAAAAATCAGTAAGCTGCAATAAAGCAACTTTTCTTTTGGGTTTAATACCGCTTTAAGATTAACTAACCATATCGTTTAACACATAAGCTGTATAAGAAATGTAACCTTATTCTTTATAGTTCAGTCTGTTTAATAACATTTTCCAGCTGTACAAATCATATGTTCCATAAATGTCATGGGTACAAAGAGAACAAAGAACATATAATTGAACAAAAACTAACATCTCCTATATTGGTGCACCAAAATGAAAATTCTGGTGCCAAAAACAAAAATTCAAAATGCACTTGGCTGAAAATCAAAACCAAAACTGAAATGCACAGTTTTTAAAATTGAATATTAAAAAAAAAACCAATATATACCCCAATTTTTTGTAAAATATGAAAGAGGATGTTACGGCAAGTAAATTGGTACCCAACATGTCACGCTTTAAAATTGTGCACGCTCGTGCAATGACGTGAAACTGCGGTACTTAAAAATCTCCATGGGTGACACTTTAAACATTTCTACAGGTTAGCAGTGTAAAGTTACAGAGGAGGTCTAGTGTGAGAATTATTGCTCTTGCTCTGACGTTCGTGGCGATACCTCACGTGAAGGTTTGAACACCGTGTACATATGTGGGCATGCCCTACGTATGCATTCACCACTATGTGCGAGCATGTATTTTTTTCTTATCACAAGAAATGCATGCATCCCTTGTGATAGAAATAATTAGTGACAGGTCCTGTTTATGGAGAGATATGGGGTCAATAAGACCCCGCATCTCTCCTCTACAATGTAAAGCATTAGATCAAAGGAAAAAAAAACAAAAAACAAAACATTGATCTAGTGCTTTAAAAAAAAAAAAAAAAAAGGCCGGAATGGGAAGTGACATCGCTCCGGTCCTCCAAAGGCATAGAGATGAGTGGTGACCAACTTTCCTTTATTCATCTCTATGCCCAGCACCGGGATCGATGATTTCTCGGGTAAGGCTGAGAACTACCGAGCGGCAGCCAGTGCTGGCGAGGGGTGGGTGGCGAAGGGCGGGGTTTTTCAGCACCTGTTTCGGTGCTTTTTCTTCCCATTTTGGCCAACGGCTGAAAGGGGTGTCTTTGGCAGAAACGTTTCAGCCAATGAAATTTCAATGCATCCCTAATCTCCTATGAATAGAAATAAGGATGTGTTACGATAGTGTCGGGACAAATATTTGTTCCTAGAATGCGCCCTCTATGGGCAGGTCAAACATCACATTAGTAGAAGCACCCATCATACAGCATGCACCAGGAATGGAACTTATCAAGGCCTAAAAGGGCTATACATATAATATTAAAAAGGTATAGGTGCTCCTATTCTTTAAAAAAAGTGGGGGGTGCCTCGAAGGCACTACTGCACACTCAATGTCCATTAGGATATAGTCGGCTCAATTCCAACAGAAAGAAAGGTGACATTAGAAAGAGAGGAAAGAAGAGAAAGAAAAGAAAGAGGGGAGGGTTTCCCAGTAGCTAACCTTATTCTTTCAATGACATTGTTGACATTAGTGGGCAAGAAACAAAAGCCATACTACACTGAAAAGGCTAGGTAAATAGTTCACGAGTCCCATGATAAAAGTGTAAAACATAATATGCCTTGCCTGCAATCTCAAAGCAGTTACTCAGTAAGATGACATGCTTGGTTTTGCCTGTCCTGTCTGACCAGTGACCAAACACAGGACCGGATAATAATTCAGTTAGACTGAAGGCAGACAGAACAAGACCCAGGAAGAAAGGTTGTGCATCTAATGTTTGCAGGTACATCCACACAGTGGGCAGGATCACAGCTAGAAGAGAAAAACAAAAACATGAAATCAATTCTTTATACAGTACACTTCCATATAAAAGTTAATAAGTCTCCAAGCAGATGTCATTTTTAATTATCAAAGCAACGTTTGCCATACACTAAACAAAATGTATACATGGGGAATTTACAGGTAAAAAATCAATGAGC
Organism: Staurois parvus; assembly: GCF_062004578.1. Classification (NCBI taxonomy): domain Eukaryota; kingdom Metazoa; phylum Chordata; class Amphibia; order Anura; family Ranidae; genus Staurois; species Staurois parvus. The sequence continues at coordinate 2,924,742 of NW_028318172.1, forward strand.
ATTATGTAACCATGTGCCTAAATGTATATTTGCCCAAAATACAGTTTCTTTTTCACTTGTACCTTTAATGAACAGAATATCTCGGAATATAAAAATGGGATTTTTGTATCCACCATGAAATCCTTATCTTGGAGTTCACTGAAGAACATAGGATTCAGAGACTATTTAGTTATACTTCTGCCTATAGGAGGATTTGGATGCTGGCAAACAAAAAACCCTTCCTCTACCAGCATGCATCAGTTTTGAAGAAGAGCAAAACAAAAACACGATCATAGACACAGTGGGATGTGAACTGAGTCCCTGGATGAACTCCAAGAAAAAAGGATTTTATGATAAGAAAAGCACTGAGATCTGATCCTTCATGGTACTCAGTACTAATTGCGGAGTGCTGCCTAAATGTAGAAAAAGGCAGGTTTCATCCCACAGAATATTATTTTAAAAAGCTTTTTTCCTTGCATTAAAGTTATTAAATTACTTAACCCACAACAGTAAAATCAGTCTGTATATACAGTAAATCATGCTTGTTATACTCACTGTGGAACCGAAGGGGCTAATCCTCTGCATTGTGTAAAAAGGCTGTTTGATCCTTTCTTCTCTGCCCCACCTCTTGTTGAAATGACCACCTGATACAGCCTGAATCCATAGTCACATGCACATGCTCAGTTTGGTGTGTATTGCTAGAGAGGTTTGTTTGTTTTTCTTGGGAGAGTGCATGTGATCAGCGAAGGGCCAATCAGCACTGTCCAGACAGAAAGTCAGGGGTTTCACATCCTCCTAGAGCAGAATGAAAACTCCTCCTACAAGCTTTAACCAGTGCTCTGCTGAAGTCACAAGATATAGTGAATGCAGGGTCCTGGGTTTAGTATCACTTTAAGTGAAGTATGTGTTCCATGTGTGATGGTAGACCTTGCAGGAAGTGAACTTCCTGACTCTTAACTTCATGAAGATCACCAGTTTAGAGAGACTCCAGTCCTAAAAACGTGAGCTCCAACAGCAATGCCGCTAAAGCCAGTGACTGTGAAGCAGGATGGTAAACTGGTCCTTGGGACAGAAGATTCTGATAAACTGACAAAGCCCATGGAGTATCTGTCAGGAGTCTGATAAACTCAGATTGCCACATCTGCCTGGACCAATCCAAACCTAGGAGTATTACTGGTTTCAATCCTGCACAGCAGATGCAGAAGGAGTTTTAGGGGAAGTAAGGTGTACATCAGGATGTACTTATCCCATACAGCCGCCAGAGCATCCACTGGAATAGAATTTCTGTACCTGTAGTCAATCCTATGCAGTTTGTTGTTGAATCTTCAGGCCAGGATGTCCACATCCAGCATCCCCAGCAGGACCTGAAACACCTCTGAGTGCAGGACCCATTCACCCAGGCTCAGGAAGTCTGCCTATCAATTGTCCACTCATGGGAGTTCAAAACGGCAGCTGGTAAAGGCTGGGAGGTAATCTTTAGGCCAAGAGATAATACTGTCTACTTCTCTTGCCATAGAAAGATGTCTAGGTTAATGTTCCGGCATTGTCCTACTGGATCCTGATCAGATGATCCTACACTCAGGATGACCAGCGCTGTATGGACAACCAAATTACACAGAGTCTCTCAGGGTAGCATTCATTGTAGGGATTTTCCAAGAGTTTAGAGGGGCCAATTTACCCATCTCCAAAGCTGGATTCCTGAGCCACCAGGTCAGATGCAACCTAGTCTTCGGTATCAGGCAAATTAGTTTGTCCAAGAATTAACCAATTTGTCCTCCAATGACAGGATGCTGAGTTGTAAAGTTTTAAAGTGGAACAGAGCAAATGGGATTGCCTTGAATGAGGCTTCCATCAGCCTCAGGACTCTCATGCAGAAGCAAAGATCTGGGGGACTCTTGAACTGATTAGTCTACGTCTGGGAGTGAACAGTTTGAAGTTTCTCTTGGGAAACAAGAAATCTTGAACTGTGTCTAGGATAAAACCCGGATACTCCAAGTGATGACTTGGCCTTAACACTGACATTTTAAGATTCAGAATTCAACCAAACCTTTTTAAAGGTCTGAACAGTCGACACCACATTGTTGGTCAGGGCTTATATCGACTGCTCCTTCAACAGAAAGTTATTCATATATTCCACAATGGAGATGCTTTGGGAGGGTAACAAAACAAGCAGAGGGAGAGTAACAAAACAAGCACAGGGGCCAAACTCTTGTTAAACACTGAGGGAGGCAGAACACAGGTTAAATGGCAGGGCCATGAACTGGAAGAGCTGGAGACCACAGCCAAGCATAGGAAGCACTGAAAAAATGGGAACATGCAAGTATGCATGCTTGATGTCCACAGAGACCAAAAAGTCCCCCTGATGGAGGGAAGCTGACAGACTTGGTGGACTGCAGAATTTTAGGGCCTTGAGATTCAAAAATGGGGTGTATACCCCCTTCTGGTCTTGGAACTGTGAATAGCAAAAATGTTGAAGAAAAACTAATGAAACCTTTCTTGGCCATATTTTTTTGGAAACTTGGTTGATAACCCCTTGATCTACAAGACCTGTAAGGACTGCACAGAAACCTGCTGATCAGTGCTTTGCCAAACACTGCCTGCCTTGTGTAGACCTGTCATCCTCGAATGGCCAGTGACGTCGTAGCCCCTCCCCTACGCGTTACACCACGTGACTGCAATCACAACCCCCTGATGAAGCCGCGTGACCAGCGGTGTAATGCGTAGGGGAGGGGCTACGACGTCACTGGCCATTCGAGGACGACAGGTCTACACAAGGCAGGGAGTGTTTGGCATGCTGTTGATGTATTGTTTGGTGATATAAAAGCATTTTTTACACTATTTAAATGTGAGTGCAACTGGTACTTTAATAAAGCACTGTTTTTTAAAATAGATAAAGCACTATTTTTTGGCAATTTTCTTTCCACTGAGGGCACTTGCCAAGGAAAGGAAAGCAGGAGATAAGCAGTATAAGAGGGAGATCCCAGCAGGAATAGGAGACGGGAATCAGCCTGAGAAGGAACCACCACTCTTTATATGGTGCAACAAACATCAGTCCCATTGAGTGGACAAAAAGCGTTATTAGCCTGTTACAGGCTAATCTGGAGGTGAGCGCACATCTTACACTCATTAAGGAAGTCACCTGGAATTACTGATTAGATTTGAATCACTGGGAAAAGTCACAAAATTGTTGGTGATATAAAAGTGTTTTTTACAATATTTAAATGTGAGTGCTACTGATACTTAAATAAAGCACTGTTTTTTAAAAAAGATAAAGCACTATTTTTGGTAATTTTCTTTCCACTGAGGGCACCTGCCAAGGAAAGGAAAGCTGGAGATAAGCAGTATAAGAGTAAGATCCCAGCAGGAGTAGGAGACGGGAAGCAGCCTGAGAGGGACCCACCACTCTTCATATGGTGCAATAAACATCAGTCCCATTGAGTGGACAAAAAGCGTTATTAGCCTGTTACAGGCTAATCTGGAGGTGAGCGCACATCTTATACTCACTAAGGAAGTCACCTGGAATTATTGATTTGATTCACTGGGAAAAGTCACATATATTTTTTTCATTGAAGACTGATCAATTTTTATATATATTATATTTTTTATATTAAATATTTTTTTTTTATGATGAGCACAATGGGATGACATTTTGATTTCATACGATTTTCTGTTTTTCACAAGTTTATTAATATTGATTTTTTTTTATATATTTATTGGAAATTTGTATTGATTTACTATGCTTGATACAGCTAAGCAAGACTTCATGGAGTGCAGTGTCTGGTTAGCCCCACAATTATCTAGTCCAGCAGGTTCTGGGTGTGGCCTCTAAGCTATTGCTGAGGATACGCTTGTCTGGATAGCTGCATACAAAAATCTACTAAAATAGTCTGTAGAAGAATCTTGGGTGAAGCAATGCAGCAGAAATAGTAACATTTTTCTAAGTAAAGAACATGCATCCTGTGATGAACACGGCCGTCCTACCATTGCTCTTTTTACCAACTTGTGACAAAAGACTGGTCTACCTCACACCACACTATCACTTGCAACAATGACACTCTCAGTCACACCCTGCACACAGATTTTCCAGCTAGCGGAACCACAATCTAAGTGCCAACACACAGAGTGGTTGTCACTGGGTTAAGTTAACTAAGCAATTAAATTTTAAAACTGCCACCACCTGCTTTACCAAAAATCAGTTACAGTAAATCTCACAAGATTAGCAATTACAATTATGAAAAATAAACATCTTTATATACACTGTCACCACAGACACATATATTCAGAGGATTATGCTACTGTAGCACTCTTCAAGAGACAGGGATTATTTTAGCTTGCATTAGCGCATTTAGACAGTTTCAGTTCTTCACAAAATATAGTTTAATAATGAAAAGGATAAAGTGGTGCAAATAATGGTGTTATTGGCTCTCATAACTTGACAGATGTTCCTTGGTTGATGGTACACGTGAGCTGTCCACTTTTGGAGCAGTCTCTTTTCCTCTGATATCAAGGGGGTGTTGTCAGAGACCATCTGACCAATTAAGTGGCTGAGGGGTAGCCATGGGGGTGTCACACACAGTTTTATATGAATATTAAAATCTTCCAAAATGTACAGGTTGCATTCTGGAAACTTTGGCATTGAATTTTGTGTCCAGGGATACTAAACACAGGATATCTCAGAAAGGATTCCACCCAGGAGGTATCTGACTGCTATCTTACCTTCTGTATAGTATAGCTTAGTTATGTATGATCTTGATTTGTCTGATATGATAGTCCCAATTCAAATATTTACTAAATTTTGATGTGTCTTGGTCTTGTCTGATTTCATCCATTGTGTGTAGTTGTTAAAATTTTGAGTTGGGCAGGGAATCTCTGAAAAGGCAAGCCTGATCCCCATTTTATGGCACGCTTTGTGTTCCTGGTGCTTTAATTGCTCTACAAACCAAGGGTGACAGAACTGAAAGATTTTGTCAGTTTTACAATAGGTCAGAGGGAAGTGTTAAACTGTAGATTTCTTTATGGTAAGCAGAAATTACCAGACATTCTTCCAGAACTTCAATTAGCTGTTTACAGCCCTGCAAAGGCCTGTGTGCTGGTGTCTCCTGTTCCTAAGTTTAGATAACAGGCTCTTTGAAATGTTATCAAGTTAAGGCTATGGAGTCTATGAATTGAAGGTGAAGGAAGGAGGCATGATCACTGTGCTATGCCTTCTCAGGACATGAAAAAAATGGATGTTGCATACAGCTTTCATGTGTCTAATGTGCATAACTATTACACCTCCATCCACCTAAAACATTAGCAAGAAACTGGGGCATTCTGGGAGTGGGAGGGATCATAGTGGACTGTTCTTTTTGATTGCCAGTGTCCAAATTCTCTTTTAGATGGCAGCATAACCCAATAGTCTCTGAATCCTGTGCTTCTTAATGAACAAGAAATAAAGTGTGTGGCCAACGTATAATATTTTTAAATATATATATATACATACATATACATATACACACACACACACACACACACACACACATATATATATACACATACACACATATATATGTATACACATATTCCTTTTAGTCATTTCATTCATTACTAGAAAGTCTACAGTAAAGTAATATGTATTACTATGTCATTACTGACCATATTCAATGCCACTGAGCAAAAAGATGAATCCAATAACAACATGTGTACGCTTTTGTTTTTTCTGGAGCGCATCTGTTTGTAGAAAGAAAAAGAATAGTAATCAATATCATACATTTGCCTGGTCACAGTCATCAAAAAACAAGTGAGACATTGAGTCTTATTCATTACAGCTGAACTCCAGGGTGAAACGACCAATTAATGTACTGTATATTAACCATGTATTTTAAATGCAACTGGTACAAGTACCTAAATTTGCCATGGTCTCAAATTCGTTGGACAGTAACCTAGAAGGAGGATTGGAACTGGAGCATGACAAGGGACCTGCTAACAGCAGGACAGAACAGAGCTCATCACTCTGCTGCTGCCACATCACCAATATGATCATTGGCTGGGAACTGTAAGGCGACATCTGCTTTGCTTGACTGCAACGAAAAAAATATTTCACCAAGCTGTCTCTGATGCCAAACTATTTCCATATAAAGTAATTTGCGGTTTTCCCGGAGTCCAGCTTTGAAACCAAAGGAAAATGACAATATAGGTGGAAATGTTATCCACAGCAACCAACTAGTATTTCATTTTTCAATAAAATAAAAAGTGAAACCTTATTGATTAATATTAGCAATATTGTTCTTTTTTTATTCGTCTAGGTTTAATGAATGACTTGGGGTATGAGGGAATAAAGGGGACTTAATTTTGAATATATAAAAACGAATATAAGATCAGCCGTGATACCCTTTCACAGCCCGCACTACCTTTGGCCACCACCAGATGAAGACTCCACTCCAATCCAGCTGGTCGACCACACACTGGCAGATACAAATCTTATATACAAGCTGATGCACTGATTAGAGTTGAGGACCAGCTTAGTAATTACACACCCTTCTAAGGTCCCTCCAGCTATCCCACAGCTTGAACTCCAATGTTAATCACTCTTCCACTGTACCCACACCAGACACACCACAAAAGGTAGCCTGCCACCACCCAACAGTTTATCCGCAGAACGGTCTGCTGGGACACCCCACACACACAGATCTCCGTCTGGCAGATCTGTTACCTTTTACAATCTGCACGCAATCTGCCCACACACAGTGCAATTGCATACAGATTGGCAATGAGCTTGACCGAGCGTTTAAAGGCACTAAAATACAATACAATCTAATCTTCTCCAATCTAATCTCTCCGAAGATATGAGCACGTGCCTAAATACACAGAAGTCACTAATTAATTTTAAGATTTAATTTCCCGAAAGTGGGCAATGCATAAAATATGTACAAAATATAAAAGGTTACAAAAAATACAAGAAGACACACAAATGACTATTCACTATAAAATAAAAAGGGAATAAAAAACAGAGATAAAACTTTTACCAATATCTATCCTGCGACTGGAGCAAGTCAGGGAGAAATAGCAATCCGTTGGTCGATCGAACCAGCTCCATACGAATCGCAAATCCCCCAATGCCCGGGTACTCCATTTATGGGGATATGGACGTAGGCGGGACATTAGTCCTCAGCCAACTGACCATGAGGGCTGCCCCTGTACCTGCCCAAAGGATGTTCTGGGTGCTGACCTGCCCAAGTTCAACCGGACTAAGACTGGCTTGAAACACCAAGTCGGGGATTGGATTTCCTAAACCAGCGCATCGGCCCGATCGCAACAGTACCAATCACCATTCGACTGTCACGATCTAGCGCCACTTAGCCATTTCCTGCATTTTCTTGGCCTTCTACCTAATCCACAAATATGATTTTTAGGTGTCGATGTGGCGCACAGAATGCCCTACAAGAAGGGAGCATGTTCATCTCTCTGCAACTAATATTTTAGCTTTTATGAGAGATTAAACATACCCTTTTGATGTATGTAGACACTTTTAGCTCCCCAGACAGATCAGAGACCTCCTGCTGTCATGAAGCCGAAATGTCTGGAGCCACTTCCTTTAAACCAGTTTCACCAGAAGGTGACAAAACCTTATTTAGCACTGTAGGTGTCACATCCAGGAAGCCGGGCTTTTCGGGTGCTAATTGATGAGCCTCTGTGTCTGAGTACCTCATTTCCCCCAATGACAAGGACTGAATATTAATTTAATCTACTCAAATCTGTACATTTATGTCACATGTACGTTACATCATGTCACATGTATGTTACAGTACCTATTCAAGCAGGGAACACATTCAAACAGTGGAGCCAGAGGTTCATTAGTTCTACAGGCTCGGGGCTCCTAGAGTGTGCCCTGATTGTTTTGTGGGGTTTTTTTTTCATTTAACAAAATATTGTAGTACAGACATCACACACAGCAATGGCCAACATATGACCAAATTGAGGCTCCAACATACAGCAGCAAAGGCATGACACCATCCATAAAGTATTCACCTGAATAATTTGTAAGAGGAAACCTGAGCCAATCTAAAGACCTGTTTTAACAGAATCAAGCACACCAGCTAACTAGGGGTTGGTCACTCCAAACAGCACGGTGTACGTTACCTCCTGCACCCTTTTTGTGGTTTTAAAAAAAAAAAAAAAAAGACACAAAAAAGGGGGAGGAGAGATTGGAAAACGGAACAAGGGACAGGAAAAGGGGAAGCGGAATGTTTTTTTTACAGGCCCCCTTGACACGTATTAATACAGAAAATTACTGTAGGCTACTGTCAGACTTATTTTAGCGTCATGTTCTCGCATGACAACCTATTATAAAAGGCAGATTTCTGGTACACTAATAGTTTCTTTCAAATATAGCATAACAGGTAAGTGAACAGAAGGGTGGGTGAATTTTCAATATTTTCTTGCTGATGATTTATTCAACCCACGCTCATAGTTTAATCTGAACATAAAAAGCTACACTTGTGTGTTGAGAGATACTAGCGTCGGAGGCGAGGGTATGCTATGACACCACAGCTATCAAAGCTGAAGCTAATTGCTATAATATTTATTACAGGTCATTCATACTTTGATAAATGAATACCACGTTTCACTTTTAAATGGGGATATTGAAGATAGAACGATCTGCTTAATGAGTCACTCTGTAGGTTGGCCCAGGTGATACAACATTTCCAAAGATTATTAGCCCTGCATGGACACACTACATGACCTCTAATAAAGGCCAAGATGTAAGAGAAAATGGCAGTGGCTCCCAATTCTATTTAATGATGCAGATCTCAGTTTATCAGCAACCTCTATAATATACAGTGGGTAAGATTAGTATTGAACACATCACCATTTTTCTCAGCAAATAGATTTCTAAAGGTGTATTGACAAGACATTTTCACCAGAAGTCAAGAACAACCCATGTAATCCATACATACAGTCAGGTCCATAAATATTGGGACATTGACACAATTCTAACATTTTTGGCTCTATACACCACCACAATGGATTTGAAATGAAACAAACAAGATGTGCTTTAACTGCAGACGGTCAGCTTTAATTTGAGGGTATTTACATCCAAATCAGGTGAACAGTGTAGGAACTACAACAGTTTGCATATGTGCCTCCCACTTGTTAAGGGACCAAAAGTAATGGGACAATTGGCTTCTCAGCTGTTCCATGGTCAGGTGTGTGTTATTCCCTCATTATCCCAATTACGAGCAGATAAAAGGTCCAGAGTTCATTTCAAGTGTCCTGTTTGCATTTGGAATCTGTTGCTGTCAACTCTCAAGATGAGATCCAAAGAGCTGTCACTATCAGTGAAGTAAGCCATCATTAGGCTGAAAAAACAAAACAAACCCATCAGAGAGATAGCAAAAACATTAGGCGTGGCCAAAACAACTGTTTGGAACATTCTTAAAAAGAAGGAACGCACCGGTGAGCTCAGCAACACCAAAAGACCCGGAAGACCACGGAAAACAACTGTGGTGGATGACCGAAGAATTCTTTCCCTGGTGAAGAAAACACCCTTCACAACAGTTGGCCAGATCAAGAATACTCTCCAGGAGGTAGGTGTATGTGTGTCAAAGTCAACAATCAAGAGAAGACTTCACCAGAGTGAATACAGAGGGTTCACCACAAGATGTAAACCAGCCTCAAAAACAGGAAGGCCAGATTAGAGTTTGCCAAACGACATCTAAAAAAGCCTTCACAGTTCTGGAACAACATCCTATGGACAGATGAGAACAAGATCAACTTGTACCAGAGTGATGGGAAGAGACGAGTATGGAGAAGGAAAGGAACTGCTCATGATCCTAAGCATACCACCTCATCAGTGAAGCATGGTGGTGGTAGTGTCATGGCGTGGGCATGTATGGCTGCCAATGGAACTGGTTCTCTTGTATTTATTGATGATGTGACTGCTGACAAAAGTAGCAGGATGAATTCTGAAGTGTTTCGGGCAATATTATCTGCTCATATTCAGCCAAATGCTTCAGAACTCATTGGACGCCGCTTCACAGTGCAGATGGACAATGACCCAAAGCATACTGCAAAAGCAACCAAAGAGTTTAAGGGAAAGAAGTGGAATGTTATGCAATGGCCCAGTCAATCACCTGACCTGAATCCGATTGAGCATGCATTTCACTTGCTGAAGACAAAACTGAAGGGAAAATGCCCCAAGAACAAGCAGGAACTGAAGACAGTTGCAGTAGAGGCCTGGCAGAGCATCACCAGGGATGAAACCCAGCGTCTGGTGATGTCTATGCGTTCCAGACTTCAGGCTGTAATTGACTGCAAAGGATTTGCAACCAAGTATTAAAAAGTGAAAGTTTGATTTTTTTACGTCATCCTGTGCTGGCCAATGAGGATGGCTGAAAGGCAGTACACAGGAGAAGTCTTCCTGATGACGAAACACGTTGGGTGGAGCTTCGGCATGTGACGTCACCACATTCTGGAGGGACGGCGGCCATATTTTCGGTTTGAAACATTTCACATTCAGTGCTGGTTGTTTTAATGATTGATGCATGTGGATCCTTTATTAAATTGGTCAAAATTTTACTGAATTACTACACTATGAGTTGCTTTTGTTTTAAATCCCTTATTTGATTATCGGATGGGAGTTTTTCCTGCTTTTGAAGATCTTTAAAGAGGAAAACTATTCATCATCTTAAAAGGAGGATTCCTTGTGAAAAAGTACTTGCTTCAGTGATTTCCTATTTACTGCGTATATTGACCAGTGTACGGTCTGAACGTCCGTGTCAAGGATCCGGGTATGACCAGAGATGTGTGGACCGACACAGGGAAATGCAGACTTCAGGTATAGTATAAAACAATACAATTTATTAAAGGCTAAACAATACATAAAAACGCAGTGCAAGGCTAAACGAACACAGTGCAAACAAAACCAAACCTCCAACAGATAACAATATGTACAACACCAAACGTAGTTGTGCAGGCCGGGTCGGTAGCTAATGGGCAGACAAGGTACAAGGAGCAGGCAGGAGAGTGGTCGGGAGTAGCCGAGGTCGGTACAGGCAGAGTTCATGTGGAGTCAGGATCAAAGCAGAGAGTCAAGCAGGCAGGACACAGGATCAGGATACAGGGAACAAGAGAGCAATACACCAAGGCACTGATCACAGGCCTGGTCCTGCTTAAATACACCTCCTGCAATCAGCCTCAGGTGATGGCTTGATTGCAGGAGTGAGATTCTGGCTGCTGAGAGCACCCGCTGGCCAGCCTTGGTACTGCAGCCCACAAGGCAGGTGAGTCCCACCACCATTGGCGAGTCCATTCCTGACAGTACTCCCCCCTCAAGGAGCGGCCTCAGGATGCTCCAAACAGTCCGTAATGGCCCAAATGTTCCACTGCCTGGGTCCGGCAACTGGCTGCACATCCCACTGCCGGAATCAAGCGATTGGCTGGGTCTCCTGCTGATAGGCCTATCTTTTTGCAGGAGACCGCAGGAAGGCAGGTTGCTGGACACAGGATTTCCAGAAGCAGGCTGGGCATCAGGAGCCGGTACGTCAGGCTGGGCAGCAGGAGCCGGCACGTCAGGCTGGGCAGCAGGCAGAGGCACGTCAGGTGGGGCAGCAGGCACCGGGCCATCAGGCGGAGCAGCGGGCCATCAGGCGGAGCAGCGGGCACCGGGCCATCTGGCACGACAGCGGGCACCGGGCCATCTGGCACGACAGCGGGCACCGAGTCATATGGCAGAACAGCGGGCACCGAGTCATCTGGCAGAACAGTGGGCACTGTGAAACCAAGCTCGACAGCGGGCACCGAGTCATCTAGCAGGACTACGGGGCATCAAGCTGGACTACGGACACCGGGGCATCAAGCTGGACTACGGACACCGGGGCATCAAGCTGGACTACGGACACCGGGGCATCAAGCTGGACTACGGATACCGGGCCATCAGGCGAGGCAGCAGGCACCGGGCCATCAGGCGAGGCAGCAGGCACTGGCCATCAGGCGAGGCAGCAGGCACCGGGCCATCAGGCGAGGCAGCAGGCACCGGGCCATCAGGCGAGGCAGCAGGCACCGAGGCAGCAGGCACCGGGCCATCAGGCGAGGCAGCAGGCACCGGGCCATCAGGCGAGGCAGCAGGCACCGGGCCATCAGGCGGGATAGGATCATCGGGCTGGATGGGATCATCAGGCTGGGTAGCGGACACTGGGTCATCAGGCGGGACAACAGAAGGCAGGTTTTCAAACGGCAGGCTGACTGATTTGGATACTGGCAGAATGGTGCTGGTTGGAAAGAATTTTCGCTTCTTCTTAGATTTAGTTACTGAAGCACTGCAAGTAAATGCAGGTCTGTAAACAGAGGAAGCAGCTGAGGACAGAGAAGAGCTGGAGGATGGGACAGGGGAGGGAGCAGCCTCTACAGAGGACTTCTTTAAGGGTTAAAGGCAGGGTAGATGCAGGGAGTGGGAACAGGGGACTGACATGTGGTAGATAGTGTATACTGGGCTGTAACTGGAGGTGCAGTGGAAAATGGAGGAAGAGAGCTTTGAGCAGAGGAATGATTAGAAGCAGGACTGGGTTGTTGAAAGCTGACTGAGGCTGGGTGTAGCAAGTCTGACCAGGACTGTAGTATTGGTTGAACAAAGCTCAGCTTACACAAAGCCTGTCTGACCAAAGACTGCACTGCGTTTATACAATCCACTAGCACGAGCTCTGAGGAAGGGAGTTCGTCTCCCGAAGCGCGTCAGCAAATACACACCAAGGGCACAGCATTGCATCCGCTGTTGTTGCGGACCACTCTGTTTTTTTATTCTCGTTGGTGAGTTGTGAGTATATTTCTGTTTCATTTAATAAATACGTGGGTCTCCACGGTAATGCACGATGAGAGTGCGCCCTTGTCTGTTTTTGTTCACCACTAGCACATGTGGTGAACATGCTGAATAATGCTCCAAGAAACAATCCGGATCATCCTCCAACAACCAGACCAGTGATTCTATTTGATCCGTACTGAATGGTGGGAAAAAGTAATTTCTGCTTTCAGGGGTACTAGATGAAGCCAACTCAGCACAAGCCTGAATCAATGGTTGCACCTCAGAGAACTCCGTGCCCTGATCTACTAGGGAATGAGCGACCCGTATGCACTCTAGCAGCTGATCCCTGGCATACTCCTGCAGAGTCTGATAGGCATATTCTCTGTCATCTAAGACTAGCAGATACAAGTACACAACCTCCTCAGGATGCATCCTTCACAACAACAAGCCAAGATGGCTTCCCTGTGCAGCCACTTCTGGTCAGGCCTGGCCTTGGTGTAATGTCAAGGATCCGTGTATGACCAAAGATGTGTGGACCGACACAGGGAAACGCAGACTTCAGGTATAGTATAAAACAATACAATTTATTAAAGGCTAAACAATACATAAACGCAGTGCAAGGTTAAACATAAACACAGTGCAAACAAAACCAAACCTCCAACAGATAACAATATGTACAGCACCAAACGTAGTTGGGCAGGCCGGGTCGGTAGCTAATGGGCAGACAAGGTACAAGGAGCAGGCAGGAAAGTGGTCAGGAGTAGCCGAGGTCGGTACAGGCAGAGTTCAAGCGGAGTCAGGATCAAAGCAGAGAGTCAAACAGGTAGGATTCAGGATACAGGGCACAAGGGAGCAATACACCAAGGCACTGATCACAGGCCTTGTCCTGCTTAAATACACCTCCTGCAATCAGCCTCAGGTGATGGCTTGATTGCAGGAGTGAGATTCTGGCTGCAGAGAGCACCCGCTGGCCAGCCTTGGTACTGCAGCCCACAAGGCAGGTGAGTCCCACCACCATTGGCGAGTCCATTCCTGACAGTCCGGTAAGGGGCTTATCTATTCAGGTGTTTTGGTGACGGTATATGACGCCCGAATCTTCTTCTGCAACCTGTCTCATTCACTTGAGAATTATTTGGACTTTTATGTTGATATTTTATTAGCTCTGCATTTTTTATTTACACAGGAGACATTGCCAGTGCTGGTGAGGGACAGGACTGTTGCAGAAAGTTGAGTATAAACTGCCTTTAGCCCTGCTTTAAAGCAGAACTAAATCCTTATATCATTTTCAGCCAAGGAAGCTGCCATGTTAGCATCTGTATTTATCTTTAACTGCCATGATGCTGCACATGTGATCAGTTATGACACCAGCCATTTTATGGTTTGACAGTTTGGTTGAGACACAAGAAAATGTGACAGTTACATTCCTAGCACACATAGGGAAAGTAACTGTTTTTGAAACTGTTAAATTGATAGGTTTAGTTCCGCTTTAAGGGCCAATCCACTTTGACTTGCGCTAAAATGTATACACAATGGATGTACATTTCCATCCATTTTAGTCGTGCACGGACATACATTTTGCCATCTGTTGACATGCATTTTAGCTTACGTTAAGGCATATTGCATTTTCACAGGATATCCTGTGCATTGTGTTGACATCTGCTTACATCCACTTATATCCGTCACAATAAAATGCATATATGTTGCATTTTAGCACAACGCAGGGCAACACAGCATTATGTTGTGAATAGGACACACTGGAAATTATGGTTTTACAGATGTCTTTCCACTGATATGCATTTTACAGCTGTGCTAAAACACAGATCAATACATTTAATTGCCCCAAAATTGTTTCCTAAGAGAGTTCGTCCTCATGCACAGTAGACGTTTTTACAGCTGCTATTTTTGGCTTTTGACGTGTTTTTCTACAGCCAGTAAATTCCCCAGCATGTTATCCTAAGTGTCCATCACACAGACTGTAATAAATGTTTTTCGGCAGGGGCGTTTTTTGGCTGGAAAAACCCCCCAGAACTAGTGAGTTTCTAGAGGAGTTTTTTAGTTGTAAAAATGCTCTAACGCTGCAAAAGGTAGTAAAACGCATTAAATTGCGGCAAACCAAGAGTTGTTGGACTTTTTTTTGGCCAAAAAAAACCTAAAACATCCTAAAAAATGCAAATGCAAAAAAACTGTTAAACGCTAATACAAAAATGCTGTTTATATAGCTGTTTAGATAGCTGTTTCTGGCTGCACACATGGATGAGGCAGGTCTCAGCTGCTGCCACGATCAGCTGTGCCTTCCATGTAACCTGCATTGCCTCTGCCTTCCATGTAACCTGCATTGCCTGTGCCTTCCATGTAATATGTCCTGCTGTGCCTTCCATGTAACCTGCATTGTTGTGCCTTCCAAGTAATTTAGACTGTAAGCTCCTTGACCAGGGCCCTCCTATTCCTTCTGTATTGAACTGTATTGTAATAATAATGTACCCTGCTGTGCCTTCCGTGTAACAAGCATTGCTGTGCCTAGCATGTAACGTGCATTGCTGTGCCTTCCATGCAATTTGCATTGGGGATGCAAACTATTTCCAGGGTTCCCCACAATATCAAACTTTTTACCAAGGATTCCCCCAATGTAAAAAGGTTGGTAAACCCTGCATATATTGTACATTGAAGACTCCTCCATTATGCATACTATATTCTACATTGTACAAAAATGTACAAAATCAACTCTATGGCAGTTTTATTTCTTAACCACTTGTTGACCTCGCTAAAGTCAAATGACGGCTACAGCGCGGTCGTCCAGTTCTGGGAGGACGTCATATGATGTCCTCCCAGAACCACGCCCCCAGCGCTGTGATCACTGTGCCCTTCAGATACAGTGAATCACATGACATGGTAAAGGGCCAATCACAGCGGCCTCTTACCACATGATCAGCTGTGTCCAATCACAATGAAAACACACTTGCCAGTTATTGGCAACACTTTCCTCAGGTGTGAGGAGACTACTGCAGATAACTGGCAAGTGTTAAAGGAGACATCTACATTGATAATCAGGGCACTGATCATCAATGACCCGATTATCAATGCAGCCCCAAAAGTGCCCGTCAGTGCTGCCAATCTGTGCCATCTATCATTGCCATTCAGTGCTGCCTATTAGTGCCCATTAGTGCTGCCTCATCAGTGCTGCCTCATCAGTGCCTCCTCATCAATGTCCACCAATGCTGCCTCATCAGTGCCCATCAGTGCTGCCTCAACACATATCAGTGAAGGAGAAAATGCCCATCAGTGCTGCCTCAACACATATCAGTGAAGGAGAAAATGTCCCTGTTTGCTAAATTTTATACTAGAAACTAAGAAAAACTTTATTTTTTTCAAAAATTTTCAGTCTTCTTTTGTTTGTTTAGCAAAAAACAAAAACAAAAACAGTGGTGATTAACTACCACCAAAGAAAGCTCTATTTGTGTGAAACAAATGATTAAAATTTCATATGGGTACAGTGTTGCATGACCACGCAAAGCTGAAAATTGGCCTGGGTACGAAGGGGGTAAAACTGCCAAGTAGGCAAGTGGTTACAAAAGTATTGTTCTGAAGTTTATACATGTTTGTAGGACTCTTATTTATGGTACAGCAACCTAAGCATATTTTATGGGTACAAGAGATCTTTTAGAATCCTAACACCCCTCGCACGAAAACCATGCCCACTCTTCACTTCAGTACACTAAGCACACCACATATTTTTTTATTTAGCAATAAGGCCCAGATTATAATCCTGCACACAGGTCCATTGATTTCATAAATCAACCCTAATAGGAGGGTTTAGTTCCGCTTGACATGTTAGGCATCTATTCAGCATACCTTCATCATTCATCATTTACAAAATATTAGTTATTACATTTGTGTGCCCTAAAATGAAGTTTAGTGTATTTTTTTACAAAAAATGTTTGCTTGATAAACCGTTGCACAAATATTATGTGACATAACAAATTTAAACTACCACCATTTTATTTTTCAGGGATAAAGCTTGGGGCTTTTAAGTAATATCCAGGCCTAAAATGATTTTTTAAACAATTGTGGTTCTGCCAGAGAAAGGGTTAAATCTAGCAACAAATTCTACATGACAGTGACAAATACACACAATTCCCTAAGATTTTAAACTGGTTGCAAAGGCCTTTTAATGATTCATACAGTACCTACAGCATAGCTCCCAACTTTATTTTGAGGGACTGTCCCTGATTTGGAACAAAGTTCCTCTGTTTTATCTTTCAAAAAGTGTTTCACAGTGCCAAATCTTTCATCCAGTTTCTAAATTGTTGCATTTGTAAATTTAAAAAGCCAGTGTAAGGAATACTAGTGGTAAAAAAAAGCACTTGTGGGTTTAACTTGATTAGTGAAGGCAGCGCAACAAACAAAATATATCAATGTGGCATAAAATAACATGCAATAAAATACATGTGCTACAACATATAAATACATTTAAAAAAACAAATCAGTAAATTGCATCAGTAAAAGTCTAATTCATCAAACACATAAAATGCTTCATATAAGTCCACCAAAAGAAATGTTATATAAAATATACACTGCTCAAAAAAATTAAAGGAACACTTTTTAATCAGAGTATAGCATCAAGTCAATTAAACTCCTGGGATATTAATCTGGTTAAGTAGCAGAGGGGGTTGTTAATCAGTTTCAGCTGCTTTGGTGTTAATGAAATTAACAACAGGTGCACTAGATGGGCAACAATGCGACAACCCCTAAAACAGGAATGGTTTTACAGGTGGAGGCCACTGACATTTTTTTCCCCAATTCTCATCTTTTCTGACTGTTTTTTTCTAGTTTTGCATTTGGCTAGGGTCATTGTCACTACTGGTAGCATGAGGCAATACCTGGACCCTACAGAGGTTGCACAGGCAGTCCACCTCCTCCAGGATGGCACATCAATACGTGCCATTGACAGAAGGTTTGTTGTGTCTCCCAAAACAGTCTGAAGAGGATGGAGGAGAATCCAGGGGACAGGCAGTTATTTTGGGAGAGCTTTCCAAGGCCGTAGAAGTTTCTTAACCCATCGGCAGGACCGGTATCTGCTCCTTTGTGCAAGGAGGAACCAGATGAGCACTGCCAGAGCCCTACAAAATGACCTCCAGCAGGCCACCGGTGTGAGTATCTCTGACCAAACAATCAGAAACAGATTTCATGAGGGAGGCCTGATGACCCAACGTCCTCTAGTGGGCCCTGTGCTCACTGCCCAGCACCATAGAGCTCGATTGGTTTTTGCCATTGAACAACAGAATTCACAGGTCTGCCACTGTCGCCCTGTGCTTTTCACAGATGAGAGCAGGTTCACCCTGAGCACATGTGACAGATGTGATAGGGTGTGGAGAAGCCATGGAGAATGTTATCCTGCCTGTAACATCATTCACCTGACCGTTTTGGTGGTGGGTCAGTGATGGTCTGGGGAGGCATATCCATGGAGGGATGCACAGACCTCTACAGGCTAGACAAGGGCACCCGGACTGCCATTAGATATCGGGATGAAATCCTTGGGCCCATTGTCAGACCCTATGCTGCTGCAGTGGGTCCTGGGTTCCTCCTGGTGCATGACAATGCCGGTCCTCATGTGGTAAGTATGCAGGCAGTTACTGGAGGATGAAAGAATTTATTCCATTGAATGACCCTCGCACTCTCCTGACCTAAATTCAATAGAACACCTCTGGGATATCATGTTTCGGTCCATCTGACTACGCCAGGTTGCACTTCAGGCTGTCCAGGAGCTCAGTGATGCCATGGTCTAGATCTGGGAGGAAATACCTCAGGACACCATCCGTTGTATCATTAGGAGCATGTCCCGACGTAGTCAGGCATGCATACAAGTACGTGGGGGCCATACAAACTACTGAATACAATTTTGAGTTGCTGCAATGAAATTTCAGCAAAATGGACTTGCCTGCTGCATAATTTTTTCACTTTGATTTTTGGGGTGTCTTTTGAATTCAGTCCTCTATAGGTTGATAATTTTCATTTCCATAAAACAATGGCGCATCCTTACATTCCTAACACATTACCCAGTCCATGTCAGTATAGATTTCCAGCATGATATTTTTCCCCACTGAGATCTGATATGTTTTCAAAGCGTTCCTTTAATTTTTTGAGCAGTGTAGTTAAATGAAAAGTACTGATCCACTGAATCACCACCTGATCAAATAAGTTTATTTCCACTTTTGCCAAAAAAAAAAAACTTCACTCCAGTGTCACCACATGCTCCAGAGAAAAGCCTCCCCCAATTCAGTGGCCCATCTAAACTTGGTAGGCAATCATGCTTGTGGTGAGTGTCAAACGTAATAAGGCTCCTCAATCAATTAGCCCCTCAGCAATTAAAGGCAACTAAATCAATTGCTCAGTCACAAGGAAAGGCAATCAAAGAGAGCTTGTAGTGTAATACCGCTAAAATCAATTTATTATATAAGCTGTAATGAACTCACATAGTAAAAGTACAAGCATGCCCAACATCCACAATATCCTCAGAAAGTAACGGTATATTGTATAGACAGCGTCTCACCCGATCCTCCTTGCTGCTCACGAGCGGTACGTCACTTCCGTAGGGGAATGTGAGGTGGATGCCTGTTACAAGAATTGTCGTGCAGCCCACTGACGCGTTTCGTCACCTGACTTTATCAAAGGGTTTAACTTTATCAAAGGGTTTAACTAATATTTTTTTATATAACTCTCCTTTTAAGGGGGTGTGTCCTATGCCTACATACTTCTGCTAATACTTGTCCCTCGTTCCCATCCCAAAAAGTTTGGAGGTATGCTACAGGTAAGCCTATAATAAGACTTACCTGTAGGTACAGTAAATATCTCCTAAACATGCGCTGTTTAGGAGATATTTACTCTAGCTGTGCCGGTGATGACACTGGTCATCTCTCAATCGACGGCATGCTTCATACAGGTCACCTTGGCCACATATTTATTAGTCGTGCACCAAGATAGAAATTCTGGTGCCAAAACTAATATCGAAAATTCAGAATGCAAGTGGCCGAAAACCGAAACTGAATTGTCTGCGTATGTAGTGGTGGGGAGGCTCAAATGTATTTTTATTTTTAACTTGTGTATTTTTATTTTTTATAACTTATGATTTAATTGCTATCACATCGGGGACCAATAGTCCCCAATGTGATAGCATATGAGTGACAGGTCCTCTTTGTAGTGGGGAGGGGGTGGGGCAGTGTGTGAAAGGAGGGGGCAGGAGAAGAGCAGTGTATATAGTGAGGGAGCAGTGTAATCATTCAGGCTCCCTCACTGGCTGTTCCTATATGTCATTGCTGGTTTTAAATGTGATTACCAGCTTTTTTCCCCTTCATCATAGCCGCTAAAGGAAATAAGAGAAGGGGGGGTGTCACCAGTGACCTTACTCAGTAACCCCGCCCCTTACTTTCCTTTAGTGGAGGGGAGAATGACAGCTCCTTTTCAGAGCTATAGTGAACGGGAAAAAAAGCGAGTAATTCGATTTAAGAACCGGCAGTGATGTCGTGATGTGCAAAATGTCGATAGGGCTATTTTCGGCTGATATGTTTCGGCCGCTGAAATTTCGGTGCATCTCTAATATTTACCTTTATTATACCTTTTCCAAAATCACATTACAGACAAACCATTAAGTGAAGCCACCAGGGACCAAAATAATATGTTTTTCTAAACTGATCCTAGGAGACTTAGCATGTTTCAGCAGATTACAATTGCAACAAAAACAGATAGCCATAAAAAAGACTGAGGTTACAACCCTTTGACTCTTAATTTAACAGTTTGGCTGGAGTTCTGCTTTAACCACTTCCCTACCGCGCTATAGCCGAATGACAGCTATACCCTGACCCTTTGCAAAAAATGCACTGGGTGAACTTAGGGTAAGGCTGGTTTCACACTGTTGTGCTGCAGTTTGGCTGTATGCAGGTACCCACTGTTTCCTATTGACTTTCAGTTAGATTATGTGTTTTTGGTGCGTTTTATGAAAGCGTTCTCCAAAGTCTTGCATGCTGCAGAAAGGGGCCCTAACTAGAAAAAAACTAATGGGGTTTTGAATGCTGCATCTCTGGAGTGCTTTTAGAAAATACACAATCTAATAAATTAGTGGGGAACTGCGGGTAAGTCATCGGTCACACCGCTGCGATTTGTGTGCAATTTTAGCGCAATTTCAGTAGATTGTATTGCTACTTGTGAAGAGTTTCAACGATTTCTTGCAATTTGCAGTGCGATTTCCATTATATTCTATGTATGTGAAATCGCAAAAAAACTGCAGGTAAAAGTAATGCAAGAACTACTTTAAAAAAAAAAAAAAAAAAAAAAAAATATTGCATGCTAGTGGAAAAGTCCACCTTTGGAACATGTAACTTGTTCCCATAGCCGCACCCACGCCCACCCCCCTCTCCCTCTGATCGATAGTACAGGGAGAAGTCTTCCCGTACTGTCAGATATAAATACAGCGCGGCCACACGGGCCTCTGTCCAGTCAGCCACGTCATTCATTCATGGACTTCCGTGAATGAATGAACTACAAGTCTTGGCAGCCTTAGCAGCTGTAGGCTTGTAGTTTTCCATGAACTACCGCAGTACTGTGGAGCACCGTGGCAGCTCATTGAAGCGTCCTGTCAGTATATCTGCTTGACTGTACATCCCGTACAGCAAGCAGATATTCTGACAGGTCTGCAGGAGACCTGCATGGCATCAGTAATCTACTGATCGCTGGTGCAATGCTTCCCAGGCTACTTTGGACAAAAATCAAAAATGCACATTTTTTTACCTGTGCATTATTTTTGTCCAAAAGGTGAACTTATCCTTTAAGTCACTGACATTCATTAGATGTGATTTCAATACGCAAATCACACTGGTATGACTGGGCACCTAATGGCACAAAAGCTGCAGGTACTCCTGCACTGCGGCCAAACCGCAGTTCAGCAGTGTGACATTGGTCTAAATATACAAGTTTTGAAACTTTGAAGAGAAAAAAAAAAACATTCACTCCTGTTTCATGACAGTGCTGGTGACACTGATTTCCTAGTACAAACCACACACCCATAGGAAAATGAATCCAATACATGATCTAACTGGGTGTGCAAAGCGATAAAAGCCATAGCAACCAGACATCAGTTTCGTTCTGTAAGGTCAGCAAATTCAGGTTGTTCTGCACACCGCCATCTGAAATTTCAGCAGACACACACGTCTACCATGCACCCGTAATCACACTAATCCTGTTTCATGGTTGTTTAGTAGGGCACATTTTTCAATCTCTATTTTCTACAAAAAAAAAATCATTCCGGGTAAGATAAGATGTGCCTGTATACAGAAGTGGAACACATTCAGAATTCAGATGGGGTCATGGATAAAGAGGATTGTAGCTGAGAGCAGCCAAAAGAAAGTACATTCCATCTTACTGTCATTATCTGCCTGGGGATCCATGTGTTCTGCCTCCATTAATAGGATATTTTATTATTCTTTCTCATCTTCAATAATAGCTCGATGCCTCCAGCCTCTTCTACAGTACATGCAGCCTTAGCACAAGCAATACTTGTCACTGTTTATTAGCCCACTAATATATGACAGATCGTGCACAGCGTGCCTGCTGCCCTCTCATCACACCATGTAAACAATCCCTGCACTGTCTTGTCTGCTCCATCTGATCCCAGGATCATGCTGGCTCCTCCCATTTCCCTGCTGCCCTATGCTCTCAAGTGCTCACTGTTTGAGCAACGACAACTTTATTAGGCGTGTGACAAAGACACGAAGGAGACATAATTGGTGCAGCTGCCCAGGGATGGCCACATCTGAATGCACACTAAATACAAATGTGTAGCAGACTGATGTGTCTCCAAACTCAGAGCTTCTTGTGTCAAAAATTGAGTGGTAAAGTTTGTGTGCTGCCTGTGGGAATCAATTTGCTTCCAGCAAAAATCTTTCATCCACATTTGCATGCATTTGATGCACGTTTACTTGCAGTTTTCTATCCGTGTTTATCCTGTGAAGTTGTTTCTTCTTTTTGTGGATTTTTTGGGTGCACTGCATTGCCGTGTGTTTTTTACATGCATTTGCATGTGTTTTTGTGCATTTGCAGTGTGGAGAAATGCAGCATGCTGTACATTTTTTGCACTGTAATGGTGTGAACTGTGCCCATAGGATAGCCTGGATTTTGGGTTGTTTGGGGTGCTCAACATGTGATCCTCGGAACCCTCTGATGTGGCCCTCAACCTAAAACAATGCAGCAGTTTTGGTATGCTTTCAGAAAGTGCACCACATCCACGAGATTTAATAGAAGTATAGCACTACCCCCTTAGGAGTTGCTGATGTTTGGGGTCCCCAATAGTCCTGCACAGCTAGGCAACATGCATTTTCTTTAACACTTGCACACTGGAGACAGTAAACAGTCCGTGAGTGTGTTTTTTATGTTTTATTAAGGGTATTGAACTTGGCTAGGGTAAGGGGTGTATGGGATGCCCAAGGAACAGTAAAATGAGGACAACTTCATGCCAACATGTACAAGTCCAAGGATAGACCTTCCATCTCTCTAGCCTTTCCTGGCGTACCACCCCAGACCCTACATGACTCCTCTTATCATCCAGCTATATAGAGGAAATCCCTAGGAAAGGGGATCCAGTGGCTGTTACCTGAAAGGGTTAACAGTCCTGGTATGGAGCTAGTAAGGTTTCCCACCAGAATGCCCTCTGCCCCGTGTCTGGCCCAGGGGGTGCAAGATTGCTCAGTCCTTTCCTGTGAGCTGGTTGGGTTGGTGGCTGCCCTCAGGCCTTCTGCTGGGCTAGCTCCTTCCCCAGCTCCACAGATGGTCCTCCCTCTGGGGACCGGTGGGGATGACTGATCCTCCTTTCCAGGTCCCAGCCTGTAGGTAGGCTCCTTCCCACTAGGCCCCCCTCACAGGCTCCTGTATCTCAGCCTCTCACTTCATCTTCCACATGTACTATCCTGCTGCTGAGCAGGCTCAATCACACTTAAAGGCTGCCCTGGCCCCATGCCAAGCCTCCTGCTTGGGGATTTTCCAGAGTCCTCTAAGTGTGCAGGCCAGCCCCTCCTCACCGCACGTCTTCTAGAATTTTCTCCAAGTTTCTTGAGCAGGGGGAGGTATCAGGGAAGTGATCTGCAGAGCCTCTCAGCCCTGATACTCGCTCACTAAAAAACAAAAATGTAACTAGCTCCCCCTGGCTATCTAGAGGGGCACTACAGAAGTATATGACAAAGTGCAGCTATCCTGCAAGAAAGCCACGGGTGCACTGTGCTGCACCCGAACTGCAGGTAAACCATGGCACATCAGTGTGAAAGCAGCCTTATAGGGGGCTCAAGACAGTAAGGGCTCATTTACATTTGCGATTTGGGGGTATTTGGTTTTTACCACACTCTCCCAAACACTGGTGTAGCATTAGGGGTGGCATGTTTATTATTGATGGACAAGTTTTATCTAGCTAACTAATGCCATGGTCTCTTCAGAGGTGGTCTTCAGGTGAATGCAGTAGGCATAACTGTATATTGGGTGCCAAGTGTAAGGGTAGGTGCGTGGCACCCCCTCCACACTCCCCTTCTCACCAGGCACCATTTACAGCCATTTACTATGAAGATTGATCTTATACAAAATCACACATATGCAACAACCGGAAACTATGCTTGGACCTACTCACTCACTATTTACCCAAGTCAGCTTAAACAGTAGCAGGGCCACTGAAGGTGCGACAAGGCCAGCTTAAGCAATGGATATGTCCAAACACCCAGAGCTACAGTGATTACTGATTATTGGGGTTACAAGAATAGGTTGAAGTCTGCCTGCAGTATGTTTTTTGGGCCTGAAAGTCCCAAATAGATCACAGATGGTAAAATGTATGTAATGTGAGGAAGATAACAGGGGCAGTCTTTTGATGTTACTTCTGCAGGAAATCACTGGGGCCCTTTAATGTTGGTGCACTAATGGTGAAGGTTAGAAGTCACAACCTGCGTTCAGTTCCAAGTACAACTAATTGCAGGTGTGCATTGTAGTGGTGGACTGAAGAAGGAGGCAAACAATAAAAGAAGGCAGTAAAGAATTCAGAGTAAAGTCAGTTCTGAAATGGTAGGGAATCCTCAGTAAACGGTATGATGTCAGTCTGGAATGAGTCATGTGTATTGTGGACATTAACCCATTAAGCGTGAGGGTATGGCTATGTCCGGCTATTAGAAGGCTCAGTTCCTGCCGTACAGTGTATGCAATTGGTTAAGAATACATTCATCAGTCCTGTGTTTCTGTCTTGAGTGCTGATGGCAGAGTGGTCCCTCGCGGAATGGTGGCTTGCACTCTGGTGGACCCGCATAAGGAAACACTGGAGATGTCGATGACGGCCAGCAAATCCACTTGCTTCCTTCACGATATGCAGGGATCAATGGGCGATACATGTGGCAATGGTCTCTCACAGCTAGTGGAGTTGCTGCACAGGCCGCACTCCTATCTTACTTTTTAATATATTTATAAACAACATAGGGTCTGGAATTAAAAATACCATTTCAGTCTTTGCAGATGACACCAAGCTTTGCAGTGGAATAACGTCCTTGCAGGATGTCTCCAACTTACAAGCCTACTTCAATGCACTATTTATGTAAGGAACCACCTGGCGGTACCTCTAGCAGCCCACTGGTCAGGTTTCCCTAGAGCACAGAGTCTTAAGTCCCGGTCCGCTTGTTCACCAGGGCCCCTGATGGTGGGGATGAACCGAGACCAGGTCGCGGCTCCTGAGTGCACCCACCCGTGGTAGAGGAATCCGCCAGAGGTTCCTGCAGGGTGAGAGCCTGATGTGAAGAGGTGGATATGCCAGGGCAAGGTGGATGGATGAGCAAGAGCGTGGTTAGACAAGCCGAGTAGGTAGCCGTGGGAGAAGTGCGATACAAAGCAGCGGGCAGAGAATGGTCGGGTCACACGCCAGGTCAGCAACAGAAGAACAGATCCACAAGGGGGCATCCAGAAGGGAGGTCAGGCAAGCCAGGAGTCAGAGCAGGAGAGAACAGCCAGGTCAGCAACAAATCCGAGTCAGCAGGAATCACAGAACAAGATCAGGAACACAGGGAGACCAAACGGCACCAACTGTCAGCGCAGGGCGATTTAAATATCATGCCCTGCGCTGTCATTGGTGCCAGGCACGCACCCACGGCTCCGAGTGCGCATGCGCGGGCTCTGTCTCCGTCGCGGCCGGCAAGGACCTAGTGCCCGCACACTAGCGTGAATGGGCACAGTGCACCTGCGCTGAGCAGCGGGTTGTGGCGGCCCCTGACATTGCCCCCCCCTACGGGCAACCTCCGGGTGCCCAACTGAACTCTCTGTCAGGGCTCCCAGGTGTGACCAGAGGTGTGTGACTGATGCAGGGAAACGCAGACTTCAGATATGTGATAAACAATACAATTTATTAACACTAACCATACAAACATAAACGCAGTGCAATACTAAACATAATACAGTGCAAACAAACCAAACCAAACCACCCACAGATAACAGTACATACAAGCAAGCGTCGTCAGGCAGGCCGGGTCAATATCAATTGGGCAGGTAGGTACAGGGGGAGCAAGCAGAGAATGGTCGGGGTCACAGGCCAGGTTCAGCAGGTAGCAAGCAGCGTAGTACAGAGGGTCAGGCAGAGGGATGGTCAGGGTCACAAGCCAGAGATCAAAACAGGTAACAAGCAGCGTAGTACAGAGGGTCAGGCAGAGGGACAGAAACAGGATGCAGGACAGATACAGGGCCCAGGACAAACACACACCAAGGCAGAGTCTGTGGGTCTGGCCATCCCTTAAATACCCCAGCATAATCAGTTCCAGGTGTTAGCTGGCTGCAAAGTTGAGTCTCTGATTGCTGGGAGCACCCGCTGGCCAGCCCTGGTACTGCAGATCAAAAGGCAGGTGAGTCCCACCATTGCTGGCCAGTCCATTCCTGACACTCTCGACCGTGAGTGACTACGATAGAACTCCCGGATAAGCCTGGGGGCATGAACATTTTGGGCCGGTTCCCATAAGTTTTCCTCAGGACCATAACCCTTCCATTTGATCAAGAACTGAGTCTGGCCCCCCCTTTTCCGGCAGTTCAGGATTGCTTCCACCACAAATTCCTCCTGCTCCTCAATGGTTATAGCCTCTGGAAGTCTGGACTCCCGATCCGGGAAGGGGTCTGGCACAGCTGGCTTCAGAAGTGATACATGAAAAACTGGGTGGATTCTGAGCAAACCCATTGGAGGTTAAGATATGTGGAAAAGTGTGAATTTACTTGGGTGGGTGAGTCTAGGGGTGGTCTTTTGCAAAGAGTATATAACACCAGAGCAAAACCCCCAATGTTCTCTTTGTCCCTTTGCCTCTTTGGAAGCCCAGGATGTCTGTGTAATGTATTATTCTATGTTTCTTTTCTGTAACTTTCTTTCCTGTAGTAATCTCTTTGTATTGGTAACATTCTGTATTT
Source organism: Staurois parvus (assembly GCF_062004578.1). Lineage (NCBI taxonomy): Eukaryota > Metazoa > Chordata > Amphibia > Anura > Ranidae > Staurois > Staurois parvus. Next base: position 2,951,938 of record NW_028318172.1, read on the forward strand.
GCATAGTAATATTACTACTTTTAAAGTTATACCGGCTACATTATATTTTGTTATATTTGATTAATAGCAAGCTTCTTTTCTGTGTAAATAAATTAGATCTTTATTTTTTGCACAGTTGTTATCATTTGGTATTAACATTATTGGTTTTAGCAACATCAGGATTGGCTAAATTCATGTATAGACAAAAGGTTGTAATCACTTATTCTTAGATAGAACCAAGTGAATAAGTGGGGTAGCAAAACCGCCAAAACACATTCAGCTGCCAGTGGGAATCCTGCTGACAGCTGAAACATTAATGCATGCTTTTCACTATTAAAATACTGCATGACTTAGATTAGATGAGATAAAATAACTCCTGCGGTATTTTAGTAGACTTTTTTGGGTTAATTTACTATTTTTCAGTGCATTCTGGGCATTTGGTCTCCTGAGGTTATCTTTTAAAAAGCTTCTAAACGCAAACGTGCATAAATGTGGCTAAACGCGTTATGCAAACGCAGCAAAACTGACGTTTTTTAACCTATGTTTTCCAGCAGTCAGTTTCCATCGTTCAGAAGAGTTTTCCAAACGCCCCATGTACATGAGCCCTTATCATGAAGATAGTTCTTGGTGACTTTGGCTGTATGTTTGGGGTTGTTGTCCTGCTGCAGAGTATATGTGGGGCCAACCACACACCATCCTGATGGTATGGCATGATGGATAAGTATATGCTTGTATTTCTCAGCATTGAAGACACCATTCATCCTGTCCAAATCTTCAACTCCATTTGCAGGAATGTATCGCCAAACTTTCAAGGAACCTCCCCTGTGCTTCACTGTTGCCTGCAGACACTAATTTTTGTACCACTCTCCAGCCCTTAGGCGAACAAACTACCTCCTGCAACAGACAAATATTAAAAATTTTGACTCATCAGTCCAGAGCACCTGTGGCCATTTTTGTCCACCCCAATTTCTATGTAGTGATGTTCTATGTTCTATAATAATCTGTGTCTTCAGGCAACAGTGAAGCATGGCGGGGGTTCCTTGCAAGTTTCAGGCTACATTTCTGCAAATGGAGTTGGAGATTTAGTCAGGATTAATGGTGTCCTCAATGCTAAGAAATACAGGCAAATATTTCTCCATCATGCCATACCATCAGGGAGGCATGTGGCTGGCCCCAAACGACCCCAAACAAACAGCCAATGTCAAAAAAATCTTCAACGTAAAGAAGAACAAGGAGTCCTAGAAGTGATCATCGAGTCTGTCTGAGATTACATGAAGAGACAGAAGGATTTGAGGCAGCTTATATCCACAGAAGATCTGTGGTTAGTTCTCCAAGATGTCTGGAAAAACCTACCTGCTGAGTTCCTTCAAAAAGTGTGCAAGTGTACCTAGAAGAACTGATTCTGTTTTGAAGGCAAAGGATGGTCACAAAAAATATTGATTTGATTTGAATTACTCTCATAACATATTAACACTGACACTGTTGCTCTCAGTTCTGTGTAACATTGAATGCTGAATAAAGATAAAGAGAAAGACAGGTGCTCCATTCCCTTTATTCAATGGATTATAAATAGAGCAGTATGTGGGAGTCTGCTGGATGTTAGGCACCGATAGCAAGCAGTACTTTGCTGATATATATATATATATATATATATATATACACACACACACAATACCTTTATATTATGTCTTCCATATGGGTTGTTTAGATAAATTTGAGTCAACCTTTGGGTCAGAGGTTGGCTGATAAGAGAATAAATGAACTTGTCATTTGTTCCACCTTATCAATCCTCTTATCTAAATGACAGGTTCACTAGACCTAAGCACATGAGACTTGATTTCAGAGAATGTTCTTTCAAGTTATGCTGGTTTTTATAATTTTGCTAAAATTTTCCCAGTGGCCTTATATCTGCACTACTGTTTTTTAAGTTTATCTGTAAGCTTGTCGCCATTTGTTGCCCTGATCTTGTAAGCCTCTAACACTCTCGGTTCAGAAATATTTCAACAGTATAGAATAATAATGCCAGAGACACAATTTATTTAGTAACATCCCTATATTATACTTGGTCAAAAGAGTATGCTACAGCAGGGCTTGAAAAAGCCGTTCGCCCGCTCGCCAAATGTGAGGGGAATCCTTGTGTGGCGAGCACAGATGGAGCGGCTCTACCTGCGCTCCAAGCCTCATTGTGAAGCCGAGTTCCGGTTTCCAACTTCCGGTTTCCGACTTCCGGCTTCTTCTGCAGCACCGCCATTACACTGGCAGCGCCGCTGAGGGGACAGGTGCAGGAGAGGTCGGCTCTCCTCCGCTGAGAGGATTCACCCACTCTCCACCGCTGCGGGGGACTCGAGGAGAGGTCCGCTTTCCCCCACCGCCTTGGGGGGCACAAGGTCCACTCTCCACCACCTTAGGGGACACAAGGCCCACTCTACACCGCCTTGGGGGACACAAGGCCCACTCTACACTGCCTTCGGGGACACGAGGAGAGGAAACTCTACACCGCCTTGGGGAACACGAGGAGAGGCCCTCTCTACATTGCCTTGGGGGACACGAGGAGAGGCCCGTTCTACACCAGCGTGGGGGACAAGTGAAGGAGAGACCCGCCAACAGTACACATCACTACACCCGCCAGCTTAAGGTAAATGACATTTTGTGTGCTGCGCTCTGGGGGTAAAATGATTTTGAAAAGAGTAAAAAAGGAAAAACATCAACAACTGCCTTTAATGTGAACTGCCGTTAATCTGAACTGCCGTCGAGCTGAACTGCCTTTGATCTGAACTGCTGTTGAGCTGAACAGCCTTGTTTAATCTGAACTGCCATTGAGCTGAACTGCCTTGTTTAATCTAAACTGCCGTTGAGCTAAACTGCTTTATTTAATCTGAACTGCCTTGTTTAATCTGAACTGCTTTTGATCTGAACTGCCTTTGATCTGAACTGCTGTTGATCTGAACTACTTTGTTTAATCTGAACTGAAGTTGAGCTGAACTGCCTTGTTTAATCTGAACTGCCTGAGCTGAACTGCTGTTGAGCTGAACTGCCGTTAATCTGACCTGCTGTTAATTTGAACTGCCGCTCAAATGACCTGCCATTAATCTGCCTTCAAGCAGACCAGCCTTTTAAGCAGTCCATCAACCAGATCAGCCTGCAGACCAAACTTTAATCAGGCCATCAATCAGACCAGCTAGCAGACCAGACTTTAATTAAGCCATCAATCAGACCAGCCATCAATCAGACCAGCCATCAATCAAGCCAGCCAGCCATCAATCAAGCCAGCCATCAATCAAGCCAGCCAGCAGACCAGCGTTTAATAGGTTCAGCCAGCAGAAAGGCCTATAGGCAGCCAAGACCAGCCTTGGCAGTGCAACTAGCATTATCACATGTCATGGAGGATCTTCCTCAGCCTGAGTCATCTGTAGCAGCCCAGACGTAATACAAAAAAGTGGTCCTAATTCCCAGTATTCAACCCATATCTCATGCCTGCGAGTTTTTCTTTATTTTTTTTTCCGGTCTCCTTGTTTACACTGCAACATGAAACAGAGCAAATTAAGAGTTATTTTTTTACAGAAAAAGATCATCCTACTATTGTGGAGTCCCACTCAAGCCCTATAGAAAAAGAGAATGAATCAACAGCTAATTCAGTTGCTAGTTGTATTTTGCCAAAAACTTCCACTGTCGTAATAATTAAAAAGACAAATGATGGTGATGCTGGAAAGACCGCGAAAAAACGCTGTTTTAGTACACATTGGCTGGATCAGTTTTCATTGCTTGCTTACTCCAAGGAAAATGATACAGTTATATGTAAAGTTTGCAGGTGGTTCCCCCAAATTTCAGATGAAAAATAGGCAAATGGCGTAAAAGCTCCATTTAAAAGGGAAACTTTTGTATGGCATTATTATTATTATACAGTGTTTATATAGCGCCAAAAAGTTTGCTCAGCGCTGTACAATATAGTGGGGGGCAGTACATGAGACAATACAGTAACAAAACAATATACGAGAGGTTTGAGGGCCCTGCTCTTTCGAGCTTACAATCTAGGAGGGAGGGGATAATGGTACAGGAGGAAGTGGCTGTGGGGGATGGAGTGGTAGGAGGAGTGGAGGAGATCGGCTGTTAGGTGAGGGTGGGGTAGGCTTCCTTGAAGAGATGGGTTTTCAGGGTGCGCCTAAAGGTGAGGAGGGTAGGTGACAGTCTGATGGATTGGGGTAGTGAGTTCCAGAGGATGGGGGAAGTCCTGGAGAAGTCCTGCAGTTGGGCATGGGAGGAGGAGACCAGGGAGCTAGAAAGTAGGAGGTCTTGTTAGGAGCAAAGAGTACGGGTTGGGTGGTATTTGGGTATCAGGTCGGTGAGGTAGTTTGGGGCAGTGTTATGAATGGTTTTGTACGTCAATGTTAGTAGTTTGAATTTAATGCGTTGGGCAATCGGAAGCCAATGGAGGGAATGACAGAGGGGGGTGGCAGATGCGGAGCGGTTGGTAAGGTGAATGAGTCTGGCTGCTGAGTTCAGGATAGACTGAAGCGGGAATAGTCTGTGATGAGGTAGGCAGGTGAGGAGGGAGTTGCAGCAGTCGAGTCATGAGATAATAAGGGAGTGAATGAGTTGTTTAGTAGTGTCTGGGGTTAGGAACGTACGTATTTTGGAGATGTTGCGGAGGTGGAGTCTGCATGAGTTTGCCAGCAATTGTACATGGGGTTGGAAGGACAGATTTGAGTCTAGAGTGACACCTAGGACTTTGGTTTGCGAGGTGGGACTGATGGTGGCGTTGTTGGTCGTGATGGAGAGGGTGGGGGCGCGGGCTAGGGGGAAAATTAGGAGCTTGGTTTTGGAAAGGTTTAATTTGAGGAAGTGGAGTGACATCCAGTCTGATATGTTGTTCAGTAGGCAGGTGATTCGGGCGGAGACTGAAGGGGTGAGGCGAGGGGTAGAGAGGTAGATTTGCATGTCATCGGCGTAGAGGTGGTAGTTGAAGCCGTGGGAGTGTATCAGTTGGCCAAGGGAGGAGGTGTAGATGGAGAAGAGAAGGGACCCGAGGACAGAGCCTTGGGGGACCCCAACAGAGAGGGGGAGAGAGGGGGAGGTGGCAGCGTTATAGGTAACGCTGAAGGAGCGTTGGGATAGATAGGAGGAGAGCCAGGAGAGAGCGGAGTCTCTGATGCCAAGGGAGTATAGTTTATTAAGGAGGAGGGGGTGGTCAACTGTATCGAAAGCCGCGGAGAGGTCGAGGAGTAGGAGAACTGAGTAGTGGCCATTAGCTTTGGCGGTTAGCAGGTCATTGGTGATTTTGAGTAGGGCGGTTTCGGTGGAGTGTAGGGGACGGAAGCCAGACTGTAGTGGATCGAGGAGGTTGTTGTCATTGAGGTGGGAGCTTAGGCGATTGTAGACTAAGCGCTCAAGGAGTTTGGATGAAAATGGCAGCAGGGAGATGGGTCTAAGGTTGCTCAGGTCGGTGGGGTCCAGGGAGGGTTTTTTGAGTATGGGAGTGATGTGATGGCATGACAAATGTAATAAACACAAAGAGAATATTGATAAGGCAAAGGCTAGAGACAACCCTGAAGAAAGACCTTTAGCTTCGTGTATCAGAAAAATGGACGCAGCAATGTTTCAGCACATGACACACACGTTTAACATTGCTTATTACGTAGCTAAATGTGAAAAGCCATTTCTATACTTCCCTGATTTATTAACATTGAGTGCCAAACTAGATGTGCCAGTTCTGCAGAAATATGGAAGTTATGTTCAATGCAAACAATTCATTAATTTCGTTGAAAGAATAATCAGAGAAAGTCTTGTGGCAAACATTAAAAAGTCACCTTTTGTTGGCATCATGATTGATCTACAGATGGAACCTACACTGAACATGCAAACATTTATGTCCGTTATGTTTTAGAAGGAGACGTCAAAGAAGATTTTTTGGGTACATTTACGCTAGAAAATGCTACTGCCGAAGGTTATATCAAAGGATTTATATAAAAGAACAAAAATAAAATAAAGTCCCAATATGCAAAGTGTCCAAATAATGTGTCCAAACAAAGATCAATTTCTTGATAGGAAGACGCTTCCTACTCCACTGAAGAAGATGCAAATCAATCACAGGTGCTCTTCAAATACCTCAAAAAACAAAATCTCAACATAGTATATTACCTTTTAAATCCCAGAACTAATGATGCCACACGTGTATCATGCAAAAAAACCACTCCAGTGTCACAGCACTCATGTGAAAAGAAAATTAATAAATATCACTGCAAACTATATATAAAGTGCATAATTGCCCTAAAACAAACAGATTCCAGCTTGTAATCAACCACATATGTACAGAGTGTCCTTAGATTGGTATCCACAGGGATACCAATCTAAGGACACACAGGGATTCCAGAATCCAAAAATTTTGGAATCCCTGTGTGTTGGAGGTCTGGAGAGTAACGGTGCACTTCAGGTGTCCCCCAGAGCTACAAAGTGATAGTGCTGGATAGGAGTAGCAAGGGGGAATTACCTGGTGATCGGGAGACCCTCTACACACGGAAAGGGGATCGTATACTGGGCATGAGGAATTTGATGCTGTCTTGCTGATCTTATCGTTTTTATATGTAAGTGGCTACAATAAATTTTATATATGATTATAATTCACATACTGATTCCTGGTCTGTTTGTGAGGTCCTGAGGAACAAGAGGATACCAATCTAAGGACACTCTGTACATATGTGGTTGATTACAAGCTGGAATCTGTTTGTTTTAGGGCAATTATGCACTTTATATATAGTTTGCAGTGATATTTATTAATTTTCTTTTCACATGAGTGCTGTGACACTGGAGTGTTTTTTTTGCATGATACACGTGTGGTACTTTAGTTCTGGGATTTAAAAGGTAATATACTATGTTGAGATTTTGTTTTTTGAGGTATTTGAAGAGCACCTGTGATTGATTTGCATCTTCTTCAGTGGAGTAGGAAGCGTCTTCCTATCAAGAAATTGATCTTTGTTTGGACACATTATTTGGACACTTTGCATATTGGGACTTTATTTTATTTTTGTTCTTTTATATATATTTTATATTTTTTATTTTTGGGTAATCTCTTTGGGTCTTGATTTTTTCACTATAATTGTGGGTTTTTGGGTTTAAGTCAATGAATATATGTTTTATTAGTACTTCAGGGGAAGGATATTGATATGACTTTAAGGGATTTCTGGGGATTTTATATATATACGTGTGCTGATTTATACTTATTCTATTTTATATCAAAGGATTGACTGCCTTTATGGATAATTTGCATCTTACGGAGGCTCTTCATGGGTTGCAGGCTTGGGAACGGATGGAGCTACAAGAATGCGTGGCCACAAGTCAGGTTTAGCAGTCCAGATGAAAGAAGTCTGCCCACAGATGATCAGCATACATTGTGTGGCTCATCGCTTGCAGCTTGCGATCTTGGATGTTTGCAAGGAAATGCCATACCAACAAACATTTGATGAGGTGGTGCGGCGTGTTTTCAAGTATTATCATTGCTCAGCAAAATGCCTTATGCAATTTAAAGATCTCGCAAACACTTTAAGTGAGGAAATCTTGAAAATTAAAGATGTACACACAGTGCGCTGGTTATGCTGCAAAGTTGAGGCTTTGCGTGCTTTTCTGCAAAACTGGAAGACAGTAGTGAGACATTTTGAGCAGATATCAACTGAGGGATCATCTGAATCTGCTAAAGTTAAAGGCATCCTGAAAGACCTGAAACAGCTGAAGTTTGTGAAACTTTTGCATTTAATATTCGATTTTTATAGCAAGCTGAAACCTTTGACAGAGAGTCTTCAGGACAAGGAACTTATGATCTGTCAGGTTAAAAACAAACTAGAACATGCAGTTAAAACATTTCAGGATCTTTCTGATGGGAAAGGAAAAAACGAACTTGAATTTCTTAGTAAGTTTACAGAAGATGGTAAACTACATGGGCTGCAGCTGACCAACCTTCAAGCTGGAGACAGAGAATTTCAGTCTATACACCAATCTGTATTGGCCAAAGCAGAAAGATATTTAATTTTGAGGCTTTCCTCATTCTCCTCAGATATTGTACAATCCTTCAATATATTTAACAGCGTGTCTTGGCCAGACAAAGCACACATCCTCAACCACAGAATTGCAAAACATGTTTTGATAATCAGTTTGAAGACAAAATTGACCTGTTAGAAGCAGAGTGGGCTGACCTAAAACTCTCCATTCAAAATGGACTCTCTTGTAATGAGACTCTGAAAAGATTGAATCAGCAGAAAGAAAGATTCAGCAACATACTCCCTCTGTTCAATTTCTGTGCCGTACTTCCCCCAACAACCGCCTCATGTGAATGGCTTTAGCTACCAAAACAGAATAAAGACAGTCTATCGTTCATCACTGACACTGGAGACTTTGGATGATCTTTTGATGATTGCTGTTAATGGACCACCACTAAAAGACTACAATCCAAACACTGCCATTGATAAGTGGTATTTTTCATCAGAAAGGGGACGTTACACAAGTCTTGGTCCTGCTGTACAACGAAAACCATAGCAAATCTTGATGTGAAACTGGCTTCCTACAGCTTTTTGTCATCCAAAAAAATCATTTTGTTTTTTTCTTCATTGAATAGATTGCAATCCACACACAGCCATTGAAGTGGTATTTTGCATCAGAAAAAGAGTATTACACAAGTCTTGGTCCTACTGTACAACCAAACCATGGCTGCTCTATTAGCACATCTTTGGTAAAATGTTTACTATTGTTATGCCATGTTTTTTCGCATCTAAATAAGCATTTTTTTGTTTTCTCTTAATGCACTATTTCTCTAAGCTCTCTTTTAATAAGATGCTGGAGATAAAAAATGCAAAATGTTTACTATTGTTATTTATTTTATGCAATGTTTTTTGGCCATCAAAAGAGGCACATTTTTCTTAATGCTAGACTTCTCTAAGGTCTCTGCTGGAGATAAAAAAAACAACATGTTTACAGTAACTATTATTCCATGTTTTTTGGCATCAAAATAAGCATTTTTTCTTATGCTATACTTCTGTAAACTAAACTTACATCTTTTAAAAGAGACTTTAGTTACTAAACTCTCTTTTTAAAGATTTAGGAGATAAACAAAAAAATACAAAATGTTCACTACAGGTTTAAAGCTGTAAAACCTGATATTTTGATCGTACCCTATTGCTATTACTGTAAGCTATTGCTGTTCTGTTCAAATTGACAAAATAAAGCTATGTTATAATTGCAGTTTTTTTATATTTTGGACTCTTTATTCTAAAGAAAAATGTAATTTCATAAGCTTTAAGGGGGCGTAGTTGGGGCAGACCTGGGCAAGGTTGGGTGGGGCAACTGGTGGAGAGCAAGGTTTGTGCCTAGCTAGTAGGTCTAGACTCGAAATTTTAAGCCCTGTCATATAATGTTCCAGCAGTCTGAAAAAGTGGAATTAATTTATCTTCATAGATTTCTTGAGGGAGATTGTTGATAAATGTTTCTGTTCCAAGTGGAGGAGTTTCTCCAACCCAGTCTGCAGGAGGGCCACCATATTTCCTCTGGCCATTAACCTGTACATGATTAATATTACACCTTTCCCTCCACTCCAGAAGGGAAGCTTGATTGTCTTTATTCAGATAAATAACACTGTTCAACAAATTTTTATTTTTTGCCAGTTTTGGAGACAAAAGGATCCATTTCTTAATGAATTTCACATTCTGAGTTCAAATATAACAATGAAATTTGTCAATTGGCTCTAGTTTTTCTGTAAACGGAAAGTTTTCTACTATAGGCGTAATGACTACATAATGCACAATAATTATATAGATAGATGTCTTTCCACAAATATAAAGCAAGTGATATTGACTACATAACAAAGCCTAAATGGCATAATATATTGCATAGGATTACCAAGAAAAATTATAGCCATAAGCTAAGTTGAATCATTTTAATACTTAGGATTCTCACTAGTTTTGTCTTCAGTTTGTGTCGGTTTTGCTTCTCTTGGTTTTTCTCTTGTATTCGAGGAAAGGGCTATCTCTTACAACTGCACGTGACTACACGCTTCAGGTTCTTCCTCACTTGACTCAACCACGAAGGATTCTGGTGCTTTAGGAATTGGTAGCCCCTCTCCATGAGGAACTGGACGTATTGCCGATGGAATATTTGGATGGTGCACAGATAACTTTTTCTTCTTATTTAGCCCTTTTACAATTGGAGGCACCAAACAAAAGTAACAATTACTAACATGATCTGTTGGCTCTCTCCAAATCATTGGCACAGCGAAAGGCATAGATGCCTTTTTTCCATTCAACCATTGCTCCAGTGCCGTCCCACAAGAATTGCAGCATATACAGTCAGGTCCATAAATATTGGGACGTCGACACAATTCTAACATTTTTGGCTCTATGCACCACCACAATGGATTTGAAATGAAACAAACAAGATGTGCTTTAACTGCAGACTGTCAGCTTTAATTTGAGGGTATTTACATCCAAATCAGGTGAATGGTGTAGGAATTACAACAGTTTGCATATGTGCCTCACACTTGTTAAGGGACCAAAAGTAATGGGACAGAATAATAATCATAAATCAAACTTTCACTTTTTAATACTTGGTTGCAAATTCTTTGCAGTCAATTACAGCCTGAAGTATGGAACGCATAGACATCACCAGACGCTGGGTTTCATCCCTGGTGATGCTCTGCCAGGCCTCTACTGCAACTGTCTTCAGTTCCTGCTTGTTCTTGGGGCATTTTCCCTTCAGTTTTGTCTTCAGCAAGTGAAATGCATGCTCAGTCGGATTCAGGTCAGGTGATTGACTTGGCCATTGCATAACATTCCACTTCTTTCCCTTAAAAAACTCTTTGGTTGCTTTTGCAGTATGCTTTGGGTCATTGTCCATCTGCACTGTGAAGCGGCGTCCAATGAGTTCTGAAGCATTTGGCTGAATATGAGCAGATAATATTGCCCGAAGCACTTCAGAATTCATCCTGCTGCTTTTGTCAGCATTCACATCATCAATAAATACAAGAGAACCAGTTCCATTGGCAGCCATACATGCCCACGCCATGACACTACCACCACCATGCTTCACTGATGAGGTGGTATGCTTAGGATCATGAGCAGTTCCTTTCCTTCTCCATACTCGTCTCTTCCCATCACTCTGGTACAAGTTGATCTTGGTCTCATCTGTCCATAGGATGTTGTTCCAGAACTGTGAAGGCTTTTTTAGATGTCATTTGGCAAACTCTAATCTGGCCTTCCTGTTTTTGAGGCTCATCAATGGTTTACATCTTGTTTTGAACCCTCTGTATTCACTCTGGCAAAGTTTTCTCTTGATTGTTGACTTTGACACACATACACCTACCTCCTGGAGAGTGTTCTTGATCTGACCAACTGTTGTGAAGGATGTTTTTTTTCACCAGGGAAAGAATTCTTCGGTCATCCACCACAGTTGTTTTCCGTGGTCTTCCGGGTCTTTTGGTGTTGCTGAGCCCACCGGTGCGCTCCTTCTTTTTAAGAATGTTCCAAACAGTTGTTTTTGCCACACCTAATGTTTTTGCTATCTTTCTGATGGGTTTGTTTTGTTTTTTCAGCCTAATGATGGCTTGCTTCACTGATAGTGACAGCTCTTTGGATCTCATCTTGAACCCTTGTGAAAAAGTCGGAAGTGACGAAACGCGTCAGAGACGTAAGGACGTAACATTACAATTTCAAACCGGAAGTAGCGGCACGGCCATCTTGGATACTGGAGTTCAGCTATATGGACTGTGGGAGAGGATGGACGCTGGCGTTGTAAGCTTTGAATAAATTTGTACAACTTCTTTTATATACTCCACTGAGTCATGTATTATCTGCCCCTTTGAGGAACGGGGAAGGTGAATTGGAAGCAGTAGGAAGCTCCCGGAGAGGGGGAGTCTTTGGATTGCCTGGAAGGAGTTTTTTGCTTGGTCTTCATTGGAAGAGGGTAATGGTATTTTATACCACAAGAGAAATGGCATTATTTCATTTTTGATGCATGTGATTTTTATGAGAGGGTAATGGTATTTAGTACATTTGGATGGTGACACTGGTTGTGGAGTATTGCACTTTATCACAATTTTGGAGTGTTGCTTGTCACTGGTGGGAGTTTAGGAGGAATCACTTTAGTGTCACGAGTGTTTTTTTCTGTTGTAATGATAATGCACTATATTGAGTTTATATTTTTTTGAGGTATCCTGATTTGAGGATTCGGGATTGAAAATCAGCTAAGTGGATTAGTCCCCAACGTTTGAAAAGCACTTTATATTGAAAAGCACTGGATATGGACTTTTATGTGGACATTTGCTGACATATGTTGTGCACTGTTGGGGGTGGTAGAGGGTGCATCGAGAAGTTATTATTTATATATTTTTTTTACACTTTCAGGGGTGAGAGTGTTACCTTTAGAGGTAGAGGGTGCATCGAAAAGATTTTATTTACACTTTGTTTACGCTTTCAGGGGAGAGAGTGATACTTTTCGTAGGGATATTTAGAGTGTGTATTATACTTCATCTTGAAAGTTGACAGCAACAGATTCCAAATGCAAATAGCACACTTGAAATGAACTCTGGACCTTTTATCTGCTCATTGTAATTGGGATAATGAGGGAATAACACACACCTGGCTATGGAACAGCTGAGAAGCCAATTGTCCCATTACTTTTGGTCCCTTAACAAGTGTGAGGCACATATGCAAACTGTTGTAATTCCTACACCGTTCACCTGATTTGGATGTAAATACCCTCAAATTAAAGCTGGCAGTCTGCAGTTAAAGCACATCTTGTTTGTTTAATTTCAAATCCATTGTGGTGGTGTATAGAGCCAAAAATGTTAGAATTGTGTCGACGTCCCAATATTTATGGACCTGACTGTATGTGGTGCCCAGCTCTTGTCCTGGTCTCCTATCTTGCAGCCAAAATACAAGTTGTAGGCTTTCTTAATCATTCCTGTTATCCTCCTTTTTTGTGAGATAAAAGTTATTTCACCGCAGATATAGCAGAAATGATCTGCTTTATTCACACAAGTTCGAGGCATTACTGAGTAGCCTATATAAGATAAAACGAAATGTAAAGACGCTGTCGAACTACAATCAGCTACAGATACTGCAGCTTTTATGCAGTGAAGTGATGCAATTAAAGGCTAATATTGCATCATCTCAGTATACATGCAATTTTCTATTGGTCACCAGTATCAATTGCGCAATATGCAGCTGAAGTTGCATCATAATTTTGAATGGCTTACGTCATTAGATGGGTGAATATATCATGGAAACTAGAGCCAATCAACATTTTTTAGGGTCATTTTCGTTTTCAGCACCCCAAAATTATGTAAGATTAGCTAATTTTATGCCCAAAACTTTTTACCTGTTGAACAGTGTAATCCAAGCCTTGCTCTCAGCATTCATCACGTTGTTGTCCATCATTAGAGAATGATCTGCTCTCTCCATGGGATCTGAGGTTGAACTGAGCTCTTTTCCATACTCTGACCAAGAGAAGCAGACAAAACCCCCGGTCTCCTTCATGGGCCATAATCAGTGGCTGGAAGGCTAGCCCCTAATCCGCTCCAAAAATCCATGTCCCAGTTGGGTCTGTCACAACAAGCAACCTATTAATCCTCTGAAATGCATCTCAGAGGGTGTAATACAGCAAGAGGAAACCAGGCACATGAAGAAAACCTGAATACTCCTTTGCCAGCCCCTTTGTGATGGTAATACAGTGAAAAATAGTTAACAAATATAATAATACAATAAATAAAAAAAAAAAAAGATGTAAAATGTAAAGCTCCACATACAAGCACATATACGCACACAAATGAACACATATTGCACACACATGTACTGTATGTAAACAAGGTGTATGCTGAAGTGAGAGGAATCATTTTAACCACTTGCCCTCCAGAGGGTTTACCCCCCTTCCTGACCAGGCCATTTTTTGTGTTATTGCACTGCATTAATTTAACTGACAATTACACGGTCATGCAACAATGCACCCAAATTAAATTTACGTCCTTTATTTCCCCAAGAACTGAGCTTTCTTTCGATGGTACTTGATTGCCTGTGCGGTTTTTATTTCTTGCGCTATAAAAAAAGGATGTCCATGGATGTCCTCCCAGAACCCCCCCCCTGGTGCACCCCTGGGACAGCTGATCACATGTCCAAGTAAAGGGCAATTAGAGCTGCCTTTTACCATGTGACCAGCTGTGTCCAATCACAGCTTATCACAGTGTAAATACTAGTTATCAGCAGTCCTCTTCTCACGCTGACAGCGCGTGAAGAGAGGAGAGCAGGTAAGTGCCATTTCTCAGAGGGATATCTACAGCGAACATCAGGGCACTGATCATCAGTGCCCTGATGATCATTGTAGCCCCATCAGTGCGGCCAACAATGAGTGTCCATCTGTGCTAGCTTTCAGTGCCCGTTTGTGCTGGCTATCAGTGCCCATCTGTGCTGGCTATCGGTGCCCATCGGTGCTGGCTATCAGTGCCTCCTCAGTAATGCCTCTCAATGCCCATCAGTGCTGCCTATCAATGCCCATCAGTGCACAACAGTGCCGCCTATCAGTGCAGCCTCATCGCTGCCTCCTCATGAGTGCTCATTAGTGCAGCCTATCAGAGCCCATCAGTGCAGCGTCATCAGCGCACACCAGTGAAGGAGCAAAATCACTTTTTTAAAAAACTTTATAACAGAAATCAAGAAACACAATTTTTTTTAAATTTTTTATTTTTTTTTGTTTATTTAGCAAAAAATAAACACCGCCAAAGAAAGCTCTATTTCTCTAAAAAAAAAGATAAAAATGTCATATGGGTACAGTGTTGCATGACCACACAATTGTCATTCAAAGTGCGACAGTGCTGAAAATTGGCCTGGGCAGGAAGGGGGTAAAAGTGCCCAGTAGGCAAGTGGGTAATTACTGACTTTAATTTACTGAAGATATAAATGTGAAACAAGTGCACAAATGTCATGCCACATACAGAATTGTGATGACCATCATTTTATTCTATAGCCCTCTGTGCCTATACAAGTCCACTTTTGTGTAAAATATGAAAAAAAATGAGTCCAGCAGCAAGAGCAGCAGCTGAAATGTAGACATTTTTGGGTAACTATAGCACCACACAATTAAGGTATTAGTAATGGTGTGTATTCTGTTAACTGCAGGTTCCTGCACCTGCTAAAAAAAATGCCCCTGTTGTGGTTCCCTCAGAGCTGCCAAATACTGTCCTGGGCAGCTGTCTTCTAGGGTTGTTAGAGTTAACAGGAGACACTGCTACAGAGAAAAGTTGCACTGCTTGCCCACTTCCTTGTGCCCTCTCTCTGTGAATGTGTAGGGGAAATCCTGTTTTTTAAGGGCTTTTCCATTTACAGAATGCAATCCATAGGGGTTGATTTGCTAAAGGCAAGTAGGCTGTGCACTGCAAGTGCAGTTGCTTTAGATCCAAAAGGAAGCTCTGAAATGAGGCGAAGCTCTGCGGATTTCTTTCATCTAATCATGTGCAAGCAAAAATGCAGTTTTTTTATTTTTCTTGCATGTTCCCCTCAGATCTAGAGCAACTGCACTTTAAGTGCACTTGCAGTGTGCAGCCTATTTGCCTTTAGTAAATCAAACCCTTTGTGTAACAATAATAATCTACCAGTTCTGTGAATGGGGGTGCAGACGGGGGCAGAAGGGGGCAGGTGGACGGTGCAACTTTTCACAGTAGCAGTGACTGCTGTTAAAGTGATTGTAAAGTTTCTTTTTTTTTTAAGATTTTTTTTTTAAATAACAAGCATTTCATACTTGCCTGCTATGTTCAATTGTTTTGTATAGAGCAGTCATAATCCTCCTCTTCTCAGGTCCCCCACCCGGGACTGTGGCTAAGGGGTGTACCACCATCCCTCCTGTACGGGGCCCAGGCCAGCAGGGGGACCCAGGCAGCTGGGTGATTTGGAATTGGGCAGGGAGGGAGATCGTAACGGCAGGGGTGCAATTACTGGAAGCAATCCCCTGTATGGTTCTCTCTGCAGCAGCTGAAAGCTGGCTTCTTCTCCTCTTCCTGCAACTGGCTTTCAGCTGCTGCAGAGAGAGCCATACAGGTCATTGGTACCAGTAAATGCCCCCCCCCACCGCACCCATCACCCTTCTTGTGCACCATACCTTTCTCCATGCTGCCCAGGCCCCCCATGTGCCCCCACCCACAAAGTGCTGCCGGCACTTCCCTCCTCTCTTTCCAACCGCCACAATAGGGTCCTTCAGGATGGAAAGTGGGGGAAGAGTCTGGTAAATATGTCGCATTTACCAGCCCCTTCCTTTCCTAAATGAACACAATGAGTTATCGGTACCAATTACTCACTGTGTTCATACAAAACTGAAGTATAGTAAACTGTTTTTTTGAGGGGGGGGGGGGGGCTGTCAGGTTGGCTGTATGGGGCCTCATGGTTTAGTTTCTAACAGCAGACCTGCCCCCACCAGTGCTCCTGTCCCCATTTCCCTGCTGAATACTCTGGGGGCACTGGTGCATGCTTGCTCTTGATCCACCTTTGTGTGTCTATGAGACACACGGAGTGTGGTTTGGCCCCGCCCAATCTTCCCTGGCTGTGATTGATAGCAGCGGAAGCCAATGGCTCCCACTGCTGTATCTCAGCAGGAGGAGGAAAAAACCTGAGAGAGCTTTTGCTCTCATGCACATTGCTGGATGGGGATCGGGTTCAGGTGAATAAAGGGGGGCTGAGGGGGGAGCTGCACACTGAAGGTTTTTTACCTTTATGCATAGAATGCACGAAGGTAAAAAAAAACCTTCAGCCCTTTAACCAATTTAACCTTCATAGTGCTAGAATATAGCTGCTCATGACAGTATCTGGCGGCTGTGAAGGAAGCACAGTGACAGTAGGGAAGATTTTTAGC
Organism: Staurois parvus; assembly: GCF_062004578.1. Taxonomy (NCBI): domain Eukaryota; kingdom Metazoa; phylum Chordata; class Amphibia; order Anura; family Ranidae; genus Staurois; species Staurois parvus. Next base: position 2,968,780 of record NW_028318172.1, read on the forward strand.
AGAAGAAGCTGCCTGCTGGTAATGGGATACACAACATTATATATAACTAAAGTGTGCAGGGCTTGTAGCCCAAAAAATAACAAACTTCAGTTTTAAAAACTGCTGAAAACTGCTGCCAATAACATTGATATTGCATGTGACTTTAACTTATTAACCACTTGCCTACCAGGCACGTATACCCCCTTATTTACCAGGCCACATTTCAGCTTTCAGCGCTGCCGCACTTTGATTGACAATTGTGCGGTCATGCAAGATTGTACCCATATGAAATTTTTATCATTTTTTTCTCACATATAGAGCTTTCTTTTGGTGGTATTTAATTGCTGCTGGGCACTTTACTTTTTGTGCTATAAGCAAAAAAAGTGCAAAAAAATTTGAAAAAAAAAAAGTTTTTTGTTTCTATTATAAAATTTTTCAAACAGGTAATTTTTCTCCTTCACTGATGTGCGTTGATGAGGCAGCACTGATGGGCACTGATAGGCAGCACTGAAGGGCACTGATAGGCGGCACTGATAGGCGGCACTAATGAGGTGGCACGGATAGGCGGCACTGATAGGCAGTACTAATGAGGTGTCACGGATAGGTGGCACTGATATGCGGCACTGATTTGTGGCACTGATAGGCGACACTGATAATGGGTACTGATAGACAGCACTGATAGGTGGCACTGACTGACATCACTGCTGGGCACTGATTGGTGGCACTGCTGGGCACTGACTGGTGGCACTGCTGGGCTGCACTGATGGGCACTGGTGGGTGGCACTGGTGGGCACAGGTGGGTGGCACTACTGGGCACAGATAGGTGGCACTTCTGGGCACAGGTGGTGACACTGCTGAGTGGCACAGGTGGGCGCACTGCTGGGCACAGGTGGGTGCATTGCTGGGCACAGGTGGGCGCACTGCTGGGCACAGGTGGGTGCATTGCTGGGCACAGGTGGGCGGAACTTGTGTGTGGCACTGCTGGGCACCGATCATCAGGGCACTGGTGATCAGTGACCCTGATGATCGGTGCCGATCCCCGCTCTGACAGCTGCCGGTTTTCGGCAGTACTTTCCTCACGATCTGACAGCGTGAGGAATGTGCAGCCAAGAACCGGCATTTGCATTTTCCCGGTGATCAGCGTGTCATTGGACATGGCTGATCACGTGGTAAAAAGCCGCTGTGATTGGCCTTTTACCACGTCACGTGATCAGCTGTGTCCGTAGGACACAGCAATCACGGAGATCGCCGGGTGAACGGCGAGCGCGTTCTGGGAGGACGTCATATGACGTCCACCCAGAACTGGCCAGCTGCAGTGCAGCCGTCATTCGGCTATCTGCGGTTGGCAATTAGTTAAAGCCCCACTGATGTTGGAATCTTGACAGCAATAGAGCAACTAATTTATGTAGAGGATCAGCACACAATCTAGACCAGGGGTCTCCAAACTTTCTAAGCAAAGGACCAGTTTACTGTCCTTCAGACTTTAGGGGGGCAGACCGGAAAGCATCAGTGGGAGTAAACAATGCCCCATCTTCGGTGTTAATGAGAGGAACTGTGCCCCATTGATGGTGTCATAGGGAGAAATTGTGCCCCATCATTGGTGTCATTGGGCCCTGTTCTTCGTATCATTGGGATGAACTGTGCCCCATCGTTGGGGTTATTGGTGGGAATTGTGCCCCATCGTTGGTATCATTGGGAGGAATTTGTTGGTGTCAGTGGATTAAATAGTGCCCCAATTAGTGGGTTACCTCATACTGCAGCAGATGCTTCCAGCCAGCAAATCTATGGCGGAAAGTTGATCAAACAAGTCTCATTTTCCTGGATGTAAGACCACTAATATAGAACTGGAAATGGTGTGTTGTATACTTGTATGCATGGTTTTGCTTTCATCAGGGGGCCAATTTGCTTTATGATCAGATCATTCCCTAAAGAATATGTAAATCCAACATTTCATATTCCTGATATGTGCCTGCTGTACCATGTAGTTGTGTGAAAAAGTATCCTGTTCTCTTTGTATTGCTTCCTTTGTGTGAATTTCCGGAGTTCCTGACAGTCCCTATGCTTTCCTTTTTTTAAAAAAACTGACCACACTAAGCATGAGAACACTTTGTGATCAGTTTTCTGACTGTGTTGAGAACTCAGCCTGTTCTTTTCCAATGATCAGGCTTGCCCTGACACACCCCTCCCCATGCATAGCCATACACTAGGAAGGTGAGTGTACTGCTGTTGCTCCTCCTCATGCTCTTATGCAGCTGAAAATAGAGGGTATGTGATCACTTATAAAAAAGAGGGGGAGGTATTTTTTTTATATGTATACACAAATGTTTTTGCCCTTCATTTCTATTTTAAGCTGAATGGGTTGTTTTACAAAGTGAGGGTTCACATGTACTGTAACATCTTACCACTGTCTAATATCTATGGTCAGCTTTAGTGTATGGAATCTGTAATTTCAAGGTAATACCTGCAGATATTTAGATATAAGGTATCAAGATTATTTTAAGATTCAAATGACTGTAATTTTATCTTGCTTTTTCTACATGTCTTATGTAACTGTGTACAACAATTAAAAGATCTAGCAGAGTTTCCTAGTTACTACTGTATATGCTTTACACAATGTTATCACAAAAGATATCACCATCTATCTTTAAAATTTGCTGTACAAAACATTCCTTTGTTTGATAAACAAAGAACTCCATGGTTGCGAATCACTTTACAAGATGCTAACGTTCAAAGAACTTAATAGATGGTACTTTTTGAAGGTGTTGTGGTCAATAAAGAAGGTGAAGGACCAGAATGTTTTGCTTTATTTTATTTTTTTTTTCCATTTTTTTTTCTTTTTCATCAACAAACACCAACAGACTGTACATACAATTTTCCCCACGCAGGGCTTTACAAAAAAAGAAAAAACACAAAACATCCACACATAAAAAAAAAAGAAAGAAGAAAACCTTCCCACCCAGTTATCATTGCAGTTTTAAGGCATCATAATATAATTATGGGGAGCTACAGTCCTGAAGATGCCCAGATCTACAAATAGTCATCTAAACCCACTATCTATATGAACAAACGTGTCATGTTTCCCCAAGTGTAGGCACCAGTAATTAAAACATAAATATATGATAACCTATTCCCATAAAGGAAACATATGTTTAATCCATTTTGACCAAATAGCATCGAATTTACTCATTGAAACCCTAAAAAATATGTATGTTTTTCAAAAGAAATAAGCTTATTAAGGTCAAATATCCAGTCAGATGTTGGGAGGTCCATCTAACGGCAATCTGTCTGCGGGCCACAAAAAGTGCCCACATAATGGTAATCATATAGGAGGCATGTACAGGGAAGAGTCTACATAACCCAGTAGACAAATAAGTGGTTCAACATGAATATCCACATCAAAGAGCCTATTGAGTGTAACAACCACCTCCACCTAGTATTTCTGGAGCTTAGGACACCGCGACATAAGATGTATAAAAGTACCAGGGTTGCCACATTTAGCTTAGGCTGGGTCATGTTTCACACCTATAATATGAAGAAAGTCAGGGGTTCTATATACCGTATGAACAAATAAAATTCTGTGTTAATCTATGAGATGGAGAGGGAGACACCAGAGGAAGAGTCTGAAGGATCTTCCCCCAGATCTCCTCCGAAATGGAACCAATATCCTGTTCCCATCCTACCCTGGACGGGTGTGGAAACTTCAGTAAGAATTTCTTTAATAGATTTACATTACATTAGTTTCCAAAATAAGTCCCTTGGTTGAAGTAGCTTGAACTACTCTGTCTGGTAATGGAGTCGGGGAAAAAAACACTACTGTAGAGGAGAATTGGGCACATGGTGATCTTGAAGAAACTGGAAAAATTCCTTTGAGGTAAGAAAACTCTGTCCTCAACTGCTAAAATGTTTTAAGAGCTCCATTCTCCTAAAGCTGTGCTAGGGTAGAGATCCCTGATCTTTCCCATTTCTGAAAAACCAAAAGAACAAGAAGCTCAGGAAGCCTGTTCCATATTGGAGTATATCTAGTGAGATTAGAAATCTCTACCATTTTCTTAGCTTCCTCCCACAGCTTACATATTAACGCCAAAGTAGGTATGGCAGTTAATGAAATGCCCCCCCCCCCCAATGCCCCTTCCAGAATGTGGTGGCTAGAAGATGTAGGAAAATAGTCGGCAAGCAGACCTAGGAGGTCTTCCAGATTCCCAACCCGCCAGGTGCTGCAGTTGAGCTGCAATAAAATATAACCTTGGGTTGGGAACTGCTAGTCCTCCAGCATCATTGGAATGTTGTAGTGTCTCGAATTTTATATGGGGAACCTTCTTTCTCCAGATTAAATCCCTAAATATGCTATTGATCTTAATAGAAATCCGCAGACGAATCCAAACTGGGAAGTTATGTAGAAAATATAAGAATTGGGGCATCCAAATCATCCTTAGTAGGTTTACACGACCTACCAAAGATTGAGGTAACTTACTCCAAGTTTTACTTTGAGTTTGAAATCTAGACAACAATGGGGCAACATTATCTGGGATAAATGCCTGAAATTAAGTAGATATTGTTAACCCTAAGTACTTTATAGATGACATACCTCTTAAATAGGAGAGTGTAGGTGGTAAGGGAGTTGACAAAGGGTCCAACGACATTAGCATTGATTTCTCCCAGTTTATGCCAAGGCCTGAAAATGTCCCATATTCATCAATATATTTCATTACTACTGGAAGTGATGTCTAGATACTAGATAAGAACAAAAGGAGATAATCTGCATATAGTGCTATTTTTTCCTCAGAAACACCTCTAACTAAACCTGTCACATCTGTTGAAGCCCGAATAAGGCAGGCCAAAGGTTCTATGACAATGGCAAAAAGCAGGGGGCAATGGACAACCCTGCCTAGGGCCACAAAAAAATCTAAAAGAGGAGGATTGAAGGCCCTTAACTCTTACTGAGTCCTAAAGTGCTGTATACAACAATCAGACCCATTGCTGAAAAATGGGACCAAAGTTTAAGAACAGCCATCAAATATGGACACGCAAGACTTGCTTTATTTTCAATGATTATTAGCAATACACAGGCGGGTTTCTACTAGCTGATATACTGCTCATGTTCAAGTTATCTTTTTATTGTTATATTTTATTGTTAGTGCTGGTTTCCATATCAAATATGTTTTACCTGTTATCTCTACCTGTCAAAGGCTTTGGTTACCTATTAACTGCAATAAACCTGAACCCTTGATTTGTTTCTCGTTAAATATGTGTGTGATAACATTGACTCCTGATGGACAGCAATTTCTCCTGAGTGTGCGTTAATTACTAAAGCTAGCCATACACCAGTAGAATTTCCCTATGAAATTTCCATTTTTGGAACGTTTTGATTTTCTAATAGATAATGTCGAATGTCGTCAAATCAACAATCACTTTTGACCACAGTGATCAAAAAAAGGCAAGGAGCAGGATGGAAAGTTTTTCTCGAATGAACACAATTTCAGCAGCTTTATTTGTTTTTTTGTTCAGGAAATGCCATTTATATCAAAACCATTTAAAACTGTTAAAAACAAAGAAAATTGTGAAGTCTTTTTGAGTGACATTTGTCAGGTCTCTGATGGCTTTAATAATGGGCTGACAAGACTTTTTTTTTTTGTATGAATGTATTGTATAGCCAGATTTAGTGTTATGTTCACACAAATGGAAAATTGTATCAAATATTTACCATAATTTTCTCTTCCTGGAGCTAATCCATTTCAGCATACTACCACATGTATGCTGCCATGCTGGCGCCAGGAAAACAGAATATTGTATCAAATACTTACCAATAGGGCCTTTCACAGAGGGCAGTCTCCACCTGCGATCTACTTGCTCAGTAGAGGATCTGTCCAATGATCCCTGCTGAGCAGGAAGATGACATGTCCGTGTCCACTCCACTTATGCAGCGCAGACACTGACACAGCCAGGTCTGCTCCATGGGCGGTCAGATGCCTGTTCATTTACACCCAACTGCCATCCAACCCAATCCGCTGAATCGGATTGGATGTAGGCGGGTGTAAAGGGACGTAGTTGTGTTCACAATAATAGCAGTCAGACATCACTAACCTGATCAATCATTGTTTTTGATAGAAATGATATTTCTACATGGCAAATAATTTACTAACAGGTGTAGTAGAGTAATAGAAATCCAACAGACCCAACAGTCATGACATGCATGCTGCTGATTCTGTGTAATTGTATCACTAATTGAAAGGGGCATGTTCAAAATAATAGCAGTGTGGAGTTCTATTAGTGAGGTCATTCATTCTTTGAAAAACAGGTGGCAATTATTGCCCTTATTTAAGGAAGGAAGGCAGCAAGTGTTGTACATGCTGGTTACAGTGCATTTCTCTCTGAAATTCTGAGGAAAATGGGTCGTTCCAGACATTGTTCAGAAAAGTGTACCTTGATTAAAAAGTTGATTGGAGAGGGGAAAACATATAAAGAAATGCAGAAAATGATAGGCTGCTCAGCTAAAATGATCGTAAATGCTTTAAAATGGCAACCAAAACCTGAAAGACATGGAAGAAAGTGAAAAACTACCATTCCAATGGATAGAAGAATAGCCAAAATGGCAAGGACTCAGCCAACAATCAGCTCCAGGAAGATCAAAGAAGGTCTAAAGTTACCTGTGAGTACTGTTACAATTAGAAGACGCCTATGTGAAGCCAAGCTATCTGCAGGAAGCCCCGCAAAGTCCCACTGTTACAAAAAAGACATGTGCTGAAGAGGTTACAATTTGCCAAAGAGCACATTGACTGGCCTAAAGAGAAATGGCTATACCAAAAATTCAAATGCACATGATCCGCCTATTAGACCTATAATCAATGGTATCAACTCATTAACATCGAGAATGGGAGAATATATAGATCAATTCTTGCAGCCATTGGTGGAAAAGACCAAAGCATACTTGAAAGACACCAGACATGTTATAAAGTTAACGCAAACTGTGCAAATGAATAATAATATAAAATTGAGTACAGCAGATGTTTCGTCATTGTATACTATCATAGACCATGAAGGAGCATTGGAAGCGGTAAATTGGGTTTTAAAGAAATACTCCTCTCTTCCAAATATACAGCAAAAGTATTTACTTATATGTATTGATTACTGTTTAAATCATAATTATTTTGGTACCAACAAATGTATTTTTTACAAATAAGGGGTGTGGCCACGGGCGCTAGATTCGCCCCAAGTATTGCGAACTTATACATGGCCAAAAGGGAAGAGGAAGTAATATTCAATGATATGAAAAGTGAAATAGTCATGTATAACAGATTTATCGATGATATAATACTCATTTGGAGAGGTAACGAAGTTGGAATATACATAGTAAAGAAATAAATTCCTTGGATATTTAGCTGATAAATACTGGTACACAATTACATACTAAGAACCACTTTAAGAAAACTGATAGAAACTCTTATATACCTCCTAGATTGTAAGCTCAAAAGAGCAGGGCCCTCAATCCCCTCATGTTTTGCATTGTATTGGTATTGTTCTGTCCCCCTTTGTAATGTACAGCGCTGAGCGAACTATTGGCGCTTTATAAATACTGTATAATAATAATAATAATAAATATGAATATACCAGTTAATAGTTGTCATCATAAACCATGGTTGAAAAATATATCCAGAGGTCAGTTTCTCCGGTTAAGAAGAAACTGTACTGATATCAATGATTATAGGGAACAAAGTAAAGTATTTATTCAGAGGTTTATGGATAAAGGTTATAAGAAAGAAATAATAGAAAAGGAATGTAAAGAAAAAGAATTATTAGATAGAAACATCTTATTAGAAAATAAATGTCATCTTAATTTAGAAAATACTGATATATCTATAGTATTACCATATAAAAAACAATTTAAAGATGTGCAAAATATTATAAATAGACATTGGAATATTCTGAAACTGGATAAAGATCTCAAAAATATAATTAATGATAAACCGAGATTTATATATAAAAAGGCCCCAAATATTAGAGATAGGGTTGTTAAAAACATATTGGAACCTCCTAAAAATGTAATTACCGCACTTAGCTTTTTCCAAGGTGTGAGATTTTATAAATGCAGAAGGTGTTATAGTTGCAAAAAAAACATCGGGCAACCCTAAACGTAGACAGGAATTTATTAATCCACAGAATGGGAAACAATATAAGATCAAGGAATTTATATCATGCGACACTAAGGGTGTTGTTTATGCTTTAAAATGCCCATGTAACATGTTATATGTAGGTCACACAAACTGCAATTTACAGGCACGAATTAAAGAACATATACATAATATCAGTATAGGTTTTAAATACCATCATTTGTCATTACACTTTAGTAAATACCACAATTGTGAGGTAAATAAGGTTGAATATTGGGGTATAGAAAAACACACCCCACATTGGAGGGGAGATAACTTAGTAAGAGAGCTGAGTAAAAAAAGAATCATTATGGATATATGAATTAGGTAGTTTGGCCCCTGGTCTCTTAAACAAGGAATTTGATCTTTCATGTTTTATAAGCGACTCATAATTAAATTCCTCACTGATTACTATATGTTATCATGATATATAATTAGGGATGTTGTTTTTGTCCTTAGAGGTTCGTTAGATTAATCATCTTTATGTACAGATTGAGGGTTTGGGGTCTATATCACAATAGGATATAAGTAGACGTTTGGGATTATTTTGTTTTTAATTTAGTATAAATATCAATAAATATATTTTTTAATACTTTTTTAACAGTTTTTATTTTTTATTTATTAATTATTATTTAATATTTATTATTTTTATTTAAATATATTTTTTGTTTTTATTTTTATTTTACTTTATATTTTAGTATATATTTGATTTATTAAATTAATTTTATTTTTATCTAAAATATTTATTTTGTATTCAATTATTTGTATTTATTTGAATTATATGTGTCATTATTTTTGAGGTGTTAGTATAGCAGTTATATTTAGGGATTTGCAGGTATAATGGATTGTGGTCATATATGACAATGTATATATTAAGTATTGTATAAATTATCCTTTGTAATGTGAGCTGCCAGTTTGCTCCTTAGTCCACAGGGTGAAGTGACAATTAAGTAGCTAAATATAGCAACAAGATTGCTTTATCATGATTAACAACACAGGTGATTACTATGTATGTGGCTTATGGCCCCAAAAAGATGGCCGCGCCCATGAGAACCTCGGGAAAATGGAGGACAAGTACTATATAAGGGAATAAGGGTGCAGTGATCGTCCAATCAAAACCCCCTGATGAAGCTGCGTGTCCTGCAGCGTAACGCGTAGGGGAGGGGCTATGACGTCACTCAGCACCCGTGGATGGCAAGTACACTCTGAGTGTGGCACACATGCAGTTGGTATACTGGATTTTTAACCAAAAGCGCTTGTTTATTTTATGAAATGTGAGTGCAACTGGGCACATATTAAAGCTTTTTAATCTGTAAAGGATAAGGCACTATGTCTGTTTCTTTTCTTGCTGAGGAATATCTTAAGGAGGAGTTTATGAGCAGCTGAAAGAGTGAAGGATCCCAGTGGGGATAGTGGCATGAGAGGAAAGCTGCACTGGAGAAGCAATTGGGAGATACTCATCACTACTGTTATGGTGCAATACACGGTTTAAAGTTCCAATAGTGAACAAAAGCTGGTTAAGCCTTTAAATAGGCTTAGAAGGAGGTGAGCGCATAAGTAAAGCTTAAATAAGAAGTCATCGGGAGTTTCAACTATTCACCTTGGATCTATTTGGGTGTAGTCACTTTCATCACCATATTTATCCAATATATTTTTGATCACTTTGTAGAACATTGTTTTTGATCACATTATCACATTTTCACTTTGATTATCACTAGAGATTGTTATATTTATATATATATATATATATATATATATATATATAGCAATATATAGTTTCTTGTTTAGTTTTGTATTTGTAATCATGAATATAATTGTAATTTTATCACTACTAATTAGGAACGTGGCACATATTTGGTTAATTGTTGAATGGTATATATACATTATTTGAGTATGTGTTTAGTGCTGGCGATCCTTTTCTGAATATAATTAGTGTCTCACAAGTTATTTTTAAATTATTATTTTTAGATGTTTCTCATACTACGGTGTTGGGCCTATTTATCGCATACCAGGGATCATGGATCAGTTTGAATACATCAGAATACTTGAAGAGGTCATGTTGCCTTATGCTGAAGAGGAAAAGCTCTTGAAATGGGTGTTCCAACAAGACAACGACCCCAAACACACCAGTAAATGTGCAACATCTTGGTTCCAGACCAACAAGATTGACGTTATAGAGTGGCCAGCCCAATCCCCGGATCTTAATCCAATAGAAAACTTGTGGGGTGACATCAAAAATTCAGTTTCTGAGGCAAAACCAAGAAATAGAGAAGAACTGTGGAATGTAGTCCAATCATCCTGGGCTGGAATACCTGTTCACAGGTGCCAGAAGTTGGTTGACTCCATGCAACACAGATGTACAGCAGTTCTCAGAAACAGTGCTTATACAACGAAATATTAATTAAGTGATTCAAAGGAAAGCATGTTTCAGTTTATATAGTGAATGTTTGAGTTTGTAAAGAAGAATACAAACACTGCTATTTTTTTGAACAGTCTAATATTCACTTTTCTTCAATTTTTTTAGAGGAACAACACAAATTTGATATATTTTTCTTCATGTTTTCATTTGGAATAGAATGTGTAGTGTTCCCAATGCATTTGTGTGTATGGAAATAAAAGGTATCAGAAGGATTTTGAGCTTTATTCACTTTTTTCAACACACTGCTATTATTTTGAATACAACTGTACATCATCTGCTGGAAATAGAGATTAAAGAGGGTATAGAAAATATGTCTCATCACAGCTGGGTTTTCATTCGTAAGGGCCCCATCACACTGCTCCATTTAAAAAACACACATATGCATTTTTGATGTGTCTCCAGTGTGTTTTCTGGTTGTTTGCCTCCCAGCATGCATCTCTGAAACAAGGACATGCAAGTCAAAAAGCAGACATAAATGCAATTGCAGTACGTTTTTTATGTATTTTTAACAATTTTTGATGCGTTTTCCATTCATTTCAATGGGGAGATGCACAGTGTGCACTTTTGAAAAGCACACAAGGGATGCAGCATGGACTTTTCAAAAAGCATCGCACCTGTGCACCCACAGTGCACTGGTGTGTAGAGTTCCATAGGATTTAAAGGGAAATATTATTACTGCATTTTTCTAGTGCTTTGCAAAGTAAAAGTGCAGTAAAAACGCATCAGTGTAAAAGGGCCCTAAGTCTGTACTATGAGGTGTCCATAAGTTCCTCCCATCTGCATAGGCCAAACAGAAATGTGTGGCCAGGACATACATTCTGAGGGGCTGTCAGAATCATTCCTGCAGATCAGACCATTACTTGCTAATAAAATGGTTTTCAATGAGAAGATTTTAATCGCCGATAAATAGACACAATCATTTTGTTTACAATGACAAGATAGTAGTCGTCAATAAAATTAATTTAAAATAAAATGTAAAATAAATAAAATAAAAGTAATCATTTTTTTTCAATGTCATTTCAAACTTCTAGCGTGTATCTACTAAGCGAAGTAACAGAAAAGATAGCATTCACTCCCTGGCGCTACATCTTACCAACCTAGAAATGAGCTTCTGGGTGAGGCAAAGGTGGACAGCTATACAGAAATGTTCTTTGTGTTTAAGCCATGTGAATGTTGATTTACTTCATGTACATAACCTACAATGAACTGATTCTAAGGGACACAAGAAAAGAACACAAAAAAGATTAACTAGTGTTTGTTTTACATAAGAATAGGGAAGTTAAACCTGAAACCTAAACTGTTAAACTGAAGTCTCAGAGGATGATGAAAACCTTAAATAAAGATGATCACTTTTAAAGTCCACCTTACAAAAAATAATAAATGCTCATATTTTTGCAGGAAAAAATGTGCAATTATTATTATTTTCACAGGAGCCTGCAGAGCATTGCACCTGCGATCAGTGGATCATGGGTGCAGTGCCAGGCTCCTGCAGACCCCAGAGATACAGTAGAATATGTAAGTGCTGTCACTGTAGGACAGAAACTGTGTTACTGGCAGGATCAGTAGGTGAGAATAAAATTAAAAATTCCTCAAAAAAACTAATGCAGTCACCACAATAAGCTGCAATATAATACATTTTTGTTCTTGGGTTCTTGGGTTAAGGCATGGGCTTAGAATTTGGATTTAGAATTTGAAGTCTTGTCAAATTTCCCATATTTCCAGCCAATTATGTAACTTAAATAATGTCATCTATCACATAATTATTACATTCCTTGTCTATTGTGTAGACAGCAAATCTGTATGACTTTTAGCACTTTCCTTGGGAAAAGGGCTATAGCAATAAATCCTTAGGTGATGAACAGCAATGGAAACATCTGGTGAGTTTTCGAAACTTGCGTGGTTGCAGCTTTTTGTGCAGCTGAAGAAAGTTGATAACTGTAAAGGACTCTGGGATGCCATGGCACGTCACAGGAGAAGTAGGGGATGTAGTGTTCAAGACTTTACCACTTTGCATTTTTATTGTACTTCACACATCTTCCACATTTTTACTTTACATTGATAACATTTTAACCAGCAATATAGTATTAGTAAAAATATACATTGCTCAACAAAATTAAAGGAACACTTTTTAAACAGAGTAAGGTATCAAGTCAATTAAACTCCTGGGATATTGATCTGGTCAGTTAAGTAGCAGAGGGGGTTGTTAATCAGTTTCAGCTGTTTGGTGTTAATGAAATTAACAACAGGTGCACTAGATGGGCAACAATGAGACAACCCCCAAAACAGTAACGGTTTTACTGGTGGAGGCCACTGACATTTTTTTCCCTACTTATCTTTTCTGACTGTTTTTCCTGTGGTGACGTCATATCCGGAGCGCCGCGATCCACGGTCAGCTCAGTCTTACACCACTGTAATGCTTTCTCTCCTGGCTCGGAAGCATTGAGGAGTGGACGGTCCACCGCACAATTCTGGCACAGACTGCACTACTTGTCATCCTATTTAAGGCTCATTCTGCATCAATAAAGGTATACCTCCTTGGGAGGTGAATATTGTTTTATCACATTCTCACAGAGCTGTTCTTTTTGGCTAATAAAAAAGTAGAAAGCCAAACTGAAGTGATTGTTTCCCATGACACAATATGGCGCGCACTGTAGAGGAATGGCATGCACGGGTGTCGTTCATGAAGGAAGTCTCTCCTAAAGCTCATGCACAAAAAAGACCACCTAGAATTTGCCAGTGACCATGCTGAAAAAGAAGAAGACTACTGGGACTCTGTACTCTGGAGTGATGAGACCAAAATAAATGTTTTTGGAACAGACGGCTTCAAAACTGTATGGTGTCGCAAAAGTAAGGAGTATAAAGAAAAATGCATGGTGCCTACAGTGAAACATGGTGGTGGCAGTGTCCATCTGTGCGGCTGCATGAGTGCTGCCGGTGACGGGGAGCTGCATTTCATTGACGGTATCATGAATTCACAGGTCTACTGCTCTATATTGAAAAAGAAGATCCTACCATCACTCCGTGCCCTTGGCCACTGTTGCATTTCTGAAGAAAAACAGGGTGAAAGTGATTCATTGGACAAGTATGGCTCCTGATCTGAACACCAATGGGTAATTCTGAAGAGACAAGTTGAGCATCACTCTCCATCCAGCATCCAAAAGAGGTCGTTTTTGAAGAATGGAAAAAGATTGATGTTGCAATATGTCGCAAACTTGTTCATTCCATGCCTAGACTTGGTACTGTCCTTCCAAATCACGGAGGTCATACAAAATACTAGATGTAGTTTTTGTTGTGGGGTGTATTCATTTTTGCATCAACTAATTTGTGTAAAACTGAAGATTTTGTAATCTAAGTTATATTATTAACCTTACTTTCATGTAATGAGCTAAGCAATGTTCTATAAAACTCAGTTTTGTCAAAATTTTGGAAATTGTTCTTGTGTTCATTGAGATATTGATTCAAATCTTACTTTTCAAAAGGAGTGTACTCATTTATGCTATATGCTGAGGGTAAAGCTCTCCACTCCTTAGGCTTCCAGTGTCATGCAGGTAGGATGTCCACTGGTCCGATAATCCCTTCACAGTACAGTATGGAACCCTTCTCTCCTCCTCCACACAGACCATGTAGCGTAATATTGACACTGGAAACTTAAGGAGTGGACAGCTTTACCCTGAGCGTTTTTTTTTTAATGCTTTTTTGTTTACCCTGAGCGTTTCTTAACCTGCTTAACATAAGAGGTCAAATAACTGTGGTGAGCGCGGTTGTGGAGGGGGCGCACAAGTGCATTCACTGGCCTGATCATACAGATTTATTAAGGAATTTATATTCACCAAGCACCACTAATTCACCAAGAACTGTATATTTTGTTTTAATTGGTGTGGAAGGGGCATTATAGTCCTAGCAGACTATTCAGCACAGAGTTTTTTTAGACTTTCTTGGATTGGTTCAGTGTTTATTGCTGCTTTCATCTTATTTCCATTATGTATACATAGCAATGTCTATTAGGGAGGGATGTGATTTGTAGCCATTTAATCATCATATTTGATTAAAAGCAGAGTTATATGATTCACAACACTTTATTATTCACATGGTTTATTTTATTGTGGCAAGTCTATATATTTGACACACTTTATTGATTGCACATCGTGTTTACACCCAGCTGGGGAGGTGTATTGTAGTACACTTTTTTTCTTTCCACATTTTCTCTATTTTTTGGGGGTTTGGCAGTGCAACACTATGTATATTTTTAGTTCATTACACAACCATTTAGTAGGGTTTGTGTTTGGTGTTAGCAGCCGCACATTTATTTATTAATTCACATATTTATTCAGTCTATCCACTGCGCAAAATCATTTTATTTAATATAGTAGCATTTCATCTGTTTTCACAATCCCAGTATAAAATCCCTAGAATGCTAATTTCTAACTTTCCTCCTTAAGATATTGGATAAACATGCACTTGGGAAATTATTTCTTGATGTTTTAGCTTGCTTTAAATGTGACCTAGAATGGAGGCTATGTGTAATTTGCAAAATACCTAACTAAGTTAATATTAACCTATTGTGCAAGTGATCAAAACAATGACAATTGTATAATGTTTTACAGCCCTTGAGTGAAAAATGCACTGGGTGAGAGGTAATGTCAGTGCAAGATGTCAATACATGGAACAGAAACCACAAACGTAATACCTGTTATCAGTTCTATATATAGAGACATTGGAAAAGATTAATTAACAATGCATGCAAGAAAGAAGGGTTTACTATGAGATGGCGATTATAAATTCCCTTCTCTGCTGCTCAACATTTGCACTGCAGAAATATAAAACACTCATAACCACTTAAAGCTGAAGTCTGGGAAAACTTTTAGTCCTCTTTTAGAGTCTCCCATCTTCACCCAGTCTTCCTTCTGGATTCTCGGGCTGTGGGCAAGCCGTTCCTTGCACTGGTGATGTCACCATCTGCTGCTCAGTAGAACAGATATTCATTTTACCTACAGCTAAGCTTTATTAAAAGCTTACCTGTAGGTAAAAGTATAAAAAAATATGTATACTACCACTTGAAGTTTTACACTGAAATGCGTATGGAAGGACGCAAGGAGTAGGACTGGAATCTGGGGAAGGGCTAATGCTGCTGAATAGTCAAGAGAGTGAGTGGGAGAATTAGAAGTAGGGCAAAGTGATAAATTAGGGCCAGTAAGGAGAAGAGGGGTAATGGGGGGAGGGAGTTGATGTTAAAGAGGAATTTAAGCCCTCTGTAATGTTGACCTTGCCCCCCTCCGGAGCCAACCTTTTTGATATTGGGGGACCTGAGCAAATGTGGTAAAGGGCTCTGCCTGGCCTTCGAGACTTGGAAGCACATGCTGAGATCTGGGACTTTCGTGTTTGCTTTTTTTTGTGTATACGCAGATGTGCCACGAGTCTCTTCTAGGACCCCCAAGCCATGTGGCACATCTCTGCATGCATGGAATCTGAAGGTGTGCATGCACCCCTCTGTGAAAATGCCTCCTAGGATGTGTGATGTGACATCTCAGGAGGCAGTGGCAGGCAAACAACATTACTGCCTAGGTAAGAAGGTGCTGTGCTGCAGCACAAAAAGGATAGAGCCCTAAAAAAATTCTAATTTTGGGAGATAAAGGGGAGAGGAGGCAGGTTGTTTTATAGCATGAAGGTCCATTTTAACCCAGGTGAGAGTCACTCATTTCTCTACCTCAGCGATTGGGGGGGGGGGGGGGGGGTGCTGAGGAGGGGAAGAGAGGTAGAAGACTTGGGGGTGATTGGGCTTGTTGTGGTTAAGGGTAGGAGCTCATAGTGGTAGAGAGTATGGTGAATATAACAGGACCAAGGTTATAACGCCTGATGGTTAAGTCTTCGTATGGATGAAGGGCATCAGGGATGTGGAAGACTGAGTTACTGAGCTACTCATCTCAAGGTAACTTTGTTCAACAGAGGGGCAAACAGATTAGAGATAATCATGTAAAAAGAGCCTAAGCTTCATTTTCTGACTCAATAGAAAAGCAAACAATATTAATATGTGATTGCCACAGCGAAGAAAGGAAATAGGTATAGAACCACTATTGCAAAATAAATGGCAGCTACATTTTTAAGTCTTCATGAACACTGGACGTTTTTACAGCTGCTGTTTTTTGGAGTTTGGCGTTTTTTCTACAGCTAGTAAACCCCCCAGCATGTTATTCTATGTGTCCATGCACACAAAGGATATAATCAGCGGTTTTTGGCTGTAAAAAAATCCCAGAACTAGTGGGTTTCTAGAGGAGTTTTTCAGCTGTAAAAACGCTCGAATGCTGAAAAACACAATACAATGCGGTACAACGCAGCAAACCAGTGTTTTTTTAGTAAAATTTTTTTTGTGCGCAAAAGACGCAAACACAGAAAAACATGGCTAAACGCTAATGCAAAAACGCTGAAAAACTTTTGTTTTTAACGTGATTTTACACAGCTAATGTTACCTGTGTTATTAAAATTCTCAGTGTGCATGGAACCTTAAAATCAACCTTTTATCTTTTATATTGAGCTGCAGCATCAATAAAAATTAAGTTATTAAACGTTTCTCTTTTTATTGCCATTCTAAACATTTCCTGGTGGTGACAATTTAATTTTTACCTGTTTGCTCAGTAAGTTATTAATAGCACAGTGGGAGAGAGTAGGAAATGATATACTGATAAAATATTTTTTAATTGTTATACTTTTGGCAGATGAGGAGCATTGAAAATAAAGTCTATGATAAGTAACACAAATTTGACATTTGTAATACTGTATTTATCTAATATTTTTCTACATAAGGATAAAAAAAAATTTTAAAAAGGGACATGGAATGTGGGAAGCTCTTATTATATTGTTCTACCATGGGATGAGGTAAGATTGTTTTTTTTTTTAAACTCCATATGACATTTTAGTTAAGCAATACCAAAAAAGGTTTAACCACTTGCCGTCCGCCTGCTGTTTATAAACGGCAGGAAGGTGGCACTCCAGGGGCGGGTTGCCGTTCAAAAACGGCACCCGCCATTTCTAGCTGTGTGCGCTCCCTTGGAGCACGCAGCACCGCAATCCGGTGCCCGCTGTGTCCTCCGGACACAGTGAAACACCGATCGTCGGACGGGACCTCTGTACGAGGTCCCAATCATGTGATCACTGATAGGCCAATCAGTGATCACATGCAAAGTAGTAAGCAAGATGTTACTTCTGACATCATTGCTTACTACGTGTGAAATCTGTGAATGATCACAGAGCTCACATGGTACAAGGCTATTCACAACAGCCTTGTACCATGTGACAAGCTGTGACCAATCACAGCTCACTCAGTATTTCTCAATGGCTGCGAGAATGCAGACAGAGAGAAAGAGAAATGATTGCTTTTACATCCTATATGGGTGTAAAAGCAATAACTGTAGAAAAAATAAAAAATCTTCATCACCCCCCACAAGTAGTACAGTGTCACCATGGTGACACTGTACTGCTAGGGTGACCGTATGTAACAAAAAAAAGAAAAAAAACAAATAATAGTATAAAAAAATAAAATAAAAATGTAAACAAATGTTTTAAAAATTATAATTTTTGGTTATAAACTAATTTGGCTTATTTTTTTTTTTTACTAAAAAGATAACGGAATACATTTCGGCCAAGATTTATGATGAAAGATTATTTGCAAAATGTTATAAGAAAAACACTTTTTTTCAAAATTTTTGGACTTTTTTATTTACATAGCAAAAAAATAAAAATCCCAGTGGTGAATAAATACCACCAAAATAAAGCTTTTTCTGTCTCAAAAAAATGGTAAAAAATTCATATGGGTACAGTGTTGCATGAGTGCACAATTGTCAAAGTGTGATAGCGCTGAAAGCTGAAAATTGCCCCAGGAAGGGGGTAAAAGTGTCAGGACAGGAAGTGGTTAAACTGCATGTCAGGGCAAAATAGAAGAAAACATATGTCATAAATCTCTATAATAAATGCACATCTCCCCATGTTTTATCCATTTGAAGATCCTTGAAGATTAGATCTGCCAGAAAAGAACTCAGCTCCCAAGTCCTGTTGTGGACTGACTGCAAGCAGTATTTTTGTGTGAGTGGTGTCAGCCCTGCCCAGTTATCTTTTGCTAAACTACTCAAACTCACTTATTTTGTAGGCCAAGATAAGAAATAGGATGGCTATTTGGATACCTAGAGATAAGACAGGAAGTGAACCCAAGGCACCAGACATTGCTGAATTTCTGACTGTATCAGCAGGTACAACAAAATGATTTCAATGGTAGAATTAACAGGCCAAAAAAAAAAGTTTGTGTACAGAACAGTTTAATAACATTCAGTTATCATTTCTGTGGGTAATATTTTAATACTGTATATGTACCATGTAACTCTACTATGGGTTATGTTTGGTTAAATTAGAAAGTGTGTATCCATGGCATGAGAAATAAGCACAAAATGGCATGAAAAATGGGCACAAAATGCTGCCTGCTAAAGAGTATCCACTCACACACTTTAGTGACAGAATATATTGTGTAACAAAATAACGCAGCAAATGTTAATAGAAACGGCAACACTTAAAGTGGACCTAAATTCAAAACGGAGTTTGTCTGCCTATTTTCCAGGCTGTGTACTGTGTGTTAAAAAGGCACCTAGTCTTGCCTTCTTCAGGATTCCATGTAAGGATCTGTTCACATATATGCATTTTGCATTTGATGCTTTCTCCAGTGCTTTTTGCAGTTTGTTTTACGTTTTTCTACACGTGTTTTTAATGCACTTTTACCGTGTTTTGCTCAGCTTTTTTTTTTTTAAAGTGGAATTTTCTTTTTTGTCGCTGGACAGAATAAAAATGCAAAACGTGGTAAAAATGCACTACCATGCATTTCAGCAGCTTCTCCATTGAAGTCTATTGTAGAAAAAAATGCAGCTTTTTGCTTTTAAAAAAGTCCCTGACCCTTTCCAAAAATGCAGCAGCTCAAAAAATCATAAATTGTGAACATGTTCTATAGGAAACCATGTTAAATGGACTGTAGTGCGTTTCTGCAAAAAGCACTAAATAAAGCATTGGTGTGAACGGAGACTAATACCTTATTCCCTGCTTCTTCTGGCCCAAAATAGCCAAGTGCCAGGAACAATAAATAGGGGCCTAGATAGGCTGAATTTGCAGAGGCAACTAATCAATACCCCTGCCTCTCACAGTTGCATTAGCCAGCATGTGGTGTAGGCACACACAGATGGCAGTTATACAGCAGCAGTATTGCCTTATTACAGCCATAACACAGCTTAAAAAAAGGAACACTATAAAGCACAGCAGTGTGCTTTGCAAATGTGCTTTTTTATTTACTTGCTTCAGGATCAAAAAATAAGCAAAGTCTTATTCAAATGAATACATTTAAAAAAAGCAGAGAGGCGAACACAGGCACATGAGCCTTTAATGCTATATGACCAACCTTTCCAACAAAAACAAGATGTTTGCTCCACCTTTCCGACAGACACTGTGCTCTGCATTTTATGAATGGCATGTAAAATTCACAGTGCAGAGTACCCCCTAAAAATTATTTATGAATTTAGGTCCACTTAAAAAAACATCTAACATGAAATCAAAACTTTTTTTATTCTTTCTGGTCAATTACAGTGGAGTTAAAAGGCAAAAATTTTCATTTTGGATAGGGTAATGGAGGAGTTATCCCTGCAAGGTTTATTTTTGCCATCCTTTTTGGATTTCTGTGTATTTCCTGTCCAATAATCAAAACAGAAAGTGGGAGTAATTCACTTCAAAGTGAGGGAATCCCTAGTTGTCACCAGATCTAGTTGTCCCCATTGAAAGATTTCATATTACTTACTGTTCTGCGGACAGGCTAACATGAATCTCTCTAACAGGGGAACAGACTGCAACAGGGGAACCTGAGAGGTGCTCTAATTCACTTCCACACTGCCCAAAACAAAATAAAAACAGCACTTTTTTTTCAAAAGGTACCACATTCAAAAGATTTTCAAGAATTCTGCAGACAAAAAAAACTACGTCAGGTGGGAAGAATAATAAGCTATTTGGTGCCCTATAATAACATTATGAAAAAAATCTTTACTTTTTATTGTATGTTGTTTGAATCAGGTATAATGACATCAAACCGGGTGGAGTACTTAATCCTTCTTCTCTTGGGGTTCCTGTTTGTCTCAGTTATATGGAAACTCCACTAATCCTTTAGCTGTTTAACTTCTAATTCTTCTTTTTAGCATTTCAAGGTTACATTGAGGTCTTTTTCCTATTGTTGTATTGAAAAGGAAGCATGAACTTGCAAATATGCAAAGGTTACTTCTTTCCTACTCATTTTCCCAACCAGCAATGTTTGCTAGACTATGATATGCTGAGACAGTGCATGAGGATGCACACAGGCAGCAGCAGGGGCAAGCAACATTGTAAAGGTGGGGTGGGGGGATACTGCTTAAAACAAATGTTATTTTAATCAATAATACACATTCAGCAGGTGTTTTCTAGAAGGCAAGTGCAAATATTTTAATAGTTAAACTTTTTACCTATCTTTGTTCCTTCAGAACAGTAGATATCACTTGGCACCTAAAGGGTAAACTGGAGCCCATTATCCTTAAAGTGGTACTAAACCCAGGACCCTGCATTCACTATATCTGGTCTCCCAAAGTACACAGAACATGGAAGTGCAATTATTTTAGTAAATATGACCTTTTCTCATCAGCAGTTAGAGCAGTCTTGTGACTTCTATCAGTGTCCATCAGAGCACTGGTTAAAGCTTGCAAAAGGAGTTTTCATTCTTCCCTGACCTAGGAGGCTGCAGGACCCCTGAACCTGTCTTGACAGCACTGATTGGCCCTGTGCTGATCACATGCACTCTCCCAAGAACAAAAAAAAAAAAAAAACACTCTAGCAATACACCGCAAACTGAGCATGTGCAGCTTGCCCCCAAGGCTCTGTTCTATCAGCAGATGGATTGGGGACTGTGGAAGGATTAACAGAGTATCTGTATATTAGCTAAATAAAATTTTAAAAAATGTAGAACAAGTGAGTTTATTTACAAGGGGAAATATCCTTTGACAACAGCTGCCACCTTCTCTAAATCAGACTATAGATACACATTTAACATGAAATTCCACCAACTATCTTTGCATCACATTATGTAAGAATTATGACCTCCATTAAAGTACAGCTGTATCTTTAACAAAAAGAAAAGGAAAACATGTAGTAAGCACTGGGCATTCTTGGGCCTCCTTACAAAATAGTGGTATGTATGTCTGTTAGCTCCAACCATGAGCACTGCACACCACAGCCTGCTTCCAGTGTTCGCAAAAGCTGGCAACACTGTTTCTATCAGTGATTCATGATGTAGACAAATGGATATGTTTGTTTCACGCTAGCTTATGGGCAATAATAGCCAGATTTATCCACTTCATGAAGGGACAGACAAGAATCACCAACAGAAACAGCACAGCCACTGAAGGGTGCATCACTCGTGGTCTGAGAGTACACAATTATTTGATGGGTTAATTCACGTTTATTAAAAAAAAACTCTATGCAGTCCACAAACACCTTTACATAATTGTAAAATTAACCAATTTTAAAAATACGCATTTATGCTCCTCCCATACACCTGTAGGAATTTTTGAATGGAGTGTAGCCAGTGTCAGATGCTTCTGATAGTTTTCACAGCTCTATCCTGTCCAGAATGGAGCTGTGAAAACTAAAGGAAACATTTGGGATAGGCTTCACTACATCCACAATAGGTTTACAGGTATGGGAAGAGCATCAATGCATATTTTAATAAATTGGATTAGTTTACCATCATGGAATGGTTTTTGTGGACTGCATAGGGTTTTTTTTAAAGCTAAACTTGCCCTTTAAAGCGGTTGTAAAGGCTCATGGTTTTTTACCTTCATGCATTCTATGCATGAAGGTAAAAAACATTCTGCGTGCAGCAGTGCCCCCCAGCCACCTCAATACTTACCTGAGCCCAATTGAGATCCAGTGATGTGCATCACAGTTTCGACTGTCCCGTGTCTCTGCCTCCTCATTGGCTGAGACAGCAAGCAGGGGCCATTGCCAGTCAGCCAATGAGGAGAGAGGGGGCATGGCCAAGTCACGGCTCCGTGTGTATATAGACACATGGAGCAGCAGGTGCCCCATAGCAAGCTGCTTGTTATGGGGGCACCTGACAGAAAGGAGGAGTCAGGAGAGCCTGCAGGGGACCCAAGAAGAGGAGGATCCGGGCTACTCTGTGCAAAACCACTACACACAGCAGGTAAGTATAGACATGTTTGGTATTTTACCAAAAAAAAAGAACCTTCAGTATCGCTTTAAATGTATCTACTAGGGTGGCCCACTTCTTTTTTATGCATGTTATAAATACATGCTGCATATTTTTTTAGAAGGTATAATTCCAACAAACATTTTTCTTATGCAGCTTCTATATTGGGAAATGTGATAGCTTATAATAGTTTTTAAGGATTTATCCATCCTTCATGCAAAATAAAAAGCAACCATACAAAAATATATTTTAATTAAATACAAAAACGTACAAAGCTCAGGAAACTTTTGTAATTAATTCTAAATTGTTGAGTTCCATGAATTAATAATACTACACTATAACTCTCTCTTCCAAATAGCCATCTTTAGAAGGCAAGTTTCTTCATCATAAGGTAAATACGAGAATCCACTTCAAAACCATGAAGATTATTAGCATCTCCCTGTAGTCTCATCAATAGGCCACCATACGATACGTATGCAGACCTGAAGGGAAGCAGAACATGGTAAGTAAAAATTTTGTTACAGAAAGATAACTATATGATGAAGTGTACAGAGATAAAAAAAAAAAATGTTTGGGGTGGAGTAATCTGAAATGCTTACAGGCGAGTAGCAGCTTCTGTGGATGTTTCATCTCCTTCTATCCTGTAAACTTTCCCATACATGACATATTCAAACTGGTCGGCTCTGAAAGAAACATAACATCTCTTGAGTTATACCAGTCACCAACGATGGCATTCAGACTAAGGGATATCCTTTTTTTCCCAAAAATAATCCATATACATTGACTACTTTATGCCCTGTAACCTATTTTTCAATTAATTGTTTCTCATTGTGTTTTTCTGTCTTTCTGTAACATCCCTCTCTGAGGATGACTGATCTGTTCTTCGATGTCCATGTACTGTACTGGTTCCTATGCAACAACTTCTTCCCAGCCACACAGCGTCCAATGTATGCACTGCCACCCCTTCTGTGTTTTATCACAAATGTGTGAGCACTGACACATCAGCTCCTAGCTGAATCAGTGAGCTCTATGTGTGTCTATGAAATATTCTACCTGCTTATGTGCATTAGATCTGATTACTGTGTAGCCATGCCTAACGCCTCATGTTTCAACACAAACAGCAACTGCGAACACTGAAATGTGAAGATTTACTCTGACGCCATGTAAATCCCTGATCAATGCACATCTTTGAATGACATGAGGTGTGTGTAAAAACATGTACCATGCCTTCAATAAAGTATATGACTATTGACTTCATTTATACAGCCATGTTAAAAATTCAATCTTATTTTGAATACCCAATCATTTGCAGGTGAAATAGGTAGAAGGATTTGCTTTTCACTTGGCTGTGATTTTGAATTGAATACGCACATAATTTATTGAGTGAAGATTCTCATTTTCTTGAGTAAATAAGCTCCTGTGTGAAGGGAAAGGGCTTTTGGGAGATGTAGATTTGGGTGCATGTGAAAGAACTGGGTTCTCAATGGCTGCAAGAACTATGCAAGCTTGGTAAAGATGTTACTAAGTAATGTCCAAACATACCCTTTAACTTGATAACCCACCCAGCATTTGTAGCAATTAGAACTGTTAATGCACCTGGAAGGGCGGTCATCATTGGGGTTGTACTCTCCATCATCCAATGTGCCATCCTCATATAGTGTATTGGCAATAACCAAGCGAAATTTATCACCTGAGAACAAATGATACCATAGGAATTACAAGAATACATTACAAGAAAGAATTCAATAAATTAATCAGGATTTGAGTCATTGGGCTTTTGGCAACGGCATCAATCTGACAAATACTTCTGGAATAATTTCAAGTTCACTGATAGCTACATCTGACCTTTTGACCTGATTTAAATTCTTGCCTACTGGGCACTTATACCCCCTTCCTGCCAAGGCCAATTTTCAGCTTTCAGCGCTGTCGCACTTTGACAATTGCGCGGTCATGCAACATTATACCCAAATGAAATTTTTATCACTTTTTTCACACACATAGAGCTTTCTTTTGGTGGTATTTACTCGCTGCTGGGTGTTTTATTTTTGCGCTATAAACAAAAAAAAAAGAGAAAAAATTTGAAAATAAAAAGGTTTGTCTTTGTTTCTATTATAAAATTTAGCAAACAGGTAATTTTTCTCCTTCACCGATATGCGTTGATGAGGCTGCACTGAAAGGCAGCACTGATGAGGTGGCACGGATAGGCAGCACTGATATGTAACAATGATGGTCACTGATCGGCAGCACTGACTGGCGGCACTGATGGGAGGCACTGCTGGGCCCTCCCAGAACTGGACAATTGCGCTGTAGCTGTTATTTGGCTGTAGCGTGGTTGGCAAGTGGTTAAGCAGATTCTGCATTCCCATTGACTTGTATGGGAAAACAAAACCTGCTTGAAACAAAAAAATCTCATTGACACAGGCCCCAAGTCTGTTTGCAGAGGGGTAAGCAGACAGTAGTAGAAAATTTCAGGTATACTATTGTGTACACATGGAGTGACACATACAATGTACGGCACTGTGTAACCAGTGAAAAAATATGGACATACTTCATAATGTTCAACTGTATGCAGTCCTCACCATATAGTACAGTCCACATCACTTATTTGTATACTGTTGTGTAAAATATGTTCTACTTCTTCATTTCGTGTGTCTACCACCCTGTAAGCGAAATACACCACAGTAGAGAATGTACATTGTGACGGACATTGTGAGTCACCAATAAATTTGACTGTGACAATATTACCACTCTCCTCCTGTTTACGGAGCTAAATTCATTTCAAATGAGTTTTTAGTTTGCCATTTGAGAGCTTTCTATTCACTTCCTGTCTCATAGCTGAAGCAGGAAGTAAGTGGAAATCCCTCCAAAGTGAGGTAATCCCTAGCTGTCGAACTAGTGCCAACTAGTGTCTGCATTGGAAAATTTCCTGTTCTAGAGACAATCCAAAATTTGGGATTTTCTTTCACTGATAAGGGTAAACATGACAAATAGAGAAGGTGAATCTCCCTAATTGGCGCATAGGCAGCAATTAAAACCTGACAGGAAAAACAGTTAAATCACGTTTTATATCAGTGTGTCCTCGTCCTCATGCACACTAACAATACTCACCGTTCTGCTGACTCGCATGGCATCGTGACGTCAGAGCCCCTCCCCTACGAGTTGCGCCACAGGGTCACGTGGCTTCCTCAAGGGGATTCAATAGGATGCCACAACGCTAACATCTTTATATATGTAATCCCGGCGCCATATTTCTGGAGTCCGCACGGGGGCAGCTATCTTAATGGGGCCAAATAACGCCATTTGTGTATGAACAGTGAATCAAATTAGATACACTGTTCCCGCTGTCTACAGAAACTATTTATACATGCCCTCACTTATCTCTGACATAATAGTCACTTGTACTGTTAGCAGCTGTGCAGGACATCACTGGGCAAAAAGATATATATTATCTAACATACTTATTAAATACATAAAAAAATGATAATACACTTATCACTTACTATATGTATGCCCTTATTACATATATTTATTTCATACTAACCTTATTGTGTTAACAATTATATTTAATAAATTTAAATAGAATATATTTAAAAAATGTTAAAATTTTAAATTGATTAAAAATCCTATCTCCCTAGAGTCATTACTCTGTATCCACTACTCCTTTTTTTATATATATAAATTTATGTAAATGACTGAAAGTTCTTATGAGATAAATAATCTAAAAACTCAATATGGTTATGTATAGTTATATATCTAGTCATATTTAATACATATTAAAAGAACAATCAAAAATATGCTTAATAATTACTAATAAAACAGGGTAAATCAAACTCCTTATTAATACCTAGAGGTGCTAGGCATCTCATTTCATGTATCCACTTCGATTCTTTTTTACTGATCTCTCTAACCAAGTTGTCTCCTCTCCAGTGCCTATTATGTTTCTCTATTCCCCAAACCTGTAAACATGATGCATCCTTATTATGAAATTGACGGAAATGTAGCGAAACATGGTGATATCTGTACCCTCTATTTATATTATACACATGTTCTTTGATTCTTTCTTTTAAAGCTCTTTTTGTTCTACCTACGTATATAAGGTTACAAGGGCATTTTAAGACATAGACCACTCCTTTTGTATCACACGAAATTAATTGTTTGATCTTATATTCTTTATTATTGTGGGTATTAAAAAATGTATATCTACGTCTAGGGTTACCACAAACCCTGCTGCAACACCGCCCACATGAATAAAAACCTGTACCCTGAAAAAAACTCATGTTACTTGTGGGTTTAGGTGGTTCTAAGATATTTTTAACCAATCTGTCTCTCAAATTGGGTGCTTTCCTATATATATATATATATACTTAGGTTTATCAGGTATAATATCTTTTAAATATTTATCTAATTTAAGCACCTTCCAGTTCTCATCCACTCCCTCATCATATCCCGACTCGATTACTGCAACTCCCTCCTCACTGGCCTGCCTCGCCACAAGCTATCCCCGCTTCAGTCGATCCTGAATACGGATTTTTAAAATATTCTATTTAAATTTATTAAATATAATTGTTACAATAAGGTTAGTATGAAATAAATATATGTAATAAGGGCATACATATAGTAAGTGAGAAATCTATTTATGTTTATAAGACTGGATTAATAATCAATTGAGTTAGCGAATAGTAGTTCTCAATTAGCATTATATGAATTACGGCAACTTTTTATTATTTTTAATTATTTTCTATCTACAATTTATCTAGTAAGAGTACCGTATATATTCGAGTATAAGCCCACCCGAATATAAGCCGAGGTACCTAATTTTACCACAAAAAAACTGGGAAAAACTATTGACTCGAGTATAAGCCGAGGGTATCAGTGGAAGGAATAGTGCCCCATCATTGGTGTCAGTGGGAGGAATAGTGCCCCATCATTGGTGTCAGTGGGAGGAATAGTGCCCCACCATTGGTGTCAGTGGGAGGAATAGTGCCCCATCTTTGGTGTCAGTGGGAGGAATAGTGCCCCATCATTGGTATCACTGGGAGTAATAGTGCCCCATCGTTGGTGTCAGTGGGAGGAATAATGCCCCATCATTAGTATCATTGGGAGGAATAGTGCCCCATCATTGGTGTCAGTGGGAGGAATAGTGCCCCATCATTGGTGTCAGTGGGAGGAATAGTGCCCCATCGTTGGTGTCAGTGGGAGGAATAATGCCCCATCGTTGGTGTCAGTGGGAGGAATAATGCCCCATCATTAGTATCAGTGACACCAATGATGCGGCACTATTCCTCCCACTGACACCAATGACACTTGCTGACCCCTGTTGCAGTATGGTGCTGCTGCAGCCAGCATATGTGGTTGCAGCAGCATCTCTGCACTGCACACTTACCGGCTTTTCCCTCACTCGATTTTCGTGGGTCCGCTCGGCTCCGCATCCTCGCCCATGATTGGCCGCCTGTGTACCTTTCCTGAGCTACAGTTCTGGCGGCCAATCACCGGTGAGGAGGCGGAGCCGAGCGGCAGGAGTGAGGGAGTGGCCGGAGTGACGGAAGGAGCAGCGCCTCCTGGATGGATCATCGTGGGAGACAGGTAAGAGACAGCAGCCCTCTGCCCACCCCTGTACGTGCCCCCCTTGACAGAGCCTCACGCCCCCCCTGTTGACTCGAGTATAAGCCGAGGGGGCCGTTTTTCAGCACAAAAAATGTGCTGAAAAACTCGGCTTATACTCGAGTATATACGGTATATAATATTTTTAGTAATTATTAAAATGTGTTTAATGGAGTCACACCTAGAATGTATTATCGTTTTTTTATGTGTTTAATAAGTATGTTAGATAATATATATCTTTTTGCCCAGTGATGTCCTGCACAGCTGCTAACAGTACAAGTGACTATTATGTCAGAGATAAGTGAGGGTGTGTATAAATAGTTTCTGTAGACAGTGGGAACAGTGTATCTAATTTGATTCACCGTTCATACACAAATAGCGTTATTTGGCCCCATGAAGATGGCCGCCCCCGTGCGGACTCCAGAAATATGGCGCCGGGATTACATATATAAAGATGTTAGCGTTGTGGCGTCCTATTGAATCCCCCTGAGGAAGCCACGTGACCCTGTGGCGCAACTCGTAGGGGAGGGGCTCTGACGTCACGACGCCATACGAGTCAGCAGAACGGTGAGTAATGTTAGTGTGCACGAGGACACACTGATACAAAACGTGATTTAACTATTTTTCCATGCGAGTGCGCATTTGTTTTTGCATCTAATAAAATCTAATATCAAAGGATAAGGCACTATGTGGATATTTCTGTCTTTCATGCATCAACTGGAGGAATAAAGGGGAGAGGAGGAAATAGGAGACAGACCCCTGCAGGACAAGGGGAGAAATCCTCATCTATTCATCCTTTACTCACAGCCAAGAAGGGAGATCAGGAGACCCCCAGTAGAAGGAGATTATTATCACAGTTTACTCATCATCATACATATTTGATTATAGTATGGACATCCTAATCTGGCCCAGCTAAGGACTTTTAAGCTTATATAGCCAACTTTATGGTTGGGCTATATAGTGAGGTGAGCGCATATATAATTTTCAGCATAGCATGCTCACAAAGGAGGACTATTTTTTAATTATGTTTTATTTAAATTTGTTACATTTTTTATTTATTTTTTTTAAATATTTTTTAATATCACATTAAATGGTTTCTTCACACATCACATTTAATGAATTTTGTTGTCACATTTGATTGGTTTATTTTACTTGCATTATTAATCTAATATCACTGTCATTATGGTTTTGGGATGACATCTTATTCTTATTTTTGATTGAATTATATCGGTTATACTCACTGAAAATATTTATTAAGTTATATAATAGCACATTACCTCTTACATTAGATTGACTTTATTCTAATACTCAGGTGTTTATATTCATCTTGATTTATATAGTTTTAAAACGGTTGCACGTTTGTGTGAGAGGATTTATATAATAATATTTTATCATAAGGAACACTGTCCAGCATTCATAAAATTTATATTTTGTTTTTTTGGGTGGAGCGCAACACACATTTATTATTTATCAAACATACAGAAACAGTGGCAGCTAACAGATATAAGAGGGAAGAGAACCAGTCACAACCACAAGAAGAAGAGAAGAAAAATAATTGGAGCAGGCTATAGGAAGCAAAAAAGCATAGAGGGCTAAAAGACTGAGCAAAGAACTGAGACAGTAAAAAATGACTGAGCTAACGGGGTGGATATGAATGTGGAGCAGAACAGAATAGAGATAAAAATAAACAGTACAGTGGAAGTCACAGAGCTGGCAAAAAAACTGACACGGAGCACTGAAAAATAGTGGCAGTCAAGCAGAAAGCCAGGTGGGAAAGAACAGTGATAACAGCTATGAGGTGATTTAAGGGAAGAATAGGGCAGAATCAAGCAGCCTTACAGCAGGACAGCAACATGTGCACAGTAAGAAAAAAATAATTTTGGTGGCAGAATACTGCAGCACTAAAAATCTGATATATTATACTTTCTTTTTAGTACATGAGAAGAGAAAGTATTGAAAACTAACCAAGATCCACAGGATATATCTGAATGTTCACATCAAGGATAAGGTCCATCTTAAAAGATTCACTTTCACAATGCAGCCTGGAAACTGGGGGAAAAAAAATTAGAAAGCTCGGAACAGACTTTAGATTTACATTGCTTTTCCCTTTCTTTTGTTAAAAGTTGTTCCCTGAATGTGAATAATGTATGATCGTTATTCACCGCTGCTAATCCATGCCGATCCATAATGTAATCCATACACACAAAGAAAACAAAACAAATAAATTCAGAAATGTAAGTGTTACTAAACCCAGGACCCTGCATTCACTATATCTGGTCTTCCACAGTACACACGACATGGAAGTGCAATTATTTTAGTAAATATAAACTGATAAATACCTTTTCTCGTCAGCAGTATATAGCAGTTTTGTGACTTCTATCAGAGTCCAGCTGAGCACTGGTTAAAGCGTGTAGGAAGAGTATTGATTCTTCTCTGACTGTCCTATGTGGCTGCATGACCCCTAACCCTCTGTCTGGACAGTGCTGATTAGCCCTGTGCTGATCACATGCACCTTCCACAAAGAAAAAAAAAAGCTCTCTAGCCATACACACTAAACTGAGCATGTACAGAGTCACTCCTAGAGATCTGCGCTATCATCAGATGGATTGGGGACAGTAGAAAGGGAGGATCAGAGA
Source organism: Staurois parvus (assembly GCF_062004578.1). Lineage (NCBI taxonomy): Eukaryota > Metazoa > Chordata > Amphibia > Anura > Ranidae > Staurois > Staurois parvus. The sequence goes on from NW_028318172.1 coordinate 2,999,806, forward strand.
AGACAGGATCAAACAGGCTTTTTTTTTTTAACACAATGTGGAGGATTAATCCCTTAGGTTCCACAGTGGGTACAAGCATGCTTTACAAACTGATTTTACTGTTGTGGGTTTAGTAACACTTTAAGTTATCTGTAATAAAATGGAATGACACAGGGAAAAAGTATTGAACATGTTAACTGACATTTATTTAATGCTTCGTACAAAATCCTTTGTTGATAATGACCGCTTCAAGACTCCTCCTGTATGGAGAAACTAGTTGCATGCATTCCTCAGGTGTAATTTTGGCCCATTCTTCCACACAGACTTCAAATCTTGAAGGTTCTATGGGCCTCTTCTATGAACTCTGATCTTTAGTGCTTTCCAAAGATTTTCTATTGGATTCAAGTCAGGTGATTGGCTGGGCCATTCTAGCAGCTTTATTTTCTTTGAAACCAATTTAGATTTTTCTTGCACTTGTGTTTGGAATCATTGTCTTACTAAAATGTCCACCCTCGTTTCATCTTCATCATCCTGGTAGATGGCAGATTTTTATCAAGAATGTTTTGGTCCATTTTTCCATTCATCTTTCCTTCAACAACATGACGTTTTCCAATACCGTATGCTGAAAAACAGCCCCATTCCATGATGTTCCCACCTCCTAACTTCACTGTTGGTATGGTGTTTTGGGGTGATGGGCAGTGCCATTTGACCTCCAAACATGATGTGTATTATGGCATCCAAAGAGTTCAATTTTGCTCTCATCTGAGCAGACTATATTCTCCCAGTATTTCACAGGCTTGTCTAAATGTTGTGCAGCAAACTTTAAACCAGCTTCAATATGCTTTTTCTTCAGCAACGGAGTCTTGCGTGGTGAGCGTGCATACAGGCCATGGCATTTGAGTGCATTACGTATTGTTTTCTCTGAAACAATTGTACCTGCTAATTCCAGGTCTGAAACTCTCCACAAGTGGTATTTGGTTCTTGGACAGCTTTTCTGACATATCTTTTTACTCCTCTGTCTGAAATCTTGCGAGGAGCACCTGGACATGGCCAGTTTATGGTGAAATGATGTTCTTTGCACTTCCGGATTATGGCCCCAGCAGTGCTCACTGGAACATTGAGACGTTTAGAAATCCCTCTGCAACCAATGTCATCTGTATGTTTTGCAACAAGTAGGTTGCAAAGGTCTTGAGAGAGCTCTTTGCTTTTACCCATCATAAGATGTTTCTTGTGTGACACCTTGCTGATGAGACACCTTTTTATAGGCCACAAGTTGAGACTGAACCAGCTGATATTAATTTGCACTGACAAGGGGCAGGATTTATTTCTAATAATTCTATATAGCAACACTTACACCCTATAGTATCCCAGAAAAGTTATCCACCTCCACAATTGAAGGCCAACTAGACAAAATATATATGACTTTCCTTTAAACAAATAAAATAAAATAAAACCAACACAAAACATCAAACCATGAAGAATTGTCCAAAAAATTGTCCAAAAAATTCAAAATATAAAAATATATAAAAATCAAAAAATATAACAAAAAATAATCCCCAATTGGTGATTAAAGAAAAAGAATCAGGATTTATTTCTAATTACCGATAGATTTCAGCTGGTGTCTTGGCTTTCCATGCCTTTTTGCACCTCCCTTTCTTCACGTGTTCAATACTTTTTCCCTTTGTCATTCCATTTTATTAGACATAACTGAAATTATTTGTTTTGGTTTCTTTGTATGTATGGATTGCATTGTCAATAGCACCTTTAGAAATATATTTAACTAGAAAAATGGTGATGTGTTCAATACTTATTTTACCCGCTGTATATGCAGTTATTGTGCATGTACAGTTACACAAATAAAGTAATAGAACAAAACAACGATGTCTTCAACTGTCTGCCTGACTTACTGTATATGTGCATTTATTTTAAAAAAAGGGCAAGCTTGTGGTGTGGGTTTGCGGGTTAGAGGGGATGTAACCTGGGTCAGAGAACGAAGGTGTGGGAATTGGAGGAGGGGATGGTATTTGGAAGTTTTGGGTCAGACAGAAGGGTCTGGTGAGGGTATCATAGTAGGGGCATGGGGGGGGAGATGTAAATGCACAAAGTGAAAGTCCGGAAGCAGCAGGAAACACTTTGTCATTCATTAATGCCAACCTTATATGTGGTATCTGGCTTGATAACAGATTAAATTGTCAAATTGTGCAAGACTGAATCAGGAATGCAGTTGCTGTGGTTGCTAATGCTATTTACCATGCCTCCATAACATACATTAGATAGGTGTGGGGTCAGTGGCTAGGGCTTCTAATAGACATAGCAAATCTTGGTGGCTCATGTGTTATAAAAATGTTGATGGTACGCTTTTAAAGCAAATCTCCAAGCATGACCACACTTACCTCAAAACCTCCTCTGTCCCTTCTAGAGCATGTCCTAGTAATAAGTCTTCCTTTCACCATGTTCTGTAGTAAGACACTTTTACTACTCCCTGTTTTGTCTTCAACAGGCTTGAAAATTCTTGCCAGGGAAGCTGAAAGAACCTTTCTCAACCTAGCTTTCTTAATTTGTTATCAATGTATCTTCCATTTGATAGTGCCTGTATAGTTCCACGCCAATGTCAATTGGCAGAGCCAGCTGCATGACACCAATGATTTTTTTTTTCTTATCTGTCTGTAATATGGCATTCTGTCTACCATTGTAAAAGAGGCATTCTTCCCACTAATGTAAGGGACCTTGTTCTCAATCATCCTCTAAAATTTATATCGGTAGGGCCGTGAAAAGGGGAAGGACTGGCTTTGAAAAGGGGAAGAAGTAGGCAGAACTGGGCAAGCATCTAAGCAATGCTAAGCTGTGGAGAAAGACGGGACTAAAAAGGAGTCAGTTGGGGGCAGGAACTATCTGTGCCTCAATGTATGCAGTGATCAGCATACGTCAGCACTGCCTGACAAAGGCTGGTCAACATGAACCTAAAGGCGCTGAGAAGTCCTGTCTCCCAGAAACTACAGAGGCGGCTGTGGTGATCAACCCCATCCATCACAAAATTGAAGTACTGACAAAGTGACAGCAGGATTTCAAAAAGAACAGTAATAAAATGGAACTAACTATAGAGGAAATCACAGACCTTCTATATATGGTGAGCACATTGCTGCATTTCAGCATCTTTTTAGGTCTGCCTGGAGATAAGCTTTAAGTGTCATTGTGGCAGAAACGTGCTTTTTTAAAGAGGGATGAATGGAATAAAAGTGATTCCTTTACACTGTAATATGGATGGGTCAAAAATGTGATTTTTTTTTAATGATGAGGAAAACTGTCAAACTAGAGCCAGATATAAAATTTACCTCGATCAAATTTTCTTCCTTCAGGGTCAATATCCTTTACATCAAAGATGTCTTCAAACAGAATGCCAGCCATGATGCCTTGCAGACACTACAGAAGAAAGAATAAATAGAGAACAGCATTACAGTTGAGAACAAAAATATAATTACTAAAGGTTTCAGGCCATTTTCTTCTCACTGATGTTTACTCTAGTGGATGCCATTTTCATTAATAAACCTGTTTCCTTACATCCTAATATGAACTAACCTTAAGCTGGTACACATCCTAGATTACTTGTGCAAAGACTTAAAGGCTAAGTTCACCTTTTGAAAATAAAAATAAAATAAATAAATGCACATTTTTTGCAAATAAAAATTTGGGAATTTATTTTTTTTCTAAGGAGCCTGCAGAGTAGCGGTCACCAAATGGCAGACCGCTGTCTGCCCCAGCAGCACTGCCACCTGGACCAATGACATCTCTTCCGCTGAGCAGGGCGCTCGTCACGGAAACATGACATCACATGTGCGCCTCACCCCTTTCAGCTCACTGTCTCTCCAGCTCCCCTTCCCTGCCTGTACACAAGCGTCCATCAAGGATTCCAGCAAGCTCCTGTCTACCCTCAAGGTAGGGTGTAGTCTTACAGGGGCTCGCTAATGGGCACATCTTAGAATATGCCCATCAGAGTGCTCCATACCATAACATGTGCCCATCAGAGTGCCCCTTAACATAACATGCGCCCATCAGAGTGCCCCTTAACATAACATGCGCCCATCAGAGTGCCCCTTAACATAACATGCGCCCATCAGAGTGCCCCTTAACATAACATGCGCCCATCAGAGTGCCCTTAACATAACATGTGCCATCAGAGTGCCCCTTAACATAACAGGTGCCCATCAGAGTGCCCCTTAACATAACATGTGCCCATCAGAATGTCCCTTAACATAACAGGTGCCCAATCGAGTGCCCCTTAACATAACATGTGCCCATCAGAGTGCCCCTTAACATAACATGTACCCATCAGAGTGCCCCTTAACATAACATGTGCCCAATCGAGTGCCCCTTAACATAACATGTGCCCATCAGAGTGCCCCTTAACATAACATGTGCCCATCAGAGTGCCCCTTAACATAACATGTGCACATCAGAGTGCCCCTTAACATAACATGTGCCCATCAGAGTGCCCCTTAACATAACATGTGCCCATTAGAGTGCCCCTTAACATAACATGCGCCCAACAGCATGCCCCTTAACATAACATGCGCCCAACAGCATGCCCCTTAACATAACATGCACCCATCAGAGTGCCCGTTAACATAACATGTGCCTATCAGAGTGCCCCTTAACATAACAGGTGCCCATCAGAGTGCCCCTTAACATAACAGGTGCCCATCAGAGTGCCCCTTAACATAACAGGTGCCCATCAGAGTGCAGATGCAGGAACATATTACATAAGGATTAGGTGAATGAATCTTTTAAAGCTTACATGAATACTTGTTCCAAACTTTAATAGCTACTCACAGAAGTCAGTTGTAGAAACCATTCCATCACAGAGAAGATGAGGTTTAAAGATATAAGGGGGTCCCTGACTTCGCATGGGCACTATTCACAAAACACCCTGCATTTTTCTTAACAAATGCAAAGTATTATCTGGATGGGCAAGGTGGAGATTGTGACATCACCACCCCTACCTCTCCACTTATTTAATCAGAGAACAACTTTCATTCATTAAGAAAAATGTAAGGCCTTACATACTTACCTTGATCCATACCTGGTGTTCAGCTTTAAAGTGTACCCAACACCAAATCTGTTTTTAAGTGTGTATCACAGCAAAAAAAACCAAGCATATGCAATGAGTACACATTTTCACATGTATTCTGCCCTTAAAGGCCCTGCAAATAGAGAAAATGCCAGTTGATCTGCCAGAAATACACTCAGCTACGAAGAGGAAGAGAGACACAATTTCACCAGGTTAGGTCTCGCCCACACGTGACTATTTGATCCATACTGGACTGTGTTTTATTTATTACATATTTACATATATTGTATATTCACATCAGTCCCTGCCTTCAAGGAGCTGATAATCAAAGGTTCCTAACTCACACTCATACATACATATACTAGGGCCAATTTAGACAGGATCCAATTAACCTACCAGCATGTTTTTGGAGTGTAGAAGGAAACCTGCAGGAAACCCACACAGACACAGGGAGGACATGCAGACTTCAGACAGGTAGAGTTGTGACTGGGATTCAAACTGATGACCCTAGTGCTGCTAGGCAGAAGTGCTAACCACTTAGCCACTGTGCCATGGCGATGCACAGGTGCTGCATGCATCTCCATGCCAGTAGTCCCATTGCGGTCTATTGGGAGCATGGACACAGCTGCTGCTTCCAATGTGACACCCGTGTGGGTGCGCAGCCCTGAATTCACCCATGGTGAGTTCAAGGTCACGCACCCGTACACGTCATATTGAGATACAGCGGCTGTGCTGTGTCTCAATAGACATGAATGGGACTATCCGCATGCAACACCTGTGCATCCCCGTTGGGGTAAATGTGGCTTTGCATGGGGGTATGGATCAAACTGCCTTGTGTGACTGAGCCCTTACGCTGTAAATTCAAGTGTAACCTATAATATGGTACAAAAGGTGGAGTTAGACTTTAGCTACTCAACCACTCCTATTTTCAGATCTCCACAACATACAGGATAAGTATTATATGCCAGAGAAGAACTAGGAGTGCTCTTTAAGATAACACAGGAAGTGTGCACCGGTCACAGGACAATGGGCTTTATTTTTTACTAGTGTATTATCTGTGCTTATGGACCAATGATACCAACAGTGTAGCTGCCTACCACTCTTCTTATATCCCCCAATGGATATACAGTAGATACCAAACTTTTGAGTGTGACACTACTTGATACTTTGAATAAATGTGCTGAATATTGTGCTAAAACTCTGAAGTGCTATAAAACACCTCCCTCCCTTATGAGTGCATCATTAACATAAATACATTATATGTGCATCCGCCTCAAAATAAATGTGCAACAAACTATAGAACACCTCCTTCCTCTGACATTCCATATAATCCTATGTAAATTCTATATAATTGTTTGTGGAATCATAGTGCTGATCCTGAAAATATATATATATTCTCTTTATGCAACTGGTGTATAGTGTACTATAGAACACCTCCCTCCACAGAAAGACTGCATGTGTTCCTGTGTAAATTTATACAATGATGAATATTTGTTACATCCTCTCCATAGACCCACTCCTTATGACGTCAAGCTGACGAAACTGGTTGGGCAGAGCCTTTTGAGTAAAGTGGGTTTGAATGCTTTTTAATGTAAGTGCAATTCTACTGTCTGTGTGACCATTTAATAAACGGTATTACACTATTGGAGTTCTGCTTTTTGGTTCTCTTGGATTAAAACTGGTGGAGTGGAGGAGGAAGGAGATTCGGGGACCCAAGGGATATATTGAGAGGAAGTGTGGAAGAGCTGAAGATGGAAGTTATACCAAGTGCATATGACTCACCTGTAAAAAGGAGTCTTGTTTTTTGGTGAGTGTGGACCCATACAGGGGGGAGCACGAGTGTCACTTGAAGGAATGCAGCACTGAATTTTTTTTAAAGAGCACTTTAAGTGGATTTCACATAAGCACTTTGTTCAAGAAGTCACACACTTTGAATGTCCAAAATGTTTAATTGTATAGACTTTGCACAGGAACACATGTAGTGTTTTAGTGGAGAGAGGTGTTTTATAGTACGTTGTATATCAGTTGCACTATTAGAGCACTTTTTAAGGTTTTGTATATTGTAATGGAGGATGTCACAAATATTCATCACTATAAATTTACATGGGAACACATGCAGTGTTTCTGTGGAGGGAAATGTTCTATAGTACACTATACACCAGTTGCATAATGAGAATATATATATATTTTCAGGATCAGCACTGTGATTCCACAATTATATAGAATTTGCATAGGATTATATGGAATGTCAGTGGAAGGAGGTGTTCTATAGCTTGTTGCACATTTATTTTGAGGAGGATGCACATATAATGTATTTAGTAGGTTAATGATGCACGTATAAGGGAAGGATGTGTTTTATAGTACATCAGAGTTTTAGCACAATATTCAGGATGTTTATTCAAAGTATCAAGCAGCGCCACACTAAGAAGTTTGGGGATTTTTTTTTTGACACACGTCTTACATCCTTTGCACACAAATCCGTCAAGGAGCAGTGTGTCTCCCCCAGGAATGTAGCGCATGGGGGGGGCGGTTGCAGGTGCAGCATTTGGTCCCTCTGCAGGCAGCATGTGAAGGTCTACGGCAGGCTGCAGCTAAACGTTGTACCGGTATTTAGGGTAGGGTTGCCACCTCATCCCTTTAAAACTGAACACATTTACACAGGTTCTGTGGTAACCACTTGTCTACTGGGCACTTATACCCCCTTCCTACCCAGGCCAATTTTCAGCTTTCAGAGCTGTCACACTTTGAATGACAATTGTGCGGTCATGCAACACTGTACCCATATGAAAGTTGTATCATTTTTTTCACACAAATAGAGCTTTCTTTTGGTAGTATTTAATTACCACTGGGTGTTGTATTTTGTGCGCTAGAAACAAAAAACAGAGACAAAAATTTTAAAACAAAAAATTTTTTCTCTGTTTCTATTATAACATTTTGCAAACAGGTAATTTTTCTCCTTCACTGATGTGCATTGATCAGGCTGCACTGACAGGCAGCAATAATGGGCACTGATAGGCAGCAATGATGGGCACTGATAGGCAGCACAGCTGATCAGTGCCAATCTGTTCTCTGACAATTGCCAGTTATCGGCAGTACTTTCCTCACGGAAAGTGCAGCCGATAACCGGCAACTGCATTTACCCGGTGATCTTCTGTGTTATTGGACACAGCTGATCATGTGGTAAAAGGCCGCTGTGATTGACCTTTTACCTCATCATGTGATCAGCTGTGTCCGTAGGACACAGCGACCGCCGGGTGCGTGCGTTCTGGGAGGACATCATATGACGCCCTCCCAGAACTGGACAACCACTCTGTAGCTGTCATTCGGCTATAGTGCGGTTGGTAAGTGGTAATTAAAACCACTTAGTACTTTATCTGCATGAATCAGCCTCATAATCTGTGTAATTAATGTGCTCGGTTTGAAAGGGATGAGGTGGCAACCCTAATGTAGGGCTCCATGCATTCGGAGGAAGAACAGGATAGCAGATCTGAAACCTTACCTCCATCCGTGAACACACAGGGCCCTAAATACAACTACAACCTGTCAGGCTGCCTGCTGCGGGGCTGACCTGGTTACAGAGGCCTGGAATGGGGGTGTTTTTGGCTCCAGCATCCTGCACACATTGCTCACTCTGGTTCAGTGTATAGGGATGATCTCAGGCATTAGACAATGGGATGATGAAGCAGGCGCTCGCCCTCCTACCAGTCTCCTGTACGCCATGTCACAATACACAGCCCGATCAGAAAGAATACCATGGCCGAAGCACAGCGTACATTGTTTCCTCGGTACATTACACAACAGCCCTAATTACTTTCCTCTCAATGCAATGGAACATCTCATAGAAAAGCAAAAGGGACAAATGAAGGTATCCGCAGCTGCATGTACCTCTACACACCAGATGAACACTCCGCTCCGAGCCTTCTAGTCACGCTTCTCAGGAGTACCTCCACTTCCGGGGCCACCGCTTCCGCTTCCTGTTAGCTGTGTGCTATGTAACCTTTGCTACACTGCTGGAACGCAACGTGCGTGTCATTGCTGCTGTTGTGTCTCTGTGAGTGCAGGCTGACCCATGACAAATAAGCACAAACCATTGAAGCCAATCAGATTTTAGCTTCCAGTTTATGGGAAAATCAAACGTAAATCGGAACTTGTAACAACATAATTAAAAATGTTTTTTTTTATTTTTTTTTTTAGCAAGGAACATACATTGCACATTAAAGTGGAGTTCCACCCAAAAGTGGAAGGTCCGCTTGTTTGGCTCCTCCCCCCATCCACTGCTATATTTGGCACCTTTTGGGGGGGGGGGGGCAGGTACCTGGTTTTGACAGGTACCCACTCCCACTTCCAGCTCAGTTCGACGCAAGTTTGGCCCCCTCCTCCCACCCGCCGTCTCTTGGGAATTTTCACAGGTCCCTGGAGACTACTGGACCAATCAGGAGATGAAGCGCGACTTGCACATGCGCAGTGGGCACCAAGCTGTGAAGCCACAAGCTCTCACAGTCTGGTGCCCGCAGTTGAGATGCCGACGCCATGGAGAGAAGAAGAGAAGGAACGGCGCGGGTGAGAACATTGCTGGACTCCAAGACAGGTAAGTGTGCTACAGTTTTTGTAACTGCTGACTTTGAATAAAAGCAAAAATGGCTGGAACTCCGCTTTTATAACTATGCTTTCAAAATTAGTGTGCGCTGTAAATTGCCTCCAGCATTGCTCCTGTTTCTTCTTGCTGCATTTTGCTGAAGCCCAGAGCCCCTGAACAGCAGTAAATCATAAAGCAGAACTAAACCCATCGATACAATGATTTCAAAGAACAGTTACACTCCTGGAATGATGGGATTGCTAACTGTCATATTTTTGTGTCCTCAACCAAACTGTCAAACCATCAAATGGCTGGTGTCATAACTGATCACGTGCAGCATCATGACAGTTGAGTTGCAGATCAAACAGAAGCAGCTTCCTTGCCTGTAAAGGATAGGAGAGTTTGATTCTGCTTTACACCCCGGTCACACTGGATGCGAATTGGCATGCGATTGCATGCCATGCAACATGAAAATCGTATACAAGTTGCACCCTATTGTCCACAATTACAGCAGTCATATTGGTGTGGTTCCGACTTGGTCAGAGCCGCACCGATTTGTAAAGTAGTACATACACTACTTTTGGTGTGATTTGCATAGATATCTGTGTCAGATGTCTTGCAAATCGCCCCTGAAATCGTCATCTCACCCAACTTTGAAATCGTGCGACTTCACTGTAAGTTGCACAATTTCAAAGTCGGGTTTGATGTGACCGGGGTGTTAAGGGCTGGTTCATACCATAGAAACGCAGTCCAGTGTGTGCATTTTTGACATGTTCCAGTGCGTTTTTTGTGTTCCAATAAATTTTTTCCTCTTTTTTTTCTTCAACTTAAATCAGGGCGTGCATTCTGGTGAGTTTTTGGTGCATTTAGGTGCGTTCCGGTGCATTTAGGTGCAGAAAAAAATGCAGCATGTTTTACTTTTTTTCTGGAATTGGAACGCACTGGGACTGACCGCATTGGTGTGAACTATGCCATTGGAAATCATGTGACCTACTATCAATGCAATTTTCATGCTGAAAAAAAAATGCACTGGACTGCATGTGGTGTGAACTGGCCCTTAGGCTGTCAGCAGATTGGCCTTTAGAGATTTTGCAATGCCTAAAAATAGACTGAGCATGTGCAAAGCAGGGTGATACAGTGTATTACTGGATTTTAAACAGCATAGGCACTTATTTGTAATGTTTTACATACAGTGGGGATCGAAAGTTTGGGCACCCCAGCTAAAAATTTGTATTAATGTGCATAAAGAAGCCAAGGAAAGATGGAAAAATCTCCAAAAGGCATCAAATTACAGATTAGACATTCTTATAATATGTCAACAAAAGTTAGATTTTATTTCCATCATTTACACTTTCAAAATAACAGAAAACAAAAAAATGGCATGTGCAAAAGTTTGGGCACCCTGCCGAATTTATAGCATGCACTGCCCCCTTTGCCAAGCTGAGACCTGCCAGTGTCATGGATTGTTCTCAATCATCGTCTGGGAAGACCAGGTGATTTCAATCTCAAAGGTTTTAAATGCCCAGACTCATCTGACCTTGCCCCAACAATCAGCACCATGGGTTCTTCTAAGCAGTTGTCTAGAAAACTGAAACTGAAAATAGTTGATGCTCACAAAGCTGGAGAAGGCTATAACAAGATAGCAAAACGTTTTCAGATGTCAATATCCTCTGTTCGGAATGTAAGTAAGAAATGGCAGTCATCAGGAACAGTGGAAGTTAAAGCAACATCTGGAAGACCAAGAAAAATATCAGACAGAACAGCTCGCAGGATTGTGAGAAAAACAATTCAAAACCCACGTTTGACTGCACGATCCCTCCAGAAAGATCTGGCAGACACTGGAGTTGTGGTACACTATTCCACTATAAAGAGATACTTGTACAAATATGGTCTTCATGGAAGAGTCATCAGAAGAAAACCTCTTCTACGTCCTCACCACAAAAATCATCGTTTGAACTTTGCAGATGAACATATAGACAAGCCTGATGCATTTTGGAAACAAGTTCTGTGGACCAATGAGGTTATAATTGAACTTTTTGGCCGGAATGAGCAAAGGTATGTTTCGAGAAGAAGGGGCACAGAATTTAATGAAAAGAACCTCTGTCCAACTGCTAAGCTTGGGGTTGGATCAATCATGCTTTGGGGTTGTGTTGCAGCCAGTGGCACAGGGAACATCTCACGAGTAGAAGGAAAAATGGATTCAGTAAAATTTCAGCAAATTTTGGATGGTAACTTGATGCCATCTGTGAAAAAGCTGAAGTTAAAGAGAGGATGGCTTCTACAAATGGATAATGATCCTAAACACACCTCGAAATCCACAGGGGATTACATCAAGAGGCGTAAACTGAAGGTTTTGCCATGGCCTTCACAATCTCCTGACCTCAACATAATTGAAAATCTATGGATAGACCTTAAAAGAGCAGTGCGTGACAGACAGCCCAGAAATCTCAAAGAACTGGAAGACTTTTGTAAGGAAGAATGGGCAAAGATACCTCAAACAAGAATTGAAAGACTCTTGGCTGGCTACAAAAAGCGTTTACAAGCTGTGATACTTGCCAAAGGGGGCAGTGCATAGTATAAATTCTGCAGGGTGCCCAAACTTTTGCAGACGCCATTTTTTTGTTTTCTGTTATCTTAAAAATGTGTAAATGATGGAAATAAAATCTAACTTTTGTTGACATATTATAAGAATGTCTAATCTGTAATTTGATGCCTTTTGGAGATTTTTCCATCTTTCCTTGGCTTCTTTATACACATTAATACAAATGTTTAGCTGGGGTGCCCAAACTTTCGATCCCCACTGTAGCTATACCTGCAAAAGGGGGCAGCCTGAAATGATCTAGCAAGACTTTATTTTCTGACTAACGTTCCACTTTAAATTCAGTTTTAGCAGTAGTTCGGTCTTTGCGCTTTTCTTTTCTCCAGTTTTAATAAACCAACTCCAAGAGATCATATTCTTACATTTTATTTAGCTAGGACCTCAGCTGTCAAAAGTGTGAAAAGAGAGCTCCAGGTCAATGCAAAGTCCGCTAAGAAAAAAATAAATAGTGCAGCTTTGTTCAGCAGCCTTGGCATGCTGGAGTTCTGGGTTCATTACTATGGTTGCATTCACCCCTATGTGTTTTCAAATTAATCTAAGCCCAAAAACAAAACTAGAATATGTTGCATCCTACTAGTTCTTAGGTGTGGTGGGTGCATTTGTTTTTCTTCTCTATATTTTTATCTGGTGATTCTGTCAGTAACCCATTTCTTGTCTGAGGCCTAGTTGATACCTCTGCGTTTTGCAGCGCATAAAAAAATGTGTCATGGAAATATATAGGGAGGAATTAAAGCGGAGCTCCACCCAAAAGGGGAAGTTCCGCTTTAAGTCTTTTGTTCCCACTCCCCATTAAGGATTGGCACCTTTGGGGAGCGGTGGGGGGAGCAGGCACCTGAATTTGACAGGTACCTGCTCCCACTTCTGCTGTGATCGCCTAGGCGACCGGAAGCAGAAGTTGTCCTCCCCCTTCCTCCCTGTAGACAGGTCCCAGAAGACTACGGGGCCATTCACAAAGCGCAGTGCTTCTCGCGCATGCGCAGTGGGCACCCGGCTGTTAAGCTGCAAGCTGTCACAGCCGGGTGCCCACACTGAAGATGCCAGAGCCATGGAGAGAAGAGGCCAGTGAAATCAGCGGTGGGGAAGACACCGCTGGACCGAAGGAGAGGTAAGTGGCTGTATTTTAAAAGTCATCAGCTACAGTTTTTGTAGTTGCTGACTTTTATTTTTTTTGTTAGGTGGACAAGAACAATGCTTGCACCACTCTTCTAAACTTAGAGCATGGAGCAGATGCTGCTACTAATTAACAAAAGAGGTGCAATCCCTTTTGGTAAATGGGAGCGATCTGTTCTCTGTTCTGTGACAGATACAGGACACAGCGCAGAGAACAGGAAAGCTGGAGCTGCATACTCCACCCCTATCACCACCCCTGCTCAGCTCAAAGCAGAGGGAGAAGGCTCTGCTCACATAGTGTAATCACTGCATGGGCAGAGAGAGAGATCTGAGATGTCTACTGACCGTTCGCATACCATATGACAAGGTCACACTTGGCTGGAATCTGCCTACATGGAAAATTTGTATTCCCTCAGTAAGGCCCTGTTCATATCAGAATGTGATGTTGGAAACCCACATTCCGTGTGCACTGCTTTTGAAACATACTACAGTTGTGATCTGCAGTGGGTGTCAATGTTAAGTTAATGACAGCCCAAATGCAGCTCACTAATGCAATGCATTTGCCTGCACGGTACAGAAGTACCATGCAAATCAGTTGCAGTGTGTTTCCAAAAGTAGTGCATTCATTGCTTTTGGAGCAGAGAAGTGAGATTTGATCTAATTCAAAATGAATAGGCTCAAACTGCACCACATCGAATCTCATGAGAATTGCATAGGAATGCGCATATCTTTGTGATTGCTACTGTGAATCGACCCTTAATCAGGTGCACGCCTGTGCTAGTTTCTTTTTCACACTGAAATAGAAACTGGCACAGATAGATCTGAAACAGGCTGTGAAGTTGACAGCATCAATAACAACCAGTAAGAGGTGGGGAGAGGAGGGTTAGCGATGGCAAACATGTCACACAGTGTACAGAGACAGGCACCCTGTCTGTTTCTGTACAAAACCTTACAATTGATCTTAATTACCTACAGTTTTGTTATTTACAAACTGGATGAAATTATTTTTGTAATAGTGCACCAAAAGTGGAATTTTTAAAAAATAACTGAATCTGCCACAGGTTTCGGTAAAGCTACCGAATCTAGTTGGAGTGCATTTTGAATCTGAGGGCATTATAGGGCATTTTAAAGGGCCAAACCACAAGAAAAGTAGAGCAAATGCTAAATTGAGTTCCCGTGGCTATGCGTTGTGGTATTGTGGCTGCACACTAGAGTACAGTGAGCTGATGTTCCATTCACAATGAATAGCACCACCAGAACACCACATATAGAGCAGGCATCTTGCGGGAACACGTGTAACTGCTATACACAAAGTCCCTAAAACTAGTTAGTGTGTCAACCAGCATTATCCAATGGAGGTCAACAATAGCAGGGACTATATTCCTCTCAAGACAAGTTTACTTACAGCAGCCAGAGAAAGTAATAACCAGTTGGAAGCCAGCAAATTTCACTCCTAGCCTTCTTTAGGGTCTGTGTTGAGTAGCTTTGAGCTTGTGTCTTTGCCATCAGTTTGCAAGACTTCTGAGATCATTCAGAATTCATTATCAGGCAAATATGACCTGCAGTTAACTTCTTTCTAACATGCATGTGATCTACTTTAAAGTGTATGTAAATCCTATCAATGAGCTTCTCTTATTTGCTCACATTTGATGTGCTAAATATATCATTGAATGTTTTTTGTTATATTTGTTCGATAAGTGCAAAACAATACCTATTCATTTCACTGAAAATTTTGTGAGCTGATAACTTCCTGTGCTCTTTGCCTGTGCACAAGTTGAAGTTATAAGGATGAGGAGAGGTCTGTGTTGCTTGCAATCCATCAGAAATGAAACAAGCAGGGCTGACACCATGCAGTATGCTTTGGAATTCAGAGCCAGAAATACAAAATTGGCAGCCAAAATTTGAATCAGCTGTGCATGGCAACCCATCAGTTTCTACCTTCCTTTTTAATGCTTAGCTGAATAAGCTGAAGATAGAGGCTGACTAGTTCAAAGGGTGTAACTTGCACAATTGATTTCCTGACTACCTATCACAGCTTTGGAGGCCCACAAATGCTAGGATAGTACAAACACCCCCCCCCCCCCAAAAAAAATTACTCCTTTTTGGAAAATAGATGCTCCAAGGTACAGGGTTATAGCCATGGTGAATATTTTGAAGATATAATTTTTTGTGAAAAGGTTTTGAAAAATGAAAGTAGAAAATAAAAAATACATTTTAGTTTTTTTTCTTCATTTTTCCAAAAACTTTTGGCAACAAATGAAATCTGCATGCCGCTTAGCAATTGCCTTGAAGTGTCTGCTTTCCATACATGGGTCAATTGGGGGGGGGGCGGTGTTTGTACTATCCTGGCATTTGAGGGCCTCCGAAACTGTGATAGGCAGTCAGGAAATCAAATGCGCAAGTTATGCCCTTTCAAAGCCTGAAGGTGCTCATTGGATTTTTGGCCCCTGTACATGGCTGGGCTCTAAAGAAGTCTCACAAATGTGGTATCCCCTTAATCAGGAGAAGTAGCTGAATGTGTTTTGGGGTGTAATACCCCATATACCCATGACATGTGTGAGAAATATCTTAGTAAAATGACAACTTTGTTTAAAAAAAAAAAAAAAAATATATATATATATATATATATATATATATATATATATATTTTTTTTTTTTTCCCCAAAAACTTGTTACAAAAAATAGGATCTTCCAAAGACTCAACATGCTTCTGAGCAAATGCATTGTCTACGTTCCAAAAAAGGGGACATTTGGGGGGTGTTTATACTGTCCTGACATTTTAGGGTTTCCGAAATGTAAAAGGTAGTCAGTAAATAAAATGCGTAACTAACCCCCCTTGAAAATCTGAAGGTGCTCATTGGATTATGAGCCCCTGTACGTGGCTAGGCTACCAAAAAGTCTCTCACATGTGGCATCCCCATACTTGGGAGAACTAGTAGAATGTGTTTTGATGTATAATTTCATGTATACCCAGGGCATGTGTGAGGAATATCTCATTAAAGTGACTTTGTGTAAAAAAAAAAAAAAAACTTGTAGCAAAAACAAATCTTTTATGGACTCAACATGCCTCTCAGAAAATACCCTGGGGTGTCTACTTTCCAGAAATTCCATTTGGGATATGTTTGAACTGTCCTGGCATTTTAGATACTCTGAAAACACCACATGTATGGCCAGCATTAGGAGTTTCTGCCACACTCCTAATGTGGGGAATACATGTAATGTTTTTACCTTCGTTGACTCTGTGGACTGCACAAAAAAGGACCTAACAGATTCCTCTGTTCACATCGATCGATGTGGATGAAGGAATCTCTGCCAGAAAAAGTGTATGTTCAGCATTAGAAGCTTCTGACACACATCCAGCTTGCGCTTCTAATGTTGGGCATACATGTAATGTGCTTATTTTCCTTCAGCCTGTGGGCTGAAGGAAAAAAGGACCTAACAGATTACTTAATTCACATTAATTGATGTGGATGAAGAAACCTCTGCCAGAAAAAGTGCATGCCTAACATTAGAAGCTTCCGCCACACATCCACCCATGCTTCTAATGTTGGGCATACATGTAATACTCTTTTGTGGGCTGAATGAAAAAAAAGATCCTAACAGACTGCTACAGAAAAAGTGAAAAAAGTACATGCTGAGCATAGGAGCTACTGCCCACTGCCCACGTTTTTCTTTAACTGTGGAAGGAGACATTTTCCCCTGTAACACTGCAGGCACTGGCGTATGTATTCTGAGAGCAGCACCCTGTTGCTTTCAGAATACACATATCAGTGCTGCAGCTGATTGGCATTCCTGCAAAGCAAACCACAACACTTGACAATAACACACGGTAACAATAAAACATTAACTCCATAAAACAACTTTATTTCACTTTATTCACTTTTTTTGTAATTTAACTTTTTAAAACAATGATATTTCCAGACTTTGATTTTAGGGCCTCTCAAAATGTGATAGACAGTTTCCTGAGTAGCTAATATCTTTAGAGACCCTTCTAGTATAGAAATGTGTGGACCCCTATGCTGTAACCTAGACTAATAGTTTACTAAGTGGTGGTTAGTTTACTACGTCATGCCTTATTCTGCTTTTACCATGAACATAACATCTTTTTTGGGGGTGACGTTTGTGTTGGGGTTGGTTGGAGGACATCTGGAAAATGTCTCCCATGCACATGCCACAGTGTCTTCTGGATACAAAAGGGCTGCCATGATTGCTTCCTGAAATTTTAGTAAATATCCAGTTCTTCCAGAAGCTTTGTAAATAACAAATGCAATGTATTCAGCCAATTTAAATAAGTATATAGACACTTTTTTGTACCAGTTTCTTAATCTGGGGAAGCTAAATATTGCTTCATCATTAGGTCGTTGAAGTCTACACCTCCCATATTTAGATTATAGTTGTGGATGCAGAGAGGCTTTTCAATGACACCAGACAATGTGTGAATTTGGACCGTCGTATCTAGGTGAATGGGAGACAGGATGAACACATCATGGTTGTTCTTCCATTTTTTGCTAGTGGTTATTCATTCCGGAAGCAGGCTTTTTGTGCCCTTTCTAATGAGCCATTGAGGCAAGTCCCTCCAATTAGGTCACATGGTGCCACAGCAACCAATTTTTTAAAGAACCAAAATTCGAAAAAGTGGTGTGTTTGTCCTCATACAAATGGTACCTCATATTGAACAAGGGTGCAAGGGAACAAGTTCCACACTATCTTACCACTGCTTCACGTGTAGGGCATCCGGGGGACTACACTTGACTGTCTTTTCCCTCATAAATGCTAAAGCAGTATGTATGGTCTGAGGCCCTCGCACAGAGGTTGTACATTTTGACCCCATATCTGGCACACCTGCTGGAGAGATATTGCTTGGTTGCAAGTCTGCCAGTAAAATGCTCAAGGGACTTGTCTATGCAGATGTTTTGTTGGGGCGTATACATATCTGAAAATTTCTGGGACAGGTAATTTATGAGGGGCTGAATTTTGTGGAGCTGATCATAGTCAGGGTCACTTCGGGGACTACAGAGGTTATTGTCATTGAAATACGTAAAACGCATTATTATCTCACATCCTGGCCATTCCAGCAGAGAACACGGGCATAAGATGAATCGTGTATGTGGACCAATAAGTCCACAATTCATTCTTTTTTGTATGCCCATGTTAAGGGTTAGGCCCAAAAACATTTAATTCAGAAACTGTGATAGGTTTCCACTCGAATGGCCTGGCAAGGTTTGAATTTGGGTTGGCAGCAATGTACGGTTGGGCATAAACATTACTTTGGTCCACAAGTAAATTATAGAGGTCTTTAGTGGAGGACAGCTAAAAAAAAGTCAAGGGGTGTTGTAAAGTTTGCTGTTTCCACCTGAACACTGGGCTGGGCTGTGAATTGGGGGATAACAGAGGCTGCTGACTCTCGGGGCAGCCAATTAGGGTTTGCAAGCACCGCTGGAAAGCTATTATGGGCTGTATGGGCCTGTGCTCGAATTCTTGGTGGCTGCATTTGCATTATGCTACTACTGCTAAGCTACTTTACTAGCTTGTACTGCACTGCAGGTGCTCACCACTTCTCCATGAAATACTGCAGTGCTGGAGTCTAAAAGGCCAGGATGTACTACACTGCTGGTGCTTGCCAGATCACCAAAACGTAGTGCAGCGCTAGTATTTGCACCTTGCTGCATCTGAGCATAATTATGTGTTTCTAGCATTTCAGAAACATGGGGTTTGGCCAGGATACTGACCCTAACCTATACACATCTCCACTAAGACAGAAAAAGTGACCAATGGCAGCTAAAGACATACTTGCTGTATGGTTATTATCTCCCTATAATGAAGGCAGTTGTATATCTGTTCTATCATTTTGTATTTTTGCACTAATTACACAGTGTTCTATAAGATTATACACCTGGCAATCTTATGACTTTGTTTCATTTTCTGCATTATGAATTTAACACAGTTATGAATAAAAGTGAAGTTGTAGGCAGGGGGGGACTGACCATTTGGAAAATCGGGCACTGCCCGAGGGCCCGGGGTCAGTAGGGGGCCCCATGAGATGCCCCTGGTACCTTTTTTCTTAGGCTTTTTTGAGTTTGGGCAAGGACACAGGGGCCCCATGATCCCCTATTGCCCGGGGGCCCCATGAGTTGTCACTCCGCCCCTGCTTGTAGGTCATAGCAGGTTTAGTGCATGGGTATAACACACCCCTGCTGTTGTTTCTCTATTAATATTTCCCACGTAAAGACCAATCTTACAGTATAAGTATACATAAGGTTGTTATTTGTTTGTTTTGATATCCAGATTACAAACAGATGAACTCCTAGGGGAGGTGACCATCACATATCTGCACGTGAGACATGCCATCCAATGTAGTGGTCAACATGACAATAGTCTATTCAAAACAAGTGAAGTTGGGACTAAGCCCAGGGTAGCCAGCCACTAGTCCCATACTTTTTTTATTCGCATAGGGAAGTTCCGATGTTGCTATCAGGTAGGGTAGTATTAATTTGAGTTTACCATTCTGCCCAAGTAGGGGGGTGTGGGGATAGCCACTTCTGGGCAATAAACTTACACTATATTGCCAAAAGTATTGGGATACCTGCCTTTACACTCACATAAACTTTAATGGCATCCCAATCTTAGTACGTAGGGTTTAATATTGAGTTGGCCCACCCTTTGCAGCTATAACAGCTTCAATTCTTCTGGGAAGGCTGTCCACAAGGTTTAGGAGTGTGTCTATGGGAATGTTTGACCATTCTTCCAGAAGTGCATTTGTGAGGTCAGGCACTGATGTCGGATAGAAGGCCTGGCTCGCAGTCTCCACTCTAATTCATCCCAAAGTTGTTCTGTCAGGTTGAGATCAGGACTCTGTGCAGCCCAGTCAAGTCCTACACCCGAACCTCGCTCACCCATGTCTTTATAGACCTTGCTTTGTGCACTGGTGCACAGTCATGTTGGAATAGGAAGGGGTCATCCCAAACTGTTCCCACAAAGTTGGGAGCATGAAATTGTCTTGTATGCTGATGCCTAAAGAGTTCCCTTCACTGAAACTAAGGGGGCAAGCCCAACCCCTGAAAAACAACCCCACACCAGAATCCCCCTCTACCAAACTATACACTTGGCACAAGGCGGTCAGGCAAGTACCGTTCTCCTGGCAACAGCCAAATCCAGACACATCCATTGGATTGCCAGACAGAGAAATATTATTCATCACTCCAGAGAACACGTCTCCACTGCTCTAGAGTCCAGTGGCGGCATGCTTTACACAACTGCATCCAACGCTTTGCATTGCACTTGTTGATGTAAGGTTTGGATGCAGCTGCTCGGCCATGGAAACCCATTCCATGAGGCTCTCTATGCAGTGTTGTAGTGTTAATCTGAAGACCACATGAAGTTTGGAGGTCTTTAGCTATTGACTCTACAGGCAGTTGACGACTTCTTAGCATGTGCGCTTCAGCGTGCGCTGACCTCGCACCGTCATTTTACGTGGCCTACCACTTCGTGGCTGAGTTGCTGTTGTTCCCAGTTGCTTCCACTTTGTTATAACACCACTAACAGTTGACTGTGGAATATTTAGTAGCAAGGAAATTTCACCAATGGATATATTGCACAGATGGCATCCTATCACAGTACCACCCTTGAATTCACTGAGCTCCTGAGAGCAACCCATTCTTTTGCAAATGTTTGTAGAAGCAGTCTGCATGCCTAGGTGCTTGATTTTATACACCTGTGGCCATGGAGGTGATTGGAACACCCGAATCCAATGATTTGGAGGGGTGACCCAATACATTTCGCAATATAGTGTATGTGCTTGGAATAACACTCTGACAATAGGTGTATAGGTATCGTCAGGTAATGTAGATTCTTCTATTATACCAAGTAGACATTTACCCTGGTCCATTGCTAGGATTACTTGCAGTGTGGTTAAAGGGATAAAACATAGGGAAATGTGCATGTATTCCTTGACATACACTTTAAGCAGGTTTTGCATTTCCATTGACTTGTATGAGAATGCAAAATTGGATACAAAAGTCCATTAACACGGACACTTACTGTGGCCATGACTGTGTGCTTAGTTAGCAGTTACTTTAGGCTGAAGACCTGCCCTGGCACAGGAAGTGTTATATTTGTTTCAACGGGTTGGAACAATTATGTCAACTCTTCCCCTCAAAGGTGTCTTCTTTCTCAAACAACCATAATTTTTCTAGTTAATTCTCTGTGTTTGAAAGTAGGTTTCACACTTTGCTGTTGATTTCTCTTGGCTTTCAGTTTGTTATTTTGTTCCATTGTAATGTGTTTCCCATGCACTTGCCATTTCACTTGGCTCTTTTCCCTTCACATTAGTGACCTCTGGTAGACTTTATCACTGTGTCCTAGGGTCGGTAAAAGGCTAGATAATGACAATGACAGCTGGGAGAGATCTTAACCCTTGTCTCAAGCTTGCCTTAGCATGCCCTATGTTGTTATAAGGTTAACAGTGGCAAGCTGTTTTAGCCAAAAAGGGAAGTTGAAAGTGGAGCTTAACTAAGGAGAATTCAAAATTGATTCAGCAGTATTAGTTTTCAGTATTAGTATTATTTTATGCTATAAAATTCTCTTAAGCAGGATCAAGGACAGGTTGGATAAATACTTATCAATGTTATACCTTACATTGCTATCCTTGGATAACCCCAGATTTCAACATATTTTCTAGAAAGGGAGGATGTCCCCACATTGAAAAGTGAGCCCTTGGATTACGCGCTAAATGCTTATGTATCCCAGATGATCTCTGCCAGATATTTTTGTTTTATCCAATTAATGTACACCCAGGACTGAGAGGTCCACAACATCAAACAAAGATCATCAGAACAAACTAATTGGTAACAACATGCAAATGGGTATATCATATAATACAATGTGAAAGGAAGCAGAGACAGGAGATACAGTACATTATCTCTAGAGGCTAACAGGGTAAAAATAACAAAAGAGATACCATCTGTGGGCATGTAATACTTTCCACTTAACCCAATGAAACCACACATTAATGGGGATTCAGCAGGCCTGGCCTTGGGTACTTTACATCGAGGGAACAAAGCAGGGGTGAACATTATATCATTCTTCAATATCTGAAAGCAGCAGCAAGATTATACAAAGGCATTCACGTTAAAAGATAAAAGAAGCAATTAAAAAAAGGAGGGGCTATAGATGAAAGTGAGGCAAAATCAGCATCCATATACACTTACTGGCCACTTTATTAGGTACACCTGTTCAATTGCTTGATAACACAAACTGCTAATCAGCCAATCACATGGCAGCAACTCAATGCATTTAGGCATGTAGACGTGGTGAAGATGACTTGCTGAAGTTCAAACCGAGCATCAGAATGGGGAAGATAGGGGATCTATGTGACTTTGAATGTGACATGGTTGTTGGTGCCAGACAGGCTAGTCTGAGCATTTCAAAAACTGCTGATCTACTGGGATTTTCATGCACAATCATCTCTAGGGTTTACAGAGAATTGTCCAAAAAAAGAGAAAATATCCAGTGAGTGGCAGTTGTGTGGAGGAAAATGCCTTGTTGATGTCAGAGGAGAATGGGCAGACTGGTTGCTGCGACATTCAGATGGTAGGGTCACAATTTGGCATAAACAATATGAGAGCATGGATCCATCCTGCCTTGTATTAACGGTTCAGGCTGGTGGTGATGGTGGTGTAAGGGTGTTGGGGATATTTTCTAGGCACTAGCAAGGTGCACGTAATAAAGTGGCTGGTGAGTGTATAAAATATTGAGAATCACAGTTCCAGAGGAACAAGGCAGAATTTGCAGCACTTGTAGCAGAATTTTTGCAGCCAACTCATCCCCCTAGACAAAGGAATATATGACTTGCAATTCATGGAGGAGAGACCAGCAAGTCCAGTAAGAGCCATAGCAAGTGCATAGGCTTGCCGTGTTCAAGTTGTATCTATGCAGGGGACCCCTTACTGAATCCAAGGTGCGGTAGGAATAGAAGTAACTTGACTCTATTGCAGACTCAAAGGGTGCAGATAGTGTGGGGAATTCAACCAGCAATGGAATGCACTGAGTGGGAGATATAATTGGTACATAGAATTATGGCAGTCATCTGAATCCAAGAATAAGAATAAAGGAGGCCTGTGTATTTGCCACATGCAACAGTAGCTAATGTCATCCAGTAAATTTTGTAGAAAAAACAAATGAACAGGTCAACAATCATACCACACATGGCAAGGCACACATGCCAATAATAAGCAGAACACATAGTTACCAGGCTTTCTAGTGATGCACACACATCAGGATTTACTGCTGCAGCTTTGGCTGCTTTCTCAAGGCCAAGTGGTCCTGCTGGAGGCATTTTTAAGGTACATCACTTTTTGAGTTGAGGGTTACCTTTTGAGAAATAGGTGCTTACAGATATTAGAGAACATAGTAAATGGGCAGCGCAGTGGCTATGTGGTTAGTACTTCTGCCTGGCAGCACTGAGGTCATCAGTTTGAATCCCAATCATGACACTACTCACCTGGACTTTGCATGTTCTCCCTGTGACTGCGTGGGTTTCCTCCCACACTTCAAAGACATGCTGGTAAGTTAATTGGCCCTCATATGTGTCTGTATGAATGTGAGTTAGGGATGTCATATTGTAAGCTTATTGAAGGCAAGGACTGTTGCCAATGTACAATATATATTTAAAGTGCTGCATAAATGGTCAGCGCTATATAGATACCTATAATAAAGATGCCACCAGAAAGGTAAGTGTGTGTATGTATGTTATATGCAGTGTGTATGTATGTTGTATATATGTTACATGTATGTGTATGCATGTTATATAGAGGTCTTCCCATTAACATTATATTTTCACACTGTCAAGTTGGTATATTGGTAAGTCTACGAACAGGTTCTCTGCAAAGCATATACTTGTTGGCCAAAGGGAGTTTTTATGGAGGCACCCAGGTCACAACCAGCAGTGGTGTATTTAGGATTTGTGCTGCCCTAGGCAACACAAAATTTCCCCCTTCAACCCCCCTGGAGAAAGCCTCATTGACCAACAACACCCCTGCCCCCCCCCCCCCCCCACCTGAGAGAGAGAGACAGTCACCTTCACAGCTCTGGACATCCTGGGAACGAGAGTCAAGCAACCTCTCTCAGGTCCCATCTGGTCCCCAAGCCGCATGTGTCCCTTCTTCTGTCCCTTCTTCCAGGAGGCCGGTGCTGCCTCCCCGAAAAATGCCGCCCTAGGCAAATGCCTTGTTTGCCTTGCGGCAAATATGCCCCTGGTCACAACATATGCAAAAATTGCAGGAAGAATATAATAAATGGTCTTACCTGATTCAAACTACTGCAACAATCTTTCCTTATCATCGGTGTATGCCTCTATCCCACCTTTCTGCTCATGCTTCTTACCATTGTCCTCATGATGTTCCCTATCCATCTATCCTCATTGTTCATTACATTTATCTGAGTATCTGTATCTTTTACTGCAGTTGCAGTCAGTGCAGGTAACTTTTCACCACCTAACCTTTAGATCCATATTTTACTTAATTCTAAGTCTCAACTTGTTCTGCATAACTCTCTATTCTTTTGCGCCTCGCTCCCCCAGTTCTAATATTACCTTTTCTTTTCCCCTTCTATTTAGTATACTGTGATCTCACACAGGTGCAACCCATTTTCCTACTATCAGAACTTCCCCAGTCTACCAAAACCCCAAACACAGGGAATGCCAGTCAAATTTTGTATAGAGGTTATTGCATGTGGATCAGGACACTTCTGTCATTTACAGCAATGTATGTTTTTATTTATACTGTTCCATTTGTTACCTTCACATTTAAGGGGTTGAATGAAATGCAATTCTGATGGACGTGAACTTTTTAAACCACAGTATGAACAATTCCTAGCAAAACAACATTTTCGTCATGTAATAATAACTTAAGTCTTCTCATTAAATAGTTACATTTGAAATGCTTGATGCATTGCAACATAGTCTTCTTGAACACAACTGACAGCACAACATTATAATCTTTATGTATGTCAATTGAACTACTGCAGAATATCTGGTTGTTATGACCATAGCCTTAAACCTGTTGGTGGGAGAATAACTAATGCCTTGCATTCATACAAGGCTTCTCTGTAAATTTAGAATTTAATCTATTTTACAAGCGTCATTTGTAGTATTCCAGACTGTTAAACATGGAACTAGAAAGTTATCTCAAGTAACCACATTGCTAGCAATCGTTTTCTGTAAAGACTGTTTATATGACAGTGTTGGTTAGTATGAATTTATACCATCCGGATAATATAGGATGTTTTTTCAGTGTATGTGACTTTAGCCAGTATATATGCCATTTCTTGGTATGATATAAGGCCAACTGTACAAAACAAGTAGCAGTTTATAATTTTTATTCCATTAAAGGTTCCTTGAAAACAGAACTATTCGCTTGAGGTTGAACTGCATGCTTGGATTCAGTCACCAGATTTTTACAGTTGATGATGTAAGTAAGCATACTTATGAGCAGCTGAAATTGTGTGTCTTTAACTCTGTTCCAGTCTGCAGACTTCATAGGTATATTCACATACCCAAGTGCCAGTATTACATATGGTTTGCTGGGAATCATCTACAGTTGCCTTTTCTTAGGGTCTGCATAAGAAAAGTCACTTTACCATGAAGAAGTTTGGAAAATCCTTGAAAGATGTCCATGATGTTTGAGGAGTTGCTGGATGCCAAGTGGGGCAAACCATTATTTATTTCTGGATTAAGATGAGTGTTGTTGTTTGCATACCTCCATGCTTTATGGACAAGACCTTGAATCTCTCTTACACTATGCCTAAGTTTCTTTAGTTGTTTGGAAAAACACTCCGTAGTATTCATATTTTGTGTGACATTCAGAATATGTTTCAGGTGTGAGAAGACCTCAGTCCCCTGCTGAGCCGCCTACAAAAAGAAAGTGCAATGATAGAAATGACAATAGTTAGTCGAGAAAATTCTCAGTAATGATAAGCATTTGTTTAAAAATCCATATTCGGATACAAGTGAACTGATCAAAGCACTGTTGTGTAGTTCACAGAAACCAACCATAGTCCAGACACAGTTAAAGTGTTACTAAACCCACAACAGTAAAATAAGTCTGTATATGCAGTAAAGCATGCTTGTTATACTGAGTAGAGAAGAACAAACAAACAGAGGGTGCACTGGCCTAGTGCATTACCTTTAAAAAGGTATTTAATAAATGATAAAAGTAGGTATTGTACTCACAAAATGACAATACAGTCAAAGGCACATCATAAAAGAACATCTCTGTCCAATCCGCACTACTTCATGATGTGCCTTTGACTGTATTTTCATTTTGTGAGTACAGTACCTACTTTTGTCATTTTATTAAAAAAATTGTTAAAGGTAATGCACTAGGCTGGTGCGCCCTCTGTTTTTGTTTCTCTACTTAGTACATTTGGACTTCCCAGGTCATTTGAGGGCAGCAAGGCATGCATATGCCAAGAAATTTGTAGTGTGGTCCTATCCATGCAGAGTCCATCCCTAAGTGCAGGAGTATCTGGGTTTGCTGTTTCTTGCTTGTTATACTCACTGTGGAACCTAAGGGGTTAATCCTCAGCATTATGTGAAAAAGGATGTTTGATTCTGTCTTCTCTGATTCTCCCCTTGTTCTACTATCCCCAATCCGTCTGCTAATAGTACAGAGTTCTAGGAGTCACTCTGCATATGCTCAGTTTAGTGTGTATTACTAGAGAGTTTTTTTCTTTGGAAGGGTGCATGTGATCAGCACAGGGCCAATCAGCACTGTCCAAACAGAGGGTCAGGGGTAATGCAGTCTCATAGGATAGTCAGAGGAGAATGAAAACTCCTTCTACAATATTACCCAGTGCTCGGATGGACACTGGTAGAAGTCACAAGTCTGCTATAAACTGCTTATGAGAAAAGGTAATTAACAGTTTAGATTTACTAAAATAATTGTATTTCCATGTTCTGTGTATTGTGGGAGACCACATATAGTGAATCTAGGGTCATGGGTTTAGTAACACTTTAAGGAGATTGTTTTTAGCAGGTTGAATGTTGAAAATCAAAATTATTCATGTAATGCCCATGTGCTTCACAACAATCAGAATGATGATAAAAATCTCCCTGTCATTAGAAGCTGAACAAGAACTACACAGCTGTAAGGGACCGCCCGGCGGTACTACTAGCACTCCACTGAATAGGCGTCCCCAGCGCACGGAGTCTAAGTCCCAGGGTGCTTGTTCACCAGAGCCCCTGATGGTGGGGATGGACTTGGAGCTCCCTGAGACCAGGTCGTGGCTACTGGGTGCGCCCGTCAGTGGTAGCAGTATGCGCAAGGGGCTCCCACGGGGAAGAGTCTGATGTGAGGAGGTCAGAAGACCCTGCTGCACGGGATGGATGGATGGATGAGCAAGGTCAGACGGGCCGGGTCGGTAACAGAGAGGGCGGCAAGGTACAAGGCAGCGGGCATAGAATGGTCGGGTCACACGCCAGGTCAGCAACAGCAGGTCAAATCCAATAGGGGGCATTCAGGAGAGAGGTCAGGCAAAGCAAGGGTCAGAATAGGAGAAACAGCAAGGTCAGGTACAATCTGGGTCAATAACTTACAGGGTACAGGTTCACAGGATTCAGGATGCAGGAAAGACCAGAAGGCACTGAATGACAGCTCAGGGTCGTTTAAATATCCCGCCCTGCGCTGCCATTGGTGCCCAGCGGGCGGCCGCGGCTTCTACTGCGCATGCGCGAACTCGAACGCCGCGGCCGGCCCGGAACCAGTGCTCGAGTCCCTGCGCCGGGCGGCATACTGCGCCTGCGCCGGGACCAACGCGGCGGGGATCGAGGGGATCCCTGACATTGCCCCCCCCCTACGGGCAACCTCCGGATGCCCACCCGATCTCTCCACCACGGGTGATCGCGAAAGAACCTCCGGACAAGTCTGGGTGCATGGACATTATGGGCTGGTTCCCAAGAATTGTCCTCAGGACCATAGCCCTTCCATTTGATAAGGAATTGGGTCTGGCCTCCCCTCCTTCGACACTTCAGGATTGTCTCAACCTCGAACTCTTCTTCTCCTTCGACCGTTACCGCTTCCGGGGGTCTAGATTCCCGGTCAGGGAAGGCATCTGGGACCACAGGCTTCAGAAGGGACACATGAAAGACCGGGTGGATCTTGAGCGTGTCAGGGAGGGCGAGTTCGTAGGCTACTTCGTTAACCATCCGTTTAATGCAGAAGGGGCCTATAAATTTGGGTCCCAATTTCTTTGACGGGCAAAGCATCTTTAGATTGGACGTCGCCAGCCAAACCTTCTCCCCAGGCCGCAATACCAGATCTCCTCTCCGTTTCCTGTTGAATGCTTTCCTGTAGTCTTCCTGGGCCCGACTGATGGCCACTTGAAGCTTCTTATTGTTCGCAGCGAAGAACGTTACCACATCTTGTGTTGCTGGTACTGGGCATTCCGACACCAAATCCGGGAGGAAGACTGGGTGAAAGCCATAGTTGGCAAAGAACGGGGACTGCCCTGTTGCTGAGTGGCGGGCGTTGTTATACGCAAATTCCGCTAAAGGAAGAAGTGGCAGCCAGTCATCTTGAGTAAACGAGGTATAGCATCTTAAGTATTGCTCCAAGGTCTGATTGGTCCTTTCGGTTTGACCGTTAGTTTGAGGGTGGAACGCAGAGGAGAGAGATAATTTGATGTCCAGGGCTTTGCACAGTGCCCTCCAGAATCTGGACGTGAACTGGACCCCTCGGTCCGAGACAATGTCTTCAGGGACCCCATGCAACCTGACTACCTCTCGAATGAAGACTTGCGCGGTCTCGGCCGCCGAGGGGGTTTTCTTCAACGGGATGAAGTGGGCCATCTTGGACAAGCGGTCCACGAATACCAGGATTGCCGTGTGGTCTCGGGATGGCGGAAGCTCGACTATAAAGTCTAGTGAGATCTTTTGCCAAGGCCGTTCAGGAATAGGTAAGGGTCGCAGCAGACCCCAAACCTTGTTTCTTGCTGGCTTGTTCTTCTGGCAGGTGACACAGGACCTGACATAGCCTTTACAATCCTTAGCCATGTCTGGCCACCAGAATGAGCGTCGGAGAAGTTCCAGGGTCTTTTCTGGGCCAAAGTGCCCCGCCATTGGGTGGTCGTGGCAATGCCCCAAGACCAGGGTTCGGGTTTCTTCCGGCACCACAATTCGGTCATCCCTCCATAGGAGTCCCCCCTTGTTCCGGAGCGGCCCTCCGCCTGGGGTAGAGAAGTTTGTGGATGCCTCCATTAGCCTGGAACGAAGATCCGACTGAAGGACCAAGAAGTTACCCGAGGACAGGATGGTGTCAGGTACTGGGGTCTCCTTGGCTTCTTCGTACATCCGTGATAACGCATCCGGCTTAGTGTTCTTTGATCCCGGCCGGTACGTAATATGGAAGTTGAATCTCGAAAAGAATAGTGCCCATCTCGCCTGTCGCGGGCGTAGACGCTTGGCGGTTCTCAGATACTCTAGGTTCTTGTGGTCAGTAAATATTAAGATGGGGTGCACCGCACCTTCCAGCAGGTACCTCCATTCCTCTAACGCCGTTTTGATCGCTAGTAGCTCTCGATCACCGATATCATAGTTCTTCTCCGCTGGGGTCAGCTTCCGTGAGAAGAACGCTACAGGGTGGAGCAGTTCCTTGGTGCCTTTTCGTTGGGAGAGGATGGAGCCTACCGCATTCTCCGATGCATCTACCTCCACGATATAGGGCAGAGCGGCATCTGGGTGACCCAAAATGGGTGCCGAAGTGAACAGCTTCTTTAAGACTCCGAAAGCTCCCTGCGCTTCTGGTGTCCATCTGAATCGGGTTCCCAGCTTGGTTAGCTGAGTAATGGGGGAGACTAGACCCGAGAAGTTCTTGATGAACTTCCGGTAAAAATTTGCAAAGCCGATGAATCGTTGGACGCCTTTCCTATCTGTGGGTTCAGGCCAATCCAGTATTGCAGCGACCTTCTGGGGATCCATCGCGACCCCCGCGGTGGAGATAATCAGGCCCAAGAAGGCAATGCTGGATTGTTCAAAACAACATTTTTCTGCCTTGGCGTACAACCCATGCTGCCGCAACCGCCCCAATACTTTTGCTACGTGTATTCTGTGTTCCCCCAAAGACGGGGAGAAAATCAGAATGTCGTCTAAATAAACGATCACGAAGACGTCCAGAAAGTCCCTAAAAATATCGTTTACAAAGTGTTGAAAAGTGGCCGGAGCATTGCACAACCCGAACGACATGACCAGATATTCAAAATGACCGAAGCGGGTGCGGAAGGCCGTCTTCCACTCGTCCCCCTCCCTTATGCGAATCAAGTTGTACGCCCCCCTCAGATCCAGCTTGGTAAAAACCACTGCTGACTTTAAGCTTTGGAACAGCTCTGGTACTAATGGTAGTGGGTAACGGTTTTTTATCGTGACCCTGTTCAATTCCCTGTAATCGATACATGGCCTTAAGGTTTTGTCCTTCTTTTCAACAAAGAAGATTCCCGCCCCTGCCGGTGAGGTGGAGTGACGGATGAACCCCTTCTGGAGGCTGTCCTCGATATATTCCTTTAGGGCCCCCAATTCGGGCTCTGAAAGGGGGAAGATTCGTCCAAAAGGAATTTCTGAGCCGGGTAACAGGTCAATGGGGCAGTCATAAGGGCGGTGGGGGGGTAGAGCATCAGCTCCTCGTTTGCTGAACACGTCTAAAAACCCATGGTAGACCGCAGGGATTACTTGTTTTAGTTCCGCTTCCCCCTCAGAACACAGGAGGATTTGGGGGGCCCCCGGGCCCGAAGTGCGGCAGTATATCCGACAGTATGGGGAAGGGAACGTGATTACTCCGGTCGCCCAGTCAATCTGGGGGTTATGGGCCCGTAACCATGGGAGCCCCAGAATGACTGGGAAGAGGGGTGAAGCTATAGCATCCAGGCGGAGGCATTCCTGGTGCTGGCCGGCAATGACAGTGGTGATGGAGGGGGTTTCCTGGTTCACTACCCCCGATTTTATTCGGGAACCGTCGGCCAAAAAAATATTGAACCCCTTCTGTTTTAATTGAAGGGGAATACCCTGCTGGTGAGCAAAACTAATATCCACGAAGCAGCTGCATGCCCCAGAGTCAATTATGGCCGATACTTCCACGGTCCTTTCTGGAAGCTGAAAGGAAAGGGATACCACTAAGTATTGGGGTGGACCAACATTGCCAATGGATAAGGAAGAAGAGGTGCACTTACTCAGTTTCTGCGGGCAGGAACGCGCCATATGACCAGCTTCGCCACAATAGAGGCACAGGTTCTGGGATCGTCTGCGCAGATGTTCCTCTGGGGATAGTTTAGGCCGTGCCAGGCCGAGCTGCATGGGTTCGGGGTTGTCTCCAGGTGGCCGGTTTTGGACGACTGGCCTAGGTGTTTGACTGGGACCCTGAAATGATCCCCAGGGATTTCCATGACCCTGGCCGGACCTCTCAAACCTGCGTTCCCGCAATCTACGGTCAATTTTGATGGTCAGTGCTATTAAGTCCTCTAAAGTCTCAGGTACCTCCACCCGGGCGAGCTCGTCTTTCAGGCCATCTGATAGGCCAATACGGAACTGATGCAGGAGTGCGAACTCGTTCCAGCGAGTATCCCCCATCCACCGCCTAAATTCAGATGCGTACTCCTCGGCCGCTCGGCGGCCTTGCCGGAGCGTGTACAGAGTAGCTTCAGCAGAAGCTGCCCGCTGTGGGTCATCATACAGGATGGCCATAGCATCAAAAAAACTGTCAACCGAACTGAGGTGAGGGTCGTTTTTTCCCCGTAATCGATGGGCCCAGTCTTGGGGTTCACCCTGCAGGAGGGAGATGACGAACCCCACCTTCACGGATTCAGTCACGAAGGTTCGGGGTTGTAGCTCAAAATAGAGGAGGCAGGACTCGCGGAATGATCTAAAACGTGTGCGGTCCCCGTGAAAACGTTCCGGTAAGGGTACTCGGGGGTCGGCCGCCGGGAGTGGTGCGGATGCCCCAGACACCAGCACAGGGGCTGCTACAGCTGGGGACGTGGTGACCGCGGCCTGTGGGGCGGGAGCGGATATAGTGCAGGCCTGGAATTGAGTTTCAATCCGCTGACATCTATCCTGCAGGGCCGATACGGTCTGAGTCAAATTGGACAGGTGCCTGCAGATCTCCTCCAGCGGAGATGGACCTCCTCTAGACTCAGTCATGGCCTTCTGGTACTGTAAGGGACCGCCCGGCGGTACTACTAGCACTCCACTGAATAGGCGTCCCCAGCGCACGGAGTCTAAGTCCCAGGGTGCTTGTTCACCAGAGCCCCTGATGGTGGGGATGGACTTGGAGCTCCCTGAGACCAGGTCGTGGCTACTAGGTGCGCCCGTCAGTGGTAGCAGTATGCGCAAGGGGCTCCCACGGGGAAGAGTCTGATGTGAGGAGGTCAGAAGACCCCGCTGCACGGGATGGATGGATGGATGAGCAAGGTCAGACGGGCCGGGTCGGTAACAGAGAGGGCGGCAAGGTACAAGGCAGCGGGCATAGAATGGTCGGGTCACACGCCAGGTCAGCAACAGCAGGTCAAATCCAATAGGGGCATTCAGGAGAGAGGTCAGGCAAAGCAAGGGTCAGAATAGGAGAAACAGCAAGGTCAGGTACAATCCGGGTCAATAACTTTCAGGGTACAGGTTCACAGGATTCAGGATGCAGGAAAGACCAGAAGGCACTGAATGACAGCTCAGGGTCGTTTAAATATCCCGCCCTGCGCTGCCATTGGTGCCCAGCGGGCGGCCGCGGCTTCTACTGCGCATGCGCAAACTCGAACGCCGCGGCCAGCCCGGAACCAGTGCTCGAGTCCCTGCGCCGGGCGGCATACTGCGCCTGCGCCGGGACCAACGCGGCGGGGATCGAGGGGATCCCTGACAACAGCATTTACACATATTTTTTATTTTTGTATTATAGCAGTTATGTAGGCAAAACAAAAATATTGTAAATAGCTTGATAAGGAGTTATAAAATGCACTTCTATCAGGACTGCATTTTTTTTTACAACCCTTCAGCCCCCCTTCTAACAGTTTAGTTTTACAGTGTCTCAACAAACAATCAAAAACATCCCCAAAAAGCACCCACAGGCAGCAAGCAAATCTATGCTGTTCCATACAGTACACACAGCATTTGTGCCCAAGGCATAGAGCATGCAACTTTGTACTATCACCCTTTAGGCCAAAAACGTTTCTGCACTGCAGGTGTCTGCAGGGGCTTTTAACTTGGCTCTCTGTAATAGAATGTATGTTCTTCCCAAGCGCTGAAAGAGAAGGTCTTCATCAGAGCGATGCCGGGCATGTATGTTTCCAAGCTAGCCATTTTCGACACCAACCTTCCCCCCAAGGCAATCATGGCCACCTTGGGTAGTGGTAGAGCTGTTTACACACACACACACCAGAATTTTTAAGCGGGTGTTTGGGAAGACGTGGTGATGGGTGGAGGAGCACTGTGAAGATAAGGGAGTGGGTTCACTGTATATGGTATAAGATGCAAGTGGAGGGTATCTAGAGGTGATGTCCTTAGTGTTGTGACTCAAGACTTTCCTTGGACACAGAAGACATAGATAAAAATAAGACATATGTTGATCAACTTTAACTTTAAAGGGAATCTGTTACAAACAGCCTCTGTTAGAAGGCTCTAATACAGGCAGCCATTTATGACCCATATCATGTATTGGTTTTGAGGAAGTATAAAAATGAGCCTCTGCAGTAGAACAAATTTTCAGTCTGTGTTTTGTCAATGGCTGATTTAATTAGAGTCCCCTGACAGCAGATTTGCTTCAAAATTAAAAAGATATGAAAAAACTAAAGTCCCCCTCCCCCCCAAAAACTTTATTTTGGGAATCCCCTATAGAGTCATGTCATAAAGCTTTTGTGTATCATGAAAAGTGACATATATAGAATAAATGACAAAAGTGTTAAAAAAGTTACCACCAGATATAGATATGACCTTTATTATGCCGTTCTTGATTAATACAGGAGTTTGTACCGTTTCCCAACAATATTTTAATATAAGGATATAAGGGACATAAATAGAATCAAAATAGAATTTGGATAGAAGTACTGGAAAGGAATACCAGTACGAGTGTTAGGGAAAAGAAAAGAAAGATAAAAAGGATGAGGAAGAAAATGATGTGTAAAGTCACGATGCAGCTGTTTTCACCAGCCATGACACAACTCTATCAAAGAGTAGCCTATCAAGTAGCCTGACGTTAAACGTGTACCTATGACAGGTGTAATGGCCTCTAGCAGCAAGGGAGATGTTGTTGGCACTCCATCCACCAGTGGTCCATCTCCTATAGCAGTGGGAGCAGACCCGCACTGCAAAGGTCCCTATCCTGTGAAGAGGTACAGGAAATCAAGAATTAAATTAAGTGCCTGTGTGGAGCCCGCGCTAGGTGTATGGTGCGGATCATTTCTGCTATTGGGAGAGAGGTAGTGGAGAACGCTGGACAGGTGGAAGTGGAAGTGGAGGTGGAAGTCAGTGTGTCCCTCCAAATTACAGTAAACTACAGTAAGGTGTACATTGACACGGGGACCCGAGAGTTAACTAGAGGACTGTTATAGTGCAAATGTACGCAGCGTACGTTCATCTCTAGGAGTAAAGGTCTGTCTTAAGGTTGAGTATTTCCCCACAGTATCCTCAGCCTTGTCTCAAGGCATTGATGAAAATGGTACAGGTAAAGGTACCCTATTTGTAAGAAACCCTGACTCTGTTACTGGTGCCTAGCATAGCCCAGAAGAACCCACCCCCGGGGCAATTCTCTTATATGACCCAGACTTAGAGTCCAATGAGTTAATGGGAAGCATGAAGGAAAGGTCCACCATCATGTGCCATCCCTACAACCACCCCTCTGCTAGAATCTCCTTCTTTACACAGAACATTTTCTTGTTATCTGACTGTTACTTGGCACCTGGCTTAGAATATTGTGACAACAATATTTTTTACTAAAATGTTACATTTCCTCAGTTTAAACATTTGATACATTTTCTATTTTCTATTCTGAATAAAATATGAGTTTATGAGATTACCAAATCATTGCATTCTGTTTCTACGTAGATTTTATCCCAACTTTTAGAATTGGAGTTGTGAAAAAGCTTGTATGCAATGAATGTTGATGGAGAAAAATGCAGGGCCAATAACTATGGTGGGAACAACCACTTATTTTCCTGTGCTGCCTATAAGCACAAGCCAACCATGCAATTGTAAATCCACCTTTGGTTGTGATAGAAGCAGACACGGGGAAAGAAAGAACATTGTGTAGGCTTTACTGAGTGAACAATATGTTTGTCTGTCAGATTTGCAGTGCAAAATTGCATGGGGCTCAAATCTCAGAGGAGGCACATATGCTTTTCGGGTACATTCTTGGTGCAGAATGCTGCAGCAGTAAAAGTGAAGTTACAAGCTCTCTTTGCACCGCAAAAAGGAAAAGACTGAGTAACATATGACCTGTAAGCATGTGGTTAGGTTTGAGACTGGAATATGTTATAAGCCTGCGTTTCTCAACCAGGGTGCCCCACCCTGGGGTGCCTTCAGGCCTTTATATGGGTGCCTTGGCAATATGCCTAAAAACTGCCCGAAAATTGTATACAAGCCAGCAGGTGGATCTAGCCTACATTTTAGTTACACAAAGCCACAGGTTTTCATTGTGTACTTTTACAACCTCCCAGCTGCCGGCATCCTAACAACCAATTACATCATTAATTGATAAGGAGGATGTTGGATGCCTGCACAGCATCCTTGTTTGTCCCTCCCCTGCCCCTCTTTATCAGCAGTGGGGTCACATTAGCAGAGTGCGGGAGAGACATTAATGGAGAAACACTGGAATACTAGTCAGTACCAGTTTGCAAAAAAATATTTGCTTTGGGAGAATAAGTCACTTCTGATGTTGGGTGTCCTATGAGTGTGGATGTTGCTGTGTTACATAAAACTATTAGAATAGTTTTTTACATTTTAGAATGGGGTGCCTTGAGATTGTGCAGAATGTCAAAGGGTGCCTTGAGATTGTCCATCATTTTAAAGGGTGCCTTGACTGAAAAAAGATTGACAAACACTGTTCTAAGCAACTGGACAGGGCTGAGAATCTTCATGTTCTGGAAGCTGATCAGTTAGATCTCAGCTCTGTTCTAATCACTGAGCACTCACAGAAAACATGGAGAAGCCCTCCAGTTAAAACAAGAGGTTTCAGTCCTTTTAAACAACATAATGGTAAAGGATGGAAAATATTTTAAAAAGTACAGTATACTTACTCTTTAACTCTATAAGTGCCATTTGTGTGTGGATTTCATCAGTTTTTGAAGCTTACTTGACAGATGTGGAATACAATCTTGAATTTAATTTTATGGAAAAGCACTTTGTGTATAGTTACCATTTCAAATTAATTTTCTTGTATCAAATAGCTTGTGCTAGCAGCAGTTGTTATAATGTATTACGATGTTAACTCTGTTACTATCTCCCTCACAGTAAATGGAAGTGGTATTTATAGTTTTCAATCTCTGTGTCAGAAAGGACATTGGTACCAGAAGGCACCATGTGACTACATTTAGCAGAAGAAAAAAAATACAAAATCATTCTGGTAATTTATCTCCATCATTGATGTTACTCACCGTCATATTCTGCCACTCTTTTATTCTGACTTCAACACTTGGAAGAGTAATTGGAACCAGTAGCGTGGTTTGTTCTGTGCACTGTGCCTGAAAAGAAAGATTCTTGTTCAGCATATTAACAGAATTTCTTTAAACACGAGTCCTGGAAATGTAATGTTAATGAACAGCGTACATGTTGGCAATAATTGCATTTCATAATTATTTTATTGTTAAAGGCATTTCTGCTGTGTAGTATACAATAAGATAAAAAAGGAACAAATAAACATGTATTTAGTAGTAGAATTTCTACATAAACTCTGTATCGATGGTTGTAACTCAAAAGCAGCCCCTGTCATCACCAAAGGGCTACACATAATGTTCAATATATGTAATGCTTGAGAGGACGGTCAGAAATTGCAGATCTAATAGAGGAAATGAGGATCAGAGAATGGACATGCTACATTTTATAGCTGGGGATATGCTGCAGATGACAATATGAAAGTGAAAACATGTTTCTAGTAGAGATCAATGCTATTACTGTAATCAATGTTCCCACTACAGACTGCTGAGGTCCATGGGCCTTGTACCAAAGGGCCACAGGTTGGGTACCAGGGCTCTATATGGTGCCTTGAAAAAGTATTCATACCCCTTGAAATTTTCCACATCTTGTCGTGTTACAACCAAAAACGTAAATGTATTTTATTGGGATTTTATGTGATAGACCAACACAAAGTGACCCATAGTTGTAAAGTGGAAGGAAAATGATAAATGGTTTTCAAATTTTTTTATAAATAAATATCTGAAAAGTGTAGCATGCATTTGTATTCAGCCCCCCTGATTCAATACTTTGTAGAACCACCTTTCGCTGTAAATACAGCTGCAAGTCTTTTTGGGGATCTCTACCAGTTTTGCACATCTAGAGAGTGACATTTTTGCCCATTCTTCTTTGCAAAATAGCTCAAGCTCTGTCAGATTGGATGGAAAGCGTCTGTGAACAGCAATTTTCAGGTCTTGCCACAGTTTCTCAATTGGATTTAGGTTTGGACTTTGATTATTTATTTGGAAAATTTTATAATAGAAATAAAGAAAAACGGGGTTTTTCTTCACAATTTTTGGTCTCTTTTCATTTATTTTGCACAAAATAAAAAACCAAGTGATAATTAAATACCACCAAAAGAAAGCTCCCATCAGTGCCCATCGGTGAAGCCAACAGTTTCCATCAGTGCAGACTTTCAGTACCCATCTGTGCTGGCTATCAGTGCCCATCTGTTCTGGCTTTGAGTGCCCATTGGTGCTGGCTATCAATGCCTTCTCAGTGATACCTGTTAGTGCCCATCAGTGCCACCTATCAGTGCCCAGCAGTGCTGCCTATCAATGCCCATCAGTGCTGATCATCAGTACGCCTATCAGTGCCCATCAGTGCAGCGTTATCAGCGCAAATTAGTGAAGGAGAAAAATCACTTATTTACAAATCTTTATAACAGAAACTAAAACTTTTTTTTCACAGTTTGGTCTTTTGTATTTAGCAGAAAATAAAAACCCAAGTGGTATTTAAATACCCCCAAAAGAAAGCTTTATTTGTGTGAAAAAAATGATAAAAATGTAGTTTGGGTACAGTGTTGCATGACCGCACAATTGTCATTCAAACTGTGAGAGCGCCAAAAGCTGAAAATTGACCTGGGCAGGAAAGGGTAAAAGTGCCCAGTATTGAAGTGGTTAAGGAGATTTCTCTATACTTCCTATCCCAGAGACACATCAGAAAGTAGCAGGAAATCTCTTCAAAGAGAGGGAAAATCCCATCTTAGTTGTCAGAAGAACAGGTTTCACCACTAGATTTCCCTTCACCACCTGTCCCATGTGACAACGCACAAATGTTGGATTTCCTATCACGTTTTGTAACCAGAGACAGTGGTTATCAGGACTGATAGAGAGGGACAGCAATTAAAAACTGATAGGGGTTGTAACCCCTCACTACTCTATGCAACACTCAGGGGTCTCTTCATAAAACATTTGTTGCACGAATGTCAGAAGAATTCATGCAAGCTGGAAGAAATATCACAGGATGTTTTATATTTTATTTATTATAGATTAATTCTAGCATCATCAGCTCCATCTAGTGGCCAAAATTCGATATAGTTTTCTCATCATTGATGTATTTCAGAAATCTATTCTGCATGTTGTCCACTAGATGGAGGGGATGACACAGGCATCTCATATTAAAACTAGACAAAATAGTAACATTTTGTTCACCTTGCACAAATGCTTCTGACATTTGTGTAATGAATGTTTTAGAAATAGACCCATAAACTAAGTTTTGGCTTTAATAATAAAGCCAGTATAAAGTCACATGTCTGCAGAATATACTAACAAATGCTTCTGATTCTACCCATATGGAAGAAAAATATACTTTAAATATATTTTAGAAATATTCTTCCGAAATATATTGACATATATTTGAAATGCTACAATTTTGGTCATATTCAATATATTCCAAATTATATTTCAATAAATATATTTTTAAAAATATATATTTTTTTAAATATATTCTTCAGATTTTTTTTTAACATATCAAAAAGTCATTTTAACATATTTTTACATATATTTGTAAATGCATTCCGAAAATGTAGATTTGTATTTTTAAAGACATACAGTATATTTGAAATGTATTTTTAAATATATTTGTCATATTTTGTAATAAAAACGCATTTCAACATACAGTATGTATATATATATATATATATATATATATATATATTTTGGAATATATTGAATATGACCAAAATTGTAGCATTTAAAATACAGTATATGTCAATATATTTGGGAAGAATATTTTTGCAATATATTTAAAATAGATTTTTCTTCCATGTGGGTAAATTCAATATATTTATGTAATCAATAGTGTACAAATGTTTATTCACCTCTGCAACATAATATTTTACTATTTCTTTTGACTTTGAATTATAATAACATGATGAGTTGATGTAACATGATCTAATTACATGATGAATTATGTAACAAGATCGACATCATAATGTTTATTGTAATCCTGGTTAAAGGTTTGTTGTATTTACTTTTTCCAGAATAATTTTAAATTGTGACAGCAGGTACAGGGAGAGATCTCCCGCCTGCTGTCACAGTGGGGGATTGAGGAGGGTGCAGGGACTGGAGCACAGTAACATGTTACAGCTATACCACACTTCCCCCATTATTGACACTGAGAGCAGTCTTCTCCAGAGTCCTTTCTTTGTCCACTGCCGCATGACATTATTACATATAAGACTGAAAGCAACCTATTGTAATGGGGTGGTTAGATGGAAATAATTGATGCTATGTTGTCTTCTGTGCAAAAGTCTGATATTATTTACTCTTTAAGAAACGGTAGCAGGATTGTGTTTTAAGAATATGTAATAAATTATATTTATGTTTATATATTTATGCATGTTTTTTGGGTACCATAATAATCCCATGGGCTCTATATGGAATACAAATTTATCTTTAGGGTAAGATTTTAAAAGGGATGATGTTACCTACCCCTATCTAATTGTATTTGTCATGATAGTAAATATGAAGGCGTGGTGTCAGGGCAGGAACGCTGGAATGGGCGGGCAGGCCTATGGTACGGTCACGCTGCGACTGACGACAGCCACTACCCACAGACCAGAGTCCCTCAGGGTGTGGAGTCTAAGCCCCAGGCTACCCTTCACCAGGGCCCCTGATGGTGGGGATGGACTTGACGCAGCCTGAGACCAGGTCGCGGCCCCCGAGTGACCCCAGCTGCGATAACGACTGCCGCCAATGGCGTACAGCTGGTGGGAGCTAGATGGGAACATGAGTAGAGTAGTCAGACAAGCCGGGTCAATAACAACGGAGCAGACAGTACTAGACGGTAGGCAAAGAATACTCAGGTCACGGGCCGGGTTCAGCAACGAGAGGTCGGGTAAAGGGTTAACGCAGAGAGTAGTCTTGTCCAAGCCGAGTCGGTTACCAGGAGAGCAATGGGAACAACACAAGAGCTTGCAACAGGGCAACATACAGGACACAAGTGCAGCGCACACTTGCAGACAGGAGGTTTAAATGTGCTCAACCACACCCTTCTGAGGAGGAGCCGCAGAAGCCTGAAGGCATAAAGGTTCCCACCATGCTTTGCAGAAAACCAAGATGGATGCCAGCTCATGGAGATGCACAAGCTCTGAAGAAAGTGTAGCACTGCCCCTTGGGACAAGCTGGAATATATTATGGGGCCTGCGCTCAATAGATCCAACCCTAAGCAAACCCAATCCCTCTGGCACAACTGGTAATGAATAGCAAATACCCCGCCAAGAAATTTGCTGACACAGGGTTAAATGAAACAAGAACAATTTTATGGAGAATGAAATGCAGTGTAGAGGGGTGGGGTTTCCCTTTCAACTTCAAAACTTACTTTTCTTCTTTTATGCAATGCAGTAAATTTGGTCTGCCACTAGAGGGCTTCACAGCCAAGAGTCTCCGGATGGCAGAGTCGCACTTTAAGCAGAATACAACTGATATCAAACAAATAAACTTACTTATACTCTATCAATGAAACGTATTACCCACACCGGTGTATGATTCTGCTTCTGAGGGGCGTTAGCCAAAAATCACCTCAGAGTCAGAACAGAATGCAATAAAGAGGTACCTCTAATAAAGCTACTAAGCAAGATTCCCCCACTCTAGTCCTTGTAACGGTGGAGCTCTAGTT
Organism: Staurois parvus; assembly: GCF_062004578.1. Taxonomy (NCBI): domain Eukaryota; kingdom Metazoa; phylum Chordata; class Amphibia; order Anura; family Ranidae; genus Staurois; species Staurois parvus. The sequence continues at coordinate 3,041,441 of NW_028318172.1, forward strand.
GGTGCACGTTTAGTCCTTACAATGAAGTAAATAGCAGCTGAAGGCTTCTTTGGAGTTTCAGCTGGTGTGGGTTACATCCAATTTCACTAGGTTTCTGGGCTGAGAGGGTCCAACCTCAGTGTCTAAACGCAACACAAAGCACCCCAAGACCAGGGGGCAGTCGCAGGATGCAATCTCCCAGTATGTGTCAGTCCCCGGGGCAGACAGTCTCAATTACACTGGTGGTGAGGGGCAAAGCAGGCAGAGGGATCTGTGGCTTGCACAGGGCCCCAGATGGGTGCGATCCCAGCAGTGGGGTGTGGATGTCCCAGTCTATATGCAAAGTGTAAATGGTGTGTCTTACTCTCTCCAGGGGGACAGCTCACCAGACTCTGAACACACAGCAGGGTCCCTCTATCCGCGCTGGGTGCTGTAGTGCCTCCTCCTCTGCTTGGACGGGCTCCACATGTCCCTGTCTTTTCTCCAGCCTCGTGTCTGTCTGTTCTCCCCTTCACTTCCTGCTTCCTCTCCCTCCCAGCGTTCTTTGCTGTGTAGTGGATGAGTCATCAACTTGGCAGAATGCCCAGGTTTTACAAACAGGAGAGAGAGAGAGAAAAGACTGACTGCTGAACATGTGATTCCTTCTGAATCCTCTTGTACAAGGAGCCTGCTACACACTCCCCCCACCAGAGAAGCTTTGGTCCTCCAAAGACAGCAGTAAAAGCAACCTGTTACATGCTTTTTATATACACGCGGAGAAAAAGCAAAGTTAGTACACACAGGAAATTAAATTATTCACACTTGCATAAGAATCTGGCAGAGGAACCTCCCACCATGTAGCAGAGTGAGGGTTGTCCTGCCCATAGGCCACACTAATGGGAATGGCCCAACCAGATGTGCCAGGGGGTGAGTTGGGGCTGTTCTCTACCGAAACTGCTGTAGAACCAGGCGTCACGAGATTCCTTCTAGAAGCATGTACTACTTCCTCAGAGTTTTCACCCAACACATCATATGCCAGTCTTTTTGGGGGTTGAATAACTCTACGCTCTCTCTGTTCCCTGGGCTCTAGCAATGGTTCTGGCGTTGCTTCCGATGTTGGTTCTGACACTAATGACTCATCAACCCTTGCTTCTTGCTCGACGCTCTGTCTCTCCCAGTTCAGCTTCCTCCACATCTTCTCCCTCATCAACAATGGACCCAGAGTCTTCAGGTTCTAACTCGGGTAGAGAAGGCTCAGGCTCTTGCAAATCTTCTGTAGGTTGGGCCTGAGGCACAAATTCAGGAGCCTCTGGCCTAAGAGGAACTACGTCAGTCACTCCAGTGGAAAAAGGAGTGGTGGGTTCGGAAATGTCAGATGTCCACAGCAAATCTGTCCCTACCTCCTCACTCTCACTGTCCTCTTCATTTGCAGGAGGTGGTGTGGGTTGAGACCTGGTCACAGGTCTAGTCCTCTGAGAAGTTGAGGGGGTAGACTGTGGATCAGATTGTGATGGTAGACGGACTGCATCTGACAAAGGCAAAAGGTGGTTGCGGTGCCAGGTTTTGAGTGGGCCAACACCCTTTTCCGGTCGAATCTGGTAAACTGGCAATCCAGGCAATTGTTTGCAGATGACATAGAGCTCTGATCGCCACTGATCCGCCAACTTGTGTTTTCCAGGGATACCCAGATTTCTCAGTAAGACTCTGTCTCCAGATTGTAAGTCCTGTACTCGCACTCTGAGATCATAGTTCTCTTTGTTTCTCTGACCCCTGGCATCTGAGGTGGCTTGAGCCTTCTCATAAGCAATCTTCAGGCTTTTCCTTAGGCGGTCCACATATCCTCTATGGGAAGCTGCAGAGGTATGGTCTACAGAGGTTCCAAAAGCCAAGTCTACTGGCAGTCGGGCTTCCCGGCCGAACATCAGCCGGTAAGGAGAGTATCCTGTAGCGTCGTTGGCAGTGCTATTGTAGGCATGTACGATGGCTGCTACATGCTTACTCCAGTGTTGCTTTTGCATTGAAGTCAAAGTCCTGAGCATATTCAGGAGGGTACTATTGAATCTCTCTGGCTGAGGATCTCCCCGAGGATGGCATGGAGTAGTCCTCGACTTTTGGATACCTAGTAGACTCAAGAGTCTCTTGATGAGGTTGCTCTCAAAATCTCTCCCTTGGTCTGAGTGGATACGTTGTGGTAGTCCGTAATGCACAAATAACCTTTCTACTAAAATCTTTGCCACAGTTGATGCTAACTGATCTCTAGCAGGAAAAGCCTGGGCATACCTGGTAAAATGGTCAGTCACTACCAGGATATTTCCCTGTCCACTCTGATCTGACTCCAGGCACAGGAAGTCAATGCACACCAACTCCATGGGTCCCTGACTTTGAAGGTGGCCCATTGGGGCAGCTCGTTGAGGCAGAGTCTTCCTCTGAATACATCGGATGCAGGAGTGACAGTAACTTTCAACTTCTGTCCGCATGCAGGGCCAGTAGAAGCGGTCTCTTACCAAACAAAAGGTTCTTTCTGTTCCCAGATGGCCATGGTCATCATGGAGAGCAGTCAGCACCGTTTCTCTGTGTTTTGCGGGCAAAAATAGCTGCCATTTCTCTTCAGGATCATCAGAGGGGCCCCTTCGGTAGACCACTCCGTGGCGTAACTGTAGCCGATCCCACTCACGATGTAGCCGCCGGGCCTCCCTTGACGATGTAAGAAGCAAATCAGGGCTTTTGCTTTCTAAAGCCTTCAATACTAGGCCGCAGAGGGGGTCTTCCAACTGATCTCTTCGCAGATCCTTCCTGGAAAGCTTGGGCAGGCCTTCACCCCCAACCTGGGTGACATTGCAATAACACCTGGGAACGCCAGACGCCGAAATCCCAATGTCTTCTGCCCTGGACCCACCTCTTGTTCGGTGTTCCACTCCTTGGCATAAGGCTCGTACCCCTTCAGAGGGCACCTGAGTCCACTCTTCTGGGGAATCCTTGGAACAGTGAGGTCTTCGGGATAAGGCATCTGCATCCCTATTCCCAATCCCTGGCCGATAACTGAGGCTGAAAGTGAACTCCGATAAGGCAGCTAACCACCTGTGGCCAGTAGCATCCAGCTTAGCTGTAGTGAGAATGTATGTGAGGGGGTTATTATCTGTTTTTATCACGAATTCTGCTCCATATAGGTAATCTCGAAGTTTGTCCACTACTGCCCACTTCAAGGCCAAGAATTCAAGCTTGTGGGTGGGGTAGTTCTTCTCAGCGGACGCCAAACCCCGGCTCACATAGGCGACAGGTCGCAAGCATCCATTATGTTCTTGATAGAGGACTCCCCCTAACCCATCTCTACTTGCATCCACATGCAATTCGTACGGCTTGGCTGGGTCTGCATAGGCCAGGATTGGGGCGGTGGTTAGACTCTTTTTCAGCCGTTCAAAGGCCTCTTCACACTGGGTTGTCCTTTGTCCTTGAATAGATTCCCTAGGCCTCCTGGTTCCCACTGCTGGCTTCGCAGGTCTAGAAAGATCTGCATCATCATTGTCTTCTTCGTTTCTGAGCAGTTCATTGAGTGGGCGGGCTATCCGAGCGAAGCCCTGGACGAATCTGCGATAATAGGAGCAAAACCCCAGGAAAGATCTGAGCTCTGTGACATTTGTGGGCCTTGGCCATGAGGTGACAGCTTCCAGCTCCTTGGGGTCAGTGGCCACTCCGTCGGCAGATATGATATGACCCAGGTAATTGACCGAGGGTTGGTAAAACTGGCACTTCTCCAAAGACAACTTCAGTCCCTCATCATGAAGTCTCTTGAGCACCTTCTCCAATCTCTCCTCATGTTCCTCCAGAGTCTTCCCGAACACAATGATGTCGTCCAAGTATACCAGTACTTCAATTAAATTCATGTCACCCACCGTCTTCTCCATCAGCCTTTGAAAGGTGGCTGGAGAGTTGCACAAACCTTGAGGCATCCGGTCAAATTCAAAGAACCCTATTGGGGTTATGAACGCGGTCTTTTCTCGGTCTTCCGGGTGCATGGGGATCTGGTAATACCCATTCTTCAGGTCCAGCACACTGAACCACTTTGCCCCTGATAGGCTTTGCAAAGCATCCTCTATCCTAGGGGTGGTATACTGATCAGGAACAGTTCTTCGGTTTAGCGTCCGGTAGTCGATGCACAATCTCAAAGATCCGTTCTTCTTCCGGACCACCACTATCGGAGAGGCGTATGGGCTTCGGGACTCTCTGATGATGCCTGTCCTCTTCAACTCTGCCAATTGCTCACGCAGGTCTTCCAAATCTCCCAATGGAACTCGTCGAACCCTTTCCCTGAATGGGGCGTCTTCTCGAAGCCGAATCCGATGATGGGCACTCTCTGCACACCCCACATCGAAATCACTTCTGGAGAATGCAGCCCGCCACCTTAGGAGTTGATTCTTCGCTCTCTCTCTCCATTCTGGGGAAAGGGGGGTGTTCCTTGGGTAAAACGCGTCGACAGGGATTTCTTTCTCTCTTCCATCCCCTAGCTCAGTGGGCAAGATTGGGGTTGCAGGATCCATATGTCCTAACAGCACCCGAGCTGGGATTTTCACTGGGGCAGCAGTTGGGTTATGAACACTGACCGAAACCTTTCCGTGGCTCCTCCGTAGCGCTTTTGTTGACACTACCTCCGGGAGGATTTCCACTCCTGTGTTCTCTTCACAGCCACCAGCCTCAAGGACAATGAAGGGGCCTGGCTGCTTCCAGGTCAATTTGACTGATGCTTGTAAACACGCCACCTCTCCGGGTTGTAGCACCTTCTCATGTTGATCCCGGCGCCATATCTTCCCTATTCTTTCCGCTGGGGCTCTCCTCTCTTGTACCAGGCGCTGATATGCTTGCCTTAGCATGGGATGTACAGAAGTGGGTTGATCATTGGGCTCTTCGACCAATGGCGCCAACAGCCTTCTGACAAGATTGGTGTTGGTCCCTATGATTAGGGGACTCCTATTGGCCCCAGGCGGCCGGGGACAGATGACGGCTAAGGCTTCAAAAGTCTCAGCCTTCCCTGTCATGGAAGGATCAAAAGTTAGTCTGACCGATAGGTAACCATCATAGGGAAACTTCTGGGTTCCTATGCCCCATATTTCCAGGTCTTCCAGCTTCTGCAAGGGCAAATGCTTCAGATGCTTGTCATAGAAGTCTCGGTACAGAAGGGTTACTTGGGCTCCGGTGTCCAGAAGAGCCCTGGTATAAATCCCTTCTACCTGAATCGGGACGACAGGGGAGGGTCCCACTAAATTCTCAGGGAGTGGTGAGCAGGTAGCCGTCTTCTTCTGTTCTGCAGTTCTTATCCTTACTCCCCTCCTGGGGGGGTTTTGGCTCGGCCTAAGCCGTGGTTGACTTCCAGGTTTGAGGTGTGCACTGACTCCCTGAGGTGAAGTGGCATTTTCCCTAGGCTGTTTGTAAGGGATGGTGGGGTCCTTCTGGATAGGACCAGATTTTCTCCTCGCCCCCCTTTTACTTGGTTGAGTGGAGCTAGCTACGGTGGTGGGGTCCCTGGGTTGCTCCTTCACCAGGGCCCTCTGAAGTTTTCCGCCGGTTTTTGGCGCTTAGCTTCAGGCTTCCTGTGGCTCGGACAGACTCTCCTGACATGTCCAGTCCCTCCACAATTAAAGCAGGTCATTTGAATGGTGGGACTAGTTGCTTGCGTTGGGGCAACTCCTGACAGGTTTTCAGAAACTGCTCTCGTCTCTCTCGCTAAACCCGACGGTCCCGCCATTAGTAAGGTCACCATCTCCATTAGTTGGGACACCTGAGTCTTAAGGAGTTCAACTTCAGGGGTGTCACCTCCCACATTGACTACCCGGACCCCTACAACAGAGTCTGACTGTCTCTCTTTGTCATCCAACATGGCTTCCTCCTCTCTCACAGTCTGGATCAAGTCTGGATAGTTCAGGAGGCCACCATCTCACCGAGTTCGTAATAGAATAGCAATGGGTCTAGGGGCCTGGCTCCCCGTAGGACTTGTTGCGCCCGAACCTCATCTACTCTTTCAGGGCCTATTCCCCTTTTTAGCAGAATTTGGTGTATTATCGTGTCTAGACGTCCCATGTAACTGGAGAGTTTCTCCCCTTCATTTTGGTAGGTATGCTCTAGCTGATAGATGAGGTCTGAAGCCTTTTCAGTACACCCAAATACATCTTGTAAAATATCTAGATAGTCCTGAGCAGTGCAATGCTGTTTGCTAAGTTTTAGGTTGCGAATGGCCTCCAATGCAGGGCCCCTTAGGCTCTCCGTAATCCTCTGTTTCTTGTGGGCCTCAGGAATGTCCCATTCACTTAGTGCTTGCATGGCTTGGTCTAGCCACTCTTCAAAGCCATCCTCCCCGGTAGGTATTGGTTGCCTACCCGAGAAGAATCGGAGCTTCCGATACATCCCTGTGTATGGAGAGGGGTCTTTGTGGCATTTTAACATGAAGTCCCCCAATGCAGTGAGGAATTCCGGGCCTATGGTGGCTAGAGGTGTCTGGGACAGGGGTTCTTCCCTCTCAGGTTTTGCACAACTAGGCCCTGGGGTGTTCAACGGAAGTAACTGGAGCCTTGTCCCATCCTCTATTTGGATATTGGCTCCTTGGAAACTGTCAGGGATCCCCTTCTTCCACTCTAGCAGGGCATATGCCAGGGTGGTGTCTGAGGCGGGTATCACATCTATCACGCACGTTTTCTTCCCCTCTGTGGGTAGTGCATTCACTATCTTGTTAATCTGTTCTTCGGTCCCCTTTTCTTTGGGGAACTCGATCACTACACTCCGTTCTGGGCAAGCATTTTCCCTGCTGCACCATTTGGTCGCGGCTGCGACGTCCATCTTAGGAGTTGGTATAGGGCACTGCTTGAGTGGTTGTTGGGTAATTGAGCAGCAAGAATCCCGGACGAGCCCCCACGTGTAGCACTGCCCCTTGGGACAAGCTGGAATATATTATGGGGCCTGCGCTCAATAGATCCAACCCTAAGCAAACCCAATCCCTCTGGCACAACTGGTAATGAATAGCAAATACCCCGCCAAGAAATTTGCTGACACAGGGTTAAATGAAACAAGAACAATTTTATGGAGAATGAAATGCAGTGTAGAGGGGTGGGGTTCCCCTTTCAACTTCAAAACTTACTTTTCTTCTTTTATGCAATGCAGTAAATTTGGTCTGCCACTAGAGGGCTTCACAGCCAAGAGTCTCCGGATGGCAGAGTCGCACTTTAAGCAGAATACAACTGATATCAAACAAATAAACTTACTTATACTCTATCAATGAAACGTATTACCCACACCGGTGTATGATTCTGCTTCTGAGGGGCGTTAGCCAAAAATCACCTCAGAGTCAGAACAGAATGTAATAAAGAGGTACCTCTAATAAAGCTACTAAGCAAGATTCCCCCACTCTAGTCCTTGTAACGGTGGAGCTCTAGTTGGTGCACGTTTAGTCCTTACAATGAAGTAAATAGCAGCTGAAGGCTTCTTTGGAGTTTCAGCTGGTGTGGGTTACATCCAATTTCACTAGGTTTCTGGGCTGAGAGGGTCCAACCTCAGTGTCTAAACGCAACACAAAGCACCCCAAGACCAGGGGCAGTCGCAGGATACAATCTCCCAGTATGTGTCAGTCCCCGGGGCAGACAGTCTCAATTACACTGGTGGTGAGGGGCAAAGCAGGCAGAGGGATCTGTGGCTTGCACAGGGCCCCGGATGGGTGCGATCCCAGCAGTGGGGTGCAGATGTCCCAGTCTATATGCAAAGTGTGAATGGTGTGTCTTACTCTCTCCAGGGGGACAGCTCACCAGACTCTGAACACACAGCAGGGTCCCTCTATCCGCGCTGGGTGCTGTAGTGCCTCCTCCTCTGCTTGGACGGGCTCCACATGTCCCTGTCTTTTCTCCAGCCTCGTGTCTCTCTGTTCTCCCCTTCACTTCCTGCTTCCTCTCCCTCCCAGCGTTCTTTGCTGTGTAGTGGATGAGTCATCAACTTGGCAGAATGCCCAGGTTTTACAAACAGGAGAGAGAGAGAAAGGACTGACTGCTGAACATGTGATTCCTTCTGAATCCTCTTGTACAAGGAGCCTGCTACAAAAGGTAGGACCTTGACATGTGGTCTATTAAACAAGGTGAAGCCTTGTATGGATTTAGTTTTACACCTTACTCACATAGCTTTTGAGATGTCAGGCTTTTTGTCAGGGTTGCAGTGTCAGGGCCTAGTTCTGTGTGTAGTGAGGGGAGCAAACTGTGTCCAAGCAGGGTGAGAGTGAGTTGCTGTAGACAGAAGTGACCAGGTCAGGGCAAGACAGAGGTGAGATTTTGTTAGAGGACGTAGAGCAGAGAAAATAAGTGTTACAGTGGTGAAGGTTTCTACTAGTAACTATTTGCTGGTTGAAGACAGGAGAGCATAAACTGATAATGTTTTGATCAAAGAGAGGAAAATGGGTGTTGGAGAGGTTTCAAGGAGTTCAGAGGTGGGAGAAATTAAGGTTAAAGATGTTGCCATTACAGTGAGTAGAAGTGTATGTTCATTGCTCCAAAGAAGAGTTGAGTTCAAAAGATGAAGTTACAGTGAAGGAAATAAGTATTTGATCCCCTGCTGATTTTGAATGTTTGCCCACTCACAAAGAAATGATCAGTCTAAAAATTGAATGGTAGGTGTATTGTAACACAGAGACAGAATAGGAATAAAAAAATTCAAAAGAAATGCATGGCTAACAAATTATGCACTGATTTGCATGTTCATGAGGCAAATAAGTATTTGATCCCCTTCACAAAACATGACTTAGTACTTGGTGGCAAATCCCTTGTTGGCAATCACAGAGGTCAGACGTTTCCTGTAGTTGGCCACCAGGTTTGCACACATCTTAGGAGGGATTTTGGCCCACTCCTCTTGGCAGATCCTCTCCAAGTCATTAAGGTTTGGTGGCTGATGTTTGGCAACTCGAACTTTTAGCTCCCTCCACAGATTTTCAATTGGATTAAGGTCTGGAGACTGGCTAGGCCACTCCAGGACCTTAATGTGCTTCTTCTTGAGCCACTCCTTTGTTGCCTTGGCCGTATGTTTTCAGTCATTGTCATGCTGGAACACCCATCTACGACCCATTTTCAATGCTTCGTCCATTGTCCCTTTGATGCGGTGCAGTTGTCCTGTCCCCTTAGCAGAAAAACACTCCCAAAGCACAATGTTTCCACCACCATGTTTGACCGTTGGGATGGTGTTCTTGGGGTAATAGGCAGACTTCCTCCTCCTCCAAACACGGCGAGTTGAGTTGATGCCAAAGAGCTCGATTTTGGTCTCATCTGACCACAATACTTTCAACCAGTCCTCCTCTGCATCATTCAGATGTTCAAACTTCAGATGGGCCTGGACATGTGCTTTCTTGAGCAGAGGGACCTTGCGGGCACTGCAGGATTTCAATCCTTGTCGCCGTAGTGTGTTACCAATTCTTTTCTTGGTGACTATGGTCCCAGCTGCCTGGAGATCATTGACAAGATCCTCACGTGTAGTTCTGGGATGATTCCTCACTGTTCTCATGATCACTGACACTCCATGAGGTGAGATCTTGCATGGTGCACCAGACCTAGGGAGACTGACAGTTGTTTTATGTTTCTTTCATTTGCGAATGATTGCACAAACTGTTGGCACCTTCTCACCAAGCTGCTCGGTAGCTCAGTCCAGCCTTGTCCAGGTCTACAATCTTGTCCCTGACATCCTTGGACAGCTCTTTGGTCTGTGTCCCGAAAACCAAAATGGACAGGGATGGAGATGATTCCTCTGGACCCTGGTTTGGGTGTCAGGATGGGGATGACTCCTTTGGTCTGGGTTTCAGGATGGGGATGACTGGTCTCAGGGCTCAGTGTGGATACCACACATACCCTGGATGGAGGGCCGGCTCTGCTACCCCTCCCACCTCCCTCACTCACCAGTCACCAGTGTCCCGGCTGAGCAGCGCACTCGTCCCTGGCAAAGTGCAGCCTCCTCTTATGCCCTCGGCTCCCCCTCCCCCCCTTTTTCCACATTGCCTGCAGGCTGCCTCCAGAGCTATGACACTATGGAGGCTGCACAGCATCCCCAGCCTGACCACACTGGAAAATAATGAAGAGGGCTAGACAGCCTGGACTCATGGCGACCAGCAGCTGACTGCCGGCTGGCTTGAATGGCTCTGGCCAATCAGATGGTGGGACAGCCAAGACAGCGTAGCTAGGGCTGTCTACAAAGTCTAATCAACAGGATGTTAGCTGCCAACCATGCGCAAGGTGGGTGGGCCTAAATGATAAGTTTGAAGGAGAGGCCGCATTATCTGCCGTTAGCATTATCATTTCTATTTTTGGTGTCCACTATTGGCACCTTTTTTTCTATTGGCAAAATGCCAATAACCCCATTTTTGGCTGATAATTTTTGGCAGACGATGTATTGGTGCATTCCTACCTTTAACTATAACGATAAAGAGGACAAATAGATTGAATCTCCCTAACAAGGGTACAGCCAGCAATAAAAACTTAGAGGGATCTAAAGCATCTCTACTCTATCCAAAACTAAAAAAACTTTGGCCATTAGTCACACTGTAACAGTATCAAACCCAAAAGCAACCATTTATTATTATTCACCTTACCAATTCATAGATATAATGGCTGTTTTAGTTTTCCCTTTTAGGCTTTCTTTCTTCTGTGTTTTTTAATTTCATCTGGTGATCTGGCCAGTAAGTCTGTTGTTTTCCAAAAGAACAAGCTCTCATGCAAATGTATAAGTTACAGGGAGGAGGCAAACCCATTAACATTGACAGGGTTGCTTACAATAATCAGTTTTATTTATTTACAGTAAGTAAAAGCTTTGTCCCAAAAGAAAAACAAAAAGCTGCAACTGCTTATAAAGTGTTAGCTGGAGTTTGACTTAAATTTGTTAGTGTATCTAAATCTGCTATTACATCTAACACTCCCCCCAAACAGACAATGCTGCTGTCCAAAGGTGCCCCCTGCTCTCCTTCATCTGGGGACACTCTAAGGGCTCATGTACACTGCAACTCCTAAACTGACGTTCAGGAGCTGTTCAACGTTTTTTTCAGCAGCTGCTGAACTCTCCCTAATGTTTTCCTATGTGTCCATATAGACATAGTCGTTTACAAGCAGTTGAGTTTACAGTCGTTTTTTTTAACGCACCAAACGCATTCAAGAGTAGATTTTACTGGCGTTATAAACGCGGTTAACCAGTTAAAAACGTGGTTAACCGCGTTTGAAAGTGTTTGCATTTAGAAGCGTTTTTAACTGTTCCATGTCCAGATGCTGTCCAGAGCCTTTTTTCATCATCAGGAATGCATGCAAAGTGTTTTCCATGTATTCAAATGGACCTAGTACACCAGCGTAGTCAGTTCCAGGTTTCTCATGAAGGAAAAAATGGTAGAACGTGCTACATTATGCTCATGATGGGATCCATAGTGAATACAACCAGAAAAAACAGGTAATCTCAACACATACTGCTCTCTCTGCTTTTGCTCTCTCTATTCCTCTAAAAATGTCTGAAATAGTAAATTTTTTACTATTTTTCAGTGCATTCTGGGCATTTGGGAAGGTCTCCTGAGGTTATCTTTTAAAAACGCTTCTAAACGCAAATGTGCATAAACGCAATTTGCAAACACGGCTAAACTGACGTTTTCTAACCTACGTTTTCCAGCAGTCAGTTTCCATCAGGGGCGGACTGACCATTTGGAAACTCGGGCACTGCCCGAGGGCCCGGGGTCAGTAGGGGACCCCATGAAATGCCCCTGGTACCTTTTTCATAGGCTTTTTTGAGTTTGGGCAAGGACACAGGGGCCCCATGGTTCCCTATTGCCTGGGGGCCCCATGAGTTGTCAGTCTGCCCCTGGTTTCCATCATTCAGAAGAGTTTTCCAAAAGCCTCATGTACATGATCCCTTATACAAAAGATGTGTTACTGGCCAGATCAGCATGAAAAAACAGTGGAAAAGCCTAAAAAAAAAAACTGATGCAGCTGCAATATATTACATTTTGGGTTTTGGGTTTAATACCATTTTAAGAAAATAAAAGTCCCGCATCAATATGCCTGCTTAGGTAACAACTGACAACTGCACTACTGTTCACTGGGCAACGTACTGCAGCATACATTAACCAACATAATATTTATTTGCTTGAATCATTGCTGATCCTGGCATTCATACCCCTAAATGTGAATTGCTTAGATCACCACCCAATTTTTTCTAACCACTCAGATCTTCCTGTCTTCATACAAACATTTCCTCACCACCATGCTCTCCATAGTCCTGGTGCGGTTCACATAGACAAGTATGATCCGATGATCACACACTATTCTTGACGTCATCCTGCTCATGTCAGGGCTCAGAACGAGAATAATCAGAAGATAGATTCCTAAAGAAAAAAATATATACGAGCTTAGTTTATAGTTCTGTCATATATGTTGCTAACAGTACAGTGTGTCTTCAATGGTTAAAAACCAGTGAGGGAGAAGAGTCGCAATACCTCTTTTTGTGCCAGGGCTTATATTAATGCTTTTCCTAGAAAACAATTAGGAACTTCCAAGTGGTTTGTGGAAATGCTCATTAGGATTAGGCAGCAATTACAGACATGTTTAAATTCACACCTTTTTTTTGATATACAGCCAGGCTAAAGGACGGTGAAACCATATAGAGCAGTGGTTCTCAACCTTCCTAATGCCTTGACCCTTTAATACAGTTCCTCATGTTGTGGTGACCCCAAATAATAAAATTATTTTCGTTGCTACTTCATAACTGTAATTTTGCTACTATTATGTATCGTAATGTAAATATCTGATATGCAGGATGTATTTTCATTGTTACAAATTGAACATAATTAAAGCATAGTGATTAATCACAATTATATATATATTTAATTATATATTGTGAAATGTTTATTTCTAATTACAAATAAATGCAATTTTGTCTTGAAGGATGGTGTAGCATGGGTAACAGTCTTAATATAACAACAGTAAACTAGATTGCTACATTTTGCGACAGTAGTAGTAGACAGAGTAGCTGCTTTCTACACAGTAGCAGTGTGACTGGTCCACATAAGTACATTATGGCACCAACCCTGTCACATACATCTGTATTTGTACGGGGTGTATTTGATGGGATTGGAGCGATGATGTCATCACGCCGGGTTCTTGTATGTGGGCATATCTGCATGTGGGCAGACCCGCCTGGAGACGGATAATGGAGCGGTCTCTCAGTTCCTAAGACCATCGGAAATATGTTTTTTCCGATGGTCTTAGGCAACCCACAGGTTGAGAACCCCCCAAAGGGGTCGCGACCCACAGGTTGAGAACCGCTGCTATAGAGAGTTCCATGTGTTTATTTCTAATTGTGCCATTCTTGATAATATGGATTTGTATTACAGAAATACTGCAGCTGTCCAGTTTCCTCTTACTGCATCTCCCATAAAGATGAAAGGTACTGCATGGAAAAAAGCACTATATGTGGATTTTATATATATTTCAATGTAGAATTATTATTATTATATAGGATTTATATAGCGCCAACAGTTTGCTCAGCGCTTTACAATATAAAGGGAGACAATACAGCAACAATACAGTTCAATACAAGAGGGTTAGGAGGGCCTGATCCTGCTTACAATCTAGGAGACTTCAGGGATTTCCAGTTTCCAGGGTTATGGCCAGGTATGATATACAGTGTATGTATGTATGTATGTATGTATATATGTGTATATATATATATTACCCCAGTCGAAGGTGGAACTATGTAAAAATATATCATGCCTGGAGTTCATCTTCAATACTTTACTTTTAGGCTTTTAGTGCAAAATGTTTTTTTCTGGGGGGGGGATTTGTACATGGTGATCTGAGATAAGTGAAGCAACAATACCATGACAGGCATTACAAGATACATACTGCATGAAATCTACTGCAGGAGAATAAAAATAAGGACATGTCAAACATTAGAAGGCTGCATATAAAATGTAGGAAACTCCACTTTTCTGCCTCCTTCCCCATCCACTGCCACATTTGGCACCTTTTGGGGGGAGGTACCTGGGTTTGCAAGGTACCCACTCCCACTTCTGGCTCAGTTCGTCATGGTGAACTGAGCTGGAAGCTGGCCCCCCCTGCAGCCCTCTGTGCCTGTACGAAGCTGCACAGGTCCTTTGCACATGCACGGTAGGAAACCGGCTGTGAAGTCGTATTGCTTCACTGCTGGTTTCCTTTAGTTAAGATGGCGGCATCAGCACCCAACAGACGAAGAATCAGCTCAGGGTTTAGGACACCGCTGGATCCCTGGACAGGTAAGTGCCCTAATATTAAAAGTCAGCAGCTACAGTATTTGTAGCTGCAGACTTTACATTTTTTTTGGGGGGGAGGCTGGGGGCTCCAGATTTAGCATCCTTCTCCTTTCTTCTCTCATTTTTAAGTCATGGATCTGTATATTCATATCTGATGCCCAGACACTTGATATGCTGTTGTTGGTAAGTGATGCACTAAATAGTAACAGACACCACCATGAAAAGTTAACTCCAGGCACTGTATAATCTTTATTGCATACTTATTTTGGTCCACCTTGGACCAATGACCAATGTAAGTATGCATACCCGATGGTCTGATGGGGAAGATTACAATCATTGTAATAGCTACTACAGTGAGAGATGTGGTCGTTGTGGCCCTGTGCTGGAAGGCTTCCTCTCTGCACACTGACCAGAGGGGTGATGCTCGATTGGCACTGCTACATGCATCCGCACCGTCGCTTCTCCTATTTAGCTTCTTCTGGCTGCACCTGAGCTGAGAGAGTTAGTGGTGACAGTCCCCCCCCCTTTTCTCTCCTGCCTCTCAGTGAGTACTGTAATGTAAGATGGACTCTCTCTTCTCTTGTCTTCTCTTCTCTTCCTTTCCTCCTTCCTTTGTTTTAGATCCGTGATATCTCACCTACGCCCCCCAATGAGGCTCTTAAAAAAAATTGTAAATAATAATATTTTTAAATAACAAAGAAAAAAACTACTAACACCAGTGGCGGAACTACCAGGGTCACAAAGGTCGCACTTACGACTTGGCCCTGGCGTTCCACTACTGGGCTCGGAGGGAAGGGCTCCAGTTGAGGGTCACAGGAGCCCTTCACAGTTTATTGCACCAGGGCCCTAAAGGTTCCAGTTATGCCACAAGGTGAAGAGGGGGAATTGTGACATCATGATCTTCACCATGTCCAAACAGAGAATGCTTTGTATTCCCTGAAAAATAATATATAGATTTTCGGCACCAAAAAAAAGCCTGTGCATCTCCATAGGTGTGATTTTGCCCATACAGCAGCCTTTCTCAAACTTTTCAGGACAGAGGAACCCTTGAATTAACTTTCCAGTCTCAGGAAACAACTGTTAAAAATTACTGTATTTACAACTCATGATACATTAGTGTGTTGGTCAGTGGGAAGAATGCTCCTTACTCTTGTGGTCATTGGGAAGAATACCCCCTTACAGGTAGCTAAAAAGACCAATGGTGTCAGTGGGAACTTATCTGAGAGGCAGAAATTGCTCATTGCTTTAGGAAACCCTTGCAATCTTTGGTGATAACCCTAGTTGAATGGGATTTCTGTTTGAAATGCATTTTCATGCAGCAAAATGCACGTGTTGTGTGGCATGAAAATGAACAAGTGTAAATAGACCCTAGAACACTTCCTTACACTCTATCAATTCAGCTGCATTTATAATGGCCCTAACAGCAATTTATAAGGCACACTATTTGCAGAAAGACTTTACTTAGTCTACCTACACACTCCCAGAAAGCTTATTACTTACTACATCTGCTCCTCAGATCTTTGGTGAAAAGTTAAGAATATGAATTAACTTAATTAACATTAATCATAGAACACCCAAAATACTCCCACCCATCATATATTCTCCAAAATACCTGAGGACCATTTGTAGACTAAGCTTTGTAGACTAGTTTGTAGTGTCATGTGTGACACCTAATATGCCTAATTGTCAATGTTTTAATTAGCCTCTAAATAGGAAGACTTTTCAGCATCAGCATTAGTTTGAGCGTAATTCCCTTATTTTATTTTGCAGTATATCATGTGTGTTTTTTGTTTGTTTGTTTTTTATATGTGACCTTACTTTTTGTTTTTGTGCCTGGAGGTCAGCTTTAACTTCCAAAATATTCTAATAGCATCAAGGGTCCCTGGGCAAAGTAATGCACTGAGGGCCCTACCAACTTGCATCAGGTGTCCCCTTACATCAGAGGTCACCATCACAGTGTTCCCATCCATCCGGTGTCCCCATCACAGTGTCCACAGACATCAGATCTCCCCATCAGTGTCCCCATCATAATATCCCCAGACATCAGTGTCCCCATCACATTGACCCTATCCATCAGGTGTCCCCTTCCATCAGGTGTCCCCATCACAGTGTCCCCTGACATCATGTGTCTTCATCACAGTGTCCCCTTACATCAGGTTTCCCCATCACAGTGTCCCTGACATCAGGTGTCCCCATTCTACCGATGTCCCTTTACAACAGGTGTGCCCTTCACCGCGTACCCTTAAATCAGGTGTCCCCTGACATCATGTGTCCCCATCACAGTGTCCCCTGACATCAGGTGTCCCCATTCTACCAGTGTCCCCTTACATCAGGTATCCCCATCACAGTGTCCCCTTACATCAGGTGTCCCCATCACAGTGTCCCCATTCATCAGGTGTCCCCATCACAGTGCCTCCTGACATCCTGTATCTTCATCAGAGTGTCCCCTTACATCAGGTTTCCCCATCACAGTGTCCCCTGACATCAGGTGTCCCCATTTTACAGATGTCCGCTTACATCAGGTGTCCCCATCACAGCGTCTCCTTACAACAGGTGTCCCCTTATATCAGGTGTCCCCATCACTGTGCCCCTGACATCATGTGTCCCCATCACAGTGTCCCCTTACATTAGGTTTTCCCATCACAGTGTCCCCTTACATCAGGTGTCCCCATCACAGTGCCTCCTGACATCCTGTATCTTCATCAGAGTGTCCCCTTACATCAGGTTTCCCCATCACAGTGTCCCCTGACATCAGGTGTCCCCATTTTACAGATGTCCGCTTACATCAGGTGTCCCCATCACAGCGTCCCCTTACAACAGGTGTCCCCTTATATCAGGTGTCCCCATCACAGTGCCCCTGACATCATGTGTCCCCATCACAGTGTCCCCTTACATTAGGTTTTCCCATCACAGTGTCCCCTGACATCAGGTGTCCCCATTCTACCAGTGTCCCCTTACATCAGGTATCCTCATCACAGACTCCCCTTACATCAAGTGTCCCCATCACAGTGTCCCCATCCATCAGGTGTCCCCATCACAGTGTCTCCTGACATCAGGTGTCCCCATCACAATGTGCCCTGACATTAGGTGTCCCTATCCCAGTGTCCCCATCCATCAAAGTTGTACCCCCCTTCCCCTCTTACAGATCCCTAGTGCTGTTTCCTCCTGTATTTAAGATAACTCTTCCTTCCTCTCCCCTGCTGAGACAAAGATGAGTTCTCAGTCTCGGTGCAGGCTCTCTTTCACCCCGTGCAGTAGGGAAGAGAAAGCACCCCCTACCCAGCACAGAGCCCTGGCTTCCCACTTGTCTTAGTCCTGGTCATAACACACCCATGAATCTAGTGCCCAGGTGTGCCCTATTCTTTAAAATGGCCCTGCTGTGCTGTACATAGCCTATGCAGAGAACAGAACTAGGGGTGGGGCAGCAGGCTCCACCTACTATAGGTTACAGAAGTCAATGGCAAAGCGCAGGTAAGCAGCACAAAAAACATGGGTACACTGCACTGCACTGCACCCACACTGTGGAGAAACCACAGCATAGCAGTGTGAAAGGAGCCTAACATGGTGAAGCCTGAATTAACTTTTAGTGTTTAGGTTTACATATACTTTACTCTTTTATGCTATTATTGTAATATTGTAACCATGCTCAAAATAAATAAATAAATGAAAAATATTAGTCTAGTGCAAATATAAAATTACGAACGGTCTTCAAAATGTTTCTATGTGTGCGTGTGTATATATATATATATATATATATATATATATATATATATATATATACTGTATGTATATATATATATATATATATATATATACTATATTGCCAAAAGTATTGGGAAGCCTGCCTTTACACGCACATGAAATTTAATGGCATCCCAGTCTTAGTCTGTAGAGTTTAATACTGAGCTGGCCCACCCTTTACTGGAACTAAGGGGCTAAATCCAACCCCTGAAAATTAACCCCACACCATAATCCCCCCTCCACCAAACTATATGCTTGGCACAATGCAGTCAGGCAAGTACCATTCTCCTGGCAACCACCAAACCTAGACACATCCATCGGATTGCCAGACAGAGAAGGGTAATTTGTCACTGCATAGAACACGTCTCCACTGCTCTAGAGTTCAGTGGTGGCATGCTTTACACAACTGTATCCGACGCTTTGCATTGCACTTGGTGATGTAAGGCTTGGATGCAGCTGCTCAGCCATAGAAACCCATTCCATGAAGCTCTCTACACACTGTTGTGCTAATATGAAGGCCACACGAAGTTTTAAGGTCTTTAGCTGTTGACCCGGCATACAGTTGGTGACTTCTGCGCACTTCAGCATGCGCTGACCCTGCTCTGTCAATCTATGTGGCCTACCACTTCGTGGCTGAGTTTCTTCCACTTTGTTGTAATACCACATACAGTATGACTGTGGAATATTTAGTAACAAGTAAATTTCACGGATGGACCTATTGCACAGGTGGCAACCTATCACGGTACTACCCTTGAATTCACTGAGCATCTGAGAGCGACCCATTCTTTCACAAATGTTTGTAGAAGCAGTTTGCATGCCTAGGTGCTTGATTGTATACACCTGTGGCCCTGGAGGTGATTGGAACACCTGAATCCAATGATTTGGAGGAGTGTCCCAATACTTTTGGCAATATAGTGTAGATTATGTATTTTATTTACTTATAACAGGTACTTATATAGCGCCATCAATTTATGCAGCGCTTTACATATATATATTGTACATTCACATGAGGGTCCCTAACCCTCAAGGGGCATACAATCTAAAGTCCCTAACTTACATTCATACATACACATACTAGGGCCAATTAAGACAGGATCCATTTAACATACCAGCATGTCTTTAGAGGGTGGGAGGAAACCCGAGTACCTTGCGGAGGCACAGAGAGAACATGCAGACTCCAGGCAGGTGGTGCCGTGGTTGTATGTACTGTGTGGGTGTGTGTGTATATATATATATATATATATATATATATATATATATATATATATTCTGTATATAGTTAATAAAAAGTGTGGAAACTTTTCGATGAACCCTCATATATTGTGTTGCTGAGTGATGGAAACAATCTACTTTTGATAATGTGCAGAATGAATAGAACCTCTGTTTGTAATTTCTTGTTGGCTGTGTCCCTATTGGGGATGATCTGTCATATTCCAGGGGATTCATTAATGGAACAGGAATACAGCGATAAAAGAAATTCTCCCTAGTGGGGCAACAGATAGCAAATAGATGCTACCAGAAGTTCAAACTCCCAGCTCACTAAAATATATTTAAATTGCTGCCTCAGGCCATGCTTGTCCGTAATGAGCTCCAGGTCCTCAGAGACTGGACATTGAGTGGAATATATTTAGAATATGTAATGAAGAATTCTATATTACAAAATATGCCTTTTCACATACAGATTCTCATCTGTATGGTGACTCATAGTCAATGCTATAGTAGAAGTAAAGATGAAAAGACTCATGGTCAATGCTATAGTAGAATTAAAGAAAAACACAACCTAATTAACTATTATACTCCTTACATGTTTTTGTATTAGCCAGGACAAAGGATGTATTGTCTCTGTTCAAATATTTTGTTTTTATATTTAGCATTATTTGAAAATAGCTAGTAAACCTAAGAAATGTACGAACATATTTAGAATGTAGTGCAGGACAGGTGACCCTATTGCTTGGAATTACACTAAGTGAGAGGCTTTAGGGCCTGTATGCATGGCTTTTGCACGTTAGAACTGCTTTTTCTCTCTGTACAAGTGAATGAAAGACGGACAGCTGGAAGTCAGATGAGACCCATTGTAAATTAGAAGCACCAGTGAAGCACTTAAATAGTACTCGTCTTAAACTGATCTCAAAGGTTAGCTAAATGCATCTGAAAATATGCCACCTTTTCTCAATGACACAAGCCCTAATAGATGTGCTAGGAAGGCTCAACCGGTATCTCAAGAAATATTTCACTTAAACACTTGCCCTTCGGAAGGTTTTACTACCTTCATGATCAGTCCATCTTTTGCTATTCAGCACTGTGCTACTTTACCTGCCAATTGCTCAGTCATGCAAAACTATCAGGGCCATCTTAATAGCATCATGGGCTCCTGGGCAAAGTAATGCACTGGGGCCCCTACCAGCCTGCACCAATTTACGCACCTACTCTCAAGAATGAAACTATAAATAGTTGATAGAATTAAACATATTTATTAATACTTTCAATAAATTTGATTTTAAACAATAAGAAAGCAAACCATAAATCAGACCAATCAACACAAATATCCAAACAATATAAAAGATCAGTAGAGCAGAGAACAAGGTGTCAGGAGGGCAGAGTACGGAGGTCAGTGGGGCAAGAAGGGCAGAGTATGGGAGGGGCAAGAGGGAAGAAGTACATGGGGGGCAGAAGGCCACAATACCAGGGGAGGGTAAGCAGATACAGTACAGGGGGCAGGAGGGAACAGTACAGGGGGGGGTAAGCGAACACAGTACAGGGGGCAAGAGCATACAGTACAGGGGGGACAGGGGGTCTCAGTACAGGGGAAGGGTAAACAGACAGTACAGGGGGCAGGAGGTTACAAAACAGGGGGGAGAGGGGATCACAGTACAGGGGGGAAGGGTTAGCAGACACAATACAGGGGGGGCAGGAGGGTAGAGTATAGTGGCAGCAATGTATAATACACATATGGTCTACTCAATCACAAATCTGTGCTAAATCTACAATTGGAATGACATCTCACCCCTCTACTTTCCCCTGCACAGTTTCTGGCACTGTTCCAGTGCTTGTCATGGGTTACGGAAGAATCCTGAGGCAGAGCATCTTACTACTGCTGCTGCTTGTGTGGGTGGCATGTGTACAGCTCCAATCACATTTGGATGAATAGGAGAAGAAGGTCAGCAGGGGTTGGCACACAAGCAGCAGCAGTTTATGATGCTCCACCTCGGGGTTCTT
Organism: Staurois parvus; assembly: GCF_062004578.1. NCBI lineage: Eukaryota > Metazoa > Chordata > Amphibia > Anura > Ranidae > Staurois > Staurois parvus. Next base: position 3,062,619 of record NW_028318172.1, read on the forward strand.
CCTTAACCCCTGCAAAAAAATTGGGTGTGGGATGGGGCTGGGAACCATGGAAGAGAGGGGAAAAAGAGAGGGAGAGTAGGGGATGGGTAGAGAAGAACTGGAGTGAAACGGGGGATCCTGGTCTGTATAGGGATAAAAGAGGGTGATTAAAAGTTTACATATCTAGTTTGACCTTGACACAGAAAAACAAGGTAACTCACAGGTAAAAAAAACAGCAATTAAAGGTTAATTTCCCACATTTGTGGCTTTTCAAATTGCAATTAGTGACCGTGTATAAATAGTTAACAAGTTTGTTAGCTCTCATGTGGATGCACTGATCAGGCTAGATAATGAACCATGGGCAGCAGATAAGAACTGTCAAAAGACCTGCGTTACAAGGTAATGCAACTTTATAAAGATGAAAAAAAGATATAAAAGATATCCAAAGCCTTGCATATGCAGGTCAGTACTGTTAAATCATTTATTAAGAAGTGGAACATTTGGGGATTTCCTGATACCAAGCCAAGGTCAGGTAGACCAAGAAAAATTGCAGCCACAACTGCCAGGAGAATTGTTTGGGTTACAAAGAAAACCCCACAGGTAACCTCAGGAGAAATACAGGCTACTCTGGAAAAAGACAGTGTGGTTTTTTCAAGGAGCACAATACAATGATACTTGAAGAACAATTAGCTGCATGGTCGAGTTGCCAGAAAGAATCCTTTACCCACAAAAAAACTAGTGCCAACAACACTTGACAAGTCTCACATCTTCTGACACACTGCAATCTGGAGTGATGAGACCAAATTAGAGCTTTATGGTCCAAACCATAAGCGCTATGTTTGGAGAGGGGTCAACACAGTCTATAGTGACAAAAATACCACCCCCACTGGGAAGTATGGTGGGGGTTCAATGATGTTTTGGGGGTGTGTGAGCTCTAAAGGCATGGGGAATCTTGTGACAAATAATGGTGCGATGAATGCAGCATGTTATCAGAAAACACTGGCAGACAATTTGCATTCTTCTGCATGAAAGCTATGCATGAAATGATCTTGAACTTTCCAGCATGACAATGACCCTAAGCACAAGGCCAAGTTGACCCTCCTTAGGTTATACCAGAAAAAGATGTAGGTTCTGGAGTGGCCATCACTGTCTCCTGAACTTAATATCATCAAGCCACTCTGGGGAGATGTCAAACGTGTGGTTCATGCAAGACGACCAAAGATTTTGCAGGACTTTGCATGACCTGGAGGCATGAAGAAATGGGCAGCTATGCCACCTGCAAGAATTTGGGGCTTCGAAGACAACTGTTACACAGGACTGCTTGCTGTTATTGATGCTAAAGGGGGCAATACACAGTCTTTTCAGTTGTTTACTTGTTGCCTAGTTTTGTTTTATGATTGTGCCATTCTGTTATTACCTACAGTTGAATATGAATACCATACAAAATAAAAGAAATGTGTTTTGCCAGCTCACTCATGTTTCTCATGTTTAAAATGGTACATACTGTATACAATTCTTCAAGAGTGTGCAAACGTTTGAGCACAACTGTATACTGGAATTTACGCAGCTTTTTAGCAGGTCTGGATTTCTGACGACCTATCACATTTCTTCAGGAGTTAAAATGCCAGGACAGTACAAATGCCCCTCAAATTACCCCTTTTTGGAAAGTAGACACCCTAAGGTATTTGCTGAGAGGCATGTTGAGTCCATGGAAGATTTTATTTTTTGCCACAAGTTTTTGGAAAATGCCAAAAAAAGTTCTTTTTTTTTACACAAAGTTGTCACTTTAATTAGATATTTCTCATAAATGCCATGGGTATATGTGGAATTACATCGTAAAACACATTCTGATACTTCTCCTGAGTATGGGGATACCACATTTGAAAGACTTTTTGGCAGCCTAGTTACGTACAGGGGCTCAAAATACAATGAGCATCTTTAGGCTTTCAAGGGGTGTTAATTTTGTATTGGATTTCCTGACTACCTGTCACATTTTCGGAGGCCCTAAAATGCTAGAACATTATATACACCCCCTAAATGACCTTTTTTTGGAAAGCAGAATTCCCAAGATATTTTCTGAGATATTTGTTGAGTCTTCAGAAGATTCATTCACCCCACTTACTGTAGAAAGGGGGAGAAAACCTGTTTTGAATGAAGAACTACTAGCCGTAAAATGTAAGGAAAATATGAGATTTATTCATTATGTCTTGCATTCACTTAGACACAATGGTCCAAACTCACATGGCGTCTGTGTCTTTGGAAAGCCTGGGGGTGGTGTAGACTTCAACGACCAAATGATGAAGCCATATTTAGCCACCTGCAGAGCTAGGCTCTGGTACAAAAAAGTGTATGTGTGTGTGTGTGTGTGTGTATATATATATAGATATATATTTATTTCAATTGGCTCTATACAATTTGTTATTTACAAAGCTACTGGAAGAGCTGGATCCTTCCCAAAATTTCAGGAAGCGATCATCTGAGCCCTATTGTATCCAGAAGGTGCTGTGGCCCACATCCAGATGCAGTTATCTTGCTAAATGAGAGACATTTTCCTGATGTCCTCCTACCTACCCCAACACAAACCTACCCCAGCACTGCAAAAAAGATGTTGTGTCTGTGGTAAACACAGAAAAAGACAAGACACTGATTTTTTTTGTCTCTCCTGTCCTGAGCAACCTGGCCTCTGCATCAAGGACTGCTTCCATCACTAGTACACCATAGTGAACTATTAGTCTAGGGTACAGCATGGGACAGTATAGGGATCCACACAATTCTGCACAAGAAGGGTCTCTAAAGTTGTTAGGTAGTCAGAAAACTGTCTATCATATTTTGAGAGACCCTAAAATCAAAGGCTGGAAAGGTTATTGTTCTGAAAAGTACAAAAAAAGTTAAAAGGCTTATTGGCTCTCGCTACTGTCATTTACAGCCAGTGAGACAATAAGGAGAGAGCGGGGGGACGATCCACAGCTTTATGGACACATAGAGCAGCGGCTTGGGAGTGAGCATGTAGCGGTGCTCCCAGGGCAAGCAGCTTTATCTAGGGGCACTGCACGAGGAGGGGAGGCGGGAGGACCAGGAGCACCGGCGGGGGACCCGAAAAGAAATGAAGAGGATTGGGGCAGTTGTGTGCAAAACTACTTCACAGAGAAGGTAAGTATAACGTGTTTGTTATTTAAAAAAAACACAAGCTTTAGTATTACTTTAACTGTTGTTTGCATTGCAACTTCCCATTCAGACTAAGATTGAGCTCTGCAGTCACTTTTGCAGCAGTTAAATTTTTATTCGGAGTCACAATCCTGCACAATATCCTTTTATCTCTTTCAGTCAGTTGACCATGTTGTCCACACTTATGCTTATCAGATGACATTTTCCTAAAAACTGTATTTGCCGTCATAACCTTTGATACTGTACCTCAGGATGTAAGCCGTGTACCGGGGTGGGCTCCCCAGGATACAGTGAAGTCACGAACGAGGAAAGCAACCCCAACATCAGCTTTTGTTACAACAGAATTTTACTTAGATGTGGCAAATAAACACAACCACAAATTCTGGAAACATACAATAAATTTACATACACCCAGCCCAAAGGCTGAGACCCTTGTGCTGCACAGCACGGCACCTTCTGATGGATGAAGGTAGAAAGTGAAGTAATTTACCTACTGGTGGGCACAACTAAGCTGCCACACCTTACCTGTTATTACCCTAAAAGAGCAGGAATCAGTGTATGGGTGTACGGTGTGGGCTAGCCTGTGGTGCAGCACAACAGCTTACAATCTTACACAAATCTACAGTATTCCCTCTCCCATAACTGGTCCTGTAGCACGTGCCTGAGTATTCCTTCTGAGCAAAATGCCAGTCTGGCTTGAGTTTGTAGGATTTTATCAGCTCTTCAATGTGAAATGTCACTTTAAGTTGTGGAGTCCTTCCAATAATCAGTAACAACACTTGACACAGAGAGCCTAAATAACTAACTATAGGCCTGGACTCTGCCTCAAGGCACCAACACTGAAATGAGGTGCGTGCACGATCTTACCGACCCGGGTCTGCTTTGCATCCACTGGTGACTCTGAACAGAACAAATGTCGCTCCAACAAGCATGCGGTCTTGCCATATATATGTTGCTTAGTTCCTCTGCTCTCATCAGCCTTCCTGGCAGCAATCTCATCAGCATTCCTGGCAGCAATCTCATCAGCTTCCTGGAAGCAATCTCATCAGCATTCCTGGCAGCAATCTCTGGTTACTGAAGGACGCTTTCACACCTGGATCTCATCAGATTCTCAGCTCACATGGCCCCTTATTCACCATGCTCCAAAACATGGCTTCTCCCTCTCCTTCCTGTTCTCTCCAACTCTCTGTGTGCAAAACCCCACCTCTTCATGAATATACAAATATCTATGCATTCTCAGGCTGTGTTAGAAAAACAGTGACATCTTGTGGCTAAACCGCAGAATGTCAGTCAGAACATTAATTTACTTCCACACAATCAGTGTTCAAACAATGATAGCTGTTTCCCCATCTCACACAGGACACGGCAAATTAATTGGCAACTCCAGTCACAGAGGCACCAGCTAAGCGGGCAACAACAATTTACCCTCTTTAAAGCTCAGTAAGCTCTGACATGACTCCGTATTAATAGCAGTGCACACAGTAAATGACGAAAGTGAGGCTTACCACCTGTTAGCTAGGTGTCTCATCACACAGAAGGAGCAAAATAATGTTACACCACTTCTGCTTTCAAAGCAAAACATGTTGTCACTTTCACACCTTTGAATCATGTAGTGTTTCCATTTTTTGTCCAACCCCTGTATATATACACCCCTCCAAATCATTGGATTCAGGTGTTCCAATCACCTCCATGGTCACAGGTGTATAAAATCAAGCACCTAGGCATGCAGACTGTTTCTACAAACATTTGTGAAAGAATGGGTCACTCTCAGGAGCTCAGTGAATTCATGGTACCGTGATAGGTTGCCACCTGTGCAATAAGTCCATCTGTGTAATTTCCTTGCTACTAAATATTTCACGGTCAACTCTTAGTGGTATTATAACAAAGTGGAAGCAACTGGGAACAACAGAAACTCAGCCACAAAGTGGCAGGCCACATAAAATGACAGAGCTGTGTCAGCTCATGTTGAAGTGCAGAAATCGCCAACTGTCTGCAGAGTCAAAAGCTAAAGACCTCCAAACTTCATGTGGCCTTCAGATTAGCACAACAACAGTGCACAGAGAGTTTCATGGAATGGGTTTCCATGGCCGAGGAGCTCCATCCAAGCCTTCCATCACCTAGTGCAATGCAAAGAGTCAGATGCAGTGATGTAAAGCACGCCACCACTGGACTCTAGAGCAGTGGAGACATGCTCTTTGGAGTGACAAATAACAATTCTCTGTCTGGCAATCCGATGGATGTGTCTGGGTTTGGCAGTTGCGAGGAGAACGGTACTTGCCTGACTGCCTTGTGCCAAGTGTAAAGTTTGGTGGAGGGGGGATTATGGTGTGGGGTTGTTAGTTCCAGTGAAGGGAACTTTTAAGGCATCAGCATACCAAGACATTTTGGACAATTTTATGCTCCCAACTTTGTGGGAACAGTTTGGGGGTGGCCCCTTCCTGTTCCAACATGACTGCACACCAGTTAACAAAGCAAGGACATGGCTGAGCGAGTTTGGGGTGGAGGAACTTGACTGGCCTGCACAGTCCTGACCCCAACCCGATAGAACATCTTTGGAATGAATTAGAGTGGAGATTGCAAGCCAGGCCTTCTCGTCCGACATCGGTACCTGACCTCACAAATGAGCTTCTGGAAGAATGGTCAAACATACCCATAGACACACTCCTAAACCTTGTGGACAGCCTTCCCAGAATAGTTGAAGCTGTTATAGCTGTAAAGGGTAGGCCAACTCAATATTGAACCCTACGGACTAAGACTGGGATGCCAATAAAGTTCGTGCGCGTGTAAAGGTGGGCATCCCAATATTTTTGCCAATATAGTGTGTGTATATATATATATGTATATATATATATATATATAAATAAATAGAAAGTGTGGAAACATTTTGAGGACCCTTTGTAATTTTGTATTCGCACTAGACTAATATTTTTCATATATTTATTTTGAGCATGGTTAAAATAGTAGCATAAAATAGTAAAGTATATGTAAACACTAAAAGCACATTCAGGCTTCACCATGTTAGGCCCCTTTCACACTGCTCTGCTGTGGTTTCTTCGCAGTGTGGTTGCAGTGCAGTGTACCCATGGTTTTGTGCTGCTTACCTGTTCTTTGCCATTGACTTCTGTAGCCTGTAGTAGGTGGAGCTTGCTGCCCCACCCCCAGCTCTGTTCTCTGCATAGGCTATGTACAACACAGCAGGGCTGTCTCAATGAATGTGGACAGCCTTCCCAGAAGAGTTGAAGCTGCTATAGCTGCAAAGGGTGGGCCAACTCAATATTGAACCCTACAGACTAAGACTGGGATGCCATTAAAGTTCATGTGTAAAGGCAGGCATCCCAATACTTTTGGCAATATAATATATATATAGTGTGTGTGTGTGTGTATACGTATAATGATTTGTAAAGCATGAATCAGATCTTCTCAACTTATAAACCACCCATTGGTCCACAGATTGCCATTGGGTGACGCTGGATGACTCCTCACTTTATTTTAACATCTCACACACTGAAAATTTGGAGGCAGTTCCATTATTTTTTAAGTGCAGATCCTTTGAAATATAGTAAACAGATTTTTACTTTAGGGCATTAATTTTATTTTCATACATAATTGTTTTGTTTGGATACCTTTTTTTCTCCAAATAGGGGGCAAAGCCACAAGGATCCGTTTCATACCTAGTTTTGCTAACCTTTAGAAGAGTTACTTTGAAGATTAATTCATAATGCCTTCCACAAAGATGAATAGATGATCTTATAATGATTTGAGAAGGTGATCTCTCTTACATTCAGTTTTTTATTCAATACCTTAAAGAAGACACTTGGGGACTATCTTTTAAGAGCTATATTCGCTATTATTTTACTGAGTAACCAAATGTTATTTTTACAGGGATATCAGATGGATTAATCAACACCAAACCGTTTTTAAAAGTGTTGATAGAAATAGCTCTTAAGCTAGCCGTACAATTTATTAAAATGCAGCTGGTTTAGCAGGGACCAGCCAAATTTTGACCTACGCATGGGCAATGTGGTTGTACAGCAATTGATCTACCAGTCATCTGCTGTAAAACCACCCTGTCAGGTTTTCCCTGCTTGATCAGTGCCATATGCAATAGCCTGCAACACTGATCAGTGTATTCTGGTGGTGGGGAAGTCTCACTGCTGTCAAAATACAATAAATCAGCGAGAGGATTCTACTATCCACCTTGAATGTGTGAACTGGGGAATTAGGTCAATTTTCTTGTTGAGTTTGCTGGTTGAACAGAAAAATGTGATTATTGTATGGGCTGCCTTTATTTTAATAGCTGTCATTATGACCCATGGCTGTGGAATATTCCCTATGGCCAGTTTAAAAGGTTGAGAAGGAACTCTACTTGTGACTTTATAGATCAAGCAGAAATTTTTAAATTGGTACTAAAGAACAAAATCCCCCTATCATATACAGCCAAGGAAATTGCCACCTTATCCTTTCTTTGATCTGCAGTTGCCATGGTGCTGCACATGCAATTAGCTATGACCTCAGCCATTTGATAGCCTGACAATAAGATGGAGAGCTCAAGGCATGCCTTGAATGTAACTTATTTGGGTAATTGTTAAATAATTGTGTTTAACTGTGCTATGAAAATCCTTTTGTCACAAAAAAGTATCCAGTGAAGCTAATGTAGGGATCCCTGAAGAGAGCCAGTAGTCTATACCAGGATGTGCACCAAAAGAGAATAATTTAGTTTTTTTCATATTCCTAGCTTCACCGCTAAGTTCAATCCTTTCACTGTCACTGTCGTTTATCTTACGGGGGTTTTATACACACTCCCGGCTGCTACAGCAAGCCAGGAGCATGTGAACGCTCCACAAGCTCCACTGTCAACTTTTTTATGAAATTGATTGGTGATTGGGTGGCTATACAGCCACCTGATAGTTTTATGCCCCCCCCCACAAGATCCCCCCCCCCCCCGCCATGTTGGGTGGAGGGGAGGAAGACCAGTGAACATCTGCTTACTGATCTCCCCTAGCTGCAAAAAATCTGAAAGCAACATATAACTTCATTTCCAGTTTTTGGTGTCACTCCATTTGCACTCTATTAGCTTCTATGAAGGGCAGATGTGACATCAAGGGTCTAAAAGTAAACTGTCAAAATGATATATATCACATAGGGGACAATTTTGAATATGCCCTGGCCCCATGTACATGCACACATGAACGTAAACACACCCTTCAAGACACCTATGTATGAAAACATTGCTTGCACTTCACATTTTACATAACAGTTGTGTGGGAGCAATAATTCTAGGGCCAATATTCATGGTTAACTTTAAAGTGATGACCTGTAAGGGCTTTTAAAACTTTTCATATTACAAATATAGGATAATGATGTTCATCTTTGTCTTGCAGGCACAATGGTTCCAAAGACACCCTCATTCCCCTGCAAAGTGAAACTTCCCTTACCAAGTGAACAGCTTATTTGCTATTGTTTAATTAACCCCATAGACTAAATACACTACTTTCTTATGGGGTACAGAGACCTTCCTATATTTCCCTGAACATTTATTAATTATGCATTTTCATGTACTTGTCCATTCTACTGGGAATCTCCCATTAATCAACTTAAAGTGGTTGTAAAGGCTGAAGGTTTTTTACCTATCTATTCTAATTTATTCTAACCTGAGCCCCCTCTTGATCCAGCGATGTTCACGAGAGCCTCGGCTGTCCCGAGGCTCCCTCTCCTCATTGGCTGAGACAGCAGCAAGAGACATTGCCTCCCACTGCTGTTAATTACAGCCAGAGAGCCAACGAGGAGAGAGCGGGGATTGGGGCAGAGCTGCGGCTCTTGGTATCTTGTGGACACATAGAACCTGGCTCGGGTGTGAGCTTGCACCAGTGCCCCCAATTGCAAGTGGATTGCTATTGGGGGCACTGGTCAAGAGGGAGGAGTCAGGATGGGGACCCAAGAAGAAGAGGATCTGGGCTGCTCTGTGCAAAACCATTGCACAGAGTAGGTAACAGGGGCGGACTGACCATTTGGAAACTCAGGCACTGCCCGAGGGCCCGGGGTCAGTAGGGGGCCCCATGAGATGCCCCTGGTACCTTTTTCATAGGCTTTTTTGAGTTTGGGCAAGGACACAGGGACCCCATGATCCCCTATTGCCCGGGGGCCCCATGAGTTGTCAGTCCGCCCCTGGTAGGTAAGTATGACATATTTGTTTTATTTTAAACACCGAACCGTCAACATCTTGGTTTCAAGCACAGTTGAAGCAGTGTTAAACTCAAAAACAAAAATGTAATATTATACAGCTTACCAATCTGTAGATATGGTGACTACATTAGTTTTCTTTTTTTTTGGCTTTTTTTTTTTTACTTCACCTGGTGATCCTGCCAGTAACATACTTCCTGTCTTCAGGTGTCTGCATTTTGGATGAAGTAGCAAAGCAGATACCATTAGACAACAGCATTGCCAGTCTGGAGAAAGGGTAGTGTTAGGCTGGCCATATCTGATAATTTTTTTTTTGTTCAACCATTGTGTTGAACAAAAAAAAGAGCGCTCTGAATTGTTCCGCTGAGATTTTGTGTTCTGACAGCAGGCAGACTTCCCTTCTGCTAGAATACAATGATGAGGGCTGCCAGCCTCTGCCTCTGTCTGTTCTTATGTTTAGTTATAGGTGTACACACCCGATTGCTTTAGGGTATGTTCCCCAAAGCTCAAACACACGAGTGTTTGTGTACAGTCATGGTCAAAAATATTGGCACCCCTGCATTTCTGTCAGATAATGCACCACTTTGTCCAGAAAATTGTTGCAATTACAAATGTTCAGGCATTCTCATGTTTATTTCTTTTGTTTGCATTGGTATGGCACAAAAAAGTGGAGACGCAAAAAGCCAAATCTAATAAATTCCACGCAAAACCCCTCTACCTAATTATCCTTTTCAGAAGTAAGCCAGCAATTGTAGCCTACTTGTTTTTCTTTAATATACTTTATTTTCTTTAAAAAGCACAACAGATGTCTCTAAACCAAGATTTCCATTCAGTACTGGAGGCAGCAATTGGCCAGCTTCTGAAAGCAATCTTAGTTTTAGGGCAGGTGTGTCACTATGTGTGGTGCTGCACAAATGTCTTCCTCCATGGAAACAGCCTCATGCCCAGGAGTTGGATAGTGGCAGACAGCATTATTGGATGGGTGCTTCAGATTTATATATTTCACATCAGTGTATCACACATGCTGCATAGTACACTGTAATTCTGTACATACTTCTCCAATTTAAACAAATCTATATGTAGCACTACCCCCATAGGATTCGCTGTAGTCCTGTCTAGGCCTTCCCGAAACTTTGCCACTCAGCCAGGGACAATGTAGTTTCATATACACACACACTTTTGCTTATTATCTCCAATGACCAATCTAAGGGTTATTGTTTTTGAAGTTTTGTTGTTGGAGAACCTGGATAGGGAGAAGGGAATTTAGTAGGATACTCCATGAACAGAACTAGTCACAGTTGAGGACAGAACTTCCTTAAATAGCAGCCTTGAGCAAAGTCCCAATGTCAGAAAGGGGTTAAACGAACAGTGCTCTTCAGGACACCAGCCGGTGTCCCCTTTTACAGACCCACACTTACTATAAAGCACCAGAGAAGTAGCAAAGCACACAGTGTCCCCAAGATCCCACTGTGTCTATACTCACAAGGCCCAAAAACAGAAAGGTAGCCTCCTCCAATCTTCCAAGCGATGCCCTCCAGTGACAGCAGACAGATCTTTGGCAGACAGCTCTTTTCAGTCAGCTTACTAAAGAACCTAGGTCACTTTCTCTCTTACTTCAGGTCCTCAGGTTGCCTACCTTATGCCACATGGCAGCAGGTGCCTAGGGAGGCAGCACATCATGCCTTCCCCGAGACTGGTACAATCCTCTCCAGGAAAGACCCAGGGCTCATTATGCCCAAAGAATGAGAGGAAAAGGGGGGAAAATAGTTTCTAGCCCCCCCTTCCATCATGGGACTGCGGCAGCGCAATTTCAAGGCTCCCCAGGCAATTTGGGCAGACTTTCATGGCAGCAGGAGGTCACCTGACCTCTGTGAGGGTCATGTGACCTCCCCAGCTTGGGAACATTCTAGAAGGCTTTGGGGGGCTATAAAAGTGGGGTTCCATTCCGGACCGCTCAGTTGTCTCAGAAGGCACAGGCTGTGGTGCTCAGGGGATCTCTCCACAGAGCAAGCAGCGCCTTCTGAGGCAGAAGAAGGATGAAGACCCTGCTGAGGTGACTAATCGAGCGGGCCGGCACAGAAGATGAAGATTGGCTCAGAAGATACCTGAGCTTACCGCGGTCGGCAAGTCAAGAGGAAGAAGACTTCCCTGCAACTGCCTCAGCCGCTGTCTTCGCCATCACCGCCCCAACCTCTGCTGCCACATCGCCCACATCTGCTGTCAATGCTGACCCCATCAATGCCGGAGATGCCACCAGGATGGTGGGTCTCCGGCGGAAGTCGCCTAGGGCCCTGGATCAAGGCAGGAAGAAGATGGGAGGAGGAGCCAGAGATCGGTTCCAGGTCAAAGGCCGGCCTGGGTCACTTCATGTCGGGGAGGCAGGCCAGTGAAGAGGAGGCACACCTAGAGGGCTAAGTACTCCCCCTCACCACCCTGCACTGTCTCTGCCAACTGCACTGGGGGATCCCTTCTGCACATGCGCAGTACGACTGGCAGCGGGGCAGGGGGTGGAGCTTTACACCATGGCTTCCATGGGTCAAGACCATCACAGAGAAAGCAGGAGCGCCCAGAATCAGAGGAGAGGGGACCAGCATGGGTGCAGATTCACCGCCAGGCTGCCCAGCTGGAAGACGCCAGGACACCCATACCCGTCATCTGCTTGTTGGCTGATCAGCATGCTGGAACCCTGCTCCAGATACCTGATGCTGCTGAGTTACAACCTGATGTAATGCATTTATTTAAACAAATGCTGATGCAGGCTGTTAGAGAATTGGATGCAGGGAGGCAGGCAGTATCTTCTAACATGTCTGATCCTCTTGTTTCAGTGGACCCTGCACCCAATTCTCTGGCACAACACTTTGATGTTAAGAAATTGTAGAGATAATAATGTAGTTAGACCGTTAATGTTCCTGAGACCTGTTTGACAGACATTTTGCCATGTGATTTATCTCTGCTTGGCTTTCATCTTTCAACCAGTATAAAAGAGAAGATTTGGAGGGGTGAGTATATTGACGTTTTATCTCTCCTTCCGTTTTCAAAAGAGTTTATTCATAGAACAGATAGGAAGGAAGATAAAACAGAGGAGGATAGGAGAAGGCATGTCACCAAATCTTTCAATAACTGGTTACAGGCTTTCTGAATATTTTCAAGCGTAATGTGTGAAAAATTTCCAGATAAAAGTTCTGGTCTTTTTCAACATATTGACATTATTTTAGGAGCATGCAAGAGTTTTGGTGGTGTTGCCTTGTTTTTATATGAGTCGTTCCACCAAACATTATTGGTTCATCCTTCCCTTAGATGGGGATCCAAGGATGTGGGCCTTTGGCTTAATCTTTTTCTGAACCAGAGACCATCTTTTGCCAGGCAACAGACACCTACAGTTTCAAGTGCAAGCAGTAGCTACAGGAAGGGAGTCTGTTTTAATTTCAATGACAGCCAATGCAAATGGCTGAATAATTGCAAATACCAGCTTTTGTGCAGGCTCCCACCCAATCACAAAATGCTTTAAAAAAATGTCAGCTGCTAACCAACAGTCCAGAGACGTTGCTTCGGGAAGGCAGTATCCCCAGTGAATTTACATGCTCTGGGCCCTTGGCTTCAAGCTTACCCAGACAAACGAACGGCCCTAATGTTATTTGAAGGTTTTCAGTTAATACCGGTATTTTCCAGTTCCGGTTGTACAATAGTACACAATTTAAAATCCATCTCAGGGCTGGAGTCGGTGGTTAGGGAGAAGATTATTAAATAAGGGAAGGTAGAGTGGAGGGTCCTTTTAGTTCCCCTCCTTTTCACAATTTTAGAATTTCTCCTTTAGGCATCTTTCCCAAAAAAGAGGTTTATTCATCACCTTTCCTATCTTAAGGGTTTTTCTTTGAACGATCAAATGAAGGAAAATATTACATCAGTTTCTTATACATTGTTTGAAGATGCTCTATTTTTGCTGAAAAAGATTGGCTCTGGAGCTCTTTAACCAAAGCAGATATTAAATCTGCATTTAGATTGTTGCCCATTAACCCTTTATGTTTTAATAACTTGGGTTTTTTTCTTTGAAGGTTATTATTTTTTCGACAAATGTTTGCCTATGGGCTGTTCGTCATCCTATTTTTAATTTGAATAATTTTAGACTTTTTTGGAGTTTGTAGTGTCTCGGGTTTCTGGTTCTAATGTTTTATTATATTATTTAGATGATTTTTAATTCTTAGGTCCTCCTTCTTCTCCCGATTGTTTACAGTTATCGAATGTATTTTTTAGGTTTGTAATGATTTGGTGGTTAATTAGGAAAGGAAAAAGTAATTATTGGGTCTTGGTAGCTTTTGCTACCCGTATTATGCCTATTGGTAGAATTTTCTCCCAGAAGCTATACTTGGCTATATCTGGCCTCAAATCGCCTTCAGGTCGTGTTTGGGTGACACATGATATGAGGGAAGATTTATTGGTATGATGACAATTCTTGGAGCATTTTGATGGTAAGGCGGTTTGGCAAAAGGACTTTGTGTTAGATAGAGAATTTTGCCTATTTACCGATGCGGTGGGTTCCCTAGGTTTCGCAAACATTTGGAATAAACATTGGTGTGTGGAACCTTGGAATCCTTCATGGCATCTGAAGGGATATTTCGGGAACATTGTGCTGCTTGAATTGTTCCTTAATATAGTTGCTATTAAATTTTGGGGTAAACGTTTTCAAAATAGATGTCTTCTCTTGACACTGACAACAAAGGTGTGGTGTTTGCAATAAACTATTTGTCATCCAAGTCTCCACTGGTTTGTTGAGTTATTTGGTTTACAAATGCTTAAGCCTTAATATTTGGATAAAGACTAAGAATATACAGAGGGGCAAAAAGTATTTAGTCAGCCACCAATTGTGCAAGTTCTCCCACTTAAAAAGATGAAAGAGGCCTGTAATTGGCATCATAGGTAGACCTCAACTATGAGAGACAAAATGAGAAAACAAATCCAGACAATCACATTGGCTGATTTGGAAATAATTTATTTGCAAATTATGGTGGAAAATAAGTATTTGGTCACCTACAAACAAGCAAGACTTCTGGTTCTCACAGACCTGTACCTTCTTCTTTAAGAGGTTCCTCTGTCCTGCACTCATTACCTGTATCAATGGCACCTGTTTGAACTTGTTATCAGTATAAAAGACACCTGTCTACAACCTCAAACAGTCACACTCCAAACTCCACTATGGTGAAGACCAAAGAGCTGTCGAAGTACACCAGAAACAAAATTGTAGACCTGCACCAGGCTGGGAAGACTGAATCTGCAATAGGCAAGCAGCTTGGTGTGAACAAATCAACTGTGGGAGCAATAATTAGAAAATGGAAGACATACAAGACCTCTGATAATCTCCCCCGATCTGGGGCTCCACGCAAGATCTCACCCTGTGGGGTCAAAATGATCACAAGAACGGTGAGCAAAAATCCCAGGACCACATGGGGGGACCTAGTGAATGACCTGCAGAGAGCTGGGACCTACGTAACAAAGGCTACCATCAGTAACACACTACGCCACCAGGGACTCAGTGCCAGACGTGTCTCCCTGCTTAAGCCAGTACATGTCCGGGCCCGTCTGAAGTTTGCTAGAGAGCATTGGGATGATCCAGAAGAGGATTGGGAGAATGTCATATGGTCAGATGAAACCAAAACAGAACTGTTTGGTAGAAACACAACTCGTCGTGTTTGGAGGAGAGAAAATGTTGAGTTGCATCCAAAGAACACCATACCTACTGTGAAGCATGGGGGTGGCAACATCATGCTTTGGGGCTGTTTCTCTGCAAAGGGACCAGGACGACTGATCCATGTACAGGACAGAAATAATGGGGCCATGTATTGTGAGATTTTGAGTACAAACCTCCTTCCATCAGCAAGGGCATTGAAGATGAAACGTGGCTGGGTCTTCCAACATGACAATGATCCCAAACATACCGCCCGGGCAACGAAGGAGTGGCTTCGTAAGAAGCATTTCAAGGTCCTGGAGTGGCCTAGCCAGTCTCCAGATCTCAACCCCATAGAAAACCTTTGGAGGGAGTTGAAAGTCCGTGTTGCCCAGCGACAGCCCCAAAACATCACTGCTCTAGAGGAGATCTGCATGGAGGAATGGGCAAACATACCAGCAACAGTGTGTGCCAACCTTGTGAAGACTTACAGGAAACGTTTGACCTCTGTCATTGCCAACAAAGGATATATAACAAAGTATTGAGATGAACTTTTGATATTGACCAAATACTTATTTTCCACCATAATTTGCAAATAAATTCTTTCCAAATCAGCCAATGTGATTGTCTGGATTTGTTTTCTTATTTTGTCTCTCATAGTTGAGGTCTACCTATGATGCCAATTACAGGCCTCTCATCTTTTTAAGTGGGAGAACTTGCACAATTGGTGGCTGACTAAATCATTTTTTGCCCCACTGTACCAGGAAAATCTAATAATTTGGTGGATGCATTCTCTCACCTCCAGATGAATCGGTTCTTCTCTCTGATGCTGGATGCTGATCCACTTATGGGAAATTATTTAGAATTAATTACGGACTACATTCAGAAATCTCTGGCATCTACCTGGGCAGGATATCAGTCAGCCTGGTTGATGTGGATTTCATTTCTAAACTCTTATGATCTGATGCATTCTTCTTATTTCGAAGTAATGTATGGACCAATAGACCCTGAAAGGATATAAGAAACATAATTTTGTAACTGATACTCACAGACCAGTAACTCCTGATATCCTTCAGAGGCTTTGTTTAGTGACTGATGTTGTTTGCTGGTCTCCCTTTGACTAGTTAAAGCAGTTTTTTCAATTGCCTTCTTTGCTGCTCTATGGATATCTAAAATCCTCCTGCCAAACTGGTATGGTAGCACGGGCCTTAGTCTTTCCAACATTGTGGCATCGGATGTCTGTGCTAGAATATTTATAGGTCTTTCCAAGATGGACTAACTGGGAAAGGGTAAGTGGATTTGCCACGCTCCTGCAATATCCCTAACGTTTACCCAGTTCTTATAACCATTTCTAGTCCAGACACTTTTACCCCCTTCCTGTCCAGGCCAATTTTCAGCTTTCAACACTATCACACTTTGAATGACAATTGCGCGGTCATGCAACACTGTACCCATATGAATATTTTAGCATTTTTTTGAGACAGATAAAGCTTTATTTTGGTGGTATTTATTCACCAATGGGATTTTTATTTTTTTTTGCTATACAAATGAAATGTCCAAACATTTTGAAAAAAGTGTTTTTTCTTATAAAATTTTGCAAATAAATAATATTTATTTATTTAATGCCAAAATTTATTCAGTTATCTTTTTAGTAAAAAAAAAATAACCAAAAATTATAATTTTTTTTTTAAATGTTTTACATTTTTATTTTTTTTTTTATATTATTATTTAGGTTTTTTTTTTACATACTGTCACCCTAGCTCCCGCCCCTGCACTGCCACCATCAGGCCATTTATATACAACGGCCAGACGGGAAGTGGTTAATAAACTCTTATATTAGGCCTCGCCCTCTACTTTTGGAGCAGTTTTCTATTCACCAGGATGGTAATATAACAGTACCTTACTGTTTTTAAGAAATGTTGAAAAGAATCGAAGTTGGATTGTATCACGTTAACAGCGCATTCATTTAGAATTGGGGAGCCATGGATGCGTTGTGTCTAGGTTTTGAGTTAGGTATGATAAAAAAGTTAGGTAGATGGAAATCTAATAGTTTTCAATTACATATTCACCCTAATGTTGATATTTAACTCATTTTAGGTCCACTATGGGTGATGTGGACTGTTGGGAACACCCAGTATATATACCGCCATTTGTAAACACTATAACTTTCACGTAAACCAATTAATTTACACATATTGGGTTTTTTTGTAGCAAAGACATGCAGCAGAATACATTTTGGCCTAAATTTATGACAAAATTAGATTTTTAAAAATTTTTTTACTGGACATTTTTAACCTCCCTAGCGGTCTGATTATGTCAGTATTTCTGTGCTCAAAGCGGTACATTTTTTTGCATGGAAATATGTTGGTTTTTTTATTGTACGCCTGTAATTCTTAGGAATAACTCACTGAAATCTGTCCAAGCAAGAGTCTAGTAAATATCCCGGGTATGATAAAAATTGAAACATGAAATCATAAATTATAATATAATAAATAATCATAAAAATAATAATGTAATAATAAATTTAATGTAATCAAACCAAAAACACCAAGTTCGTATATCACTGAGCTTAGTCGCAAAATCGTTTTCAGTGTCTGATGACGAATTTCCCCACAAATCATTATCACTCAATTCTGCAGGTGGTTCTAATTTACTATCGCTGTTCTCTAGCTGGTCTAAAACCGATTTTGGCCTAAAGGGGCGCTTTTTGGACGCCATGGACGTTTTTCAGTTTCCAGGCAGAAAGAACAGTAAAAATGCAGGCAGGGCACAGGACAAAGCACTAGGGACAAAATGTATGTGAAATAGTTTGATACAGGAATGTAATACTATGAGATTTTAGTGTATTGAGTGAATGTCACTTTTAACATTTTTGAATTTCCCGCCAGTTCCATCCCCTGTTGTCCCGTACGTCCCAAAGCTCGCAGGGAATGGAACCCGGAAGACGGATGCCGGCAGTGCTGGAGGGAATCCCTGAGCAACGCTGCGTTGTAATCCCAAGTGTAGCTCAGGGTTACCGCTTCTGGTGCTGAAAGTTAACCCCGAGCTACACTCGGGAATACCGTCAGGGGGGTTAATAGCAAAAAGTAAAAAATATTGTTTTTTTTCCTCAAAATTGTTGATCTTTTTTTTTTTTATAGCGCAAAAAATAAAAACCAAACAGGCAATCAAATACCACTGAAAGAAAGCTCAATTTGTGGGAAAAATGATGCAAATTTCATGTGGGTGCAGCGTTGCATGACTGCTCAATTGTCAGTTAAAGTAATGCAGTGCTGTCATGAAAAAAATGGCCTGGTCAGGAAGCGGGGTAAATCCTCTGGAGGGCAAGTGGTTAAACAACTCAGTGCTTTTTTTTTGTCTGACATCACTGTAATTAGTTCTGTAGAATGGGGAAAGTGCAATGAATGCCAAGAGTCCTTTCCGCTTGAGACAGCTGTGAACATCCTACACAGTAGTGTCTAGTGGAAATGCACGTTGTCTGTACTGCTATCAAATCCCTGCCTGATGACTGAGGTGAAGAATGTGACACTCCAGGCATAGTGACAACCTTTACTGGAAGCCCGCTCTTCCCCAACCCCTTATACTTCCTGTCCATATCTCTTCCAGGAAACAATGACTAAGAGCAGATTGTTTCCTCTCAAACTTTTAAATTTTCAGTGATTGGAAGTCCTGGTCTTTTTATTCATATGACATAAAACAAGCAAACCTCGTGTTAGTTATGTAAACAAAGCTTAATACAAGAGTTTGTAGTAGCGGGTCAAAATAAATGTGCATAATCATCAACACTAGTTTTTGATTAAATGCCATAGATCATTTCACTCAGGAAGAGGCACTTCCTGTTTTAAAGCCGCAAGTCATGTTAGCTGGGCCCTGAGGGGCACCAGAGTTTGCCGTGTTTCTCAGGATACTGTATGCAGTCTGTTCCCTGAGCTTCCAGAGGAGGCAAGGTAAAGATTTTTTATTCTGAAAGTCTTACTAAATCCACAACAGTAAAATCAGTCTGTATATGCAGTATTGCAGCGGCCTCCAAACTGCAGCCCGGGGGGCCAGATGTGGCCCTTTGTTTGCTTTTATCTGGCCCTTGGGGCACTATTTTAACCACTGATACCAATTGAGTATAACTCCCCCCAGTTACACCAATGAAGGGGGCACAACTCCTTCCAATGACACCAATGATGAGGCACAATTCCTCCCAGTGACACAAATTATAGGGTCTAATGACATCAATGATGGGGCAGAATTCCTCCCACTGACACCAATCAAAGGGGCATTATTTTTTTCCCACTGACGTTGGGACCTTTTCCACTCCCACTTTTTTTTAGTCTTGGGAGAGTGCATGTGATCAGCACAGGGCCAATCAGCACTGACCAGACAGATGTCAGGGGTTCTGCATCCTCCTAGAGCAGAATGAAAACTCCTACAAGCTTTAGCCAGTGCTCTGCAGGACACTAATAGAAGTCACAAGACTGCTCTAACTGCTGATGAGAAAAAGTATTTAGCAGTTTATATTTACTAAAAATAATTTCCTTTCCATGTTCTGTGCACGGTAAGAGACCAGATATAGTGAATGCAGGGTCTGGGGTTTAGCAACATTTTAACTGAACAAACTGAAGTAAAAAGATGATTGGCTACCATGCACAGCTGCACCCAGTTTTGCACTCTCCAATTTTAGTAAATCAACCCCTTTATTTGTATTTATATTTTTATGTATTATGGTCAGTGCAGTGCATACTGAGTGTATGCAATATTCCTGTTGTTAAAAAAATCACATTACTATGGTTATCCTAAAATTAATTACTGCATTAAAAAGAAAAGGTACCGTATTTTTCGCTCCATAAGACGCACCTGACCATAAGACGCACCTAGGTTTTTGAGGCGGAAAACAAGAAAAAAAATATTCTGAACCAATAGACTGCAGAAATAGTACAGGAGATGACCGGAGACTGCAGACATAGTACAGGAGATAGTATAAATAAAAAATATATATATAAGGAAAAAATATCTATAAATCACTTACTCTCATATACCAGCTGCAAAAAAATCACCATAAATCAATAAGGTGTAACAAATAACACAAAAAATAATTTGCGCTAGTAAATATAAAATTATAAAATTATCTCCAAAATCAAATATATAAATGGTGCAAAAAAATGGTGCAAAAAAAAATATATATAAAAATAAAGAAAAAAAAGTCCACACTTTGAAATATGTGACACAAAAACGTGCACCACAAAATATATAAATAAATGTGACAATACCACCACCAAACATATGAATAAACTCACCAGAGCTAAAAAATATTTAAAGCATGTAATGCTCTGGAGACAGTAGTATTAATAAATGATAAGTCATTCATAGATGTATCTTCAAGGAATAGTATTCTGCAGAGCCCAGATCCACATAGACCAATTTCAGATGGAGCAAATTGCTTTCAAATCAATTATCCTCAAGGAAATCCACTTCTCAAGAGACATAGTACAGGAGATGACCAGAGACTGCAGACATAGTACAGGAGATGACCGGAGACTGCAGACACAGTTCAGGGGATGACTAAGAGACTGCGGACACATTACAGGAGATGACCAGAGACTGCGGACACAGTACAGGAGATGACTAGAGACTGCAGACATAGTACAGGAGATGACCGGAGACTGCAGACATAGTACAGGAGATGACCAGAGACTTCAGACATAGTACAGGAGATGACCGGAGACTGCGGACACAGTTCAGGGGATGACTAAGAGACTGCGGACACAGTACAAGAGATGACCAGAGACTGCGGACACAGTACAGGAGATGACCAGAGACTGCGGACACAGTACAGGAGATAACCAGAGACTGCGGACATAGTACAGGAGATGACCGGAGACTGCAGACATAGTACAGGAGATGACCAGAGACTGCAGACATAGTACAGGAGATGACCGGAGACTGCAGACACAGTTCAGGGGATGACTAAGAGACTGCGGACCTTTGGGGAGGGAGGGGGAGCGGGTACCTGAATTTGACAGGTACCTGCTCCCACTTCCGCGGAGTTATCCTCCCTTTAGTGTCAGCACCCGGCTGAGAGCCAGGTGCCCAGTGTGCATGCGCGTGAAGCGCTGCGCTTTGTGATTGGTCCGGCATCTTCTGAGACCTGTCATGTGTCCCAGAAGACGCCAAACCATTCACAAAGCGCAGCACTTCTCAAGCATGCACACTGGGCACCCGGCTGTCACAGCTGAGAGCCCACACTAAAGAATCCGGCGCGGGAAGACTGCGCAGCGCTGGACCGAGGAACAGGTAAGGTTCTACTGCAGAGAAGAGCTGAGCGGCCGGCCCGGTATTCTGACACGGTGGCGGTGGAAATACCGGACTGGCCGCTCCATATTCGCTCCATAAGACGCACTGACATTTCCACCCCGTCTTATGGAGTGAAAAATACGGTATTTAGAAGTTTATATTTCCTAAAATAATTGCATTTCCATGTTGTGTGTACTGTGGGGGACCAGATATAGTGAATGCAGGGTCCTGGGTTTGTAACACTTTAACCCCTGCCTTCGGAAATAATTTGTTTACAGTTCTTTCGTTTATATATAACTATTAGAACGTAGCATACTGCAGGTGTTTTTTAATTGTTTAGATGATTTTTTGGATTCTCGGTTTAGGCATAACTCCCAACTGTCTCTTTGGAAGGAATATCCCTTTTTGGGAATTCTATTCCTTTTCCCTCCTCAGTTGTCTCATTTTTTGTCTGATGTTTACTAGGGAGGTCATCTCCAGGTCCTGGTTTTGAATCATGTGCTTGGTTTTCTGGCTGCCTGAAAACCAGACACATACCTTCAACCCTCCCAGAACCTGCAGGACTGTACCGGCAATTGAACAGTTTCCCAACATCCTGCATGTAGGCACTGCACCCTGCAGCCAGCACACTGAAGCTGTCATCAGCCTGCCCTCTCTCTCTGTTATCATTTCTGGCAGGCTATCTATAACCCCTGGTTCACATGTATGTGTTCCTGCGGGCTGTGTTTTGCGTGGGCACGAGAGCACATTCATTTGAATGGACTCCCGTGCCCTGGAACACGCAGCAAAGAAGTCCCTACACTTCTTCGGAAAACAGAGCCCGCATGGGATCCTCGGTTCCCAGGACAGTTGCGATTTCCAGTGCGCGTGGCGTGCCATTAGAATTAATAGCACCCGCCCGCAGGTCCACATTCCCGTGCGGGTGGTGCAAATGCACGGATTTTTGTGCGGATCCGCAGTGGCACCACCCGCACAGATGTGAACCTAGCCTAAGGGGTAAGGCCCGATCTGCACACAGTGGTTGCAGTGCTGAGCTTGTGTGCTGTAACCATTCCCCTCCCCTCCTCTCCCCGTACTCTGCTTAGGATTGTTGTGTGTCTAGGATTTCTCTGTGTTGCCTGTTGCAGAGCCTGGACTGGACTCACTGGGGTTGATTTACTAATGGCAAATAGTCTGTACACTTGAAGGGAAGCTCTTGCATGTGATTGGGTATTATTTGCAAAGCTTTACCTCATTTTCTAAGCTCTGGAGCAACTGCGCTTGCTGTGCACAGTATATTTGCCTTTAGTAAATCAACCCCACTGCCTTCTCAGCCTTCTCAGTCTGGGAGCACGCTGCGCGGAGATCCCTTGGACACAGATCATCATTGATCCTGGTAAAGAGCTGCAGTTTTTTACCATGTGACAGGCTGTGTGCAATCACAGCCTATCACAAATGTAAGCACAGAGCGGTAACTCACTGTTACCAGCTTCTTCTCCTCACACACAGATCTTGTGTGAGGAGAGGAATCTTCTAACAGTGAGTTACTGTTTTTACAGTGAATACACACATTACAGCCCCTGTCACAGTGCCCATCCGTTTACCTGTCGCCCATCAGTGTACCTGTCGCCCATCAGTGTACCTGTTGCCCATCAGTGCCCATCAGCGTACCTGTTGCCCATCAGTGTACCTGTCACCCATCAGTGCCGATCAGTAGTGCACCTGTCACCCATCAGTGCTGATCAGTGTACCTGTCACCCATCTGTGCATCTGTCACCCATCAGTGCCCATCAGCAGTGCACCTGTCGCCCATCAGTTCCCATCAGTACACCTGTCGCCCATAAGTGTCCATTAGTATACCTGTCGCCCATCAGTGCCGATCAGCAGTGCACCTGTTACCCATCAGTGCCGATAAGTGCATCTTGCGCACCATCAGTGCATCTGTCGTCCATCAGTACCCATCAGCAGTGCACCTGTCACCCATCATTGCCCATCAGTGCACCTGTCACCCATTAGTGCCCATCAGTGCACCTGTCGCCTATCAGTGCCCATCAGAGTACCCATCACCCATTAGTGTACCTGTCGCCCGACCAGCAGTGCACCTGTCGCCCTCAGTGTACCCATCACCCATCAGTGTACCTGTTGCCCATCAGTGCTCATCAGCAGTGCATCTGTCACCCATCAGTGACTATCAGCAGTGCACCTATCACCCAGCAGTGCCCAGCACTTCACCTGTCACCCAGCAGTGCACCTGTCACCCATAAGTGCACATCAGTGTACCTGTCACGCAGTAGTGCACCTGTCACCCAGCAGTGCCCATCAGTATATCTGTCACCCATCAGAGTACCTGTCGCCAATCAGTGCCATCAGCAGTGCACCTGTCATCCATCAGTGCCACCATCAGCAGAGTACCAGCACACAGCCACCATTACCAGAGAACTCGTCCTACAGCCAACATCAGCAGTCTACCTGTCCCAGTGCCACCTGAGCCAGCCATGTCAAAGCAAGCTTACACTAGTGAGGAGGTGTTCAAAATCCTCAGTATGACAAATGAGAGCAGCAGGGAGCTCTCACTCTCAGATTCTGATTCAGTGTATGAGCCCATAGAAAGCAGTGGATCAGCGAATGAATCAGAGGAGGAAAGGGTCCCTCCTAAAAGGATATGGCGCTCTGAAAATGAGGCAGCCACCAGCAGTGCCATGCACCCCAATGGTCAATCTGCAAACGCCAATGGCGCTAGACCCATAGAGGAAAGATCCAGTACCAGCACTGGATTATTCCATCAACCCCCAAGAATCAGGGCCCAAACATACCTCCCAAATGCTCTTGCCAACCCATTATGGCTGCCCTCCAACTCTGGATCAGCAAGCATTCCCCCTTTCACAGCACAGCCAGGTGTGCAGACCAACACTGAGAATTTTTCAGCAATTGATTTTTTTTATTTATTTTTGCCTAACACTTTACTACAGTTTATTGTGGACCAGACAAACCTTTTTGCCCAACAATTCATTTCTAACAACCCCAGTTCATCTTATGCCTGTCCATTTGAATGGAAGCCTCTTACATTGGAGGAGTTTAAGCTATTTTTGGGCCTCCCCGTTAACATGGGGCTTACAAAAAAAATGAAGGATGTGCATATTGGTCCACACACCCAGTCCACCATATGCCAATTTATTCTGCTGTAATGTCCAGGTCACACTATGAGATGATCATGCGTTTCCTTTATTTCAGTGACAATACCCAGTACCCTCCTAGAGATCCTCCCAACTAAGACAAATTATACAAAATTCGCCCACTTCTTAATTTTTTTCCCAAAGATTTGCTGAACTTCTTATCTCTGATAAAAACGTATGTGTGGACAAAGCCCTTGTCCAATTCACTGGCTGGCTAGGAATTAAGCAATATATTATAAGTAAGAGTAATGGAGTAAAGCACTACAATCTTTGTGAAAGAGCCAAGGGATATTTATATGCGTTTCATGTATATGAAGGCAAAGATTCCCAGCTCCAGCCCCCTGAGTGCCCAACCTACATTGGAACAAGTGGAAAAATTGTCTGGGACCTGGCTTATCCACTTTCCCAAAAAGGCTATCACATTTACATGGATAATTTCTATACCAGTCTGCCCCTTTTCTGACACCTGTACCGTGAGAAAACCTTGGCCTGTGGTACCTCCCGAAAAAACAGGAAGGGCTTACCGCAATCTCTAGTGAATACCAGGCTACAAAGGGGGGAATCAGCAAGCCTAAGAAGCAATTAAGTGCTGGCCCTGAAGTGGAAGGATAAGAGAGACGTTTATGTCCTATCCACCATCCACAACGACACCTCGGTGGAAATTACTGGAAGACATGGTCCAATTCAAAAGCCTGCAGCCATCCAAGATTATAATCTCTACATGGGGGGGGGGGGATTTCAATGATCAGATGTTGCAGCCCTATTTAGCAACAAAAAGTTGCAATCTATTTTATTCATTTGGCTATATATAATGCATATGTCACCTACACCAAATACACAGAGAGACCCACTGCCTTCCTCAAATTTATAGAAGAAGTTGTAACGTCCCTTATCTATCAGCAAGGATCCCCCCCCCCAAAGCATTCGTTCCAATTCTGTGAGCAGACTTCCTAAGCACCACTTTCCTGAGAGCAGTCCACCAACAGAAGCAGGTTGAAGGCACCAAAAAAGATGTCGGGTATGCAGCAGAGGAGGAGTTAGAAAAGACACAAGTTTTCACTGTCCCCAGTGTCCCTCCTAACCAGGCCTGTGCATCGGAGACTGCTTCCGACGTTTTCACACG
Organism: Staurois parvus; assembly: GCF_062004578.1. Lineage (NCBI taxonomy): Eukaryota > Metazoa > Chordata > Amphibia > Anura > Ranidae > Staurois > Staurois parvus. The sequence continues at coordinate 3,088,159 of NW_028318172.1, forward strand.
TTACTAAAATATTAGCCCATATTTCAAACTGCCTAACATTTCCCCGTTTCAGTATCTCTGCTGATCATTTGCCTGCTGCCTCAACCAACCATGCCACTGCCTTCTACCTTAACCAACCCCGGCCTGTTTATTGACTATGCCTTTGCCTGCCGTTTGCAATGTTTATCCACCACTTTTCTGCCTTCCACCTGAACTGACCCTAGCCTGTTTATCGACTATGCTTCTGCCTGTCTGGATTATCAGCCACGTTTATGCCTTCTTCCTGGACTGACCTAAGCCTCTTAATCGACCATGTTTTTTGCCTGCTGCTTGGATTGATATTTTGCCCTTCTACTGTAGTAGTAGGATTCAAGATAACACAGGGGTCACACATAAGTGAGGGGCTTCAGAGTAGAGTTCTGAGTGGAGAAAAACAGTTTTTGGTTTTCTCCGAGTTTTGTAATTCCCAGAACAGGGTCTGTTTGTCCGGAGGCTTTGAAGAGATTGGGTGGGACAAAGACTTTACCCCTGTGCCCTGGTCCTACCTGACCAAGACCCTAAGCCTGATGTTCCTGCCTGCTGCCTGGACCAATGCTTTGGCTGTGCTGACCATATCTCTGCCTACTGCCTGTACTGCCCAGTACCTTTTATGAGCCATGTTCCTGCTTGCTACCTGGACAAAAACTTTGGTTGTGCTGACCATATCTCTGCCTGCTGCCTGTAATAACCCAGGACATTGTATGTACCATATTAATGCCTGCTGCCTGGACAGATACCTTGGCTGTGCTGGCCATTTCTCTGCCTGATGTATGTCTATCAGCAAGGATCCCCCCCGAAAAAGCATTCGTTCCGATTCTGTGAGGACATTTTATGGACCATTTTCCTGCCTGCTGCCTGGACGAATATTTTGGCTGTGCTGACCATATCTCTGACTGCTCTCTGTAATGACCCAGAACATTTTATGGACCATGTTCCTGTCTGCTGCCTTAACCATACTTTGGCTGTGCTGACCATATATCTGCCTGCTGCCTGTACTGACCCAGGACTTTTTATGGAGCTTGTTCCTGCCTGCTGCCTACATGTCAGCCTGCTGCCTGTACTGACCTGGACCAATGCTCTCCTCATACCACAGGTAATCATTGTTTCTCTACAGTGTTTGTTGATTTTTGTGTTACACTTGTTGCAATGCTGGGCACATAATCTGTACAGACATTGAAAAGGTCTTGCACATGTGGTATCCCTATAATCAAGAGTAGCAGAATGTATTTTGGGGTGTAATTTTTGGTATGTCATGCTGTTTTTTAGAAATATCTTATATATTGATAACTTTGTGTTAAAAAAATACATTTTCAATTTCTTTCCACATTTCCCGAAAACTTGTGAAAAAAATGGCATGTTCAAAAGACTCATTATGCCTCACAAAAAATACTTTGGAGTGTTTGCTTTCCAAAATGGGGTAATTTTGTGGGTGTTTCCTCTGTCCTGGTGCTCCAGGGCCTTCAAAAACATGATAGGTTGTCAAGAAATTACATGTGTAATTTTTGCCCCTAGAAGGCCTAAAGGTGCTACCTGGATGTTGGGGCTATCTATGTGGCCAGGCTGTGGAGAAGTCTCATACATGTGGTATCCCCATACTCAGGAGAAGTAGCAGAATGTATTTTGGGGTGTAATTTTTGGTATGCATATGTTATGTGTTGGAAATATCTTATAAATAGACAACATTGTGTAAACAAAAAATGTTTTAATTTTTTTTCCACATTTTCCAAAAACTTGTGGAAAAAAAATTACATGTTCAAAATGCTCATTATACCTCACAGAATACACATTGGGGTGTTTGCTTCTCAAAATGGGGTCATTTTGTGGGTAATTCCATTGTCCTGGTGCTCCAGGGCCTTCAAAAGTTTAATAGGTAGTCAGGAAATTAAATGTGTAATTTATACCCCTAGGTCACCTGACCGTGCTCTGGCATGTTGGACCTCTCTTTGTGGCTAGGCTGTGAAAAAGTCTCACACTTGTCCCCATAGTCAGGAGGAGTAGCAGAATGTGTTTTTGGGGTGTAGTTGCAAGTATGCATATGCCGTGTGGGAGAAATAACCTTTTAATATAACAATTTTGTTGAATTTTGTCCGGAGCAAATTTCACATTTCAGTTATGGACCTACTAATTTGACCAACCTCTCTTGGCAATATTGTCTTGCAAAATGATTTTATTTTCTTGCAATCTACATGCAAGATGTACAGCTCTATGTCATAGATATACATCTACGTGTAGTAAAAATATTTTGTAAAAAAAGAAAAAAAAATGATGTTGACCAATTATAGTCTAAAAACAGTTAGTGGTCCTGTAGATATAAAGTGCACATGTTACTCTAACAAAGTGGTTCTCAACCTTCCTAATGCCGTGACCCTTTAATACAGTTCCTCATGTTGTGGTGACCCCCAACCATAAAATTATTTACCCAGTAATTATAATTCATGAGTGTCGTTTTACCTCCAATACTGCTGCTTTCAACACAGCAGCTGCTTTCTACACAGTAGCTGCTCTTTACACATCGGAAATATGTGTTTTCTGATGGTCTTAGGGGACCCCTGTGAAAGGGTCGTTCGACCCCCAAAGGGGTCGCGACCCACAGGTTGAGAACCACTGCTCTAACACTTATCCCATTTATAATGACACCAAATTATATTTTCATGGCTTAAAAAATGGTGGATTTAATAAATGCAACTCGAAAATTGAAAAACAGTAAATAAACAAAGTGGATGGAAGTAAGAAAAGGTTTAACTATAAATGCTTAAAAATGTAAGCAAACCTAAATCAGATGAGGACATAGGACTATCCTAGGCCTGGCTTACACCTATGCGTTTTTTGGTGCTTTTTGCAGAAATGCACTATAGTCCATTTAACATGGTTTCCTATGGGACATGTTCACACCTATGCTTTTTTTCAGCTGCATTTTTGGAAAGAGTCAAGAACTTTTTCAAACACAAAACTGTGCGTTTTTGGTTCAATAGACTTCAAAGGAGATGCTGCAGAAAACGCAAGTAGTGCGTTCTTTATGCAGTTTTCAAAAGCAAACTGCATAGTTGTGAACCAGGCCTTAAAGTGATTCTAAAGGTTCTTTGTTTTTTTTTTTTTTTTAGAAAATAACAAACATGCTATACTTACCTGCTCTGTGCAGTGGTTTTGCAGAGAGAAACCTGGATCTTCCTCTTCTCGGGTCCCCCGCAGGCTCTCCTGGCCCCTGCCTCCTGTCGGGTACCCCCATATCAAGCAGCTTGCTATGGGAGCACCCACTGCTCTGTGTGTCCATTAACACACGGAACTGTGGCTTGGCCCCGCCCCCTCTCTCCTCATTTGCTGACTGGCTGTGACTGACTGCAGCGAGAGCCAATGGCTCCAGCTTGCTGTCCCAGCCAATGAGGAGGCAGAGACCCCCCGAAACAGCCAAGCCTGCTGTTCACATCGCTGGATCACGATGAGGATCAGGTAAGTATTGAGGGGCCTGGGGGCACTGCTGCACACAGAAGGTTTTTTACCTTCCTGCATAGAATGCAGGAAAGTAAAAAAACTTGAGCCTTTACAACCACTTTAAGATGTGCACATGCTGAATAACTAGTGTAAATAATTTGTCACAATAATATTGTTACAATGTATTTATCATTGATGTTTGCAGACAGTGTTTGCAGGCCTTATTTACACAAGTGCTGCTGCAGTGGCTCCTGGGACAAAAAACAGTACCTGGCTATCAAAAGGAAAGTCAGATATCACAAATTACACTGACAGAATTTTTATTATACTGCAATAACCAGATAACATTTCTTTAATCTTTAATTCTCATCACTCACACTTCCAAAATTACTATTGCCAAAGCCTGGAAAATGCCAACCCTTAACATACTGTAAAGAGATGCAATGAAACACATAAACTCTCACCTCCTTACTACTAGATAAACACTCCTTATTTCTCTAAATATGTCAGTCATGGATTATATTTTTAAATATTTTAGACATAGATGGTAGACCTCTTTTTTAAGCTTATCTAGGGTTTTTAACAGGTACAAAGGGGGAGGGAGGGGGGAATTGTCAAGCGGATTCTGTTTACACTGGCTTAATCATACGTGTTCACATATAAGAAAACACTTAGAAGGGTGCGTCATTTTGGCATCCTTTTATGTAGTAAAACCAGGGACTCCCCCCACTTACCCATGCCAGTACCTTTCATCTCTTATTAACCAAAGCCATGGTATCAGCAGATACCGTGCAGGTGGGAGATGTAAATAATGCTCCATAAACCATAACACATGCCTAAAATTATCATAAGACTGAATAAGAAAAATGTTCAGTTTTCCATAAATATCAATCTTTTTGGATCTCATGTGCACCAAAAAAAACCGATTTGTAGTGTATGATCAGCTTATGTCCTAATGCAAAATAGAAAATACCATATACCTTCCTTGCCCTATATACTGAGGTTCACACGTGGCTTCACCCTTAGTGTCAGTATTTGCTTTGTGAAGTGAAAGACATTCCTAATGAAATATGTTTTCTAATGCTTGTCCCTCTCATGAGCGGAAGCTGTTTATCTTTCCGTTGACCTCCACTGGCTACTATGCTAAGCACTTGGAACAGAAGAAATTTTCCCCTAAACAACACATCCTGCTTAATTTAAAGGGATCTGTTATGTATGGCTAAAATCTGTTGCTAATTTAAGGTACAATTTTAATAATACACAAAGAGCTGTTAATTATCATTCACATATAGGGACTCGAGTATAAAGCAGCAGTATGAATAGCCATCCACTGTAGATTGCTTTTTAGAGACAGACACAGCATGAACCTTGCCTTACAGAGGCATTACTGCTGTTAAAAAACAATAAAAGAAACATTTATAAAGTGCAGCTTTGTGATTTACAATTGTTCTTAATGCTTTACTTGTTTCGGGAATGGAAAAACACATAACGTTTTACACTACTTTTTTCAGTGCACATCAAAACCACAGAAGGGTGTGGGCTACTCTAATTTGAAAGCATTGTTTTTTCACTGTTTAAGCATTGAGAGGACATTAGGCAATGTACAGTATCCTAATGCTTATGGTGTGAACAGGCCCTTAATGAATCTGTCCAATCCACTTTGATTTTTATTGTAATGCAAATTCAGTTTGAAGTTTGCCGGTTTATGTAGTTATGTGATGAGGAAACCCAAATCTATCTCTCTACCCCTCAGCTCACCCAATCAGTTTCCTCATGTATCACTGATTTACTAACTGACATATCAGATTGGATGTCACACCACATCCTCAAACTCAATCTATCTGAAACTAAACTCATAATATTTCCTCCCCCTATGACTTTTGTGTCAAGTTCAATGGCACAACTGTCAGCCTGTCCTTGCATGCCAAGGTGCTAGTGGTAACCCTGGACTCTGAACTGTCCCTGTCCAAATCATGCCTCTTCAACCTCCAAAACATCTTCAGAATATACCCTTTTTTAACCAACAATACCACAAAGCTTCTAATTCACTTCTTGGTTATCTCTCGCCTCAGCTACTGCAACTCCCTCCTCATTGGATTACCTTTACTTAGGCTATCCCCCCCTTCAGTCCATCATGAATGCTGCTGCCAGACTTATCCACCTAACCAACCGTTCTGTGTCTGCTACTCCTCTCTGCCAATCCGCTCACTAAACCAATTAAATTCAAAACACAAACAACATACAAAGCCATCCTCAAATTTGCCCCCAGCTAGACTAATAACCTGGTCTCAAAATACCAACCAAATTGTTCTCTTCATTCCTGCCAAGACCTTCTGCTCTCTAGCTTCCTTGTCACTTCCTCCCATGCTTGTCTCCAAGACTTCTCCAGAGCATCTCGCATCCTATGGAACGCCTTACCCCAATCTGTCCGACTATCTCCTAATCTGTTTATCTTTAGACAATTTATGAAAACCCTTCTCTTTAAAGAAGCCTATCCTGCATCTAGCTAATACACTGTGTTTTTACTTTCCCTATCAGCTCATCCCCCACAGTTATTACCTTTTGTATCACTTGACCCTCTCTCTTAGATTGTAAATTCTAATGAGCAGGGCCCTCTGAATCCGCTTGTACCAAATTGTATTGTAACTGTGCAAATTGTTGGCGCTATATATAAATCCTGTATAATAATATTAACAATGTCTATTATCCTCATGTATATCTATGGTGCCAATTCTTGTGGTGTGACAAGTGCCCTTTGAAAAGTAAATACCAGTACTCGCCCTTGGACTTGTAAATTTTCTTTATTAGACACCCAGGTAAAAGTCACAGATGCAACAGTGCTGACATGTTTCAGCCACAAATAGCCTTACTCGTAGCTTTGAGTAAGGCCATTCGTGGCTGAAACATATCAGCACTGTTGAATCTGTTACTTTTGCCCAGGTGTCTAATAAAGAAGATTTACAACCCCAAGGACAAGTGCCGGTTTTTGCTTTTTAGTTGGATACATAGGGCACACGGGAGCAGCACCACCTACTGCACACAGATATCAGGTCAGGCCAGGATGAGCATGGTGAGTTCTTTATATGTAGACATTTGGTACTTAATGTGTGGCCCTGGATCCACAGCAGGCAGTAGTCAGTGTTTTCTATGCCTTGGTGCTTTAAGCTTGGTGCTTATTACACTGAATATTATATGCAGTTTTTTTGTGTTGTCAGAGGCTTCATTTGGGGCATCCTATATCCAGGTACTTGATCATTACTATTCCATGGAGTTTGACATTTGCAGTAGAATTCCAAAATAAATAAAGACATGCTTATAGTTTTTAGTGGCTGGGCTGAAGTCATCTTTCTGAACTTGACAGTGCTGTTGTTTGCAAGTCATCTGGTCTCCTAAATCAAATGTTGTCTGTGTCAGCCCTAACAAGATCCAACCTGTCCAACTAAGAGGTACATAGAAGCCCTTATGTCTACAGGTTCAGGTTATTGCTACCATGGCCTCTTGGGCCACATTTAAACTTGTGCATTTCAATACCATGGTAAAAAGTGTTTTTCTCTGTACATTCCCCAATACACAATGCAGTCATTGCGGTGTGTTCCTATTCATTTTGAATAGTACTTCAGTGCATACATGCAGTGCATCATACCACACCACAACACACAAATTTGAACACTCTTTCCATTAACAAAAACAGTACAGATGTGTTAGTACGTGCACATGTTTAGCAAGAGTAGTTAAGGTTGAGATGGCAATTTAAGGCATTTTTAAATTAAAATACAATGCCTGCTTATGAATACCCATTGTTCATAGTGCTGTAAGTTGTGAATTACAGAGTTCTAGTGTATAGATGGCTACAATTTCAAACTTTTATACTAAAAAACTATCACCACAACAAGGAAAGAACTAGTTTTTTAACCACATGTCATGCCATACCAACCAAGTTTCCTTGCTCAAACCTCTGGACCTCATGATTCAGGTTTAGGTTTTTCAGCACCCTCTATGTCCAGAAGAAAATGATGTCAAGGGGGCATCTTTAAGGGGGTTACTTGGTCAGCCAGGATGCCTGTTATCTCAAACTGGTATTGTGAATAGGGGGGGTCATTTTTTTTTTTTTCTTTTTTCTTTAAAGCTTTTTAATAAAAAAAGTTTGTAAAATAAAGCTTAACATAATTACAAATCACAGATGAGAAGATAAAAATTGTGTGCTAAAATGAGATGGCAATATTAGACATAGCAGTTAGGCAGATATCTAATCTAATATTCTTGCAACACTCATTAAAAAAAACTGCTATTTCTTTTTTTCTTATTAGTGCCATAACAAGTTGATTTTATTTGGAAAATGAATGGTTAATTATAAGTGAAAATTTCTGTATATCCTACAATGAACAATTTTTAATATTCAGAAGCAACAGATTAGGATACTTCCTGCATGGTGTGATGTACAAATACTGGTTTTATTCACACGTTCAAATATTTATTTAGGGTGTAATCATTTCTAGATTTTTTTAGGTCTAAATATTTTGCAAGGGAGACTTTACCATTCTGACTCACATTTGGATTTAATTGTTTTCCATCTTTCAAGAAATGGAAAATATACTTCCCCTTTTACCTCACTTTATGTAACCATGTTTTGCACGTGTCCTAATTCCTCTTTTAAATTAGAACTATGGCCTCCCAGTAAAATAAAAATATGTGCTGTAGCACTTCAGTATAAGATGTTTCTCCTAATCTATATTATGCTGCAATCTATATTCCTAGTAATGTGATGCAATACCAAGCTAATTGTCTTGCATCATGAACACATAAAGATTACTCCATTTAGGCACGTTTGCAAATAGGACATCATTGAAGCTAGATTGCAGTCAAACAAGCACCTTTATCTTATTTATGCAACTGAATTTAATCAAGCAGATGACATAATAAAAAATATTAGCTCTATATCTATAGTACTTACTATTTATATCCATTCCCAGCCAGCTCCTATATGGTTTCCATTGTGGTGATGTTGGAAGAACATATATCCATGATCCAGGTCCATTTATACAGCAAGCAAAGAATTTATATGGATAAAGACAGTGAATGTGGAAGATGGGAATTATGGGTAGGATTGAGACATTGAAGAAGCTTGATTAGATTAAAGTGATCACAAATGGTCCAAAGTTATATGACTGAAGAAACCCAAATGTTAATTTTGATAACTACAAGGTTACGAAAGATGATTAGAAATAGACCGGTGTCTCAGAATCTGTGTCTAATGAAGGAAAAAGAAAAAGAGCAAACATAATCTCCACTCCTTGCCAGGGACCAGAAACATCCACATCCTGTTGTTCTGAGAGATGTCAGGGCACTGGGCAAAATGAGAAAATGGTCCTATATGTGACAGAGCACTTATCTCAGAGACATTCCTGCTGTCAAGACATGGGGGAGGAACGGAAGGAGGAAAGAAAACTTGGCAATAAATTTACTGAACTCTTCTATTGTTGGAAAATGGAAGTTACAGGTGCAGTAAGCATCAAATCCAACACATTTACTGGTCGACACCAGAAGTGTCAGCCAATCAAGCTTCACAATTCATTTATATTGAAAAAAAATAAATACATATGTACAGGAACATTGCATGCGTTTAAAAAAGTGTCCTGATTAAGTTATCAAAGCTGGAATAGAATAATTTTAGAAAATTCACATGTCATTTTATCTGACAAGTGTCATTATAATACTCAAGCAGGATCAGATTCACAGACTATGGTGCCCAAGACCAAATATTTGATAGGACACCCCAAGGATCTTTCTCGACAGCAAGAGAGCTGTCAGCATAGTCAGTACACTACCCGGGACAAGTAATATGGATATAAGTTTCCAACAAAGAGAAGGAAAAGCAGTGCACGGAGTTAAAGTATAACTAAAGGCAATTTTTAAAAAAAATTAGTTTTGGATAGAGTGGAGAGGAATTAGAACGCTTGTCAGGTTTTATTGCTCTCTGTGACCCCGTTAGAGAGATTCACCCTCTATATTTGTTCTGTTTAGCATTATGAAAGTAAAAAAAATCCAACATTCTGGGTTGTTCCCAGAAAAGTTATAGAGGGAAAATCTTCCAATAGGGTAATTAGTTCTGGTGACCTGGGAGTCTCCAAGGAATTCCCTTAATTTTCAGGAATTTCCTCTCACTTCCTGTTTGCTTATTGGATAGGAAGTGAAGGAAAATCTCCCCAATAGGACACAGATGGCAATAAAAATCTAACAGGGGTTATAACCCTTCCTTACTCTATCCAAAATTATTTTTTTTTTATATTATTACTTAAAATGTTAGTGCTCCTGCACACAATTATTCTGAAACCCTAATATGAATTTCTTTTTGTTTTGCAGGAGACCCATTGGTATTTTTTTGCAGTAAAACTGCATTAGATATACTAGATTCATTTTACAGTACTGCAGTGAAAGCAGCCTGGATAGTACTGTAAGATTAATCTAGTATAATGCAATGAATACTGAAGGCAGTAAATCTACTTCTAGAGAAGAAGGAGGATTGTGCTGTACTGTCAAGATACTGAGCAGGCTTTATAGAAGTTACACAAATGCTCTTTGCTGCATAGAGAATGCCAGGGAGTGACAATCCTGAAGACTCTTGTGCATCTGATGTTAGTTATTCTTGACTTAAGATTTCACAGGGGGTCATAATCATCATCAACTGTAACCTCCTAAAGTTGCAGTATAGGCTACTACTAACTAGTCTTAAAAAATGTTCCCACCCCCTCCTCCTACACTCCATGCCATGTATAAAAAAGACCTGTATACTTATCTTTTTATATCCAATCTGGTCACATGATTTAGCAGCTCCGGCAGCTCTCAACAATGGAATTGAATTCCCAAAGACCTGACATCACCCATAGCCTCCCATGGCCCATAGTTGTTGGCACTCCCTCCTTTCCACAACAGCAGCCGTTCTCTGAAATAGCGAAGCCAGTACTGCAGGATCATGTCGCTGGATTGGACCAAATTAAAAATAGGTGAGTACAGATCTTTTTTAATATAAATTATGTAAGATAGGTAGGTCGAAGGATGAGGAATAGTTAGTATAAACCTTATCTTCCACTTTATCCCCTTAAAACTGAACTCCAGGCAGATATGAAAGGCACAAATTAATGCAGTTCTGTGTTCATTAATACATCATTAAATGTATTTTTTAAATGCAAGAAATGTAAGTATCTGAATGTGACTTGGTATTGACCTATTGCAACCCCATGTACAAGAGAGTTCATACTCAGAGAAGAAGTAGAAGCACAAGGAGCCAGTTAAATAAAAAAAAAAACCCTGGTGTCGTACTCCACTAACAGTATAATGAATAAATACAAATTAATTAATTAATAAAATATATTGCAAACAAGTCCTAATTGATTTCCACGACATGATATTACAATCATGCTAGTGCTGCATGCAAATCTTCACCAAAAAATCCCCAAAAGGAATTCTCAAACAATCCGTGATCATATGGTGTCTTCTATGGTGTATTACCAAAATAAAATATAGTCCACCAAATTTTTACATATATATATATATATATATATATATATATATATATTGTGCTCCTTCACCAGTTGTGCTCTCACCTGAGGTATATGACCAAACCGTTAAGTGAGGTCATACAAGCTTGTGTCCCTTTGCTTGGGCTCAGAAATGGACAAATAGATAAATCCCTGTATTCCAAATGGATGGATGGATGAATGGAGTTTTTCCTTTTTCCAGCAGAGGGTCTCGCCGGGTCACGTGGCTTCATCAGGGAGTGTAAAGCATAGGGAAGGGGCTCTGACACCACGACAGGTGAAAGCACAACTGGTGAGGGAGCACAATATATATATATATATATTTATATATATAAATGTGGTGGACTATATTTTATTTTGGTAATATATCATAGAAGACACCATATGATCATGGATTGTTTGAGGATTCCTTTTGAGGATTTTTTTTGTGAAGATTTGCATGCATCACTAGTGTGATTGTAATATCACGTTGTGGTAATCTAATAGGACTCAGTCAATTGTTTGCAATATATTTTATTAATTAATTTATGTTTATTCATTATACTGTTAGTGGAGCGCGACACCATTATTTTTATTTAATTAAACACATTGGTATGAGTATGTGTATAGTGTAAGCTACCCACTCATTTAATATATTTTATTTTATAATTTTTTTTATTCACTCAATTATTTTTATTTAATATATTTTATTCACCTAATTATTTATAAATAATAATCTTAATTATAGCACACATCAGATACACATGATATATTCATTTTCTCACTTATTAATAATTTTTTTCACTTAATTATAATACACCATAGTAGCTCACAGGAATCACACTTACTAAACAAGGAGCCAGTTAGCTTTGCTGCTGTGCGCATGACTATGAGCGTACTGATAGAAGAAGTTAGATAGAAGGAGAGATCAGAGAGATGATCTCATTGGTCTTTTGCTTTTCTGTTCACTCTTTTCACTGTGCAGTCCTGTGGAAGGGACAAGACCTGTAAATGTCACTTAATTGTAGCAGAGAAAAATCTGGACAGGGCAGGGCTGTGTGGCAGAACTGTAAATATTAGAACTAAATGGACATAAACAAAATTATTTTGCCATGTAAAACAGATCCCACATTTGTATCTCCTCTGAGTATTTAGCTGTTTGGTTGATATTTAATGTAGAGGTATGATACTGGATTTGCGAAACCTTAACATGCACACAGATTTTCTAGATTTAGTTTGCCTCAATAGTGGCATAGTCAAGTATCACCAGTATGTGCTGATGGCCCCGGGCAGACTTTACTACTGGACCCACGAGGTCCATGCCCACTCTTTCAAACGGTACTTCAATTATGGGTAGAGGTACTAGCGGACTGCGAAAATGGGGTGAGGGCGCAGAATATTGACATTCCGGGCATGACTCACAATGCGCTTTGACGTCTCCATGTAAGCCTGGCCAAAAGAATCTCTGGGTTATTCTCTCCTTTGTTTTCTCTACACCCAGGTGTCCACCCATTATTTGCCCATGGGCTAAATCCAGTACCTTCCGGCGAAAGGGTTTGGGGACCACTAGCTGTTCTACCACCTCCTCCCCTTGCTTCGCCACTTGGTATAGCAAGTTATTTTTGAGAGCCATGTAGGGAAAAGACACCCCTACATCATTTTCAACTGGTTCCCCATCAACCATTTTAATATTTTCTCTGGTTCTATTAAGTGTGGAATCTTTCAGCTGTTCCGTACAGAAATCCTCCTTTCTGACCTCCAGGTCAGGCATGACATTCTGTCCACTCTCACTAGAGCCCGAGATAATCTCTTGTTCTGTATCCTCAATGTCTGGGGTTGGATCCAACTCCTCCTGCTCCCCAGCCATTACAGAGAAAGGGAAAAGGTCTACACCTTCCTTGGACACACCAACAGTTTCCCCTTCCATCTTGCCGTCAAAGGGGTCAGGAGTGAGTTCAGGAGTTTTCAGTGTTTCCCCAGCAGGGGGAGCTCAGTCCTCCTGACTCCCCTCCTTATCCCATAACTTCCAGAAATGGGGAAAATCTCTCCCCAATATGGCTTCATGAAGCAGGGAGGGCACCACTCCCACTGAATGTGTCACCGGGCCCCAGGGAGTATCAATCTCCACCATAGCAGTCTGGTAATTACATGTATCCCCATGAATACAAATAACCCCAATTGTGCTCGGGTGTAACCTTGCAGGGTTTACCAAATCACTCTTAACCAAGGTCACCACACTACCCGAGTCTAGCAGAGCAGTTACTGGCTTTTCATCAATTGCAATCACACACATTTGTTTTTCCATGCATTTCTGACATGCTGCAGTACATACCACCTGTGCAAAAAGAGACATGCGTTTTCCTACATAAGCATTTTCACATTGCATAGGTTCATCATTTAAAGGACAGTTTGCAGCAATATGACCTAACGCATGACAACGATGACATATTATATGTTCAGTGCTTAGACCTTTAAACGGCTTTAGGGACCTTCTTGACCTATTTGGCCAGTCTAAGTCCTAAGCCTACCGTCTTATTATCTGAAACAACAGTCTTATTGTTTTTTCCTGAGCCTTTGGCCCATGGAACAGTCTTACCGGATCCTCCGGATAGTTTTCCACCCCTAGTGACATTGGGGTACGGCCCAGGTGAGTGCAAAAAGTCCTCAGCGGCTGCATATCTCTCCACCAGGTCCACCAGCTCGTTTGCAGATTTAGGGTCTCCATGGCCGACCCACTTCCTCAAAGTGGCAGGGAGTGCACGTAAATATTGGTCCATGACCACACGCTCCACAATCTGAGGGCCTGACAATACCTCTGGCTGGAGCCACTTTTTGGAGAGATGTATCAAATCGAACATCTGAGATCTGGGTTGTTTGTCAGCCCTGTAATGCCACTGATGCACCCGCTGAGCCCGGACTGCAATGGTGACGCCCAGGCATGCAAGGACCTCAGCCTTCAGTTTCTCATAGTCCTGGGCATCCCCTGGTTCCAGGTCATAATAGGCTTTTTGGGATTCACCTGTCAAAAATGGTGCAAGCAGTCCTGCCCATTGCTCCTTTTTCCATCCTCCCCGAACAGCAACCCTTTCAAAAGTTGTGAGGTAGGCCTCCACATCATCCGCAGGTGTCATCTTCTGCAAAACATAGCTGGCCCGTGCCATTTTCTGCTTCACTGGCAGCGGATCTGCAGATTCCTTCTTTAATTCTAATAGGTGTTGGGCCACCTGCTTAAGGAGCTCTCGGTCTGCATGTTGGGCTTCATGTTGTGCTTGTTGGGCTTCATGTTGTGCTTGTTGGGCCTCCGCAAACTGGCGATTTGTCTCCCGTTGTGCTGCATTGGCCTGCAGCAAGGCTCTTATTATTTCCTCCATCTTCCCACTTGCTCAGGAAGTTGCCCGCATCCTCCACCATATGTGGGGTTAGCTCAGGTGGGGGATCTCCTTCCCTGGGAAAAAGGTAGGCCGCACAGCAGGCTTTCTTCAAAATCTGACGGGTTGTCAGTTTTATTTAAAAGGTTTGCAAAAATATCAAAATAAACAAAACATCAAAATAAACCCTTGCCATCCAGGCACTAACTAAACAGGAGACGTTTCCTCTCTCAGAGGTGAAGGGCTTCTCCCTGTCACCCAAAACAAAACAAAAGCAAACCTTTTCTTGTAGGTATAGTACACACACACAGCTCTCTCAGAATACCTCTCTGAGTCCCAGGCCATGAGCAACTCCTTGCTCCAGCCCTGCCCTTTTTGTATGACCTGTTGGTGGTCATCAGTGGAGCCCAAACTCTGGTCCGGACCCACCTCCTCAACTGTGGCCCCAAAACCCCGGAGTGGACTCCACCTAAACTGCCAGGTATGAGTGTATGCGAGGTGACCCATAGCGTCCCTCTATCACCTTGCCGTTCATACTGTCACAATAGTAATAAAAAATTGGCAAGAGTAATTACTCATACATTGTTTTAAAATGTAAAAAAAAATGTAAAAAAACACATTGTACACATTTGGAACTGCAGGCTGCATGTGTACGTGAATTTTATCAGACTACTTTGTGGTCAGTGACCCAGATGTTCTGAAATGAAACCAAAAGCAATAAACAAGGCGATATATTTTCTCCAAAACCAGATTTGTACAGTACATGTAACTGAAGTGCATACTGTATATATATATATATATATATATATATATATATACATTTTTTACATAGGCTGGGGCCCTATTACAAGAAAGTAGCCCAGATTTGCACTTTAAGGTCAATATATATTTTTATACTACAGCCTTTTTCAACCAGGGTGCCCTGGGGTTCTTTGAGGGTTCTTCAGGAGTGCCTTGGCAAAATGTCTAAATATTGGCCAGAACTTGTATAGAAGCCAGCAGGTGGAACAAGCCTGTTTTTTAATTACACAAAGTCACTGGTTTTCATTGTGCACTATTACCACCTTCTAGCCACTGGCATCTTGACAACCAATATGACATCATCAATTGATAAGGAGAATGTCAGTTGTCTTCACAGCATCCTTGTTTGACCCTCCCCTGCCCCTCTCTCATCAGTGGTATCACATTAGCTCAGTGCTGGAGAAACATTGAGGGAGAAAAGAAACACTGGAATACTAGTCAGTATCAGTGTGCAAAAGTGTTTTTGCTTTGGAAGAATAAATCACCTCTAATGTTGGGTGTCCCACATGTGTGGATGTTGCTGCATTATATAAAACTATTAGAATAGTTTTTACATTTTAGAATGGGGTGCCTCAAGACTGTCCATAATTTTAAAGAGCGCCTTGACTGAAAAAAGGTTGAGGAACACTGATATACTGTTTCCCCAGAAAATTGTTGCAAATACAAATGTTTAGGCATTCCTTTGTTTATTTCTTTTGTTTGCATAGGTATGACAAAAAAAGTGGAGAAACAAAAAGCCAAATCTGACACATTCCATACAAAACTCCAAAAATGCACTGGACAAAATTATTGGCACCTTGTCAAAATTGTAAGAAATAATTGCATTCCACGTTTGTGATGCTCCTGTAGTTTGTAATTAAAGTGGTTGTAAAGGCTCAAGGTTTTTTACCTTCATGCATTTTATGCATGAAGGTAAAAAACCTTCTGTGTGCAGCAGTGCCCCCAGTCCCCTCAATACTTACCTGAGCCTCATCACGATCCAGCGATGTCAAAAACAGCCTCAGCTGTCACGGGGCTCTGCCTCCTCATTGGCTGAAACAGCAAGCGGGAGCCATTGGCTCCCACTACTGTCAATCACAACCAGTCAGCCAAAGAGGAGAGGGGGTGGGGCCAAGTCACGGCTCTGTGTGTGAATGGACACACAGAGCAGTGGGTACCCCCATAGCAAGCTGCTTGCTGTGGGGACACCCAACAGGAGGAGCCAGAAGAGCCTGCGGGGGCCCCGAGAAGGGGAGGATCCAGGCTGCTCTGTGCAAAATCACTACACACAGTAGCTAAGTATAGCATGTTTGTTATTTAAAAAAAAAATAAATTAACCTTTAATATCACTTTAACCCCTTCACGACTAAGGGTAAAACAAATCTAAATGCCTAAGCACAATTCTGCAACGTTGACATGTGTTAGTAAAACCATACATATCATCACAACTACTTTGTACATCCAGGTGGATTATACCTTGTTTTTTTCAGGACAAATTGGGCTTTCATTTGGTGGTAAATTGTAATAGATAGCTCCTAATTTTTTTTTATTATCAAAGAAAAACTGGCCCAAAATAGTAAAACAAAATCGTTTTTTTTTTTATTTAGCTGTGTGTTTCTTGTTACGACCATAAACTACCTCCAAAGAACAACCCAAAATAAATTCTCCAGCTCTTGACGATCGCAGTGATACCATATATGTGTATGTTATTTGTTGTTTGTACCCATAGTACAGCCCAGAAACAATAGTGCGCATTTTGTTTTTGTCTTTTTTTTTTTTTTTTTACCTAAAACACACTAACACTGACATTAACGCTAACTGATACCAATTTTTGTATAAATCCTGACCTTTGACCCTGACCTTGACCCAAACACTAACCCTGGTACTGACCTAGATCAAACCTTGATCTAGGTATTTTTCTTTATTTTTTATTTTATTTTTTAATACTTATTTATCTTCTTTTTTTTTTTTTACAAACATTTTTTTTCTCTTTATGTCAGGAGTTAGAGAGATACAATGTATCTCTCTTCTCCATTCATAGAGAGAGAAAAAACAAGGGGGCCGGGCTGCACAGTGACTGATCACTGTGATAGCCAATCAGAGGCTATCACAGCGATCACGTGACCCGGAATCAGGAGTCCAGGATCCCGATCGTTAGAACGGGACCCGGAGCTCTCAGTGACACCGCGGTCTCTGTGCTGGGAGCGAGCCGAGTGGCGCGCTCCCAGAACAAAGACAGGTACGCAAATATGCGCCCCCACGGAAAAAAGCCCAGTTCCGTGAGGCCGCATATTTGTGTGCCGTCGGAGTCAAGGGGTTAAACTCACATGTATCAATTAACAGGTGCTGCCAATATAGAAATCACACCGGCAACCAGTTAAAATGGTCAAAAATGTACTCAACTTTTCTGCTGTGTGTCTCCATGTGCCACATAAAGCAAGGAGAAGAGAAAGAGAGCAGCAAAGAATTGTCTGAGGATTTGAGGACAAAAATTGTGGAAATGCATGGACAATTGCAAGTCCATCTCCAGAGATCTTAATGTTCCTGTGTCCACTGTGTTTAACATTGTCAAGTTTACAGCTCATGGCACTGTAGCTTATCTCCCTGGACGAAAGAGAAAAATTGATCAAAGATTGCAGCAACGAATTGTTCTAATGGTGGCTAAAGAACCTTGATCAACAACCAGACAAATTAAAGCTGACCTTTAGGCACAGAGTACAACTGTGTCAACTCGCACTATACATCACCATCTGAAAGAAAAGGGACGCTATGGTAGGAGACCCAGGAAGGACCCACTGCTGACACAGAAACCTAAAAAAGCCAGATTGGAGTTTGCCAAAACTTACCTGAGGAAGCCAAAATCCTTTTGAGAGAATAAGCTGTGGGGAGACAAAACAAAATTTCAGCTTTTTGGTAAAGCCCATCAATCTACTGTTCTCAGAAAAAGCAATGAGGCCTTTAACCACCTTCCGCCCGCCCTATAGTAAAATGACGGGCGCAAGGTCATTCTCTCATTCTGATAGGACGTCATATGACGTCCTACCATTCTCACTGCGCATGCGCGGCTCAGGGAGCGCGCAGCACGGCGATCGCCGGTGCGCTGTGTCCCTCGGACACAGCAGATCACGGAAAGAGCCGAAGATGTCGGCTCGGTCATGTGATCAGCTGTGTCCAATCACAGCTGATCACATGTAAACACGGAAATGCCGGTTATTGGTGTTTCTCTCCTCTCGAGCTGTCACGCTGACAGCTCAAGAGGAGAGGAGAGCCGGTAATCGGCTTTCCGTGGAGGGGACATGTACACTGATCATCAGGGCACTGATGATCAGTGTGGCCCCAGAAGTGCCACCTGTCAGTGCTCATCAGTGCCACGTGCCAGTGTCTATCAGTGCCACATCAATGCCACATATCAGTGCATAACAGTGCACATCAATGCCACATATCAGTGCCCATCTGAGCTGCCTTTCAATGTCACCCATCAGTGCCACCTATCAATGCCAATCAGTGCCACCTATCAGTGTCGCCTATCAGTGCCAGTCAGTGTCGCCTATCAGTGCGCATCAGTGCCGCCTATCAGTGCCAGTCAGTGCCACCTATCAGTGCCAGTCAGTGCCGCCTGTCAGTGCCATATATCAGTGTCATGTATCAGTGTCATGTATCAGTGCTGCCTTTCAGTGCCCATCAGTGATGCCTGTCAATGCCCATCAGTGCAACCTACCAGTGCCTCCTCATCAGTGTCCATCAGTGCCACCTATCAGTGTCCATCAGTGCAGCCTATCGGTGCCCATCACTGCAGCCTCATTAGTGCACATCAGTGAAGGAGAAAAATGACATATTTACAAAATTGTATAACAAAAACTAAGAAAAAACGTTTTTTTTCAAAATTTTCAGTGGTTTTTGGTTTGTTTAAGAAAAAAATTAAAATCCCAGAGGTGATAAAATACCACCAAAATAAAGCTCTATCTGTCTCAAAAAAATGATAAAAATTTCATATGGGTATAGTGTTGCATGACCGCGCAATTGTCATTCAAAGTGTGACAGCGCTGAAAGCTGGAAATTGGCCTGGGCAGGAAGGGGGTATAAGTGCCCTGTAGGCTAGTGGTTAAAGAAAAAAATACAGTCCCTACAGTCAAACATGGTGGAGGTTCACTGATGTTTTGGGGCTGCTTTGCTGCTTCAGGCACTGGATGTCTTGACCGTGAGCATGGCAGTATGAAATCTGAAGACTACCAAAAACATTTGGGGTGCAGTGTAGGGCCCAGTGTCAGAAAGTTGGGTCTCCATCAGAGGTCATGGGTCTTACAGCAGGACAATGACAATGACCTTCCAATCTGAGAGACCTGGAACAGTTGGCAAAAGAAGAGTGGTCCAAACCTCCAGTAGACAGGCGTAAGAAACTCATTGATGGTTACAGGAAACGATTGACTTCAGTTATTTTTTCCAAGGCATGTGCTGCCAAATATTAAATTGAGGGTGCCAATAATTTTGTCCAGTCTGTTTTGGGGGTTTTGCGTACAATGTGTCAGATTTGGCTTTTTGTTTCTCCACTTTTTTGTGTCATACCAATACAAACAAAAGAAATAAACATGAGAATGCCTAAAAATTTGTAATTGCAACAATTTCCTGGGCGAAGTGGTGCATTATCTGAGCGAAATACAGGACTGCCAATAGCCAATATTTTTGGCCATGACTGAATAAATATATGTGTATATATATATATATATATATATATATACATACATACAGTCTGAGTGCCTGTAACTAGCAGAGACTCTCCTCTGATGCAGGAAGCCCTGAAACGCATCCAGGAGACAGATCCTCTGGCCTAGTTGCAGTTCCTTGAACGCCAAGCAGCGACTGCCAGAGAGGAACGCCAGGCTGAGAGAGAGGAACGCCAGGCACAGAGGGAAGCTGACCGTCGGCATGAGCTGAAGATGGTCAGGCTTCAGCAGCAGAGACAGGCTCAGAACCTTGGGTCCTTAGAACACAGGGACGCCACTCTGGCCGTGGGCACAGCAGCCAAGTTTCCAGTGATGGAAAAAGATACTGACATTGACACGTATTTACTGTCATTTGAAAAATTGTGCCGTCAGTACCATGTGCTCCCAGCTCAATGGGCTCGGTACCTGACCCCAGGGCTACGAGCCAAGGCCCTGGATGTGTTTGTTGAAATGCCAGAGGGGCAGGAAGCTCTAAAAGATGCCAGCATCCGGAAGTACCAGATAAACCCGGAAGTGTACCGCAAGTGGTTCAGGTCCATGCAAAAGGATCCTGGGGACTCTTACACGGATGTGGCGAGTCGCTTACGCACCACATTCCGACAGTGGACTAAGGGACTGAAAGCTGACTCCTACGAGTCTTTAGAAGATCTCATGATATGAGATCAACTCCTACACATCTGCCCAGCCGACGTCAGACAGTTTGTCTTGGAGAGAGAGCCAGCATCTACTAAAGCTGCAGTCGATTTGGCAGATACCTTCGTCCACACGCGAGTGTCTGACCATCGCAAGGCTCCTCCGTACGGCTGGAAAGGGGGGAAATCGCCCCTAGTAACCCCTCCTACGTCGGTGAGTCAAGCGTCCCCTCCGCCCATACCTGCAGCACTTGGAGGCAAGCCATCTCTGCCTGACAACCGCAGATATTCCACCTGTGGGAAAGCCGGATATCTCAGGATGCAGTGTCCTGAGCAGAAGCAGACGACATCATCTGACCAGCCAGTCAGCAACTCTATTCCGTGCTGTTCATCCAAAGGAAGATGCGGGTAACCCCCGCCAACTTGCAGCCAGTCACTGTGGGCAACCGGTCTGTAACTGGTTTCCGGGACACCGGGGCAGATGTCACCTTGATCCGGCCAGAGGTGATTGAGCAAAGAAACCTCCTCCCAGGAAAGTTCCTTACCCTCACAGGAGTTGGGGTGGACCCGTTCACGCATACCCTGTGCAAAGGTATTCATAGATTGGGGTACGGGAAGGGGGATGAGGGAGGTGGGGGTCTCGGATGAAATTCCCACACCTGTTTTGCTGATCTAGGCACTGCTGATCTAGGCACTCTTGTTTCCTATTATGTCCCTGCCGAGAATACCCAGAAGGTCCCCCTGGAACTCTCTGGACATGCCAAGGTACTGTGTGCAGATATTGGGGTAATGGCTGGGCAACCTGTGGATGGACAGAGGGAGGGGGCTGGGAATGGAGTGGGGCTACAAGATTCTCCATTAGCTAAAGAAAGAGAAGAAATCCCCTTGCCGTGGGAGGTATTGAACTCATGTGTCATTGATATTATAAATGTGACTGTTGATGATGATGATAATGACGCTGATATTGATAATGTCAGTAATGTTGATGAGAAGGTTGGTAATGCTAATGATGATTATGATGGTCATGATGACACAAATAATGCATTTTCATTGTTGGGGGTCACCCACAGTGCTGTGAAGGGGGCAGAGGTACAGTCTCTGGGAGCTGAGCAAAGGGATGGTCTGGATAGGCCTGTTCCTTGCCTAGGCCCAGAATATTCTGCCTTGATAAGCGCTCAGCAGTTGTCCTTACATGGTATTGGACAACCAGCTGGGACTTGTAGTCCCACGTGCAGGCCAGCACTGGAAAGCAATTCACACAGGGATTCCAGCCTCCAGCTAGATGTAAGCTCCCCTGCTGAGAAGGGTAAACAAAGGCCTGACAGGGAGGATGGAATGAATGGCCTATTAGCAAGGGGCTCAGAGCCTGAAAGCATGTCATCTGATCTGACCTGTCTTGGGGTGTCACCCGGCAGACAAACCTGTGTCCTAGGTAGTGGCAGCACACCTGGATTGGAAGTGCGAGGGACATCATTGGAGCTGATCAGCGGAACTCAGAGAGGGGGCTGCTGCCCTCAGCTCCAATCACCTCTCCTTTCCATTCAGGTGCAGGAGCTGCTGGCAATGCCTATGATAGATGGTGTCTGGGTTCTGAGAAACCCGGGGAGAGCTCACCGTGCGGTTCAGGAGTTAGACAGCAGAATGTATGCCTCCCACCAACCTCATCTCCCAGGAGGTGCAGGCTGAATGGGCCAAAGAGACGGAGGGAATGGCGCAGTCAGGAATCCAGGGGTCAGCTCGAGTCTGCACATCCCCGGTAGTCTCGATCCCCAAACAGGATCAGATGACCAGGCTTTTTGAGGACCTTGGAAAACCGAGTGCCAGCCCTGTGGGTGTGGTACACCCCATGCCCAGAGGCCATGAGGTAATGAAGCATCTGGAAGGTGCCCGCTGTTTAACCCTCATGGACCTGAGCAGAGGGTATGTACCAGCATCTGTAACCCAGGAGGCTCAGGATGAGTCAGCCTTCACTACTCCATGTGGCTTGCCTGAATTCACGGGAAAGCTAGTTGGGGTTGAGAACGCACCAACCACCTTCCCAGGGGTCAGGAATGACCTGCAATGCAGAGTGGAATTGGCTGCAGTTGCCCACTTTAGGGGCTTTGCGGTGTTCGGCCCTGTCTGGGAAGAGCAACTTGGGCCCCTGTCATTAGTCAGGAACCAACTGCCCGTGCCTAGTCTGACAGTCGAGAAGGGTAACTGTCAGAGGGGCATGTCAGTGGTTCAGCTTTGGGAACCACCGGTAGGAAGAGACCCCCAGAGGTCTGGGCATGGGGAGACTGAGGCAGTTGTGGCCTGGCCTACTCCCCAGGCCAAATAGCAGGTTTCATCAGTCTTGGGTGCAGCTGGCTACAGTAAGACGCCTGGGTGCAACTATCATGGCTCAGCTGGACCTGTGACTGACCTGGCAGACAGGAAACTGGCGGAACTGGTGTCCTGGGTGCTAGCAGGTAAAGAGGACTGTTCATCTTGTATGAAGGTACCTGTGGACACATCTGGGAGGCGAGTTCCAGAATTCGCCTGTCTGGTTCCGGTGCACCCAGGCGCCACTACCTTCGGGCCAGATGTAGTCCTAGGCCTGAGGAAGAAGATGAGAGAGAGAAATCTCCTTCTCTACCTCGATAAGAAGCTACATATTAATATGTTAGTAGATGACACCCCTAAGCCGAAGTGTTTTTTGAACAGGTGGGCACCCCAGCAGTCGCCATGATATCCGGATAGTCGCAGCCGACTGGTGCTCACCCGTGACCACTCGCTTGGTTGGCACAGCAGTGTTGCCGGGGAGAACAGCCTCCTTGTCAGAAGAAACTTGGTTCTCCCGCAGTGCAGTGGTACCAGGTCGATCCAAGGTGAACCTCTGGGCAGAGGTCGGTTGCGTCAGGAGGGAAATTGTAGTTCCCTCCAGTGCAACAACCTGAGGGGGGAGGTGTAGCAAGCGTACACA
This sequence comes from Staurois parvus, assembly GCF_062004578.1. NCBI lineage: Eukaryota > Metazoa > Chordata > Amphibia > Anura > Ranidae > Staurois > Staurois parvus. The sequence continues at coordinate 3,111,565 of NW_028318172.1, forward strand.
CAGAGATGGACGCGGTTCAACCATTTTGCTCCAACCCTCCATTTTGTTAAGAATCTCCATGTCTCCCTCGTTCGTCCCCCTTCCTCTCTGTTCATACACATTGACATATGGTCTGTTTGTTAGGAGTGTCACAGGCCAGGGCACAGCAGGGAGCCCAGAGCTATAAAACACCTCCCTGAGCAAGGAGCCTGGTTGTCTGAGGGAGCTGTGCCATATAGCACCTCGTAAAAGCTAAGGCAAGCCTTCCCAGGAGTTCAAGGCATTCCAACGAAGCACGAACCAGATAAACACATTTAAAAATCAATTTTTCCCCTATGTCTCATATCTTGGAATATGAGAGACTTACATAAAAACCAGGCATATCTTCAGATTGGCCAAAAGAAGACGAACAGTTTGGTAGGTCACTCTCCTTGGCTGGAATACATAGAAAAGCAGAAAAGTAGATCTCATGAACCATTCAGTGTATAATTTCATATTTCATGTCTAATCAATCCTCAGACGTGTCTGCATAATAATCTACCCGCGGGTGGAGTGTCACTTGTGCACAGGGAAAGTTATGAGCCAAAATATGAAGAGATTTTGGCTCTAGTTTAGGTCCACGCCCAGACGATCTCTCCCTAAATGGGGTATTGGTCCTTGACTTCAGAGACACCCCCTGCCGGGAACTACAAAATGGGATGTCAGGCCTAAGAGAAGGAAGTTGAAGAATTCTCCCGTTTAACATCAGAACCAGCTTGGGAGACAGCCCTTTCGCTTTGAAACTTGATCTGCTAACCCAGGACTTTGGCAAGTACTTTACCCCTTTAACCTCCTTTCTGTTACCTCTTTGCTGTGCTGTTGTTCTCTGTATATTTATATATATATATATATCGGTTACATCTTTTTTCTGTAAATATTTTTATTGCACCCGTTTGACCTTTTAGTAATAAATCTTTCCTTCTGAAAGTGCTGAACTGTTTCTATAGCTCTTTATTGCAATTTACGAATTCCTGCCTCTTAAAAGAGCGCTACTGTGTTTGTTTGACCCTCTGTATAACTGGCCTGCGGTGACCGTGTTATACAGACGATTATCTCAACCATTATAGTGTTATAGCTGATATTGCCGAGTTTCCTCTTTCTCTGTACAAAAAGGCGGTGGTGGCAGTGTGAAGGGTTAATTGCGTAATTAACCTGACCCAGTAACAATCGCTCAGGCTGCCGGTACTTAGATTGGTCCAATTAGCTGGAAAATCATTGTGCAGGGTGCAGCTGGGTGTGGCATTGTTACGCACGTGACATCACGGTTTTAGATTGGCTAGTCCTTTGGTCACGAGTTTGGTGAGAAGGGCAGGGGTCTGACGCCACGTTCGTCACATATTGGTAGCAGCAATCCTGGGATTGTCACAGCAAGTTTAACACATGTTAGGGTGGCCAAAGGCTTCCCACCACACTGTTGCTGTATAGATATCCTTCTGACTGCTATCAATCTCACAAGCACTGTCCCAAGAGGCTGCTTGAAGGGTAAAAGCAGTTGCAACACAGACCTCTCCATCCCCCCAGGATGCCTCCAGCTTGCTTCCACTTGGTCCACTAGCTCAGCACCATTCTTCCTCTCTCTGTTGCTTGGCTGCATCTCTGCTCTCCACAAAGCACTTCCTGCTATCTAGCAGACTGTCCTCAACTCTGGGTCTCTGCCTCTCTCTTCCTGTACACAGATGCCTTGTTCCTTGTTATCCTCTTGGATCCAAGGGGCTTCATTCTGCTCTGCACATGGCCCCAGCAGCTTTATCCCTTTCCTGTTGTATGGCATCCTGCATGTCAACCTCCTGCCAGTCTCTTCCCCCTCTCTACATGGGTTTAGTGTGCAGGGTTATCTGCAACCAGGGGCGGACTGACCATTTGGAAACTCGGGCACTGCCCGAGGGCCCGGGGTCAGTAGGGGGCCCCATGAGATGCCCCTGGTACCTTTTTCATAGGCTTTTTTGAGTTTGGGCAAGGACACAGGGGCCCCATGATCCCCTATTGCCCGGGGGCCCCATGAGTTGTCAGTCCGCCCCTGTCTGCAAGCACATTTTCCTGTCAGTGGCAAGGAAGAGACACAGATATCTCTGAAGCTGTAGGAATGCCCCTGGCTGTGTGGCTACATAAAAGACACAAGTGAATGCAGTTCTGTAATTATTATTACATACTTAAATGTATCTTTTTAAAGATAAGAAGTGTAATTACCAAAATGTTCTCCTTTCATTGTCTAGTCACAAGCTGGGGGTGGGTTCAAGATGAATTGGACTCAGAGGAAGTGGGTTGAATGATGCTGACCAGTAGACCGAGAACATCTATTGGCAGAAAAGTACTGCGGGAAATCGCTAGATTGAAGCTGAATATTGCAGCAAAAGTTATATCTTTAAATTTGTATCTTGCCATTTTTGGCTCAAGTTTTGTTTGAAAGCAAACATTTCAACCATTTTAAAATAGAAACAACTTCTGCTATCTTTGTTAGCAACAAAAGCCTCTTCTGTTTAGCCCTTTGATCCTAATTTTACTTATGGGCTTGACTTCAAGGAATATGTGGCTAACCTTTTCTTCTATGAACCTAAGCCCTAACTGGCTTTCATTCAATATTAGTACGCAATTGGGATATCTACTTTCCCTCTTAATTTTTACATTTTAGAAGTTTAAAATGACGAAAGGGTTAAAGCTAAACTCTTACTTCATTTAAATGAATTTGATATTGCAAGGCATGAAAGAGAAATCTTTAGCACCATACATGGTTATGATTTATTTTCTTATTTCATTATGTTGCTTTTGTGTTTTTTCCTTGGGAAACTCTGGACTCAGGTTGTTCTAATTATCTAAAAATTTTGTTTAGTCCCAAATGAGCACATGTACGTATGAGGAGATTCATTAGGTGAGCAAACAATATTCAATCATTTCAGGCAATAAGGAAATTCCTGTGTGTTCTGCAAGAACAAGCAAGCAAGACAGATAATGTTATTGTCCAAGTTTATAACATTAGTAATACATTTTCTGCACTACAGTGACAATGCTCATTCACTGCACGGTATCTATAGGGAATCAGCTGTCACCCTATATTCTCCTAATGTGGGCTGCAAACAGAAGTTCTCATAAAATAACTCGAGAGGTTGGTTATATTGTTTGAGATTTCAGCTCAGTGCTCAGGAAGTTACAAGTGCGTTGGATTATAAATGTGTAGTCACTCCTAGTGGTTGATGTGGCTAATGCAGTTTTTATTTGATCTTCAGTAGTCACTACTGGTACCCACCAAAAGGTGGGATTGAGGAAAGCAGAAAATCGTAGCCCTGCCTGCTAGGAATGGAAGTTGAAGGATCCCTTTATGAATCACAAATAAAGACCGCAAAGCAAACCTGGGGGAGAGCTGAATTGGTATGCCTGTCAAGTGAGTGTACACTCAATAAATACTATTCCAAATAGGAGCAAATAGGATGACAGGACCACCATATATGTAATATCGGGAGTTGTGGGGAAACATTTTTTGAAGCATGGCTGGGGATCAGTACCAACATTTTGAGAAGGTTGAAATTTTGTTCCTGGGCTGTGGTGGAGATTGATATAGGAGGAAAAAATGTTTCCAATCCTACTCTACAAAAGGGTAACCCAATTCCCTCTCCCAGTCTGCAGTAAAGAATGGTTAATGACAAAATGTGCAGGTTAAAATATGTGATAAATTCTACAGACATCTTGCAAATTGCCAGTATGTTGCAATCACATAGACTGAGGTCCTTGTGTATCTGCCCCTGAAATTTAAGGTAATCATAGAAGTGTTGTAATTGAAAATAGCTAGCATCCCGCATGGGGGTTGCTGACCATTGGACAGGTCCATCAGAGATTTCAGACCAGGCGCAACAAGGGCATGACAGGTAAAAGAAAGACAAAGGAAACTCATGTTGGTGAGGCCAGATGAGAATTCGGGATTTCCCAAGAGGAGGGCCTTTGGCCTATATAAGAGGATATTTAATTATTATTATTTACATTTTTAGGGATTTTTAGGGATTTTGATAATTATGACCTTCTAGTTTTGATTGAACACCACATGTTGCATGCACCTTCAAAATGCTTATCTAAACCTATCTGTGGTGAGCTCAATAGTCCTAAAGACCTGCACATCATAAAATCTTATGCTGTTTTATTCTTGTACAAAAAATGCAAATGCTCAATAAAACAAATTACATCTCATTCATGAAACTGTTGTGGTATAATTTAATGCAAAGGTTTTACATTATAGAGCGGATTACAATTTGAATATGGTGTGGGTGCCCTCTTCTGGATGAAATAGATAACTTCACATACTGTCTGACTTGTACAGTATGCTATAGGACTGAATAGCAATCATAATTTATTATCTGGAATCTGCAAAAGAATTGCGTGATCTGGAGTGAGCTACATTTTCTTCCATGGGCTCAGAAATATTTATGTTTATTATGAACGGCACAATAAAAAAAAAATAAGCTGGCTTATTCCTTTTTCTGTTGCTGCATTTTAGTTTTACCTAGCTCTCCCAGTTACATCATGCGCTATATGTGGTCTTTTATGTATAGTCTGTAATTATTAGGGGAATATGAACTCACACTGCAGTGTGGTGGATCTATGTAGAAATTGTCCACAGTGTTCTAATGTGCCCTACATACATTGTGGTCATTACTTGATCCTGATGAGATCACACATAAATAACCATGGTGGTATAACTGGGCTGATTCACTAAAGGAGTTGAAAATGTGCACTGAATAAACTTGGCCAATGTTCACTTTAGTTATCCAAACATGCAAAAAAACAAATTCCTGTGTACTTATTTCACCTGCACATGATTGGATAATAGAAATAAACATTCTTAACTCCTTTAGTAAAACAACCTCAACACATACATACCAGAAACAATTCAGAAAGCCAAGAAATGGAATAAGTCCTGCTATTTACTGAATGTCCACATGATGGCAGCAAGTGGCAGTAATGTATTCCTAGTGCAGAAAGATTGGAGTTAAATGATACTCTTTAGTAGCTAATTTAAGATTAGGGATGCAAACTTTCAGGATCTCTTCTTCAGGCTTTATACAATTGTGTGAAGAATTGTTCAAAACCTGAACTCTAAGCTTTCTTCTTTAATAAACGGCCAACAAAGTACAATACTCTAGTACCTCAAAGGTCGTAATAAAATACACAGTGAGACTAATTGTTTGCTGGTGTTGATCAGTGAGTTCAAAAGAACCATCCACCGCAAGTAATTTGATGATAGCGGTTTAGTAAATAAAAATTTACATACCCACCTCCCCACTGTCAGGGTGGTCAGAAACACAGTGTACACAGTGCAGCTTCCCAGTTTTTTAGCTGTATCAAAACATTTAGCAATCCACAATCTGTTCCTCTTAAGCCTAATGTTCTGCTTTCAGAGAAACCTACTGAAGTGTAATAGGGCTGATACAGATCACTTCATCCTCCATAATGTGTGCACACCCTCCTATACTGTTCTGTTGTGATGATAAAAGTGACAACAGGAAGACACTAATTATAAGCATATTAGAATTATAATTCAGATATTAGCTAGTCCATAAAATAATCTCTAATTAGACATTTAAAAAGTATGTCCAAAAAAATGGAAAGAGCAAAAGTAATGAGCCACGAGCCGCACACCACACAATCCCATATATCAAGTAGGTAGCAGTAGCCTCATTCTATCTTTGCCCTGTCCATGGGGATTAGTCATGGAAAAATGGAAACCTCCAATTTGTTCTTGGTTGATAAGGTGACAGATCTTGGGTGCTAGTTAAAGATCATGGCCTGATTTAAAGTTCAGCTAAAGCTTACCTCTCCTTCAATGGTCCAACATCCCTTGCCAGTGCCGACATCATCTACCTGACTTCGTCCAGGTGCTGAGATGCGGCCATCCTAATTGGCCCGGGCAGGGTGACGTCACTCCTGTGCATTCGCAGGAGTGCAGTCCTCCTGGCACACAAGTGCTATGCTGGAATGAAAACTGAGCTGCGCAAGCGCAGCTCAGTGTAAATTCCAAAGAGAACTGTGAACAGGCACGTAGGTTTCTTATATTGTAGAAGAAACATTGCATGTCTACCTGCAGGCAGGATCCTGGAAAGAGGATCTCTTAGCCTCAACTGTCCCCTGAGAGAGGACAGCTTGGGAAGCAGGGAAGGAGCCAGCCCAGCATAAGGCCTGAAGGCAGCTACCAACCCACATGCTTACAGGAGAGGATTGAGTGAGTAATCTTGCACCCCCTGGGCCAGATAAGGGGGAGAGGGCAGTCAAATTGGCAAATCCAATTAGCTCCTCATCTGGGGCTGCTTTAATACAGTGGCAGTTTCTGGGTCCCCTTGCTCAGGAATTCCCTCAGGCAGCTGGGTGAAGAGGAGGATTCATTCGGGGTCTGAGGAGGTACACCAGAAGGGCTGGAGAACTCTTCAAGGAGAAACTATATGTCTATGGACTTGTACATAGTTGCTAAGGAGATTTGTCCTCATGTTCACAGTTCGTTGGGCATCCCATACATCCCTCAACCCTACCCAAGTTGAATACCCCTTAATAAAATCCCCCCCCCAAAAAAAAAACAAGCTCAAGGACTGTTTACTGTCTTCAGTGTGCAAGGTCTGAAGAAAATGCATGTTACCTGGCTGTGCAGGACTATAGGGGGACTCAAAACTCAGCAACTCCTAAGGGGGTAATGCTACACTAATATAAATTGTACTTGTATTGTAATATATGTAGCCATGCAACTGTTGGGATAGGTTCACACTTGAACTTGAGCTTCTTTAACCATATTTGGAGTGTTTTTGCATGCATACCTTGACAGAGAGGACCTGTGTGGGCTTGAAACATGTAAGTGATTACTGTTTGCAGTAAAAGAGCTATGTCCTACATGGAGCCTTTCTTCGCACTGAGCATACTACATTTAGGTCACTCCTGATTGTGAAGGCCATCTGGACAGGTACTAAAGGTATCAATAGCCATGTGAAAACAGTCACCTAATCTGATTTGGGCTAGGTTCTATAATAATCTTGTATCAAAAGATAAAGCTGAAGTGGAGCTTTGCAGAAGTAGTTGATTAATCCAAGGATAGTTTGATATATAATTTGCATAAAACTAATACAAATATAGTTTACATTACTTGGAAGGTTTTTAAATTGCATTCTGTCCCGGGTTATGCAAGGTTCTGTATTTTTGTTTTTTTGTAAAAATTTTTTTTTACCTGATTGGTTGATTGGTTTTATAAGTAATTTGTCAAAATGTCAATGTGGTTGAGAAAAACCTGAGTATATACCCAAAGGATAAATCTGTCTCTTATTTTCTGTAGGTGCTTGAAGATGCAGCCTCTGTTAGAAGCAACTAGCAATCAGACAGGTTACAAAATCTTTTCCAATTCTTATTGTACACCCCACTTGACTGATTAGTTGGCATTGGCATCATCTCCTCTTCCCATCCCATCTCCATTAGCATAAATATCTGTACCTGGCAAATTTAGCGTACAATATAAAGGAGCAGCTTGAAAATATTTTAGCCTCAGGCCAGTTGGATAATTTCTGCATATCTAAGCACCATCTGTAGTCTAGGGCTGGCTTGAGACTTGAGTCTTGGGAACAGTGTAGGTAAACCTTAAAGTACTTCCAGAATGTGGCAACAGAGAAAATTAAACCTTTGTGATGGTAGTACAGTTCTACGTATGTTTGTTTGAGTGTGAGATTGCAAGACCTCCCTGTTTCAAGAATGGAGATGTTTGAGGTCTGGAAATCTCATGCACAAACATCTCTTAGGACAACTTTCATGTGGCTGCATTAAAAGGTGTCACTGAAAATAGAGTAAACAGATTACCGCACTTAGCACTTCAAAGCGCACGTTCTCAGCTACAAACATCTGCAGGCCTTCATGAAATTGCCACATGTTGAACACCACTCAAGGTGCTCCAAAAGTAAAGTATCTTTATGTGGTCTTTCTTAAAAAAGGAAAAGAAAAATCACAAATGTGACTGTTAACCACTGGATAACCCTCAAATTGTTGCCATTTGATTCTGCCATTCAGCAGCATAAACACAGTAGAAAAACAATTCAGTTGATGAATGTTACACAGATGGCAATGCTGACATGCAGCTATAATGCAAGTGTACAATCCAAATGCACACATTCCTGTGTTAAAAATGGCTGTGTGTATAAGTGGGTGCTGCAGCAACCGTCAACTGGAACCAAACAGAATCAGCAAGGGAGAATATCACCAACACACAGAGGATTACCAATATGGGGCCAAATGTTTTAATGAACAATCACATAGTTACAGCAAGGCAACGTTTCGGAGTCTCGCAGGAACCCTTCCTCACATGCCTGATGAAGGGGTCCTGCGAGACTCCGAAATGTTGCCTTGCTGTAACTATGTGATCGTTCATTAAAACCTTTGGACCCATATTAGTGATCTTCGGTGTGCTGGTGACATTCTCTCATGCACCTATAATGAACGCTTTACACACTATAATCACTAGATGGCTGATTATGTTTGATTTGCATAAATATTGTATAAATATTTTTACAATAAGGTAACTAGGTTTCTAATTTAAAAAACCCCATAAAAGATGGTGCCAACTATAAAATGGTTATTAAAATGGGCAGGCTATGTACTGTAGCCTTACACAGAAATAGCAAATGAAAGTAAACAACATGACTGGATAACTTCTTCAGTCACACTCTGGCAATCAGCTTCAAATGATCTGTTATACAACAGCTCTTTTCCATTACAAGATGGAATCAGATTGGTTGGCATAGGTTGTCAGAGGTTGTCCTTTCCTCTGAGGTATTAACTGCTTTAGCTTGGAAGGGGGTCACTTTATCTATTGCCCCCTTGCCAGATCTCCCCTTTTCTCTCATATATTTTTGGTGTCCATAATATCACCACTGAATGCAGTTATGCCACATGCACATTTTGTTTTATTTGTTCACCTTTTCTAATGCCTTTACACACAACGTAGTCACTGTATAGTTTTTTTTTCTACCTAATGACCAGTGCAGTCATTTTGGTGCTTTTTCTTGTCGTGTTTAACATCTATTAATCTCCTTGTCCTATTTCACATCACTCCATGTGTCCACCATAGAGATAAGTGATCCACAATAGTCATACATACTGAGTCTTAATACTTGCTTACACTTCAGTGGTTTCCACTGAAGGCACATACATGCTGCTAGAAGTATTTGGTATGTTGTGAGATCACCAGATTATCAGTGAGTATTGCCAATTATGTTCACAGTCAATTATTTTAGTTTAAATTAAGTCATGTTTTAAAATATAAAAAAAATCATGATACCATTTTTATATCTCTGACTCATTTTCAGCAAATGACTAAAATTGCATGTCTCCAACTGACTGCATAAATGAGTATTTGAGATTATGTAGATGATTCTGTTTAAGGATAGGCAAAATGGATCTAGGTTTTCTACATCAAGTGCCAATTTTTTAAGACAGATAGTTTTCAATTTTTGCACTCATAAATGTACTGCTAAGGGCATGTTAAACTCATTAATTATTTTACACAGCCCTACAGCATAACATGATCTCAGATTAGCATTAATTCTTGTACCTTCAAGACCTTAGATCAGCCCCAATTTTTGCAACTTTAGACCTCAGATCAGCCTGTTACTGCACCTTCACAAATCAGAACAGTCTAGTTACTACACCCTCAGACTTCAGATCAGTCCCAATTTCTGCACCATCAGACTTCAAATCAGCCAAAATTTGTGCACCATCAAACCTCAGATCTGTCCAAATTTCTGCATCATCAGACCTCAGATCAGTCTAGTTTCTGCACCAAGAGACCTCAAATTAGCCACAATGCATGTACCTTCAGACAATAGAATAGTTTTAGTTTCTGCACTTTTAGACCTCAGATCAGTTCACATTTTTTCACTTTTCGGGACCTCAGATAAGTTCCAATTTCTGCACCCTTAGATCTCTGATCAGCCTCAATTTTGCACCTACAGACCTCAGATCATCCCCAGTGTCTGCACCTTTAGACCTCAGATAATTTCCCAGGCCTCAAAACAGCACCAGCTTCTGCACCTTCACATCTCAGATCAGCTCCAATTCCTACACCTTCAGACCTTAGATCAGCCCCAATTCCTGAACAATCCCAATTTCAGCACCTTTAGGACTCAGATCAGCCTGATCTGGATCTGCCTGAATGTTTACACTTCAGACCCCAGATCAGCCCCATTTTCTGCACCTTCAAACCTCTGATACATGCAGTATATACAGTATATACATTACCTATTTAAAGTACATGAACAGATTAAAGCAGAATTCCAAGCTCAGACATCATTACAGCTTCTTAAGTCTAAAAAAAAAGTTATATTTGGGCAGGTGTGTTATCTGTGTAGATTGTTTATTTTTACTGGTAAAGTCATACATTGAAGTTGTATATGCTACATGCTACAGTTAGAGCCGTACTTCTAATGCTGCAGCTCTCATGCAAAGAAATGAATGTTTCTGAATGTTGTTTATAGTTCTCTTTCTTCCCTTGCTACAGTGCTAGCTGTAACATCTAGCATCCTGCATATTAAAATCTGTGCATTGCACAATATGTATTTATGTTTTTATTCTCACTTCCTGTTCCTGTGAAAATGTAAACTAAATTTTTAATTTAGGCAAAAAAAATAGCAAACACACTTATATTAATAAAATAAATGTGCATTTATAGCATTTTTACATCGGAGAATACAGAGCAAAGCAGCTGCAATCAGTGCATTGTAGGTGCAAGCTGAGGCTACTGCAGGCTGTTCCCCCAGCTCCAGATCCGTATGAAGCTATGAACCTTTGGTTATAGGGCTGCAGGGAGTCAACATTGGACTACACCTGCAGTGTCACTGTACTTGTGCTCCACTGAGATCTACAAGCCCTTCTGCTTTGTAGTCTATGAATGGATCTGTGAATGGATGACATGGCTGTGTGGACAGAGAATTACACAGCCACAAAAAAATTTAAACAAAACAGCTGTATGCAGGGAAAACAACCCCCATGACTAGAGACTATGACCATATTTTATGTTACACCCTTCATTTGGGTGTAGCATGAAATATGAGGAGATAAGAGACACTGCACACCACTAGCTTAACAGGTGGAGAGGAATGTGAACAGTCCCAACCTGGAATTCCTCCTAAGCCATGCCCCCTCTGATGCTTTTTGCCCCTCTCGCCATTGTGTTACACGTTCCACACTCCGTGAGGACGTCGATGACGAAACGTGTAGTGCGGTGCCTGTGGATATGACGTCAGTATGTTCCCGAGCTGTTGGTACGGCTCATGCGTGGCTAGGCTGGGTTTGTTTTATTTCATCACGCTGTTTGTGCTGGTGTCGGCTGGGACACTGTTTCTTGTAAGTGCAATGTGTTTTAACCTCCCTGGCGGTATGATTATGTCAGGAATTTTGTACCAAAAGCGGTACCATTTTTTTGCATGGAAATTTGGTGTTATGTATTGTAGGCCTGCAATTCTTAGTAATTACTTACTTAATAAATACTCATAAAAAATAATAATATTATAATAATAAATTTAATTCAATAATATAATCAAACCAAAAACACTGAAATTTGAAATATAGCGCCAAGTTCGCACATCACTGAGCAAAGTCGCAAAATCGTTTTCAGTGTCTGATGACGAATTTCCCCCATGAATCATTATCACTCAATTCTGCAAGTAGTTCTGATTTACTATCGCTGTTCTCTAGCCGGTCTAAAACCGATTTTGACCTAAAGGGACGCTTTTTGGACTCCGTGGAATTTTCTAAGTTTCCAGGCAGAAAGAACAGTCAAAATGCAGGCAGGGCACAGGACAAAGCAGTAGGGACAAAATGTATGTGAAATGCTTTGATACAGGAATGTTTTGCTATGAAATAATCGTTTTAAAAAAAATGTCATTTTTTTTAAATTTTCAAATTTGCCGCCGAAGGGAGGTTAATAAATAAGAAGTTTTAAGAAGTACTGCACCATGAGTTTCTGTTCTCTTATATCCCGAGTGGTGGTCTAAACATCCAAAGGAAGTGGTGGTTTCTTAATGAAGTGGATCCATATGGTTATACATTCCCTGCAGAGTATTACTCCCTGGATATTGGATATCAAAATTCAAGTGTCTCATCATCTTGTAGAGTATTGCTCCCAGAGCAGAAAGCGTTTATGCTGATTTATAACTTGATCAGCATATTGCTCTGGGGAGTTTATTTAATTTATCTGGTGGTGGATTGGTACATGGTGGAATTTGTTGGACACTGTGTATTTGCTACAAAATGTATCATTTTTTTTGGACTTTATATGATTTTTTTATATTTTGTATTCATATTTTTTTGGACACTTTCAACTAGCACAACCTGTTTTCTCAGTATTTTATGCACCTTATTTATATAGGTCAGGTTTTGCAGCTGAGTTTACTTTTAAATATCTCTTTTTTTTTTGTTTTTGTTTGTTCACTTTATTTGTGTATATATATTTTGTGGCGCTATCTAAATAATTTTGTTGACACATTCCACAGAGCCTGTCCTCTGAACTACAGATGTGAAGAGAGGAGGAGTTTCAGGAGGCGGAGTCAGTAAAAGAATCACTATGTGCAGGCATAATGTACCATGGGATATGTAGTCCTTAGAAAGGAAAAGTAAACAGCAGAGAAGAAGCTGCAAAGCATGGAGGAAATCCAGGAAGTTGTGGATTGAGATGGCAGCAGACAGGCAGAACTCACAACATGAAAGGAAATTTTTCAAGTAAGCTTATGTTGAGTTTTCAAATAATATTTTTTGTTATAAAATGAAAGAACTTCTTTAACTAGTTGCCGACCGCCTCCTGTAGATCTACTACTACAGGGCGACTGCTCTGTGTAGAATTACGTATATATACGCACGTGCATTACACACTTGGCTGTGCTAATGATCCTCAGTAAAAGCAGCACACAGTATAGACACAAACACTTGTTAGGCACATATTTAACCCCTTGATCGCCCTAGATGTTAACCCCTTCCTGCCCAATGTCATTAGTACAGTGACAGTGCATATTATTAGCACTGATCACTGTAATAATGGCACAGGTGATGTCAGTGGCAGTTAGTTAGTTCCCACAATGTGTCAGCTAGTGTCAGACTGCCCACCACACTATTGAAGTCCTGTTATAAGTCGCTGCTCGCCGACATTACTAGTATTAAAATAAACAAATAAATAAATATTCCAGTATATATCCCATAGTTTGTAGACGCTATAATCTTCACACAAACCAATCAATTTACACATATTGGGATTTTTTTTTTTTACCAAAGACATGTAGCAGAATGCATCTTGGCCAAAATGTATTAAGAGATTTGCATTTTTTCATTTTATTTTAATTAGATATGTTTTATAGTAGAAAGTAAAAATATTTGTTTTCAAAATTGTTGTTCAGGGGAACTTGTGTCCCTATTTGAAGATTTCCTGTCTATTACTATTCTGGTGTTAACTGAAAATTTGGGATTTTCTTTTACTTTTACTTTTGATGATATCAGTAAACAGGACAAATAGAGAGAGTGAATCTCCCTAACAGGGGCACAGACAGCAATAAAAACTGACAGGTGTTTTAATCCATCTCCACCTGTTAGGCTGACCATAGATGATGCAATAAATCGATCAATTCCCCCATCAACACAGTCAGTGTTGATGGGGGAATCCCTCCCCATTGTGTTCTCTCAGGCGGGGGGGAAGGGCACGGGGATCCGTTCCTGCCCGGAGAACACAGGGGTTTATTTACTAAAGCTGGAGAGTGCAAAATCAGGCTTACATCTGCATAGAAACCAATCAGCTTCCAGGTTTTATTGGCAATGCCTAAATGAACAAGCTGAGGTTAGAAGCTGATTGCTTTCTATGCAGAAGTGAGCCTTATTTTGCACTCTCCAGCTTTGGTAAATAAACCCCACAGTGATTATTGCTAGTGGCTATAGCCACTGGCAATAATCGTGAAATCATGAAAAATCCGACAGGCTGGTTGTACCCAAGTCATACAACAATCAAATTGGGTACAATCATACTGATCAAAAATGGTTGGAATATCTGCCAATCCCTGCTGAGCCAGCCAGAAGTCGAACCATCTATGGCCGGCTTTACTCTCCTATACTGTAGTGGGTACCAGATGGCATTGTACTACTAATTTCTTTTCACCTTCATATAAAAGTTGTCCTCGAGAACTTTTACTCCATACAAAATATATAAAATTAATAAAAATATACTTGTGCTACAATATGAACTGTTTTAGAGTTAACTGGATAAAGTACCACTTGTATTTATTTTCTCTGCAAAGACCATCAAAGTACATAAAATATCTGTGAAGTAAAAAGGTTTTAGGACTGAGAAAAGGAAAGGACATAGTGGATTCCGCAGTTCCAGCACTTTGGTCCAATTACAATTAGCATTGTTTGGTAACTGCTGGTCTCACACCTACCAGTGTCTTAAGGGCTGTAGTGTGTAAGCAAGCAAGGAATGTATGCAATGTTTACTATAGCCTTGTCTGAGAAAGACTAACATCAAGTTGTAAAAATACCTCAATTTTAAGTTGTGTAGGCTCAGCATTTTATTCTGGTTGTTACAGTCACCTTTGCAGTTACACTATTTACAGCATGACACTATAGACACAGTAATACATCATATCAGATAATATATATTTCCATATTACATCTTTTTGTTGAAAACTGTTGTTTTTTTTTTTGTTTTTTTTATCTTTAAGCCGGTTCACACCTAGGCTATGAATAAGGTCTTTTTATGGACTGAAATGTGTAAGCGTGGGTCATGCTATAGAACATTTTTCTCCTTGTTTTCGATAAAGAAGATTTTTTTTCTACTTTCACCTTGTGTGGTCCAGGTGAGTGAAGGAAGACTGACTGCAGGAGGGGATGGTCTTCTCTAATGCTCACACACTGTACCCATGGCACAAGAAAACAAGTTTTGGCTTGATGTACATTTTGGACCTATTCGTTTTCATTGAAATCAATAGAAAAAGAGTTAGGACACACATAGCCAGGGACATTTCCTCCAATTAATTTCTGCTGGTGTGAGAATTGTACAATATCTATCTCTCCTCCCCCTACCCCTTTCACACTAGTGCCCCACACTGTGACTACTGACTGTGATGATAAAAAATGTTATCATGAAAAAAAAAGCAGGTCTTACTGTTTTTTTTTGGGGGGGGACTTCAGAATTCTCTGCCTATAGGTTCCTGAGATGTAAATCAGGCCAATTTCAATTTTCAGCACTGCCACACTTTGAATGACAATTAGGCTGGGTTCACACATATGCGGTGTGGTATATCGCTGTACCTATATCACTGTACCTAAATTCATTTTATATAATTTTTTCTTGAGAGATGGAGTTTTCTTTTAGTGGTATTTAATCACCACTGGGCGTATTACTTTTTACTGTATAAAGGAAAAAGAGCAAACATTTTGAAAAAAAAATGTTTTTCTTAGTTACTGTTATAAAACAATTCAAACAAATAATCTTTCTTCATAAATTTAGGCCAAATGTATTCTGCTACATTTCTTTTGTGAAAAAAAAAACTGATCAGTGTATATTATTTATGTGAACATTATAGAGTCTACAAACTATACAGTTCATCCAGAAAGTATTCACAGCACTTAACTTTTGCCACATTTTGTTATGTTACAGCCTTATTCCAAAATGGATTAAATTAATTTTTCCCCAACATTCTAAAAACAATACCCCATAATGACAATGTGAAAGAAGTTTGTTTTGAAATCTTTGCAATTTATTAAAAAACAAAACAAAAAAAAACACATGTACATAAGTACTCACAGCCTTTGCCATGACACTCAAAATTGAGCTCTGGTGCATCCTGTTCCTACTGATCATCCTTTAGATGTTTCCACAACTTCATTGGAGTCCACCTGTGGGAAATTCAGTTGATTGGACATGATTAGGAAAGGTATAAACCTGTCTATATAAGGTCCCACAGGTAACAGTGCATGTCAGAGCACAAACCAAGCCATGAAGTCCAAGGAATTGTCCGTAGACCTCCGAGACAGGATTGTATCAAGGCACAGATCTGGGGAAGAGTACATAAAATTTTCTGCAGCAATGAAGGTCCCAATGAGCACAGTGGCCTCCATCATCCATAAATGGAAGAAGTTTGGAACCACCAGGAATCTTCCTAGAGTGGCCACCCGGCCAAAATGAGCGATCGAGGGAGAAGGGCCTTAGCTAGGGAGGTAACCAAGAACCCAATGGTCACTCTGAAAGAGCTCCAGCGTTTCTCTGTGGAGAGAGGAGAACCTTCCAAAAGAGCAACCATCTCTTCAGCACTCCACCAATCAGGCCTGTATGATAGAGTGGACAGACGGAAGCCACTCCTCAGTAAAAGGCAAATGGCAGCCCGCCTGGAGTTTGCCAAAAGGCACCTGAGGGACTCTCAGACCATGAGAAACAAAACTCTCTGGTTTGATGAAACAAATATTGAACTCTTTGGTCTGAATGCCAAGCGTCATGTCTGGAGGAAACCAGGCACCGCTCACCACCTGGCCAATACCATCCCTACAGTGAAGCATGGTGGTGACAGCATCATACTGCGGGGATGTTTTTCAGCAGCAGGAACTGGGAGACTAGTCAAGATTGAACAAAAGATGAATGCAGCAATGTACAAAGACATACTTGATGAAAACCTGTTCCAGAGCGCTCTGGACCTTAGACTGGGGCGACGGTTCATTTTTCAACAGGACAACAACCCTAAGCACACAGCCCACATAACAAAGGAGTGGTTATGGGCTAACACTGTGAATGTCCTGGAGTGGCCCAGCCAGAGCCCAGACTTGAACCTGATTGAACATCTCTGGAGAGATCTGAAAGTGCACCGATGGTCCCCACCGAGTGCACCGAGCTAGAGAGGTACTGCAAAGAAGAATGGGAGAAATTGCCCAAAAATAGGTGTGCCAAGCTTGTAGCATCATACTCAAAATTACTTGATGCTGTAGTTGGTGCTAAAGGGGCTTCAATAAAGTATTGAGCAAAGGCTGTGAATACTTATGTACATGTGGTTTTTATTGTTTTTTATTTTTAATAAATTGCAAAGATTTCAAACAAATTTCTTTCATGTTGTCATTATGGGGTATTGTTTGTAGAATGTTGAGGAAACAAATTAATTTAATCCATTTTGGAATAAGGCTGTAACATTACAAAATGTGGCAAAAGTTAAGCGCTGTGAATAATTTCTGGATGCACTGTATATAGTGGATATAAAAAGTCTACAAACCCCTGTTAAAATGTCAGGTTTCTGTGATGTGAAAAAAATGAGACGAAGATAAATCATTTCATAACTTTTTCCACCTTTAATGTGACCTATAAACTATACAACTCAATTGAAAAACAAATTGAAATATTTGGGGGGTAAACATAAAAAACTAAAATAATGTGGTGAGAGCAAGAGTGAGAGAGAGTACTGGCTGCCTGTCTCATTTCTTGAGGCCCTAGATCAGGGGTCTCCAAACTTTCTAATCAGAGGGCCAGTTTACTATTTCTCAGACTTTAGAGGGGCTGGACTGTGGCCCGTGGGAGTAGAAAATATCTACTAGTGCCCCATCATTGGTGTCAGTGAGCGGAATAGTACCCCATCATTGGTGTCAGTGAGAGAAATAGTGCCCCATCATTGGTGTCAGTGGGAGTAATAGTGCCCTATTATTGGTGTCATTAGGAAGAATAGTGCCCTATTATTGGTGTCAGTAGGTGGAATAGTGACCCATTATTGGTGTAAGTGGGAGGAATAGTGCCCCACTGCTGGTGTCAGTGGCAGGAATTATGCCCCATTGTCAATGTTAGAGGGAGGAATAGTGCCCCAAGGGCCAGATAGAGGCAAGCAAAGGGCCACATCTGGCCCCCGGGCCACAGTTTGGAGACCATTGCCCTAGATCAGTGGCGGGCAACCTTTTTTTTCAACTGAGCCAAATCTTGCCAAAACCACGATTGAAATTTATTTTGAGAGCCACATTTTTAAAACTGAAAATACATCCCCCATATAGTAATTCATCCCCCATAGTAATTCATCCCCCATATAGTAATTCATCCCCCATAGTAATTCATCCCCCATATAGTAATTCACCCCCCATAGTAATTCATCCCCCATATAGTAATTCATCCCCCATATAGTAATTCATCCCCCATAGTAATTCATCCCCCATATAGTAATTCATCCCCCATAGTAATTCATCCCCCATATAGTAATTCATCCCCCATAGTAATTTATCCCCCATACAGTAATTCATCCCCCATATAGTAATTCATCCCCCATAGTAATTTATCCCCCCTATAGTAATTCATCCCCCATATAGTAATTCATCCCCCCTATAGTAATTCATCCCCCATATAGTAATTCATCCCCCCTATAGTAATTCATCCCCCCTATAGTAATTCATTCCCCATATTGTGTCAATTCACTTACCTTTGCTCCGCGCGTTCCTCTCGCCGTGTTCCCGCGCCGTTCCGGTCTTCAGGGCGGACTGTGAGAGGACAGGAGTTCGTCACGCTGCCCCGCCTACATCCTGACAGCCAATGTTTGCCACGCTCCGCGGGCCGGATTAAAAGGTCCACCGGGCCGTATGCGGGCCGTAGTTTGCCCGTTGCTGGGCTAGCTGACTTTTGGGGCGGCCGCCCGAGAGGAGGGAGGGAAGCGGGCGCCCGGCACACAGAAGAGCCGCATTAGAGTGTGCAAAGAGCCGCATGTGGCTCGCGAGCCGCGGCTTGCCGACCACTGCCCTAGATGAACAATACACATACTCCCAAAATGACCCTTTTTGGAAAGTAGACAGTCCAAGGCATTTATTACGAGGCATGGTGAATTTATTTAAGTTGTCATTGTCACTTTTTTGGTTAATTAAGGAATTAAATAAAATGTGTTTTTTTTCACAAAGTTGTCACACAGCATAGGCATACTTACAGTTACATCTCAAAACACATTCTGCTACTGCTCCTGAGTATGGGGGTACCACATGTCTGAGACTTTTCCATATTCTAGAACAGCAGTCAATAATGGCGGATCGCGGTCCAAGAACGGCCCGAGCAGCACTCCCACCTGGACTGCCAGCCCACCAGACTAGAATGACAGATCCACCGCAGAGTGGTCGTCCCGGCAACCAATGACATCACGCGTGCGCCCGCCCCTTGCAGTTCACTATCTCTCTTGGCTCCCACTCCCTGCCTGTCCACAAGTGCGCGCCCTGCCCCCTTCAGCAGGTATTCCAGAAAACTCCTGCCTCCTGCTCCTGTCTACCTTCAAGGTGGGGTGTGTTCTTTCAGGAGCACTCTAATGGGCACATTTATATAAAGGGGCACTCTGATGTGCACATTTAATGTTAAAAGGTCATGCTGATGGGCACATTTAATGTTAAGGGGCACTTTGATGGGCACAACATAGAATGTGCCCATTAGAGTAGCCCTTAGCATAAAATGTGCCCATCAGAGTGCCCCTTAACATACAATGTGCCCATCAGAGTTCCCCTTAACATAAAATGTTCCCATCAGCATGACGCTTATTTTATGTTAAGGGGTACTCTGATGAGCACATTTTATGTTAAGGGGCACTCTGATGAGCACATTGCGTCAGACACCTGACCTTCTCACCAAACTCGTGACCGAAGGACCAGCCAATCTAAAACCGCGATGTCACATGCATAACAATGCCACGCCCAGCTGCACCCTGCAAAACGATTTTCCAGCTAATTGGACCACAATCGATGTACCGGCAGCCTGGGAGTGATTGTTACTGGGTCAGGTTAATTATGCAATTAACCCTTCACACTGCCACCACCTCCTTTTTGTACAGAGAAAGAGGAAACTCAGCAATCTCAGCAATAACACTATGATGGTTGAGATAATCGTCTGTATAACACTGTCACCGCAGACCGGTTATACAGAGGGTTAAACAAACACAGTAGCACTCTTTTAGAGGCAGGAATTCGTAAATTGCATTAACGAGCTATAGAAACAGTTCAACACTTTCAGAAAGTAAGATTTATTACTAAAAGGTCAAAAGGGTGCAATAAAAATATTTACAGAAAAAAGATGTAACCAATATATATATAAATATACAGAGAACAACAGCACAGCAAAGAGGTAACAGAAAGGAGGTTAAAGGGTTAAAGTACTTGCCAATCAGCCTTGGGTTTGCAGATCAAGTTTCAAAGCGAAAGGGCTGTCTCCCAAGTTGGTTCTGATGTTAAACGGGAGAATTCTTCAAATTAACTCTCTTAGGCCTGCGGGTAGATTACTATGCAAACGCATCTGAGGAACGGGTAGATATGAAATCTGAAATACGTATTTGAAGGGTTCCAGAGATGTACTTTTCTGCTTTCCTAGGTATTCCAGTCAGGGAGTGTGACCTATCAAACTGTTTGTCTTCTCGTAGGCAATCTGAAGATATACCTGGTTTTTATGTAAGTCTCTCATATTCCAAGATATGAGACATAGGGGAAAAATGGATTTTAAAAGTGTTATCTGGTTCGTGCTCCTCTGGAATGTCTTTGAACTCCTGGGAAGGCTTATGTTATCTTTTATGATGTGCTAGATTGCACAGCTTTCTTAGACAGCCAGGCGCTCAGCTCAGAGAGGTGGTATAGCTCTGGGCTCCCTGCTTGGCTCTGGCCTGCCTGCGACACTTCCAACACCCACACTGACCAGATGTCACTGTGGCTCTCAGAGAGGGAGTGGGATTATGAGGGGAGACATGGAGAATTCTTAACAAAATGGAGGGCTGCGTCCGTCTCTGTGTGTAAGCTTGCTACACACATGTTATGTTAAGGGGCATTCTGATGGACACATTTATATTAAGGGGCACTGTGATGGGCACATTTAATGTTAAAGGGTCATGCTGATGGGCACATTTAATGCTAAGGGGCACTCTGATGGGCACAACATAGAATGTGCCAATTAGAGTGTCCCTTAGCATAAAATGTGCCCATCAGTGTGTCCGTTAATATAAATATGCCCATCAGAGTGCCCCTTAATATAAATTTGCTCATCAAAATGCCCCTTAACATAAAATGTGCCCATCAACATTCCGCTTATTTTATGTTAAGAGGCACTCTGATGGGCACATTTTATGTTAAGGGGAACTCTGATGGGCATTTTTTATGTTAAGGGGGCACTCTGATCGGCACATGTTATGTTAAGGGGGCACATATGGGAACATACTGTGGAAAGGGGCACTCTGATGGGGAAATATGATGGAATGGGGTACTTTGAGTGTAAGGAGGCACTCTGATGGGAATACCTGATGTAAGGTGGCACTGTGATGGAGATACCTGATGTAAAGGGGCACTCTGATGGGGACAGCTAATGTAAAGGAGCACTCTGATGGGCACACCTGATGTGATGGGGATACATGATGCAATGCTGCACTCTGATGGCGACACCTAGTGTAAGGGGGCACGCTGGTGGGTACACCCTATGTAATGTGTCGCTGTGCTGGGGGAACCTTATATATTGGGGCACTTTAATGGGGACAATTGATGTAAGGGGGCACACTGATGGGAGACACCAAATGTAAGGGGGCCTTCTAATGCAGAAACCTGATGTAAGGGTGTACTCTGATGGGAATGCCTGATGTAAGAGGGCACTCTGATCGGAATGCCTGATGTAAGGGGGCACTCTGATGGGAATGCCCAATGTAAGGGGGCACTCTGATGGAAAGGCCTGATGTATGGGGGCACTCTGATGGGAACACATTATATAGAGGGGTACTCTGACGGTGGCAACTGATTTATAGGGGAAGTCTAATGGTGACACCCAATGTAATTTACTCTGGAGGGGGAACTTGATGTAATGGGGAACACTAATGGGAACATTTATTTTCAGACCTCGGTCAGAAGAAGATTTTAGTGACCGGACCTCCCTGAACTTTAATTCAATACCCCTGGTCAAGAAGCATAGAGGGGTCCAAATCCCATGGAGCACCTTAAGGCCTTCAAGGAGCATATATTATGCATCTAATTTCCTGACTACCTATCATATTTATTGATTGCTTGATGTGTCGGGAAAGTTGAAACACCCACAAAATGACCACATGTTGGAAAGCAAACACCCCAAGGTATTTTCTGAAAGGCATAATCCTTCTTTTCAAAATGTCATTTTTTTGCTACAAGTTGTTGGAAAATTCAGGAAAAAATTAAAATGTATTTTTTACACAAAACTGTCAATTTAATAAAATATTTCTTACACAAAACCTAGGCATACTTAGGAAGAGAAGCAAAATGTGTTTTTGGATATTATTCTGAGTATGGAGATGCCACATGTGTGAGACAGTCTATATGCTTAGAGAGGCCAAAAATCCAAGGGGCTTTTTTGGGCTTTCAAGGAGCATAAATTACGTATCTAATATCCTGACTACCTATCACACTTTTGAAAGCCTTGGAGCACCAGGACAGTATACACCCACAAAATGACCACATTTTTAAGGCAAACATCCCAAGGTATCTTCTAACAGGCATGGTGAGTCTTTTGAAGACATGTTTTTTTCCCTACAAGTTTTTGGAAAATGGAAAGTTGTCAATTAACACTCGGCATAGGTACACTTAGAACTACACCCCAAAAACATTCTGCTACTCCACCCAAGAATGGTAATATCACATGTGTGAGTCTGTTTCACAGCCTAGCCACATAGAGAGGCCCAAAATCTAAGGAGTGCCTTCAGGCTTTCTAAGTTCATAAATGATATATTTAATTTTCTGACTACCTATCACATTTTTGGAAACTGTTACTGGTGTGGAGGTGATCCTGGACACTGTGACTGACTGCGCCATTAGGGCTTGTTCACATGTGAGGTTGGGGGTTGGTAAATTTTGTGGTTGAGCCATATTTTTACTGCCCCCTAACCACAGCCCACTTTAGCTGATCTGTGATCCACTGTGTTCGAGGGACACCGTGATCACAGAATGTGCCACTGTGTGCTCTAGGAGCCATGCACAAGCTGCTGATGTTGGAGGCCGTATATATATGCCTACCTGTGTTGATGCTGCTCCCATCTGGCCAATAAATAAAAATGGTGAGATGGGAGCAGTGTGGTTAACTGACCACCAGTTTGAGCTACCAGTAATAAGATTATACTATAACAAAATAGGTAACTGGTCACATGATCAGACAAGCAGTAACTAACTTGCAGTCTACTAAACAGGTGCAGAGTTGGAAGAAAATATGAAAAACAGGTCCAAGATAGCAAAAAGCATACATATACTGCAGAATAATACAAAACAGATTATGAAATCTGCATAAACATGAGCTCTTCACAGCAATGTCTCTGTGAATAGCATAGTCTCTAGGAGACTATAACAACAGAGTCCATCTGAGAACCACTACTTAAGTAAAACAGTACAGAAAACAAACAGCTTCTTAGAATTATCATCATAAACACAATTCATCCCAGTGAAGTCCAGGGAACTTCTATTAAAACAGGCAAACAAGTAGAGGAATCAACCACATTGGAACTAAAGTACTCTGCTAGCAATCGGAGACGGGTTCCCACAGTAGCTGTGTCTTTCAGAGAAGCTGTGTGCTGTTTGTCTGCTGACCAGCTGCTCACATGTTGGTTTTGTATGTGGAGGGTAGCTCACCTGGCTGCAGATCACTTGCTCAGCTACTACTGCTTCATCAGATGTGGCCTCTCTGACCTGCAGGAGGGAAGGAGCTGTGAAACTTTCCTGACATTTACAGGAATCCAAGAAGGTGTGGGAACTAGACTTAAGTTGGCCTACATCTGCATCTAGGCATGGGGAATAGAGCGCACTCTGCTAGAATACCAGTCTAAAGAAAGTCAAGGAAGAATTCCAGGTATGGCATTTTATAAAAGAGTCATGCTAAACATCCAAAAGTTCTTTATAGTGTCAAAAAGATGAGTTTGTGCCATCTGCAATACTAGTAAATTGTGCAGAAGATTTAGGAATCATTTAGAAATGTCCACCAGAAAGATGAAGATACAGTATATCACTTATAGTTAGTTAATAAAAAGGTTTGCACTACATTCTTTAAAGCAGCTGGGAAAGTTAAGATGATAACACCATTAATAGTCATATGCTTGTGGTATTGACTTTATAGTTGCACACTTGATACCTGAATCTCAAAAAATCTGTACCTTCTGTGTTTATGCCTAGTTTTTTACAATACCAAAAACACTGGTCTGTGCATGTTTGAAAATATGAGAAGTATTATTATTATTATTCTTATACAGTATTTATAAAGCGCCAATAGTTCGCTCAGCGCTGTACATTACAAAGGGGGACAGAACATGTGACAGAACAATACCAATACAATGCAAAACATGAGGGGATCGAGGGCCCTGCTCTTTCGAGCTTACAATCTAGGAGGGAGGGGATGGTGGCACAGGAGGAGATAGCTGTGGGGGATGGAGTGGTAGGAAGAGTGGAGGAGGTCGGCAAGTTAGCAGGGGGTGGGGTAGGCTTCCCTGAAGAGATGGGTTTTCAGGGTGCGCCTAAAGGAGAGGAGAGTAGGTGATAATCTGATGGGTTGGGGCAGGGAGTTCCAGAGGATGGGTGACACCCTGGAGAAGTCCTGGAGGCGGGCATGGGAGGAGGAGACCAGGGAACTAGAGAGAAGGAGGTCTTGTGAGGAGCGGAGTGTGCGTGCTGGGCGGTACTTGGATATTAGGTCAGTGATGTAGTTCGGGGCAATATGGTGGACAGCTTTGTACGTCAGCGTTAGGATTTTGAATTTGATCCGTTGCGCAATCGGAAGCCAGTGGAGGGATTGGCAGAGGGGGGTGGCGGAGACAGAGCGGTTGGAAAGGTGAATGAGTCTGGCAGCCGTATTCAGGATCGATTGAAGCGGGGATAGCCAGCGGCGAGGCAGGCCAGTGAGGAGGGAGTTGCAGTAGTCGAGTCGTGATATGATGAGAGAGTGGATGAGCTGTTTAGTGGTTTCTGGGGTTAGGAACGTGCGGATTTTGGCGATGTTGCGGAGGTGGAGTCTGCACGAGTTTGTTAAAGATTGGACTTGGGGCTGGAAGGATAGGTTGGAGTCCAGAATGACACCCAGTACTCTGGCCTGCAGGGCGGGTTTGATGGTAGCGTTGTTGGATGTGACGGAGAAATCAATGGGGGGTGGTGTCCGGGCTGGGGGGAAGACAAGAAACTCGGTTTTGGAGAGGTTCAATTTAAGGAAGTGGAGCGACATCCAGTCTGATATGTCGCTCAGTAGGTGTGTGATTCGGGCTGAGACCAAGGGGGTGAGGTGGGGGGTTGAGAGATAGATTTGTGTGTCGTCGGCATAGAGGTGGTAGTTGAAGCCGTGAGAGTGTATGAGTTGGCCAAGGGAGGAGGTATAGATGGAGAAGAGAAGGGGCCCAAGGACAGAGCCTTGAGGGACCCCAACAGAGAGGGGGAGTGAGGGGGAGGTGGTAGCATTATAGGTAACGCTGAAGGAGCGTTGTGACAGGTAGGATGAGAGCCAGGAGAGAGCAGAATCTCTGAGGCCGAGGGAGTGTCGTTTTTTGAGGAGGAGGGGGTGGTCGACTGTGTCGAAGGCCGCAGAGAGGTCAAGGAGTAGGAGCACTGAATAGTGGCCATTAGCTTTGGCGGTTAGCAGGTCGTTGGAGAGTTTGAGTAAGGCAGTTTCGGTGGAGTGTAGGGGACGGAAGCCGGACTGTAGGGGATCGAGGAGGTTGTTGTCGTTGAGGTGAGAGCATAGGCGGGTGTAGACTAGGCGCTCGAGGAGTTTAGATGTAAATGGGAGCAGGGAGATGGGTCTGAGGTTGTTCGGGTCATTGGGGTCCAGGGAGGGCTTTTTAAGTATGGGGGTGATGTGTGCATGTTTCAGAGGGGAGGGGAAAGTGCCTGAGGAGAGAGAGAGATTGAAGATGTGGGTGAGGGAGCATAGGATGGAGGAGGAGGAAGGTCGTAGGAGTTGTGAGGGGATAGGGTCGAGGGGGCAGGTGGTGAGGCGGGCATCAGAGAGGATCTTGGAGACTTCCTCAATGGTAGTAAGGTCAAAGGTGCGGAGTGTGGGGGGAGCTTCAGTATGAGGAATGTAGGGTGGGGTGGAAGAGGAGGTCAGAGCAGTGGTGGGGCCGTGGGAGAGGGGTGATGAGGGGGTAGCTGAGTGAGGGTGAAGGGAGTTGGAGAGAGTTTGAGCAGCGACGAAGTCCCTGCGGGTTATGTCGAGGGGGAGGGGGGATAAGGGGGTAGTTGTGTGAGAGGGGACGGTTTGAGAGGGTGTGTGAGTTGCGGCAATGTCCTTGCGAATTGTGTCAATCTTGTTTTTGAAGTGATTGGCAATCTCAAGGGCAGTGAGTGAGGTGCTGGGTGGAGGTGGGGGTGGCGAGAGTAGAGAGTTGAAGGTAGAGAAGAGTCGGCGAGGATTGGAGGAGAGGGCCTTGCTGAGGGTCAAGAAGTAGGCCTGTTTGGCAGCATGGAGGGAGGAGGTGTAGGTGTGGAAGGCAGATTTGTAGCGGGTGAAGGCTTGTTGGGATTTGGATTTGCGCCATAGTCGCTCCAGGGCACGACTTTGTCGTTTGAGGGTTTTGGTGTGATCAGTCTGCCAGGGCTGGAGCGGTCGGGGTCTGATGTTGCGTGTGGTTAAAGGCGCTAGTGAGTCAAGGGCTGTTGAGAGCGCATTGTTGTAGGCGGTCAAAGCCAAGTCAGGGCAGGACAGGGGGAGGATGCGGTCGTGGAGTTGATCAGCTGCAGAGTGGAGGGAGGCAGGGTTAAGGTTGCGGAGGTTACGGCTGGTAGTAGTGTGACATTTGGAGGGGTAGGCGTTGGAGGACGAGGAGATAGAGAAGGTGATCAGGTTGTGGTCAGAGAGAGGGAAGGGGGTGTTAGTGAGGTTGTGGGGAGCGCAGCGGTTGGAGAAGACAAGGTCCAGGATATTTCCGTCGGAGTGGGTGGTGGATTGTATGCACTGTGCAAGTGCAAAGGAGGAGGTTAGGTGGAGGAGACGGGCTGTGTCTGGGTTGTCGAGGTTGACAGGGATGTTGAAATCCCCAAGGATGATGGTGGGTAGCTCAGAGGAGAGGAATAAGGGTAGCCAGGAGGAGAAGTCATCCAGGAAGCGGGGTATGGATCCAGGAGGCCGGTATATCACAGCAATCTTCAGGGGGGTTGCAGAAGTAGCATAAGCAATAGGAGATGGCAGAGAACTGAACAAAAGCTGTAAATTGGTTTACATAGGGATTGCTCATTCTGCCTAAATGATTTGAAAAACAAAGTAGGATATGGCAAGCAGCTGAGGTTTGAAAAGATATTCCCATTTATACTTGAGGCTACAGGATTAGTCACTGATTTCAGTTGTTTTTACTTATCCAAAATAACTGAAGACAAATCAATGAAAACTTCTGCTGTATACTGTATTATCCAGGGTGGTATTGCATTGCTGCCCATAATTTTGTTAATTTATTGTAGAAACAGGATTTCATCATGTTAGGTCCTGTTTCTGCTCATGTTTCTGCAGGTAGCATTCTTGTGTTTTCCACACGTAAAACGTGTGCAAAATGTGTGGTGCATAATGTGCTTGGCTCATATCCAAAATTTGGTAAATGAGCTTTTTTTTTAGTGCAGTTTTGGAGTGGAGGGAGGCCCATACAAATAAATGGTACTGCTCAAAAACGCACTAAAAAAGCCCCAAAAACATAATGCTGTAGTGTCACTCAAGCGTGAAGCTTTACTGGCAGGGGTCTCCTTTAATTATCCTTTCCAGGTTATGTAGAGACAGGGTGTACAGGGAGTGAAAGAGAATGGGCTGGCAACTCAGTCTTGACCACTCTTTTTGCATACCAGTGAGACTAAGATTATCTTCTCTGGCCTGCTGTCTGCATTCTGAATATGTATAGCAAGGTTTTTATAGTTAACCGAAAGGGTCACCTTTGCATGGAATCACTATCTGCTCATCATGGCATTAGTCCAGGGGATCTGTTACAGTGCCACATTTCAGCAGTGAGCCTTAGGGCATTTTTATTGAATATTTTCCCCAATTGTGAATCAAAACATGGTATGAGAACAATAGCACTCAAAGCTAAAATGTACAAACCTAAACCTCTGCATTCACTGTAATTAAAAAAATGGGGTAAATGTTTTCACGTAAATATGTGCAATGGTATTGATTATTCAAAGGTTGTTATACAATAGAGTGGCTATAGACAAGCAGAAGTTTTACTGAAAATAATAGGTTCTTACTGAATCAGCCAAAGCTTACAGTGACAGTCTTGCTTTTTTCACTGTATTAAAGGTAATAAAGAGAAGATTAAGGTGATTGTAGCCATATTAGTGCACTTGGAATAACAAAACTGAGTTCTGACCCTCCCCCCTGACTCCCATTGTGGGAAACCTGTCTTTTAGTCTGGGTTTACAGGAACCAAGATTTCAAATTTTGAAGTCTCATGGTTATTTTCAGGCCCAGCATTTTTTATTGCGAGAAGGTTGGATTTCCAGAAGCCATATTATGGAATCACCGACGTTCGCAGAGTTGTCCTTTTGGCACAAGGTACAATTTTCGCACTTCCTTAATGTTTTGCCTACAGTGGAGGCATTTCGTCGTGCCCTCACTCCATTTGAGAACCTTTGTTTGATCGAGTCTCCGATTTGCCATGCGATTTTGCAGATCTATCAACTTTTGGTATCCCCGCCTTTGTCCCATTAGTTGCCATACATTCTTAAATGGGAACAAGATCTGGGATTGAGCTTTGCCGATGCACAGGTGGAGAGGCTCCTCAAATTTTCTTGTCAAACATCTGTTTGTTCTAAATACCAGGAATCCAGCTGCAAACTGTTGACGTGCTGGTATTATACACCCGTCAAATTACACACAATGTTTTCCCAGTGTAGTGATCTGTGCTGGCATTGTGGGGAGGAAATTGGTTCCCTACTTCACATTTTCTGGTCCTGCAACCGATTAAAGGCTTTTTGGGATGGAGCACATCGAATAGCTCAGAAATTTACAGATCATGTACTTTCCCGAGAACCTGCGTTTTACCTTCTGCATCACCATGACTATCCTAACAAGTCCTATAGGCGATCCATCTTGCCTTTATTATTGACGGCAACAAAGATCTGCATCCCTCTTTTTTGGAAACAAACTCAAGCTCCGACCATCTCCATTTGGTTGCTGGAGGTTGCAGATTTTAATGAGATGGAAGATATGGTAGCAGCGGAGAGGGGTGACCAATTACGATTTCTTAAGAAATGGCATTATTGGCACAAATGTATTTATTCTGAGGAATACGCTTCTTTGTTGGTGTAGCCCATTTGTGTATCCTGTTCTGTGACCCAATGCGATCCTGTGTTGAGCTAGGGGGGAATGGTGTTGATTGGGTTCCCTTTCTTCTGGCTTTCCTTCTCCCACTTTTTTTCTTCCTTGTCTTCCCCTTTTTCTCCTTCCCCCACCCTACTCCCCCCCTCCTCCCTTTTTTTTTCTCTTATCACTTTTCTCTCTTTCCTTGACTTGTCTTTTTTCTTTCTTTCTGTTTTTCTTTTCTGTTTTTTCCTTCTTATGTTGCTATGCAGCAAAAGCGGAAAAACTGTAAGGTGCAGCTCGGGGCGCAGATACTCCCCTTATCCTGAGACATTTGACTTTCACAGTCAGGATCTTTTATGTTTATGTATAAGCCGAACTTTGTTGGACTGATCTGTTATGTTAATGATTTGTGCTTCTCCTTTCTTGTCGACAGTTGATTTTATGTGTAGGTCTTTGAAGCTGTATATTCACGTTTTTGTGCCTATTATTATTGGATGTACTGTTGCTGTGAGTTGTAACTAAACGAAAGAATTTATTAAAAAAAAAGGTCTGTGTGTGATACTTGTTTTATTTGCACTTACAATTAACTTTTGAGGACAAGCGTTTGAGGAGTCTACCCCCTTCTTCTAGGTTCACGCAGTACTATTGCATAGAGGTGTAGGAAAATGCTGAGACAAATCCAGTCCAACTAATTGTTATGTCTGATAATAAGTGCCTCTGACGGCCATAGAAAATGTATTAAGACATAGGGAAGCACTTTTAGTTCCAGCCTTGTCCAATATTTACCAGCAATGCTCCAGTCAAGCACATCAATTGTACATAAAAACAGTTTGCTATGTGTGTCTGTGTTATGCTGTGTGTATCTTCTTAGAGAGTTTATCTTTCATGTAATTTCCAAAATATTGCTCAGGGCCAATTAGGTTTGGTTGCAGGCTAACTGGTAACTGTGCTGGGAAATTTTCTTTTGCTTGTAATTGTAGCACTACCCCTTTTGGAGTTGCTGAAGTTTTGGGACCCCTGTAGTCCTGCACAGCCCGGCAACATGCATTTCCTTCACTCAGACTTGCATCAGGAGACAGTAACCAGTCCTTGAGCTTTGTTGTGAAGTTTTATTAGGTGGGTTTAGAACTTGGATGGGGTAAGGGGTGTATGTGATGCCCAAGAGTATGGCAACTGAGGACAAACTTCTTAGCAACTATGTACAAGTCTTTACAACAACTTTCTTTTCCGGAGAGCTAGCCAGCCTCTCTTGTAGTACCACTCCAAACCCCAGATGACTTCTCTCCTCAGCCAGTTGTACTGGGTGAATCACTGGGCAGGGGATCCAGCGCTTACCACTGCAGTGTGAAACCATCCCGGGTAAGATAGCAAATCCAGTTACCCACTAGAGTGCTCCTTTCCATGTACTGGCTCAGGAGGAGGTACAGGTTTACTCACTTGGGCCCTCTTCTGTGCTGCCGGTGGGTTGGTGGCTGCTACCAGACCTTCTAGCTGGGCTGCTTCTCCCCTACCACACAGGTGGTCCTCTCTCGGGGGGGTGGTGCAGTCCCACGTTTTCAGCGTCTCAATGTCCTCCGCCTGAAGGTGAGCCCCTCTCCATTTGGGCTCCCTCACAGGCTCCTGCTCCTAGCCTCACATCCTTCTCTCTCTCTTCCACCAGAATTCTCCTCTGCTGAGCAGGCTCAGCTACTCTTAAATGTTGTCCTAGTCCCTTGCCAAGCCTCCTGTTGGGAAGCAGCCTGGATCCCATAAGAGTACAAACCATCCACTTAGATCTGCCCACTCCCTCTAGACCTCCCTCCAAAGGTCTAGAGCAGGGAGAAATTACAGAGGGGCTGGTCTGCAGAGCTTCTCAGCCCAGACCACAATTTAGCCTCTCTCTGAGTGTTGCACCAGGCTGCTACTCAGCCTCTGACTAACAATTAGGATCTAGCTCCGACTTGCTATCTAGGAGGGTGCTACATAATGTGCAAAGCACCTTCCATGTGCACCTTACTGTAAAGACTAGATATAAATTGGGGTGGTTGCCACTTATCTGTACAGCTTGGCACCTGAATTTGACGCAGGGACACATTGGATACCTTCAGCTGCCATTGTGCTCTTTCTAGGTGTCCATTGTGTTCCTGTGCTTTTAAGGAGGAGTGGGCTAACCTGCCATTAATTTTTCCATTGCTATATGTGCTGCAAATTGGAGGCTCTCAAAACTATAGCACAAGGACCATGGTCAGGGCTTTAATATGCTGTGGAGAAGAGTGGGGCATGGTTTTCATTGTGCCAAGGTTGTTGCTAGGATCATAAAAGACTTGAGACACCTTTAGGGACCTCCACGTGCCATGGCAAATTGTGGGCAAGGCCAATTAGCGTTAACAGTGGGAGGGCGTAAAGGTGGTGTGGTTAAATAAAACAAAAGCCTTCTTGTACCCATAAAATGTACTCATAAAATATGCTTAGATTGGTGCACATCCTGGAGGGGGTGGGGCTATGCTAGGGTACAGACTCAATCTGTCATATCTGCACAATCCACCCCCCCCCCCCAAAAAAAAATTCTCATACCCCAGGTCAGAAAGAGCGGCATGGGAGAATCTCATTTCTCCTGAGCTCAAAATGGCATCAGCTACCTGCCCCCACCAGAGACATTGAACCCACCCCTACAGCTGTCTGCATCTCCAGCAATAGGATCTATGTGTGGCTGAAAGTTACAGTCTCACAGTATCCTCTGTGACAGGAGGTAGAGCCACACATCTGGCAGTGACAGGAGGCTGATTCACACAGTGGGAAGTGACAGGTGCTGCACACAGGCCGATGACAGGTGCCGCTGCATGCAGCACTTCATCCATTCAGCACGTCAGCGCACAGTGGGCCTCATCCCCCTGGGGGCCTGTGGGCACCACACACATTTAACCCCTAGATGATGATACTGACCACAATATACAGAGAAGCCTTGGCGAGACATTGTGGCTTTTACATATATTTGCAAATTTGTGTATTTAAAACCTTGGTTTTAACACAAACTATTGGATATCGTATGTACTCTCCAGCGCCTCAGGATATGCACAGCCAAAAGGGGAGCCAAGGGTACCAGTACAGCAACAACCAAAGGAAATGCTTCAGGGGTGCAGCCCTCCTCAGATGGGTAAATCAGCCACTGGATAGAGAGAAAACAGGTGGCGCACACACCTAGTGCATTATCCAAGGTTTATTGTAGGAGTGAAAGAATAATAAAAACATACTCACAGACGAAGCATGTATCTAAAAAGCATAGAAAAATGACAAAGGCCACAACGGCAGGCAAGGTGTTCTCACTGTCAGTGCAGTCAAATGGCTGACGCGTTTCGGGGACGAATCCCTTTCCTCAGAGCTGATGACCAGTCTCTAATGCAGATGTATGATGAATGGAAAGTAGGAGCCTTGCTGTTGATGCCAGACATGGACATGACCAATTAGGTTTGGTTGCAGGCTAGCTGGTAAGTGTGCTGTGAAAATTTCTGTTTGTAATGTCATTTCCAAAAGACACTACAATAGGTAAGAGGAAATCTCTTCAAAAAATACTCAAAGCATTTAAAGGTAATGTATATTTTTTTTGTGCACTTATATTTACTTTATATTGGTCAGGACATAAAAAAATCCAACAAAAAATAAATAAATAGAAGTTAAGTCAGGTATATAAAAATGGATGAAAATATTTCATACCAACAGTTTTTTTTTTGTTCTTAGACATTATGTTGTAATAAAATTTACATTTCTCAATAGCTCAAACTAAATTTACAAACACAACTTGATGAGTCAGAATTGTAACTTATGCCTCCATACCTGCAATGTTCATTAATGATTGTACAGAGCATTAGCATAACTAATACTGAACAGTTTCCATAGAAAACCTATAATGATGGTTCTTTCACAGCCCGTGACAGTGGACACTGGGTTAAACAGAGAAAATGAACCTCCCTTGCCAGGAGACAACAGCAATAAAAACATTACAGAAGTTCTAACCCCTTACTACTCTGTCCAAGACCACAAAATAATGATTAAGTGATACTTTTTATTGGCTAATTCAGTTTATTAAGAATACAAGCTTTGGGAACCCTTAGATCCTTCCTCATGATCTGAATACAGCCTCATGAGGGGATCTAAGGAATCCCAAGAGCTTTTATCTTTATTAACTTGAGTCGGCCTGTGGGGAGGTGCAGTAAAACTTTGAATTTGTATTGAACAGAATACCAACGTTTTCATACATCCTGGCAGGAGAGCAACACTATGGAAAGAACTCACAGTTCAATGCAGTCAGATGTGGCTGAGGAGAGGTGCCAACAGCATCTGTTTCAGAGGGCTCCATTAACAATGCAGTATCTACCACTTTAGGAAATGCAGCAAAATACCGTTCAGCATTTTTCCAAAAATAAGTTGCCATTCACTAAAAAATGCTTCTAAAATACTGCATGCGTTATTTTTTCAGAAAAATCCACATGAAACCATGCGTTATTTTCTCTCATGCGATATCCGGTGGGATAGATACAGTGGAGAAGTAGACATCTTCCAATAGGGACACAGATGGAAAAAAAAATTAAATATTGACAGGAGTTATAACCTTTGCCTTTAGTTACACTTTCAAGCGGCCTTTCTCAACTTTTCAACAAAGAGGAACCCTTGAAATATTTTTCCAGCCTCAGGAAACCCCTGATAAAAATGACTATATCTACAACTCATGATATATTAGTGTGATGGTCAGTGGGAAGAACACTCCTTACACTTTTGGTCACTGGGAAGAATTCCCCCTTATAGATAGCTAAAAAGATCGATGATGTCAGTGGGAACTTGTCAGGGGAACAGATATCTCAAAAAATAATTATGAAAAAGTAAAGTATCCATACTACACATATTTCCTAACAAGGGATTAAACCATTGTGAAATGCATGTACATTGTATTATGTTTGGAGTGATTGGGAGGTTTTTTGCAACAAATGATGTATATGCTTGTATGCACACAAAAAAGTCTCTAATAATCTGGCGAAATTACAGGAGAAAGTAAGTATATTTTACTATATGTAATGGGGTGGATTTACTAAATGCAATAGGGTTGATTTACTAAACACACAAAATGGGCTCCATTCACAAAGCGGTATTTTATTGCATCAGTGTGCAGTAAGGTACCACACACCGTTTTTCAAAATTTGTTTTTCAATTCATAAAAAACGCTACTAAAATACTGTGTGAGTTATTTTAGTAGTGAAAACGTGGTAATTTAATATCAGTAAAAGATACCGCATTGTTAAGGAGTGAGTGGCCTCCAACATCCTTAACAAACAGTAACTGTCATGGTTGCAGGTGGTTGCCGCATCTTTACTCACTTTTTACAAATGCCTCCCGCAGTAGATCCAACGTCAATCACGGTGAACGCCAAAAAAAAAAGAGATCCGCACATGATGAAGTCTCCCGCCGAATGACAGCTCTGCCACCTCCTGGCGCTAAATAAACTAAGGGGCTCCTTAACAACCATGACAGCTACTGGTTTTTAGGGACACCGGCAGCCAAGTTCTCCTTAATAACCAGTTAAAATACTTTCGTTTTGTTAGCTATCGCATACCTGGACCACTACTTAACTGCAGCTCCAATCACAGCTGATCGCATGTAAATAAGGAAATGCCGTTTATCGTCATTTCTCTCCTCACGAGCTGTCACGCTGACAGCTCGTGAGGAGAGGAGAGTTGGTAATCGGCATTCCACAGAGGGGATATGTACACTGATCATCAGGACAGTGATGATCAGTGTGCCCTGATGGTCAGTGTGCCTCCAGCAGTGCCACCTGTCAGTGCCAATCAATGCCACATCAATGCCACATATCAGTGCCTACCAGTGCACATCAATGCCACATATCAGTGCCCACCTGAGCTGCCTTTCAGTGCCACCTATGAATGCCAGTCAGTGCTGCCTATAAGTGCTGCCTATCAGTGCCAGTCAGTGCCACCTATCAGTGCGCATCAGTGCCCACCTGAGCTGCCTTTCAGTGCCAGCTATCAGTGCCAGGCAGTGCCACCTATCAATGCCAGTCAGTGCTGCCACATATCAGTGCCTACCAGTGCACATCAATGCCACATGTCAGTGCCCACCTGAGCTGCCTTTCAGTGCCACCTATCAATGCCAGTCAGTGCTGCCTGTCAGTGCTGCCTATCAGTGCCAGTCAGTGCCACCTATCAGTGCGCATCAGTGCCACCTATCAGTGCCCACCTGAGCTGCCTTTCAGTGCCAGCTATCAGTGCCAGGCAGTGCCACCTATCAATGCCAGTCAGTGCTGCCACATATCAGTGCCTACCAGTGCACATCAATGCCACATGTCAGTGCCCACCTGAGCTGCCTTTCAGTGCCACCTATCAGTGCCAGTCAGTGCCACCTATCAATGCCAGTCAGTGCTGCCTGTCAGTGCCGCCTATCAGTGCCATATATGAGTGCTGCCTCTCATTGCCCATCAGTGATGCCTGTGAATGCCCATCAGTGCCACCTACCAGTGCCTCCTCATCAGTGCCCATCAGTGCCACCTGTCAGTGCAGCCTATCAGTGCCCATCACTGCAGCCTCATTAGCGCACATCAGTGAAGGAGAAAATTCACTTATTTACAAAATGTTATAACAGAAACAAAGAAAAAACTTTTTTTCCCCAAAATTTTCAGTTGTTTTTGGTTTGTTTAGCAAAAAATAAAAAACCCAGAGGTGATTAAATACCACCAAAAGGAAGTTCTATCTGTCTCCAAAAAAATTATACAAATTTCATATGGGTACAGTGTTGCATGACCGCGCAATTGTCATTCAAACTGTGACAGTGCTGAAAGCTGAAAATTGGCCTGGGCAGGAAGGGGGTATATGTGCCCTGTAGGCTAGCGGTTAATCACCGCATGCATTTAATTATTGATTTCCTTCTGTGAATTGACTTTAACGCCTTTTTTATGCAGTATTTACTGAGCGTTTCGACAGTTTTGTGGAAAATACTGCAAAACGGTATAGTGAATTGACTGTTTCAGGATCGCATGTGATGTTTAGGGAAAATGTGTCAGATCACCTAAATACCACATGCGATGTGCTTTTGTGAAGGGAGCTCAGAGTGAGCACTTTGCAAGTGAAGTTGCTCTAGAGCTTAGTAAATGAGGGGGAGCTCTGCTGACTTCCATCATCCAATCATGTGCAAGCAAAAATGCTGTTTTTTTTCTTGCATGTGACTGGGTATTCTTTGTAAAGTGAAGCTTTACCTCATGTACTAAGCTCTGGAGCAACTTGCAAATTGCACAGTCTATTGGCCTTAAAGTAGAACTTTTTTTTCATTTTGGATAGAGTAAGGGAGGGTTATAACCCCCGTCAGTTTTTTCGTTATTTTTTGCCATCTGTGTCCCCTTCGGAAGATGTTCCCTCTATGACTTTCAATTATAGTGGTAAAAAGGACAAATAGAGTGAATCTAATGGGGGCACAAACAACAATAAAAACCTGACAGGTGTTCTAATCCACCTTCACCCTATCCAAAACTAAAAAAAAGTGTTTTCTTTAGTAAATCAACCCCAATGATTTCCATATTTAGGTTACTGATCCAAAAAAGAAGAAACTACTCAACAGTGCCTATTATATTTTTACATTTCTTAAATACTGCATACCTGGACCACTACTTAATTACTGCACGCATTTCATTATTTAGTTCCTTCTGTGAGTTCAGTTTAACGCCTTTTCGTGCAGTATTTACTGAGCATTTTCAGCATTTTTCAGTAAATACAGCAAAACTGTGTAGTTAATTGATAGTTACAGGATTGCATGTGATATTTATGCAAAATGTGTCCGGTCACCTAAATACCTCCTGCGATCTTCTTCTGTGAATGGAGCCCAGAGAGTGAAGTGTGGCCTGGTCAGTCTGGTCCCAATATGGGAGGCTCCTTTCCAGGATAGATAGTCCGTAGCCTGTCCCTTCTCGTTAGGAACCTTTCCCTACTGCTAGTTATTTCCCTAACAAGCGGGGTCTCTCTCCCTACACTAACCACTCGCCAAAACCCGGGGGCTTAAATAAACTCTTGGTGACTCAAGATGGCCACCAAGGGTCACCTGGCTGCCACATAGCCAACCGGAATGCTGCCCTAGCAGTTCCTCTCCAGGCTGTGGTACCGCTCAGTTCGAGCACCAACTACAGTGGAGAAAGAAGGCTGCACCTGCCTACAGGCCAATAAAAGGAATCACTACGAACTTTGATAGATTTGCATTGATCAGTAGCTAACACAGTAAAAAACTTGGTTGAACCCTTTAGGTTGGACATTTTTGAGTGCATACCTTCAGGTACTTTTATCTTTTGCTGAATCAGAACCAGTTATTATGTTCCTTTAGTTGTTTTATATATATACAGTCATGGCCGAAATTGTTGGCACCCTTGATATTTTTCCTGAAAATCAAGTATTTCACACAAAAAAGGTATTGCATTAACACATGTTTTGCTATACACATGTTTATTCCCTTTGTATGTATTGGAACAAATATAAAACAGAGGCAGAAAAGCAAATATGACATAATGTCACACAAAACCCCAAAAATGGGCTGGACAAAAGTATTGGCACCCTTAACTTAATATTTGGTTGCACACCCTTTGGAAAACATAACTGAAATCAGTCGCTTCCTATAACCATCAATAAGCTTCTGACACCTCTCACCCGGAATTTTGGACCACTCTTCCTTTGCAAACAGCTCCAGGTCTCTCTTATTGGAAGGACACCTTTTCCCAACAGCAATTTTAAGATCTCTCCACAGGTGTTCAATGGGATTTAGATCTGGGCTCATTGCTGGCCACTTCAGAACTCTCCAGCGCTTCTTTGCCATCCATTTCTGAGTGCTTTTTGACGTATGTTTGGGGTCATTGTCCTGCTGGAAGACCCAGGATCTTGGACGCAAACCCAGCTTTCTGACACTGGGCCCTACAGTGCGACCCAAAATCCTTTGGTAATCCTCAGATTTCATGATGCCTTGCACACAGTCAAGGCACCCAGTGCCAGAGGCAGCAAAACAACCCCAAAACATCATTGAACCTCCACCATATTTTACCGTAGGTACTGTGTTTTGTTCTTTGTAGGCCTCATTCCGTTTTCGGTAAACAGTAGAATGATGTGCTTTACCGAAAAGCTCTATCTTGGTCTCATCTGTCCACAAGACGTTTTCCCAGAAGGCTTTTGGCTTACTCAAGTACATTTTGGCAAACTGTAGTCTTGCTTTTTTATGTCTCTGTGTCAGCAGTGGGGTCCTCCTGGGTCTCCTGCCATAGCGTTTCATTTCATTTAAATGTCGACGGATAGTTCGCGCTGACACTGATGCTCCCTGAGCCTGCAGGACAGCTTGAATGTCTTTGGAACATGTTTGGGGCTGCTTATCCACCATCCGGACTATTCTGCGTTGCAATCTTTCATCAATTTTCCTCATCCGTCCACGACCAGGGAGATTAGCTACAGTGCCATGGGTTGCAAACTTCTTGATAATGTTGCGCACTGTGGACAAAGGCAAATCTAGTTCTCTGGAGATGGACTTGTAACCTTGAGATTGTTGATATTTTGCCACAATTTTGGTTCTCAGGTCCTCAGACAGTTCTCGTCTCCTCTTTCTGTTGTCCATGCTTAGTGTGGCACAGACAGACACACAATGCAAAGGTTAAGTGAACGTCTCTCCTTTTTATCTGCTTTCAGGTGTGATTTCTATATTGCCCACACCTGTTACTTGCCCCAGGTGAGTTTACAGGAGCATCACATGCTTGTAACATTCTTATTTATCCGCAGTTGTGAAAGGGTGCCAATACTTTTGTCCAGCCCATTTTTGGAGGTTTGTGTGACATTATGTCGAATTTGCTTTCTTTCCTCCCTTTTTTTGTTTTGTCCCAATACACACAAAGGGAATAAACATGTGTATAGCAAAACATGTGTTAATGCAATACGTTTCGTGAGAAATACATGATTTCCTGGAGAAATATCAAGGGTGCCAACAATTTCGGCCATGACTGTATATCATATATTATATATATATATATATATATATGTCTATATATATATATATATATATATATATATATATATATATCAAAAGGGTGATCTGTCCATCCTGAACTGGAAATGCAACATACTTCTAATATGACAATGAAAGTAAAATATTTTACTAAAGTAATGGAAT
The DNA here is from genome assembly GCF_062004578.1 of Staurois parvus. Classification (NCBI taxonomy): domain Eukaryota; kingdom Metazoa; phylum Chordata; class Amphibia; order Anura; family Ranidae; genus Staurois; species Staurois parvus. The sequence goes on from NW_028318172.1 coordinate 3,150,953, forward strand.
GTGGACATTAATGATTTGTATGTGAAAAAGTTGGCTTGGAGTTATTTCTTTTGATCTTTCATAAGGAATAGTTTCAAAATGGCAATGCTCTTGAGTCATATTAGTCTTCAATGTGTTAAAAGTACATCACCTGAATGCTATCCCCACAGTGCATGCTACCTGATCCGAAGAAACGTTTTGTCCATTCATTAAACCTCACAGTATGACCGTATTGCACAGCTTGTGTTTCACTTGAAACCACATGTTCATTGCTTCATTATGTTGGAGAATTATGCCCCATGGGGATGACATATAAAACTTTCACAGTGACTGAGACTTGTACATTTTAACTGCCAGCCCATTATACTTTGGAAAGAAACCTCTAGTGATGGAGTTTGGAGGCTGCCATCATCTTCTGAAAATACTGCTTCCCTGGCATTGATGGTGATCCAATGGCTTCATTACTTCTGAGTCACTGCACATTAGGAGTTCTAACTTGACTTTCCTTATCTTCATGCCTGTTTTAGGTAATTGGCAACCTCAAGGTTTGTCAACTGCAGCTTTCAATGAGTTATGTATAGGGTATGACATTAATCTGGAGGATATATAAACATTTAAGAAATTTTGAGAACTTAGTGATTGATTTACTAAGTAAGGAGTAGAAAATATTTAAAAGGAGTAGAGAATATTTACTTAGCTTAATGAATAAAATGGACCTATGTTCACCATCAAAATTCCCAATCATGTGCATGGACATAAAAAAAAAAAGATGTCCTGCACATGATTGGATTACTGCAGTGAATTAAAGCAGAGCTCCGCTCAAAAGGGTAAGTTCTGCTTTAAGAACTCGGGCCCCGTTCTCCTTTAGGATTGGCAATTTTGTGGAGTGGATGGGGGGGAGCAGGTAAATGATTTTGACAGGTACCCGCTTCCACTTCCACTCCGACCGCCTTAGGCAATCGGAAGCGGAATTCCTCCCCCCCGCAGTCTTCTGGGACACGTGGCAGGTCCAAAAACACTGTGAAACCATTTACTATACGCAGTGGACACCCGGCTGTGAAGCTGCAAGCTGTTATAGCCACATGCCCACACTTAGGATGATGGGGCAATGGACTGAGGATGGCTGGTGAACACGGTTGCGGTGAGCACACTGCTTGATCGAGGGACAGGTAAGTGGCTGCTTTTTAAAAGTCGGCAGCTACAGTAATTGTCACAGGAGACTGGAGCTTTGCTTTAAACTTCACTTTATTGACTAAGCTAAGTGAACATTGTCTACCTCTTTAGGAATGTATTCCAGAATGTCAAACCATTTAGTTGTATTAGTAGTAAATGGTTAAAATTAGGTCAGTCTTAAGTATGCATGTCAGACCCCTATGCTGACTTTTAAACCAGGAGCTGCCAGTAATATACAGCGTTGTGACTATTTTCACTTTCCACTAATTCTTCTGGTGGTCCCTTATGGGCAATTACATTCACATTGATAGAAATTCATCAGATGACTATATATTTGAGGAACAAGCATCTCAGTTATGTAGTGAATTGCAATAAAGAATTATCCCTATGGTATTAAAAGATGTGCCCCCAAACTTGGGGTCATCCAATGGAAGAAAAGACAAAATGATTCTCGAGCAGGACAATTTTGCTTGTCAGTATTCACTAAAAGATAAGAGAGAAATTACACTATGGACAGAAAATGGGATCATGTTTCAGAATGATCTATGTTCTCTAGTTTTCCCAAAATGATTATTTTGGTGGAGGCCGTTTAGTTAGGGACTGGATAGTAATGCATTAATTTGAAACCAGAACAATGAAAACCTAGTTACAAGACTGTGTGTGTTTATATATATATATATATATATATATATATATATATAGCCAAAAGTATTGGGTCACCCCTCCAAATCATTGGATTCAGGTGTTCCAATCACCTCCAGGGCCACAGGTGTATAAAATCAAGCACCTAGGCATGCAGACGGCTTCTATAAACATTTGTGAAAGAGTGGGTCGCTCTCAGGAGCTCAGTGAATTCAAGCGTGGTACCATGATAGGTTGCCACCTGTGCAATAAGTCTATCAGTGAAACTTCCTTGCTACTAAATATTCCACGGACAGCTGTTAGTGGTATTATAACAAAGTGGAAGCAACTGGGAACAACAGCAACTCAGCCACCAAGTGGTAGGCCACGTGTTCATGTTCATCACCCCATGTATTAATTTAAAAATTGTATTTTTCTTTGATTCATTCATTTTTGTTCCCAGTTCCCATTCACATTTCCAAGAACAAAGGAGGGCCGCCCCCTTTATTTCAGTAAGAATCTTTTTGTAAGGGATTTATAAATTCCTATGCATGCGCATAGGAATTCCCGGAGAAGAATTGCCAGTTGTGCGCATGCGCGCAGAAATGCGCAATCGCGCACACGCACGGCGAAGATTGGTGCCAGACAGCCTATTTAAAGAGTGTCTCTGCCCATGTTGAGTGCTGACTGGTCTTCAGCTCCCCCGTGTCATGCTTGTTCCTGTGTGATTCTGTCATGTACCTGATGGGAGACTGAGTTGACAAGGTCGGCCTCACTTGTGTCCCTAGCCCTGACCCCACTGAGGTTGGAACAGGGGGAGTCTAGGGACCAGGGGGACAAGAGCGCCAGGAGTTGTTGCTTGTGGCTCTTGCACATGATGGCCTTGGTAGATTGAGTATCCACTGATTTAGGGCACAGTAGCAATAGAGCAGGTAGGTACTGTGGATTGCCGAATGTGCAGCAGAGCAAGGTAGGTAGTCAGGAACAGGACTGGAGCAGGGTCAGACAAGCCAGGGTCATAAACAGTCGGGCAGCGCAGTACCGAATCAGAAGAGAAAGCCAAGGTCAGGAGCAGAGCCGAAGTCAGGAACCAGGAGCAGGAGAGCAATTGGAGTCGGGTCAGGAACAAGCCGGGTCAGCAACAAAGGGAACATCAGGAACTAGCAGGACACGGGGGGGGAGCTGAAAGACCAGTCAGCACTGAATCATCACAGAGGTGCTCTTTAAATAGCCTGCCCAGTGCCGATAGGCGCACCTGGGTCCTAGGGCCTGCCTGCCCGTATGCCTTGTCGGAATCCTGCGCAGGCGCAGATTCATGCGTTGCGGCGATCTTCTTGTTCCCTGATAGATTCCTTTGCTGCTGACCTGGCTTGTTCCTCACCTGACTCTGATTGCTCTCCTGCTTGATACTGGTTCCTGACTTTGGCTTTGCTCCTGACCTTGGCTTTCCTTCTGATTCTGTACCGTGTTGCCCGACTGCTGATGACCCTGGCTATTCCTATGACACTGCTCCTGTCTCTTACCCTCACTACCTGCCTTGCTCTGGTGCACACCTGGCAATCTACAAGACCCGCTCTGCTTGTTACTACTGTGCCTGAATCAGAAGATCATCAGTCTTCCAGAGGCATCATCTGCAAGAGCTGCAAACAACAACTACTGGCGGTCTTGTTCCCCTGGGTCCTAGACTCCCTCTGTTCCAACTCCAGTGGGGTCAGGGCTAGTGACACAAGAGAGGCCGACCTCATCATTTCAGTCCCCCATCAGGTACGTGACACTTATATAACTCGGAAGTGCCAATATTTTGGGGCCATATTAGACCCCAACATCTTTTCGAATGGGAGCATGTCCTCCGTCATCCTCAGTGGTTGGGGCAACTTTGAAACAAAATGATTTAATTGATAATATCTCAATTCATCTAATGCCACAAATATCTCCTTTTTACTCTTTAAATCTTGAAAAGTGCACAACTTCCCCTTAACTACTATATCCCCCAAATGTGCATCTACATCTTTAAACCATTTCCCCAAAACGTTATCCTTACCCAGCGGGAAAAACTCAGTATCCACCAGGGGAATCAACAGTGAATTGTACTTCCAGCCCATTTACTTGTTCATTCCATCCCATACTCTTAATACCTCCTGTGTCAGTGTATTACTAGTCTCATCCATAATACAAAACTTTTGTGGTATTCAAATAATCCTCCTTAACCGTGTATTGCTTAAAATACCTTCTATTTTAACCCAACTCTTCCCTTGTGAATTATATATCCAATCTATAATTTGTGACAGTAACACCTCATTATAGTAATTTTTAATATTGGGCAAATTCAGTCCTCCTTTCTCTTTCTTATTACATAGAACTTCATACCTAATTCTCGGTTTCTTATTAGCCCATATGTATTTAAGTATTAGTTTTTTTATTATCCCAAAAAAGGGAGCATATGAAATTTATACAAGATTTTTGGGACTATCACCATTTTAACCAAGTTTATACGTGCAATCCAAGAGACCTTTTCCCTTGAGAGTCTTCTCAACTCATCCTTTATTTCATTTATAAATGGGATATAATTTACCCGGTATATATATTTTTATAGAAGGGGTCAACTTTATTCCTAGGTAACCTAATTCCTTCTCCCTCCATGGAAATGGGAAGTCTTTTTGTAGAGTCTGCGTCTTTTTCTTTAAAACATTGATATTCAAGATCTCTGATTTTGAGGGGTTTATTTTCAAATTTGAAAGCTCTCCGTACTCTTTTAGTAATCCCATTAGGTTAGGCAACGTTAACCCAGGGTTCGCACTGTAAAACAGCATATCATCAGCGTATGCCTTTACCCTATGCTCTATCTCACCTATCTTAATTCCACTAATATCTACACTCTTTCTTCCCGTCGCTAGCAAACGTTCCAGGGATATAACACATAATAATGGGGATAATGGGCATCCATGTATTATACATCTTAAAAACCCTTGAGAGGGCCCTGTTTACCTTAACCGCCCTTGATGTAGCATTATAAAGCTCTTTTATTATTTATTTCAGGTACTTATATAGCACCATCAATTTACACAGTGTTTTACACATATATTGTACATTCACATCACTCCCTAACCCTCAAGGGGTGTACAATCTGAGGTCCCTAACTTACATTCCTAAATACACATACTAGGGACAATTTAGACAGGGTCCAATTAACCTACCAGCATGTCTTGGGAGTGTTGGAGTAAACACATGCAGGCACAGGGAGAACATGCAAACTCCTGGCAGGTGGTGCCATGGTTGGGATTCGAACCAGTACTGCCAGGCGGAAGTGCTAACCATTTAGCCACTGTGTTGCCCTTTTATCCAACTCATCATCTTAGTCCCTATTCAGAAGACCTCTAGGGTATTTATCATGAACCCCCAGTCTTCCCTGTCAAAAGCTTTTTCAGTGTCGATCGACAATATGATTGCTGATGACTTTTCTCTCTTTGCCCTCTGTAAAAGAAGCAATGTTCTTAAACCATTATCCCTCCCTTCCCTCCGTGGGACAAAGCCCACTTGATCTAAATCTATCCATTCCAGCATCAACCATTGTAACCTTGTAGCTAGCACCTTCGCATACAATTTAGTATCTGTATTTACTAGAGATATAGGTCTATAGCTAGCACATTGTGAACAATCCATTCCTTCTTTTAGAATGATCGTTATAAATGCTTGCAACGATTCTTCTCTTATTCCCATTCCCTCTGCTAAAGCATTAATATATGTTCAAAACTTAGGGACCAGTAGGTCTCTAAATTTCTTATAATAACCCACTGTATACCCATCGGGTCCTGGGCTCTTCCCTCCTGCTGTATTGTAATGGAATTCCTGTGAGGCAGCTGGATAATAGAAATGCGCATGTGCACAGAAATCTCCACAGAATAGTGACCACAGAAATGCACGATTGCGCACAGGCACGCACACGCACAGTGAATATATATTGGCACCAGACAGACTATTTAAAGGATGCTTCTGCCTGTGCTTAGTGCTGACTGGCCTTCAGCTGTTTCCCTGTGTCCTGCTGTATTCTTGTATGATCCCCTTGTTGCTGATGATTTGGTACCTCGCTGTCCGCCCGTTGATGAGCTTGGCTATTCCTGTGACCTAGCTCCTGTCTCTGATCCCAGCTTCCTGTCCTGCTCGAGTGCCCGCCTGGCTGGCCACTATAGCAGCTCTGCTCACCATAAACTGTTCCTGCTTCAAGTCGGCTGGGAGATCTGACACATCACTTATCCTGAACCTGTTGTGCAAGCGGAGTGCCCTTTAACCCAGGTGGGATTCCGAAACATCGCTACTGTTCCTGAACCGGTGGTTCGCCAGTCTCTTCAGGACTCCAACTGCAAGCTCTTCAGACAACACCTGCTGAAACTCTTGTTCCTCTGGTCCCTTGGCACCCTCTGTTCTACTTACAGCGGGGTCTGGGCTAGTGACACAAGTTAGGCCAACCTCGTCATTTCATTCTCCTATCAGGTACGTGACATGTATTCCTCTGGGCCAAATTAATTTCCTCCTGGGAGATCACTTGTTCTAGAGACACTAATTTTTCTTTTAATATTTTTGGCAGGTCTGCTGCCTTTAAATTTTCCTGCCGTGTCCCCCTCTTTTCTTCCTCTGTAACTTTAAGGTTCTTAGATTTTACATCATACAACCTACTATAAAATTTATGGAATGTTTCATTGATATCAGTGGTGGAGTATACCAGTTCTCCTTTTTCATCTTTAATTTTTTCAACGTAATTTTTCAATTTCTTTACCTTTTTATCAGGTAACTCCCTGGCTTTTTCCCCAGTTGATATCTTACCTTTGAAACCCTACTGAAAATCTTCCTTGTTTCCTGTTCCAATAGATTTTGTAACTCTTCTCTTTTAAATACAATCTTCAAATTAACCTCTGTATCCTGTCTCTTTTTATGTACCTGTTGTAATCTATATAGCTCCTCCGTCACCTCCTTTATCTTTCTCTCACAATCCTTCTTTTTTTTGGCTCCTGCGGCTATCAGGATTACCCTCACGTACGCCTTGTGTGCCTCCCAAATGGTAGCCACAGAGACTTCCTCAGTCTCATTCAACTGAAAAAATTGCTCTATTTCCTCCCTTAACCTCTTCTCTACCTCAGAGTCCTGTATAAGCATTGCCCTTTTATTCCATTCTCCTCCGACCCTTAGTCTCGTCGTTACAGGAGCATGATCCAAGATAGACATAACTTCTATGTTAGATTTAACCAATGAATCCAATTGTCTATGCTCGATCACTATATAATCCAACCGTGAGTACCTTTTATGCACCAGAGAGAAGAAGGTATAGTTTCTTTCTCTGGGATGTTTCACCCTCCATGCGTCCATAAGCTGACTTTGATGTAGCTTCTTTTTTAGCATTCTTAATTTTTGTCTCCTCCTTTCTGTGCTTTCAAAGATGTATCCATCCAAGGATCAAGACAAAAGTTAAAATCTCCTGCCAAGACCAGAATCCCCTTCTTAAACTCCATAATTTTCCCCAACACTGCATACAGAAATACTTCTGGATTTTGATTCAGGCAATATATATTAACCAAGGTATAGCTTTGTCCCTCTTAAACATAGAAACTGGCCCTCTAGGTCCACCAATCTCTCCTCCACATCAAAATCCACGTTTTTTTGAGAACCCGATTGCTACCCCTTTAGCCCTCTTTATTGGTGAATCCACATAATACCAAATTGGATAGTACCTCAAGTATAATTTGACATTAGTATCATGTGATAAATGTGTCTCTCATAAGAACACATCTGCGGAAAGTTGGTGAACTTCCCTGAGTATCTTTTGTCTTTTAGTAGGAGAATTTAAACTTTTCACATTATATGTTGTAAGATTAATCAGACTCATAGCTATCTAGTTTTCCTGTTCTCTTGTTCAAAGGAAAAGCAGTATAGACTACTCATCTCATGGACCTTCCTCCAACTCCACCCCTCTCACCTCCCCTCCATCCTGCCACCCCCCTCCCCCCATTCCATTCTTCACCTCCCCTCCCTCTCACCCCAAACCTTACCTAAATTACTAAAAACCCCTTGGCCTATTTATTGCCCTTGAATCTGACGTGATATTCCCCTACTAATGATTCCTGATTTGGGGTAAAACTCTGAGCATGGGCACCTACTCCTACTCCTACCCCCAGCTCTCAACATAGTGTTAAGGTGTTTAATAACCTGTTTTGCCTCCTGATGCCCCGCCATCTCTACTTATCTTCCCCGGAAACCTAACAGGAGCACAGGTAAGATGGGGAGGGAGAGAGAGAGAGGAAAAAAAGGGAGAAAAAAGGGAGATAGCAATTCATTCCCCAAAGCACCCTATCCCTCTCTCGCTAACCCCCCCCCCCCCATTCAGTCTATCTTCTCTTTTTTTTCACTGTCTGCCATATCTCTTTTTTTGACCTTATGCTCTCACTTTCGTTTGACCCCTCTGACCACCCCTCAATTCCCACTTTCTTTAATTCTAATTTTTCACAAAAGTCACTGAGTTCTACTGGGAATCTTAGCCTTGCTGATTTCCCGTCTTTCCACCCAATCAGGCATGCTGGGAGTTAGGCTCTGAGGAAAAGGCTAGTCCACAAAATGCGTCAGCAATTTTGGATGTCCATCATTCTCATCACCATTCAGAAAAGCAGTGCAAATTGGACAGAGCGGTCTCATATGATGTGCTTATATTCATGTACTTTTGTGATTAGAATACCTTCTTTTAAATTTAATAAACACATTTTTAAAGATAATGTACAAGGCTGGTGCGCCCTCTGTTTTGTTTTTCTCTATTAGACATCTGCTGAGCCTGTGTCTCCATTTTCTCCTCCACTTCTTCCACCATTGTTAACATTCGTCCAAGATCTTTATGTATCACCGCCATTTCATTTTTGAGAGAGTTCCAGTTTTGTGAACATTTCTGCCATCTCTGTTTTAGTAGGGATCTGTGTTATTCCTCTCTGTTGTTCTGAAGGCCTTTTGGTCATTATCGCTGTCAACATTTATAGATTCGTTGGTCTCGTTCCTTCCCCATGTCCCAAATGATAGCCTGGACTGCTCACAATCATATTTTCTACTTTGTTCCTGTTGTTTCTCCGTGCTTTATATCTCTGGACTTTTTTCTTGTAACGGCACATATTTCTTTATTGTGCTAGTATTTATATTAGGTTGTGGGGTTTTTACTCCCCCACTTTTAGTGGATCTGTTCTGCTCAGGAATGTTATTATCATGCCTAGGGAAATTGCTCCAATTTATTCTTCTCTGATAGCTTTTGAAGAACCAGGTAGTTTTGGGACACTTTTATATTGAATTAAAGTTATTAAATACAGTACCACTTGACCTCAGGGATCCCCCCACTTCTTTTTTTTTTATTTTGACTTTCTTTTTTTTTTATTTAACTATTTATTTATTTTTCACAAAAATACAAAAATACATATTCCACTTCCATTTCCATTCATTTAATAACATCCCCTCTCCCTTCCTATCAAAATCCCCATCCTTCCCTCCCCTCCCCCCACTTTTATCCTACGTTTTGTACCTTTGATGTATTTGTATTATTTTCTTCCAGAATATCTGTATTTTTGGACACTCCCACCAAATGTGACATGTCATGCCAATCTCTCCACACTCTCGCCAACACCCTGAAGATCTCTTCACACTCATCCTGTGTTCCACCCTTGGTGTAATATGCCATCTTATCAAACACTTATAATTAATTTCCACCTCACACATACTTATATTTTCGTGAATCAATCTATATATTTTTTTCTGTTTATCTTCCCCAATCTCCACCCCAAAATCTCTTTCCCAATTTGCTATATACATTAATTTAGTATCCATTTCTAATTCAGTGAATATTTTATATACTTTAGCTGTGCCATGCTTCCCATCTCCTCGTGATTCCAACAACCTTTTGAACGCATTCCAATTTTCCCTCGCTCTCAGAGGTTTCGGAAGGGTCCCAACAAAATGTTTCAACTGGTTATATTTCCACACATCTAGTTTAGTAAATCCCCCTCCCTCTTCCTTCACCAAATCCCCATATGATTTCAATTCTACTCCTTCCATTATATCACCCAATTGTGCCTCTTCCTTCTGAAACCACCTTCCCGTAAACTCCTCTCTACCTGGGGGAAAATACTCTGAGTTTCTCAAGGCATTAAAAGTGAGTTAAAATCCCATTTCATCTGCTTATACATTTTATCCCATACTCTAAAAACATTTAACGTGTACAAACTCGTGCTCTCTTCTAAATTTCTGTATTGTGAAGGCACCCATATACTTTTACTTAAATTATTTCCACTGAGTGTATCCCCCCACTTCTTAATCTTCTATCCGCCCAGCCCCACATCTCAGGTATACATTTATTAGCAACAGAGACAGTTATAATTTAAATCTCCGACTGTTGTCCATGGCAACTCACCATCACCCTCCAACCTGGGGTTCTGGGTCGCCCCGTCTCTGTATACTCCTTGTCCTGGATGGGATCTCAGCTCCTGTTTTGTAAGCTCTCCTGAGGGGGGTCTGGGCGGATACTCTGGATGTCCTGTGGTATCAAAGGTTTCTGGATCTCCAGTATGTTATAGCTTTTCACAGATCGATGGGGCATCTAGCCACAAGGTTAGCACAGTCCCCCAAATTGATGCTCCCTCCTGGGATCCCTCTGGCTCCTCAGCCGGCGCTCCTCTGAAGTCCATGAATTGCCTCTGATAGTCTGCTCTGATCCCTGCAGGGCTCTGGGATCTGAGTCCTGGTCCACAGCAGCCCGCTCTGTCTCCCTGTGCTCACCTCCACTACTGGCCGCCAGATGGTCCCTGCGTGTCACAGAGCTCAAGACTGAACCGCCGGCTGGGTAGGGTAAGCTCTCAGGGGAATGGCCCCAGTGAATTCTGCATGGCAGGCCACATGCAGACACCTTTAAACCACAGTACCAAGAGATCGTTGCTTTGAGCATTTGCCTCAGCCTATCTGTTATCGTCATTGAATTACAACTACTAACTACTGTAAATGGGCCTCACCATTGCTAGCAGAAGACAATGGCTACTATCACATCAGGAACTTTACACATCTCAGGACTCAGGTTGCTATTTCTAGTTAAAGGGACCTTTGCATCTAAGCCATTGTTATTCAAATTAGGGTGTCTATACCCATTTATACCAGAGTATATATATATATATATATATATATATATATATGTAGTATATACTGAATATATAGTGTGTCCAGAATATAATGAGAATTAAGTTCCTATGCTCGTGAAGGTCTCTGTGAAGGTCACTTGGGGTGGGGTGCCACATATGATCAGTTGCATTCCAACCCTGTCAGAGTCAGAGTTCCTTTTTGTGACACCTTTTTCAAGTGCCCCATATTAAGAAAAATGCAAGCGAGTTTGGAACACTGATATGCGATTACATTTTGTGTTAAATTGGCTAAAAGTGTTTCAGAAACCTTGGAATTGGTGAGGAGCTTATGGAGGAACTGCACTATCATCTGCACAAGTGTACTGATGGCACAAGGCCTTGAAGGAAAGATGAGAAGGTGTTGAAGGCAAACAACGATCAGGACGCCCCTTTTCCTCAAAAATGGAACAGAATGTGGATGCAGTGAGGTCTGTTTTCAACCGTGACTGACGGTTCAGAACAGAATGATTACAGAGGAAATGGGAATTACCAAGTTAATTGTTCATGAAATTGTGACTCAGGATTTGAACATGAGAAAAGAACCTGTCACCTGATCAGAAGGACACCATCAATTCGTTTACCAAGACCTGTTGGCCCATGTGAAAGGTTTGAAAGCAAACCATTTTGGTAGTGTGGATAATGTCCAAAGAGCCACTATGCAACCTCTTAATGCCATCTCACTTGAAGACTTCCAGGGATGCTACGAAGAATGGAAAAATCGCTGGGAGCGTTGTGTACACTCACAAAGTGCATACATTGAAGTAGTCAATGTTCAATTGTAAAATTTTTCAATAAAATTATTTTTAGAAGATCATTCTCATTACTTTCTAGACACACCTTGTGTGTATATATATATATATATATATATATATATATATATATATATTTACATATATATACAGTATCTCACAGAAGAGAGTACACCACTCACATTTTTGTAAATATTTTTATCTTTTCTTGTGACAACACTGAAGAAATGACACATTGCAACAATGTAAAGTAGTGAGTGTACAGCTTGTATAACAGTGTAAATTTGCTGTCCCCTCATAATAACTCAACAGACAGCCATTAATGACTAAACCGCTGGCAACAAAAGTGAGTACACCCCTAAGTGAAAATGTCCAAATTGGGCCCAAAGTATCAATATTTTGTGTGGCCACCATTATTTTCCAATACTGCCTTAACCCTCTTGGGCATGGAGTTCACCAGAGGTTGCCCCTGGAGTCCTCTTCCACTCCTCCATGACGACATCACGGAGCTGGTGGATGGTAGAGACCTTGCACTCCTCCACCTTCTGTTTGAGGATGCCCCACAGATGCTCAATAGGGTTTAGGTCTGGAGACATGCTTGGCCAGCCCATCACCTTTACCCTCAGCTTATTTAGCAAGGCAGTGGTCATCTTCGAGGTGTGTTTGAGGTCGTTATCATGTTGGAATACTGCCCTTTGGTCCAGTCTCCGAAGGGAGGGGATCATGCTCTGCTTCAGTATGTCACAGTACATGTTGGCATTCATGGTTCCCTCAATGAACTGTAGCTCCCCAGTGTTGACAGCACTCATGCAGCCCCAGACCATGACACTGCCACCACCATGCTTGACTGTAGGCAAGACACCCTTGTCTTTGTACTCCTCACCTGGTTGCCACCACACACGCTTGACACCATCTGAACCAAATAAGTTTATCTTGGTCTCATCAGACCATAGGACATGGTTCCATTAATCCATGTCCTTAGTCTGCTTTTCTTCAGCAAACTGTTTGCGGGCTTTTTTTGTGCATCATCTTTAGAAGAGGCTTCCTTCTGGGATGACAGTCATGCTTACCAATTTGATTCAGTGTGTGGCGTATGGTCTGACAGGCTGACCCCCTCCACCCCTTCAACCTTTGCAGCAATGCTGGCAGCACTCATACATCTATTTACCAAAGACAACCTCTGGATATGATGCTGAACACGTGCACTCAACTTCTTTGGTGGACCATGGCAAGGCCTATTCTGAGTGTAACCTGTCCTGTTAAACCACTGTATGGTCTTGGCCACCATGCTGCAGCTCAGTTTCAGGGTCTTGGCAATCTTCTTATAGCCTAGGTCATCTTTATGTAGAGCAACAATTCTTTTTTTCAGATCCTCAGAGAGTTCTTTGTCATGAGGTGCCATGTTGAACTTCCAGTGACCAGTATGAGAGAGTGAGAGCGATAACACCAAATTTAACACACCTGCTCCCCATTCACACCTGAGACCTTGTAACACTAACAAGTCACATGACATTGAGGAGGGAAAATGGCTAATGTGGCCCAATTTAGACATTTTCACTTAGGGGTGGACTCACTTTTGTTGCCAGTTGTTTAGACATTAATGGCTGTGTGTTGAGTTATTTTGAGGGGACAGCAAATTTACATTGTTATAAAAGCTGTACACTTACTACTTTACATTATAGTAAAGTGAAATTTCTTCAGTGTTGTCACATGAAAAGATATAATAATATATTTATATATTTATATAATTCTTTGCTGATATGTCAACAAGCCTTTTCTCTCCCATCCTGCTGCTGGTGTTCTAGTTACATAGTTACAATGTACCATTTGTGACTGTATGATCTGTTAACCGTTGATGTTTGGTTATTTCCATTTTATCAGTGTGTTGCTTTTATTCATTGACTGGGGATGTACCTCCTAAACCTTCATTCTGTGGTCTACTTTTCTGAACGAGTCTAATATAGAGGTGTTACTAAAGAATCATGTCTCTTGCATTAATATTTCATACTGTTGAAATATGTCTAAACCCAGAGTGTCAGGTGTTGGGAGGCTTGCAAGGTCAGGGCAACCAATTAGGACAAGCATTATCAAGCAGCCCCTGGGAGGGTAGTGCTACTCACATTTAAAACTAATATATGGGAGCTGTTTCTCCTGACACAGGATTTGTACATCTGTCCATCCACACCTGAGATATACACATCCCTGCCAGATAGTACAACCAAATCAGCAACCTGGCTTTTCTCTTTTACTTTTAGAGCAGTAAAATTTGGTCACTTCTCTGCCTCAGGCCTGTGCTGGACACTGATGAAGCAGCAGAGGACAGATGTATAATTTCTATGTTATGTCTAACTGTAAGCACTTTTTTATCAGCTCATGTGCATGCATAACAATTGATTATATCTTACTACAGTGTGGTCTGAGTGCTAGCCTATGAGGAAAACAAGAGGCAAATTTAAAGTCAAGTTCAGGAATTTATACCAGTTGCATTAAGAAATAGATTTTTAGATAACCACATTAATAGGTGTTTTTCTATCTGCATAAAGAACTATTTTTTGGTAAACATTGTTCTACTAGAAACCCATTATCCAGTATCTGCAATTTCAACATGCTTAGCTGACAGGAGTATAAGCAGTGTACTGAAACAAATAATCTTAGATGCTGTTCCAATCAGCTTTACATTTTTATTTTTCCTCCAATATGGGCACATTGGTAAGTATGTTCTTACCATACTATATTCACAAAACTAGAACTGGGTAGTGTACATGTTTGCTTTTGCCCACTGGCTGATGTTTAGGCATAACTAATGGGCCATTGCAATAAAAATGTCAGTCTCCTTAGGACAAGGGGAGATACTTCCAGTTTTCAAGTTTGTCAAGTAACTTGGTTTACATATATCAGGAATGGGTTGGCTTTCCATCTAGAGTAAAATATCTGGTTGTTGGGGGGGGGGGGGGGAGCTTAATGTTATCAGCAGTTAACCACAGATTACTTGGGTTGTACAAGAGTATAGTCTATTACTTTGGAGCTCAGAGAAGTGAGAGTCTAATTAGATTTTTTGTAAAGCAAACATACTGCAAAGAATAAAATCATTGGTCAAATGATGGCACTCGTAGTCTTTTCTCTCCTTCTAATTAGGACAATCACCATAATTGCATCCAATTAGTTCAGTGTGAAGTGAATAAGGAGGAGGCTGCAACTTGATGCACAGTTGTCACTGTGAAAGAGGATGAGACAATTCACACAACAACCCCCTATCCATGTGGACAACACACCTGGGCGAACATGACCTCTCTTGGCATACACACACCAATTTTATTTTACATTTGCAAATAGCTAATAAACATTCATTCATTGGGTAAACAAATGTGCTGCTATGTGGACCTACCCCCAGATACACAGAGGCCTACTTTGTTTTATCCATTTCAACACTGTTAAACACCACAGTTAGTTTGTGAAGGCGCAGTGTAAAAATACGTAGGTATTCAGTTATGGTAAGCAATGCATTAAAGCAGTCTTAACAGACTGCTAACACTTTGTAAGCTTTAACATTTTGACACAATGCTGGATCATTCATCATTTGCACCTATTGTGTTTAGTGTATTTTGCCATCCAATGGTGAAATGTTAGTTAAGGCTTTTTAAAAGAATCAATGTGGAAATAAATCGGGAAACTATTGTAACAGAAGACTTATATTAAACATTATAGTAGGATTAAAGTAGGTCTAAACCCAGTCACTACATTTTCATTATAGATTTATCAGGCTCATGTAATTGCAGAAGTTGTTTTCAGCCTTTTAACCACTTGAAGACCAACATGTTAAACCTCCCTTCTTGCCCAGGCCAATTTTCAATTTTCACCACTACCATAATTTGTATAATTACTCAGTTATGTAACAGTGTACCATATGAATTTTATATAATGTTTTGAAACAGATAGAGCTTTCTTTTGGGAGGATTACTATATAACGAAAAAAAAGGAAAGAACATTTTGAAAAATGTTTTTTTCTTAGTTTCGGTTATAAAACTTTGCTAATAATTATTCTTTTTTCATAAATTTAGTACAAAATTAATTCTGCTTTTCTTCTTTTCTCTTCTCTAGTGACCCCCCCCCCACAACAAATAGGTGTCTACATATATATATATATATATATATATATATATATTTATATATGGGCTGAAAGTACACACTCTTAGGTTTAATTTGAGGGTATGTACATCCAAATTGGAGGAAGGATTTAGGAATTACAGCTCTTAAGAGTAGCCATCCCTCCTTTTTCAAGGGACCAAAAGTAATTGGACAATTGAATCAAAAGCTGTTTCATGGCCAGGTGTGGGCTACTCCTTTGTTATTTATTCATCAATTAAGCAGGTAAAAGGTCTGGAGTTGATTCTAAGTGTGGAAACTATTGCTGTGAACCTACATCAAGTGTTCAGAGGAGCTGTCCATGCAAGTGAAACAGGCCATTGTAAGGCTTAAAAACTAAACAAATCCATCAGAGAGATAGCAGCAACATTAGGAGTGGCCAAATAAACAGTTTGGTACATTCGGAGGAAAGAAGAACACACTGGTGAGCTCAGCAACATAAAAAGGCATGGACGTCCACAGAAGACAACAGTGGTGGATGATCGCAGGATCCTCTCTATAGGAAAGAAAATCCCATTCACAACAAGTTAAGGACACTTGTATCATTGTCAAAGTCTACAATCAAGAGAAGACTTCACGAGGGCATATACAGAGGGTTCACCACAAGGTGCAAATCATTCATAAGCCTGAAGAATAGAAAAGCCAGATTAGACTTTGCCAAAAAACATCTAAAAAAGCCAGACCAGTTCTGGAAAAGCATTTTTTGGGTGGATGAAACTAAGATTACTCTGTACCAGCATGACGAGAAGAAAAAAGTGTGAAGAAGGCTTGGAACAGCTCACGATCCAAAGCACACAACGTCATCTGTACAACATGGTGGAGGCAGTGTGATGGCATGGGCATGCATGACGTCCAGTGGCACTGGGTCATTGGTGTTTATTGATGATGTGACAGAAGACAGAAGCAGCCGGATGAATTCTGCAGTGTTTAGAGATATATTGTTAGCCCAGATTCAGCCAAATGCAGCAAAGTTGATTGGATGGCGCTTCACAGTACAGATGGACAATGATCAAAAACACACTGCAAAAGCAACCCAGGAGCTTTTGAAGGAAAAGAAGTGGAATATTCTGCAATGGTTAAGTCAATCACTTGATCTCAACCCAACTAAGCATTCATTTCACTTGCTGAAGGCAAAACTAAAGGCAGAAAGACCCACAAACAAAGAACAACTGAAGACAGCTGCTGTCAGGACTGGACTCGCCAATGGTGGTGGGACTCACCTGCCTTGTGGGCTGCAGTACCAGGGCTGGCCAGCGGGTGCTCTCAGCAGCCAGAAGCTCACTCCTGCAATCAAGCCATCACCTGAGGCTGATTGCAGGAGGTGTATTTAAGGAATGGCTAGGCCTGCAGTCAGGTCCTTGGTGTATTGTTCCCATGAGCCCCTGTACCTGCATTCTGTCTGCTTCCTACCTGATCCTGACTCTGCTTGATTCTGACTCTGCTTGAACTCTGCCTGCACTGACCTCAGCTACTCCTGACCAATCTTCTGCCTACTCCTTGTACCTTGTCTGCCCGTTAGCTACCGACCCGGCCCGCCTGACTACATTGTTCTCCATATTTATATATATATATCAGTTAAGATTTGGGTTTGTTGCACCTTGTATGTATTTGTGTTAGTTTTGGGTTTGGTTTGTTGCAGTGCATTTATGTCTGTGTTGCCTTAATAAATTATAATGTTTTACATGCTGTACCTGACGTCTGTGTTTCCCTGTGTCGGGCCACACACCTCTGGTCATACCCAGAGCCCTGACAGCTGCAGTTAGAGCCTGTCAAAGCATCAGAAAGGAGGAAACCCAGTCTTTGGTAATGTCCCTGGGTTCCAAACTTTAGGCAGTCATTGCCAGTAAAGGATTCTCAACTAAATGTGAAAAACTAACATTTTTTAAATTATTATTTATATATTTTATTAACTTTAATTTCAGTACAAAATAAATCACATTATCATTAACCAATTCCAAACCATTCATGAAACCTCTTTCCTACCCCCTACCCTTCCCCGATGCTCCCTTCCTGGTCCTTATCCCTGTCCATTAGGATTTTGCATATTTCTTCTCTTAAGGCTGTCTACATCCCTCATTCAGAGCTATAAGTTCTATTCCACCCCTTCTACTTTCCCAGCTAATAATTTTCTTTCTCCAGCTTGACTTCCAGGGCTCCCATTGTCTAATAGTATTTTTCTGAGGCCTTATAAGAATCCCACTTACTCCAGACCTTTCTAAATTTTTCCAATCTATTTTCATCTATATGGAATAACTCCTCCATCCTATATATATATTCTATCCTGTTGATCCATTCTCTCATCCTTGGGGGGTCCTGTGCCTTCCATAGTTTAGGGATCAAGCCTTTAGCGGTGCTAATTAAGTGGTATAATAAACTTCCTTTAAACGTTTTCACTGAAACCTCTGTACTATAAAATAAACATACCCATGGATCTTTTTGGATAATCACTCCCAAAATTTCCTGTATATAAACAATTACATCCTGCCAATATTTCTGGATCTTTTTACACTCCCACCAAATATGCGACATAGTCCCTCTTTCTCCACATCCCCTCCAACAAAGTGACAAAGCTTCTTCACTTAATTTATGTGCAATATTCGGTGTACAATACCATCTTGTCAAACATGGGAAGATTCTTTGGATTACAAGTAAATTCTGTGTGTTGGGGGAAAATGGGAGTGCTTTGACATAGGAGGTATTGAGAGTCTAGGATGGGTTACACAAATCTATGGGTGGGGACTGTTTTTTTTCCCACCAGGGAATGACGAAATAGGAGGGAAATGGTTTAGAGATAGAGATAGAGATGCACATTTGGGGGATATTTTAGTCGAGGGGAAGTTGTGTAATTTTCAAGAATTGAGGGAGAAAAAAGATTTATTTTTTGTATTGAATGAGTTTAGATATTATCAATAAGGACATTTTGTGTCAACACTTCCCCGCCCCCTGAGGGTGGCGGAGGATATGCTTCCATTTGAGAAAATGTTGAGCCAGGATACAGCTTGTAAACATGTATTGTCTAGAATATATAAGATGCTCAGCGAGTTGATGGAAGCGGACCCCTTGAGATTCTTAGAGAGATGGGAAAGAGAATTGGGCACAAAGATGGATGAGCAACAGAAGGATAAAGTGTTTAAATGGGTGCATGGGGTTGTAAATTTGAACACGGTGGAAATGAACTATAAATGTTTGACAAAATGGTATTGTACACCAAATATTGCACATAAATTAAGTGAAGAGGTTTTGTCACTTTGTTGGAGGGGATGTGGAGAAAGAGGGACTAAAATATCCCCCAAATGTGCATCTCTATCTCTATCTCTAAACCATTTCCCTCCTATTTCGTCATTCCCTGGTGGGAAAAAAAACAGTCCCCACCCATAGATTTGTGTAACCCATCCTAGACTCTCAATACCTCCCTTGTCAAAGCACTCCCATTTTCCCCCAACACACGGAATTTACTTGTAATCCAAAGAATCTTCCCATGTTTGACAAGATGGTATTGTACACCGAATATTGCACATAAATTAAGTGAAGAAGCTTTGTCACTTTGTTGGAGGGGATGTGGAGAAAGAGGGACTATGTCGCATATTTGGTGGGAGTGTAAAAAGATCCAGAAATATTGGCAGGATGTAATTGTTTATATACAGGAAATTTTGGGAGTGAGTATCCAAAAAGATCCATGGGTATGTTTATTTTATAGTACAGAGGTTTCAGTGAAAACGTTTAAAGGCAGTTTATTATACCACTTAATTAGCGCCGCTAAAGGCTTGATCCCTAAGCTATGGAAGGCACAGGACCCCCCCAAGGATGAGAAAATGGATCAACAGGATAGAATATATACATATATATATATATATATATATATATATATATATGATGGAGGAGTTATTCCATATAGATGAAAATAGATTGGAAAAATTTAGAAAGGACTGGAGTAAGTGGGATGCTTATAAGGCCTAGGAAAAATACTATGAGATAATGGGAGCCCCAGAAGTCGAGCTGGAGAAAAGTCCATGGCGTCCAAAAAGCGTCCCTTTTAGGTCAAAAGCGGATTTAGACCAGCTAGAGAACAGCGATAGTAAATTATAATTACTTGCAGAATTGAGTGATAATGATTCGTGTGGAAATTCGTCATCAGGCACTGAAAACGATTTTGCAACTAAGCTCACTGATGTGCGAACTTGGCGCTATATTTAAAATTTCAGTGTTTTTGGTTTGATTACATTATTGAATTAAATTTATAATTATTATATTATTATTTTTATGATTATTTATTATTTTATAATTTATGATTTCGTGTTTCAAATTTTATCATACCCGGGATGTTTACTAGACTCTTGTTCAGACAGATTTCAGTGAGTTATTCCTAAAAATTACAGGCCTACAATAAAAAAAAGACATATTTCCATGCAAAAAAATGTACCGCCTTGAGCACAGAAATATTGATATAATCATACCACTAGGGAGGTTAAAGGTTTGGCTTTTTGTAAATAAAACAACAGACATGTCTTACTTGCCTACCCTGTGCAGTGGTTTTGCACAGAACAACCCTGATCCTCTTCTTTTTGCTCCTCTCCTTTGACCAGTGCCCCCAATAGAAAGCAACTTGCTATAGGGCCACTGGTGCATGCTCGCTCCTGAGCCCAACTCTATGAGTCCATAAGACACATAGAGCCCCTGCTTGGCCCCACCCTCTGCTTTCTCATTGGCTCACTGGCTATGATTGATAGCAGTGGCTCCTGCTGCTGTGTCTCAGCCAATGAGGAGATGGAGTCAGCCAAGGCTCTTGCACATCACTGGATCAAGAGGGGGCTTGGGTGAGTATTGGGAGAGCTGGGGGGAAAGCAGCAAACCGATGTTTTTTTCTTCATGCATAAAACAAATGAAGGTAAAAAACCTTAAGGCTTTACAAGCACTTTTACTGAACAAGCTGAATTTAGAAGTTGATTGGCTACCATCTACAGCTGCACCAGAATCTGAGTGCACTAGTTTTATTAAATCTCTCCCTTTATGCTTCCACTAGCTTCATGATACAGTTAAGAAATAGAAAAAAATTTTGGCTGGAGTTACACTTCGAAGCTACACTAGAGCTAGTATAAATCATCCGCAACCTATTTAAATTCTACATCTGCCCGACACTTGAGCTAACAAACTGCACACAGCCACTTCATGACATCTTCATACAAGGGATACATACTTCTGTATGGTTCATTTCAATTTTGCCAAGGATATAAATTCATCTCTGAAAAGGTATTAGTTGCAGTCTTGTATTACAGGCAGTGTTATTCTGCATAGATAGAGTTCTGTAGAAGAAAACTAGGCAGCAATGTTTGCACAGTACCTAAATACTAATGCTGTACCAATACTAATTCTGAAAATGTCATCAGTAAATTACTATTATGGCTACAGCAGAATAACCAGCCAGATCCTCTATGTGGTGAAATCAGAATCTTATTGGTGACCAGGGGGCAATCAATGCCAATTGAGACAATTCTTCCCCCAGTCGCTTTCACTTTTGTATATTAAAATAGCAAAAAAAAAATTAAGTGATACCCATTACTGACAATACTGAAATCATTACAAATGTTAAATTGTAAAGCTCATCAGTCTTGTAGATGGGGGGTTATGTAAATGGAAATTTTTTTAATGATTTCTACTACTATCATCTGAAAAATGAGCTTTCAAGTGCATAAAACCACTTTAGTTCTTAATTTTACTTGTAAATGACATAGGTGTCCGTTTATGACACAGAGAATAGCTGCGATTCAACGGATCTCAGCTATTCTCTGGTCATTCACAGTTTATGACACTCAGGAGATCATGTCAGCCCTTCTCTGGAGATCTGTGTTCTCCCTCCAGATTCTCCAGCCCAGAGCTGGAGAATCGGAGGGACCGAAAACTAAGCAGAAATAATTTACCTCTGTTTAGTAAACTGATTTTTTACTGTAAGCTCGCGAGATTATAGTAAAATGAGCCATTTTCCAGAGTTTGTAGACCGTTCTCCAGCGTTTGGAGACCGTTCTCCCTTCGTTCGGAGAACTGCTTCATAAACTGCATTCACAGGAGAACTGTGTTCTCCGAGAATGCCGGAGAACTGAGCAGCGATCTATTACCGCTGGTTCATGAACGGACACCATAGTACAGTTCACACATGTAGCCGGGGGGGGGGGCTAAAAGCAGACTCCCTGAACACAGCAATACAGTCGCTAAGGGCTGTACACATGCAGTGTCTCCTCACTGCCTGTCAGACGCCCTCTGAAAAGTGATTCATCGAGGATCACTTTTCAAAGGGCCATTAAGAGCTGCCAGTTAAATGAACAAACCTTTAGACCTTTTTATATTAATATTAGCAACTTAAACCATTACCAATAGCCAGTAGTACAGAGTATTGCTAGCCAGCTGTGTGGTTAAAGGTAAAAAAACATTTATTTGAAACTCCTAAATTTATAATTGTTAGCTGTGCACATATACTGTATATCAGGACTCTGTGCACCAAGGGAGGAGGCTGCCATAATTCAGAGCCCACATTGTGGCCTTGTGGCTAGGGTTGCCACCTCATCCCTTTAAACCCAAACACATATCAATGACACAGGTTCTGGGGCTGATTAAGGTGGTAATTAAACTCGCTTATAGCCTTCTATGCATTAAATCAGCCTCAGAACCTGTGTCATTGATATGTGCTTGGGTTTAAAGGGATAAGGTGGCAACCCTACTTGTGGCTACTGCCGGCTACCCCAGAATAGAACTGGATAGTATCCTTATTTTAATGGTATGCTCGTACACAATAACTGCGATGTTAGCATGGATTTAAACTTCATGTAATCTGGATATTTATCTTCTCCCTGTTTGTTAGGTGGTTCTGCATACTTGCATAGCTCCAGGGACACTATATTATTCTATACACTTGTTAGTAGCACAGTTCCAGCAGACTCAACAGCTTTTTATGTTTTCCATATGAGACACTATACAAAATGAATACCTCCTGAATATCCCTTCTGGAGAAGTGGAATTGTCCACAAAATGTGTTGCGGTGCTCTGGGCCCAACACATCCTAATTCATATCTGTGATTTTACAGTAATTATAGAGTCACAATAATTTACTTTATCAATACATATGTAATTACATATATAATTATTATTATGTATGTTCTGATGGGCCTTTTATGGAGGTTTTCTAATTGATTTATTATACTCTGTATGTATATCACATATTTTTTTCTTATTTTCTTACTGAATGAAGTGAAGCTCTGCTGACGTCCATCATCCAATCATGTGCAAGCAAAAATGCTGTTTTTTTTTTCCTTGCACGTGATTGGGTATCCTTTCCTTGGAATGTGAACAGCCTATTTTCTGTTAGAAAATCAACCCAATTATTGAACTAATTAGAGACAATTATTATATTATTTCATATAGTATATAAATTTGCTTGTAGAGGCAAATTAAAATTATATCTTAGATTGTACTTTAATATTAACCATTATTTAATATTCATTATTCATATAATTTTACTACACATTTATATTCCTAAAAATTGCTAATTGAAGCGCCCAAAATAACCTAACAAATCCCAAACAGGATTGTGGGAAGCTTCCACTACCTAAGATCAATCAACAGTGTAACGCTTGGAGATCCTGGGAAGCTGACTTATTTTTTCCCTTTTCTATTTTTCTTTTTTTTTTCCTATTAACCGTTGCTCATATCAGATACAAAACCGCCTGCCAAGACCCATTACCTATTTATTTACTGTAGAGCATTTATTGATGTCAAAATGTTGTTGATTAATTGTCTCACTAAAGTCGTTAGTTATAGAACAGATGTTATTGTATAACAATACCTACAAGACTTATTAAAATATGCTCAGTGTCCTCATGTCAGTGCTCTTGCATTACTGTACCTGTAGTTCTGGAATGACTGCACTGTTATTATTAAAACTTTAATAAACATTTATTGAAAAAGCACTTTGGCAATGTTACTATTGTTTTCTGTGCTTTCCTGCTCAAGTGACTACAGCACCCCTCCTTTCTTTTATGGGCGTCATAGGGATGACAAGAAGTGCAGGAAAATTTCCCCAGTCGTGTAACAGACAAAAAATAAAGCCTAACACAAAATTTAAGATCTTCTCCAATCTATCTTTATAACTAAAAGCGGGTTTTTGTCTAGATTGGAGTTTGAAAAATGAATAAAATACACACTTTCAAATATTGTTGTTTTTAAAGTGTAACTAAAGGCAACATTTTTTTTGTCACTGTCACAGAGCCAAAAATGAGAACTTGGATGTTTGCTAATTTTTATAAATTTTGCTCAGGGTAGGCTGTTTACAGTACCTTATTAGGCTGTTAATCTACCACTGTTTGCACTTATATCAAAGCTGGCTCTTTTTCAAATAAGAGGCAAAATATTTTATTTACCGTATTTATTCGAGTATAACGCGCACACGTGTATAATGCGCACCCCTAATTTTCGATTAAAAATCGATATAAAATTTAGTTTCACTTTTTCTCGGCTCAGACCAAGCATTGTAAATGCGGATAAGAATTCTCACCCCCAGTGCATCTCGCCAGTTTGGGCCGCCCACTGTACGCGACGAGGGGACGTAGAAAAAAAAAAAACGATCCCCTGTTTTCGCCGCCCCTTAAAGGGGCGGGGCCGGCACAGGTGACGTTTTTTTTTCTTCGCCCTCGCGTACAGTGAGCGCCTGCGCCCTCAATGGACCGGCCGCCACTGCGTCACCCCACCAGTGCATCTCGCCAGTTCGGGCCGCTCACTGTACGCGACGAGGGGACGTAGAAAAAAAAAACGATCCCCTGTTTTCGCCGCCCCTTAAAGGGGCGGGGCCGGCACAGGGGACGTTTTTTTTTCTTCGCCCTCGCGTACAGTGAGCGCCTGCGCCCTCAATGGATCGGCCGCCACTGCGTCACCCCACCCCAGCCCTCGTTTATAACGCGCACCCAAACTTTGATTTCTTTTTTTGGTGGAAAATTTTGCGCGTTATACTCGAATAAATACGGTAAATATAATTCAAAGCATGATATTAAAGATTCTTGACTGCCGTTTTAAGCCAAATTTCATAAACAAAAGATTGTAATGAATTAGCCAAAGAAGGCATGCCACACACCACTTGTATATTACTGCATCTTAAGAAAGAAAATCTTTATTTTATTGTGTAGCAAAATGTTTTAGCTGGAAAATAATCAAGAAAGATAGCAGTTTTAGTACCTAATCAAGGTCATCTATCTTCTAAAAAGCTGACCATCCATGATCATTGTAGTTAAATTGGCTGCTAAGTACAACATTTCCATTGACATTCACTTTTAACTGAATGCTTGTATAACCTGAAAGTGTAAACATGTATATAACATATATAGGAAATAGCATTGTTCACTTAACATTCATGTAAATTCATAGGATTATACATCACAGTTGGGGACACACTGATAGAGGCTCTAATGGGATCGCAGTTGAAGTGTGTAGCAGGATCACTTCCTGATGAGAACACAAAGCTAACCTATTAAATAAGCCTGGAGGTACAAAGTAGGGACAGTTCATACTGATTCAAGTCAATCCAGTGATTGGATGCAATCCACAGGGATATGGCACATGAAAGCACAAGGACATCACAAACAAGTATGCTAATACCTTAATCAACATAATACAATACTGGGAAAAGTTCAGGATAGGGACCAAAACACAGCAGTGGTAGAGGATGTGTTTTTCAAGAGATTTTGGATCCTTCTTGTAAATAAAAGTCCATTTAGTAAGTGCAAAACTAAGTCTAACATATACTTAATCAATGTAACAATTGCGACTTTTTTTGTTTTGGATAGAGTAGGGAAGGGTCCATGCCTAGCTCCTGTCAGTTTATTTTCTTGCTATGTGTGTAGCCTTGGCAGATTTCCGTTCATCTTCTGTCCCAGAGATGCAACAGAAATTGGGAGCAAATATCTACAAGCTGAGGGGCATTCCTTTATTTAATAGTTGTCACTGGAACAGGTGCCCTTTTAGAAGCTTTCCCCTCTATTCCTGTTCTGATGACAACTCAAAGTTTTGAAAATTCTCTCACTTTTAGTCCCAGTGACAATGGACAACAGGACAAATAAAGAGGGTGAACTTGAGGGGTTCTAATCCTTCACAACTGTATCCAAAACCACAATAAGATATGCCTATACATAGATATCTACTCTTCTCAATAAACAAGTTGTGCCAAATATATTGTGATGAGCAAGATTGGGGCTAGGTTCACACCTGTGCAGACGTGCGGGCCGCGATTTGCACAGGCATGAGAGCCCATTCATTTGAATGGGCCGCCGTGCCCTGGGAAATGCAGGAAAGAAGTGAACAAAAACAAACAAGGGCGCACTCCCGTCGTGCATTATCGTGGTACACCACGTATTTATTAAAAAATTGTAGATAAATACTCACAAACCAAAAAGGGATAAAACAGAACAGGTGATCCGTAAGGGCAGTCCAATGGATTCAAACATCTTGTAAGGTATTAGCTAACGCATTTCGGGAGACGAACCCCCTTCCTCAGAGCTAAAATGTAGACCTGCTAATCCAACTCAAGTAGGCCAATATATATCTTTTCACCATATCTTTGGCCTACTTGAGTTGGATTAGCAGGTCTACATTTTAGCTCTGAGGAAGGGGGTTCGTCTCCCGAAACGCGTTAGAATATACCTTACAAGGTGTTTGAATCCATTGGACTGCCCTTACGGATCACCTATTCTGTTTTATCCCTTTTTGGTTTGTGAGTATTTATCTACAATTTTTTAATAAATACGTGGTGTACCATGTTAATGCACGATGGGAGTGCGCCCTTGTTTGTTTTGTTCACCATTACCTAGATTTCCCGATCTCTGAAGGGCTGCACCACAACGTTTGGCATTCAGAATTTCCTTTAGTCTGCATGAAGATTTGAGCGCAGGTTTCGTTTTGCTCTTTTGGATGCAGGAAAGAAGTCCCTGCATTATTTCTGCACCAAGGTTACCAGTACAGTTGCAATTTGCAGCGCGGGTGACATACCATTCTCTGTGTGGATGGTTGCAGTTGCAGTGTCCTGCAGCAGCACCACCCACACAGATGAGAACCTAGCCTAAGCCCTGGTTCACACTGATGTGGTGCAGAATTTTTCTGTGCGAATTCCGCCCCAGCATCAGAATCGCACCCCGTTCATGTGAACCGCTGCGGGTGTGTATGTTAAGTTAACACCCCGAAATCAGTTCGCAAAACGTGGTGCGGTGTGCAGAATCAGATCGCATAGGTGTGAATACCCATCCGATTCTGGTGTGGACCAAAAAAAGGGTCCTGCACCTTTTTTGGTGCGGGTGCTGTGCGATTAGATCCATACAAAATGTATGGCTCCAATCGCACTGCACACAAATTTCATGTGATTTACACAGGAATACGGTGCGGTTCTTGTGCGTATTACATGCGATATATCACACCACATATATATGAACCCAGGCTGAGTTTTTATTTGCATTAATTTTTGTACAAAAGTGGGAGATATCAGCAACATTTTATCATTTTGACCGTCATTGGGGAGGGCAGAATTAGGTTTTTTGTTATGTTTTCAAAAGGTGTAATTGACTTTGAATGACTTTCAGCCAACCTAGCCCTTTTTCTTTTTTTGCCAAAAAAACATCCCCTTAATGATTCCATAATTTAAATATATTCATAGAAAAAAACTGTGGAAAAAAAGAAGTGAAATGAAAAAAAAGAATAATGTTACAGAACAAAATTAATGATTAAATACACAAAAAGAAGGGAAAAACACAAATACAAAGAACACAACATTAAAAAAATTAACTACTGCTAAATACACCTTGAGATAATGAACAAAAATTTACTTTTGCTCCACTGGACTTTGCTTAACATAATCTTTGTTTTTTTAATCAGTCAGAAAAGTTAGGCCAGCAAAGTAATATATTTTTGTAGGAAAAGGCCTTGTTTTACAAGGCTTGTTGATAAATACTGTGCAGTACTGTATATATAGGTGTATATATATATATATATATATATATATAGGTAACAAAACTAGCATTATTGAGACAGACATGGCTGTTTGAGTGACCAGGATAGAAATTTGGATGAAAATTGGCAGTGTAGGATTCTGCCAATTATTAACTATGCTTCTAAATGTAGAAGGTAGTTATGACATGATAGACATGATACAAATGTAGTGAGACCTAAGCCACAGAACTTTCATGTATAAGGATACTGGGGTTGATTTACTAAAACTGGTGAGTTCAAATCTGGTGCAGCTCTGCATAGAAACCAATCAGCTTCCAGTTTTGTTTTTGGTCAAAGCTTAATTGAACAAGGTGAAGTTAGAAGCTGATTAGCTACTATGTTCAGCGCCACCAGATTTTGCACTCTCCAGTTTTAGTAAATCAACCCCACTGTGTATCATCTTCTAGGACATTGATCTCAGCATGAGTTTAACCTTTCCTATTGTTATGTAAATATGTGATAATAGAGTTATTGTGTGAAGGACTTGAGTATTGTCACAGTAATTAGTAGAGTGATTTATAATATGTGTATTGCTGTTTGCTAAATGTGTTTTACTTTGAGTGTGGAAGAACAAAGTGTGTGTTATTGTGTTAAAGATGCAATTTGTGCTAAGAATTGTTTTTATTATGTGATAATCAGCAATCAATTTGCTGTAGCTAGGATGCTGTGCGATAACTGAGCTGTTAATACTATGGCTCTTTTACAAAGATAGGAAATAGTTTTTTCTCACAGAAATGAAGACCCCAACAGGGATCCCCAACTCTCCCCCTCTTTTTTTCTTTTTATTCCCATTTTGCTCCTCTCACTTTTTTTTATCGCTATCTTTCTCTTTTCTCTCATTACCCTTCCCTCTTCATATCTTCACCTTTCCCATCTTTCCTTTCTTTCTTCATAATATGTAGCATCTCCACTTGGCCTGAAGGTTCGTAGTCGGAAAACAGAGATTCCCCCATCTGCAGTTTATCTGTAAAATTCAGTAGAGCACCCACCTGCCTCCCTTCCCCTTCTGACCAATATCACGTGGCCTACACAGTGATAAAACCCCCACCTAGTGCTGGGACAGGTCATCTAGAGCCCAGGGTGAACATGCCAAATTGCACCCCCCCCAGGATGTATGAGCATTATGTGTCAGAAAAAATTCCCTCCCCCCAAAAAAAGAAATTGAGCACTAATCTGCATTCTTACCTACTAAGCATAAATTCCCCTTCATCCCAGTTCAAATCTGATCCACTGCTGAAATCCCCCCTCCTCCAAAATAAATCTTTGTCCCTCTTCCCCCTAGCTCAAATTATCTCTCTTCCCATATACCCCCATCACAAATCCCCCCCCGAAAAAAAAAATTCCCCATCCTAGCACAAATCCTCTACCCCTCAAATTCTCAAATGTTCCCTACAAGCACACATTCTCTTCCCCCTACTCTAAATCCCCCCTTCCCAGCACAAATTCCCCTCCCCCAATCCCCAATCCTAGTGCAGTCCCCCCTTCCAAAAAAAGTCCCCTCCTAGCACAAATCTCCTCCCCCCCCTACCCTATTAACTTTTCTAGTACGAATTCCCCAAATCCTCCCTCCTAGCACAGATCCTCTTACCCCATCCCCCCTCCCAACACAAATGCCCTCAAATCACCACTCCCAAAATTTCCTCTCCTAGAACAATTCTTTCCCCCTGTCGCCCCCAATTTCCCCCTTTCAACACAAATATCCTCCCCCCAATCTCCTCATGGTGCCCCCCTACCTCACATGATACCACAGTGCTCAGGGCAGCCACCCCTCCTGTCCACTCCTGTCCACTCCTGCCCGCACCAGAAATGAATAATTAGCCATTTTTTTGTTTTGAATAGAGTGGGAAGAATTACTACTGTCTTGTTTTTATTTGAGGACCTCTTACATGAAGCATAGTTGTGTTTTTTGAGACACTTACTTTTATGAGTCTAGATCTGTTATTCTTACCAAGAAACAACTTATTTAATTTCTAAACACAACTCTCCCACTTGACTACAAATCTATAAATGGGGGCTTTCTAATATGGCCCATGGCTCTATTTTATTTAATTTTAATAAGATGGCCGTTCCCATGAGGGCTAAAATTATACTTCTCTTATTAAGTATTTGGTAGCTTTGCATAGCTATTTTTTTATCTGTAACCTACATTTTATTCTCTTGTGGACAAGGATTTTATTGCTATCTGTGTTCCTGTTGGATAGATTAACCCTCTTTATTTGTCCTGGTGACTATTGTCACTAAAATTAAAATTTTCAGTTGTTCATGGATAAAGCTAGCAACATACTAATCAAAATTAGATCAGGGTGTGGCTTGACAGATATCGACCGTCTGATTAACTTCTGATGAAGGGGCATGCTGGAAAATCTCCCTCAATCAGTGGCTGCAGCTAATCAGCCATGGGTGATGGTGTCAGAATACAATGTTCTTGCAGGGAGGATTTCTCCATGCACTATTTTGTGTGGAAGGGAGGAATCTATTCTTTTTTTAAAACTGATCAGCCTAAAACTAACAGTGAATGGCCAGCTTAAGGAATAGAAGGGAATTCTTTCAATAGGGACACTTATCCCCACTGGCAACTAAGATAGTATTTCCCTTTTTATGGAGAGATCTCTGTCCCATTGGGAAAATTTTCATTTACTTCCTTTCCCATAGCCAAAACAGAAAGTGAGAAGAAATCCCACAAATTAAGGAAATCCCTGGTCGTCGTCCCCCCCCCAGGTTACCAGCACCATTGTCCCCATAGGAATATTTCCCTCTATTACTGGTCTGGGGACAACACGTTTGGGGTTTTCTTTAACTCTTACTTTTAATGTTAATGGTAAACAGAACAAATAGAGAGGGTGAATCTCCCTAATGGGAGAAGAGGTAGCATTCATAACCTAACAAGTATTCTAATTCATCTCCACTATGTCCAAAACTAAAAAAAAAAAAGTTTTGACTTTAGTTAAACTTTAAGGCTGACTACAGGAAAACCCCAACAAATTGTATTGTACTTAAAACAATACAGCGTAAAACTTTACAACACAACTATTGAAGCATAAATGATCATTTCACTGTTGTTTTTTTGTACTAACGCATTCTGCCAAATTTGACTACAACATTTGTAGATAACCATTGCCAAAGTATGGCAGAAGAAGGGAAAGCAAAGTTTTCCCCCATTTACTGTATTTTGAATTTTTTAAGCACACATGTCCATGTTTTACCCTTTTTCACTTAATTTTGGCACTTCAAATGGCTTCGACAATCTGTAGAAATATGCCCCTCTGTAGTACAAAAAAAATAGCAAAAAATAAAATATGTCTTTATTATATAGAGAATTATTATATGTATGCAGATTTGTATAAATGTGGTCCATGTATATGTAATATTGCAGGCAGCCTCAGTGACAGAATTTAGGTTTATTAAGCTGCCTTTGCATTATATACTATTTCCTTGCTATTATTGATGCATATGGAGCACACAGTAAATGTTATGTCAGGATCTTGGGTTTTATTATACTGTCTATATGGATGTGTCCGCAAAGTACTTCATTTATCTTGGTATAGCTAGTAGTAGTTAGTCAAACTCAACTGGACTTGTTTAATGAAGTCTTTATAATTTTTTTTTCTCTGGTTGGGGACCTGAACAATAAGCAATACAATAGCAGCAATAGGTATCCACAGCCTGAATCTCACATCCAATGGTCAGTTGCCCTCCAATTTATAAAGGATTAAAAACTCAACTAAGATATATATATATATATATATATATACCTAAGAAATATAGAAATATAAGCAGCCGGTAGGTTATCCAGACTACCAGACCTCATGTATAATTACTGCTTCTGTGTTGATTGGCTCTATAAGGCCTATGGTTGATATTTGTAAAAAAAAAAAAAAAATTTAGCTTTTGGTTCAACAATTCAGAAATTATTCAGTGGAAAAGTCCACTGAACATAACAGAACATGAAGTGTGTGGGGTGTTACATGTGTAGCTGAAAATATGTATTATAGAACTGCAGGAGTTAATAAAGAGAGGCACTGTACTGCACTATTAGACCTATAAAGAGAAATGAGCTGGTCTCCACATGCAATGGAACTCAGAAGAGACAGTAGAAAGTGCATACTTTTCAGGAAAAGTAACTTCCAGACAAGTCTGCCACCAGCATAGTACTAATCCACTAAGCAAACACTTCCATATGTTTGCCACTGTATAAAAGTCATTTGCAGATTCTACCAAACAATTTATCACCCTCTTTAGACCTACTGCAATTTCCTCTCCATCTCTCTTTTGTTCTTGCTCTCTCTTTATTTATATGACGCAATGCAGATATTATATTCACTGGGATGAGTAAAACTAAATATCTAGTTGTGAAATTATGTTTTATAAATAAATGAACATTTATTAGGTCGGCCTTGGTATGGTATGCCTAAAAATTTAAGTTTGTAATTTTAAGTGTGATCTGTTTATTTGGATTTTCAAGATACTAAAAGCAATATAAAAAATTCCTAGAGATTCCAACAAGCATTTTACAGTTAAAGGAGCCATACATTTAAATTTACATGCAATCACAACAGTAATGATAGAAAAAAAAATAATTTTATTTATATATATTTAAAAATCGTTTTATTGCAGGTTTTATGACCATTGACCTGTAATATTTTGCAGCAGATCATGGCATAGCCTGCAAAACATCTAAATCAAGTAGTAGTTTAAAAAGAAAACAATAAATTGTATAGACAGAATATAATTTGTTTTTATGCTTTTATATTACAAGATGTATGCTTGTTACCATGCACAGAAAGTCATTTACAAAGGGGTAAATAGTTAACTTTAGTCATTGAATTATATTTAGTGCAAACGACTAATTTTGAATTTTTTAAGCTGAGTAGAACTGTAAAATGACATTGTTTAGGAAATTGCCTGCACAATAAAATACCTATAGAGAATGTGATGTGTGTATGTAAAAAAAATCAGTTAAAATAACTTTGTGCCTCTTATTAGGAGACGTCAATAAAGTAGTGTTTTCAGCTAATTTAGGAGGCTACTATAAGATGAGATATTAAACTATTATATCATTTTACTTGGGGTCATATTTTTAATTGATATTTCTCCATTCCCTAGTATAAGCTTCCCTTTAACTCTTATACTGCGTGTGCTTGTGTAGGGCTCTTTCTGGACTCATCCTCTTCCCCCACCTCTTCCTAGCTCTCAGTGTATCACTCTCTCTCTCCCCTCTCTGCTCATCCTCTCCCCTCTTTTGGGTGGGTCTAGGCTGAGTCAGGATGCTATGTCTGAGTGTGTCAGGTTGGGGGGGAGCCCAGAGTCCCTGCTGTGCCCTGCTGAGCTATTCAATATTGTTAACAGACACTTTCCTCAGGCAGAAACCCTGCTGAGCGACTCATCAACTCCCAGAGTGAGTGCAATATACTTTGGCAAGATTGGAGAGAAGGCTGGGGTGAGGAGGGGGGGCTTTGTTTGCTAACAGTGCCTATAAATCCAGCTTTTGACCAACTCAGCTATAAGAGGAAGCATCAGCTAACTGTGCCTATTTCAGATTGAACTGTGCCCTCTGATCAGGTTGACCTGCTGCAAGAGAAAAGAGTGACAGGGGAACAGGCATAGTTGCAAAGTGCCACATAGTGCTACTCAGGCACAAGTGACTCAGTGGCAGGGCAGTGGAGAAGAGGATTTACATTAGTACATTAGGCAGTGGAGAAGAGAATTAGTAGGTCTAAGGATTGGAAAAGGGAAAAGTACAGGATTTCTTCAGCCTACACCACCAACAAACTGGAAAAATGAAGGCGACATGTGCCCAATTTCTCTTACTGATGCTCTGGATTCTAGATGTTGATGCCTCACGTCGCAAAGTTCTACTTCCAATCAAACCTGAACAGGATCCATTGCCGTTAAAGTCGCAAATAGGTGAGTGACAACAACACTCAGATTCCTAAACTGGGCTGCTCATTCTTTTTCAGTTGGTAGACTGTTTAACTGTGTGAGTGTGGAAGAAAAATGGATTGCTCAGTGGTGGGGTAGAGTAGCACGAATATATCTGTGATGGGGTAGGGTACCAGAAATTTCTCAGTGGTGGGGTAGAGTAGCACAGTTCTGTCTGTGATGGGGTAGGGTACCAGAAATCTCTCAGTGGTGGGGTAGAGTAGCACAGATCTGTCTGTGATGGGGTAGGGTACCAGAAATCTCTCAGTGGTGGGGTAGAGTAGCACAGATCTGTCTGTGATGGGGTAGGGTACCAGAAATCTCTCAGTGGTGGGGTAGAGTAGCACAGATCTGTCTGTGATGGGGTAGGGTACCAGAAATCTCTCAGTGGTGGGGTAGAGTAGCACAGATCTGTCTGTGATGGGGTAGGGTACCACAAATCTCTCAGTGGTGGGGTAGAGTAGCACAGATCTGTCTGTGATGGGGTAGGGTGCCACAAATCTCTCAGTGGTGGGGTAGAGTAGCACAGATCTGTCTGTGATGGGGTTGAGTAGCACAAATCTCTCAGTGGTGCGGTACAGTAGCATGGATCTGACTATGATGAGGTAGAATAGCACAGAATTCTCAGCGGTGGGGTTCAGTAGCACTGATCTGTCTGTGATGGGGTAGAGTAGCACAAATCTCTCAGCGGTGGGGTTCAGTAGCACTGATCTGTCTGTGATGGGGTAGAGTAGCACAAATCTCTCAGTGGTGGAGTTCAGTAGCACAGATCTGTCTGTGATGGGGTAGAGTAGCACAAATCTCTCAGTGGTGGGGTACAGTAGCACATATCTGTCAGTGGTGGGTTACAGTAGCATGGATCTGTCTGTGATGGAGTACAGTAGCACAAATGAATCTGTAGTGGAGTACAGTAGCATGGAACTGATAGTGGTGTGTGTGGGGGGGGTACGGATTTGTCTGTGTTGGGGTACAGTAGCATGAATCTCTCAGTAATGGAGACAAAGGTACAAATCTACCAGTGGTGGAGTACAGTAGCACCGATTTGTCTGTGATGGGATCCAGGAGGTAATTGTGGGGTCATAGAACCTCTAGAAGCACAGGCATCAACTCATGATTCATGAACAGCACAGGAGAGTGGCATTTGCCCTGACTATAAGGGCTTTACACTAGTTCAGGGATTGTGTCAAATTTGGCCCCTCATACATTTAGTGAGCTCTGACCTGTGGAGTAAGGCTGTTTTTCACTTTGTGACTGCCTTGGAGCATAAGAAGCAGAGCTGTAGTTGCAGTGAATACGGTTTTTGAGCAGACTTAGGGAATGTTTTGTCACAGTAATGGCTCTCATAGGAAGAGAATTGCTTATTAGTTGTTATGAGAGAATGTTTATGTAACTCAGCCCCATTGCACAGAGCGCTTCAGCTGCCAGAACACGATTCAGTCATGTCTCATTCGGACATTCAGGGTTCTGCACTTTTGTGTCAGATTTTTCCTTCTTCCTTAAAAACTGTATTATTACACTGTAATATAGCAAATGTAGCATCAGGCTTGCAGAACCATAGCTATTCATCTTTTTCACATTCAGAAACGTTAGGCTCCATATTTCTATGCATTCCCATTGCCTAATCCCTGTGGTTGGCAGTTTCGGTGTTTTTTTGGCATACTCCCTATGACTTTCCAGCTGGTGTGGAACTGCAAGTGCCAAGAAACTCTTTGGTCAGGCATACCTGCTGAAGTTTGTTCCACAACAGCTGGAGAGAAGTAATAGATCTGTCATACAGTGTTTCTGCAAGTTGACTTCCCATCCTGTGATCGTTCATAGTATATATTTAGTGTTTGGGTTTTACAGTGGAAGATTGTAGATACTGGTATATGTAATAATTAGATGTTCAGCATACTCAAAAAACTTTTTTTTAATTCTTTATTTAGGGTATGCAAAATTTTCTTTTAGGAATGCCTCAGTTTTACCATGTTAGACCTTGCCCTACCTGGCCACATTGTACTGTGAGATCCTGTTTGTGGCACACAATGGTTATGCAGGGCTTAGCAGCTGTTTGTGGGATGTATATGTCACACAATTTTGTTATTTCTCTGGTTATGTGCCTGAGGACATTCCCCTTACAAAATCCATACCTCTGTATGAGCAATAAGGAAGTGCTCCAGGTTTAGTGTTCTATAATTCAGATGAGAGTGAAGATGAAGCACACATTCTTCAGGGATCAGTTCTGTGCATTAATCTATGAATTCTGTATTTTTTCCTTCACCAGATTTCTCATATAATTTCTGTTTTGAAGATGTGTTTCCCTGCATTCATCTGCCTTATACAAATCTATTTTTTAGGTTGTCACCTTGGGAATAAGGTGTACTCCCTGGGGGACACATGGCATCCAGATCTGGGAAAACCCTTTGGAATAGCCTACTGTGTGGCATGCCGTTGTGAGGCGGTAAGTGCTGGTTTTTCAGAAAATTATGAGTCATTTACTAAAGATATTAACTCCATAACTTCATAGTCAACGGTCACAAGAGAAATATGGCTGCATGTACTGACCATTGTGTCTTAAATGCTAGTTGTCTGGCATGTTTTAACATTTTGGGGGAGCTTTACTAAAACTAGTGGACAGAAAATCTGGTGCAGCTGTACATAGTAACCAATCAGCTTCTGACTTCAGCTTGTAAATTAAGCTTTGACAATAAAACCTAGAATTTGATTGGTTACTATACACAGTTGCACCATATTCAGTTTTAGTAAATCGACCCTTTTGAGTCACTGACCTGAAACGGGTTTGCAGATAATGACTTCCTTCTTTTCTCTGTATTGCCTGATCTGCATACTTGTTGCAGCTCAGTGTTTTAAAGAACTGAAACCAGGGGGCCTACATAAAAGCCAGACAACTGGCATTATCAGAAGAAAGCAATGCCTACCATTGTATTTCTCTTATGATCCATTTACTTTAAAAACAAGCTGGCATTTGCAATTTCAGAATTAGGAAAGGAAAGATAATTATGAACAGAAAAAAATCTCCTGTAATAGTATAAAGTAATAATAATAAAGTAATAGTAAAGTAAACATTATGCTAAAATATAATATTTATAAGGGACATTTAGGGGTGATCCCTCCCTTCCACTATGACATTCTAACTAAAGTCAGAATTTGGTCAGAGTCTTTAGCAACAGCTGCTCGCCTTTTTCAAGCATCACTTTCCTCTTAAATGTCATGCAGGTTTGAATGCTCTGTGGGCCTGACAAAAGTGTGAATTGGGGTAAACGAACCTACATTAATTTCAGACATCAATCATATATATATGGAAATGGAATAAAAAAAAATTGAGAACTTGAAGATGCTTGAAAATAATACAAATTCACATTATTGTATTTTACACTGTAGGAATATTAGGCTTACTGTATATTAATATATTTCTTTGTACCAAAAACACCACAACACTGTTTGCTAGGTTCCCACAATTCTTTATTACAGGATACTGTTTTTATGCCATTGATTTTTTGATTTGTACCATACTTCTTTAGCATTCTACAATGTGTTGAATGGCTTGCCCTTGTGGCCTTTAAAGAAAAAAGAAAAAAGTCAGAAAATGGGAATGCTATTCAGAAAGCAGTTGAAAACATCCTGGCTATGTTGTGATTGATTGCTAATTACAAGATGCATAATGAATTGGAAAGACTGAAGAAGTAAGCAGTAATATGTTAAGTGGAAGTCTTTGTCTTGTATATTGCAAGGCTCAGTCTGAGGGCAATTACTGACAGGCAATAGGAAGATGCTCCTGGTCATTGTAGTCTTTAATACCCCTGGTCAAAGTGAGCCTGAAAAAGTAGAAATCTGGCAGTTGACTTTTTTTTTTAAAGATGCAGGATTCAAGGCGGCCATCAGCTTCCTGGCTTGATACCTTGAGATATACAGAACTGCAGCCAATGCAGTGTGAAAAGTTTGGGATCTCATCCTGCATGCTTGTTCTAGGTCAGATACTTACTATGGAGAAAAACTGAGGCTAGGATGACATAGCCATGGAACCAACATCTTTAAAGACAAATTAACTAATAGGTCCACTTTAAACAGCAGATAACTGATGCAGGTCAGGGATGTCAATTACTCATTTTTTTTTTTTTTAAATCATCTTCCTTCACTTGTTAGCTTAATTTGTGGTTTGATTGTGCAGAAAAAAATGCCTCTGTAAAACTTCTGGCATGTCTACCTTTTTTTTTAATAGCAGCGGAGCCATTGGGGAAAAACATCTGGTAAGATCAGTTGTAAAAGCATCAAGAGTCATTGTCCTGCAATCACCTGTTCCAATCCTATCGAAATCCCTGGACAGTGCTGCCGAGTGTGCCCCAAGGGTAAGATATTTTTAAATTCTTTTAAATTATTGGTTAGCCCTTCTTCAACATGGTCTACTACCCCACATTTCCTTGCAACATTCATCAATGACTTTTTACTCTGTCTCTTGACTCAAATTTTCAGCCAGTTTTTAGCTTTACATCACAAACTACTTAGGGCCTTATACAGTTGTGTTCAAAATAATAGCAGTGTGTTGAAAAAAGTGAATAAAGCTCAAAATCCTTCTAATAGCTTTTATTTCCATACACACAAATGCATTGGGAACACTACACATTCTATTCCAAATCAAAACATGAAGAAAAATATATCAAATTTGTGTTCCTCTAAAAAATTGAAAAAAAGTGAATATTAGACTGTTCAAAAAAATAGCAGTGTTTGTACTCTTCTTTACAAACTCAAACATTCACTATATAAACTGAAAAATGTTTGAAGATTTTGCTTTCCTTTGAATCACTTAATGAATATTTAGTTGTATAAGCACTGTTTCTGAGAACTGCTGTACATCTGTGTTGCATGGAGTCAACCAACTTCTGGCACCTGTGAACAGGTATTCCAGCCCAGGATGATTGGACTACATTCCACAGTTCTTTTCTATTTCTTGGTTTTGCCTCAGAAACTGCATTTTTTTATGTCACCTCACAAGTTTTCTATTGGATTAAGATCCGGGGATTGGGCTGGCCACTCCATAACGTCAATCTTGTTGGTCTGGAACCAAGATGTTGCACATTTACTGGTGTGTTTGGGGTCGTTGTCTTGTTGGAACACCCATTTCAAGGGCATTTCCTCTTCAGCATAAGGCAGCATGACCTCTTCAGCATAAGGCAGCATGACCTCTTCAAGTATTCTGATGTATTCAAACTGATCCACGATCCCTGGTATGCGATAAATAGGCCCAACAGCATAGTATGAGAAACATCCCCATATCATGATGCTTGCGCAACCATGCTTCACTGTCTTCACAGTGTACTGTGGCTTGAATTCAGTGTTTGGGGGTCTTTTGACAAACTGTCTCTGGCCACTAGACCCAAAAAGAACAATCTTACTTTCATCAGTCCACAAAATATTGCGCCACTTTTCTTTAGGCCAGTCAATGTGCTCTTTGGGAAATTGTAACCTCTTCAGCACGTCTTTTTTTCAGCAGTGGGACTTTGCAGGGGCTTCTTGCAGATAGCTTGGCTTCACATAGGCATTTTCCAATTGTAACAATACTCGCAGGTAACTTATTGTTGGCTGAGTCCTTGCCATTTTGGCTATTCTTCTATCCATTCGAATGGCAGTTTTTCACTTTCTTCCACGTCTTTCAGGTTTTGGTTGCCATTTTAAAGCATTTGCGATCATTTTAGCTGAGCAGCCTATCATTTTCTGCACTTCTTTATATGTTTTCCCCTCTCCAATCAATTTTTTAATCAAGGTACGCTGTTCTTCTGAACAATGTCTGGAACGACCCATTTTCCTCAGAATTTCAGAGAGAAATGCACTGTAACCAGCATGTACAACATTTGCTGCCTTCCTTCCTTAAATAGAGGCAATAATTGCCACCTGTTTTTCAAAGAATGAATGACCTCACTAATAGAACTCCACACTGCTATTATTTTGAACATACCCCTTTCAATTAGTGATTCAATTACACAGAATCAGCAGCATGCATGTCATGACTGTTGGGTCTGTTGGATTTCTATTACTCTACTACACCTGCTAGTAAATGATTTGCCATGTAGAAATATAATTTCTACCAAAAATGGTGATTGATCAGGTTAGTGATGTCTGACTGCTGTTATTTTGAACACAACTGTATAATAAACTGCTGAAGCCCTTTTCACATTTTGCTATTCCTTGTAACGTGTTAAATCACGCATTACCACACAATAGGGATTTATGTACTAAAGCTTGAAAGTGCAAAATCAGGCTCACATCTGCATAGAAACAAATCAGCTTCCAGGTTTTATTGCCAAAGCTTAATTGAACAAACTGAGGTTAGAAGCCAATTGGTTTTTATGCAGAAATAAGCCTGAGTTTGCACTCTCCCGCTTTAGTAAATAAACCCACAATATGTCATTGCCATAACGCACAAGGGTGAATAGGACTTGAAACGTATGTTATGTTTAAGTTTTTGCAAATTTTCATGTTTAACT
This sequence comes from Staurois parvus, assembly GCF_062004578.1. Classification (NCBI taxonomy): domain Eukaryota; kingdom Metazoa; phylum Chordata; class Amphibia; order Anura; family Ranidae; genus Staurois; species Staurois parvus. The sequence continues at coordinate 3,191,207 of NW_028318172.1, forward strand.
TGTTTTTTCGTTTCTCAATTCAGCTCTTCCTCCACCCATCCATACGAAGAAATCAGAATTTATTTTTGAGGAGTTTGAATATTTTCAAGAAAAAGATGATGATCTTTACAATGACCGTTCTTACGTCAGCTCTGATGATGTTGGTGTTGAAGACAGCCGTACAGGTATAAACACAAAATTTAGTGTAAATGACTAGAAACAGATTTTATTTTTCCATTAGCTTGCTACATTGAGAAAAAAACATTATGAAAGCATTTCTGAAAACATCTTTAATGCAGCTTTTGCTTATTAAGAAAGGAGGGGAAGCTTAGGGGTATGTGCCAAATCCTGACAGTGCTCAGTTAACACTTTATTTCCTTTTTTGTTCAAATCTCAGACACTGGTAATATAATTTAATATAATTTTGACAATCTGAAAAAAAATTCTGATACATTCTTCATGTAATGTTGGCCAGCAAAGTATTTTCTGTACACTTGCATCTTTTCTTGTGACTGTTTGTTTGTACATGTTCAAATGCACAGTGTGGTGTTTATGTACATGGTCTATGTTTGTTTTGACAGAATACATTGCCTTTTTGACTGCTTCCAGTCCTGTGTGGCCCCCAGTGAATAGTGGTCTTGCCAAGGCTAAATTCAATTTGCAGCGTTCTAATTTACTGTTCTCCATCACATACAAAGGGTAGGATTGCTTCTGAATTTTTGTATTGTTTGTTCTTTTTTAGGTGTTTTCTTAAAAAAAAAAAAAATTATAGATTTTATTTTTAATCAATCTTTGATTTTGCTCTTATTGGTTGAGTTTGAGCTATTGTGTACTGCTATACAGTCTACAGATTACTGTGCTGCATGTCCTAGTCCTGTTTTTTTGCATTTGTAGATGCTGTCCTCTACCTGTTCTTATATTTATATATTTCATTTGGTGTTATTTTTTTGTCATTAGGATACATGGTCTTTCTCGAGTTCGTTTCACAGACCCCGATGGCTCTGTGTTGTTTGAACATCCTGTGCACAGAGTGGGGTACCCGAATAGTGACACAGTAAGTAATGTTGCAGTGTCTATCACTTTGTGTTTTCCATCCTTGTTGCCTCATTTTACAAGTTCCTACAGCCCTCCCAAGCTCTCCTGCTCTCTAGCTCTCTTGTCCCCTCCTACCATGCTTACCTCCAGGACTTCAACAGATCTTCGATCTTCTCTCATCCAGTGGAACTCTCTACGTCAATCTGTCCAGCTATCTCCTACTCTGGCCAGCTTTAAAAAAATCATCTCTTCAGGGAAGCCTATCTTGCTTCCAACTAATAACTGGACTTTTACCTTTTCCATCAGCTCATCCCCCAGTTATTACCTTTTGTACCATTTGCCCCACCCTATTAGATTGTAAGCTCTTATAAGCAGGGCCCTCCTAACCCTCTTGTATTTTATTGTATTGTAACTTTAGTGTCTCTGTTTAGATGGTAAAGCACTGCACAAACTGTTGGCGCTATATAAATTCTGTATAATAAAAAGTTCTTTATCTTCTTTTTTTACTAGCTCTGTGGCATATGGAGGTCTGTTCCTCGCCCTTCTCTGCACCTTCTCCGTTCGGGACACATTCTTGTTTCTTTGGTGACCACAGCACTTTCCGAGCCTGAAATTTCTGGCAAGATTATCCGCCACAAAGCTTTATTTTCAGGTTGCGTGTCTGCAAAATAACTATAAATTACTGAAAACATATGTTAATAGTGAAACCTATTTTCAAAGGGAAATATTTTCATTATTTACAACAGAATCTTTTAGTGCCCTTCTAACACCGGAAAGCACAGAGGAAGCATTGGAACGAGGTCTTGCCATGCTGACACTTAGTGATGTAGATGACAATCTGCACTTTATCCTTATGCTCAGAGGATTACAAGGAGGAGAACGAGGTAAAATTTTTGGGGATATGTAGAAAGCATTGTGAACAACAGCCATCTACAACTACAGGTGAAATGCGAAAAATTAGAATATTATGCAAAAGTTCATTTATTTCAGTAATGCAACTTAAAAGGTGAAACTAATATACGAGATAGACTCATTACATGCAAAGCAAGATAGTTCAAGCCGTGATTTGTCATAATTGTGATGATTATGGTTTACAGCTCATAAAACCCCCAAATCCACAATCTCCGAAAATTAGAATATTACATGCAATCAATAAAACAAGGATTGTACATAGAACAATATTGAACCTCTGAAAAGTATAAGCATGCATATGTACTCAGTACTTGGCTTTGGCCTCTTTTGCAGAAATTACTGCCTCAATGCGGCGTGGCATGGAAGCTATCAGCCTGTGGCACTGCTGAGGTGTTATGGAAGACCAGGATGCTTCAATAGCGGCCTTCAGCTCTTCTGCATTGTTCAGTCTCATGTCTCTCATCTTTCTCTTGGCAATGCCCCGTAGATTCTCTATGGAGTTTAGGTCAGACGAGTTTGCTGGTCAATCAAGCACAGTAATCCCATGGTCATTGAACCAGGTTTTGGTGCTTTTGGCAGTGTGGGCAGGTGCCAAGTCCTGCTGGAAAATGAAGTCAGCATCCCCATAAAGCTTGTCTGCGGAAGGAAGCATTGGGTGCTCCAAAATCTCCTGGTAGACGGCTGCGTTGACCCTGGACTTAATGAAGCACAGTGGACCAACACTAGCAGATGACATGGCTCCTCAAATCAACACACACTGTGATAACTTCACACTGGACTTCAAGCATCTTGCAGTGTGTCTCTCCATTCTTCCTTCATACTCTGGGTCCTTGGTTTCCAAATGAGATGCAAAAGTTGCTCTCATCAGAAAAGAGGACTTTGGACTACTGAGCAACAGACTAGATCTGTTTTTCTTTTGCCCAGGTAAGACGCTTCTGACTTTGTTTGTTGTTCAGGAGCGGCTTGACAAGAGGAATACGACATTTGAAGCCCATGTCCAGGATCCGTCTGTGTGTGGTGTCTCTTGATGCACTGACTGCAGCCTCAGTCCACTCCTTGTGAAAGTTCCCAACACTTTTGAATGGCCTTTTCCTGACAATCCTCTCCAGGCTGCGGTCATCCCAGCTGCTTGTGCACCTTTTTCTTCCACACTTTTCCCTTCCACGTAACTTTCTATTAGTGTGGTTTGATACAGCACTTTGGAAACATCCAATTTCTTTTGCAATTACCTTTTGAGGCTTTCCCTCCTTATGGAGGGTGTAAGTGATGGTTTTCTGCACAACTGTCAGGTCAGCAGTCTTTCCCATGATTGTGATTCCTACTGAACCAGACTGAGAGACCATTTAAAGGCTCAGGAACCCTTTGCAGATGTTATGGCTTAATTAGCTGATTAGAGTGGGACACTTTGAGCCTAGAATATTGCACCTTTTCACAATATTCTAATTTTCTGAGATTGTGGATTTGGGGTTTTCATGAGCTGTAAGCCATAATCATCACAATTATGACAGATCACAGCTTGAACTATCTTGCTTTGCATGTAAGGAGTCTATCTCATATATTAGTTTCACCTATTAAGTTGCATTACTGAAATAAATTAACTTTTGCACGATATTCTAATTTTTCGAGTTTCACCTGTATAATCTTTCCACAGCACTATGGAATTTACTCAGTTGTTCAGACAATACCCTACAGGTGCAATGAAAGTTTGTTAGAATGTTATTATTCAAGTGCTACAGGTCTGACATAGAACATTCTTCATTCAAGAGTTAAAACTGTCTGTTATTGAGCTGTATCAGGATCTGCTTGTGCTGTGAAAATCTGGATGTGACAGGGGAACAAACTGATCACTTACAACCAATGTTAGAACTACATTTTATGAAAAACAGTGAAGGAAAATAGTAGGAAACCTGCCAAATGTACGTCTTTTAGTATAGCAATTGTATAGTTAAGCAGACCAGCAAAAAAGAAAATGTATTTTTTCAATGATGAGGATGAAAAACAAAGTAAAAAGTAAAGGAGTTGCTTTATAATATACTGGTGTTTGTTTCTCACGACAGAAAGGATTCCAATAACTGTGCAAATTGTACATCACAATCATGTTATAAGGGAGCTCTACGCCAATATTACCACACAGGTAGGAGACATATAACTATACTATATGTTTAATTTATGTAAAGTCCTATAACCCAACATAGTAGCTTATTTTTTAATAAATGTTCTATAACCTTCTATCCTAAATGTAATGATTGTTTTTATTTATTTACCCACTTTTGATGCCCCTTTCAGGAGCCAGATTTTTCAGAGGTTTTGCCAGACCTCTCCAGCCGAGAGATGCAATGGCTTGGCCAGGGACAGTTGAAGATTGCAGTGCAGACCGAGGGAAGGCATGGACAGCGCATCTCAGGCATTATTACAGTCAGGAAGTCATGTGACAGTAAGTAAAACATTTTAGACAAAAACAGGCCAGTGTGCCAAGTTGTACAGGTAATTGGTGTTGACTGATACAGTCAAACTGAATTCTAGTTAAAACTTTTTTTTGTTGCTTTGGATTGTATAGGGAAGTGTTATCCTCAGGTTTTAATTGTCATTGAGGTCCTTACTGGGGAGGTTTTCTCTCAACGCCTGCATATTGGTGAGACATGAAGTGGGGGAATGTCTTGCCAGTGGGGAAACAGACAGCAATAAAACACCTTTATTAGATTATAAAAAGGTTAGAACCTCTGTTAGTTTTATATTGCAGTCTCTGTCTCTATTGGAAAGATTTCCCCAATAGAGACATATACCCAGAAAGGTATAACCAATGCAGGAAGTGAAGGAAACTTTCTCCATTGAGGAACTCAAGAAGCAGTAAAAATGTGATCTACTTCTAAATCAACCTGAAAAAGGCTTGGTTAGATTTCCAATATAAAGCAACTCTTTATGTTCATCTTTTCAAAAATATGCTGCCAGATCTTCCGCTGGTTATACCATGGATAGCTTGCCTGTGCACTAAAATGGTTGCAAGCCAATTCCCATGTCCATCAAGCAAGAGTATCTTACATAAAGGTACTACTATCTTTCTCTGAGCAAGACATCCTGAAAGTTGGGCCAGGCTCTCAGTCATGTTGATTACATGGAACCCATGAAAGTGCAGTTATTTTGAATAATCTGTTATCCATGTCAGCAGCTCTAGCTGCATACATACTTCTCTAGAAGAGTGCATAGACAGGCTCTGTGGAGTTGGCCATTGCTCGGAGAGGGTTAGCTGGAACTAACAGTACATGTGCCTGTGATTTTGAGGTGATGCAGCTGGAGGGGCAGAGGGAAAACAGTTTGTTAGCAAGGGGACAGTTTACAAAACACAAGAAGAGGCTTTATTATTGACTTTAAGCAAATTGCATGTTATTAGTGAGATTATCACATGGGAGGAATATAGGCTACAGTGGAACTATCATATCTTGCACTATACTGTAAATATATATAGATACAATCAATTCATTTATTATTGGGAATGGAAGGATCACTTTGAACATATACGGAGCCATGTTCTGACCTGGTGAGTACTATAGTTTTGTACAGGAGAGAGGATCATAGTTGCAGTGTAAGGTGGTATACTATAGATATAAATAAATCACAAATCTTTAACAAATCATGTATGTCACTTCCTTACAATAATGGAGCACATAGTAGTGTGCCTTGGTCAGGTACCAAGAATTATAATTATGGCTGAAACTAAATATCTATTCCTCATTAGCATTGTAGCTATGGCCAACCAAAATCGCTCCTAACTTTATTATCTTATACATAAAAAAAGCCTATGCTGAGAAAGCTGGGGGAATTTTGTAACTATTGGTGCGAAGAAGCCAAGTGAGAACATGTAGCCATTTGCTGATAGTCTTGTTTTGCCTTTTCCTGCATTGAAGAACAGTAGGAAGAGACTAAGATAATCATATGTTGCCTACTCCTCATTATAAGGTGCCATAGCATGAAGTATCCATCTTTTTTTCATGAGGGAATGTGAAAGTATATGAATGTGTTGTGAGTGTGAAATTATTGTGAGAGAAATAAAATGTAAAAAAAGATCAACAACTGATATCTGTAATACACACAAACATCCTGATCTACAGTTATGAAATGTTTGCATCTCTTCTATTGTCACAGCTCTGCAGAGTGTTTTATCTGGAGGAGATGCCTTGAACCCAACAAAAAGTGGATCAGTAGGTTCTGCAACCTTCACACTTAACGAAAATGGGACAGTGGAGTATCAGGTACAGTATAAATGTGATCATGTTGGTTTCACATTATGCAGACTGTGAAGTAGAGGAAAACATTTTTGAGTAACAATGTTCTTATACAATGTTTGACCTTAGCTGGTGGTCACTCCAATTTATGACTTATTCTTACAGCTTCAGGTTGCTGCCATTATGAGTGAAGTGACAGCAGTGACACTGGAGACCAAACCTCGAAGAAAGATTAAAAGAAATATTTTGTATGACCTAACTAAGGATTACAATGATGGGAAGGTACGAAACATGGTGGTAAATAATACAGGCTAGCTATTTTTTAAAGTACTAATGGAAATAAGTGGATAGTTCAGCATTTTTATGCAGACAGGGAGGGTGAAGTACTTTTGAGGAGCACTGAGCAATACAGCAACAATTGAGCATGCCTACAGCAAGAATAGGTGCAGCAGTTATATTCATAAATGCAGGCAATACAACAAGGAAAACCTAGGAAAACATATGCCTTCTGGGCCATGTAAAATACTACAGTATAAGGGACTTAAAAGCATTTTCTATATAAGATAAGCATTCTATATATTTGTGGCATGCCTTCTAAATGTATTGTGAAGGACACCGATTGTCCCAGGGGATAAAACCCAGTAAAACTATAAATGTCCTAATGTATTAATTTTAGAAAGGATGTGTTAGGAAGGAAGGTAAACATTATACTTGGGGGCATACTTTAGGAAGTGGTACACACAGTAAATCAGGGAATTGCAATAGTTTTAGGCACAGCTGGTGGCAATATCTGAGTGATTTCGAACTAGTGAGTCAGGATACATGTCTGCAAAAGGATACCAGATTAGCTGTGTCTCAGGAATTTATTGGTAATGGGAAGCTTCGTTTGCCGTAAGACTTTTTAATATCTGTAACTAGATTTTGAAAAGAAGCCAATCAGAAGATTGATTTTTTACATTATAGAATCTATATGTAAAGGCACAATTTGTATCAAAATATCCATAAGGTTGGGAACTAATAATAGCAGAGCTTATTGTTATGCTTTAACCCGTAACAACTATCAGTTTTGAGTAGTAACGCCACTGAAAGTTGATAGTCAAATGCACTGGACACATTCTTTTTTTCAATGTATTGAATGTGAAGTTCATAGAAGAGTAGCACATCTACAAATTATACTAAATCCATCATTTGTTTACTTCTTGTGATCAGGCTTGTGGGTTGTGGACAGGAGCAAATGCCCGGGATCTGCACATGTTACTTCAGAGTGAACTTTTCCTTAATGTAGCCACCAAAGATTTCCAGGAAGGAGAACTGAGAGGACAAATCACACCTTTACTATATAGTGGGATGTGGGCCAGACATGAGAGTAAGTGTGGTGACTGTATGTGTATATATATTTCTTTCATACATCTTTTTAACTGCATATCTGTATATCTATGCCATCTATTCATGTAAATTCAGTAAGACAATAAAATCTGTGGAAGGTGGCTTTGAGGTTGTGTGATCTACCAGAAATTCTGTACATTAGGGACAATCTTGTGGGATGCAAACCATCTAAATGTGTCTATTTATCCTGCTCTTAAAAAGCATTCTGCTTAGTATTTCCCTCTTTCTTCCCTCTGTGTCAATCTTGCAGTTTTCATGCTTTTCCCACCCTCCTGGCTCACAAAAGTTTCATATTCCCTGCTCCTCACAAAGGGAGGTGGCTCATGACTGGGAATCAGTCTTGTGTAACTCTTTGCTGGCTGATTCTCCTAATGAGAATCATACTTTCTGTCCTTTTTGGAACTATTTGCTGAACACTCTCCACATCTGTTTATATTTTTAGATCTTCCAATCCCCCTGGCTGGTCAGTATGTGTCACCACCCCTGAAGACAGGATCAGCTGGTCATGCCTGGGTGTCTCTGGATGAACACTGCCACCTGCACTATCAGATTGTGGTGACTGGTCTGGGGCGTGCAGAGGATGCAGCACTGAATGCACATCTGCATGGCTTTGCTGAACTAGGTGAAGTCAGTGACAGCTCAAATGGTCACAAGAGGCTGCTGAAAGGCTTCTATGGATCAGAGGTGAGTTTAGAGACTAGTGACACAGGGCCCTCTTACACATATGCATTAAGGTAGTTATTGTCACACATTAATGTTGGTTGGGTTGCCTTAAAGGATAAGTTTACCTTTGGGAACATGTTACATGTTCCACCCATTTTTAAGGTGGAACATGTAATATGTTGCCGATCATGCAGTCTTTGCCAGTTGCCCCACCCCTACGACAGCGGTATGGGGAGAAGTTCCCTGTACTACCTGTCACTCTTCAAAAACAGTGTGGCAGTGCAGGGCTCTGCCCACACGGCCGCGTCATTCATTCTCAGCCCTCTGCTAATCGCTGGTGCAATGCTTTAGAGGCTCCTAATACAAAAAATATTAAATGCACATTTTGTACCAGCAAAAAAATATGCATTTATTTTTGTTTTGTGCATAAGTTAACTTATCCATTAAGGTAGCCCTTAGGGTGCCACCATAAGGTACTTAAAAAAAAACACATGACCCTTTCTTCCCAATACATCAGAACACACTTTTGTGTAATGCTGCGCCTTGTAGCACACTATAATGCAGGTGCATTGCCTTAGTGCATTGGGGTGCCTTTCAAATTGAATGACACAGCTATATATGTTACCTGCATTACTGTATATTACGAACGTAACAGTGTGAGACACGTCATCTGCATACATTAAACATGTCATGCAATTGCTCTACAGTGTTACATTAAAAACTTATTACCTACCTAAAAAAAGTATTTTGGCTATATTAATTTTGTTTTACAGTATATTAAATCTCAACTTCATGAGCCTTTCTTTTTCTTTCATTTTAGATAGGCGCGTGGAAGCTTTTTATTGCTGTTTGTGTCCCTGTTTGGAAGATTTGCTAGAACAGAAAGAAAATCTCACCACTTCCAGTCTATTTCCCACAAGGGATGCAAGCAGAAATAAAAGACATGTTCTAGCAGAATGGGGAAGGGTTAAAAACCCTTATCAGGACTTTAATACTGTCTGTGTCCCCATGAGGGAGATTCCTCCTCACATCCTTGTGACAGATGCTGAAGAACCTCAGAAATCCTCTCTGTGGGAACAAAGACAGCATTTAAAATCTAATGCATAAATCTCCTCAACAGGGATAGCATTAAACATCTGACAGAGGTTATATACCCTTTCCTTTTCTATCCAGTTTGGGCTGGAATATATTCTATTAACTTTAATCGTAATATTGAGCATGAATGACAGACTATTTTTCTCTAATGTTAAACAGGCTCAGGGTAGTGTAAAGGACCTTGATCTTGAACTGTTCAGCCACCTCAACCAGGGCAATGCATTCATCCAAGTCAGCACAAAGCTTAATCCGCGTGGAGAGATTCGGGGTCGAGTAAGTACGATGGACTTATAATGCATGGTTTGTTTTAAAATACTCCATTACAGATTTCTCGATGTTAGATCTAGATTGTGAGCTCATACAGTGATATTATAACTAAATTCGATGAACACTAACCGTATATACTTCTTCCTGATTCCAATTCTAACAGGTACATATTCCAAACAGCTGTGAATCGGGAAGTACACCACTGTCTCCAGAGGACTTTGAGCGTGAATCAGTTGAGAAGAGCAGCCAGCGTCACTCAGAAGATCTTGGAAAGGACTCCAGGTCTTGTCATTTTGAAGGAAAGCTAAGGGCTCATGGATCTAGATGGACCCCTGACTATGACAAGAAGTGCACAGTATGCAGTTGTCAGGTAAGGAGATTTTCCAACCTATAGGAAATCACATAGTGAAGTGTGCAGGTAAAGAGCCCACAGGGTATCAGTTATTATCGGTTAACAACAACGCTAAACCCTAGTGTCACACTATAGGGTTGAATTACTAAAGGCAAATAGACTGTGAACTTTACAAGTGCAGTTGTCCTCAATTCCCCAGATTTTAGTGAATGTGATAAAGCTTAACTTTGTAAAGAATACCCAATCAGATGCAAGAAAAATAAAGAAAACTGAATTTCTGCTCGCACATGATTGGATGATGGAAATCAGCAGAATTTCCCCTAATTTACTAAGCTCTGGGTAAAATAAGTGCAACTGCACGTGCAAAGTGAACAGTCTATTTGCCTTTAATAAATCCACCCCAATGTGTTGTAGAATAGAAGGATTTCAAGGCTAACGTGTGAAATTCGTCTGTACAAGAGGGTTATATGATTTTGCAATCAGTTACAGAAAAAAAAGCATGCCATCCATTTAAATTTGTTTTGCAATCAGCAACTTCTAGAAATACTTGCAACAAGCAGCATGCAGTTTAATTTGTGTATGTGATGTTATTTATCTATGTCAAAGTATTAGTAGCAAGTCATGTCATCTGTAACAGCTTAGCTTTTGTGTACTGAGCTATAATAGCTCTGACACTTAAGTTAGCCAAAGCATCTGACATACATTAAACATAAGCAATTACTGCTTCCATGTGACTGTCTACAGGGCCATGACATCTAACATACATATAGTCGAAGCCGAAGTTCAGTTTGCAGAAAGGAAAGAAATATGCAAACAGAAGAATCTTGGTCCAAAGCAAATATTTAATTTGCTCTGTTTATTTGTTCATTATTCTGCTACATGAAACTGCTATGCTACTATAGTATGCTGATACGACTATGTATTATAGATAACTGCTACATTAGGATGATGGCATTTAAAGGTCTATAACACTGTTTTCCAACATATTACAGTCTGCAGGTGATGTGTTGACTGATGCCATCCACAAGTGTTTTGTTGTGGTGTGTCCCAACTTATAACAGGCTAAGAACCACTGTGTTTTATATATTCTTTATGTATAGTTTTCAAAGATTTTATACATACAAAATCCCCAAAAGACAAGACAAGGAGCAGAAAACACTGTGATATGCATTCAAAAAGAAGACCTTTTTAGTCACCTATTTTATTTCTAGGAGTGTACCTAGGTTACACCTTTTTACGTTTGGGTGGTATTCACTATTATCCACAATTTGGATGTTTTCATGTTCATTCTATTCAATAATTTTTGGTTCATGTATCTTTATTTACAAGTTTGTACACTGTGTGGGGTATTAACTTCACAGGAGTTTATTTATCACCTAGAGATAGTGCAGCACCAATTAGTCTTCAACTTGTCATTTTCCATCAGGTATATGGTAAGGTGCTAGCAGCTTTTTAGTATAAACTAATAGGGGACCTAGAGCATGGGAGGACCATACAGATATAAATATGTATTCAAAAAGAACCATTGTTTTTTGTGTCTGTGTATGATCTCATTGAAAACGATGGAAAATATCAGAAATTACAGCTTGAGGCTGATTTACTAATGGAGATTAGAATCATCATCCAATAAATTAAGTGTGCTTTCACTTTAATTATCCAGTCGTATGAAAGGCAAATTCCTGCTTTTTTTATCTGCATATGATTGGGTATTCACAGTAAACACAGCTACAGTTTTATTGAAGATTCTCAAACCTTTTAGTAAATCAACTCGTTTGCATTCAAACATCCGCTAACAAATGAGAATTTAGTTAAGTAGTAATAAACCATCAGGGGTTTTTGCTCAGCACATGAAGCACAATAAACTAAACATTTTCCAGTAAACTAATTGTTACCCAAGGACTTGCTTGTTTACAGTTGGTTACAATGCTGCTGGTTCCTGCTCTCTCAGTGTGGCTTCCCTGAGCTTCCAGTCTTCACAAGAAAGAGTAGACAGTGCAGTCTGGAGCCAGTCTGTTAGCTTGGAGAATGGAAGTGAGTGGAAACAGGGGAGTGCCTTGCCCTCCTCCGCTATGGAGTTGTGTTTTTCCATTCATGCACACACTGTATAGAGCAAAAGATGGCTCTATAGTAAGCTGCAAGAGAAAGGAGCCACCCTGAAACAGGACACCAGCTTAAACTGGAATATAGGCAAATATTAAAAGATAAAGAAGCTGCATACTTGTATGCTCATACAAGTGATAAAATCGGCAGCTGCAAATGCTTTAAAAGGGGGGGGGGGTTTATTATTGTTTTAAGTTTTCATTGTTGCAGTATCCTCCATTTAGGTATTCCTAATTGCTGTGTATTCCTTATTTCAGATCAGCTGTATAATTATGCATTGTATATCTATGCATACAGTAAATAACACAAAGTGGTCTAGGAATAAAAGGCAAGAGATGTTGATTGAGTGTGTTTTAAATCACTGTGAGGTTCTTTATTGTGTTCCATTATTTATTCTGTTGAGTTTCTGTTTTCAATGTCTCTTTTAGAAACGCACTGTGATCTGTGATCCTATTGTGTGCCAGCCTCTGAACTGTACTCAGCCTGTCCAGTTACCTGACCACTGCTGTCCAGTGTGTGAGGGTAAGTTGTTCAAAAGGCATTTTTGAGTCAATGAGATGGATTTTTGGGGTTATTGGAAAAACACAGATAATTCAGACTCAGGGCTGTAATCCAGATACAGAGTTTTTAAAAAATACCTGGATTGTTGTAATACTGTAGCAAACTAGTTGGGAACAAAATATATTTTACCTATCACAATTCATATAAAGTTATTTCTCATTTTTTCCCCCTTTATACCAATATTTGGCTTTGTTTTCAGAAAAGAAAGAAAACCTGGATGTGAAAAAGCCTGTAAGACCTCAGGCTGATGGTAAGAAAAATTTGGAAAGCTTTCCATTTTTCAATGTTTTTACCATCCTCATCGAGGATACTTAGTTAATTTTGTATGTAAATAATTCTACTACTCTTTTGCAGGGTGTTATTTTAATGGGTTTTGGAGGGCAGCTGGTACACATTGGCATCCAGTGGTTGAACCTTTTGGTCTAGTCCTTTGTGCAACTTGCACCTGCAAGGTAAGATTTCCTCGATTCTTTACCCTGTCTAAAGCAGGCCATAGACGGGTCGAACATCGGACGATTTAAAAAACAAACAAAACGAAAAATCGGTCATTCGATCGGCCGACGTTACCACCGTTAAAAAAAATCAGCCAATTTTCGACCTGTCTATGGCCGGCATTAACCCCAAAACTTCTGTCCCTTGCAGAGACAGGGGAGCACACCATACAATGTGACAGCAATACAAATACATTATTTGGATTACAATGTTTTTATTTGGATACAGATGTTTTTATTTGGATACAAATGGATACATTTGTTGCATCTGCAAGACTTTTTCATATAAAATATAATAGCGGACTGGACTTCCAGTTCTTATGAAGGATTCAGGTGTTTTCCATGCCTATGATCGATTCACTTTAGCAGAATAAAATTTCTTCTTCTTCTTCTTTTTCTTCTCTTCTGCTTCTTCTTCTCCTCCTCCTTCTTCTTCTTTGTTTTCTTCTTCTTCTTTTTCTACTTTTTCTTCCTCTTCTTTTTCTTCTTCTTCTTTTTTTTTCTTCTTCTTCTTGCAGGTCACGGCTCATGCGCAGATTTTTTGTTGGTAAAACGATCTGCCAATTTGCCCATCATTGCTGGGAAAATCGGCCGATCGCCAAAATCGGCCGCAAATTTTCCAACATGACCGATAAAAAAAATGTGCAAAAACCCAAAAAAAGGCCGACCAATTAACCCACTAACGGTACGAAAATCGGACGATTTTTTTCAGCCAAAAAATCGTCTGCTTTTCGACCTGTCTATGGCCAGCATATGTCCTTTATGCATGTATTTACTTGTAAATTGATATAATCCACTCACCCATCCCTTTCATTATTAGAATTCCTCACCTGACCTCCCAGACCTGCATTGCGTGAGAAAGAACTGCCCACGACTTACTTGTGCTAATCCCATCCGTGCCAACCCAATGGACTGCTGCAAGAAGTGTCCAGGTGAGAGAAAGTGGCACATAGCAGAGACAAACCTTAAAGCCATTTTTAAGTAAGATTTATAAAAGGACAATAGGTTAGAGTTTTCGCATTACATGAACATGTAAAATATATTGAGGTAGTCCTTGACTTCTAGCACTGGGACTAGTAATGGTATACTCATATGGTTGCGAAGTCCAATGTCAGCCAAAGGTTTGGATGCAGTGGAGAAGGATTTTTATTGTTGTCTGCGTCTCCGCTAGAGAGATTGACCCTCATTTTCTGTCCTAGTGATCACTCAGGAATGGAGCAGAACCCCCCCAAACATGGACACAGGCAGCAATAAACTTCTGAGAGGTTCTCCACATTTTCTGCTACCGTTACCTCATAGGAGGTGAAGGTAAATCTCCCCTGTGGGAACACAGTCAGTAGTTAATACCTTATAGAGGCTTTAACACTTCCAAGCTATCAGAAACATTCTAGGAGATGCAGTTGAAATATAATATATTCTCACCTTCTTTACCTATAAGACTAATATACCTTTCTCCCTTACAGAAGAAGAGCAAAACCCCTTGGGGCTGGCAGACAGAATGCAGTCTGATGAACCACGGCATTGCAAAGTGATGGGTCATTTGTATTCTAACAATGAGCGGTGGCACCCGAAACTTCCAATGCATGGAGTGGTGAAGTGTTTGACCTGTGTTTGTGTGGTAAGTAGAAATAGTAGAAAATGTGTGAGTTCAGGCAAAACAATGAGCAAAAATGATAAAGTATCATTCCGCTAAAATGTCAGAATATAGCAAACTGCCTTACAGTTATTGTGTCCACAATGACATAATACAACCACTTATATCTTGACAGGATGGTGTTCCTCAATGTAACAAACAGAAATGGAAATGCAGTGACCCCGAATGCAAGGCTAGAGGAAAATCAGATGGAATTTGCTGTAATGAGTGCCATGGTAGGTATCTTCCAAATGTATGCAGTATGCAGCACACCACCTTATGTTAAAATGTTATCTTTCTCATGCATCCAGCTCTTTTAATAGAACAATCTACTGAGCTGGCCAAAACTAGTCCATCCACATTTTCACACCTCTTTCTGTGAATAAGCCTTTCCATATGTGGAGGTTAAATCTCTTTTCCTGCAGACGTAAAGAGTGCACCTTGTCCTTTCCAATGACCTTAAAGTGAATAATACTACACCAATCTTCTCCTGCTTCACTTGCAGATCACAGCCAGGAAGAAGATGAGAAGTACAACTCTGAGGAGCCTGTGGGTACATGGAGCTATTAGAGATGAGAGAAAGGGAATTTGAAATATTTTGATATTCCCAGGGACACAGTTTCAAGTCACTGCAGGACTCTCTGACGACATATCCCCTATTTGGATACTTTATTTGAACGTTATGACTCTGTGATATCCTACCCCTCTCCAAAAATCACCTCAAGACAGATTTGACCTAGTATTTGCCTTTGCTGGCAAGAATTCTAGAATTGCTATAGAACTATGCTATGGTATATTTCACTAGGAATCGTCTGAAGACAACTGCAGGACTCAGTGATGCAGTAATTGCCATATAACAAATTTGCAGGACTACAGTGTTATGGCCTCCCTAACAAGGCAACTGCAAGATTGCTGTCATACTGATCCTTGGTGATCCCTTTATTGTTCTTTATAAGGGTAACTGTGGGGCTGATTACATAACACAAAATATTGTCTTGCATCACTATGAGGACAAGGGATGTACAAAGTGTAAGATATGACAGTGTGGTGCAGACTTTAACAAATGATCAGCTCATCTGTTTGGCAGAAGAATTTCCAGTTTTAGCCACCCCCAGGAGAAACGAGTACCTTTCTGGGAGAACATTAATCACAGCATACAACTATAATGTACTCTGCTGGATCCTGTGACATGGGACGGTTTGCAGCACTGAATGAAAAGTGATTGCTAACAGACAAGGATTACATTGTAGATTTGGGAACAACTGGGTATGTGTATGTACATACATACATGCCTACTGCTGATATATATCATGAATGTATTACCATACACAAGGGTTATCAGAATTTGCACAAACGCCTGTGAGGATTTTGTTTTGTATTATTTATAGAGTTTTCAGTGGATGCAGCAACTGTGTGAATTAATTATTGTGATTGTATTTATTAAACTCAAATTAAACTTCAGAAAGTTTCCAACTACATATGACTATAGCATTTCACATTTTTATAGTTTGAAGGAGGTATAGATAAGCAGAGTTCCACTGAACATTCTTATTGAGTTATTATTCTAAAGTCAATTTACATTTTTTATGTGACTTTTATATTTTATATGCTTGCTTTCCATCCCACAGTTAACACAAAACAGAAGTGGGAGAAGGCAGAAGGTTCCTTCAGGCAATGTTTTTCCATAAGCCCTGCCCATATCCCATCAGATGAAAGACTACTTAGATAGAGTTTAACCCCTTTTCCAATGTGTTGACAATGTTTGCCTTGCATTCCCCTTGCCTAAGGGCCCAATCACACCTTGGCATCCTGATGCATTACTTTATTGCATGCACAATTTATCTGTTTTTGCATGCATGCATTCTGTACATTGTGTTAAGGCAATACACCAAAATGTCAAGCAACAAAAGGACTTGGACCATTTTTGGCAACACGGTGCACCACAAATGCTCTGCAATGCATGTGTAGTTGAGCTCTATTGCTTTATTGTGCTGAGATGCCATTCAAAATGAATGGCACTGCAATGTGCTCATTTATTTAAAGTACATTACTGCACCAAACCACAGCACAAATGTCTATTTTCAGCCTAAATGATTTGCTGAGATTTTCTCTACTTGCTCATTTCCTTCCCTTGCTTTTGTGACCTGAGCATTCTTCCCATCCTCAAACCTCCTAACTCTATACCTCATGAAGCTTTCCATGCCTAGTCTAGCCTTTGGAATAACTGACAGTTTCCATTCCGTGAACAGATAGCCACCCACCTCACTCCTGACTTAATGCCACTGTCCAGGTAACCACCGTATGCATTAACAAGCAACCTTTAGATTGTAAGCTCCATGAGCAGGGCCCTCCTACTCCTTCTGTACTGAAATGTATTGTAATTGTACGGTCTCCCTTTATATTGTAAGTGCTCTGCAAACTGTTGGTGCAATATAACTCCTGTATAATAATAATAATAACTGCAGACCTACAGGCTGCAATCACCATTTGTAAACTAGCCACCCTTGCTTATCCTTGCAGACTGACAGTCACCATAATGTACATAATCATTTTGAAGGAATTGGGAGACTACAGCTCCCAGCATGCATTGCATGAGATTAGGAGGCCTGCAAGTCCAAGCATATTATGTATACACTGATATTTTAAGACTGGAGAGACCTAGTAAAAGACCTAGCATGACTATTTAACTCGGGAGAATTGAAAGTCTCAGCATGGTTTATACACTATGTATATCATAAGACAGAGGGACTAGAAGTCCCAGAATTGATGGTATACACCTACATTATAGGTCTGAGGGAATATAAATCCTGACATTTAATATATAGTCAACTTCAAAACACCTAACCCTAATGGGCTTTTATGTCATTCAAACAATTAGTAAACATTTGGTAGTATTTCATTATTGTATTTAATTTGTCCTTTAGTGACTGTCACTGTCAGAAGTGCAGTCAGCATAAATGCTAAATGGTGGTTGACAAAAAGTGGCTGGTCACATGTTAATCCAGTAATTAATTTTAGGATAACCATACCAATGTGATTTTTTTAACAACATGAACATGTAGTGTATGCACAGCACTGACCATAATACATAAAAATATAAATACAAATAAAGGGGTTGATTTACTAAAACTGGAGAGTGCAAAATTGGGTGCAGCTGTGCATGATAGCCAATCATCTTTTTACTTCAGCTTGTTCAGTTAAAGTGTTGCTAAACCCAGGACCCTGCATTCACTATATCTGGTCTCTTACCGTGCACAGAACATGGAAATGAAATTATTTTAGTAAATATAAACTGCTAAATACTTTTTCTCATTAGCAGTTAGAGCAGTCTTGTGACTTCTATCAGTGTCCAGCAGAGCACTGGTTAAAGCTTGTAGGAAGAGTTTCCATTCTCCTCTGATTGTCCTATGAGGCTGCATAACCCCTGATCCTCTGTCTGGACAGCACTGATTGGCCCTGTGCTGATCACATGCACCCTCCCAAGAAAAGAAAAACTCTCTAGCACTACACACCAAACTGAGCATGTGCAACTTGCCCCCAAGTCTGTGTTCTATCAGCAGATTCATGGGGGACACTAGAAGAAGGGGAAGATCAGAGAAGACAGGAATTAAGGCCAAAATGTATTCTGCTACATTTTGGGGGTAAAAATAACCCAAAACAGTTTATATTATTTAATTTGTGTGAAAGTTAGAGTCTACAAACTATGGGATATATATTTGAAAATTGATTAGTTGAGATCCTAAAATGCCGGACATTGGTGGCAGTGATCAGGATGCTGGTATGGGGTATGGCGGTGATCAGGACATTAGCATGAGGTATGCCGGTGATCAGGACGCTGGTATGGCAATAGCCAGGATGCTGTTATGGGGCATGGGGGTGATCAGGATGCTGGTATGGGGTATGGCTGTGATAAGGATGCTGGCATAGGAGGGTATGGCGGTGACCAAGCGCTGGTATTGGGTATGGCAGTGATCAAAATGCTGGCATGGGGTATGGTGGTGATCAGGGTGATGGTATGGGGTATGGCGGTGATCGGGCTCTGGTATGGCATATGGGGTGATCAGGATGCTGGTATGGGGCATGGTGGTGATCAGGATGCTGGTATGGGGTATGGCGGTGATCAGGATGCTGGTATGGGGTGTGGCGGTGATCAGGATGCTGGTATGGGGTGTGGCGGTGATCAGGATGCTGGTATGGGGTATGGCGGTGATCAGGATGCTAGTATGGGGTATGGCGGTGATCAGGATGCTGGTATGGGGTATGGCGGTGATCAGGATGCTGGTAAGGCAGTGATCAGGGCACTGGTATGGTATATGTCGGTGATCAGGGCGCTGGTATGGTGTATGGAGGTGATCAAGGAGCTGGTATTATTATTATACAGGATTTATATAGCGCCAACAGTTTGCTCAGCGCTTTACAATATAACGGGAGACAATACAGCAACAGTATAGTTCAATACAAGAGGGATAGGAGGGCCCTGCTCCTCGGAGCTTACAATCTAGGAGCTATAGAGTCTACAAACTATGGGATATATATTTGAAAATTGATCAGTTAAGATCCTAAAATGCCGGACGTTGGTATGGCATATGGCAGTGATCAGGGTGTTGGTTTGAGGTATGGCGATGATCAGGACACTGGTATGGCAGTGATAAGGACATTGGTATGGTGTATGGGGGTGTTTTGTGCGCACTGGGACAGGTGACAGGGCTTCCCTGCATTATTTATTATTGTGATTGTGGCACTGTTAGGCTGCTTGTATACTCGCACACTGCAGGATCGCTTCTCTCAGTTCTCACACCGAGAGCAGAGAGAACCGATCTTCAGTTTCTAGTGTTTACTACGTGAGTGCTGTCAATGGTCACAGCAGTCACATTGTAAAACACCACGTGCACATTGTAAACACAGCGGCAATGTCATCCACTGTGTCTGGGCGACACACCAATCATTGGGCTCCCAGGTGCGCACTCTGTGAGCCGCACACAAGCCATCGATGTGGGCTGACATACAGGAACGTTAGCTTGCATTGGCTGTCTATGTAGAATGGCGGACGGGAAGAGGTTAAGGCTTGGTTCACATTACTGCGTGTGACAGAATGCACACAAAATCTCATGCATTCTTAAAAAGCAGACATATGCACTACTGTTTAGCAGACACCAGGGGCGGAATGACCATTCGAGCACTCGGGCACTGCCCGAGGGCACGGGGTCAGTAGGGGGCCCCATGAGATGCCCCTGGTACCTTTCATTGGCTTTTTCATAGGCTTTTTTGGGTGTTGGCGAGGACATGGGGGCCCCACGATCCCCTATTGCCCGGGGGTCCCATGAGTTGTCAGTCCGCCCCTGGCAGAGACGCAGGGGTGTCATTAATTCTTAATGGTACCTCATGCATTTCCAAACATGGTGCCTTTTCAGTGCGATTTTAAAAATAAGGGTAGGGGAATTATTTACCTGTAGTTCTGCGGGGCAGCCCATGGAAGAATGCGCTGCCCTATATGTAGTATGCAGCTGCACAGATGTGAACCTAGGGTTTGTTCAAATGTGAAGTTGGGGGCGGTATAACCACATGCTTCAATTTACCACCCCCAACCTACTCCCCCTTTAGCTGTAGAGACAGCAGTTGGGGTTGTACACCCCCAGGTGAACGCAGCTGCGCTGCAACCGCCCTGCAACTGTGCACATTGCACATGGAGGTGAATTATATTGCCTTCTCACCATCTGTCAAATGTCTCTGAAAGGGGTCTGAGCCTGAATTGCTTTTCAGAGGAGCGGCAGTCCTTGCTGGTGTTATATACGAGCCCTAAAAAATCAGTTCTGATTGTACAGGAACAGAGAGTCAGGATTAACCACTTGCCCCCCAGAGGATTTACCCCCCCCCTTCCTGACCAGGCCATTTTTTGCGTTACGGCGCTACATTACTGTAGCCTCCCTCAGGGTAAAATTTCAGTACCACAAGCAGTAACCCCGAGCTACACTCGGGAATACCATGTGGTGCTGCTCCGCGATCCCTCGGTCACTTACCTTGTCCTGTGCTCCCTCGATGTCCCTCCTGCAGTGTCCACGGCAATGTAATCCGGCGGATGCCGGCATCTGTCATCTGGGTTCTGTCCTCTGCGAGCGTCGGGACATACAGCGACGGAATGGTGGGAAATTTGAAAATGCCAAAAAGTGACATTCACAAAAATCACTAAAATCACATAGTAAAACATTACTGTACCAAACCATTTCACATACATTTTGTCCCGAGTGCTTTGTCCTGTGCCCTGCCTGCATTTTTACTGTTCTTTCTGCCTGGAAACTGAGAAATGTCCATGGTGTCCAAAAAGTGTCCCTTTAGGTCAAAATCAGTTTTAGACCAGCTAGAGAACAGCGATAGTAAATTAGAACCACTTGCAGAATTGAGTGATAATGATTCGTGGGGAAATTCGTCATCAGACACTGAAAACAATTCTGCGACTTTGCTCAGCGATGTGCGAATTTGGTGCTATATTTCAAATTTCAGTGTTTTTGGTTTGATTATATTATTAAATTAAATGTATTATTATATTATTATTTTTAGGATTATTTATTAAATTATAATTTATGATTTCGTGTTTCAAGTTTTATCATACCCGGGATGTTTAATAGACTCTTGTACGGACAGATTTCAGTGAGCTATTCCTAAGAATTACAGGCCTACAATATAAAACGCCAAATTTCCATGCAAAGTAATGGAACCGCTTTTAGCACCAAAAATCTGAAATAATCATACCGCCAGGGAGGTTACCTGACAATTGTGCGGTCATGCAACGCTGCACCCAAATAAAATTTACGTCCTTTTTTTTCCCACGAATTGAGATTTTTTTCGGTGGTATTTGATCACCTGTGCAGTTTTTATTTTTTGTGCTATGAAAAAAATAAAGACTGACAATTTTGAGAAAAAACAATATATTTGACCTTTTCCTATTAAACATGTCCAGTAAAAAAATTTAAAAAATCAAATTTCGTCATACATTTAGGCCAAAATTTATTTTTCTACATGTCTTTGCTAAAAAAAAAAATCCAACTACGTGTAAATTATTTGGTTTGCGTGAAAGTTATAGCGTTTACAAATGGCGGTATATATACTGGAATTTTTTTTTTAATTTTTACTAGCAATGGGGGTGATCAGTGACTTATAGCGGGACTGAGAGACTGCGGCGGACATTCTGTCACTGCGGGGGAACTGACTTGGTGTCAGTGACGCCAATATAGTGATCAATGCTAAAAAAAGCACTGACACTGTACTAATGGCACTGGGCAGGAAGGGGTTAACATGAGGGGCGATCAAAGGGTTAACTGTGTGCTGGGAGTGTTTGTGATTCACTGTAATCACACTGCTGTGGATGGCTGCACTGTGCATAGCAATCCACAGCAGTGTGCCCGAGCTGACAGGGAGGAGGACTGTTAGTAAACAAAACAGTCCTCCTCCCCATCGGAGATTCTCGGAAATCACTGGGTGCCGGTGTGTTATTACCAGCCGTGGCCCGGTGATTGACAGCAGCGAATGGCGGTGCGCTCCCTACCCGGAAATGCAAAATCACATATATATACGTGATTTTGCGCACCGCTGCCTCCCTGTAGAAGTATTTCTGCTATAGGACATATAAACACACATGTACATATATACACATATATAAACACACACACACATACTGTACATACACACATATAAAAAAAAGTGTTTTTACAAGCATTAGGCATTTTTTCTGCCAAAATGCTGCTGCAAAGAGGAAGAGCAAATTTAAAATGTCCTGTGTGCATAAGGCCTTACTCTAACTGGGGGTCCTACAGTGTAGAGGGAGGCAGAGAGGAGAGCACACACTTGGCAAGACTCCTCTCCCTTGCTTCACTTTCGTAGGTGTAAACACAGTCTGACCAAGCTCTCCCACTACTGATTTACAGTTCGGCTGAGGATCGTAAACTTGTCTCATGTGACAGCCTTTCTCTACCAGGATGCTGCGGCACCCCTGGCGACCTCAGGTGGGACCCCAATTAAAAAATGCTGCCATAGACTGATGACTGAGCCAAGAGCGAATGAACTTGCTGTGTACCTGGCTGCCACTGCACTCGTTTTCTGGACCGGTTAAATTACAGCAGCTCCTTCGAGGGTAGCTGTACACAGATCTCATAGTAACCTCCACCTTCAGACTGCAACAACCTGTGTAACACATAAACTAAACACGTGCACAGGGTTTACATAGGAACTAACTGTGAATGCATTCACAAACAAAGCAAATACTGTTGTCTCACCCTGAGGTGTGGTCAAAGTTCTGATTTTGTCATTTTTTTTGGATCACTGCTAAATAGGTTAGTTTCTAGTAAATAGAATATTTTTCTCTTACCTTATAATTAGGTAATCTTTCCTATTCAAAGCATTTTCTTTGGCTGGCTTTAAAACTTGGACCTTTGTTTCATTGACAGGATGTCAGTAAGATCTGGCTGGCATCTTAGCTGTGTGTCTGGACTGTGCAGACAGCCATATAAATGTTCCATAAGCTTGCCCAGCAGATTGTGTCATAAATTATTAAATAAACGAAAAAGGTTAAAAATGTATTTAAAATAACTGCGGTAATTAACAGAAAAATACTCTATCAGGGTCATAGGCAGAGGAAATCATTAACATTTTCTTCTATTGGAAGATAGATCTTGAAGGTTTACATCTCTTAGATTACAAGCTCTAACGAGCAGGACCCTCTGAATCCTCCTGTATCAATTTGTATTGTAATTGTACTGTCTGCCCTTATGTGGTAAAGTGCCTTGTAAACTGTTGGTGCTATATACATCCTGTAAAATAATAATAATAATGATAATTAACTGCTTTCCCGCCGCCCTATAGCAGATATATTGCTACAGGGTGGCAGGGGTGTGCAAAATCACACAAACACACACATATATATATATATATATATATATATATATATAGTATGTGATTTTGCATTTCCAGGTAGGAGGCACACGTGCCCTACCCGCGCTGCTATTCCCTCTTGCGTGCCGGCACCCGGTGATCACCGAGCGTTACCTATGAAGAGAGAGAACTGTATGTAAACAGTACAGTTCTCTACTCTGTCAGCTCCTGCACACTGCTTTGTGTGGCTCTGAATAGCACAGCCATACAAAGCAGTGTGCTTAAAGTTGAAAACACTAACACAGCACACAGTAAAACAGCACACAGTTAACCCTTTGATAGCCCCATATGTTAACCCCTTCCTGCCCAGTGCAATTAGTACAGTGCTTTCTATTAGCATTGATCACTGTATTGGTGTCACTCGGGATGCCAGTGACACCAAGTCAGTTCCCCCCCCAGTATCAGAATTTCCACCACATGAGTCGCTAATCGCCACCATTACTAGTAAAAAAAGAAAAAAAATCCCAGTATATATACCGCCATTTGTAAACACTATAATTTTCATGTAAACCAATTAATTTACGTGTATTGGGATTTTTTTTTAGCAAAGA
Source organism: Staurois parvus (assembly GCF_062004578.1). NCBI lineage: Eukaryota > Metazoa > Chordata > Amphibia > Anura > Ranidae > Staurois > Staurois parvus. The sequence continues at coordinate 3,215,374 of NW_028318172.1, forward strand.
CATGTAGCAGAATACATTTTGTCCTAAATTGATGACGAAATTTGATTTTTAATTTTTTTTACTAGACATGTTTAATAGCAAAAAGTCAAAAATATTGTTTTTTCTCTAAATTGTCGCTTTTTTTTTTATAGCGCAAAGGCGAGGCGATCAAATACCACCAAAAGAAAGCTCTATTCGTGGGAAAAAAGGACATAAATTTCATTTTGGTGCAGTGTTGCATAACTGTGCAATTGCAAGTTAAAGTTTGCGCCATATCGCAAAAAATGGCCTGGTCAGGAAGGGGGGTAAATCCTCTGGAGGGCAAGTGGTTAAATGGATCCAGGGGCTGACTGACAACTCATGGGGCCCCCGGGCAATAGGGGATCATGGGGCCCCTGTGTCCTTGCCCAAACTTAAAAAAGCCTATGAAAAAGGTACCAGGGGCATCTCATGGGGCCCCCTACTGACCCCGGGCCCTCGGGCAGTGCCCGAGTTTCTGAATGGTCAGTCCGCCCCTGAATGGATCTCTCTTATATTGAGTTCATTACTAGACTCTTAATGTGCACAGGCAGAACTGGAAGGATGTACTGTAGTAGCAAATAACAATCAAACACACATGAATGTACTGTGCTGCAGCCATATGCGATTATTTATTCGCTACAAGATGCTTTTGAATTCCACTTGTGTAGCTTACTTTACAGAGAGCAATTTGCTCAAACTGTTTAGTAAGCAATTACTACTCCTAGTGATTAAACGGTAGTGATTTAATAGCAAAATTGTGCTACTATAAACATAATTTCCCAATCGTTCTTTAAAGCCGAACTTCACTTCAGTCAACATTGATATGTAATCCTTATTCTGCTAGCATTAGTAAATATATAGGAAAGTATATCAAATTTACTTGTTTTAAACTTTTTTTCTTTCCAGTTACTTCCTGTTTTCCAGGACTAGGCAAATGATGTCATACATCTCAAGAGTCTTCAGCACACCCTCATGCCTGAGCTAAGGGCAGATGGATTCCAGGAAGAGTGCTACATGAATCACCGCCCTTACTCAAGATGGCCACGACCAGAAATGCTAGGGGGTGTTCTTCAAAGTGATTTCACAGCAAAATAAAGCATGGAGACATGGATAAATGAATGGGTGAGTTTTCTTTGAATCAAAAAAATTATTAAATAGCATTTTTGGTTTGTGGTGCTTAGCTGCAGTGCAGTTCCAATTTAAGGGACACGGGTAATTCTGGGGAACATGGATTAAACTGCTGCCTACAGGAGCTTGGACACCGGAAACAAGAACTGCTAGTCAGCCAGGATAACTCCTCCCACTCCCATCATGCTTCAGTTTTTTGCTAATGACCCAGGAGAATGGACATTTTCTCTCCTTAGAGAGAAACAAACCCTTTTCATTGGACATTTTTCTGTTTTTATCTAAATCTTTTTCTTCAATCAAGCTTACAGTTTATGCTTACTGCTGGCACCCGCCATTGCCTTGGAGGCCATAGTCAGACCCTTTTAATGAAGATCCTGGGCTGGCCTGAAGTGTGACCTGCAGGCACTGCGCTCTGCTTTGGGTGCTCTCCAGACACCTGGTATACTGTTAGTTAGCCGCAGAGTACAGGTCCAGGGCCATGATACACCTGCTGGTGGAATCCTGTCCCTGAAGATTCCTTAGGTTGTATACCCACCATAGGGGCGAAAGCTGTCTGGTATGTGTATGTACATATTTCGCTAAGTCCTGTTTAGGTACTTGCTGTTACTTATACTGTATGTCTGCCACAGAGCACCTTCCAGACCACCAATGCGGGAAGTAATTATGGTTTTGCCCTTATTTGTGGAGCCTTTGACCGCTTCCCAACTGCCCTATAGCAGATATACTGCTACAGGGCGGCACAGGGTACACAAAATCACGTATATATACCTGATTTTGCATTCCTGGGTAGGGCGCGTGTGTAAGGTACACAAGCACCCTACCCGCGCCGTCATTCGCGGCTGCGACTGTCAATCACTGGGTCCCAGCCGGTGATTACTCGTCGTCGCACAGTGATTACTGAGCATCTCTCCGAAGGGGAGGAGAACTGTATGTAAATACAGTTCTCCTCCCGGTCAGCTCGTGCACATTGCTTTGGATGGCTCTGCACAGAACAACCATGCAAAGCAGTGTGATTACAGTGAAGCACAGACACAGCACACAAGTAAAACAGTACACAGCACACAGTTAACCCTTTGATCGCCCTCATGTTAACTGCTTCCTGCCCATTGCCCTTAGTACAGTGTCAATGCTTTTTTTTTAGCACTGATCACTGTATTGGTGTCACTGGGTATGTCAGTGACACCAAGTCAGTTCCCCCCAGTGTCAGAATGCTCGCCACAGTCCCGCTATAAGTCACAGATAGCTGCCATTCCCAGTGAAAAAAAAAATTGCAGTATCTATACCGCCATTTGTAAATGCTAAAACTTTCACGAAAACCATTTAATTTACACGTTTGGGTTTTTTTTTTTAGCAAAGACCACACAGGAGATCAAATACCCCCAAAAGATAGCTCAATTTGTGGTAAAAAGGGCATACCTTTCATCTGGGTGCAGCGTTGCATGACCTCGCAATTGTCAGTTAAAGTAATGCAAAAAATGGCCTGGTCAGGAATGCGGCTAAATCCGCAGGAGGGCAAGTGGTTAAAGTGTTGTTGGGTTAGTTTGGAGCACCATGATCTGCTACACATTTATGTGTCACAGCCGCTCTGTACATAAGGGCTGTAACACTGTTTAAATATGTGTCACATGCCTTGCTGGTAAGGACTGCGACAAATGGGGTTGATTTACTAAAACTGGAGAGTGCAAAATCTGATGCAGCTTTGCATAGAAACCAATCAGCTTCTAGGATTTTTGTCAAAGCTTTATTGAACAAGCTGAAGTTAGAAGCTGACTGGCCAATTGACCATTAACAGCCACACCAGATTTTGCACTCTCTATTTTTAGTAAATCAACCCCTATGTGTGTTGTCTGCACCATGCAGGCTCTATGGCTATATTAGCCTGTGCTTGTGCCCAAGGCACACAACTTGCCATGCGCATGAACACCTCCTACCTCCCCATGTGAGGACTACCATCAGCTCCCTACAAGGCTGCTCTCTTTGCTGTTGACTGTCTGTGACTCGGTCACAGACATTAACTCCTCAAGCTTCTGGAAGTACCAGTTGTTGGCATTATTTCACTTCACATAATATCAGTATGGTAAATCATCCATCCCACAAATAAATAACACATCGGGGTCAGTTTGATGGATATTTCCTAGGTACTTGACATCAATAGACACATTCCTTCCATAGACAGAGACTCGCCTGATCCAAAATTACCTTTTAAACTTAACAGGTCATTTTGGATCAGTGAGTCTCCATCTTTGGGGGGCATGTGTGGTTGAGGAGTTAACACTCTTCCCTCTGGTGTGGTGTGGCACTGATTTGAAATGGACATATTATCAGCTTATCAACTGCTTATTACTATTGTTGCACTGGATTTGCACATTGATTTAAAGCGATACTAAAGGTTTATTTTTTTTTTTATTAAATAACAAACATGTTATATTTACCTGCTGTGTGCACAAGGGTTTTGCACAGAGCAGCCTGGATCCTCCTCTTCTCGGCTCTCTTGGCTCCTCCTGTCTGTTGGGTGCCCCCACAGCAAGCAGCTTGCTATGGGGGTACCTGCTGCTTCATTTGTCCTTCTACCCCCTTTCTCTACTCATTGGCTGACTGGCTGTGATTGACAGGAAGCCAATGGCTCCCACTTGCTGTCTCAGCCAATGAGGAGGCAGAGATCCGGGACAGCCGAGGCTGTCATGCACATCGCTGGATCTTGATGAAGCTCAAGTAAGTATTGGGGGGCTGGGGGAGCTGCTGTACACAGAAGGTTTTTTACCTTCACGCATAGAATGCATGAAGGTAAAAACCCTTGAGCCTTTACAACCACTTTAAATTGCTACACTGAGAGAGTTGTATGTGATTTACATTTATCAATACAGACTAATGCAATTTATACTTCCAGTTTGTTGCCTTTCCTTTTGACCTGCTCATTGCACCTTAAAGCAGTAGTAAACCGCACCAAAAAAAAAAAAGTGCACCACATTCTAGAACATTACGACAGACTTACCTGAAAATGAAGCCCTCCAGTGGAGCACTGTAGGTGCTTCCATCTTCACCCGGGCTTCCTTCCAGGTTCACAAGCTTCAGACATATGAATGGCTGAGCAGTAATGACATCACTCGCGTGCATGCACACAGGAGCCATGGGGCTACTCTCATAAACAGATTAGACGTGCTAGGAAAATAGCAGCTGAATGCGATAGAAAAAGCCTTCTGCAGATTAAGTAAAAAGAAGATTCAAGTGTGATCAAAGTGCACTTAATAACTCAGTATGGGGCTCAATGGGATAAGGTATGGAAGGTTCTTCAAAAACACTGGGGAATTCTAACCAATAATCCAAATCTACCTCAAATAGTAGGCTCAACACCAAAAATGACAGCCCCGAAGGGCATGCAATTTAGGGGATATACTTATGCAATCGGAATTTGTGAACAAATCCCATGCATAATTGGTTGAGCAATTACCCCGATCAAAAGGCATGTTTGCATGTGGAAAATGTCAAATATGCCCTTTTGTAGACCGCACTAATATTTTTTATGACAGTATGGGTCAGAAGAAGTTTCACATCCATGAACTAATCAATTGTAATTCCACAAGAGTAATATATATGATCACCTGCCCATGTGATAAATTCTACATAGGGAAGACTAAACATCCCTTAAAGGTTCATATGGGGAAAATATAAAAAAAATAAGGGAACAGAACCCTGAGAAACCCCTAACAAGACATTTTTCCTCCTGCCATAGTGGTATGCTGACAGGAATGAAGGTAAAGAGCATCTATGTGCTCAGGATTCCCCAAATGGAGAGGGGATTTTGACCCCATTCTGCTACAAAAAGAGAAAAATTGGATCTATAAGTTGCAGACATTAACCCCACTGGGACTGAATGTTCAAATGAACTTACAGGTTTTCTTAGAGAAATAATTTATGGAAAAATGTGTAAAGATGGGAACTATGTTAACATTGATCTCTTTTCACTCCAGGATTTATGAGTTAATAATAGACCCCCGTTATATAAATAAGCCATATATAGGCTATATGATGATTTAAACTAGGAAGTAGATGGACAATTGAACTAAGATCAAAGTTCAGAGCTTGTCAGAATAGCCAAGTTGTGTAGTGTCATTACAACAGCTTGAATAGGCTTTAAATATTTATGGGCGGCTCTCAGCCGGTGGATAAAAGGGACCACCTGAATACCTCCCCACATCCACACGAAGCTACGCTACCTCTTAGCAAAACGTGTTGATGTCACATGTAACGTCACGTGATGCAACTCTTTCCACATGGGAACCCTGTGTTTTGACAGCATCTTGGAGTTTTGGTAGAAGTAAGAGGAGACACGAGATTGATATTAAGCTACAAGGAGCAGCAGCAATTCCTTTTCTGGGAAGCATTGTGGACAACCGCAGGAGCGGTAATGTATATTTCACCCTTATAGGAAAGTGGTGAAAACCTAATGAGGACACTGGACTAATATATACTCCATGCACACTAGGTCCAAGGTGAACCGGAAGAAACAAGGAGTTAAAGGTCCTGTAGTGTCATGCATGGTTGGTTGACTGTCTCTAGCAGATATTGTTCACAATACTTGATGCCTGTGATATGTATTGATGGCTACAAGTTTATTGTTGTTGCTGCCCAGCATATACTGTATCTACACTTAAGCTCATTATCATACAGAATATCAACAACTCCTCTGCCTGCAATATTCCATATAAGGACTGGAACATTAGTTCCCATTAGTGAAATAAAATCTGTTGGATGAACTTCCTTATATGGACTGCCATATTCACTCATTAATGACCTGGCTAAAGGATTCAGCACGTTTTTTAAGTCATGGCTTCTCTTTTTCCAATTTTTTGGTCCATCTCAGTGCACTTGAGTTTCTTTAGCATATTAAGTACACAGAGTTCCCAGACTCACACATGGGGAATACCTTTAATGCTATTTGTTATTTAACAAGCAGTGTTTTGCTGCAGTATGAAACCCATATGTCACTAATTGTATGTCCGGACGGTTTGTATTTTTGTTTATTTTGTCTTGTTTGTCTGTTTATGTTTTTTCACTGTTGAATACACAATGTTAGTCGTTTGGTGGTCGTTTTAACCAAAACTCAGCCAATAAAATTATCTTTTTATGGTATTTTTAAACTCAGTATTGTAATTTTTGTGGTACCCCAGCTCTGTAAAGATTATCACCTATAGTATATATATTATATATAGTATATATTGTAACCACTTTGCCCATTCTTTGGGCGTTCTGTCTCTGTGGGATCCTTGCCTGGTTCTGGCAGCTCATCAAAACTGCCTTTTGAATCTGTCTGTCCATACACACCCACAAGGTGGCTTTCCTTATTGCCATCAACTCAGGTGAGTTTCTGAGTCAGTGACTCTCTCTTGTAGAGATTCCTTTCTTGCCCTACACAAAGACAAGGTTGTCTTAAGGCCCAGGGCCTCTTTTCTTCCTAAGGTAGTCTCTTTCTTTCTGCTTAACCAGGACATTAAACATCCATCCATCTGTCCTGTCTTCAATGCTAAGTCTCTTTTCATTCTTCCTGATGGCCCCATAGGGGACAACCTGCCTCACGTTCCACTATTTCTAGGTGGCTTAGGCAGCTCATCATTCAAGTGTACAGTCTTAAGGACAAGGTTCTACCTTTTCCTATCAACACACACTTCACTAGATCAATAGGTGCCTCTTGGGCTTTACAGCATCAGGCATCTGTTTTCCAGATTTGAAAGGGTGCCACTTGATATTTTGTTCACATGTTCTCCAGGTTTTACCAGGTGGATGTTCAGACATCAGCTTCTGACATATGATTTTTCAGGTAGCTCTTTGAGCTGGAATTTGCACACAGTTTACCACGCGTTGCCTATTCCTCAGCTGGATTGCTTTTACACATCTCATAAATCTAAGAACTACTCCATGCCCCTTAATGAACAATTTCGAAAACAGGATTTTTAACTTACCCTAAATTCATTTATTGGAGTTCATTAAGGAACCCTCTATCTTGTTATCACTTCTACTACTGCTTTTGCAAAAAACTGAAGCATGCTTGAAGTGGTAATTGTTATCCTGACTAATGCAGACCATAGACAGGTCGAAAACCGTCCATTCTTAAGAAAAAAACAAAAAAACGGTCGTTCAATAGGCCAACGTTACCACCAACGGTAAAAAAAATCGGCCGATTTTCATCCTGTCTACGGCCGGCATTTAATTACTTCTGTTCCTGCAGAGAGCTCCGCTATTATATTTGACATGAAAAAGTATTGTGGTTGCAACAATGTATCTATTTGTATCCATTTCGGATACAGATGTTTTTATTCGGATACAAATAGATTGTATATTGAATATTGTTGCATCCACAATACTTTTTCATGTCAAATATAATAGCGGACTGGAATTCTTTTTCTTTTTCTTCTTCTTCTTGCAAGTCACAGCTCATGCACAGATTTTTTATCGGTGAAAAGATCGGCCGACTTGCCCATCATTGCCAGGAAAATTGGCCAAATCGGCAAAATCGGCCGATTTTTTTCCAACGTCACCAATAAAAAAAATGTGGCAAAACCCTGAAAAACGGCCGAACAATTAACTCACTAACGGTGCGAAAATTGGCGGATTTTTTTTTCGGCTGAAAAATCGGCTAATTTTCGACCCGTCTATGCCCTGCATAACAGCTTTTGTTTGCCAGTGTTCAATCAACTATAGGCAGCAGTATAACCCTTACATACCAGAATTACTTCTGCCCTGTGTCCCTTAATGAACCCCATGTAGCGGGGCCATTTCTGTTTCCCTTTTAAAGAACTGTTTCCTTTTTAAGACTGCATGTGGTCAGAAAAGGTTTGATTGGCTCAGCTCTCAGCAGTATTGGAGTGTTTGTGGGAGTTGCAGTTTCATTACAGAGGCAGACAATGTAACTTTATACTGCACAGGACTACAAGACCAGGATGCTTTACAAGGAGGAAGGTGGGTGGGGTGAGCGACGTCGGTCTTTGCAGAGGACATGTGGGAGCTAGTCTGCAGCCCCTACTGTTGAAGTACACTGACACTGTTTCCAGAACAGCAGAGGTTGCTAAGGACAACGGTTATCTACAGCAGCTGCAGTCAGCAGCAACTGTGATCATTGGTACCAGTCACCCGCGACGGCAGTTACCAACAGCAACGACATCTCCCACCGCAAAGAGAGGTCAGAGTGTTGGAAATCGTAGAGGAGGCGTGTGACCATCCCAGGTGAGGCACCGACAATTGACGACAGAAAAAAACTAGCAGAGAGACAGAGCCCCATTTATCATCCTTTCAAGGAGTTAACCCCTGGAGACTGTTCTTCGTGGATGTGGTGAGCAACTGCTAGCAAGTGACATATCAGCTCTTAAGAGCGATCCACAGATTCACTAACACAGGCCTGTGCAACACATAGACTCACACAGAGTTACAATCCTACAGTATACAAGTGAATTTGGGACTGAGCCTAAAGAGATGTCAGTTTAGCTGGGGACATATTGCTGCTGTAGTTGCAGGGGGTAATACTGATCTATAGCTATACCCGTATATACATGAATATTGTGTCTATTGATGTTTTTGTGCCAATTCTAGAAGGTTTGTGTACTCTAGTGCATTTAACTGTTATTTTCCAAGTTAATTTGCAGTCTATTTGCAGAGTTTTACTTGTCTTATTAAACCTGTTATAAAACTTCCCACAAGGTGTACTGGTGTGCTGTGGATCCAATATATATATGGTTCATCACTGAGGTAAGGACAGAAGTGCCCGTTAATTCCAGTGGCTCCTTCGGGGTGAGCGCTACACCCAGAAAAAGATTTTTATAGTAAGTCAAAAGCCGATTCTTTCAGTGCAGGTTTACCTTTAAATCAGAGTAATTGTCAAGCAGCCAATCTCACTACTATATTAAAAGCTGAAAATTTGTCAGCCTCTCAAATTTTCTACCAGAAAAACAAACTCTCCAGTTGCCTGGCATAGCCATTTCCTTGAAAGAAATCCCTAACTGCAGAAAGAATGGACTCCCAGAGGTTGAAGAATGTTTCAGGGAGGATTCTTACCTGTGTAGGTGATCGAGGGTACTGAACAGTAGAGGGGCTGGACATAATAAAACTATTATGCAGTGATAGATCTTTTAAAATAGCTAACAAAAATTAAAACAGGTGCTTTGTACCTAATGTCACATCCACTCTTCCTTTCTGAATACAAAGGATCACCATTTTTCTAAATTGACTATATTGTCATGCATGTAAAAATATCCTGTATGTTGGAAAATATAGGTGTCCAGTGTTACAATTGATCATGTTACAGACATAGCAGTGACCAACTAAACAGACAAGTGAGGAAGACGGAAAAATGAAGAGGTTGCGAGTTCATAATCCCTGTGGGGATGAATAATTAATGGAATACAGTTGTGCTCAAAGGTTTCCTTACCTTTAGAGAATTAGTAATATACAGTATGTACCAAAAAAAAAAAAGCATGGGCAAGCAGGCAAAAGTAGGTCATAACAGAATTACATAATCATAAAACAAAACATGGCAACAAGTAAACAAATGACCCGTTCAAAAATATGCATGCTCTTAGTTTTTAACCACTTGCCCTCCTGAGGATTTAACCCCCTTCCTGACCACATATTTTGTGTAACAGCACTGTGTTACTTTAACTACTTGCCCTCCTGAGGATTTACCCCCCTTAATGACCAGGCCTCTTTTTGCTACTCGGTGCTGCACTAATTCAACTGATAATTGCGCAGTCATGCAATGTTGCACCCAAACGAAATTTACGTCCTTTTTTTCACACAAATAGAGCTTTCTTTTGGTGGTATTTGATCACCTGTGCGCTTTTTATTTTTCACGCTATAAACAAAAAAAGGCCAAAAATTTTGAAGAAAAACGATATTTTTTACTTTCAGCTATAAAAAATATATAGTAAACTCAAAGTTATGCAGGTCATAGATGGGTCAAAAATCGGCCGATTTTTCGGCCGAAAATAAAATCGGCCGATTTTCGGATCGTTAGTGGGCTAAACCTTCGACCGTTTTTCGGTATTTTGACAGATTTTTTTTATCGGTAAAAAAATCTGCGCATGAGCAGTGACCTGCAAGAGGAAGACAAAAAGAAGAAGAAAAAAGAAGAGGATGAAGAGGAAGAAGAAGAGGATGAAGAAGAAAAGGAAGAAGAGGATGAAGGAGAAGAGGAAGAAGAAGAGGATGAAGAAGAAGAGGAAGAAGAGGATGAAGGAGAAGAGGAAGAAGAAGAAGAGGATGAAGAAGAGGATGAAGAAGAAGAGGAAGATGAAGAAGAGGATGAAGAAGCTGAAGAAGAGGATGAAGAAGAGGATGCAGAAGAGGATGAAGAAGAGGATGAAGAAGAGAGAGAAAGCAGAAGAAGAAGAAGAGGATGAAGAAGAAGAAGAGGATGAAGAAAAAGAGGATGAAGAAGAAGAAGAGGATAAAGAAGAAGAAGAAGAGGAAGAAGAGGATGAAGAAGATGAAGGAGAAGAAGAAGAGGATGAAGAAGAAGAAGAGGATAAAGAAGAAGAAGAAGAGGATGAAGAAGAAGAGGAAGATGAAGAAGAGGATGAAGAGGAAGAAGAAGAAGAGGAAGAAGAAGAAGAAGAGAATGAAGAAGAAGAGGATGATGAAGAGGAAGATGAAGAAGAGGATGAAGAGGATGAAGAAGAGGATGAAGAAGAGGATGAAGAAGAAGAGGATGAAAAAGAAGAAGAAGAGGATGAAGAAGAAGAAGAAGAGGATGAAGAAGAAGAGGATGATGAAGAAGAAAAGGATGAAGAAGAAGAAGAGGATGAAGAAGAAGAGGATGAAGAAGAAGAGGAAGATGAAGAAGAGGATGAAGAAGATGAAGAAGAGGATGAAGAAGAGGATGATGAAGAAGAAAAGGATGAAGAAGAGGAAGTAGAAGAAGAGGATGAAGAAGAAGAGGAATTCCAGTCCGGCAAAAAGTGTCCCTGCAGAGAGCTCCGCTATTTCTTTGACAGTTCCTTGACATTTATAGTGGTTGCAACAATGTATCTATTTGTTTCCGAATAAAAAACATCTGTATCCTAAATGGATACAAATAGATACATTGTTGCAACCGCTATAAATGTCAAGGAACTGTCAAAGAAATAGCGGAGCTCTCTGCAGGGACACTTTTTTCTGGCTGTAGATGAGATGAAAATTAGCCGATTTTTTTACAGTTGCTGGTAATGTCGGCCGCTTGAACGACCGATTTTTTGGTTTTTTAAAGAAAAATCGGCCAATTTTCGACCCGTCTATGGCCTGCATTAGTTATAAATTAGGCCAAAATGTATTCTGCTACATGTTTTTGGTAAAAAAAATCCCAATAAGTGTATATTGATTGTTTTGTGTGAAAGTTATAGCGTCTACAAACTATGGTATAGATACTGCAATTTACGCCATTTTTTTGCTATACAGCGTTGCACTAGTTTAAAGGATAATTGTGCGGTCTTTTATTTTTTGCGCTATATAAAAAAAAATTAACAATTTTGAAAAAAAAAACAATATTTTGGATTTTTGCTATAAAACATGTCCAGTAAAAAAATTAAATTTAAAAATCAAATTTCGTCATTAATTTTGGCCAAAATGCATTTCAATACGTGTAAATTAATTGGTTTACGTGAAAGTTATAGCGTTTACAAATGGCAGTAAAGATACTGGGATTTTAAATTTTTTTTATACTAATAATGGCGGTGATCAGCGACTTATGGCGGCGATCAGCGACTTATGGTGGGACTGTGGGACTGCGGCGGACATTCTGACACTGGGGGGAAACTGACTTGGGATCACTGACATCCCCAGTGACACCAATACAGTGATCAGTGCAAAAAAAAAACACTGACACTGTACTAATGGAACTGGGGAGGAAGGGGTTAACTTTTTTATTTACTGAAAGGGTTAACTGTGCGAGGGGAGTGTTTTACTAGGGGGCGGGGGTGTGTACTGCAAGGGGGGACACGCTGATCGGGAGAGATAAACTCTTCTCTCTGGCTCAGCATGTCAGGAGATGACAGGGAACTAACAGAAAGCAGAGCTACTGCAGCCCTGCTCTCTGTCAGTGATTGCTGCTAATCGGCGGGACACAGCTGTAACCTGGCAACTGACATCCGCGGCCGTGATCGGCGGGACAGATAGGGCGGTGGCACGCCTCGCGCGCCCCCTACCTGTTTTGCAAACACACGTTTTAAAACGTGGTTTTGCCCAGCCGTGCCGCCCTGCCAACATGTTTCTACAGTGGCTGGGCGGCATGTGGTTAACTGACAATTGTGTGGTGATGCAACGCTGCACCCAAATTAAATTTAGGTCCTTTTTTCCCATGAATTGAGCTTTTTTTTGGTGGTATTTGATTGCCTGTGCATTTTTTATTTTTTGTGCTATAAAAAAAAAACGACAATTTTGAGAAAAAAACAATATTTTTTACTTTTTGCTATTAAACATGTACAGTAAAAAAATTTCGGCATAAATTTAAGCCAAAATGTATTCTGCTACATGTCTTTGCTAAAAAAAAATTCCCAATACATGTAAATTAATTGGTTTACGTGAAAGTTATAGCATTTACAAATGGCGGTTTATATACTGGAATTTTTTTTTTTTTTACTAGTAATGGCGGTGATCAGTGACTTATAGCGGGACTGCAGGGGGCATTCTGACACTGGGGGGAACTGACTTGGTATCACTGACATCCCCAGTGACACCAATACAGTGATCAGTGCTAATAAAAAGCACTGGCACTGTACTAATGGCACTGGGCAGGAAGGGGTTACCATAAGAAGGGGCGATCAAAGGGTTAACTGTGGCGGTGTGTGTGTGATTCACTGTTATCACACTACTGTGCACAGCCATGCACAGCAGTGTACACGAGATGACAGGGAGGAGAACTGTTTTGTTTTACAAACAGTTCTCCTCCCCGTCGGAGATGCTCGGCAATCACTGGGCGCCGGCAAGTAGTCACCAGCCGAGACCAAGTGATTGACAGCCGCGAATGGCAGCGCGGGTAGGGCGCGTGTGCCCCCCTACCTGGAAATGCAAAATCACATATATATATATGTGATTTTGGGCACCCGTGCCACCCTGTAGCAGTATATCTGCTATAAGGCGGTTGAGAAATGGTTAATACCGTGTATTGCGCATCATGCATGCAGTCTTTTTTAATAGTCGTCTATGAGGCCCAAAATATTGTAGGTGGTTTAGCTTCCCATTTGTCTTGGCAAAATGCCTCCAGGTCATGCAAAGTCTTTGGTCGTCTTGCATGAACCACACGTTTGAGATCTCCGCAGAGTGGCTTGATGATATTACTGTCAAGAGACTGTGATATTCAATTCTAAATCTTCACCAATTTCTGCTGTGATCACTGGAGGATCCATTTAGCCTTGTGCTTAGGGTCGTGTTGGAAAGTCCAAGAGCGCCCCATGTGCAGCTGTCATCCATAAGAATGCAAATTGTCTGCCAGTATTTTCTGATAACATGCTGCATTCATCTTGTCATCAATTTTCACAAGCTTCCCCATGCCTTTAGAGCTCATACACCTCCAAAACATCAGTGAGCCACTACCATGCTTCACAGTGTGGATGGTATTCTTGTCACTTTATACTCCTCTCCAAACATAGCGCTTATGGTTATGACCATAAAGCTCTCTTTTGGTCTTGTCACTCCAGATTACAGTGTGCCAGAAGCCCTGAGGTGTGTCATGGTGTTGTCCAGGGGCAGACTGACAACTCATGGGGCCCCCGGGCAATAGGGGATCATGGGGCCTCTGTGTCCTTGCCCAAACTCAAAAAGCCTATGAAAAAGGTACCAGGGGCATCTCATGGGGCCCCCTACTGACCTCAGGCCCTCGGGCAGTGCCCGAGTTTCCAAATGGTCAGTCCGCCCCTGGTCGGGCCCATTTTTTTCAAGCATCGTCGTATTGTACTCTTTGAAACAACCACACCATCTTTTTTCCTGAGCAGCCTGTATTTCTCCCGAGTTTAGCTGTAGGTATTTTGTACCCTAAACAATTCTTCTGGCAGTTGTGGCTGGAATCTTTTTCGGTCTACCTGACCTTGGCTTGGTATCAAGACTCTGAATTTCCCAATTCTTAATAAATAAGTGAACAGCACCAACTGGCATATTTAAGGCATTGGATATCTTTTTATATCCTTTGCCATCTTTATAAAGTTCCATTACCTTGTTACACAAGTCTTTTGACAGTTCTTTTCTGCTCCCAGTATCTAGCCTGCTCAGTGCATCCATGTGAAAGCTAACAAACTTATTGACTATTTATACACAGACACTAATTGCAATTTAAAATGCCACAGATGTGAGAAATGAACCTTTGTTTGTCATTTTAACCTGTGTGTCACCTTGTGACATTCCAGGGTATGGTAACTATTGATCAGGCCTATGTTATTATGATTTAAAAAGAAACCAAACAACTATGTGATAATAAATGGCTTCACATGATCACTGTCCTTAAACAAAAGACTGTTTTTTTATACGATCAGTCATATTCTCAATATCAATGCCAAAATTTCACAATTTCTGCCAGGGTATGTTAACCTTTGAGCATAATTGCATGTGAATGTAGTGTTACAATGTTTGCATCTGATATAGTGCATATACTGTCACTCAGTTTATTGCTAGACTGTATAAAATGTCTCTGCAGTAGACTGTAGATCTTGATGTAATAGTTTTATACAATAACACTTCCTTAGCATCACCCAAATCTGCTGTTTTATTTGCCTTATCTATTATGGTTTGTGGTCTTTAATTTGCTATGTTAGCTGTAGTTAAATCCTATGACTGCACTTGCAGACAAAAGTCAAAAGTTATACTTTTATTACACTGATTGATTAAAGCTAATTAAACCTGAGCCTCCTTGAAAGCCACATGTAAATAAAGGTATATTTGAAATTCAAGTTTAAATACATATCTCCCATTGCCTCGATTTGGTGCTTGAAGCTTTGGAGATTTTAATGTAAATTTCTTTTGTTTAATATTATCCAATGAAAGTTGTTAGGTTTATAAATGCCATAGAGTTTACTGACAGCTAATATGAAAATAGCTCATAGGCAAGTTGAACACTATGAACCATATTTAGCAGGTGATTACTTGTGCTATTGATCATTGATATCGTCTTCTTTATGTAACCTGTAAAAAATCAATATTTCCCCAGCTTACCTCTTCTATCTTTGAAGATATGTCTATCCACATTCCAAAGACAAAGCTATCTCCTGCCACTCCTCAAAGGATGAAGAGAAGGTTTATCAAGTCCAGGGTTCCATGATACCATATATACATATGAACTCTGCTCTTTTCTGTCCGTTTTCAATCAATAAACACTGAAGTACTGTAATACGACAGATATTAAAATGATTATCAGTATTGTAATACCATGCGTTTTAATGGTTATCTGTAATGAAATGAACCAGCTGCGTAAGCAGCCATCTGATGGAAGGAGTCATTACCAGTGTGCAGAGTGCTTAGGTCCAGGACAGTGATTATCTAGCAGAGAAGCTGACTAAGTGCAGTTCCATTGCTCTAGATGTGGAATGTAGCCCATAGGCAGAATTAGGGTGGTTCCATCATAAGCTTTTCAAGCAGACTTTTTATTAAAATTTTGTATAGGGAGATGGATTCTATAATAACGTATTTGTCCTGGAGATAACTGTTACTGAGAAATAGTAGGGGAGGGGGATCCAAACTATTGTGAATGACACTGGGAAAGGAGTAGATGGAATATATTCTAATAGGGACACCTTTTCCCTTGACACCTGAGGTGGGATTACCCCTCAAATTGGCGAGATTTCCACTTACTTCTGTCTGTGTCTATGGGACCAGAAAGTGTAGGAAAATCTCCCCAATGGGGAAACAGGCAGCAATACAAACCAAACAAAGGCTCTAACCCTTCCCCACTCTTTCAAAGGTCAAGAAAAGGCTGGATTTACACCATAAAATTAAACTACTTGTAAATAATATACATATTTTGCAATTACTATGTTTTAGAAATGTATGTACAAAATAGTACAAAACTGATTGAAAATTTGCTGTATACCAAATCTCTGTATGCTATACCACAAACTTCCAGAAGAGGGAGCACATGCACCATAATTGTTGCTATAAAATGTATTCAGGAGCTTCCTTCTTTGATGCTTCAAAAACTCATCATTAATAATTATATATACTGTACATCATATATCATAGTTATAAAGTTCTGTCTAGATTGACCCCATGCTTATTTCTTATATCACAATTTTTATCACGTTTGATTCCCAATGGAAGACTCACCACAATTGCCGCCCTGAAAATGAGGGTTCTAGCCTAAAATCCACATTGCATGAGCTATATATGAATCTTGCCGATAGTAGAGAGTGAATGCTGAAAAATTAGATCCAATTCAGTTGTTGGTTTGGAGCCATAATTGTTATTATTATACTGGATTTGTATATCAATCTCCTATTTATAAATAGACCCCTTACAACAGTTTTTGTTTACATTACACAGTAAGACCTCCAAGCATTCTTGTGAGAGAACATATGCTGCCATGTACGAGGTGTGACAATTTAAAGGACTGTAATAAAAATGTTTGCTTACCTATACCTGTGCAGTATCTTTGTCACGTCATGCTAGATGTCAAGAATGTCATCAAAAACCTTTTTAAGGCAATTTTTTACTTTTGGAAGCTGTCAAAAGTCGCAGGGTGCTAAGTCAGGGGAAAAAAGGTGGATGATCAAGTTTCGGAATGGATTTAAGGGACAGGAACTTCTGAACACTTAACGCATCGTGTGAAGGAGCATTGTCGTGGTGGAGAATCCACCTGTCAGGCCAGAGTTCTGGTATTTTCCTCTGAATAGAATCCTGTAACCTTTTCAGAATTTCCAAGTAACAATGTTGGTTGACCGTTGAACCCGTGTGCCATGAACTTGTTGTGAATTATCACTATGTGATAAAAAAACACACTGAATTGAGAACAAGGTGAATTCCTTAAACTGCCTATGCCATTCATAAACACTTGACTTTTTCATAGAGTGTTCACCATACGTCTGTTGTAACACAGCTAAGGTTTTACTTGCGCTTTTACCAATTTTCATGCAAAATTTGATGTTAATCCACTGCTCCAGATTCCTGTCATTCATTTTCCACCAACAGCGCAGTGCACACACATGTTACTTCTTCTACTACTCCGACCCAGGCGAGTGCAAGTTAAAACATGTCAGAGTGTGAATGGCTATGTGTGAATGGCATCACCATAGTGCTACACCGTGGGCATTTCAGGAATTAAATGGTCACATCTCATATACTCACCAGGAAAGAAAAATTACAGTGAATAATGATCGCATTTTCATTTTCCTGGTGCCTACATTGCAGCAAATTAATGGTAAATTAGAGCTGACAGGGTGGGTTAAATGCTAAACAGTTTTATTGACAGAAAAGACTACAGCTTGAATCATTCTTCTCCCAAAGTTTACTTTCATCGATGTAATTGGATTCACTTTACAGTGTCTTAGAAACATGCGGTGAGAAGGTGACTTGCCGCCTTCTCAAATTATCTGATGCTCTGGCATGTGCTGCCCAAGAAACTGCAATTGATCTTGTGTCTGCCACCTGGTAAGATGAATATCCTGTGCGAGGATGGAATGCAGTGCTTGGGGCACTGTTCCTCCCACTGATATAAAACACTATTCCTTCCACTGACACCAACAATGGGGCATAATTCCTCCCACTGACACCAATGATAGGGTAACATTCCTCCCACTGACACCAACAATGATGCACTGTTTCTTCCATTGACACCCCCTAACTGCCCCCTTAAGCTGAAAAACAGGCAGACTGAAGTGTACACATACCACATTTGTGGCAAAAATTATACCCCCCCGTCATGCACCGTTGCCGAATGTGGCCCATTCATGTGAACTGCAGCTGTGACACAATGATACATTCTTTGAGGGTTAAAACTTGCACTGAGGAAGCAACATAGCTCTTCCCAGCTGCCTGTCAAACACTCACTGTAGATCACTTTTCACAGGGGTGGCAAGGGCTGCCGCAAGTGTGAATGAGCCTTAAAACCAAACAGAAGTTCTAATCCTTCCCCACTCTATCTAAAATTAAAAAGATATGTTTGGCTATAGATACCCTTTAATATAGAGGCCATTTTTCATGTTAAATGAAAATCACTTATGTACATACAAAAATGTTAAACTAATGGTGTTGATAAATTTTGGCATTAAGACTAAGGGTTCAAAGCATCTGTGCTCTTGGCAGAAAAAAGCATTTATGCAGGCCATAGATGGGTCATTTATTGGCCGAATTTTCGTCCACATGAAAAATCGGCCAGTAATCACG
This sequence comes from Staurois parvus, assembly GCF_062004578.1. Classification (NCBI taxonomy): domain Eukaryota; kingdom Metazoa; phylum Chordata; class Amphibia; order Anura; family Ranidae; genus Staurois; species Staurois parvus. The sequence goes on from NW_028318172.1 coordinate 3,233,824, forward strand.
CCGTTAGTGGGGCCAGCCCATCGGCCATTTTTCGCTGATCTCCTCATTTATTATTATCGGTCATGCTGGAAAATCCGCAAAAAACATCCGTTTTTTGTGTACATGGGTGGCAGCATCCGCAACGGGGCCGACCGATTTTCCGTTTATCGGCTGCAAATTCGTCCAATAAACGGCCCGTCTATGGCCTGCCCACTTTTGAGCATCTTTTTAACTATAGTTTAGCATTTTTTTATAACAGAAAACTGCTCTAAAAAACACAAAACAGAAGGGTTTTTTTTCTGCTTCTAAACATTGAGCCTAAAATATGCCTCAAAAACGTCCTCATGTGCATGGACACATAGGATAACATTGAGCTGCTTCTACAGGCAGAGGTTTTTTTAAGTCAGTGTGCATGGACCCTAAATCAGCTGGCTATTTCTACTGAAACACCCAGTTATAAGGTTTTTGCCTGGCCTGTCTGCATATAGTGAACTTAGTCCATGAGTATGCTTCCCTGGACAATACCACTAAGCATGTTGATGAACTAATCATTAAAAGAAAGAACTTGTTGGGCCACCGAATTGCCTCCCTGTAGAACCATCTTCTTTTATCTATGCCTAACTTTAGAATGTATTGATACGCACCATTATGAAATGTTTCCTGGCATTTCAGTTGGCTCCTGTAATTACAGTAATAAGATACTATTCCTGAAATAGCACACAATAGAAAATGGTTTCATTTATTTCTCATATTTATACAAGCAACATAGGTTTTGGTTGACAACCAAACTGAACAAGTACAGAACACATTGTACAAACTTATAGTACATATTATTTACTGTTTGCCTGTAGTAGCTTCTAAAGCAGCCTTTCTCAACCTTTTCAACACAGAGAAAACCTTGAAAAAAGTTCCAGTCTCAGGGAACCCCTGCCAAAAATGACTATATCTACAACTCAGGATAAATTGGTGTGATGGTCAGTGGGAAGAATGCTCCTTACATTCTCGATAGAAGAATTACTCCCTTCTAAATAGATCAATGGTGTCAGTGGGAACCAGGGGCGGACTGACAACTCATGGGGCCCCCGGGCAATAGGGGATCATGGGGCCCCTGTGTCCTTGCCCAAACTCAAAAAAGCCTATGAAAAAGGTACCAGGGGCATCTCATGGGGCCCCCTACTGACTCTGGGCCCTCGGGCAGTGCCCGAGTCTCCAAATGGTCAGTCCGCCCCTGGTGGGAACTATAATGAGAGGCAGAAATTGCTCATTGCTCAAGGAACCCCTGGCAACCTCTGGAAGAACCCCAATTGAGAAACCCTGTTCTAAAGGGTTAACATATTATTTGAGTTTTTTCTTGTTTACCATTTCTTACTGGTATGTATAAAGTGCATTTACATGTTAACAAGCATCACATAATAAATCAAGTTATGATATGTATTACATATCAGTTACTACATGAGGAATATTTTCAGTGGAAATACTCAGGAGTCTTAATTATTTCACATGTTTTTAACATTATTTAGAGATCTAAAATGTTTTTGCCACAAGGAAGTTGACCTAATAATAATAATAATATCAATGAAGAAAAACAAAAGTTGATGCCAAAGCTTTGTCAAGAAAATATCCCCAACCTGGGCAGCACAGTGGCTAAATGGTTAGCACTTCCGCCTGGCAGTACTAGGGTTGCTGGTTTGAATCCTAACCCCAGCACCATCTGCCTGGAGTTTGCATGTTCTCCCTGAGAATGCGTGGGTTTCCTCCCACACTCCAAAGACATGCTGGTAGGTTAATTGGCTCCTGTCTAAATTGTCCCTAGTATGTATAAATGTGAATTAGGGACCTTAGATTGTACACCCTTGGAGGGTTAGGGACTGATGTGAATGTACATGTATGTAAAGCGCTGTGTAAATTGACGGCGCTATATAAGTACCTGAAATAAATAACCTGCTAATTGGACAACAAAGGAGTAGAAGCAAATTTAAAAGTCATCAACTCTACTCATTCTAGCCTGGTGGGCTCTTAGCGCTGACCCTCCTCCCATGCTGAGTGCAGCTGTACAAAAAACTGATAGCATTTCAGATATTTAGAACAAACAAATTAGAACTATGACCCCAACCTCCATTAAACAATATCTGCTTTAGCAGTTAATTATAAGTGCATCCACACATATCCTTTTCACTTAACTCCCCATCCCTCAAATACCTGTTGAGCCTACCAATGAAGTCCATTTCATGCAGCATCCTGTAATGTTGTGGCAATATTGCTGCACTACTCCCGAATTCACAGCATAGTTGCCACTCTCATGTAGACTGTGCCATGTAGCACTAAAGTGGGATAAAAAAAGTTGCAGGGATCTTCAGCATTGTCAATCTTAACCACTTCAATACTGAGCACTCACACCCTCTTCCTGCCCTGACCAATTTTTAGCTTTCAGCGCTGTTGAAATTTGAATTACAATTGCACGATCATGCAACAGTGCACCCATATAAAATTCTTATAATTGTTTTTGAGACAGATAGCGCTTTCTTTTGGTGGTATTTAATCACCACTGGGGTTTTTATTTTTTGCTAAACAAACAAAAAATACATACTTATGAAAATAAAAGTTTTTCTTAGTTTCTGGTATAAAATGTTGCAAACGAGTAATTTTTCTTCTTCACTGATGTGCTCTGATGAGGCTTCACTGATGGGCACTGATAGGCTGCACTGATGGGCACTGATGAGCCTGCACCGATGTGTATTGGTGAAGCCTCACTGATGTGCACTCATGAGGCATTACTGATAAGCACTGAGGAGGCTGCACTGATGGGCATTGATGAGGCTGCACCGTTGTGCATTGGTGAAGCCTCACTGATAGGCACTGATGAGGCAGCACTGATGGGCAACTGATATTCTGCATTGATGGGCACTGATGAGGCTGCACTGATAAGATGGCACTGATGGGCACTGATAGGCTGCTCTCATGGGCACTGATATGCTGCACTGATGAGCACTAATAAGCTGCACTGATTGGCACTGATGGGGCTGCACGGGTAATCAGGGCACTAATGATCAGTACCCTGATTATTAGTGTAAATATGTGCTGTCAGGATTGCTGGTTATCGTCTCTCCTTTCCTCATGCGCTGTCACATGTTTGTTTACATGTAATCAGCAGTGATCATTGGACACAGTTAATCACATGGTAGAATGCCACTGTGACTGGCCTTTTACCTTGATCCTTGCTCAGCTGGGTCCAAAGGACACAGTGATCACAGAGTGCGCCCGATGTGCGCCCTCCCAGAACTAGATAACTGTGCTATAGCCGTCTTTTAGCTATGGAGTGTTCTGGAAGTTGTTAATTCACTGTCAATTATCATCTGGCCACACTTAGCCCCGGCCAGTGATTTCTGGACTGCTTATTTTGCGGAAACCTTCCTACTGTAGAATAAAGGAGATTTTTTTTGTTTTCTTTATGAGGCATGGGTATCACATAGTAACTGGATTTCGTACTTGTTCAGACTAGCATACAGGAGCCTTTAGTTGTAATTTAAAATTGCAGTTGATTATTTTTAGTGCACACATAACTGTATTCATTGGTTGGTTTAAGTTATACCTGTCTTGGAGTTTAATTTTGATTTAAATGTTAAGGTTAATCTGGTAAAATGCCATGGCTGTGATCTTGAGGTCTTTGCTGTAGAAAAGGACCTGGCTCTGCTTGAACAACTCCTTTAATAGACAGCATTGGTTACATGACCCTAAGCAGAGAAAGCCCAGAGATAAGCTTGGTTCAGATGTATGCGACTGCATTCTGCAAGTAGGGCAGCCCATTGATTGCAATGGGCTGCTCTATCTGCAGAAACGTGGAGAAAAAGGAGCGCAAAAGATGTGAGTGAAGGTGCCAGTAAGAATTAATGGCATCCCCGTACCTATGCTAAAGGACAACATGATTCTCTGTGAGTTGGGAACGCGTACCATTTTGCATGCCTTCCCCAGCCGCAGAGATGTGTACTTGGCTTTACAAGTTTTTCAGGACAGACAAGTATGCAATAACTTACTTAAATAATATTACTACTACTACTACTAATAATAATAATATATTCTCCGTCGCTGACAATTGGGGTGAAGTGGTACAAAATAAATGTCAGAGGAAAAGGAAGTGATAGGTAATCTCTCAAATAGGGACACAGGCAAAGAAGAATGCATTTATTTGGTAGTGGGGAACATGTTGAACATGTGGAAAGTTTATACTGCTGCCTGATTCTTCTTGTACTGTGGAGCTCTCTGTTCCCTTCTTCATTGACTTTATATTACAAGCATAAAACATATGGGTAAACCTCCACACTAGTATCATATAAACCAATACAAAAGGTAATAGAATTTCTCCATTCTAAACTGTTTTATCAGGAGGTTCCTTGGCTATGTTAAGAATGTGTGTGAAATATAATCATTAAAAAACAAACAAGATTTATATTCTAATAAGAATTTCAGTCCCAGAGCCTCCCTTCCCCTCGCCCTACTGTTTCGCATTATTCTGCAGTCCCAGAATGTTTTTCTTTGTTTATTTTGGAATGTATTGGTTACACACCCTAGAATATATGACAATTAATACATATTGTTTGTGACAAGCAGGGATTTCATTTAGAAGCAGGTTTTGGCATATATATTTTGATAGATTTTAGTTTGGGGGAAAAAGAAAAATGAGAAAAAATACATTTCCTATATTTGTTTTTCAAACACAAATCTTATGTGACTGGTGGAGTCTCAAAATAAGATTGAAAAGGTCTTCTGCTCAAGCATATCTCTTAATAGTAATATGACATACTCTAGTTCTGTGATAAGGTTCAGAGTCAAAGTTTAGCTTTAGCTTTTCATTGATTCTTCCCAGCCTTGAGTTTCAGTGGACTTTATAGTGACCAGCAGTGACCTTCTTAACCAGCAGTATCTTTACACTGAACCATAGCCATACCTCCCAACTTTTAGTAAATCTATGTAGGCATAAGACCACCCCCACCACACCCCCTTAAAGGTGAATTATACAACAGTTTTATTTTTTTTTTATTTACAAATGCATAATTTTAGAAATTGAATGAAAGGTTTAGCCCTGTGAAACATTTTTGAAAGATAAATAGTGCATTTTATATACAACTATATAGATCAGACCAAAATGAGGGACAAATGAGGAGGGACAGAGGGACTTTTTTTTCCAAATTAGGGACAGTCCCTCTAAATCAGAGACAGCTGGGAGGTCAGAGACAGCTGCCATAGCTACCTTAAACAGTATTCATTTTAAAACCCAACTCTGGGTGCCTGCACATGTATTTTATGCTTTATTATATTTACCTCTTTCAGATGTCTTCAGGCATGTCACATCACCTGCAGAGTCCTCTTGCTCCAAACGTCTTCTCCAAGCTATGTGGTCCTAAGTGATGCATAGAACAGAGCTGACGTGTTTGCCATTCTTTGCATGTAAGGCGATTTTGCAAGAAGGGTCTATGATGCCGTATGCCCACAAGTTGTCTGCAGTCTTCTGGAGCATCATTCAACCCAAAAGACTGAGGACAGTATGTATCAAAAACACACACACACACAACTTGTAAAATAGAGAGGTATGATGCACATTGCACAGGGCATTCGGCAACTATGCAAAGTGTGTGTGGCTATCCTTAGACTTAGAGGAGCATTCCATAAAAAACAATTGATTAGGTCTGGTTTTTTCCCTTAAAAGCATTCTTATTTTTGTGAGATGGGTTTAAAATTCTGATGCACCATGTAAGGGTCACCTTATACAGGTTCCAGTGCATTTAATGTATAAATTAATATAGAAATAGTGGTAGTTCCAATTTTTTTATGTCACACGATATTACTGCAAAGGTCTAGGAAATGTAAAATTTCATGAAAAAACACACTGAAGTTGATTTAAGGGGCATAAAAATGCAACAAACTACCCATTTTTTTGGTAAAATATAAAAGATGAGTTTGCACCGAGTGAACAGATACCCAACATGTCAAACCTTAAATTTGCGTGCGTCTGTGAAATGGCGACAAACTTCAGTACCCACAGTTGCTATAGAAAACAGTTTAAAAGCCCCCTATAGGTCATTGGTTTAGTGTTATAGAGGGGGTCTGGTGCTAGAATTATTGCTCTCACTCCTGCATGCATGGCGATATGTAACGTGTATATTGAAATTGACATTTTCATACATAGGCGCCCCTGATGCATGCGTGTACTTTCATACATGTGTATATGTGGAAGTGGAGGCCTCAAAATGTTTTGGGGAGGGAGTTTATGTGCTTGGGTGTAACTTTAATTTTTTTAAATTAAAAAAATGTTATCACAGAGGAGGCAAAAAGTGATGATTTTTTGGTGACCGGTACTCGCATTGCAATACATTCTTCCCTGGGAAACTGACAGGGGGACTTGGAAGTGAGGTTTTACACGTCGCTTTCGGTTCAGCAACAACAAGGGGAGGAGAGCGGATGTGTGTCTGCTCTGCTGCCTCCCCTCTACCCAGAAGCACTTGCTACGCCGGTGCCAGGCCCAGAGATGGGGGGTGCCTAATACTGGTGGTATGAAAGCAATTTGGCACCGCTGGAGGCGCTGGACTGCTTTCATCTGACAGCCAAAGGTCGGCTTGTCAGATTTACACACACTCAAGTGCGTGTAAAAGCCCCCCACTGTCAGGACCGTATGATGTATAGACCAGACAGCGAAAGGGATAATCCTCCATTCCATGCTTGACAGAATCATAGTTCACCTTTCGTAACATGTTACATGTTAAACCAATATTCAGGGTGTAACATTTAACATGTTACGATCAGAGGCCCCCGTTCCCCTCCAATCCCTGGTAGCTGTCAAATTTTTTAAAAACACAGCTCCGCCCACACGGCTGTGTCACTCATTCACAGTCATCTTTGAACGGGAGACTACAAATCCTGACAGCCCTAGTGGCTGTCGGCTTGTAGTCCGCAATGAACTACCGCCGTGGTAGTTCATTCATTCTTCCTTTCAGTATATCTGCTTGCCCGTACATCCTATACAGGCAAACAGATATACTGACAGATCTACAGGAGACCTGCATGTCATCAGTGATCTGCTGATTGTTGATGCAATGCATTCCAGGCTCCTGCAGACAAAAATAATAATAGGACATTTTTTTATCTGCAAAAAAATGTGAATTTATTTTTTTCTAAAAGGTGAATTTACCATTTAAGGTTTACACTACTGTAGGCATTTGTGAATGGTAATAGCTTTTGTATCTCATTTAATTCTACTTTTGGCCTCACATCCAATCACTGTCCAAATCATGCTGCACCAACCTCTCCAAAATATGCCCCTTTTTAATCAATGACATCACAAAACTTCATTTTCACTCTTGCCTTGACTACTGCTTCTTCATTGTATCACCTTTACATAGGCTATCCCCAGTGGCAGGGCTGGTGTTAGACTATTTTACTATTTTGCACCTTAGGCAAGACAAGCTACTTGCACCCCCCCCCAAAAAAAAATAAAACTTCAAATTTTTTCAACTATTTTTAAAAATTTTGAACAACACAAAGAAATGAAACCTCTAAATTTCTTGCAGTACAGGTAGCTTTACAAAAATGAATGCTATAACAACACTTTGTGCTAAAGAACCTATCCTTCAGCCTGTCCCCTTCCTGCACATTGCAAACTATTGTGAACAATACAATCTGCCTATAGAGTCCTGTGTATAAACTGCTCCAAAGGCACAACTAGAAAGGTTAGAAATCTCGCTTTAAAGCTGTGTGAATGGAGCACATAACAAACACAGAGTGAGGGTTCTCAAAGGTGGAAATATGAGAAAGCAATGGTACTCAGACAGCGGCACCATCTACAACCTGCATGGTAGGACAACTGGCTGGACATGCCTCCTCCCATCTGTGTACCTGGGGCTGACCATGCCCCACCTTCATCTATCTATGTATCTGGTCGTGGAGATGCCTCCTCCCATCTGTGTATCTGGGGCTGACCATGCCCCAACTTCACATCTCTTTGTACCTGGTCGTGGACACGCCTCCTCCCATCTGTGTACCTGGGGCTGACCATGCCCCAACTTCACCTCTCTATGTACCTGGTCGTGCACACGCCTCCTCCCATCTGTGTATCTGGGGTTGACCATGCCCCAACTTCACCTCTCTATGTACCTGGTCGTGGACACGCCTCCTCCCATCTGTGTACCTGGGGCTGGCCATGCCCCAACTTCACATCTCTTTGTACCTGGTCGTGGACACGCCTCCTCCCATCTGTGTACCTGGGGCTGACCATGCCCCAACTTCACATCTCTTTGTACCTGGTCGTGGACACGCCTCCTCCCATCTGTGTACCTGGGGCTGACCATGCCCCAACTTCACATCTCTTTGTACCTGGTCGTGGACACGCCTCCTCCCATCTGTGTACCTGGGGCTGGCCATGCCCCAACTTCACATCTCTTTGTACCTGGTCGTGGACACGCCTCCTCCCATCTGTGTACCTGGGGCTGGCCATGCCCCAACTTCACATCTCTTTGTACCTGGTCGTGGACACGCCTCCTCCCATCTGTGTACCTGGGGCTGACCATGCCCCAACTTCACATCTCTTTGTACCTGGTCGTGGACACGCCTCCTCCCATCTGTGTACCTGGGGCTGACCATGCCCCAACTTCACATCTCTATGTACCTGGTCGTGGACAAGCCTCATCCCATCTGTACTGCTGTTTACCTGATTGGCCACTACTCCTCTTCACATCTCTATGTACACCTCCTGTCATCTGTACACTGGGTACCTGGCTGGCCATGCCTCTTTTCATCTCTAAGTACCTTCTCTGATCTCTGAGGGCTCCTGTGTGCTGAGTGCTGGTTTTCACATACTACACACTGGCAGTGTGTGAGCATTGGTAGAGGAGTGACTCCCTGGAGACAGAGCTAGGCTGGGGCTGCTGTGTGCAGGGATTGACTGCACTCATCCGGAAGACAAAGTTGCTGTGCATGAGCATAAGGAGTGTGAGCAGGTAAGAGGACAGACAGTGATAATGAGTGGGGTCACCCTGAACCTGAGCCCTAGGGTGAGATGAATGATGAAGAGCCGGGCTTGAACATCCTCCAATCCCCCATCTCCGTAGTAGTGTTTCCTCTGATCTGCCGGGGAGTGAATGGAGCTGTGTATGGTCACTGATCCAATCAGGACGCCATGGCCGATCATCATCTACCCCTTCAGGTGTCCAGGCTCCCCCTCCAATCCTTCCCTGGGCTGGAGCAGGTGGGGATGGAGGGAGGATGAGGTCAGTAGTGCTCTTGGGAATCTCACCCCCCATTTACCCGGCTAGCTGGACTGACCTACCCCAATTTGTATTCCCAAAGAGAAAAGGATGAGCTTAAGCCACTGCGACAGCCCGTGGGTAACGGCAAGCCCTGGGGGAGGAGGGCGCTGCCTGATCCTTCTTCCCTGCTATCCTCATTCAATCTATCATTAGTGCTGCTGCCAAACTAATCCACCTTAACAGCTGTTCAGTGTCTGACACCCTTCTCTGCCAATCCCTCCACTGGCCAATTGCCCAGAAAATTAAATTCCAAATACTAACAACAACATACAAAGCCATCCACAACTCTGCTCCCAGCTACATCTCTAGCCTTGTCTCCAAATAGCAAAAAAAAATTTCTTTGGCCCTCATTAGACCTTGTGCTCTCTAGCTCCTTTGTCACCTCCTCCAATGTTCACCTTCAGGACTTCTCAAGAGCCTCTTCTATCCTCTAGAACTCCTTACCCCAATCTGTCCCACTATTGCCTACTCTATCCACCTTTAGGTGATCCCTAAAAACTCTTCTGTTTAGAGAAGCCTATCCCTCTTCTAACTAATAAATTGTCTTTTTACTTTCTCCATCAGCTCATCCCCCAGTTATTACCTTTTTTATCACTTGACCCTCAATCTTAGATTGTAAGCTCTAACAAGCAGGGCCCTCTGATTCCTTTTGTATTAAACTGTATTGCAAATGTACTGTCTGCCCTTATTTTGCTCAAATTGTTGGCATCATATAGATCCTGTATTATAACTATAATAATAATAGTAATAAAAAGTATCATTTCTATATTTCATATTCTTATTGTCATAAACTCTCTTAAGTGATTGTTCATAAAGCACACACAAGAGGTGACAGGAAGGAGAAGCAATCACTTAGATCTGCCACCAGCACAAACATGTGGGCTCAGTTCACTAAAGAATATCTCATGAGATAACTGAATCACGTGACACATTTTTTCCAATTACAGTCATGGCCGAAATTGTTGGCACCCTTGATATTTTTCCTGAAAATCAAGTATTTCACACAAAAAAGGTATTGCATTAACACATGTTTTGCTATACACATGTTTATTCCCTTTGTATGTATTGGAACAAATATAAAACAGAGGCAGAAAAGCAAATATGACATAATGTCACACAAAACCCCAAAAATGGGCTGGACAAAAGTATTGGCACCCTTAACTTAATATTTGGTTGCACACCCTTTGGAAAACATAACTGAAATCAGTCGCTTCCTATAACCATCAATAAGCTTCTGACACCTCTCACCCGGAATTTTGGACCACTCTTCCTTTGCAAACAGCTCCAGGTCTCTCTTATTGGAAGGACACCTTTTCCCAACAGCAATTTTAAGATCTCTCCACAGGTGTTCAATGGGATTTAGATCTGGGCTCATTGCTGGCCACTTCAGAACTCTCCAGCGCTTCTTTGCCATCCATTTCTGAGTGCTTTTTGACGTATGTTTGGGGTCATTGTCCTGCTGGAAGACCCAGGATCTTGGACGCAAACCCAGCTTTCTGACACTGGGCCCTACAGTGCGACCCAAAATCCTTTGGTAATCCTCAGATTTCATGATGCCTTGCACACAGTCAAGGCACCCAGTGCCAGAGGCAGCAAAACAACCCCAAAACATCATTGAACCTCCACCATATTTTACCGTAGGTACTGTGTTTTGTTCTTTGTAGGCCTCATTCCGTTTTCGGTAAACAGTAGAATGATGTGCTTTACCGAAAAGCTCTATCTTGGTCTCATCTGTCCACAAGACGTTTTCCCAGAAGGCTTTTGGCTTACTCAAGTACATTTTGGCAAACTGTAGTCTTGCTTTTTTATGTCTCTGTGTCAGCAGTGGGGTCCTCCTGGGTCTCCTGCCATAGCGTTTCATTTCATTTAAATGTCGACGGATAGTTCGCGCTGACACTGATGCTCCCTGAGCCTGCAGGACAGCTTGAATGTCTTTGGAACATGTTTGGGGCTGCTTATCCACCATCCGGACTATTCTGCGTTGCAATCTTTCATCAATTTTCCTCATCCGTCCACGACCAGGGAGATTAGCTACAGTGCCATGGGTTGCAAACTTCTTGATAATGTTGCGCACTGTGGACAAAGGCAAATCTAGTTCTCTGGAGATGGACTTGTAACCTTGAGATTGTTGATATTTTGCCACAATTTTGGTTCTCAGGTCCTCAGACAGTTCTCGTCTCCTCTTTCTGTTGTCCATGCTTAGTGTGGCACAGACAGACACACAATGCAAAGGTTAAGTGAACGTCTCTCCTTTTTATCTGCTTTCAGGTGTGATTTCTATATTGCCCACACCTGTTACTTGCCCCAGGTGAGTTTACAGGAGCATCACATGCTTGTAACATTCTTATTTATCCGCAGTTGTGAAAGGGTGCCAATACTTTTGTCCAGCCCATTTTTGGAGGTTTGTGTGACATTATGTCGAATTTGCTTTCTTTCCTCCCTTTTTTTGTTTTGTCCCAATACACACAAAGGGAATAAACATGTGTATAGCAAAACATGTGTTAATGCAATACGTTTCGTGAGAAATACATGATTTCCTGGAGAAATATCAAGGGTGCCAACAATTTCGGCCATGACTGTATCTCATGAGATGCTGAAAATGTCAATTCACTATCACCTTATGAGTTATTTACCTCACAAACCAAAAAGTAAATAACTCATAACACAGCGTTAAAGTCAATGCACTAAGGAAACAAATAAATAAAAGCATGAGTTAAATAAGTAGTGATCCACGCATGAGGTATTTAAAGTGTTACTAAACCCAGGACCCTGCATTCACTATATCTGGAATCCCAAAACATGAAAATACAATTATTTTAGTAAATATAAACTGCTAATTACCTTTTCTTATCAGCAGTTAGAGCAGTCTTGTGGCTTCTTTGTCCAACTGAGCACTGGTTAAAGCTTGTAGGAGGAGTTTTCATTCTGCTCTAGGAGGATGCATAAGACCTGACCTCTGTCTGGACAGTGCTGATTGACCCTGTGCTGATCACATGCACTCTCCCAACAAATAATACTCTCTAGAAATACACACCAAACTAAACATGTGCAGCTTGCCCCCAAGGCTCTGTTCTATCAGCAGATGGATTAGGGATAGTAGAAGAAGGGGAGCATCAGAGAAGACAGGATCAAACATTCCTGTTACATAATGCAGAGGACTGACCCCTTAGGTTCCATAGTGAGTATAACAAGCATGCTTTACTGCATATACAGACTGATTTTACTACAATCAGCAAAAAATAAAGGCGCAGTGGACTGGAGAAGGATTAGAACCCCTGTCAGTTTTTAGTGCTAATAGAGGTAAAATGGAGGTAAAAATTTGCAAGTCACTAAAAAAAATACAACACTTCTATCCCATTGGCAAAACTGGAAGTGAGAGGAAATCCATGCAAATTAAATGAATGCCTTGGGGTCACCAGATCCAGTGTCCCCACTGGAAGATTTCTTCTCTATTACTTTTTTAGCGACAACCCACAAATTCGGGATTTTATTTCAATTTCAATGATATCAGTAAACAGGACAAATAGAGAAGGTTATTCTTCCTAGCGGGGAAAGACAGCAATAAAAACCTAGCGCTGCACTTTTATTTTATTTTCATGTGAGGATTTTTTGGTTATCCTGTGTGCCTCAGCTGCTTGTTTATTGAAAGCGCTCACTTACTTATTCTCTGTTTTAAGCAATAAAAACCTGCCAGGGGGGTCTAATCCATTCTCCAAAACTAAAAAAAAGTTTTGCCTTTAGTTATACTTTAAGTAAATCAGCCCCAATGATTCTGTGTTTTTCCATATTTAGGTTTCTATGCATTACTGTTCAGCAAACTGATCCAAAAAAAGTAGAGACTACTCCAAATTGGCTGTTATATTTTTACATTCCTTAAAGTGTTACTAAACCCACAACAGTAAAATCAGTCAACCACTACAAAGGGGCGCCGTCCCAAAATGTGTATAATAGAAAAGGAAACTTTAGCTCTATATAGTATGGATACACTCTATACCAAAATCAGTGGAAAATAAAGACGCTAATCCAACTATTAAAATGAATGCCCATAATATTGTGTGAACAATTAAAACCAAAATACTTTTTCAATTCAAAGTCTCAATAAATGTCCATTCTTTGTTCCATACGATGCTTTCAGTGACTTTGTCAATATTATAGTGCTTTCATTCCATTAATTCCATATCTCAATATCTGCACCATAGTTCCCAGTGCTGTTGTCATGAATGAGCTTTGCACTATATTACACGTACCTCACTCTATGGTATCTATGTTACCTAATAAAATCCGCATTCCAGCACGAACAGCTCATGCCCCATTATTGAGGCCACAATGTAGAAATTAATTCCAACAAACACTCATCATTCCCCAGTGTCTACCCACCAATAAGATCTGTACTCCAGAGGCACCCCTCACATTCTGGTGTCCATGTCACCACCACCATTTACCCCCCCAGGACACACAGCTTAATACCCATTATCAATGTCACTAGTGGGATCTGCAGTTGAAGTGCACAGAGTTCACTTCCCAAATCTAAACTTACCCCTCAGCAGTAGTGTATTTAGATTTTGTGCTGCCCTAGGCAACACAAAAATTTTGCACCCCCCTCCGATGAGAGAGCGAGAGAATTCAATAAGTGTGTGTATGTATATATGATTTTCTCTCTCTCCCTTTCTTTCTCTTCTCTCTCTCTGTCTCTCTCTCCCCCCTTTCTTCACTTTCTCTCTTTCTCCCTCCCTCTCTCCTCCCTCTCCCCCCCCCCTCTCTCTTCCTCCCTCTCTTTCTCCCTCTCTCTCTCCCTCTCCCTTTCCCTCCTCTCTCTCTCCCCCCTCTTCCCTCTCTCTCTCCCTTTCTCTACCCCCCTCTCTCTCTTCCCTCTCTCTCTCTCTTCCCTGTGTGTGCAGTCCCATACAATCTGTCAGTGATCAGTGTCAGTGTAATGTACTGGATGGATGACAGGAGGGAGAGCCCACAGAAGACAACACAGCTCACCTCCTCTGGGCTCTTTCCTCTCCGACACTTCTCCTCTCCCTGCTCTAGGCTGTCCCCTGGTCCTGGCTCGTCAGCTGCTGGAGGGGGAGGTACAGGACCGTCACTCTGCAACTGCCCTCCCCCACACCCCACCACATCAATCTTCCTTCTGTCCGCCGCTGCTCAAAAGGTCCCTTCTTCTGGGGGGCAGTGCCGCCCCCCTAAAAATTGCCGCCCTAGGCAAATGCCTTCTTTGCCTCACAGTAGATATGCCCCTGCCCCTCAGTGTTAATTTCACCATAGAGTTATGCACTTCAACACAAACAGTTCATTCCCCAGTATCACTAGTGTGATATGTACCCCAGCACATACAGCTTGCTCCCCGTTATCCATGACTCTGGTCTCTTCTGTTCCATACAGAAGTCTTCCAGTTGCCAAGAGCAGCTTGATTGAATGATGCTTGGCATCACTCTACCAAGAAAAGTACTGGCACTAGATGGCTGGAATGGTGAGTCTGTGGAGGACAGAACTAGAGACTGAGTATTGCATTATTCTTTACCATTTAAAGTCCAATTGAACATTGTAATACACAGGTGTCAAACTGGTGGCCCTTCAGCTGTTACCAAACTACAAGTCCCATGAGACATTGCAAGATTGACAGTTACAAGCATGACTCAGAAAGGCAGAGTCATGATGGGACTTGTAGTTTAACAGCAGCTGGAGGGTCACCAGTTTGACACCCCTGTTGTAATATATCTTATTTTTTTACTCTGTATTCAACTGATAAGTGCTGCATCAATCTGGCAGATGACAAAAGACATATGGGGTTGATTTACTAAAACTGGACAGTGCAAAATCTGGCGCAGCTCTGCAAAGAAACCAATCAGCTTCAAGGTTTTATTGTCAAAGCTTAATTGAACAAACTGAAATGAAAGTGTTACTAAACCCACAACAGTAAAATCAGTCTGCATAAAGTATGCTTGTTATACTCACTGTGGAACCTAAGGGGCTAATCTTCTGCATTGTGCAAAAAGGCTGTTTGATCCAGTCTTCTCTGATCCTCCCCTTCTTCCAGTGTCCCCCTCTTATCTCCTGATAAGACATATCGTGCGGAGACACTGCACATGCCCAATTTGGTGTGTATAGCTAAAGAGGTTTTTTTTTTTTTTTTGGGAGAGTGCATGTGATCAGCGTGCATGTGATCAGCACGGGGCCAATCAGCACTGTCCAGACAGAGGTCAGGGGTTCTGTATCCTGCTAGAGAAAACTTTAACCAGTGCTCTGCTGAACACTGATAGATGTCACAAGACTGCTCTAATTGTAGATGAGAAAAGTTATTTAGCAGGTTGTATTTACTAAAATAATTGCATTTCCATGTTCTGTGTATTGTGGGAGACCAGATATAGTGAAAGCAGGGTCCTGGGTTTAGTAACACTTTAAGAATGCAGAGCGCAGGCATCGTGATTGACGTTGGATCTACTTGGGGGGAATTTTTTTCAATTTGTTTTAATAAAGAACTGTCTCCTGTCATTTATACACTATGCTTTTTTTACCGACTTTTTTGGACCATGTACTCCATACTCATTCATATAGGAGGAGGCCGGAATCTGGGGGCCCCCTTGTTAAAATGGGCTTCCAGATTCCACCAGCAGACCTCCACAACCACTGGCCTCGGTTGTGAGGAAGAGGTTATTGTCCCCATCAACATGGGGACAAGGTGCTTTGGAAGGGGGAGCCCCTGTGCCCCAAAGCACTCCCCTATGGTGAGGGCATGTGGCCTGGTATGATTCAGGAGGGGGAACGCTCACTCGTACTCCTCTTTTCCTGACCTGCTGGGCTGCATGCTCGGATAAGGGTCTGGTATGGATTTAAGAGGGACCCCCACACCATTTTTTAAAAAACTTTGGCTTGGATGGTTCCCCTCAAAATCCATACCAGACCCGAATGGCTTGGTGTAGATGGGGGGACCCCATGTCACGATCACGGCATCAGACCCCAGACTTTCTCACCAAACTCGTGACCGAAGGACTAGCAGATCTAAAACCGCGATGTCATGTGTGTAACAATGCCACACCCAGCTGCACCCTGCACAATGATTTTCCAGCTAATTGGACCACAATCAATGTGCCAGCAGCCTGAGCAATTGTTACTGGGTCAGGTTAATTACGCAATTAACCCTTCACACTGCCAGCACCTCCTTTTTGTACAGAGAAAGAGGAAACTCGGCAATCTCAGCAATAACACTATAATAGTTGATGTAATCATCTGCATAACACGGTTATACAGAGGGTTAAACAAACACAGTAGCGTTCTCTTTAGAGGCAGGAATTCGTAAATTGCAATAAAGCACTATAGAAACAGTTCAACACTTTCAGAAAGGAAGAATTATTACTAAAAGGTCAAACGGGTGCAATAAAAATATTTACAGAAAAAGATGTAACTAAGAGATATATATAAATATACAGAGACCAACAGCACAGCAAAGAAATATCAGAAAGAGACGTCTTCAACTCACTTCTCTTAGGCCTGACAGCCTAATTTGTAGTTCCCTGGCAGGGGGTGTCTCTGAGGTCAAGGACCAATACCCCGTGTAGAGCGTGGAGGTCTGGGTGTTGACCTAAACTAGAGCCCAAATCTCGTGTAGTTCATATTTGGGATCATAACTTTTCCTATGCACAAGTGACGTTCCACCCGTGGGTAGATTATTATGCAGACACGTCTGAGGATTGATTAGAGATGAAATATGTAATTCTATACTGAACAGTTCACGAGATCTATTTTTCTCCTTTCCTATGTATTTGAGACAAGGCGAGTGACCTATCAAACTGTTCGCCTTCTCGTGGCCAATCTGACGATATGCCTGTTTTTTATGTAAGTCTCTCATATTCCAAGATATGAGACATAGGGGAAAAGTGGATTTTAACAAAGGTTATCTGATTCTGTCACCTACGCTGAGTTAGGTTTATTAGGTTGGAATCTCTTTCAACTCCTGGGAAAGCTTGCCTTATCTCTTTCGAGGTGTTACAATTTGCAGGTTCTTTGGACAGGGAGGCCCCGGCTCCCTTGGGGGGCTTTATAGCTCCTATGACCCTCCTGTGACATTCCTAACTCACACACATCTGGCCAAATGTTGCTGGGCCTCTCCGATAGGGAGGGGGGAAGAATGAGGGAGAAATATATTTGTCAGGAGGGTTAATCCCTTTGCCAAGATGGAGGTTGAAGCCAAAATGGTTGAACCGCGTCCATCTCTGGGTATACGCTGTTACACCCCACACCGTTTTTTTTTAATTATTTATTGCCAGGCAATAACGGCAATTCTTTTTACATTCAGCTGTCAGCACTGACAGAGGAAACATGAAAGAATGTCTTCACTTCTAAAATACTGCATGACTTAATAACTCATGCAGTATTTTAGTAGCTGTGCAGTATCTTACCACATACTCAGATGCAGTAAGGTACCGCGTAGTGAACTGTCCCTGTTTGAAGTTCATGGTTGAACTTTCAGTAGGTTTGAATGCTTGACCATGAACTGAACAAGGGAGTGTTCGGCCCATCACTACCCAGTAAGTCTCTGAGATGACACAACTTTACATCCTGTGATCCATGCATGTCCCAGGCCAGTCACTCATAAGGTAGTAAAGCAAGGATCAGGATGACAGAAACTGCACTGTTGAAAAACAAGTCGGGAACAGTAGCTGCCATATATCTGTCCCCACAGGTTTGCTTGAAAATAGTAAGGTGGGTAGAAGGGTGCGTCGGTGGACGATGCAGTGGAAGTATGGCAGCTGATGATGGATGGTGTGTAGGGAAACTGGTACTAAGCAGCTCAAAGATTAGAGACAAACCTTGTGCAGAAGAAGGTGAAACAGGAAGGTGCTTCTAAGTGCAGTATTCCAGGTCAACTTTAATAAAAAGCAGTTAAAAACACTTACAATGTGGTAGTAAAAACAGGCTCTAATGTAATCCGCCAGTAGCAGGGCTCTGTCCTCTAAGCAATGGAGCCACTGTGCCAGTCAGTAGCTTCAGTGGGAGCTTGAGGAGAGGTGTTAAAGATGGCCGTCGCTCTGTTCAGACTGCTGAAGCGCATGCTGGAGCGCACGCTGGAATGCACGCTGTCCACGGACAGGAAGTGGTGTGAGCATGGAGCTCCATGCTTCAATGCTTATGTGGATTACATTAGAGCCTATTTTTACTACCACATTGTAAGTGTTTTTAACTGCTTTTCATTAAAGTTGACCTGGAATACTGCACTTAAAAGCACCTTCCTGTTTCACCATTTTGCTTGAAAAAAGAACTGCGGGATTAAACAAAAAAACAAACCTACATACTCACCGCTCAGTTTTTGGGTCTGCTCTGAGCATGGAGTGGTGACTGTCACTTCTCTCTGCTCTGCCCCTCAGCACTCACTGAAACACCAGGCTATGAAGGGGACGGGAGCGGCTGGCTCAGGCTCTTAGCAGCACACTGAGAGGCTAAGCTATCTGCCAGTCAGGCATCTGGGTGGATCCCGACATTATTGTCAGGTCCCTGCAGAGCCTGGACTGGCTCTGTGATGTCAACTGAAAGCAAGCTTCATGCTGTCAGCTGAATCTGGGTCACAGGATTGCAGAACTGTGCACTCCTATGATCCCCAGGAGAACTATGGCCAAAAGAGCTTCAGCTTTACTTCTTCTTTATATATCTCTGGCTGCTCAGTAGATGGCTTTGCAAAAGGCAGTGAGCCAACCACTCTTGCAGCTTATTAGATATCTAAGGGCATTCTGCAACTTTAGATTGCCTTGCAAGCAAAGACAAAAACAGTACAGTGTGTGCAATAAATATAATGACTATAGGTGACAACAGTACAGAGCCTGCTTGGTTGATAAATGTAACTATTCCACATGATTTACATGAGAATCTGATAGGCAGAGTGACAACATTATTACCTTCTTAACAATGTCAAAAGCCCCAAGCCTAGAAATTACATTGTAATGACAGCAGCTGCAGACTGACATTCCAAACTAGTTTTAATAACATCCATTTTCCAAATGAATACAGCAGCAATTAGCTTTATTTATTTGTTAGCATGGAATTTTCCTTCAAAGTATTGTATATGTCTAGCCAAAATAGTTTTTTTTCCTTTCCCCATGACAGCAGTGTCAGCAGATAGAAATTAACAAAAATCTTCAACAGATAGAAACAAAGAAGATTTTTCTCACTAGAGTAGTGAACTAGAGGCTAGAACCCCTGTCAGCTTTTAATTGCTGTTTGTTTCTCCCTTGCAGATTTTCTTACAGTTCCTGAATGGTAAATATGTTGTCATCACACAATATGCAATTTTGCGTGATGCGTTTCCCATGGAAATGCATGGCAATGCATGTCTTTAACCGCCTCCTGAGTGCCCTATACCAGATATACTGCTACAGGGCGGCACGGGTGCGCAAAATCATGTATATATATGTGATTTCACATTTCTAGGTAGGGGGTGCGCGTGGCTGCGGCTGTCAATCACTGGGTCCTGGTGCCCGGTGATTGCTGAGCATCTCTGACAGGGAGGAGAACTGTTTGCAAACAAAACAGTTCTCCTCCCTGTCAGGCTCGTGCACACTGCTTTGGATGAGCAGTGTGCTTACAGTGAAGCACACGGACACAGCACATAGTAAAACAGCACACAGTTAACCCTTTGATTGCCCGGCATGTTAACCCCTTCCTGCCTAGTGCCATTAGTACAGTGTCTGTGCTTTTTATTAGCACTGATCTTTGTATTGGTGTCACTGGGGATGTCAGTGACACCAAGTCAGTTCCCCCTAGCGTCAGAATGCCCGCCTCAGTCCCGCTGTAAGTTGCTGATTGCCTCCATTACTAGTAAAAAAATATATATATATCCCAGTATATATACCACCATTTGTAAATGCTATAACTTTCGCGTAAACCAATTAATTTACACGTATTGGGATTTTTTTTAGCAAAGACATGTCGCAGAATACATTTTGGTGTAAATTTATGATGAAATTTGATTTTTTACATTTTTTACTGGACATGTTTAGTAGCAAAAAAGTAAAAAATATAGTTTTTCCTCAAAATTGTAGGTCTATTTTTTGTTATAACGCAAAAAATAAAAATGCAAAGGAGATCAAATACCACCAAAAGAAAGCTCAATTTGTGGGAAAAAAGAGACATAAATTTTGTTTGGGTGCAGCGTTGCATGACCGCGCATTTGTCAGTTAAAGTGACGCAGCGCCGTAACGCAAAAAATGGCCTGGTCAGGAAGGGGGGTAAATCCTCAGCAGGGCAAGTGGTTAATACACGATAAAATGCACTCTATGTTGCATGTCAAAATGTACCCTAAGGTTAGATTCACACTAGAACGTGGGGCGAGATCCATGTGTGTTTCCCGCACAGCATTCAAAACACACTGCAGTTGCAATTTGCTGTTAATGTCAATATTAAGTTATCAACACCCCAAACACAGGTCACAGACGGAATGAATTTACCTGCATTAGATCGTATGGTGCAAAAGTACTTTTGGTGCAACACAGGGCGATTTGAGCCCACTAAAAATGAATGGGCTCAAATCATACCGCACTGAATTGCATGTGAATCGAACAGGAATGCGCAGCATGTTCCTATGCAATTCATAGTGTGACCCAGAGCTAAGGCATGATGATACATGTCAACACACACATGATGTGTGTTAGAATGTGTTAACATGCATTTCCATTGCTTTCAATGGAAATACAGAACATGGGGCAAAAACAAATACGTGTGAATGTGCCAGAAGTGTAGGGAAATCTCAATAGCCCCCGATAGCAGTAAAAAAACAGGCAATCAAATCCTACCCCACTCTTTTCTAATAGTTTATTATTTTTGTTATTGCTAGTACATTGTAGATCAGGGTTTCTCAACAAGGGTTCCTCCAGAGGTTGACAGGGGTTCCTTGAGTTATGAACAATTTTTGGCTTTCAGATAAGTTCCCACTGACACATTGATCTTTTTAGCAGTCTGTAAGGGGGTAATTCTTCCCAATGACCACAAGTGTAAGGAGCATTCTTCCCACTGACCAACACACTATCATGAGCTGTAGATATAATCATTTTAGCGGGGGTTCCCCGAGATCGGAAAGTTATGTCAAGGGTTCCTTTGCATTAAAAAGTTTGAGAAAGGCTGTTGTAGATACAAATGTTCACATACAAATTGTGACATACTATACATACAGTATTTGTATATGTTTCATATCGTAAACATGCAAATCACAATAGTTTCCTGAACAATGATATATAATGTACCTACTTTCCCGGTTCATTATTATATTTCTATTATCACTCTTTATTTCAGGGGTGAGGAGTGAGGGCTACTTAAGTGATTTGGTAACCAGTCACAATGAAATCAGTGGTTCACAATTTCGATTTTTTAAATTTTGAATAGCCTGATTAACATTTTCCTCCTGCAGCCACTGAATGCTGGTGGGAGGTAGAGGTGGAGAAACTGGTTGCAGGAGGAAAATGTATATGCCACCCTTGCTGCCAAAGTGTAAAACAGAATGTGACAGGGAAGGCCACCTGGGCCCCCTGGAACATGGGGCAGGGTTGCCATTGCGACCCTTAACACTACACTATTGAGTTGGGGGTGGTGAGGTAAAAAAAGTCTTAATTATGGGATTTTACCGCCCCCCAAACTGCAAATCTAAATTATTCTTCACTGTCCTGAGCCCCCTATAAGGCTGCTTTCACACTGATATGCGGCGGTTTACCTGCACTGTGGGTGCAGCGCAGTGCACCTGTGGCTTTCCAGCAGGTGAGATGTGCTTTAAAATTGACTTCTGTTATACAGTATCTCACGGGTGTGATGCACTTTCAGGAAGAAGTCTATGGGTCATTGCAGCTAACCCGCTGGAAAGCCACAAGTGGACTGCGCTGCACTTGCAGATCAATGTGAAAGCAGCTAAAAGTGGAACTTTAGGTATAACATTAAAAAAGGAATGGACAGGCAAGATTTTTAATGCAGAAAAGACATGCTTTGTCTCTTCTGCATTAAAGCTACCTACCTGCCTGCCCACCAAAGCAAATTCGGCAATGCATGGGAGTTACATCATCCCTACCCGCCAGCAGGCTTGCGTTCAGGGCCCGGAAGCTGGACTCCCAAAGATGTCAGTGGCCAGGCTGGGAGCTCCGGGATAGTGCCTTGCTGGATCAGAGGTGAGTATAGTTCTGCTTTAATAGTTGTTAACCCTTTCACAGGTGCTACTATGCCCATTGCAAAAGTGCAGGGTATGTGTTGCTTAATACACTGACATTCACTTCCTTTTCCAGCTTCTGCTGGCATCGTTCTATGTCTCCATGCTGCTAGAAAGGTCCCAGGCAAAGTCCAATTTGTATCACTCCGCCCCAGACAGGAGCTCCTGCTCCTTCAGCGGCGGCCACTGGATGAATGCACTCTGATGCTCTGGGATGGCAGGTCAGCAAGCCTAGATCGTGATCAGTGGGTTGCCAACGCCAGGCATGCATTTCCCTAATCTAAGGTCGAGGGCCACATCAGAAGGCTCCAAAGGCCACTTGTGGTCCATGGGCCACAGGTTGAACACCCCTGCTTTATATCCATATAACACTAGAACCTTAATAATAAGGAAACCTGTATCTTCTTCAGCAGTTCACGAAACTTGGATAAATAAATACAATTAAAGAAGAACATAAGAGAAAAATTAAAAGAAAGGAAAAGAAGGAAGAAAAAAGAATATGAAGAATGTGAACTACTGCTACACTCCTCCATCTGTCTTGCAGGTCCAAAAGAAAGCGCTCTTCGTTCAACTCCTGAGATATAATGTACCCATACGTAGATTCCATATTTTTTTTTTAATAAATGCATTTTATTATTCAGAGTGGCTATTAAATGTTCAATTACCATTACCCATTCTAATTGTGTATGTATCAGTGGAAATGGAATAGATGAAGCCCTCCAACATCTAGCAATTGCTACTATTGCTGCTCGGAAAATCAATGAAATTAATTTTATAGTATGTCTTGGTACCTCATCTATTGCTTGACCCAATCTTGGCAGGGGGACTTTTAAAAGTTAGTCTGAGTTGAGGAATATACAAAATTATATATTCATATCCAAAATCTCTTAGCTTATGGGCACGTCCACCAGATGTGATATTCCATGCCCTCTTGTCTGTATCCTCTGAAGAAAATAGTGGAGGCATCTACGACATAAGAAGCTCTTCTTCTAGGTACTATGAACCATCTTAAGAACATTTTATAGTTTGCTTCGATAATGAAGGTATTTATCCTGTATATGATGTAGAAGCCGTAATGGCCAACTTATTCCAGTTATTAAGATCTAAGTCTTCATCTAAATCTCGCTCCCACTTAACTATATATGGTAGTTTATCAGGTTTTGAGATGACCATGGCATGTATTTTAGAAATGTGACCAGAAATCCTGTTGATATTTATGCAAAGATGCTCCATTGACTTTGCAATTACCAAATCTGATATTTTAAAGCCTGTAAAAAAAAAGAAATTATCTTTGTGTGACGATAATGTTCCGCAAGCAGTAGTTGGTGTTTTTCTTGTAGAGTTTGTCTCGGCAAGATTTTCCAATCAATACAAAAATCTGCAATTTGCAGAAATACCCCACTTTCTTCAAAACTAAACAAAAACCGTGTTGGCTGTATGTACAACTTTGGGCTTATTCACACAGACATATCCAAAATATGTAACATAATAGTCGGGATCTTGTTGGCAGAAATCTGGCATATTTGTTGTATGCATGTAATGTTTGAGATAATGTTTACATGGGTATAGTGCATAGCATCCATGGACCCTATTGGCTGCTGCTAGGGCCAATGTGTCAACATTGTGTAGGACCCTATTGGCTACTGCTAGGGCCAAAGTGTCAACATTGTGTAGGACCCTATTGGCAGCTGCTAGGCTCATTACATGGTCACAAGTTTTTCTTACACTTTTTTGAACACAAAAGTGGAAAAAACCCCCAGATCATTGTAAAGCGTTCCATACGATTACTTGGTCACACATTTTTCTTCCGCTTTTTTAACGCAAAAGTGGAAGAAAAATGGATCAGTATGAAGAGTGCCATAGGATTACATGGTCACGCGTTTTTCTTCCGCTTTTATTAACGCAAAAGTGGAAAAAAAATAGATCAGTGTGAAGCGTTCCATAGAATTACATGGTCACACGTTTTTCTTTTGCTTTTTTTAACGTATAAGTGGAAAAAAAACCCCAGATCATTGTGAAGAGTTCCATAGGAGTACATGGGCATGTCTTTCTTCCGCTCTTTTTTTTTTACACAAAAGCAGATAAAAAATCAGATAATCGTGAAGTGTTCCATAGGATTACATGGTCACACGTTTTTCTAACGCTTTTTTTCTTAACGCAAAAGTGGAAAAAAAACAGATCAGTGTGAAGGGTTCCATAGGTCACAAGTTTTTCTTCCGCTTTTTTTAACACTAAAGTGGAAAAAAAACCCCCAGATCATTGTGAAGCGTTCCATAAGATTACATGGCGACACGTTTTTCTTTTGCTTTTTTTAACGCAAAAGTGGAAAAAAAGGATCAGTATGAAGAGTGCCATTGGATTACATGGTCACGCGTTTTTCTTCCACTTTTATTAATGCAAAAGTGGAAAAAAAATAGATCAGTGTGAAGAGTTCCATAGGATTACATGGTCACACGTTTTTCGTCCGCTTTTTTAAACGCATAAGTGGAAAAAACCCCCCAGATCATTGTGAAGAGTTCCATAGGAGTACATGGTCACGTTTTTCTTCCACTTTTTTTAACCACATCCCGACCGCCCTATAGCAGATATACTGCTACAGGGTGGCAGGGGTGTGCAAAATCACGTATATATATATGCGATTTTGTATTTCCAGGTAGGGGGTGTGCGCAAACCGTGCACGCGCCCTACCTGCGCCTCCATTCGTGGCCATCAAGCATCGGGTCCCGGCCAGTGATTCCCAGCCAGCGCCCGGTGATTACCGAGCATCTCCGAAGGGGAGGAGGACAGCTTTGTTTACTAACAGTCTTCCTCCCTATTGGCTCAGGTACACTGCTCTGGATGGCTGTGCACAGCCATCCAGAGCAATGTGCTTACAGTGAAGCACCAACACACCACCCCCCAGTGAAAAACTCCCAGCACACAGTTTGAACTAGAGGCTAGAACCCTTGTCAGCTTTTAATTGCTGTTTGTTTATCCCTTGCAGATTTTCCTACAGTTCCTGAATGGTAAATATGTTGTCATCACACAATATGCAATTTTGCGTGATGCGTTTCCCATGGAAATGCATGGCAATGCGTGTCTTTAACCACCTCCTGACCGCCCTATACCAGATATACTGCTACAGGGCGGCACGGGTGCGAAAAATCATGTATATATACGTGATTTCGCATTTCTGGGTAGGGAGTGTGTGTGGCTGCGGCTGTCAATCACTGGGTGCTCGGTGATTGCCGAGCATCTCCGACGGGGAGAACTGTTTGTAAACAAAACAGTTCTCACTGTCAACTCACGCACACTGCTTTGAATGAGCAGTGTGCTTGCAGTGAAGCACATGGACACAGCACATAGTAAAACAGCACACAGTTAACCCTTTGATTGCCCCGCATGTTAACCCGCTCCTGTCCAGTGCCATTAGTACAGTGTCAGTGCTTTTTTTTAGCATTGATTACTATATAGGTGTCACTGGGGATGTCAGTGACCCCAAGTCAGTCCCCCCCGTGTCAGAATTCCCACCACAGTCCCGCTATAGGTCGCTGATCGCTGTCATTGCTAGTAAAAAAAAATAAATTCCAGTATATATACCGCCTTTTCTAAATGCTATAACTTTCACGTAAACCAATTAATTACACATATTTTTTTTTAGCAAAGACATGTCCCAAAATACATTTTGGCCTAAATTTATGATGAAATTTGATTTTTAAATTTTTTTTAATGGACATGTTTAATAGCAAAAAGTAAAAATATATTTTTTTTCTCAAAATTGTCAGTCTTTTTTTATAGCGCAAAAAATAAAAAATGCACAAGCGATCAAATACCATCAAAAGAAAGCTCAACTTGTGGGAAAAAAAAGTGTGTAAAATGTCATTTGGGTGCAGCGTTGCATGACCGTGCAATTGTCAGTTAACCACTTCAATACCGGGCACTTTTACCCCCTTCCTGTCAGGCCAATTTTCAGGTTTCAGCATTCTCACACTTTGAATGACAATTGCGCGGTCATGCAACACTGTAGCCAAACTAAAATGTTATCACTTTCTTCACACAGCTAGAGCTTTCTTTTGGTGGTATTTAATCACCGCTGGGGTTTTTATTTTTTGCTAAATTAACAAAATAAGACAGAAAATTAAAAAAAAACCCCACGTTTCTTTGTTTCTGTTATAAAAGTTTGCAAATAAATAATTGTTCTTCATAGAATTTAGGCCAAGATGTATTTTGCTACATTTCTTTGGGAAAAATAACCCAAATCAATATTTATTATTTAGTCTGTAGGAAAGTTATAGAGTTCACAAACTAAGGGATATATCTGAAAATTGATCAATCCTGAAGTACTGACAGCCAATCTAATTTCTTGAGGCCCAAAAATGTCAGAACAGTGCAGGTATCCCCCAAATGAACCCTTTTTGCAAAGACTGACGTATTTCATAAGAGGCATGGTGATTTTTTTGAAGTTGTAATTTTTTTGTCCAACTTTTTCAGAAAATGAAGAAATTAAAAAAAATCTTTTCACAATTTTTTTTTACATACTGTCACCAGTGCAGTACAGCATCATCATATAACTGGTGTGACGGTGATCAGGTACACTGACTGGTGACAGTACTAAAAAAAATTATTTTTCAATTTATTATCTTTTTTATTATATTTTTTCATACTACACTATGACCAAAGTAGTATACTGTTACCATAGTAATATTGTACTACTGTGGGGAAGTGATCAGTGTTTTTTTTTCTTACACAATTTGATTACTTATAGAAAAGAATGTAATTGGCCGTGTCTGAGGTACACAGCCGGTGACAGATCTTGCCACAGCACGGCCCTGTGGGTACGCGCAAAGCGCGATCTGGGAAGGACATCATATAATGCCCTCCCGGAGGGACGAGAGGTTCCCCTGGCCGTCATTTGACTATTGGCCGGGCGCGGAGTAAAGTAATGCAGCGTCGTAACGCAAAAAATGACCTGGTCAGGAACGGGGGTAAATCCTCTGGAGGGCAAGTGGTTAATGCAAAAATGGAAGAGAAATGGATCAGTGTGAAGACTCTCATAGGATTACATGGTCACATGTTTTTCTTCCGTGTTTAACGCAAAAGTGGAAGAAAACCAGATCAGTGTGAAGACTTCCAAAGGATTACATGGTCACAGTTTTCTTCCACTTTTTTTAATGCCAAATCAGAAAAAAAACAGATCATTGTGAAGACTTCCATAGCATTACATGATCACGTTTTTCTTTCGCTTTTTTTTACGCAAAAGCAGAAAAAAAAACAGATCAGTGTGAAGCATTCCATAGGATTACATGGTCACGTTTCTTCTTCTTTTTTTTATGCGAAAGAGGAAGAACGGATCTGTGTGAAAGCAGCCTTAGGCTGGTCATACATTACACAATTTTCTTTAGAAAATTGCTTTAGATTTACCAAAAACCATATAATACGAGGTCAAACCTAAACAACACTTTCAATTGTATCCAATTAGGTGGGCCCTTGCACTACATAGTTGAAGGTAAATCTAAAGGAAATTGGGCAGAAATTGAACAGAAAATTGTATAGTGTATGGCCAGCCTTAGAGAGTGACTTGGGCCAATAGAATACACAAAAATGCTACCAAGTTGCTTCAAAGTCACACTACATAATTGCCCTGAAAATCCCACCACACTAGTGTGAACCAAGCCTGAGGTAAAAAGTTTCTGTGGAAATATTTGGTGTGCAGTGTGAGGTGTTGCCCATAGCAACCGTGAAATAAGAGGCTTCTTTCTGTGAGGTGCACTACAGCATGAGGACTGCTTTCTACGTCACAACACAGTCACTAGCCTCCACGTCTTGTAACTGAGCTCAATGTGTAGCAGAGCAGAGTGTACACAGAGCTAGAGGCCGTGGCTGAGCCCCGGCAGTGGGCGGGAAGGGGGCGGGGGTGAGGAATGGGGAGGGGGAACTGAGAGAGACGTGGGACTGAGGGAAAGAGACTTGTCTTGAATGAGAACGAGCTGGAGAGGCGGAGGGCAGCAGACATTCCAGGAGCTGCAGAAGAGCAGAGGATATAGCTGCGGACATGCCGGGCAACGGGATGGAGCCCCGGGCTCTGAAATACGAGCAGACTCTGGTGAGTGAGCGGGAAAATGCCATTACACGACTTGTCCAATGTGTATAACTCCTATGTACCCTGTGTCCAGGGGACGTCCCTCACCCGGGGCTTTATGTAAACCTATGGAAGCCCTCATCCTGGTGTCCTCCCTGGGGTTACCTGTCCTGTGAGGAGGAACGACCCACTTCATAAGTCACCTCAGCACTGGGGAACCCTGAGTCTGACCATTCCTGCATACTCAGGGGCTGTCTGATAGGAAGGAGCTGGGCTCTGAGGAAGGGTTCTTCACTGTCACTGTGTATGGCGATGGAGAGCACTGCATCACTAGAATTAATAATATTACACAGGTTTTATATAGAGTTTTATACAGGTTTTATATCCAGCGCTTTCCCATATATCATTAGAACACCAATGGGGAGCCTTAGAATGAACACGTTAATGCTTGTTTGACCATATTTTTCAGTGTCTAATGGTGACCATTTATGCATCCTCTTCCCCCTTTTTTTTTTTTTCTTTTGTTTTTAAATCTATTATTTTTATGTGACGCTTGATTTTATTTATTTTTAAATCTGATTTTTTTATTTTTTTTTTAAATCTGATGTGCGGTTCAAAAAAAATAATTGAATCCGCAAACAACCAAAACTTCTTTTATGATGGCTTGAGACTGTTTTTTTTTTTTTTTTTTAAATATATATTTTTATTTATGTGACCTGTCATTTTTTAGTTGTTTTTTATCTGATCAACTGTGCAATATTTATTTATTAAATCTGATGTGTGATTCAAATAAAATGATTGAATCCACACACAACCACAAGTTCTCTTATGATGGCTTGAGACTCAGTTTTTTTTTTTTTTTTTAATATAATATTTTAATTTGTGACCTGTAATTTATTAGGTTTTTTTTTTTTTCTATTCATCTGATCAACTTCAATATTTATTTTTTAATCTGATGTGTGATTCAAATAAAATGATTGAATCTGCAAACAACCAAAACTTCTTTTATGATGGATTGAGACTGTGTTTTTTTTTTTTTTGTTTTTTTTTTGTTTTTTTTATAACATTTTTATTTCTGTGACCTGTAATTTATTATTTACTTTTTGTATATGATCAACTGTGCTTTATTTATTTTATATTTTAATCTGATATGCAATTCTGATAAAAGGATTGAATCCGCAAATAACCAAAACTTCTTTTATGATAGAACGAGACTCGGTTTTGTGCAGATTCCATCAAATTGAGTCAGTCGGACCAGAGTGGAATATTATGAATTGTTTTTGCATTGATCCACAGCCCTGAGATACTTCATAAATACATATTCATATCAGGTTATGAGATGACATGGTGGAAACAGAGCGGTGGTTAATAATTTATGATCAGAAGATACCCTCAGAAATGATCTGTAAATAAAAAGCCACTTTCCTGTTTGTGGCATATTGATCGACTGTAGATCAATTATTGCTATTGGAAGAGATAATGTAGAAAATAAACTGATCATTTATTGAAGCGCATAATACTCATACTTTAGATGTTTTACCTCTACTTGTGTTAAAGGATAAGTTCACCTTGGTGTGAAAAAAAAAAGTGCATTTATTTTATTTTTACTAGGAGACTGGAAAGCATTGCATGTGTGATCAGCAGATCGTGGATGCCATGCAGGTCTCCTGGAGACTGTCAGTGTATCTCTGTGCATTAGCAGATACACACAGACCAGAAGAGAGAATAAACTACCAGAGCTCTCAACAGCGCTGTGGTAGGTTATTGGGCAGCACAGTGGCTAAATGGTTAGCACTTTTGCCTGGCAGTACTAGGGTTGTTGGTTGAATCCCAACCACAGCACCACCTGCCTGGAGTTTGCATGTTCTCCCTGTGCCTGTGTGGGTTTCCTCTGGGTACTCTGGGTACCTCCCACACTCCAAAGACATGCTGGTAGGTAAATTGGCTCCTGTCTAAATTGGCCCTAGTATGTGTATGTATGAATGAATGTGAGTTAGGGACCTTAGATTGTACGCCCATTGAGGGGATAGTGACTGATGTGAATGTACAATATCTATGTAAAGCGCTGCGTAAAAATTTATGGCGCTATAGAAGTACCTGTAATAAATAAATTGAGAACTACAAGCTGACAGCTGCAAAGTATGACGGTACTTGTAGTTTTACATTCACAGAATTCTGTGAATGATGTGGCCAAGGGGTAGCCCTGCATGGCCACTTTTTTTTTTTTTTTCTCTCTCTTAAAACGTACTTTTTTTTTTTTCCCCCACGAGTTGAGCATTCTTTCAGTGGTATTTGATCTCCTGTGCGTTTTTAAATTTTTTGCGCTATAGAAGAAAGCAGACAATTTTGAGAAAAAAACAATATTTTTGACTTTTTGCTATTAAACATGTCCAGTAAAAAAAAATCAAATTTAGTCATAAATTAAGGGCTCATGTACACGAGGCGTTTGGAAAACTCTTCTGAATGATGGAAACTGACTGCTGGAAAATGTAGGTTAAAAAACGTCAGTTTAGCTGTGTTTGCATAAAGCATTTAGCCGCGTTTCTGCACGTTTATTCACGTTGGCGTTTCGAAGCGTTTTTAAAAGATAACCTAAGGGGACCTTCCCAAATGCCCAGAATGCACTGAAAAATAGTAAATTCACTAAAAAAGGCTACTAAAATACTGCAGAAGTTACTTTATCAAGTCATGCGGTATTTTAGTAGTGAAAAGCATGTATTGTTTCAGCTGTCAGCGGGATTCCCACTGACAGCTGAATGTAAAAGAAAGAATTGCCGGCAATTAAAAAATACAAAAATAATAAAAAAAGTCACCATGCCAAAATTAAAAAAAAAAAAAAAAAGGTGGGGTTCCCCCAAAAATCCATACCAGACCCTTATTCGAGCATGCAGACAGGAGACATTCTTTGACAAGTCCTTTTAATAAAAGAATGCCCCCCCGAAGTAGATCCAACATCAATCACGATGTCCACCGCCGCCTCTCCAAAAACAAAAAAAAGCTCCACTACCATCGCTGGCCCCTGGCCATCTGCTCAGAAACTGGTTTGGCAGTTCTTAAATATGTAAGGGGCGGGGCCACCCGGTGACCTCACCAGTGTGACCCCGCCCCCATGTACATCGACCAGGGTATCCTGGTCCCTGATGTCACATGGGGCGGGGTCACATACGTGATGGCCCCGCCCCTTACATATTTAAGAAATGTCAAACCAGCCTCTGAGCAGATGGCCAGGGGCCAGCGACAGTAGCGGAGCGTTTTCTCTTTTTTTTCTTTGGCGGCGGACATTGTGTTTGATGTTGGATTTACTTCGGGGGACATTCTTTTATTAAAGGACTTGTCAAAGAATGACTCCTGTCTTTTTTTCCACATTACAGCTTTTTTTTTTTTTTTTTGTGTGAATGGGTAGCGGTGCTATGTACTCCATACTCATTCACGTGGTGGGGGGGCGGGATCTGGGGGCCCCCTTGCTACAGGGGACTTCCAGATTCTGATAAACCCTCCCCCCCCCGCCCGCAGACCCCCACAACCACCGGCCAGGGTTGTGGACAAGAGGCCTTTGTCCCCATCAACATGGGGACAAGGTGCTTTGGTGGGGAGCGCCCCCTACTCCAAAGCACCCCCCCCCATGTTCAGGGTATGTGGCCTGGTATGGTTCAGAGGGGGGGGCTTCTGACCTGCTGGGCTGCATGCTCGGATAAGGGTCTGGTATGGATTTTGGGGGGAACCCCACGCCATTTATTAATTTTTTTTTTTGGCGTGGGGCTTCCCCTCAAGGGACCCGAAGGGCTTGGTATGGATAGGATGGGGGGACCCCACGCCATTTTTAAAAATAATTTTTTAATTGCCGGCAATTCTTTCGTTTACATTCAGCTGTCAGTGGGAACCCCGCTGACAGCTGAAACATGATGCATGCTTTTCACTAATAAAATTCCGCATGACTTGATAAAATCATGCGGTATTTTAGCAGCCTTTTTTAGTGGATTCAAATAGGGTTTAAAAAAAAAAAAAAAAAAAAAATGCTATGCGGTATCCTACCGCATACTCGAATGCGGTAGGATACCATTTAGTGAATTGTGCCCTGGATATGAACCTGTCAAAAACGCTTCTAAATGCAAATGCTTATAAACACTGTTAGCTGCATTTACAAGCGTTTGGCGTTTGAAATGCTGATAAAATCTACTCCTGAACGCACGTTTGGTGCGTTCAAAAAAAGACTGTAAACTCAACTGCCTGTAAATGACTGTAAACGACATAGTGTACATGGACACATAGGAAAACAATAGGGAGAGTTCAGTGGCTTTTTTTACTAGTAATGGCGGCGATCAGCAACTTATAGCCGGACTGCGGCGGACATTCTGACACTGGGAACTGAGTTGGTGTCACTGACTCCCCAGTGACACCAATACAGTGATCAGTGCTAATAAAAAGCACTGACACTGTACTAATGGCACTGGGCAGGAAGGGGTTAACGTGGGGTGCAGAGCCATACAAAGCATTGTGCAGGAGCTGACAGGGGAGAAAACTGTATTGTTTAAATACAGTTCTCTCCCCCCGTCGGTATTACTTGGTGATTACCGGGTGCTGGCAAATAATCACCGGCTGGGACACAGTGATTTACAGCCGAGGTTGCAAATGGTGGCACGGGTAAGGTTCAAATGCGCCCCCTACTCAGAAATGTGTGCCTGGTTTTTTTTTTTTTTTTTTTTTTGTGCACCCGTGCTGACCTGTAGCAGTATTTCTGCTATGGGCAGACAGCAAGCGGTTAATGCAAGCAGGGAGAGAAGATCCCCCACTAGCTTTCACTGTATGCAGCAGAGCGGGCAGCAGGAACATGTTCCAGCCACAAAATGCGTGCAACATGTTCCCTAAGGTGAACTTCTCTTTTAAGCCAGCCATGCATGGACTGAAATCATGTATGGGCAGTCTGGTTATACTAATCCACTTGTGTACAAACAGCCTGTTTTCCTGAATGATCAAAGCTGCAGGTTATAGTTGGCAAGACTAATCAGTGTGTTCTGACAACAGGGAAGGGTCTCTGCCATCGGGAACACAATAGCACAGTGGGGGCGACTTCCCCCATCCACATTACATGTTTGTGGATGGGGGGAGTCCAAGTAATTTTTTATTTTATTTTTTGTTCAACCAGCTGGTTGAATGAAGAAAAAAAAAATGATTAACCGCCTCCCGCTCGCCATATAAGAAAATGACAAGCGCAAGGCGGTTCTCTGGTTCTGGGAGGACGTCATATGACATCCTCCCACTCTAACCACGTGTACGTGGCCACCCGCGGCGATTGGTGGTGCGCTGTGTCCCTGGGACACAGCAGATCACCGATCAATGGAAAGAGCCGAAGACGGCGGCTCTGTCATGTGATCAGCTGTGTCCAATCACAGCTGATCGCATGTAAATAAGGAAATGCCGGTTATCGGCATTTCTCTCCTCACGAGCTGTCGCGCTGACAGCTCGTGAGGAGAGCAGGTAATTGGCATTACTCAGAGGGGACATGTACACTGATCATCAGGGCAGCCCCATCAGTGCCACCTGTTAGTATCCATCAGTGCCACCTGCCAGTGACCATCAGTGCCAAATCAATGCCACATATCAGTGCCTACCAGTGCACATCAATGCCACATCAGTGCCCATCTGATCTGCCTTTCAGTGCTTCCAGACAGTGCCGCCTATCAGTGCCAGTCATTGCCGCCTATGAGTGCTGCCTTTCAGTGCCCATCAGTGATGCCTGTCATAGCCCATCAGTGCCACCTGTCAGTGCAGCCTATCAATGCCCATTACTGCAACCTCATTAGCGCACATCAGTGAAGGAGAACAATCACTTAGTTACAAAATTTTATAACAGAAACTAAGAAAAAACATTTTGGTTTCAAAATTGTCAGTAGTTTTTGGTTTCTTTAGCAAAATATAAATAAACCCCAGAGGTGATTAAATACCACCAAAAGAAAGCTCTGTCAAAAAAAAAATTCAAAGTGCGACAGTGCTGAAAGCTGAAAATTAGCCTGGACAGGAATGAGGTATAAGTGCCCTGTAGGCTAGTGGTTAAAGTGGTTCTGTTCCTATGTGCTCGTGGGGTGTATCCCTTCCCTCCAATCAGCTTTTAGAGCTCTCCTCGCTGAGTTCTGCAGTGTGTAGTTTCAGCTCTCTGTCCCGTTTTCTGAACTCTGACAAGCTTATAAATTCTGGACTTTGAAAGGATGTAGAGAAGAGGGTGTGGAAATTCTTTAAAAAAAACTATTTGTCCAAAGGACTAAATCGGGGTCCCAATCTACATGTCCCCCATGTCGATCTACTTGTCCTGATTAAAAAAAATAAATACAAGTACATTTTTGCCAGGATGGAAAAAAATTGAAGGATTGATGTATTTTAATAGGCAGAGGTATTTTTAGGAATATCTGGGATGTATAGATTTATGATGAAAATTTTATGGGACACTCGGACACAGGCCCAAATTTAGTTTTTTCTGGTATTTACCAAAACATATACAAGCTTTAGTTATATAATGGATATGGGCTGAAAGTGCACACACTCAGGTGTAATTCGAGGGTATGTACATCCAAATTGGAGGAAGGGTTTAGAAATTTTAGCTCTTAAGAGTAGCCATCCCCCCTTTTTTCAAGGGACCAAAAGTAATTGGACAATTGAAAAAAAAAAAGCTGTTTCATGGCCAGGTGTGGGCTACTCCTTCGTTATTTCTTCATCAATTAAGCAGGCAAAAGGTTGGAAGTTAAAGGGACGGTGCAAAACAAACCCAAAAACCATTAAATAGAAAAAAAAAAAAGGGCCCCCGTCCCCTTGGTGAGCGCATACATAGGCCATGCCCACATATGTAAATGGTGTTCAAACCACACACGTGGGGTATCGCCACGAATGTCAGAACAGGAGCAATAATTCTTGCTCTAGACCTTCTCTGTAACTTTACACTGCTAACCTGTAGAAATTTTTAAAGCATCACCCATGGAGATTTTTAAGTATTGCAGTTTCACGCCATTCCTTGAGTGTGCGCAATTTTAAAGCGTGATATGTTTGGTACCTATTTACTTGCCGTAACATCCTCTTTCATATTTTACAAAACAATTGGGCTATTTATTGTTTTTTTGCAATCAGTGTATTTTTTTCCAAAAAATATATATTCATTTTTAAAAACTGCACATTTCGGTTTTTGGCCAAGAGCATTTTGAACTTTCGTTTTCGGCACCAGCATTTTCATTTCGGTGCACAACTACTTTCAGCCCATATCCATTATTGAACTATAGCTTGGGGGGGTCTTTTTTAACATTTAAAAAAAAAAAAAGGATTTATTTTTATACTGTTGCTTTCCTGGTCAATCTATCTAGGGCTACGGTTGCCACTTTTTTTTTCTTCAAGCCAAACCTGAACAATTGAGTGGTGCACAATTTTTCTTTTTTTTTTGTAAGTATACGCTATAGGGGATGGCCAAATTATATTAACAGTATGAGGAGCTTAAAGGGGCATGGTTACATTCTTATACCCATAAAATATGCTTAGATTAATACAACAAATGTCACTGTAAATATATGACGTTAGTCTACCTTAACCACTTGCCTACTGGCCACTTTTACCCCCTTCCTGCCCAGGCCAATTTTCAGCGCTGTCCCACTTTAAATGACAATTGCGCGGTCATGCAACACTGTACCCAAACTAAATTTTTATCTTTTTTGAGACAAATAGAGCTTTCTTTTGGTGGTTTTTAATCACCATGGGGTTTTTTATTTTTTGCTAAGCAAAAAAGACCACACATTTTGAAAAAATAGTTTCTAGTAAAACGTTTTGTAAATAAGTGATATTTTTCCTTCACTGATGGGCACTGGCAGGTGGCGCTGATGGGGCTCTGCTAATTATCAGAGCACTGATGATCAGTGTAGATGTCCCCCTGATAAATGCTGCTTATGCAGGCCATAGATGGGTCGAAAATTGGCCGATTTTTCTTAAAAAAAACCGAAAAATCGGTCGTTCAAGCGGCCGACGTTACCAGCAACAGTAAAAAAAATCGGCCGATTTTCATCCCGTCTACAGCCGGCAAAAAGTGTCCCTGCAGAGAGCTCCACTATTTCTTTGACAGTTCCTTGACATTTATAGCGGTTGCAACAATGTATTTGTATCCATTTAGGATACAGATGTTTTTATTCGGAAACAAATAGATACATTGTTGCAACCGCTATAAATGTCAAGGAACTGTCAAAGAAATAGCGGAGCTCTCTGCATGGACACTTTTTGCCGGACTGGAATTCTTCTTCTTCTCCCTCCTCATCCTCCCTCCTCATCCTCCCTCCTCATCCTCCCTCCTCATCCTCCCTCCTCCTCCTCCCTCCTCCTCCTCCCTCCTCATCATCCTCCTCCTAATCATCCTCCTCCTCATCCTCCTCCTCCTCCTCCTCATCCTTCTTCTTCCTCGTCACTGCTCATGCGCAGATTTTTTTTATCGGTAAAAAGATCGGCCGATTTGCCCATCATTGCCGCGAAGATCGGCAAAATCGGACGTTTTTTTTCCAACTTTACCAGTAAAAAAAATCTGCCAAAATACCGAAAAACGGCCGAACAATTAGCCCACTAACGATCCGAAAATCGGCTGATTTTCGACCCATCTATGTTCTGCATTACTGTCAATGTGAGAAGACTGCCGATAACTGGCATTTCCTATTTACACTGTACTTGGACACAGCTGGTCCCATTGTAAAAGGTGGCTCTGATTGTCCCTTTACTTGGACACGTGATATGCTATGTCCAGGGGGCACGCAGGGGATGTGATTTTGGGGGAACATCCATGGACGCCCTCCCAGAACTAGTCGACCGTGCTGTAGCGGTCTTTTAGCTATAGTGCAGTTGGGAAGTGGTTAAAAGTGGACAGTGTCAGTCAGTAGAGCCGTGGGCGGTGCCAGCATGACATGAAAGCGGCCCATTCAAGTGAACGGGAGCTTTCCGCATCCATGTGCAGTGCATGCAATTGCAGGGAGCTGCTGTGGGGTTTAAACAGGTAGTGATGAGGCCAGGGCCGGTGCCAGACTATTTTGCGCCCTAGGCAAGACAGCCACGTGCACAGCCCCAACCCCCCCAACAAGTAGTGATACATGTCACATGCACACCCAGCATACATTAGACATGAGACATGCTGAGGGGAGTTGGGGCAGTGGAAGCAGATTGGTGTCCTGGCAGAGGATGTTTGGACATGTTGGAACTCGTACTTCTCCAGCAGGTGGATGTACGTGATGTTACCCTTGTGAGGTGCACCCACAAACCGAGGGTTCTACTCAGCTATGATGTCAGCAGAGATGGCGGAGCACACGCCGCCATGTCATTGAGAGCTTCACCCACCTAGCACCACACTACTGAGTTGGCCAGCCTGCCTTGGAAGTGATTTGTCAGACAGAGCAGCACTTCAGGGAGGTGGCTGTTGGCTGGACGGAGAAAATGTGCAGATGCAGTTGCCTGAAATTGTGTGCTCGGCAGGTGAAGGGGAGCTGTGTACTGGTGAGGGGACACGGTGCCCCCTTCCTCCACTCACCCAGCTATCAGTCAGCGCCTCATAGTCGTGTAGGGTGGTGGCCTTCAGCCCCTCGTGTTCCCTGGGCAGGCTAGTAGGGAAACCAGTGGCTGTGACTGCACCCTAGGCAGCTGGCTAGTTCACCTTGTGGTAGCATCGGCCCTGGATGAGGCAACATAACACCTCCTCACTGCCTGTCAAGTGCATTCTGAAGAGCAATCCACATTCAAATCACTCTTCAGAGGGCACCACGTGTGTAAAT
Organism: Staurois parvus; assembly: GCF_062004578.1. Taxonomy (NCBI): domain Eukaryota; kingdom Metazoa; phylum Chordata; class Amphibia; order Anura; family Ranidae; genus Staurois; species Staurois parvus. The sequence continues at coordinate 3,272,101 of NW_028318172.1, forward strand.
GAGTCCTAATGCAGGCCATACATGGGTTGATTTCTGAACAAATTTGCTTTAGAAAATTTGAAATATTGTGCGTTTTGTAATCCGATGGTGCCACCATTGAATTCGAAAAACCAAGCCTTCAATTTCACATGTTGCTGCAGAAAAGAATTTTTGTGGCAAAGAATTTTCTTTTCTTTCCAGATCACAGCTCATGCTCATTTCTTTTTCGATTATATTTCTCACACGATTCTCCCAACCTTGATTAGAAATGAGTTTGTTTTTCAAAAAAATGTCAGACATGCCAGATCACTCAAATTCGATGGTTGCATGAAAATTGGCCATTTCTTTGGCCCACTAATGGTGTGAAATTCGAACAAAAATTCTTAGAAAAGATTTTCAAAAGAAAATTCTTTCAGAATCCGACCCATGTATGGCTGGCTTAAGGCTGCTCAGTTATTCCAGTATTTTCTGTGCAATCAGCAGGGAACTGGGGACAGGGACAGGAAGAGGACTTTTGCTGAATAACCTCGTCTGCAGCAATTACAAAAAAATTCTGTTCAGCTGGGGGCCAGGGGAAGGAACAGGACTATTTAACCCCTGGGCTCAAGTGCTTACCTCTTGTAGTTCTCAGCACCGACCTCTACTAATCCTTGTGCAGCAGTTCTGACTTCCATTTCTTTACCAATTATTGGGGCATATAATTGCTGGGAACCGCAGCACAAGGATTAATCTGCTTGCGCCCAAAAATGATCAAATAGTCCCAGCAGAGTAATCCTTGTGCTGTGGTTCCCGGCAATTACGTGCCCCGGTGGATTGGTTTAGAAGTTAAGGTCGGGACCCTAATTTTATTGTCGGAACTGCTGCATAAGGATTGTCTAATCCTTATGCAGCAGTTGACACTTGTGTCTGGTAAACATTAGACCTGTTCTTCCCCCATCCGCTAGCTGAGCAGATGGAGCCCAGAGCCACAGTCCATAGACTAGAATTCCCATGGAAGGCAGCGGGAGGACATTCCTTTCCGCTGCTTGCAAAAGCGAGCCAGCGGCTACTTAGCTTTTACAAGAGAGCTGGCCATCGGCTCTAGACCCTTCTGCTTGCCCGCAGCAGGGCTAAATGTAAAAAAAATAACTTCTCGCCGGTGCCCAGAACTGCATGTCCCAGGCGTTGGGCAATAGGCATTGAACATCCCTGGTGTTTCAGATAAACAGGTACAGTTTTATGTGGACTCCAAGAGGCCACATATTTGCATACCCAAGTTTACATAAACCTGTGCCGAGAGCACCCAAATGTAAGTAAATTTGCGTGCTCCCATCACAGTTACCTAACCGCTCCCAATCGCTACTTGCGAACGGGAGCTTTCCAATCATGTGACTGCTGTGACAGCCAATTACAGTGGTCACATGATCTTAAACCCCCACCCCGCCTCCCGGCATCAGAAACCTCTTACAGGGCCAGGAGGTGTGGCATTAAGGGATTAATCTGTGTCACTTCAGGCCAATCCCTTTCTCTGGGTATATGTAAGGGTTTACAACCACTTTAATGTATGCTCAGCTTTATCCTACTTGAATGCTCACTGTATTGGTCGACTTTATTGATGGTATTTTAAAGGGCTTGACTCAGTATAACCACATAAAGACCACAGCTGGCCAAAGTAAACATTGGATCACCATTGGCACAAAACATTAGGGGTGAGTTCAATAAAGCATTTGCAAGGACTTTTTTTTTTTTTTTTTGGTGTTATGACTGTATTAAAAGATTCTGTGCCAAATTCACGAAAACTATTCATTATTTTTCTTGCTATTTCTAACACATGCTACAAATTCATGTAGTTCTTATGTGCAGAACTTTTATGTTCTATGTCTGAGACAAATTCATTTGGAAATAATGCCCTGTCTGTGATATTAAAAGTAAAGGTAATTAAGAACTCTTCCGTGTTTGATTAAATTGTGTCTCAGACAAAATACAAAATCCTGTATCAGGCAATTCTGCCACAGATTCATACACACCAGTCACATTAACCTGTTGCAAATTCCATTTGTGGCGCATATGGGAAACCGGTTTCCAATGCGTGTCTACATCTCTCCTTATGACTTCTAGGGTCAGTTTGAGGAGTTTAGTTTATGTGCCCTGAGTTTTAGAATACACTTAAAAGAGATAGCTGGGCTCTGCATTCAAGGGAGTTGTTTGTAGCCTGACCTGATTAATCCTGTGCATGACAATTGGTTTTAGACTGGGGACGAAGGATGTTTTGGCCTGTACATTCACTGACACTACATGGGTGTTCCGGTGTATCTCTCATTAAAACTTTCTCTGTTAGTTTTGGATTGGATAAAGCTAGCCATACACAGCTCAAATTTTAGCAGGTTCGTGCTTAGACAAAATTTGATTTTTAAATTGACTTTTGTCAAGCCAGGCTTAAAGTGATAATAACCCTAAACATTTTTTACCTTAATGCATTGTTTGCATTAAGGTAAAAAATGTTTTCTTCTTGTCTCTGCTCCCCCTTCCCTGAGATCAGCGCTCTGCATGGCTGCATCTCCTCTCCTTACTTCCTCTTCGCACAGGGACTTGGAACAGCAGCAGTAGCCATTGGCTCTTGCAGACATCAACCAAATGTAGTGAAGAGGAAGTGGGGGAGGTGCTAAGTCCCACTGTGTGTGTCTATGGAGAGCGGCTCTATAGACACACAGTTCGGGAGTGAGCACGCAGAGTGTGTCCCCATAGCAAACAGCTTACTATGGGGGACACCTAAAGAAGAGGAGGAGCCAAGATTGCAATACCACTGCACAGAGCAGGTGAATATAACATGTTTGTTATTTTAATTGAAAACAAAAATTCAGACTTTAATAACACTTTAACTTCAAGACCTCCCTGCTCTCCAGTTCTGGAAGGACATCCTCCCGCACGCCCCCTGGTGCGCACATGGGGTATTCTCTGTGACTGCTGTGTCACAGAGAATCACGATAAAGGACCAATCACGGCGGCCCTTTACCATGTGATCAGCTGTGTCCAATTACATCTGGTCTCATATAAACAGGCTTGCCGTTTATCAGCATTTCTTTCATTGCACGCTGTCTCTGTGTGTGTGTGGGGGGGGGGGGGGGAAGGAGAGCTGATAGCTGATAAGTCTTTTTTTTTTTTTTTTTCATTTGTTTAGCAAAAAAATTGTGATTAAATACCACCAAAAGAAAGCTCTATCTGTCAAAAGAAAAAAAGATAACTTCATGTGGGTACAGTGTTGCATGACTGCAAAATTGTCATTCAAAGTGTGACAGCGCTGACAGCTGAACATTTGCCTGAGCAGAAAGGGGGTGAAAGTGCCCTGTATTGAAGTGGTTAAAATTGTTAGCCAAACCGTGCGTCTTGTCAGATTAAGGCAATCTTTGGATATGCAGGCAGCTGAGGGCATCATGGCTTTCTGAATACAGTAACCACCAGTGGAGATTTCATGTTTAGCATAGATGGGGTCATGGAATGATTTTCTTTTGCTTCTATATGTGCATTGCTAGCTGAATGGGAAGGTTAGAACTTCTTTCAGCTTTTTATTACTATAAATCAAGCCATACCGCACCGATTCCTCAAATGAAGACATAAGGGTGGACACGTGGCAGAATGGTGGTAGTGTGTAAATCTAGTATTTAGTTGAAGCCAACACACCAGGGTTAAGTGCAAGAAAGTTTATTGAAGCCACATATACAAACCAATGTTTCAAAGACACATAGGTCCCTTTTACTGAGGTGACCAACAGTATGTGAGGTGATAGTATTACATACAGTATTAGTGACTATTACACAGTCGGAATAACAGGTGAGGTCCTTAAGGAACCATCCACAAGGTTACTGCCACAAACATGCAGGGTAGTAAGGAACATGTACTCACTGGTAAAAAATGAACCATCAGGATGGAGAAGTGAGATGTTCTGAGAACCCATGCTCTAAGCAGAGGTAGTGCTCAGGCATGCATTCCATATTTTGGATAGACTAAAACCCACACACCGCACAATTCATTTTGGTTCAGCAAGAACCAGCTGACTTTCAGTACATGTGTACCGCTGTCTGTGCAACAGAAGTCGGTTTCTGTTGAACAGTCTAACTGGAAAAGCAGCATTCAATCAGTGCATGCAGCCAGTGTCTACAAGCCGTGATCTGAGTATTCTAGGAAGGGTGGGGGGCTTTATTACTGAGACAAAGTCATTAAGCACCAAAATGTATGGTTGTCACCAAAACAAATGGTGAAGGGAAATCTTCCATTAAGGATGTCTGTTTCTATGACAACTGTCACAGAGATTAAGAAGATTTGCTCTACCTTCCTGTTGTATGTTCAGGATTCTCAGTGAAGGAAAATCACCCTATGGCAAACAGCTAGCAAAAAAACCTTGCAGCACTTTTAACCATTTCTAACTCCTTAAAAAAGTACAAAGAAAAAAAATCACTGTGCCTAGAGATACATTTTAAGGCCCCTTTTTACACTTGTGTGGTGCATTAATGCCTGATCATTATTTTGACCTTTTAACCTGCATTGCGTTAAGGCAGCTCATTCATTTGAATGGGCTGCCAGCACATCAACACGGACAAAAGAAATGCATTTGCACTATTTTCCAGCAACAACAATGTATTACCCTGCATTTATTTTGTGTGTTTAGGATGCCTTCAAAATGAGTGGCACTGCAAACACACTAATACCTGGATTGTGTGATACAGAGGTGTGATAGCCAAAAAGTCTGTCAGTCTCCAACAAAATCCTGCCTGGAGTTGCGGGCTCTTAAGCTTGGACGCTTACAGGAGTGTTGGATGCCTGCATCTTCTTTGCATCATGATCCTTTCTCTGACCTCTACATCTGTACAGGATGCAGCAGTGACCTAGGAGCTTGAGGTTGGAACCGCAGCTTGAAGTAAGGGACACAGGCATTCAACACTCCTAGATGTGTTGAATGAGGACTAGTCTCATGAAGGTTGCAATACTGGAACAGAGGGAAGGCAGGAGACATGGGCCTCTGGCGAGGTGGGTAAACATGGCTTTTTTCTTAAGGTAATTTTTTTTTTTTTCTTTCAAAGAGACTTTAAAGTCTGTGGATACCCACCTTATTGGTTCACAGATCTGCAGATTTGTGCTGACGTGCTTCATATCCTGCTGTAATGTCATAGAGATGACAGGCTGGAAGACTGTAAACACACATCTACAGTTGTGAGAGGTTTTTAGTGTGGCTCAAACTGAACTTGTGCCTAAGTCCTGCACACCAAAACATTTCCATATTGTGAACGAACAAGCCCCCATTCATCTCTATATCTAGGTATTGTGAAGAGATTTATTTTTAAAGTTCACAGCACAGTCTTAGCTTTTTTTGTTCTGTGAAAACAGATCAGTAGCAGACTGCAATCCTTATGCACACAACAAGCTGGTGACCTCTTCTACATGGGCAGTCCGATCAGGTCTGCCTGTCAGTCTTTTTAGGCAGACTTGATTGGAAGCGTCATGTTGGTCTGTGGGCGGCCAGATGTAAATAAACATGTGTCCGTCCATTTGAGTTCAAAGGCTTTACTTAATGTAGTTGTAAACTTAATTTAATAATTAAAAAAAAAATGTCATACTTACCTGCTCTGGGCAATGATTTTGCACAGAGCAGTCCCACTTCCTCTTCTGAGGTCCCCCGCCAACATCCTGCCCCCCCCCCCCCCCGTCGTGTGCCCCCATAGCGCTGCTCTGTGTGGTCATAGACACACACAATGCCTTGAGGTAAAGAAACCTTCTACCTTTACTACCACTTTAATAAACAAACTAATGCTTTCAGATAATTTAGATCAGGCAATTCCTCCATGCTGATATGTTTGCAGGAGACACATTTTGGCTCCACCTACCCCTAAATCTATACTTCAGTGATGCGGATTTTATTGTTCACAAACTGTCAAAACTGTTTAGGTAACAGCATACAGAAGGTACAAAGCAGACATATACAAAAAAAAAGTATTAAAAAATAGTATCATGGGCATAATATTCCAGGTATAGAATAGTGGTGCATATCTATAAATTAATAACAAATTCAAAAAGTTTATATAATAAGATACCTTGCATTGATACGGACATCAAAAAAAGAACAGGCAGAACAAAAAAGATATTTCTCACAATCAGAGTAATAAGTCTTTACATAGGTCGTACATAGAATAAGTTTAAAAATAAATGTCTTTTAGAAGACCATACATCACATTTATCCGAGAAGTGAGGCATTGTATCAAAAAAAGTGTGAAAAATTCTCTCCAACATTATGGCATCTATTCTGTCTATAATTTGGGAGAAGAGCATTGTGAAAGACTTCCAATTTAGGGCTATAGCCCAATACCTAGCTACTTAATATAGTGTAGATCCATTTTTCCTCAATTGCAGATAATATCAGGTATTGGAGCAAATAAAATGCACTTAGGAAAAGTGAGTGTAATTCAGTGTCCTACCAGTTGAGAGGAGATTTCTGAAATCTTTTGCCAGAACCGTCTCCATTTCTCACAACCCCAAAATATATGGGATAAGAAGCCAGGGAAGCACAGCCATGGAAACAGGTGTCTAAAACCTCGGGAAATATTGAGTGGAATTTAATTGGAGTGTAGTACCACCTAGTTCAGGCCTCAAAATTTCCACTCGCCTGCTCGCATTTGGTGAGTGGAAATAATGTTGGGGCAAGTGTGTCCCTCAGGGCCGCCTGTATATCGGCACTGGGAGCCGTCAGACTGCTGAATACGCTAAGCAAAGTGAAACCAATGGGAGGGGGAGTGTCTGCTGTCCTCTCTGCCTCCCCCCTAGAGTGCAGTACCCAGCTGTGTGATAGAAGGTAATGTACTGCAGCTTTTTATAGGTGTGTGTGTGTGTGTGTGTCTGTGTGTAGGTGGTTTGGACAAGTTCAGGATTATGTGGTGGATCCTGATGTAATGCGGGGGTAACTCTGGGGACCCTGATATAATGCGGGGGGGAGGGCTCTGGGGACCCTGATGTAATGCGAGGAACATTTTAACAATGTAATTTCATGAGATAATTTTGGAGGGCTTGATTAGGGGTGGGATGGGGTAGGGGTTGGGTGGGGGAATCGGTGGCGGGTTACTCTTAAGGCATGGCTAGTAGCTCAGGACTTTAAATTTTACACCATGACCTAGTTAGCACCTTAAGAGACGTTTTTCTAATAGCTAATGATCTAGTACATTTAAGAATGTTACCAAGCATGCTAGAGAGATGGTGAATTCTAATAGGTTATATGTAAAATCTATGTTTCCCGTTTTTTAGTAATAAAAGATGCCTTGGGTGGATATCTAATCTTTACTGACCTTCTCCAGGACTAGAAAGTGACCTTTTTTAGTACCATGCTCTAAATTTGAGTCAGACTGTATTTTTCAGACTGTAACTATACATCAAAATTTAGAAAATTTTTCTGAGGAATTCAAAGTTTTTGCAGTGCACAATTTTTCTAGTCAGGTGATACCAACGTTAAACCAATCCCTTCAGTGTTGGTCTGTGAGACCTGGAGCCAAGGAAAGATTGTAAGGAGTGGTCTGCAGTGGAAGGTGAGGGGAAATAAGTACTCTTTAATATTTAATCCTTCCTCAGATTTAGGGGGAATGAGCTGTGACGGGCTTAAGTATGTTCTTCTGTCTGTCTTTAGGTGAGATGCATAGTAAGTTATCAGTGCAAAGCTGGTCAAAGTCTGATTCTAGGCTGACCCAGAATGGAGTTTTCTTGGGTAGAATTATATCTTGTAAGTCAGGCTATTTGTAATGCCTGATAATATATGGTGCTGTTGGGCACCCCTAGGCTAATGGATTATTTTGGTAAATATATTGGGTTGTTGGAGAATCTGGTTTAGTTTATAGTCTCAGTTCAATGTGTGAATTTTGTAAATTATGAGAGGGGATGTGGAGTGGAAGGAACCCGAAGGGATATAACTGGTGAGAAGCGACATTTTGATGCCTGCTATCCAGGCAAACTTGGATAGGCTAAAGAATTTCTAGTTTGTGAAAGCCTTTTATTTATTTCAAAAGGTAGTGTTTAAGGATTCCTAAGAGGCAGTCCGGAAGATTCCAGGATAGGGAAGTTTTGAAAGCTTCCTAATGAAAGTCAAAGGACTGTTTTAAAAGGGATGTGATATTATTAGGCACTTGGAACATTCAGTGCTGTAGATTTTGCTGCTATTTACTGTATTTCCAAGCCAAAAATCTTCCTGAATTCCTTGATAGTTTTGCATAGGTTGGGTATTTTGGCTATGGAGTAATAAGGAGTAATGCATTAACTACAGGTCCTATTTGTAATGTGTGTCTGCTAGTTTTAAAATCTTGGTTATTAGGGTTATTTCTAATTAGGTATGCTAAAGGTTCCATGGCCAAAGTAAAAAGGAGAGAGGACAGCATGCACCCTTGGCCAGTACCACGTAATACTGGGAGTGGGCCAGATTTGATTCAAAGCAAACAGTCCGAGGGAAGGAGTATAATAGGAAAACCAATTATCAAAGTTGTCACCAAATCCCCATTTTCACAGGGCATAAACAAGTATGGCCACTAGACAACCTCAAATACCTTTTTGTTTATTAATGGAAATGAGCATAGAGGGAATGTTATGTTTTCTGGCAGCATAAGTGAGCAGTGATAACTTGTGTGTATTGTCACTTGCTTGTTTCCTGGGCACCACGCTCTCTGGATCCTTATGTATAAGTTGTCCTATGTTTGTACGTAAAGTATGTATAAACCCTCACCTTGTAAAAGAACTCATTCAGTTTAAAATAGAAATTAAAGGCATAACATTTGTGTATAGCTATAAAAAAATATATAAACACTTTCCCCTCCCTTTTTTGTGTGTGTGTGATCACATTCCTTCTGTTCTAAGCTGCGTAAGAGCTGGGGGAGAAGAAACAGCATTACACTGATCTTCCCAGTGAAAGGCTGTGTGGGGTGTGTGTCAGCACAAGTCTGATCATTGGAGGAGAGCAGGCTGAGTTCATAATTAGCACAGCTAGAGAACTGACCATGGTGTGTTAATCTGCTTAGGCAGGTAACAGATGATATGATTTTCTTTACTGCAACCACGGGCTGCAGGGAAGAAAATCGCTCGTTTTCATACAAGTACATGGTACAACAGATACATATCAGAAGTATGAAATGTTGGGTTTATGTAACCTGATTGCTAAAAGTTCAGTTAAGAGTTTAAATTGAGCAAGGAAATGGGTCTGTAATTGGCCCAATAGGCAGGGTCAGTGTTAGGTTTTGGAATTCGTAGGCTGTCTGAAGTAAAATGTTTTGATTATAGTAAAGTTTTAAATGCATTCATAAGCATAATGGCTGGAATTTCTGAATATTTTTTATAATCAGGTCCCGGCTAGAGATGTAAAATTTCCAGAAATTTTGAAGCCAGAAGAAACAGTTTTCTTCTGTGTGGGGTTTTTTTTTTTTTTTTTTTACCCCTTTTCTGGAAAAAATTAAAATTTGAGAAAAAACAGCATTGTGGATGTCATATTGACTATCATATGCCTTTTAAGTGTTTCTATATTTTGTGTCTGCTCCTCCCTTTCCTTTGGTTTAGTTAATGCTGTATAGATAGCCCTCCCCCTTTCCCAGAGATGCATTGCAGCTCTAGCCTCATGTCTTGGAGCAGGAAACATTATGATCTTTTGACATATCTAATGTTGATTGTTGTAAGATTCTCTCAGTTTATGGAATAAACTTCACAAGATCTACAAGATGTCTTATCGATTGAGTCACTGACTGTGGCATCCAACTGAGGTTGAAGTTATCGCTATCTCATCACAACTGTAAGTTACAGAGATCACACTATCAATACTTAGATTGGAGAGACAGAACAGTCAAAAGATCAGTGGAATGCTTCATAGGATCCTGGCTAATCAAAAGATCAGTGGAATGCTTCATAGGATCCTGGCTAGTCAAAAGATCAGTGAAATGTCTTCATAAGAATCCTTGCTAGCTAGAATACACAATGAGATGTTACATGGATACTGGATATAACAGCTATAGAGAGTGCAGCCACCTCTACACAAGTCTGTACATGCCTCCAAGTATATCCCAGCATAACACTCATCAGTGTCAGGACAAATTATTGATGTGAATGTTTTACAACTGTAAGTTTGTTCACTGCATCTGTATAAATTACCACAACTCTTGCTTGTGAACTTAAAAAAAACCTTCTGCAATCATTGCCTAGGAAACCCGAACTCGCCCACAGAAAAAGTGATACATTTGTCTGTAAACTTTCTATCAACTCCTCTTCTTGCTAACATGATGTTTCAGGAAAGTAATATACAGTCTGGGGAAACCAATACACAACCACAATCAGAGCTTCATCCAGAGCAGGACTTAGATAAAAGAGAAAAACACTTAAATCTTAATGCTGACAAAGAAGAATTGCTGTCTAATATTAATGACTTATGGTCTAATACTGTTAAATGCATGTCTGCTCTCTCTCAACAATCTCATGAGCCAATACAACTAGAGGGCACTATCCAGCAATTGAATGTTGCTTATGAGAATTATCAAAGACTGTGTGTTAAATATATTGCTCTGTTAAAGCGGTACAACACTCAAAGGTCATTGGAAGAATTGAGTTTTGAGGAGCTCAATCTTGAAATAGACTATTTAGTGGTGCGAACAAAGACAAAGGCAGAAGTGAGAATAACACAGCTCAATGAATCCAGATCTTATCGCTCTGCATCTACTAGACGCTCCTCAAGATCTTCCAAATCCCTACAATCAAGGTCTTCTACACTCAGTCAACAACTAATAAAAGCCCATGCTGATGCTTCTAAAATTCAGGCAGCTTTCGCCCAAAAGACCGCAGAAATAGAGGCTCAGGCCGCATATAAGAACGTAGAAATAGAGACTCAGGATGCATTTAAGAAAGCAGAAATGGAGGCTCAGGCTACAGAAATGGAGGTTAAGACCGCGCAAAGGAAAGCAGAAATAGAGGCTCAGGTCGCATATAAGAAAGCAGAAATGGAGGCTCAGGCCGCACATCAGAAAGCAGAGAGAGGCTGAAGCCACATGCCAAAAGGCAGAAATTGAAGTTTTGGAAAAACAATGTGAGCATGCCACAGCCATGGACAGGTTAAGAGTCTTCGAACAAGCCGCTAGTGAAAACGAAAGAGACAACAGTTCCAGACACTAAGTTGTATCTTATGTCTCAGATTCTTCACACACCTCTCCAGAACGTCAACTCCCTGTCACTGCAGCCAAAGTACTCAAAGTCTCTTCTCTGCACCTACTGTACCTCAAGACGATTTGCCCTTATATCCTCCAATACATCACACTGCAGCATCTCGGGTAGCTGCAGACACTGGTATGTATTTAATAGAACGTCCACCTTACTTTGTCACCTCCTAGCAAACACACTGCTCTACAAACCAACATGCCAATGGACTTTAAGCCAGCTCTGGCATTGAATGCCTTAGCAGCAACATATGTTCCCAAGTCTCTCCATGTAAGTCCACCAACCATCTTTTCCACCTGCAGTCATACACCCAAAATATGAAAACATGGACATGTCACTGTTTGCTAAATACATGCTCCGTAGAGAGCTTGTTAAGACAGGCCTCACCAAGTTTGATGACAAGCCTGAAAATTACAGAGGCTGAAAATCCACTTTTAAGGCCACAAGTGCCCTAGACATCAATGCCACAGAGGAATTAATCTTCTCATCAGATAGCTAGGTCCCCAGTCTACTGAACGCATCAAGAGGCTCAAAGCAGTTCATATTGATAACCCTGCTGCAGGCCTTAATGCTGCTGGGGGCAGACTTGAACATACCTTTGGCAGACCAGAGGCCATTGAAGATGCTTTATTCAAAAGGTTGCAAAGCTACCCAAGGATTTCTGCTAGCGACAATCTAACGTTTCAAGAACTCGGCGATGTTATATTAGAGCTTCAGCTTGCTAAGGCTGACATCAACTTACCTGGTCTCAGTTACCTTGACACCTCTCATGGCATCAAATCTATTGTTCTCAAGCTACCATATGAAAGATGGGATCAAAGTATAAGTAAGAACATAGAGTTGCCTTCCTCCTTTTTCCTACTTCTGCGAGTTCATCAAAAGGATTGCAGACACTAAGAATGACCCAAGTTTCTCATATGGGGACTGTAACCTTCTCACTACACTCTCCAAGACCTATGAACACACGTATGTCGCACAGAGACCGTAGAAGTCCAGCGTTAGTGAAAAGGACTAATGTTCTACCTGCACCTGCTACAGTTCTTGAAAAGACTGATCAAAACAAGAGAATTGAGGACCCAAATCACCAGTGTCCAATACATAACAAACCACATCCACTTAAGAAATGTATCGGCTTCAGAAAGAAAACCCTTCAAGAACGTAAGGAACTTTTGAAGAAATTTGGGGTTTGCTACAAATGCTGTCCCTCCACAGAACACTTTGCAAAGGACTGTAAAGCGATCATCAAATGTATAGAGTGTGGCAGTGATGACCATGTTCAAGCTCTTCATCAATATTCGCACAACTCTACTACGCTCACAAACAAACTTCCTGAGGCAAAGCAAGGTGGGGAGCGTCCAGATCAAGCAGCACCTACCACCCCACTGTTCTCTACATGTACACAGGTCTGTAGAGAAGGATTCTGCGACAAATCCTGTGCAAAGATATGCTTGGTCTGTGTATACCCCAAAGGTCAACCTGAAAAGGCCATAAGACTGTACACTATTCTGAATGATCAGAGTAACAGATCTCTTGCAAGAACACAGGTTTTTGAACTGTTGAACATAACTGGAGATGCTCTGCCTTATACTCTAAGCACTTGTTCCGGCACTACAGAAGTCTTAGGTAGGAGAGCCAGTGGTCTTGTAGTTGCTCCTCTGAATGACAATGTGGAAATATCTTTGCCCACTATCACTGAGTGCAACCAGATTCCAAGCATCAAAGAGGAGATCCCTACTCCTGAAGTTGCTTTTCACCATTCTCACTTAAAGCACATAGCCAACCAAATACCAGCCCTCTGACAATGCCGACATCCTGCTGTTACTTGGTCGAGACATCCTAAGGGTGCACAAAGTTCATCAAATCAACGGTCCACACAATGCACCATATGCTCAGCGTCTGGATATAGGATGGGTCATCATAGGCAATGTCTGCCTAGACATAGACAGGAGGTCCTACTTAGTCTCTTCATTTTTAAAACTCATTTCCTGTCAAATGTACGAATAACTTGTTCTGCACAACGACCACATAAATATATTTGTGAAAGAAAGACTGTTTGAAAAAGGTGCACATCATACAAGACAATAAGAAAGCTCTTAATCTCTGGGATGACAACATAGGCAACACAGTGTTCGAGGTAACCATTAAAGACCATGAGTTGTCAGCTACCATAGAAGACAAAGAATTGTTGAAAATCATGAGTAAAGCCTTCTACCAAGATGATTCCAACAGTTGGGTAGCACCTCCTACCATTTCGTACCCCAAGAAAGAGACTACCAAACGAGGGTATACGCAAAATCACGTTTTTTCTTTAAATCAGTTTGAACCAGCAGCCTGAGATGAAAAGGTACTTCGTGGACTTTATGCAGAAGGTGTTTGAGAGAGATCATGCTGAGCCTGCACCTCCTCTTATGGAAGGAGAAGAATGTTGGCATCTACCATGCTTTGGTGTCAACCATCCTCGCAAGCCTAATCAGATTAGGGTGGTCTTTGACTCAAGTGCTCGTCATGAAGGTGTCTCCCTCAATGACAATATTCCCACTGGGCCTAATCTGAACAACAATTTCATAGGAGTTTTACTTCGCTTCAGACAAGAGCCAATTGTTATGGCTGACATTCAGCAGATGTTCCACTGTTTCATCGTCCGTGAAGATTACAGAAACTTCCTCAGGTTCCGGTGGTACTGAAATAATGAGGTCAACAATGAAGTCCTAGACTATCGAATGAAGGTACATGTTTTCGGTAAGTCCTTCTCCTGCAGTAGCAATTTATGGACTGAGGAAAACCGCTCGAGTGTGAGAATTTGAATCTGATGCAAGACAGTTCATCGAAAGGAATTTCTATGTAGACGACGGACTCAAATCTCTGCCCAGTGAAGAAGAAGCTATTGACCTTCTTACTAGAACCCAGAATATGCTTGCCACTGCAAGCCTCAGACTTCACAAAATCATCTCCAACAGCGACAAGGTCATGATAGCCTTTCCTACTGATGACCATGCTGTCAGTGTGAAGAAATTCCAACTAGGATCTGACCTTTCTGTTACATAACTCAGTCTTGGATTACTTTGGAATGTTAAACAAGACACATTCACATTTCAAGAATCGGCCTGTGACAAGCCCATCACAAAGCAAGGAGTATTGTCTACAGTAAACAGCATTTATGATCCGTTTCATTACACCGCTCACCATTCAGGGTAAGATACTGCTGAGACAACTTCTGAAAGCTCAGACTGGGATACCCCCTTACCCAAGGAGAAACAACAAAGGTGGGAATCCTGGAAACCGTCACTAAAAGCATTAGAACAACTCCAGATACCACAGTCTTACACCCAAGCATCCTTAAAGAATGCCACCAGAAGAGAGATTCATGTCCTCTCTACGCCTGAACAATGGCACTATGTTCCCACAAGCCTCAACCCTGCTGACCGTGGCAGTCGTGCAGTACCTACTACTGCATTTTGGGACACATCTTGGCTATATCCACCATGAAGTAAGGTTCTGCACACCTTTACTTCAGGCCTATAAAGGAACTAGTACGTTTGCCCAAAGAGGAAGACAAGTCATCAACCTGATTTTAAAGGGAGGTAAGAAGGAATCATGCATGTTGCTGCCTTCTCCTCGGAATATGGATTTCCATGTCTCAGCCAGGACTTTTGAGACCAACATCTGCAAGTATTATGCTAAATGTTTGCATTGTTTGCCTTTGTTCTTCCCTTCCCTCTTCTTTTGCAGATGTTCCTGGAAAGAGCCTTCAATATCTATACTGGACTTGAACTAAAGTTTATTATAATAGAAATCATAGATTTCGACGGGGAGTGTCATGTTTCACATGACTGTCATATTGACTTTTAAGTGTTTCTATATTTTGTGTCTGCTCCTCCCTTTCCTTTGTTTTAGTTAATGCTGTATAGATAGCCTTTCCCAGAGATGCATTGCAGCTCTAGCCTCATGTCATGGAGCAGGAAACATTATGATCTTCTGACCTATTGAATGTTCATTGGTGTAAGATTCTCTCAGTTTATGGAATAAACTTCACAAGATCTACAAGATGTCATTCTCATTGAGTCACTGACTGTGGCATCCAACTGAAGTTGAAGTTTTCGCTATCTCATTACAACTGTAAGTTACAGAGATCACACTATCAATGCTTAGATTGGAGAGACAGAACAGTGGAGTAGATTTACAAGTTGAAAGTCATTTTGTTACACTGGGAAGGTGTATATAAACGTATTATGCTTGAAATAAAAGTGTTATTTATTCAGTAAATAAACCAAACTTGCTTTTTTAAGTTGCATTTTTTTTAATTGCAAATGGAATAACCAGGACTGTATATGTTAAGAACATTTCAACTATACCTATAAAGAGCCAACAAAGAGTGTTTCTGGAATGAGAACTCTGGAGGAGGGAAAAGCTAGTTGCACATTTATTATGGATAATGTCTTTAGGACACCTCTGGCATGCCAGGATGTGTTTTTTTCATCCTTGTAGCATTTGGAAAAGAATGTTTCTTCTCACAATATTTGCAAATTGTAGCTTTGAAATAACTTTTCTGTCTCGGAACACCTAACAAAAAAAGCTACTGTATCTACAGCTCATGATACATTAGTGTGATGGCCAGTAGGAAGAACGCTCCTTACATTTATTGTCATTGGGAAGAATTAACTCCTTATAGATGGTTAAAAAGATCCATGGTGTCAGTGGGAACGTAACTGAGAGGGAGAATTTGCTCAATGAATTCCAATCAATTTCTAGAGGAATCCTAGGATTCCACGGAACCCTGATTGAGAAACCCTGCGCTAGATGTTGGTCTTGCCATTTTACTGAGAGGAGGAAAAGAAAAAACAATTTGCTTAGCAGACTATAGGTAAACATTATGCTTTGATGGTGGAGAACATTCATAGGAATTATTTTAAAGGTTATAAAGATAAACTAATTTATTAGACAAATGTACCCTCTTATTGGGTTAGTTTCTGTCCTCTCAGACATTTTTATAATCTGTCAACTATAGGAGGTACAAGATGGAGCCCACAAGCAAACTAAACTAGAGCCTTTGCCCTGTAGTGTCCTTTGTAGCAGAACTGCATTGAGAAGTACAGTACTTGAATTGTATTCTAGAAATTGCAATAAAACTTGCAATAATTTAAGACTTTTACAGAATTTATGGTCTTCATATTATATTGTTTGAATACCATGTCATAGATATATTATTTATCATTGTAAAACAGGGCTTGAAAAATCCCAGGTGCCGGGTCACCAGGGCAACCAGAAATCACGGCACCGGTCAGCCCACTCACACCGGTAACTCCCACTGCTCTACGCCCCGGACATGCAGCTTCAGGCATGGGGCAACCAATCCTCTCTCCCCACTTGCTGGTCTACAGTTTCCCTGGAAGCAGGCAGTAGGCTAAGCTGGAGTCCGATGTCCGGCTGTCGGCCCAGTGTGAGTGACAGTCGGGGTGGCCGGGCTTCTCTACTCAGGTGGCCGCTATCCCGCTATTATACAGCGCTGAGCAAACCCTTTGGCGCTATATAAACTCGATGTAATAATAATAATAATAATCCCCACCCCCCAATGCCTGAGCAGGGTCTGAGGGTGAGCCAGCTCTGTTAGCTCTTCTGCTGCCTGCTGTGCCCGAAGCACATCACCGCTAAGCTGGTTTTGCTCTCCCCTGCAGTCCATCTGGTGCGCACACGGTAGGAGGCGAAGGGGTCAGTGGGGGTGAGGTGGGGACCCGGCGGCCTGTGTGCCACCCCGTGTGACCGCCACCTAATGGAGCGGATGGTGGTGACCCGGTGGCCTGTGTGCCACCCTTGTGACTTCCACCTGACAAAGTGGGCGGACCGGCAATACTCTCTGCAGGAGCTTGATGTGGTTGAGGTGTTTTGGTGGAGGATGGAGCTGCCTGGGCTGTATGTTTGCCTGCTATGCCCGTGTGAGTGTGTACACACACAGGGGGGTGGACTAGACCTGGGGTGTATACAGGGGGAGGACCAAACCCAGAGCATATACAGAGGGGCAGGACAGGACAAGTGTGTATACAGAGGAGGGGGGGCAGGATGCATATAGAAAGGGGGAGATAAAACCAGATCCAGTGTGTATACAGAGGAGGGATGTATAGAGGGGAGAACAAGGATAAATGGGGGGGGGGCAGGGCTAGACAAATCCCAGGTTGCCATGGTGACCAGAAACCACGTCCTTCCACCAGCCCACTCACCGCCAGCACCTGGCCTACTGCCAGCACCAGGGCCGAGCATCTCCCATTGCCCGACACCCCAAACAGGATGCTTACCCACTGCAGAACCAAAGTTTCTCTCTTCCTCTCCACACATTGGCACCCCGTCTCCCAGCAGACCCACAGTTTCCATGCAGAAGTGCTCCAACCCATGTGTATGCTGCCATCCAGCCAGAAAATGTTAAACTTGCCTTTCCTTAAATTTCCTTTCCTTGTATCTATCCATGGCAGCATACACATGGGTTATATGTGGACGGATCAACCAACCATGTGTATGCTGCCATTTAGGCACCAGGAAAATAAATTTTTGTCTGATTTGGGTTTATTTCTCTATAGTAATTACCATGGAGTAGATTTACAGTAATCTACTGAATTCATAAGACAGTTGTGTGTTTTGTTTTTTTTTTTCCCATTGGGGGTTTGGTTGGATTTATGCAGATAAATAGACTGCAATTGCTAAATGTTCTTTTCTTGCTCTGAATGTTTCAATACCTTCAAGCGAAATACCACATTATGTGTGCGCTCACAAATGCTATCCAAATGCTTGAAAGATCCATGCTCTCCAGGTGTGGTCTTCCATCTCTGCTTTTCTTCTCTCCTAAATACATGAGCTTCTGCACTTCCAAGTGGAAGGAAGGAGTAAGAGTTGGAGATACACCTGGTAGTAGAAGACGGATATCAAATTTGGCTGACATAAAATATAGCTCTCATTATGTATGTATATTCTAAATTGCTCTCCAGACGGTACAATTTCAAATAGCTCCTCATATTGTTTAGGGGCTGTAAGGAAAATGGTACTTTTGCCACACAAGGTGAACATGCCCTGTCATAAGTGAATTATGGTCTAATACTTGTCAAATAGTATTTTCTCCTTCAACACTCCATAAGGAAAGAACTTTACTATGAAGCAATAGGGGATCACACATTCTCAGTTCAAATTTGTGGTGTATATTCTTACAGGAACTAAATAGACCAAAGCAAAAGCATGGGAATCCACTAACCTCAGGTATCAGGAAGTTAAAACAAGGATATCTTGGATTATGCTTAATGAAAAGATGACCACAGTCTTGAATGATAAAATTAAAACTTTGAGCTAGATAGTGTTGTGTCCATGGGGACTGTATAACCTCAAAAGAGGTAATACAGTCCCCATGGATACAACACTATCTAGCTCAAAGTTTTAATCAGTGCCTCCTAAAATCTTTGAATCTGACACGAAACTACCTTAAACATGCATTAAAGTGGTTGTAAACCTCAGATTGTAATATGAAAAAAGCAGATCCCTGTATAGTGTATACTTGTCTCAATTAAGAGCACGAAGAGTCATTTCTATCTGCTGTTTTGATCCTCTGCTATCAGCATGAATCACTTCTGACATGTTTTCCTGACATCAAGAGAAAAATAGTGACAGGGGAGGGATTTCCAGCAGGTTGACAGCCTTAGCTCTGTTCCTGTAGTTGTGAGCTGTGTGGGTGGGGGTGTCCAATCACCTCTTAAAGTTCTCCTCCGTGAGCTTTGCAGTGTCATTTTAGCTCTCCGCCCCCTTTTTTCTCACTGCTCAGATAAGCTTTCTAAATTCTGAAATTTGGACCGGATGTAGAAGAGAAGACCGATAAATGGATTCAATTTATGTAGGAGGATTTGTTTAATCTGTTTATCAACTTAGGCCAAACATTTCAATGGATATATATATATATATACAGTCATGGCCGAAATTGTTGGCACCCTTGATATTTTTCCTGAAAATCAAGTATTTCACACAAAAAAGGTATTGCATTAACACATGTTTTGCTATACACATGTTTATTCCCTTTGTATGTATTGGAACAAATATAAAACAGAGGCAGAAAAGCAAATATGACATAATGTCACACAAAACCCCAAAAATGGGCTGGACAAAAGTATTGGCACCCTTAACTTAATATTTGGTTGCACACCCTTTGGAAAACATAACTGAAATCAGTCGCTTCCTATAACCATCAATAAGCTTCTGACACCTCTCACCCGGAATTTTGGACCACTCTTCCTTTGCAAACAGCTCCAGGTCTCTCTTATTGGAAGGACACCTTTTCCCAACAGCAATTTTAAGATCTCTCCACAGGTGTTCAATGGGATTTAGATCTGGGCTCATTGCTGGCCACTTCAGAACTCTCCAGCGCTTCTTTGCCATCCATTTCTGAGTGCTTTTTGACGTATGTTTGGGGTCATTGTCCTGCTGGAAGACCCAGGATCTTGGACGCAAACCCAGCTTTCTGACACTGGGCCCTACAGTGCGACCCAAAATCCTTTGGTAATCCTCAGATTTCATGATGCCTTGCACACAGTCAAGGCACCCAGTGCCAGAGGCAGCAAAACAACCCCAAAACATCATTGAACCTCCACCATATTTTACCGTAGGTACTGTGTTTTGTTCTTTGTAGGCCTCATTCCGTTTTCGGTAAACAGTAGAATGATGTGCTTTACCGAAAAGCTCTATCTTGGTCTCATCTGTCCACAAGACGTTTTCCCAGAAGGCTTTTGGCTTACTCAAGTACATTTTGGCAAACTGTAGTCTTGCTTTTTTATGTCTCTGTGTCAGCAGTGGGGTCCTCCTGGGTCTCCTGCCATAGCGTTTCATTTCATTTAAATGTCGACGGATAGTTCGCGCTGACACTGATGCTCCCTGAGCCTGCAGGACAGCTTGAATGTCTTTGGAACATGTTTGGGGCTGCTTATCCACCATCCGGACTATTCTGCGTTGCAATCTTTCATCAATTTTCCTCATCCGTCCACGACCAGGGAGATTAGCTACAGTGCCATGGGTTGAAAACTTCTTGATAATGTTGCGCACTGTGGACAAAGGCAAATCTAGTTCTCTGGAGATGGACTTGTAACCTTGAGATTGTTGATATTTTGCCACAATTTTGGTTCTCAGGTCCTCAGACAGTTCTCGTCTCCTCTTTCTGTTGTCCATGCTTAGTGTGGCACAGACAGACACACAATGCAAAGGTTAAGTGAACGTCTCTCCTTTTTATCTGCTTTCAGGTGTGATTTCTATATTGCCCACACCTGTTACTTGCCCCAGGTGAGTTTACAGGAGCATCACATGCTTGTAACATTCTTATTTATCCGCAGTTGTGAAAGGGTGCCAATACTTTTGTCCAGCCCATTTTTGGAGGTTTGTGTGACATTATGTCGAATTTGCTTTCTTTCCTCCCTTTTTTTGTTTTGTCCCAATACACACAAAGGGAATAAACATGTGTATAGCAAAACATGTGTTAATGCAATACGTTTCGTGAGAAATACATGATTTCCTGGAGAAATATCAAGGGTGCCAACAATTTCGGCCATGACTGTATATATATATATATATAATATATATATGGGTTTGCAACCACTTTAACAACTTGTACTGTCTCCCTAATTGCTGATCGCTTTACCTTTTTATTTGCCCTTTACCTTTTTAACCAGTTCCCTGCCGTGCTATAGCTGAAGGACAGCTACAGCACGGTTGTCTGGTTCTGGGACGACGTTCTGGGATGACGTCCATGGACGTCATTCCAGAACACTCCCCCAGTGGCGCGCATCCGGCGCCACCGGTGATCGATGTGTCCTATGGACACAGCTGATAACTGGATATGGTAAATGGCCAATCACGGTGGCCTTTTGCCACATGATCAGCTGTGTGCAATGACACAGCAGATCACTGGTAAATTCAGTTGCCGGTTATCGGCTGCACTTTGCGTGAGGAACGTACTGCCGATAACCGGCAATTGTCAGCGAAGGGATCAGCACTGCTCATCAGGGCACTGATGATCAGTGCTGCCCATCAGTGCCAGCTAATCAGTGCCGCCTATCGGTGCCTCCTATCAGTGCAGCCTCATCAACACACATTCGTGAAGGAGAAAAATTACCTGTTTGCAAAATTTTATAATAGAAACAAAGAAAAACTTTCATATTTTGTGCGTTTTTTTTTTTTGTTTTGTTTATAATGCAAAAAATAAAACACGCAGCGGCAATTTTAAATGCCACCAAAAGAAAGCTCTATTTGTGTGGGGGAAAAAAAGATAAAAATTCCATATGGGTACAGTGTCGCACGACCGCGCAATTGTCATTCAAAGTGCGACAATGCTATAAATTGGCCTGGGCAGGAAGTGGGGTATAAGTGCGCGGTAGCAAGTGGTTAATTTACACCCTTTACTTTTTCTTCACGCCAAACTTAGTCTCTTATAAACACATTTCTTAGATTTGTTGTACTTGTAAACCAAGTCAATGCGCATAGCTCATTCTATTGCATTAGACAGATGCGATGGCTATCCCTAATTCACAATGTTTTCTGTGTTGGGTCACCTACCCTTGTGCCTTACTGTAATCTTGTTCTATAACTCAGTAAAATATTAAACAGAGATTGCTCTTTGTGTCACATTATTTTTAATGTTAGCTGCTACACAAGAGATTCAGAATAGCGCAGCCGCATACCTTGAACCAACAGGGCTGCAAATTAATTTTATAGCATAATTTGTTAAAGTCCCCCTTTACTTTAAATGTAGGCTGGTTATCAGATAGATTTGTGTGTGTGTTTTTTACCCATTCAAGTGTACCCTTGTGGGACTGAGCTCATGAGACAACTCTTCCAGCAATCTCCCACAGTAGCTCTAAAGAGCAATTTCTGAACTAATATATTTTTTTCAGTTTCTGAGATTAAAGATTACCCCTGTAGCCCTGGCCTAGTCAAAGGCTTTTGCAAGGTTGCAGTTACTGCTATCTCACCAGTACTTTCTTATCTCTGTAATAAAAACATTTTATGAACTGTACAGTCATAAGATTTAAGTCCAAAGAAATTCTATTATCTTGCTATCCTTTATTTGAAAAATCAGGATCAAAATAGTGTACTTTTTAAAGTAGATTTGCAACTTGTCATGCCTATGTGTAAGAATCCTTCAATTCCTATCCTGTAAATACTAGGTACAGGGTAAGTAAATTGATTCTCTATGGCACCCCTTGCAGCTTGTTGAGAATGTCTGGGAATAACTAGTCTGCAAGCAAGGAGCTAGAGAATGTCTGTTTGCTTTCATCAGAGGCTTCACATACATGTTTGTTCATGGCAACTTGTAGTATAAACGCTGAAATAGCAGTTTCTAAACGCAAACTTTTTTTTTTTTTTGCCTTTTAATTCTCTGCACTAAAGATGAAAAAAACCTTCCAATACGTGTCCCCCTATTTCTAAACACTTGCCTGAGTCCTCTCTTGGTTAAGCTCTTTGCCCATCTGTAGCGTTCGTCTCTCTCTCCTGGATTCACAGGAGACTTTGATTGCAGTGGGAGCCAATAGCTCCTTTTTGCTGTCTGTCAAATCTGGTGAGGAGGGGGCAGAGACGAGCTGCGCTGTTTGGGTCTATAGACACACACAGCCCAGCTCGGGAGCGCACCTGCAAGAGTTCCCCCATAGCAATTAGCTTGTAATGGAGGCATTTTTTTTCTATTTTATCAAAAAAGCCTGATCCTTTTCATATACAGTTAGGTCCATATATATTTGGACACATGCATAATTTTAGTTTTTTTTCAAGTATTGACCAAAACATATTCAAGCTATAGTTATATAATGGATATGGGCTGAAAGTGCACACTCTCAGGTTTAATTTGAGGGTATGTACATCCAAATTGGAGGAAAGGTTAGGAATTACAGCTCTTAAGAGCAGCCACTCCCCCTTTTTCAAGGGACCAAAAGTAATTGGACAGTTGAATATAATCATAAATAAAATGTTCATTTTTAATATTTTGTTGCGAATCCTTTACTGGTAATGACTGCCTGAAGTCTGGAACCCATGGACATTACCAAAGACTGGGTTTCCTCCTTTCTGATGCTTTGCCAGGCTCTAACTGCAGCTGTCTTCAGTTGTTCTTTGTGCGTCTTTCTGCCTTTTAGTTTTGCGTTCAGCAAGTGAAATGCATGCTCAATTGGATTGAGATCAGGTGATTGACTCAGCCATTGCAGAATATTCCACTTCTTTTCCTTCAAAAGCTCCTGGGTTGCTTTTTCAGTGTGTTTTGGATCATTGTCCATCTGTACAGTGAAGCGCCGTCCAATCAACTTTGCTGCATTTGACTGAATCTGGGCTGACAGTATATCTCTAAACACTGCAGAATTCATCCGGCTGCTTCTGTCTTCTGTCACATCATCAATAAACACCACTGACCCAGTGCCACTGAAAGCCATGCATTCCCATGCCATCACACTGCCTCCATGCTTTACAGATGACGTTGTGTGCTTTGGATCATGAGCTGTTCCAAGCCTTCTCCACACTTTCTTCTTCCTGTCGTTTTGGTACAGATTAATCTTAGTTTCATCCGTCCAAAGAATGCTTTTCCAGAACTGATCTGGCTTTTTTAGATGTTTTTTTGGCAAAGTCTAATCTGGTTTTTCTATTCTTCGGGCTTATGAATGGTTTGCACCTTGTGGTGAACCCTCTGTATTTGGTCTTGTGAAGTCTTCTCTTGATTGTAGACTTTGACAATGATACGCCCACCTCCTGGAGAGTGTCCTTCACTTGTCTGAATGTTGCGAATGGGTTTTTCTTTGCCATAGAGGATCCTGCAATCATCCACCACTGTTGTCTTCCGTGGACTTCCATGCCTTTTTATGCTTCTGAGCTCACCATTGTGTTCTTCTTTCCTCAGAATGTACCAAACTGTTGATTTGGCCACTCCTTATGTTGCTGCTAAATCTCTGATGGATTTGTTTCGTTTTTGAAGCCTTACAATGGCCTGTTTCACTTGCATGGACAGCTCCTTTGAACGCATGATGTAGGGTCACCACAATAGATTCCAAATGCAAATACCACACTTAGAATCAACTCCAGACCTTTTTACATGCTTAATTGATGAAGAAATAACAACGAAGTAGCCCACACCTGGCCATGAAACCGCTTTTGATTCAATTGTCCAATTACTTTTGGTCCCTTGAAAAAGGGGGGTGGCTACTCTTAAGAGTTTTAATTCCTAAACCCTTCCTCCAATTTGGATATACATACCTTCAAATTAAACCTGAGAGTGTGCACTGTCAGTCCAGATCCATTATATAACTATAGCTTGAATATGTTTTGGTTAATACCTGAAAAAACTGAAATTGTGCCTGTCTCTAAATATATACAGTATGGACCAAACTGTAATTTTAAATTTTGAAAAACTCTTCGTTCTCCCAGGTTGAAATATGATGTTTTACTTTAGACCTACTGTTATTTAGATCTCAAACCTGTGTAGGAGCCCTAAGCTTCTGTATTTTTGTGTGTGTTTTATCGGAGTTAACTGCACAGGGCTGTATAGCAAAATTTTGCATGTATTTGATGATCTTCATTATGTCCATTTTCACATAAGTTCTTAGTAATATTTTTTCCAATCACAAACTGAGCTAAAGGAAGAAAATATGACTCTTTCTGGTTACTTAAGAAAGCTGCAATATAGCTGTTTCCGTATGTTTTTCCTCAGAAAATAATGTAAATATACTCCTACATACTTAACCCAAAGTTGCTGTGCTTAGTATTTGTGCATGTTTATTCCCAAGACAAAGCCAGTTCTTCCCAGGTAATAATTCACTAGTTCATTAATCTAACCTTTAGTTGTTGCTGATAGCATCATTTCATAGTCCAGTATCCAGTGATAGCTCCTCTGTTGACCTGAAAACTTCAAGTGAAAATGAACTTCCCTGTGACATCTCTACACTCAGTGCTGTGAGGCTTTCAAATAGATGACCGTTCACCTTCTGCTGGGCTTCCAAACAAACGACACCAAATCTACCATACCAACATTAGTTTGTGTAGTCTGTTGAGTAACAGCAAGAGTTCATTATTAAGTAAGATATTTTATTTAATTAAATATGCTTCCTGGTTAGTTAATACAGTACGGTAATATTCTACACTCTTGTTAAAAATGTACTGTATGTATAGAAATGGTGCTACAATTGCTCACACAGTTTCTCAAAGATGCTGATTCTATTATTATTATTCAGGATTGATTCTAGGGTTCTCACTCTGATCTTGGCATCACTACCTAGTGTTAGGCCCATTAAACTGGATGGAGAATGCAGTCAATGGAGTCTGTTGGAATGTGCTTGTGAATGATCAGAAGCACTTTTGACATCAGAAGTACTTGCTATAAAATGCTAGAGTTGCCTCTGCATATGCTTCCCATCATTCTATTAGATTGGAATGGATTTTTAAAAGATAAGGTCCAAACTTCTCTATAACATGTAGTCCTTGGCCTTTTAAAGTGCTCATTTTCGACCAAATCTCCACCTAAGTCGTTACTAGGCCGCCCAGTGCAGGGACCTCCAAAGGCTACGCAACGCCTGATTGCATTTATTTTTGTGGCTGCGAGAATCTCTATAGCAAGATCATGGAAATGCCCTACGATATCTTTTTGACCTCCTGAAGACTAAAATGTCCTGGATCATAAGCAATGAACGCCTTACCGCAATTCTACAGGACAAGATGCCAATATTCGAAAAAACCTGGGACCCCTGGATTAAATATCTGATGGTACCACCACCTAAATATATCACGTGGCCTAATGAGGTGGTCAGGAGGGCTAGCTGCCGCTAATTGACTCCCCCCTTTTCTCTCTGTCCCCTTTTTTTTTTTTTTTTTTTTTCCCATTCTTTTTGGTTATGCAAGGGCCACCCTGGGAAATCCACCACACACGGGGTGGAAGAAACTAAATATCTAGGAGAATTAAGTTACCGGACATGATGATCTCATGGAATTTCAGCGCCCCATTAGGGTATACCCTGAGCCTAAATGAGATTTGATTCTGGCATGCATAGCTACAGTATGTCTTCTACTGCTATAAGATGACGCATTGTATGAAAAAAATACTTTTTTCTAGGCTACTTTACTGATCTCCGGCAGCACCTTGGTAACCTAGGCAGCAACAATATATAAAGAGTACAAAAACCTAGGATTTAAAATTTGGTTGCCTGATGCTTTTAATTGAAAAGTTAGGGAATGGAAAAAACAAACATTCATACTAACATAGGTCCAAACAGGGATAAGTGAGCGTTAAAAGTCAATGAAGCCGCTAAACACCAAAAACCTCCAAAATAACCATATAAAACCAGGGTGTAGCGCTAAAATCAATATACAAATAAGTAATCCAAGGTATATGAAAGAACCAGTAAGATCAACAATCATGCAATCACAAGTGACAGGTGTAAATGATCAACAGTGACTTAGTGGCTCCATAAGTCAGGTGTCACTCTCCTCAACTATTTTAGTATAAAACATAAAATATGACAAACTAATGTATAAATGACACAAGTGATAAGGTGCTGACAAATACATAAAGTGACTGAATTGTGATTCACTTTGTCACTATGTAGTGACCAATGGTGTAAAAAGTGCTATAGATGATAATCCACATCAATATTTTGTGATCTTATCCAGTAAAGTGGTGATGTGGTCCAAATTGTAAAGACTGCACACTCACCAGATGCACAATCAATATGCGCATTTAGAGATCTCACTCTCAGAAACCTGGAGGTCTCTTTATGGTCTGGTCTGGTCAGGTGTCCCCCACTGTTCAACATCCGCTGCTAGCAATGGCTCAATCGCTCTGTGGATGGTATAAGCTCCCAGGGAGCCGCAGAAAGAGGAGGCCAATAGTGTGATATTGTTTTAAATATATGGGTATTTATTCCAGAAAATATCAAAAGTAAAGGACAGAGCAATTTACACTGACCAGATGCAGTTTTCCAAGATGGCCACCGGGACCCATGTGGTGCCGGCAGCGTGACGTCACGACGCTGTAGCTCCTCCCTGAGTATCCCTCTAATAGAAAATGACAGAATCCCTCTGTCATTTTCAGAATCTAACTGCAGGAATGACAGTTGAATGTGGATTGGTTGGGGACTCTTTTCTGAAAATGACAGAGGGATTCATCAACGGTAATGGAAATTTCATGAGATGTATGCTGTAGCATACAATAAGGACTATGTATTACATTGTTAGAATTAAAGATTATTTTTTGCATATTTAAAAAAAAAAAAAAAAAAAAAAGTCTATGGAAATCCCACATACTCTGTTTCTGATACCTTTTGTGATGTAACTGAGAAATGGTTGACATAGACTCACAATTCCCTATAAGGTATAGAATTGCTAGATTTGAAATGCTAGCAAAATTCTCATTGCCCACCTCTCTTCTAATGCTTTGTGTTCAATTTTTTTTTGTGCCCTGGATATTGTTCTCAAAGATTGACAGGGCATTTGTAGCCTGTGAGACACTTGCTTTCAAAACCTGCAGAGCCATGTCACGTTATTAAATCTAATCTGCAAGAAGAAGTCCCATTTTTCAAAGAAGGGCGTTCATTGGTATTTTAGATGAAATTTATTCTCCTAGATTGTAAGCTCCAAGGAGCAGGGCCCTCAAATCCCTCTTGTATTGAACTGTATTGTTTCTCTATTGTCTCCCGTTATATTGTAAAGTGCTGAGCAAACTGGCTCTATATAAATCCTGTATAATAATATAATAGTTCTAAATTACATTTCTACTTTTAAAGTATGATTACCCCATCCAAATTTATCTTAATCGAATTTGTGCTCAAAGATAACATTTCTTTATATTAATTTCCTACTGGCATCTGTCTTTTCTTGTCCGTACACTGTCCTTGGTGGGTGGTATTTTGTCTGCAGCAAGGTCAACATCCTGCCAACATCGCTGAGATTAATTTTAATGGCACAAACACTCAGGCCTATCAGTTTCTACCTGCTGACTTTGGCAGAATAACACCAACTGATTAGTGTTTGGAATGTGTAAAGAAACGTATGACAACAATAATTAAAGTTTTATATGCAATCTGGCTTCTTTTAAAATTTATTTTATATATTCTACTGCAGGACAGGAGAGATGAATGTATGAGTCAGAAAATAGTATTTTCAGTATTGGAACAGACAGGGGCTGCATGTGTCTTTTAAGGAAATGGCTCTATACATTATTCTGTGTTGCTGACTATACAAAATGCTTAATTTAATGTCTGCTTGAATTTTTAAACTATGTGGGCTAGCTGTCTCCCGTGTTTTTTTTTTGAGCTTTTACGGTTATGTTACCAATGTACCCTTTAACAAATGTCAGTCATTATTAATAATTTAGTTTTGGATGCAGGGCTTGTGAGGCCTTGCATGCAAAATTTTGCTTGGCCACAAAGCTGTGATGCAAAGATTCTCTCTAGTAATTTTCTACTCCTTCCTTTTTTTTTTTTCTCTGTTTTTGTCATAATTCAATTCAATATAATATAATTATAACGTGAACCTAAAGTGACACTAAACTGTGGTTTAAAAAAAAAAAATGTATTCTTAACTTTAAGTACTTGACCTTGTTTTCAGACTCCCTCCAAATTCCTTTTTTCTTTTTTTTTTTGCTGCTGCGATCTGACTTCTGTTAGAGGGTTGCTTTGTTCATTCTCCATTGCCCCACTGAAGGTAGGAACTAGGGATGCACTGGTTCGGTATCAATGCTGATACCGAGTATTTTCATGGGTACTTGTGAAAATACTCCCCATGCCTTAACCGATACTTTGCGGTGCGATTTGCATTCATGCACTGCAAAGATTACCACATGCGATTCCTGTCCAAATCGCATTTGGTTTCCCCACTGCTACTATGTGAACCCAAGCTTGTCTGTGCAAATCACACTGCAAAGTATCGGTAATTGCTATCAGAAGGCCTTACTGTGTTTATAGAGTACCGAGGGTATGGGTACTCATATTAGCCGATTTTGTTAAAAAAAAAAAGGTATCGATGCATCCCTAGTAGGAACATAGCCACCGTATCTTGCTCACTCCTAACATGTACTCGGTACTTTGGACTATAGGATTTGTAGTGTGCACAGAGCAGTGCACATGGCCAAGCGTATCATGCATTGCTCGTTCCAAACATATGGAAGTGGGGGGGAGGTTCAGGTGCTCGGAGGACGTTACCAAGAGGCAAAAAACACCGTAAGGCCCCTATCACAGGGGTGTGACATTTTTTTCATCCATCCATTGACAGATGAAAAACGGACAGCAGTGCATCTCTATGGAAAAATGGATGTAAACGGATGATCATCAGGACATACAAGCCAGTGGAAGGAATCACAGCATGTTACACAGTGGGCGGGTATTTAGCACACTCCAGAGTTTTCTACCTGCAGTATTCAGGAATCGGCAACAAGTTGCACATTTTTCTCTATCTTATGCAAATTTTTGTTTGTGTGTGTTCGTTCACTTTTGTATGGGAATATCCAAAAAAGTCGTAGTTTAAATATTTACATATCATTGCAATAGAGGTGTCCTCATTTTATACTTTTTGTATACCTATCAATCAGATTTGGTGGCTGCATTGGGTTTTTTTTTTTAGGCTTTTTTACCTAGTGATCTGGCCAGTAACACACCTTCTGTATTAGAGTTCTGAAGGGGCACAGCAGACAGCAACATTTACAGTCTGGGAGGGGGTGGGGGCAGAGGGAGATTTTTAAATGTACTATCAGATTTAATTACATTAACAAATTTAGGTCAAACTCCAGCTCACACTTTATAATCAGTTATAGTAAACATTTTCTGTCCTTTTAGCATAAATGTTTTACATGAACAAAATAAAACTGATCATTGTAAGGACCTCTGCCAGTGTTAAATGGTTTATCTCATCCTTGTAAATCGATACATCGGGAAGAGAGCTTGTTCTTTTGAAAAACTATAGACTTACCAGTTGGATCACTAGATGAATATAAAGGAATTGAGCCTAAAAAGGAAAGCTAATGCAGCCATCACATCTAAGAATTGGTAAGCTGCAGTATAATAAATGTTTGCTTTAGGGTTGAATACTGTTTTAAGGGTGGGAAAATGATTGTAACCGGGCCATAAAGTCTGCTTTATACAGGGAAGCCATCTGAAATTGTGGGACCCCTTACATGGGTTTAGGACTGTCCCTAGCCCCCATGCCCCTCTCAGGCTTGACCACCAATATTCCCCAGGGCCTGCCCACTGACCATTCAAAACAAAAAAACTCAAACAAAAAACAAATATATTCTGCAAAGAGACCTCTCCACCCATCAGATGGTTGCAAACAGCCCAGCCCAACAAAGAAACAGTCACAGTACAGGGCCACATCCAGCAACATTGTCAGACAATTTACCACTGTGATGTGTAACAGCTGGTCTCCCGAAACGGCCACTGTGAGCAGTCCTGCAGACATCCTCACCCATACTCACTCAGCATCCGCCCTCTCCTGTACATATGTCAGCCCCTGCCCGGCATCTGGGCTCCTCCTGGCGCCCTGGTTTTATACAGATTTATAGATCTTTTTTCAGCCAGACTAACTATGTAAATTAGATTCTCTATTTAGATAGAAGAATGTGTATATAAATTTAATTTAAGAAAACACCTTTTGGGTCTACTGTTGTAACATGTGGGAAAGTGATAAACTAGGAATACATGTTATCAGTATTCTTGTCCTTCAAAGATAATGCAAGTTAATAAAATTACTGTAGATGAAAAACCTATTTTCTTGGATTAGATCCAATATTGTAACACCTTATCTAATCTGGCAATATATCAGGGCACACAGTTGCTACCATGTGCCCTAGCTGGATAATGTGTACCCCATTCTTTATTTCTTTTGATTAAATCTCTTTGCACTGTTGCATAGATGACCTTTTTATTTTCTGTCCCAGTATGCCAATGTTCAATAAACCACAAATATAAACTGGCTATTATAGAAGGTTTGGTTAACAGGTTACTTTCGAAGAGTCTCAGGAGCTTATCAGAATGGACACTGTGTGAGATAAAGTTGTGATTGTGAGGAAAGATATTTTTCTGCACATAACTTATTTCCAGTCCTCTTTCAAGGACACTAAAGTCAGACTCCTTTGCATAAGTGCTTTATTTCCATTGTTAGTCATTAAAGGGGTTTCTATGGAAAATTGAAGGTCACTGATTATAGCTGACTAGGATGTTTTTATGCAGTGAAACTATCTGTTAGCTGTAAACCACTAGTAAATTATTGCTTTGAAGTGCGATCTTCTTTCTAAGCTCTAGAGGAACATGTAGTGGTCTTGTCCTGCTGCAGTAAGGCTGCATTCACACTTCACAATTTTGAATTGCAATTGTGGCAAAATGCAACATGCATGTTTAGGTACCATTCACTTTTAATGGCACCTCAAACAAGGTGTGGTTTTGCTGCCACTGTCATGTGGCAATCCACATCGCTCAAAGCTTGTCGCCCAAAGAAAACCCTGCTCTTTGTTTAGTGACATCCTTCACACGATGTGGATTGCCACGCCAATTGCAGCAAAATCGCAAAGCATTTGAGGGGTCATTAAAAATGCATGACACATAAACACTCATGTGAATGCAGCCTAAAGCAGCTAAACTGCTTTCCTACAGTTGTAGAAAGTGCTTGGAGGGCTCACCTCAACAATGATTGCTTGCTGGAACAATTATATTCATAGGAGTGATGCATTGAAATGAAAACTCTGGTGCTGAAACCAAAAATTCAGGATGCGCTTGGCCAAAAACCGAAACGTGTGTTTTTTTTTTTTTCTTCTTCAAAATTTTCAATATTTTCTTGTTAATTTAGCAAACAATAAAAACCTCAGTGGTGATTAAATACCACTGAAAGAAAGCTCTAGTTGTGTGAAAAAAATGATGAAAATGAAGTTTTCATGGGTACAGTGTTGCATGACCGTGCAATTCTCATTCAAAGTGTGAGATCGTTGACACCTGAAAATTGCCCTGGGCAGGAAGGGGGTAAAAGTGCCCGGTATTGAAGTGGTTAATGTGGCTGTCGTTTTTTTCTTATTGGCAAAATGCAGATTAACACTTTTCGGCTGTTACGCTGTGACCGCCAATATATCGGTGCATCCCTAATTAGAAGCAATAAATTGTGCTGCGCTTATACCACAACATGTGAAATGTGTATAAATCAACTGTGTCTATACTTCCCACAAGAAGTGTACGACTTCAACCACTTCAATACGGGACACTTTTACCCCCTTCCTGCCCAGGCCAGTTTTCAGCTTTCAGCACTGTCACATTTTGAATGACAGTTACTCAGTCATGCAACACTGTACTTAAATTTTTTATCTTTTTGAGATAGAGCTTTCTTTTGGTGGTGTTTAACCACTTGCCCTCTAGAGGATTTACCCCCCTTAATGACCAGGCCTCTTTTTGCTACTCGGCGCTGCACTAATTCAACTGATAATTGCGCAGTCATGCATTGCTGTATCCAAATGAAATTTGTTCTTTTTTTCACACAAATCGAGCTTTCTTTTGGTGGTATTTGATCACCTGTGCGCTTTTTATTTTTCGCGCTATAAACAAAAAAAAAAGACCGAACATTTTGAAGAAAAACAATATTTTTTACTTTCGGCTATAAAAAAATATATAGAGTAGTAAACTCAAAGTTATAAATTTAGGTCAAAATGTATTCTGCTACATGTTTTTGGTAAAAAAAAAAATCTTAAGTGGATATTGATTGCTTTGTGTGAAAGTTATAGCGTTTACAAACTATGGTATAGATACTGCAATTTTTGCTATACAGCGCTGCAGTAGTTTAACTGACAATTGCGTGATCATGCAATATGGTACATAAATGAAATTTATGTCCTTTTTTTCACACAAATAGAGCTTTCTTTTGGTGGTATTTTTCACCTGTGCGCTTTTTTATTTTTGGCGCTATAAACAAAAATTAAAAAAAAAATAATCATTTCTGTCATAAAATATCCAAAAAAACTAAACTTTCATCATAAATTTAGGCCAAAATGTATTCTGCTACATGTTTTTGGTTAAACAAATCCCAATAAGTGTATATTTATTGCTTTGTGCGAAAGTTATAGCATCTACAAACTATGGTATACATAATGGAATTCACACAGCTTTTACTTTCTGACTGCCAATCACATTTCTTAAGGTGCTAAAATACCAGGATAGTACAAACACCCCCAAATTACCCCTTTTCGGAAAGTAGACACCCTAAGCTATCTGCTGAGACATCATGGGGTTTATTTACTAAAGCTGGAGAGTCCAAAATCAGACTCCCTTCTGCATAGAAACCAATCAGCTTCTAACCTCAGCTTGTTCAATGAAGCTTTGGCAATGAAACCTGGAAGCTGATTGGTTTCTATGCAGAAGGGAGTCTGATTTTGGACTCTCCAGCTTTAGTAAATAAACCCCATTGAGTCCATGGAAGATTTTATCTTTTTTCCACGTTTCTTGAAAATAAATTTTTTTTTCCCACAAAGTTGTCATTTAAATGATATATTTCTCGCACAAGCCATGGGTATATGTGGAATTACACCCCAAAATACATTCTGCTACTTCTACCGAGTATGGGGGTACCACATGTGAGACTTTTTAGGAGCGTATCTACATACAGGAGCCTGAAATCCAATGACCACTTTGAAAGCCTGAAGGTGCGTAACTTCCTCATTTCACTTCCTCACTACCTATCACAGTTTTGAAGGCCCTGAAATGCCAGGATAGCACCAACCCCCCCCCCTTTTTAGAAAGTAGACACCCCAAGGAATTTAAAAAGAGGCATGGTGAGTATTTTGCAGATCTCATTTTTTTCTCACAAGGTTTTGAAACATAAAAGAAAAAAAATTTTTTTTTTTTGTTTTGATTTTTTTAATTTATTGTTACACTTTCCTCCTTTTTTTAATTTTTTTTTTTTTTTTTGATGACTTTTAATGCTATCACAGGGAACGCAAATATCCATTATAAGTTCGATGGGCATTGTCATATATTCTTTTTTCGAGAAATCTGGGTTCTATCAGACTCTAGATATTTCCTCTGCCCTTACATTATCTAATCAAACCAAGATTGGTGTAATGAGATACTTTCCCAATTTACCAATGGCACTGTTTATATCCTGCGAAACTGAAGTAATGAAATGCTCGTAGCTTCCGATTTCTTGGGCTATAGAGATGATTGGCTCCATTCTGGTCTCCAATCAGCTGTATGGTCAGCTGGCAGAAACACCGTCTGCATTCTCAGGTTGCCCCGATGGCACGGGACTGCCCAAGAAGGCGTGGAAGGCAGTGGGGGAGGGGGGAATCGTATCCTGCTGCTTGTAAAAGCATTCCTGCAGCTAATTGGCCACTAGGATTGCTTTTACATGAAAGCCGATCGCTGGCTGAAAAAAACGATACCAGGATGATGCCTGCAGCTGTAGGCATCATTCTGGTATAACCATTCAAAGTCCAGTGATGTACCAGTACCTCCGGTTTACGAATTTAATTCGTTCTGCAGAACATTTCATATAGAGAAAAATTCATAAACTGAAACACTGTTTCCCATAGGAATGCATTGAAAACCAATTAATCCATTCCGAAGGTCAGAAAAACAGTAAGCGCTACTAAAATACCGCATGAGTTGAATGTGAAAGAAGTTCAGAAATTCAGTTGTCACTTTCCCCCTCCAGCTAACAGAGTTTTTTAGTTTTATTTCCCCAAGTTAAAAGAAACAATGTTTTCTTTCAGTTTCTTAAGATACAATGTATCATTTAGCTCTGGGGAAAGTGACAGATAATATTGTGAACTATAGTGAAGAAAAAAAAGACGGCAATTGCATTTAAAAATCGGTACTGAAATACACTTCGTATTGGGAAAAAAATTTGTAAACCGAGGCATTATTTGTAAATGTAAACTGAAAATTACGTAACAGAGGCATTCGTAAACCGAGGTATTACTGTATATGCTATGTTCTTTTTTTTGTATGCAGCCTGTGGACTGAATGAAAAAAAAAGAGAAGAAATCTCTGCCAGAAAAAGTGTGGTATGCCCACCATTAGAATATACTGCCCTGCATCCACCTACTTCTAATGGTGGGCAAACATTAGGTCCCACGGTGCCACATGCACCAGTTCCAAGATTGTACAAATGTGTAAATAGTGGCACACTTGAATAAAAATTGTCCATGTTTAAGTGGTACCCCATATGGAAAAAGGATGACACCAAGTCCCAAACTATCTTGCCACTACTCCCCATGTAGTCTGGGCATCCAGGGGGCTCCACGTGACTATCTTTTCCCTCATAAATCCGAAACTTATAAGTATAGCCTGTTGTCCTCACAGGTCTTCTACATCTTGACCCCATATCTGGCACGCTTGCTGGGGACAAATTGTTTGAATGCAAGATAGCCAGAAAAATTAATGAGGAACGCATCAACGTAGATTTTTTGCTGGGGAGTATAGACATCTGCAAATTTTTCGTTAAGGTGATTTGGGAGGGGCTGAATTTTGTGTAGCCGGTAAAATTCAGGGTCACCCCTGTATCAGTTGCCATTGAACACCAGAATTGGCAGGGCTGCCACTGTTGCCCTGTGCTTTTTCAAAGATGAGAGCACATGTGACAGACGTGAAAGGGTCTGGAGAAACCGTGGAGAACGTTATGCCTGTAAAATTCAGCATGACTGTTTTGGTGGTGGGTCAATGATGGTCTGGAGAGGCATATTAATGGAGGGACACACAGACCTCTACAGGCTAGACAATGGCACCCTGACTGTCATTAGGTATGGGGATGAAATCCTTGGAGCCGTTGTCAGACCCTACGCTTGAGCAGTGGGTCCTGGGTTCCTGCTGGTGCATGACTATGCCTGACCTCATGTGGCGAAAGAATGCAGGCAGTTTTTGGAGGATGAAGGAATTGATACCATTGAATGGGCCCCCATTCTCGCCTGACCTAAATCCAACAGAACACCGCTGGAATATCATGTTTTTGTCCATCCGATGCCACCAGGTTGCATCTCAGACTGTCCAGGAGCTCAGTGATACCCTGATCCATCGTCTCATTAGGAGCATGCCCCGATGTTGTTGTGGGGGCTATACAAACTACTGAGTACCATTTTGAGTTGCTGCAATTAAATTTCAGCAAAATGGACTAGCCTGCTGCATAATTTTTTCACTTTGATTTTCATTGTGTCTTTGAATTCAGTCCTCCGTAGGTTGATAATTTTAATTTCCATCAAACGATGGGCCATCCTTACGTTTTTAACACATTGCCCAGTTCATATCAGTATAGATATCCAGCATGATATTTTTCCCATTAACCAATTCAATACCGGGCAATTTTACACCTTCTTGCCCTGGCTAGTTTTCAGGTTTCAGCGCTCTCACTTTGAATGACAATTGCGCGGTCATACAACATTGTACCCAAACTAAAATTTTATCATTTTCTTCACACAACTAGAGCTTTCTTTTGGTGGTATTTAATCAACACTGGGGTTTTTATTTTTTGCTAAATTAACAAAAAAAGACCAAAAATTTTGTTTCTGTTATAAAAGTTTGCAAATAAATAATTGTTCTTCATAAATGTAGGCCGAGATGTATTCTGCTACATGTCTTTGGTGAAAATAACCCAAATTAGGATGTATTTTTTAGTTTGTAGGAAAGTTATAGAGTTCACAAACTATGGTATAGATCTGAATATTGATCAATCCTGAAGTACTGACGGCCAATCTAATTCCCTGAGGTCGAAGAATGTCAGAACAGTACAGATATGACCCTTTTTTGCAAAGTAGACAGTCCGACGTACTTCATAAGAGGCATGGCGAGTTTTTTGAAGTTGTATTTTTTTTTGTCATTTTTCGGAAAATGAAAAAATGAAAAAAATTAGTTTCACTATTTTTTTTTTTTTTTTTTTTACATATTGTCACCAGTGCAGTACAGCGTCATCATATAACTGGCATGGCGGTGATCAGGGACACTGACTGGTGACAGTATGAAAAAAAAATTATATATTTTTTTTAATTTTTTAAAAATTAAAAAACATAGTAACATTGTACTACTTTGGGGAAGTGATCAGTATTTTTTTTTTTTACACAATTTGCTTATAGCAAAGAATTACTTTGCTATAAGCAAGCATTTACCTGAATGACATCGATTCATTCAGGGTTTTTTTTTTGTGCTTAGCTGTGATTTGGCCACAGCTAATCACATGACATGTGCATGTGATTAGCTGTGACCATTCACAGCTAGGCAGTAGTATACAATGGATGGCATGAATGAAGCCATCCATTGTATACAACTGTCATGTGACCTGCTGTGATTGGTTACAGCAGGTCACATGGTACCGGCAACGGGGCCGATACTCCAATCTGTCATCGGCCGTGTCCGTGGTACATGGCCGGTGACGGATTGCGCCGCTCTGCAGGAGCGCAATCTGCGCATGTGCAGGAGGACTCCATATGGCGTCCACCCGGAACACTGATGACATTTGCCGCCCACTATTCGGCCATAGGGCGGGCGGCAAATGGTTAAGATCTGATGTGTTTTCAAAGTGTTCCTTTAATTTTTTTGAGCAGTTTATTAGTAGGTCATGCAAAAATACCATGTTT
This sequence comes from Staurois parvus, assembly GCF_062004578.1. Lineage (NCBI taxonomy): Eukaryota > Metazoa > Chordata > Amphibia > Anura > Ranidae > Staurois > Staurois parvus. Next base: position 3,309,827 of record NW_028318172.1, read on the forward strand.
TACCAACAGTATGCACTGCAGCCAAAATCTGAAATTGACTGTTGCGAGAAAGCTGGGATCAGTGTTACTATATAGGATTTCCCAGTAGATGGCATTTCCACTTTCCCTAAAAGTCCCCTTTAGGGGATCCCTTGATCTGCCACCCACTCTAACACTTTTTTTTTGCTGGCTGATTGAATGAAAGCATTTCCATCCTGTAATGCTGAGTGTGAAAAATGTACTGAAAGGGTCATGTGTCAAGGTGATAATATTGTCACTGATTTCCATAGGAAGCAACAGCAAGTTTCTTCCCTACATCATGGCTGAGGATCTGGGATTATGCAGTTTTTGAGGAATTTTAGGATTTGGCTGTGGAATCAAACTGAAATATTTACTGTAAGAATTAGCAGATATGCTATTCATCATCTTTTGAATTTTTTTATATACAGTCAGGTCCATAAATATTGGGACATCGACACAATTCCAACATTTTTGGCTCTATACACCACCACAATGGATTTGAAATGAAACGAACAAGATGTGCTTTAACTGCAGACTGTCAGCTTTAATTTGAGGGTATTTACATCCAAATCAGGTGAACGGTGTAGGAATTACAACAGTTTACATATGTGCCTCTCACTTGTTAAGGGACCAAAAGTAATGGGACAGAATAATAATCATAAATCAAACTTTCACTTTTTAATACTTGGTTGCAAATCCTTTGCAGTCAATTACAGCCTGAAGTCTGGAACGCATAGACATCACCAGACACTGGGTTTCATCCCTGGTGATGCTCTGCCAGGCCTATACTGCAACTGTCTTCAGTTCCTTCTTGTTCTTGGGGCATTTTCCCTTCAGTTTTGTCTTCAGCAAGTGAAATGCATGCTCAATCGGATTCAGGTCAGGTGATTGACTTGGCCATTGTATAACATTTCACTTCTTTCCCTTAAACTCTTTGCTTGCTTTTGCAGTATGCTTTGGGTCATTGTCCATCTGTACTGTGAAGCGGCGTCCAGTGAGTTCTGAAGCATTTGGCTGAATATGAGCAGATAATATTGCCCAAAACACTTCAGAATTCATCCTGCTGCTTTTGTCAGCAGTCACATCATCAATAAATACAAGAGAACCAGTTCCATTGGCAGCCAGACATGCCCAGGCCATGACACTACCACCACCATGCTTCACTGATGAGGTGGTATGTTTAGGATCATGAGCAGTTCCTTTCCTTTTCCATACTCTTCTCTTCCCATCACTCTGGTACAAGTTGATGTTGGTCTCATCTGTCCATAGGATGTTGTTCCAGAACTGTGAAGGCTTTTTTAGATGTCATTTGGCAAACTCTAATCTGGCCTTCCTGTTTTTGAGGCTCACCAATGGTTTACATCTTGTGGTGAACCCTCTGTATTCACTCTGGTGAAGTCTTCTCTTGATTGTTGACTTTGACACACATGCACCTATCTCCTGGAGAGTGTTCTTGATCTGGCCAACTGTTGTGAAGGGTGTTTTCTTCACCAGGGAAATAATTCTTCGGTCATCCACCACAGTTGTTTTCTGTGGTCTTCCGGGTCTTTTGGTGTTGCTGAGCTCACCGGTGCGTTTCTTCTTTTTAAGAATGTTTCAAACAGTTGTTTTGGCCACGCCTAAAGTTTTTGCTATCTCTCTGATGGGTTTATTTTGTTTTTTCAGCCTAATGATGGCTTTCTTCACTGATAGTGACAGCTCTTTTGGATCTCATCTTGAGAGTTGACAGCAACAGATTCCAAATGCAAATAGCACACTTGAAATAAACTCTGGACCTTTTATCTGCTCATTGTAATTGGGATAATGAGGGAATACCACACACCTGACCATGGAACAGCTGAGAAGCCAATTGCCCCATTACTTTTGGTCCCTTAACAAATGGGAGGCACATATGCAAACTGTTGTAATTCCTACATCGTTCACCTGATTTGGATGTAATTACCCTCAAATTAAAGCTGACAGTCTGCAGTTAAAGCACATCTTGTTCGTTTCATTTCAAATCCATTGTGGTGGTGTATAGAGCTAAAAATGTTAGAATTGTGTCGATGTCCCAATATTTATGGACCTGACTGTACTTATCCTATTCTGTGGAACTCAGAGAATTCTGCCATATGTTGTGATCATTTTGTATTACTGATATGGGAACAAAATCTTACATGAAAAGATTTGTAATTTTTCTGCTATCTTGGAAAGCCAGGGGGCTTACACCACTATTCACACTTGTAGCCTTCTACTTCACTTACTTGGTAGACTAGATATGAGCATCATCAATTTGCTGAGGTTCTCATTGTGCTACCCTACTTTCTCCATGTAAACTGGAAGCATACTGGCAATTTCAAGATGCAGGATTGCAGTACTAAAATTGCAAGAAATAAATGGCAAAGAATAGCGATCAATTGCTTTAACCTATGGAACTAGTAGCAGTCTATGCAGTATAGTCTGTACTAGCAATTAACGTCAGCATTGTGTGTGTGTGCAAAAAAAAAAAAAATCAATCAGTCACTGCTGCATGTTACTTGTGTACTGAATGGATGGAAAGGAGGTGGAGTTGGATTCCTTCTATCACCATAGAGCATCTTCCAAGTCCTTCCTAACACTCCCTCTCTGTCCTTACCTTCTTTTGAGATGCACTGTATTCGTCTGGTTTCAGCAATTTCTCCTGAGGATTGCAGTGATTTATTGGTCTCTTGGACCATTATCAAGCTTTTTTGATGACTTCTCTGCCTGGCTACCTTACTTTCTCTCCTCCTGAAATACCCACTGTTATTCTTGGTGACTTCAACATCCCTGTTAATGTTAACAGCCCAGCTACTACTCAATTTCTCAACTTTACTTTATCTTTTGACTTGACGCAATGGACACATACTTCCAATCTCTCCAATGGTAATACCCTTGACCTTGTCTTCTCCCATCTCTGCACTCCTGGCAACCTTACCAACACCTCCTTTCCTCTCTCTGATCATAAATTCATTACTTTCACAGTATCCTTGTCTTCAACCACCTATCCCTGCAAACAGCAAATGATTACTTGTAGACAACCTTCACCACTTTAACCCTTCACTTCTCTATTCTGCTACTGACCACCTCTGAAAAAATCTCTCCCCTTTCCTGTCCTAACCTGGCCACCTCTGTCTACAACAGTTCACTCTCATCTGCACTGGACGCACTTGCTCCTTTAATTACACAAAGAATCGGGCACTGACTGTTACAACCCTGACAAACTGACAAAACCAGAAATCTCAAGAGATGTCGTGCTCTTGAACGTTTCTGGCGTAAAACCAAATCCCTGCAGGACTTCACCCTATATAAATCTGCCCTCCTAAAATACCATTCCTCCCTCCATGCTGCCAAACAAACTTACTTTACTTACTAACTCTCTGCTTTTGTCCCCCACCTCCTTTACCCACTAACTCATTCACTGCCCAAGAGATTGCCAATCACTTCAAAGACAAGATTGATACAATACATGAGGACACATGCACTATACAGATATCTTCTCCAGTTAACATACCAGGTCCAACAGCACAGTCAACACTTTCCTCTTTTGACCCGACTACTACTGAAGAGGTTACTAGACTGTTCTGAGATGCCCACCTAACCAATTGTCCCCTAGATCCTGTTCCCTCACAACTACTACGGTCACCCTTTTCTTCTATGCTATGTTCTCTCACTCATAGAAACATAGAAACATGATGGCAGAAAAAGCCCGAGTGGTCCATTGAGTCTGCCTGGGTTTTTTTTTTTTTTTCCTTTTTTAACTTTTTTTTTCGTCTGAGTATAGATCTATGCTTGTTACAAGCATGTTTGAAGCTATTTACTGTTGACTGGCTCTCTGCCTCTGCTGGAAGTTTATTCCAAGCATCAGCTATTCTTTCAGTAAAATAGTACTTTCTGAGATTAGTTTTGAACTTTCCTCCAGTTAGTTTAAGGTCATATCCCTTTTTGTTCTTGATTTTGATTTTGTGTTGAAAATACTGCCCTCCTGAACCTTAATCAACCCCTAGACGTATTTAAAGGTTTCAGTCATGTCTCCCCTTTCCCTTTTTTCCTCCAGACTGTACATGCTAAGTTCCTGATGTCGCTCTTGATATGTTTTATCCCCCAGACCTGTCACCATTTTTGTTACCCGTCTCTGGAGTCGTTCTATCTTATCAATATCTTTTTGTAAGTGAGGCCTCCAGAACTGGACACAGCATTCTAAATGAGGTCTAACTAAAGATCTATATAGAGGAATTAGGACCTCCCTCCTCCTGCTGGTGACCCCTGTAGTGATTCATCCTAGAATTCTTTTCGCTTTCCCCACTGCCAGGCCACACTGTTTTCTCATTTTACAATCATCTGAAATAAGTACCCCTTTCATCTGAAAGTCTACAAACCCCTGTTAAAATGTCAGGTTTCTGTGATGTAAAAAAAGAGACAAAGATAAATCATTTCAGAACTTTTTCCACCTTAAGCTTGGGTTCACATATATGCAGTGCGGTATATTGCATGTGATTTGCACAGGAACCGCATCGCATTCCTATGCAAATTGCATGCGATTTGTGTGCGGTGCGATTGGAGCCATACATTTTGTATGGCTGTAATCGCACTGCACCCGCACCAAAAAGGTGCAGGACCCTTTTTTGGGTCCGCACCAGAATCGGATTGCATGGGTATTCACATCTATGTGATCTGATTCTGCACATTGCACCGCGTTTTGCGGACCACTTTCCCGGTGTCAACTTAACATACACACCTGAAGCGGTTCGCATTAATGGGGCTCGATTTTGATGCGGTGCCAAATTCGCATAGAGAACGCTGCGAATTCTGCACCGTATTAGTGTGAACCAGTGCTTAATGTAACCTATAAACTGTACAACTCACTTGAACAACAAACTGAAATCTTTTAGGTGGAGGGAAGAAAAAATAAAAAACATAATATGGTTTCATAAGTGTGCACACCCTTAAACTAATACTTTGTTGAAGCACCATTTGATTTTATTACAGCACTCAGTCTTTTTGGGTATGAGTCTATCAGCATGGCACATCTTGACTTGGCAATATTTGCCCACTCTTCCTTGCAAAAACACTCCAAATCTGTCTGATTGCGAGGTCATCCTGTGCACAGCTCTCTTCAGATCACCCCACAGATTTTCCATTGGATTCAGGTCTGGGCTCTGGCTGGGCCATTCCAAAACTTTAATCCTTTGTTGATTTTGGATGTATGCTTTGGGTTGTTTTCATGGGGAAAGATGAAGTTCATGTTCAGCTTTCTAGCAGAAGCCTGAAGGTTTTGTGCCAATATTGACTGGTATTTGGAACTGTTCATAATTCCCTCTACCCTGACTAAGGCCAGTTCCAGCTGAAGAAAAACTGTCCCAAAGTATGATGCTGCCACCACCATGCTTCACTGTGGGGTATGGTGTTCTTTTGGTGATGTGCAGTGTTGTTTTTGCGCCAAACATATCTTTTGGAATTATGACCAAAAAGTTCAACCTTGGTTTCATCAGACAATAACATATTTTCCCCTCATGCTTTTGGGAGACTTCAGATGTGTTTTTGCAAAATTTAGCCAGGCTTGAATGATTTTCTTTGTAACAAAAGGCTTCTGTCTTGCCACTTTACCCCATAGCCCAGACATATGAAGAATACAGGAGATTGTTGTCACATGTACCACACAGCCAGTACTTGCCAGATATTCCTGCAGCTCCTTTAATGTTGATGCAGGCCTCTTGGCAGCCTCCCAGACCAGTTTTTTTGTCTTTTTCATACATTTTGGAGGGACATCCAGTTGTTGGTAATGTCACTGTTGCACCACGTTTTCTCCACTTGATGATTGTGTTCCATGATATATCTAATGCCTTGGAAATTCTTTTGTACCTTTTCTCCTGACTGATACCTTTTAACAAGTAGATCACTATGATGCTTTGGAAGCTCTTTGCAGACCATGGCTTTTTCTGTAGGATGTAACTAAGGCCACCACTCCATACTCTTACTACTAGACCTCTCTGCAGCTTTTTAATACTGTTGACCACCCGCTCCTTCTCAATAAACTGCACTGCCTTTGGTCTCCGAGATTCATCTCTATCCCAGTTCTCCTATCTGTCACAGTGCTCCTTCAGTGTTACCTATAACTCTGTCTCCTCCTCTCCACTCCCTCTTTCTGTAGGGGTTCTGCAAGGCTCTGTTCTTGGACCCTTTATCTATGTCTCCTCTCTTGGTCACCTGATGATAACCTCCCATGGCTTCAAATACCACCTCTATGCTGATGACACCCAAATCTATCTCTCTACTTCTCATCTCACTCCTTCAGTCTCCTCTCACATTACTAACATATCGGCATGGATGTCACACAATGTCCTTAAACTAAATCTCTCTAAAACTGAGCTGATAATATTCCCTCCCCCTTATGCACTCCTACATGACTTTTTTCCATCAAGATCAATAATACAACTATCAGTCCCTCCCCTTAAGCCAGCGTACTTGGCGTAATCCTAGATTCTGACCTATTCTTTTTGGCCTCAAAATCAATCACTGTCAACAGCTTGTAGACTTCACCTTCATAACATCTCTAAAATGTGCCCCTTTTTAACCAATGATACAGGCAAGCTACTTGTTCACTCCCTTGTTATCTCTCGCCTTGACTATTTCAACTCCCGTCTCATAGGCCTACTTCTCCATAGGCTATCCCCTCTTCAGTCTGTCATGAATGCTGCTGCCAGGATTATCTACCTTACCAACTCAGTGTCTGCCACCCCTTTCTGCCAATCCCTCCACTGGCTTCCCATTGCCTAGCGAATTTAAATTCAAAATACTAATAACCTACAAAGCCATGCACAACTCTTCCCCGAGCTACGTCACCAATCTTGTCTCTAAGTATCACCCAAACCATCCTCCCCTCATGATCTCCTGCTCTCAAGCTCCCTTTTCTCCTCTTCCAATGCTCGTCTCCAGGACTTTGCTAGGGCCACTCCCATCCTCTGGACCTCTGTACCTCAATCTGTCCAGCTCTCCCCTACTCTGGCTGTCTTTAGGCAATCCCTGAAAACTCATCTCTTCAGGGAAGCCTATCATGCCTCTAAATAGACATTTATCACTTCCAGCAGCTCATCCCCCACAGTTATAACCTTTTGTACCACTTGCCCCAGCATATTAAATTGTAAGCTCTTACGAGTAGGGCCCTCTTAATCCTCTTGTTTTGATTGTATTGTAGCTATACTGTCTCCCTTTATTGTAAAGCACTGTTCAAACTGTTGGCGCTATATACAGTTAGGTCCATATATATTTGGATACAGGCACAATTTTTCATACTTTTGGCTCTGTATGCCACCAGAATAAATTAAAATAAAACAATCCAAATGAATTTGAAGTGCAGATTTTCAGCTTTAATTCAAGGGGTTGAACATAAATATCAAGTACAAATTTTAGGAACTGCTCAAATGTAATTGGACAAATGAATATAATCATAAAATGTTTATTTTTAATATTTAATTGAGAATCCTTTACTGGCAATGACTGCCTGAAGTCTGGAACCCATGGACATTACTAAAGACTGGGTTTCCTCCTTTCTGATGCTTTGCTAGGCTCTAACCTGAACTGTCTTTGTTTTTGGGTCTTTTTTCCTTTAGTTTTGCATTCAGCAAATGAAATGCATGCTCAATTGGGTTGAGATCAGGTGATTGATTCGGCCATTGTAGAATAATCCACTTCTTTTCCTTCAAAAGCTCCTGGGTTGCTTTTTCAGTGTGTTTTGGATCATTGTCCATCTGTATTGTGAAGCGCTGTCCAACTTTGCTGCATTTGGCTGAATCTGGGCTGACAGTATATCTCTAAACACTGCAGAATTCATCCAGCTGCTTTTGTGTTCTGTCACATCATCCATAAATACCAATGACCCAGTGCCACTGGAAGCCATGCATGCCCATGCCATCACACTGCCTCCACCATGTTTTACAGATGATGTTGTGTGCTTTGGATCATGAGCTGTTCCAAGCCTTCTCCACACTTTTTTCTTCCCATCATTCTGGTACAGAATAATCTTAGCTTCATCCGTCCAAAGAATGATTTTCCAGAACTGGTCTGGCTTTTTTTAGATGTTTTTTGGCAAAGTCTAATCTGGTTTTTCTAATCTTCAGGCTTATGAATGGTTTGCACCTTGTGGTGAACTCTCTGTATTTGCTCTTCTCTTGAGTGTAGACTTTGACAATGATACCCCACCTCCTGGAGAATGGCCTTCACTTGGCTGGATATTGTGAAGTGGTTTTCCTTTACCATAGAGTGGATCCTGCGATCATCCACCACTGTTGTCTTCAATGGACGTCCATTCCTTTTTTATGTTGCTGAGCTCACCAGTGTGGTGTTCTTTCCTCAGAATGTACCAAACTGTTGATTTGGCCACTCCTAAGGTTGCTGCTATCTTGCTGATGGATTTGTTTCGTTTTTGAAGCCTTACAATGGCCTGTTTCACTCGCATGGACAGCTTCTTTGAACGCATGATGTAGGTTCACAGCAATAGATTCCAAATGCAAATACTACACTTAGAATCCACTCCAGATGTTTTTACATGCCTAATTGATGAAGAAATAAAGAAGGTGTAACCCACACCTGGCCATGAAACCGCTTTTGATTCAATTGTCCAATTACTTTTGGTCCTTTTGAAAAAGGGGGGATGGCTACTCTTAACCTCTTCCTGGCTGCCCTATAGCAGAAATACTGCTACAGGGTGGCATGGGTGCGCAAAATCGTGTGTGTTTTATATACATGATTTTGCATATCCGGGTAGGGGGCACGCACTTACCCGCATTGCCACACGCGCCCACCGGTGTCAATCGCTGGGCTCCGGGTGGTAATTACTCGCCGGCACCTGGTGATTTCTAAGGATCTCTGACGGGGAGGACAACTGTTTTGTTTACCAACAGTAGTCCTCCCTGTCACCTCGGGCACACTGCTGTGGATGGCTATGCACAGCACAGCCATCCACAACAGTGTGATTACAGTGAAGCACACACATCCTGCCCCCTAGTAAAACACTCCCTGCACACAGTTAACCCTTTGATTGCCCCTCATGTTAACCCCTTCCTGCCCAGTGCCATTAGTACAGTGTCAGTGCTTTTTTTTTTTTTTGTTTTTGTTTTTTTTTTTAGCACTCATTGCTGTATTGGTGCCACTGGGGATGTCAGTGACACCAAGCCAGTTCCCCCCAGTGTCAGAATGTCCACGCAGTCCTGCTATAAGTCGCTGATCACCGCCATTACTACTAAAAAGAAAAAAAAAATCCGTGTATATATACCGCCATTTGTAATCGCTATACCTTCCACGTAAACCAATTAATTTACACGTATTGGGATTTTTTTTTAGCAATTTATGACAAAATTTGGTTTTTAAAAATTTTTTTTTTTTTACTGTACATGTTTAATAGCAAAAAGTCAAAAATATTGTGGGTTTTTTTTTTCCCTCAAAATTGTCAGCCTTTTTTTAAAAAAATTTTTTATAGCACAAAAAATAAAAAACACACAGGCGACCAAATACCACTGAAAGAAAGCTCAAGTCGTGGGGGGGGGGGGGAAAAAAAAAAGACGTAAATTTCCTTTGGGTGCAGCGTTGCATGACCACGCAATTGTCAGTTAAAGTAACGCAGTGTCGTACTGCAAAAAAATGGCCTGGTCAGGAAGGGGGGTAAATCCTCAGGAGGTCATGTGGTTAAGAACTGTAATTCCTAACCTTTCCTCCAATTTGGATGTACATACCCTTAAATTAAACCTGAGAGTGTGCACTTGCAGGCCATATCCATTATATAGCTATAGCTTGAATATGTTTTGGTCAATACCCCAAAAAAAACTAAAATTGTGCCTGTGTCCATATATATATGGACCTAAATGTAGCTGTATAAGTCCTTTCATAATAATAATAATGTCTTCATAGGAGCTAAATTGTTCCCTGCATGTAAATGTTTCTAACATTAGTGACTAATAACTAATAAAATCATTTGTGTATAGCTGCTAACATTTCAAACAAATTTCAAGGGATACTTTTCTAAAAGTATAGGAAGATTTACAGCATAATAGTGACAGAAACCTAGCCAAAAAAGTATTGTTCATTTGTAAAATTATTTATGTATTAGTCTAGCTAGCTACAATATTTAGTCCGTACTATCTAATTAAAGTGAAGTAACTTGACAGCTCTTGTAGAGATTAAACTGGAACTGCACTACATCTGAGCACCACAAACCAAAAATGCTACTTTAATTCATTTTTAATATTCAAAGCAAACTCATCCATCCATGTCTCCATGCTTTATTTTGCTGAAAGATCATTTTGAAAAACACCACCTGGAATTTCTGGCAGTGGCCATCTTGAGTAAGGGCCGATGATTCATGTAGCATTTACTTTCTGAAATCCATCTGCCCTTAGCACAGGCATTGTCTGAGATGAGAATCCTCCCTCCCCTCCTGAAGACTGCTAGGATGTATGACATAATTTGCCTAGGCACAGAAACCAGGAAGTAACTGAAGAAATGTAGAAAACAGATTAAAACAAGTAAATATGATAGGAAAGTATATCTATTTACTAATGCTGGCAGCAGAAGGATTAAAAATATTCCACGTTGATTGAGCAAGTGAAGTCCTGCTTTCCATTGATAACAGGGGGGCAGTGGTAATGTGGGGGGCACAGGGGGCAGTGGTGATCCATGGGGTAGACCGGGAGGGGGGTTCTCAGTGGGGAAGAACAGGGGTGGCAGTGGGATGGACAGTGCAATAGTGATGTTCAGTGTGTAAAACGGGGGGGGCAGTAGGGCACAGGCGAGCAGTGGTGTTCACTGAGGGGGACCAGGAGGCAGTGGTACTCAGTGGGGAAGACGAGGGGGCAGTGTGGTTAGGCAGGAGGTGGAGGTTAGATAGTGGTTCTTGGTGGGAGGAAAGGGGAAGGGAGGTGTGTGTCTGTGTGTTGCGCTTTAAGTGCCAGTCACTAGGGATGCCTATATCTCACACTGCATTCCCTGGATGCTGCCTGGGACTCAGTTAATGCGGGACAGCAGAGTAAAAAGCGGGACTCTCCTGGCAAGTCCAGGAATGTTGGCAAGTGTGCTTGTGTGTTCCTGGTTTAACCACTTGAGGACCGCCCTATTGCAGATATACTGCTACAGGGCAGCCCCTGTACGTAAAATCATGTATATAAACATCATTTTGCTTTTCTGGGTAGGGCATTCACGGCCGTGGGCATCAATCACTGGGTCCTGGCCGGTGATTACCCGCCGTGCCCAGTGATTACTGGCGATCACCAACAGGGAGGAGGGTTGCTTTGTTTACCAACAGTCCTCCTCCCTGTCATTTTGGGCACACTGCTCTGGATGGCTGAACAGAGCTATCCAGAGCAGTGTGCTTACAGTAAAGCACACACACCCCCCGTCCCTTAGTAAAACACTCCCATCACACAGTTAACCCTTTGATCGCCCCTAATTGTTAACCCCTTCCTACCCAGTGCCATTAAGTGTCAGTGCTTTTTCTTTTTTTCAGCACTGATCACTGTATTGGTGTCACTGGGGATGTCAGTGACACCAAGTCAGTTCCCCTCAGTGTCAGAATGCCTGCTGCAGTCCCGCTATAAGTCATTGATTGCCGCCATTACTAGTGAATAAAAAAAATTCTATACTGCCATTTGTAAACGCTATAACTTTCACGTAAACCAATTAATTTACACGTATTGGGGTTTTTTTTTCTTTAAGCAAAGACATGTCGCAGAATACATTTTGGTGTAAATTTATGACTAAATTTGATTTTTACTTTTTTTACTGGAAATGTTTAATAGCAAAAAGTCCAAAATATTGTTTGTTTGTTTTTTCCTCAAAATTGTCACTTTTTTTTTCTATAGTGCAAAAAAATAAAAAACGCACAGGCAATCAAATAGCACCGAAAGTAAGCTCAATTCGTGGGGAAAAAAAACTTAAATTTCATTTGGGTGCAGCATTGCATTACCGCACAATTGTACAATTGTCAGGTAAAGTAACGCAAGGGCAGAGGAGATATCTAGAGTCTGATATACCCCAGATTTCTCAAAAAAGAATATATGACAATGCCCATTGATGTTATAGGGGATATTTGCATTCCCTGTGATGGCATTAAAAGTGATAAGCATAAAAATGAAAGGGACAGTGTAAACATAATATAAAAAAAATCAAAATAACTTAAAAAAAACAAAAACCCTATCCCCCGCACGCATGCTCACCTGCGTGCGCGAGCGTTGACCCTGTGCCGATATGTAAACAGTGGTTGCATCATGCAAGTGAGGTATCGCCGCGAACGTAAGATCAAGGGCAATAATTCTAGCTCTAGACCTTCTCTGTAAATCTAAAATGGTAGCATGTAAAGGCTTTTAAAGCAATGCCTATGGATATTAAAAATGTGTGCAGTTTGTCGCCGTTGCACGGGGCTTGCGCAGTTTTAAAGCATGTTGTGTTTGGTATCTATTTACTCAGCATACCATCATCTTTTATATTTTGCCCAAAAATTTGCCAATATTTGGTCTATTTGTGCACTAAAAGTAAAAAAAAAAGTGTATTTCTTTTCCAAAACATTTTCGTTTGAAAAATCACTGCGCTAGTACTATGTGACAGAAAATTGCAGCACCCACCATTTTATTCACTATGGTGTCTGAACCCCCTAACATAATAATTTTTTAAAGCTAAGTAATTTCCTAGCAGAAAGTATTGATTTTTTTTTCAAGTGAACAAAAAGTGGCAGAAATGGCACCAAGCCTTTTTCAGGTGGTTAGACTCAGTGATGTGTCACGTAAAATTTTAATGCCAAGCATAAAATGCCCCCATCCCCCAAAATGACCCCTTTTTGGAAAGTAGACACCCCAAACTATTTGCTGGGAGGCATGTTGTGTCAATAGAATAATTTATTTTTTTTTACCACAAGTTTTTGTAATATGACAATTTTTTTTTTTTTTTTCCACAAAATTGTCACTTTAATGATTTATTGCTCACACATGCCATGGGTATATGTGGAATTACTCCCCAAAATACATTCTGCTACTTCTCTCAAGTATGGTGATACCATATATGAGAGACTTTTTGGCAATCTAGCCAAGTACAGGACCCCAAAATCCAATAAGCACCTTCAGGCTTTAAAAGGGCTTTATTTCCTCATTACACTTCCTGAGTACCTATCACAGTTTCGGAGGCCCTGAAATGTCAGGATAGCACCCCCCCCAAATCTTTTTTGGAAAGTAGACACCCCAAGGAATTTGATGAGAGGCATGGTAAGTATTTTGCAGATCTCATTTGTTGCCACAAGTTTTTGGAATACAAAGCAAGAAAACAAAAAGCATTTTTCTTTTTTTGTTTTTCAAAACCTTGTGAGAAAAAATTAGATCTGCAGAATACTCACCAATGAGAAATTAGGAAGTTACGCACCTTCAGGCTCTCAAAGTGGTCATTGGATTTCAGGCTCCTGTATGTGGCTAGGCTCCAAAGGTCTCACACATGTGGTATCCCCATACTTGGTAGAAGAAGCAGAATGTATTTTGGGGTGTAATTCCACATATACCCATGGCTTGTGTGAGCAATATATAATTTAAGTGACAACTTTGAAAATTTATTTTCAGGAAACGTGGAAAAAAAACAAAATCTTCCATGGATTCAATATGCCTCTCAGCAGATAGCTTAGGGTGTCTACTTTCCGAAAAGGGGTTATTTGGGGGTGTTTGTGCTATCCTGGTATTTTAGCACCTCAAAAAATGGGCAGTCAGAAAGTAAAAGCTGTGTAAATTCCATTATCTATACCATAGTTGGTAGACGCTACAACTTTCACACACATAGCAATCAATATACACTTATTGGGATTTTTTTTAACCAAAAACATGTAGCAGAATACATTTTGGTCTAAATTTATGACGATATATTTGAGTTTTTTGAATTTTTTTTTTATGACAGAAATGAGAAAATATAGTTTTTTTTTCAAAAATTTTTGTTTAACGCCAAAAATAAAAAGCGCACAGGTGATCCAATACCACAGAAAGAAAGCTCTATTTGTGTGAAAAAGACGTAAATTTCATTTATGTACCGTATTGCATAAGCGCACAATTGTCAGTTAAACTAGTGCAGCGCTGTATAGCAAAAAAATGGCATAAATTGCAATATCTATACCATAGTTTGTAGACGCTATACCTTTCACACAAGGCAGTCAATATACACTTATTGGGCTTTTTTTTTTTTTTTTTTACCAAAAAGATGTAGAAGAATACATTTTGGCCTAAATGTATGACTAACTTTGAGTTTACTATATATTTTTTATTGCCGAAAGTAAAAAATATTGTTTTTCAAAATTTTTCGTCTTTTTTGTTTGTAGCGCGTAAAATAAAAAGTGTACAGGTGATCAAATACCACCAAAAGAAAGCTCTATTTGTGTGAAAAAGACACAAATTTTGTTTGGGTACAGCATTGCATGACCGCGCAATTATCAGGTGAAATAATGCTGCTCTGAAAGCAAAAAGAGGCCTGGTCATTAAGGGGGGTAAATCCTCAGGATGGCAAGTGGTTAAAGCACTAAGCCCAAAAACAAAAATTTAATAAATTGCAGCTTACCGATTCCTAGATGTGGTGCTTTATTAGTATTTTTTTTTTTTTGCCTGTTGATCAAGCCAGTAAAGTCTGTTATTTTTCAACTTGCTTTAGCAGTCGAAGTTGTTCAGCAAACGTGGTAGATAGAGGGTTAAGACAAGCCATTTTTTTTTTTTCATTTATTTAAACCTTTATTCCAAAAGGGGAAACACACCCTGTTCCAAATTATTATGCAAATGATATTTTTCTCATTTACCTAAATAATTGATGTAAATAACAGCATAATTCTCATGTTATCAACTATTAAGAGTACAATTCAAATTTTATTGAACAAACCTAATAACAGTATTTTTTTTAAACATAAACTTACAATGCACTGTTCCAAATTATTATGCACAGTAAGTTCCAAAACACTTTATAGGTTGTAAAGAACTGAAAATTGTCATTTGTTGTGTTTGCAGCATATTTACTGAAATCAAAAGCTATTTCAATCAAACTTTTAACATCATTTTAACTTTTTAAACATTTTAACAGGTCATGTTACATTTTAACATAGTGCCCCTTATTTGATAGCAGCTTCACAAGTCTTGCATCCATTGAACTTGTGCGTTTTTGGACAGTTTCTGCTTGAATTTGTTTGCAAGATGTCAGAATAGCCTCCCAGAGCTGCTGTTTGGTTTGTAAACTGCCTCCCACCCTCATAGATCTTTTGCTTGAGTATGCTCCAAAGGTTCTCAATAGGATTGAGTTCAGGGGAGGATGAAGGCCACACCATGACTTTCTCTCCTTTTATCCCCATAGCAGCCATTGATGCAGAGGTATTCTTTGCAGCATGAGATGGTGCATTGTCATGCATGAAGATGATTTTATTACGGAAAGCATAGTTCTTCCTTCTGCAGCAGGGAAGAAAGTGGTCAGTCATAAACTGCACATACTTTGCAGAGGTCATCTTTACACCTTCGGGGACCCTAAAGGGGCCGAATAGCTCTGTTCCCTTGATTCCTGCCCAAAACATCACTCCACCACCGCCTTGCTGACGTCGCAGCCTTGTTGGAACAGGGTGGCCGTCCACCAACCATCCACTACTCCATCCATCTGGACCATCCAGGGTTGCACAGCACTCATCAGTGAACAGGACTGTTTGAAAATTAGTCTTTATGTATTTTTCTGCCCAATGCACCCATTTCTGCTTGTGAGCATTGGTTAGTGGTGGCCGAATAGAAGGTTTATGCACAGTTGCAAGACTCTGGAGGACTCTACACCTTGATGTCCGTGGGACTCCAGAGGCACCAGCAGCTTCAAATATCGGTTTGTTGCTATGTAATGGTATTTTAGCAGCTGCTCTTTTGATCCGATGCATTAATCTGGCAGAAATCTTCCACAATGTGCCTATATCTGCACGAACGAGTCTGTGCTCTGAATCAGCCACAAATCTCTTAATAGTGCGATGATCACGCTTACGTTTTCGTGAAATATCTAATGTTTTCATACCTCGTCCAAGGCATTGAACTATTTCACTCTTTTCGGCAGCAGAGAGATCCGTTTTCTTCCCCATATTGCTTGAAAATGGTGCTCTGCTTAATAATGTGGAACACCGTCCTTTAGTAGTTTTTCCTTAAATTGGGCTCACCGGCCAATCTTATCACAGGTGTCTGAAATTGTTTTCAGTGATCAAAAGAGCCCTGACACACAATGCCATCCATGAGTTAAACTGAAAAACAAAATATTTCATCTTTGTGACACTTAAATAGAATTTGCATAATAATTTGGAACAGGGTGTACTGTTGCTGTAATTCCTCTACAGTGTTAGCTGGCGTTCAGCTTTAATTTATTAGTCAAGTCTATCTACTATTTACTTAATCCAGAATGCAGACACACTAAGACTAGGTTCACACCTATGTAGTTTGCGTTTGGGCCGTTTCTGTTGCGTTTTTTATGCGTTTTTGCTTTTTTAATTTTTTTTCAAATTTTGCTTATTACTTGGCAGATTTAATGCGCAAAAATGCATAAAAATGCAGCAAAAATGCACTATATGCTTTCTGATGCGTTTCCGATGAAGTCTATAGAACCAAAAACACAACTTTTTGCATTCCAACAAGTCCCTGCCCCTTTCCAAAAAATGCACTGGGTGAAAACGCAGAGATGCGAACGTTCCCCATAGGAAATCATGTTATATGGACTGTACTGCGTTTCTGCAAAACGCTGTGGAAAACGCTTAAGTGTGAACCTAGGGTGAGACAGGGGGTGTGTTACTGGCTGGATAACCAAGTGAAATAAGGGGGGTGGGGTATCCTAAACAAGAAAACAAGTGCATTCACCATATCTAAGAATTGGTAAATTGCAGTAGATTACATTTTTTTGTTTTGGGGTTTAATACCACGTTTAACATCTCTTTTCTCTCCTGAGGGCTCAAAAAAGTATAAGACTGATCTCATCATGCAGTGTAATAGAGCTTGACTGGCTTATGGTGCAAAACTTGTTGAACTTGATTCATGTAGTGTGGAAGACTGTGCGAATATAAGAGGACATCTTTTTATTGTCTGTATCCCTGTTGCAGATTTTACCTCGTTCAGACTCCTGCACAGTGAAAACATTGTCACTGTGACAGTAAATTAGGGAAAATCTCTCTAACAGGGCTCCAGTAAAATCGGACAGGGGTGCTAACCATGCACTAAGTTAGCCAAAACTTATTTTTGGGTGGACATACACTTTATTTTCAATACATGGTTGTAAGGTGTTAAACAACTATGCTGCTACTCACTAACCATGAATTATAGTTTGTCTTGTTCTCACACCGTCAAGCACTTTTTATATAAAATATTTTTGCCTGCTCTGATTGCCAAGTTTTGTGACCAATAAATCAACCAGTAAGAAAACCTCCTGAGGCTTTTCTGCTATTGCATTCTCTGCATGTAAATGCTTCGATCTGTGTGTGTGAAAAAGTCTGTGTTTGGTGCTCAGCCAGAAGCTATGAATGCACGTGAGAAACCCCCAGAGGTTTTGTTTTCTGTGATTAATGGGCCCATTAGAACCACTTTATTATTGGTGGGGGGGGGGGGGGTTGTATGGAAGCTACAGTTCAGATTGTTTGTTTGGTCAATAATATGATTTAGCAAATATATGAATTCATTTACAGTTGAAATACTATATATTGGAGGAAATACATTTTAGGATGTATAATTTTAACTGTAGACCCCAAGGAAATTACTATAATTCATGTGTTATAAATTATTCCTTTATTCATTGTAGCTTGGTTGTTCACTAAACTGAAGAAAAGAGTAAGGCAAAATGGGAAGATAAGAAGGTTTTAATTCTAATCATTTTCATTTGAACCAATGGTTAGCGGTTACTAGGACAGATGGAGAGCTTGAAACTAAAATTCATTATTACAATATATTTTGGCTAGTGATGCACCTAAAAGTCTCAGTTGCAAAATGTATATAAAAGGTTAATTCACCTCAAACTGATATTTTAAAGATATTAACCACCTCCCGCCCACCATATAGTAATATGACGAACGCAAGGTGGTTTTCTCGTTCTGGGAGGACGTCATATTATTATTATTATACAGTATTTATAAAGCGCCAATAGTTCGCTCAGCGCTGTACATTACAACGGGGGACAGAACATGTGACAGAACAACAACAATACAATGCAAAACATAAAGGGATCAAGGGCCCTGCTCTTTCGAGCTTACAATCTAGGATATGACGTCCTCCCATTCTCACCACGCATGCTGCAATAGGCGGTGCGCTGTGTCCCTCGGACACAGCAGATCACCGATCCATGGAAAGAGCCGAAGATGTTGGCTTGGTCATGTGATCAGCTGTGTCCAATCACAGCTGATCGCATGTAAATAGGAACATGCCAGTTATCAGCATTTCTTTCCTCATGAGCTGTCACGCTGACAGCTCGAGAGGAGAGGAGAGCCAGTAATCTGCTTTCCGCAGAGGGGATATGTACACTGATCATCAGGGTACTGATTATCAGTGTGCACTGATGATCAGTGTAGCCCCAGCAGTGCCACCTGTCAGTGTCCATCAGTTCCTCGTGCCAGTGCCCATCAGTGCCACATCAATGCCACATCAGTGCCCATCTGAGCTTCCTTTCAGTGTCACCCATCAGTGCCAGTCAGTGTCACCCATCAGTACCACCTATCAATGCCAGTCAGTGCCGCCCATCAGTGCTGCCTTTCAGTGCCCATCAGTGATGCCTGTCAATGCCCGTCAGTGCCACCTATCAGTGTCCATCACTGCAGCCTCATTAGCGCATATCAGTGAAGAAGAAAAATCACTTATTTACAAAATTTTATAACAAAAACTAAGCAAAAACGTTTTTTCAAAATTTTCAGTGGTTTTTGGTTTGTTTGAGAAAAAAAAAAAAACCCAGAGGTGATTAAATACCACCAAAAGAAAGCTCTATCTGTCACAAAAAAATGATAAAAATTTCATATGGGTAAAATGTTGCATGACAGCGCAATTTTCATTCAAAGTGCGACAGTGCTGAAAGCTGGAAATTGGCCTGGACAGGAAGGGGGTATAAGTGCCCTGTAGGCTAGCGGTTAAAGGCATAACAAGGCAAAACAAAAAACCCCCCATGTTATCCACTTTAGGACCACCCACCCGCATTGTACTGAGGATGGGCGGCTCCTACAGGCACAGCAATGTACCTGTACATCGCTGCCTTCTTCAGAGCTCAGGGTGTGCACCAGCCCCTCCTGCCGACTTTCAATGTGATCAGACACAGCAGAATTTGGTCAGCAGGTCCCAGCCAATGATTCATGGCTGGGACCTACTGATCGGCTGTGTCCAAGCATGACCCAGAGCCCTGTGTTGACAAACACATTATACACACAACAACCACTTGTCCTCCAGAGGATTTACCTCCCCCCCTCCTTTCTTTTTTTTTTTTTTTTCTTTTGACCAGGCCATTTTTTGTGTCTCGGCGCTGCGTTACCTTAACTGACAATTGCACGGTCATGCAACGCTGCACCCAAATGAAATTTTATGTCCTTTTTTTTTACTTTTTTTTTTCCCCCCCACGAATAGAGCTTTCTTTTGGTGGTATTTTGTTGCCTCTGTGTTGGTCTTTTTTTTTTTTTATAGCGCAAAAAATAAACAGACAATTTTGAGGGAAAAAAAACAATATTTTTGACTGTTTGCTATTAAACATGTCCAGTAAAATGTTTTTTAAAAAATCTAATTTTGTCATAAATTTAGGCCAAAATGTATTCTGCTACATCTTTGCTAAAAATAAACAAAACCCCAATACGTGTAAATTTATTGGTTTACGTCACGTTTATAGCCTCTACAAGTGTGTGTGTGTGTGTGTGTGTGTATGTGTTTTTTATTTTTACTATTGTGGTGGGCATTCTGACACTGGGGGGAACTGACTTGTTGTCACTGACATCCCCAGTGACACCAATACAGCGATCAGTGCTAATAAAAAGCACTGACATTGTACTAATGGCGCTGGTCAGGAAAGGGTTAACATCTGGGATGATCAAAGGGTTAACTGTGTGCTGTCTGTGTGTGTTTAACTGTAAGCACACTGCTATGCAAAGCCATGCACAGCAGTGTGCAGGAGCTGACGGGGGAGAACTGTTTTGTTTGCTTACAATTCTCTCCTTCCTTCGTTAATCCTGCTCGATCACCGGGCAGCAGCGCGTATTCACCTGCCGGGACCGGGTGATTGACAGCCAAAGCCGCATGTGCACGGCTCGTGCGTTGCCCCTACTTGGTAATGCAAAATCACGTGTACCTCTGCCACCGCTGTAGCAGTATATCTGCTATAGGGTGGGGGGAAAGCTGTTAACACTTGTTAGGCACACCCTTAACCCCTTGATTAGCCTGAGATGTTAACCCATTCCCAGCCATTTTCATACAGTGACCGTTTATAGATTTTTTCACTGATCACTGTATTAGTGTTACTGGTGATGTCAGTGTCAGTCAGTTCCCATCCAGTGTCAAATTGCCTGCCACACTATCCCACTATAAGTCGATGATTCCCGCCATTACTAGTATAACAAAAAATAGTAATAGTAAAATAGTGACTTTCACACAAACCAATCGATATACACTTACTGGGATTTTTTTTTTTTTTTTTTACCAAAGACATGTAGCAGAATACATTTTGGCCTAAATTTATGTAGACCTTTTTCTTGGATATCTTTTTATAACCGAAAGTAAAAAAAAAATATTTTTTTTTTCAGAATGTTTTTTTGTTTATATAATAAAAATAAAAACCCAGTGGCAAGCAAATACCACCAAAAGAAAGCTCTTATTTGTTTGAAAAAAAAAAGAAAAATTATATAAATTTCATTTGAGTACAACTTTGCATAATTTCACAATTGCCAGTTAAAGTAGTGCAGTGCTAAATGACAAAAAAATGGCCTACTCATGAAGGAGGTAAAACCTTCCAGAACTCAAGTGGTTATACTTACCTGCTCTGTGCAAGGGTTTTGCACAGAGTACTCCCGATCCTCCACCGGTGCTCTGGTCTTCCTCCTCTGGGCTTTTTCTGGTGGCACTTGTGTGTGCTCGCTCCTGAACCCTGCTTTAGGTGATCATTAGACACAGAAGACAGGGCTTGTTATTCTCCTTCTGTTTTCCTCTTTCTGTCTTTACTATGTACCCTGCTGTTAACTTTTTACCACCCCCTCAGAAAAAAAGAAAAATGTTTTGTAGCCGATTCCTCTGGCAACGTAAGCAGGAGTCCAAAAACAGATTAGAGTTTACAGCTTATCTCAACTTTCTGGTTATTGGTAACTGCACTCCAAGCTCCATGCCTTCATAGACCTTAGTGTAGTCACCAAAAAGCTCACGGCCTCTTTTCCAGCCCCGACACATCCTACACTGTGCTGCAATTGTTTACCCCCATATGCAATGAAAATGAAGTGTATTTCCACTTTTGTAGTCAAACTTGAGAAAAATCCCTTATAGGTACAACAGAGAGTGTTCAAATCTAGTACAACTAATTCAATATCTGCCTCCAGACAGTGTTAATTATGGTAAACTGAGCTTTCCAATCCCATTATAACAAAGGGGCATCACAAAATGGCTTCTGTGTACCATTGATATATAGCACCCAATGTTGTGGGAACATCCAAACCCTCATCGTTTGTGTGTATTGCAGATTGCAAGTGGTCATCAGTGACATGACGCCGATAACGGCTGCTGGTGCTTTGCAATATACAATTTGAATGTTATTTTGATTGACACACTAAGGTTTGAATGGCAGTTATAGGTTACTGAACTGTGTGTGAATCGTAAATTGGTGTTTTGCTCACAAGAAGATGCATGCAAAGTTCATTCTACTTGATTTTTAATTTCCTAGGATTTCTTTAAAGTTCCATTTCAATTTATCAAATCTCTAATTCTAGATGTTTTTCAATTTTCTTTATAAATGTCATGGTTATGTGCACAAGAAATGTATTTTAATCCTTCAAAACAATAAAATGCTGCTCTGGAGTGGTTCAAATTGCTTGCTGAGAAATAAATATTGCTTCCAATAAAATATACATTTTCTCTTTAGTCTCAAAGGTGTTTTAGTACCCTTAATGCTAGGAGTTCTTGAGGTGCAGACCTTGAATGTTTTTTGATGTACAGATCCTAATCTCATGTTTGACTTGAATCATCACAGTGGTCTCCCTTCCTTCCTCAGCAGACTTTCGTTCAGGTTCTGGCTCAAGACCCATTTTAACACAGAGGTCTTATTGTATGAAGGCACGTGGTGTTAAGTGTGCAGAATGGATGATGCTTCTTTTTAGTTGTTTTTATCTCTGGGAAAGAGGATGTGGAACAGCTTATCATTGCAGAGACATTCCATAAATATTACTCTAAAACATTGTTTTTCCAATAATACACTGTTCTATCATCCTTCCCCCTTTTTTTTGTGACTGGAGTTAAATCTGTCATTTTTTTTTTTTAAATCATTTTGTTCTTTCTTTTCCTTTCATATCTTTCCTCTGATGTGACCTGTTTCCTACTGCTTTCCTTTCTGTAAAATATGATGTTTGGATATGCCCTTCATTGTTTGTTGTTTTGCTTTGCATTGTCTGTGCCTAAGCTGTGTGGTTGTAACATGCTTTTTATAAGCCAAGCTGGTCTATTGAATGTACTCCTCAGCAAAAAGACTATGTACTTAGCACAAACTGGAAAAAGTCCTTGCACATATTGGCATTTACAGGCATATTAGAAGAGGAGCGTTTACAGGCTGAAAGTAAAAAATATCAAAAGCGCGTTCAGGAGAGGAGCCGAAGAGCAGATGAAATGCTGAACCGTGTAAACGCATCTAAATGCTAGACACCTTTAGGCAGGTTGCATTCCAGTGGACAGAATTAATATTCTGTTCAATGGAATCCATTAACACTCAAAAAAGAATTGATTGCTTGATGCAGCTAAACACGTATGCAATACAAACTTAAGCGCATTTCAGCAGCTTTTCTCCTGCCAGGAGTTCTGGCGTTCAGTCCTGTGTGTATGAGTCCTAAGTGGCTTCGGATTAATGGTGGAAAAACATATTAGGGGCCCCTAGTCAGAAATATTTGCCCTGTTCCCTCTTGCCCATTTAAGATATAATTATTCTTGTTTGCCATTACTTTTAGCAATGAGAGCTGAAAATATAATAATGGCAACTAACACATGAATTGTACTTGACATTAAATCCTGTTATGTGATGTAAAATATTGATTTCTGAGCATTTCGGCTGAATGCATATTTCATGGGAGGAGAAAAAAAAATAAATAAAAAAAAATAAATATATATATATAGTCATAGACAAAAATATTGGCACCCTTGCAGATAATGGCACCACTTTGCCATGAAAATTGTTGCAATTACAAATGTTTAGGCATTATTTTTTTTTCTTTTGTTTGTATTGGTATGACACAAAAAAGTGGAGAAACAAAAAGCCAAATCTGACACATTCCATGCAAAACCCCAAAGATGGACTAGACAAAATTATTGGCACCCTAAATTTAATATTTGGTAGCACACCCCTTGCAAAAAAAAAAAAAAAACTGAAATCAATCGCATTTCCTACACCTCTCTACTGGAATTTTGGACCACTCTTCTTTCGCCAACTGCAACAGGTCTCTCAGATTGGAAGGGTTTCCTATCTACTGCTTTGAGATCTCTCCACAGGTGCTCTATGGCAGAAGTCTCCAAACTTTATAAACGAAGGGCCAGTTTACTGTCCTCCAGACTGTGGCCAGTGAGAGAAGAAAATGACCTAGCATCAGTGGGAATAAACAATGCATCATCATTGGTATTAGCGGGAGATATAGTGCCCCATCACTGGTGTCAGTGGGAGGAATAGTTTCCCATTGTTGGTGTCAGTGGGAGGAATTGTGCCCCCTCATTGTCAGTGGGAGGAATTGTGCCCCCTCATTGTCAGTGGGAGGAATTGTGCCCCCTCATTGTCAGTGGAAGGAATAGTGCCCCATGATTGTTGTCAGTGGAAGGAATAGTGCCCCATCGTTGGTGTCCGTTTGAGAAATAATGCCTCATCGTTGGTGTCAGTGGGAGGAATAATGTCCCATTGCTGGTGTCGGTGAAAAGAATACTGCCCCACTGTTGCTGATGGTGGGGGCCGGATAAAAGCAAGCAAAGGGCTGCATCCAGTCCCTGGGCCGCAGTTTGGAGACCCCTGCTTTATGGGATCGAGCTCTGGACTGATTTCTGGCCAGTTCAGTACTCTCCTGCGCTTTGTCAGCCCTCCAAATCATTGTTCACTCTCAGGAGCTCAGTGTATTCAAGCGTGGTACCATGATAGGCTGCCACCTGTGCAATAAGTCCATCCGCAAAATTTCTTTGCTACTAAATATTCCACGGTCAACAGTTAGTGGTATTATAACAAAGTAGAAGCAACTGGGAACAACATCAACTTGGCCACAAAGTGGTAGGCCACATAAAATGACAGAGCGGGGTCAGCACATGCTGAAGTGCACAGTGTGCAGAAGTTGCCAACTGTCTGCACAGTGAATAGCTAAAGACCTCCAAACTTCATGTGGCCTTCATATTCGCACAACAGTGCATAGAGAGCTTCATGGAATGGGTTTCCATGGCTGAGCAGCTGCATCCAAGCCTTACGTCACCAAGTGAAATACGTCAGTGACACCAAGTCACCCCCCCCCCCGTGTCAGAATAGCCGTCGCAGTCCCGCTATAAGTCGCTGATCGCAGCCATTACTAGTATAAAGTTAAAAAAAAAAATTCCAGTATATTTCCCGCCATTTGTAAACGCTATAACTTTCACATAAACCAATTAATTTACACGTATTGGGATTTTTTTGGCCTAAATTTATGACTAAATTTGATTTTTAAAAGATGTTTTTTACTGGACATGTTTATTATAATATACCTTTTTTTTAAATTGTCGTTTTTTTGTTTATAGCGCAAAAAAAAAATAATGCAGAGGCGATCAAATACTACCTAAAGAAAGCTCTTTGTGGGAAAAAATGGATGGTAATTTCATTTGGGTGCAGCGTTGCATGACTGCACAATTGTCAGTTAAAGTAATGCAGCGCCGTATCACAAAAAATGGCTTGGTCAGGAAAGGGGGGTAAATCCTCTGGAGGGCAAGTGGTTTATACTCTTCAAGATTTATATAGCGTCAACAGTTTGCACAGCGCTTTACAACATGAGGGCACACAGTACAGTTACAATACAATGCAATACAGGAGGAACCAGAGGGCCCTGCTTGTTAGCACTTACAATCTAAAAGGATTGACAGTTGTCTGATGGCTTCACTTATATGCTACTGCATTCTATAAAACCATCAGTCCTCCCTTTTATCGGAGTCTTTAATTACAGTACTGGAATCTTCACTAAGGGTCTGCAAGGATGAACGTTCCCCCACACTCAAATTGTCAATTGTTTTTTTCTGGTGGCAGTATGTGTTAAAAGTCTGGCAAGGTCCTGTTCTACTAATTTATGTAATAGGTCTAGGCCATGGGTCTCCAAACTTTCTAAACAAGGGGCCGGTTTACTCTCCCTCAGACTTCAGGGGGGCCGAACTGTGGTCAGTAGGAGTAGAAAATGTGCTGGTGTCACAGGGAGTAAACAATACAACATCTTCAGTGGGAGGAATAGTGCCCCGCCATTGGTGTCAGTGGGAAGAATAGTGCCCCATCGTTGGTGTAAGTGCGAAGAAAGGTGCCCCATCATTGGTGTCAGTAGGCAGAATAGTGCCCCATTGTTGGTGTTAGTGGAAGAAATTATGCTTCTATTGGTGTTGTCAGTGGGAGGAATAGTGCCCCATCCCTGGTGTCAGTGGGAGGAATAGTGCCCCTTCCCTGGTGTCGGTGGGAAGAATAGTGCCCCATCACTGGTGTCGGTGGGAGGAATAGTGCCCCATCCCTGGTGTCGGTGGGAAGAATAGTGCCCCATCATTGGTGTCAGTGGAAGGAATAGTGCCCCATCCCTGGTGTCGGTGGGAGGAATAGTGCCCCATCCCTGGTGTCGGTGGGAGGAATAGTGCCCCATCACTGGTGTCGGTGGGAGGAATAGTGCCCCATCACTGGTGTCGGTGGGAGGAATAGTGCCCCATCACTGGTGTCGGTGGGAGGAATAGTGCCCCTTCACTGGTGTCGGTGGGAAGATAGTGCCCCATCACTGGTGTCGGTGGGAGGAATAGCGCCCCATCACTGGTGTCGGTGGGAGGAATAGCGCCCCATCACTGGTGTCAGAGGGAGGAATAGCGCCCCGTCACTGGTGTCGGTGGGAGGAATAGCGCCCCGTCACTGGTGTCGGTGGGAGGAATAGCGCCCCGTCACTGGTGTCGGTGGGAGGAATAGCGCCCCGTCACTGGTGTCGGTGGGAGGAATAGCGCCCCGTCACTGGTGTCGGTGGGAGGAATAGCGCCCCGTCACTGGTGTCGGTGGGAGGAATAGCGCCCCGTCACTGGTGTCGGTGGAAGGAATAGTGCCCCATCACTGGTGTTAGTAAGAGAGCCCAAGGGCTTGATAAAGGCAAGCAAAGGGCCACATCTGGCCCCCGGGCCGCAGTTTGGAGACCATTGGTCTAGGGCCTTGCCCCTGGAACTGATTGGATAAAACTCCAATCTTCGCATGAAAGGAACCTCAATAGCAGGTTGTGTACCCTCTTCCCAGCCGCTGGTCGACTCATCTGCAAATTCCTTCAAGTCGCAAATAGCGCGTTGGTCTCTAAATTCCAGGTAAGGAGTGCTGAAATCCCAAGCTATGGAATAGGAAATCCCTGACTTTAAGGATTGGTCTGCTGCAATATATTACATTTTTCCTTTTGGTTTTAATACTGCTTTAACGTATATCTAAAACCAAAATAGCAAAAAGCTTGTTTCCAGGGTAATGAAAATTCCCACCTAATCTAGTTTTACTTGCCTAAATCTTGGGTCATGTGCCACAGCTGGCTGGAGGTCTTTTATCTGTTGTGTAGTGTGGAATGATCCAGTCTACAGTAGTATTCCTACATGGTGACATTGGTCCTTCCATCGGGTGTCAGACTCTTCACTGGGTCCTGATGCATTCTAGTATGTTGTCATGGTAAGCAGAAACGAGGCCACTCAGTTGAGGAGAGTGAAGAGATGAACCTGAGATTACCAGTCACTGCTATCGGTAGAGATGCTGGGAGGATCTGTGTTCAGGTTAGTTTTTGTGTCACCCAAAAAAAAAAAATCTGGGAGGGGAGGGGAACAGGGTTTTTTTTTTTTTCCCTTTTTAACCAGAATTGGGCTTTAGGTGTGTTTTAGGTCGTTCTCTAGGTAAAGCTGGCCATGCACATATAGATTTTCGTTTCAAGAATATTCGTTTTGGTTTTCTAATCATTAGTGGGGTCAAATCGAGGTTTGTTTTCGACAGCAGTGATGGGAAAATTCGAAGGGGTAGAAAGGAAAACTTTTCTCAATCAAACAAATTTTTGGCCAATGTATGTGGTTATCGCTCAGAAATTACATTCCTTTTAAACTCTAATATTAAAAGCAAAAGAGAATTTTCTAACAACATTCGTCCATTCACTGAATGTTCAAAGAATTTTCTCGTCCGAAAATCTAAACCTGTATGGCCAGTTTAAGAGGAAATCTCTAAAGTGAGGTGTATCGCTTCTTAGACAGCTGTCATGGTGACTTGTACCCCACTGTAAGATTTCCCCTGTATTTTTGTTTAGGTGACACTGTAAAATTTTGGATTTCTCATCCCTTTCAGCCTTGGTGACAATCACAGGACAAATAGAGATTGAATAACCCTAGGGGTGACACAAACCGCAATATAAATCTTTGATCACTTTATCCAAAACAACAAAAAAAGCTGGGGGAAGGGTCTTTCACAATTGAACATTTTTTTATTTATTCATTTTTTTTATTAGTGATCTTCACAAATCACCTTCTGTGCATGTGTTTTATTATCTTTCCCAGAATGTGCACGACATAAACATTTGGAAAAGAGGAGTATAGAAATGTATAAGGTAACACTGGGTGGAATAGAGGCTTCCCTGAATGGCAAGAGAAAATGTTCAAAATGATACAAATCATTTTCACATGTTTAACCTCAAAGACTGGCATCAGTGGCCAATCTTCATTTGTCTAGATGCTCACATGAAGTCCTAGAGCAAATGCAAAAACTGTCCTCTTCCGAGCTCTATAGTGAGGATAGGAAATGTCATCACTGACAGGTTCTCTTTGCAATGGGAATTTGCATTCTGGCTGACTCAAAATGCATGTTTAGCTTCAGAATTGTAACACTGGGGTTGATTTTACTAAAGGCAAATAGACTGTGTACTTTGCAAGTGCAGTTGCACTCATTTTCCCCAGAGCTTAATGATGGCAGCAAAGCTCTGCTGATTTCCATCATCCAATAATGTTCAAGCAAAATGCATTTTTTTTTTTAAACTTTGCAAGTGCAGATGCACTTATTTTCTCCAAACAGCACAGTCTGTTTGCCTTTAGTAAATCAAAACCAGTGGGGTTAATTACTAAAGCTGGACAGTGCAAAATCTGGTGCAACTCTGCATAGGAACCAATCAGCTTCCATGTTTTATTGCCAAAGCCTAATTGAACAAGCTGAAATTAGAAGCTGATTGGCTACTATGCACAACTGCACAAGATTCAGAGTGCACCAGTTGTACTAATTCTACCCCATTGTGGTGTTAGCAGTGTACTCTGTTAATAAAGTGTGTGTGTGTGTGTGTGTGTGTGTGTGTGTCCCCGAGCCTGGCCTTGCAGAGGTGCCCTGGCAGTGACTTGTGTTATTTTGATCTGGCAGTTATGTATGTGTCTCTCTGCTCTGATTATGTGACATTTAGCTTGACAGTTTGGGACTTGACCTGGCAGTGGGTGTTCTTGCCTGGCAGTGCCCACAGCGAGAATAATTATTCAGAGCACAACTCTGTTGTTCATTGTGCTGCCGATTGTTTCAGTGATGAGCAAGATGTAGGGGTGTGCTTTCTATTAATACAATTCTACCCTCTTGGCGGCGTGGGAGCAGCCAAATGTTTCAGAGTCCTACTAGATGATTTGTAAATTAGTTCTACAAAGAAGAAATTGCTTTAGTATTACACTAAAAGTTAATTTGACTAACATCTGAACCTATGCTGTTCAGTTATGAAGAGTACTACTGATATGTAGACATGTGGCTGTAAATTGCTTAAAACACATCCTGTGGAACCTATAATTATGATGTTGAAAATGTTCTAATAATTGTCAGCTATATGAAAAAAGGAGCTTTGCCTTTAACTTAAGTTATGAGCAGCTATTCTCTTAGCTATCACTACAGGAGTTAAAGCAGCATTTAAAAAGAAGTGAATGTGACTTACACCAAACATTCACTGATGGTGAATCACTCATTTAATTTAAAACACATGCAACATAAAGATTCACTGAATTAAATGTTTGACTAACTTATCTACTTTTTAAATATGCCCCAAAATCTATGCCAAATCACCTTTTTTATTTAGCTTTATATAGAATTAGGAAGCTTTAGAATCCTTCAGCTTTTTACTGATGTCAATCTGCCGTGCTGCATGTATGCATGATATGTCACAATACACATGTTGGTGCAGTGCCTTTCATTTTGAATTGCTTTGCTAACATACTTCCAGGGTAGAGCTGCAGAACAAAATCAAAACTGGGGCAGGCAAAATCTGGAGCAGCAGTACATGGCAACCTGTCGGCTTCTATCTTCAGCTTTTTCTTATTCTGTTAAGTTTTGAAAATGAAGGATGGAAATTGGTTGGTATACACAGCAGCTATAGATTGTCTACTTCAGTTTTAATAAATTCCCTTCTGTGTTCATTGTAGTGTACTTCACACAAAAAAAAAAAAAAAAAAAAGAAAATGAGCTAATGCTTTTTTTTTTTGTCATGTGGAGCGATACTGCCCAGTCATTTTGCATAGGCTGCCTAACGCAATGCACCTCTACGCAGAACGTGTGTAAATATCTGGTAAGGATTATAATCCTTCCCCACTCTTATGTAAAACTAAAAGAAACCAATTTTGCAGGATTTGGACCTGTATGACTAGAAGTAATTTTAGAAAGCCCTCTTGGCTGCTCCCCTTTTTAGCCTCCACATATTTCATGCAAACTTTTTTTTTTTTTTAGTCTTTAACCTAAACTGCAAACTGTATAAATTATTAAAGCAAAACAGTGCTAACAGAATGCAGTGGTTAACGTTGCTGACATTTCAAAGTCCTAGTTACCTGGCCCACATGCTGATCCAATTACTTTGAGGCATATATTTGACACAGTTGGATTAGATGTAGTATCTAAAGTTCTGAATTTGCGCTGACTTTTTATTAGTTAGTTTGCTGTAGAGCCACCTTCATCTGTCCCTAACCGCAGGTATTTGTTGGTGTACAGTCTGTCACAGCTGCTACTGCTGTCAGCCTGTCATTGCATTGTATGGGCTGAGCAGTTGCAGCTCTTCACATACACCTGTCATTTCAGATGCAAGAATTGGCATATTCTTGCTGCTGGAATTTGCAGGGTGTGCTAATTGCCATGTGAATGGACCTTTAGGGCTCGTTCACACAATGCTCAGAGACCTGCATTTTTCTGCACTTGAAAACCGCAGATCTTTGCAAGGCTACACAGAAAACTGTTTACTTTATGCCTGGTGTCATGTGCAGTACAAGGTGTGTGGATATATATTGCATGTTTGCAATTTTCCACAAACCACAAAAATGCTTGTAAAACACATATGAACTTGCATAAATGCAACACAACTGAGATGGTTGTAATTCCATCTTTGTTAAAAAAATTTTTTATCATTTTTGCTACAGTATTCTGATTGATGGGTAAAGCTATGCTGATCTTCTTGTAGCCTTCACCTTTCTTGTGTAAAGAAATTATTTTTTGTTAGGCTACTTTTGTAGAACCACTTTTTGCTGCAGTTACAGCTACAAGTCTTTTTGGGGATGTCTCTGCCAGCTTTGCACATGTAGAGAGGGAAGTTTTTGCCCATTCTTCTTTGCACAATAGCTTAAGCTCTGTTATATTGGATGGAGAGCATCTGTGAACAGCAATTTTCAAGTCTTGGCACAGATTTTCAATTGGATTTAGGTCTGGATGTATTATTCTAAACACATGAATATGCTTTGATCTAAAACATTCCATTGTAGTTCTGGCTGTATGTTTACGGTCATTGTTCTGCTAGAAGGTGAACCTCCGCACCAGTCTCAAGTCTTTTGCAGACTCTAACAGGTTTTCTTTTAGGATTGTCCCCGTGTTTAGCTACATCCAGTTTCCCATAAACTCTGACCAGCTTCCCTGTCCCTGCTGAAAAAAAGCATCCCCACAACATGATGCTGCCACCACCATATTTCACGGTGGGGATGTTGTGTTCAGGGTGATGTACAATGTTCGTTTTCCGCCACACACAGCGTTTTACTTTTAGGCCAGAAAGTTAAATTTTGGTGTCATCTGACCAGAGCACCTTCTTCCACATGTTTGCTGTGTCCCCCACATGGCTTCTTGGCTTCTCGCAAACTGATGTCTTATGGTTTTCTTTCAACAATGGCTTTCTTCTTGCCACTCTTCCATAAAAGCCAGATTTGTGGAGTTCACAACTAATGTCCGGTGGACAAATTCACAATTATGTGCAACTTTGTGTTGGTTTATCACAGAAAATCCCAATAAATTACATTTACGTTTTTGGTTGTAACATGACAAAATGTGGAAAATTTCAAGGGGTATGAATACTTTTTCAAGGCACTGTAGAAGGCAATCAATCCCCTTGTCAATGAAAATTAATATCAGCTGGTTCAGTCTCAACTGATGGCCTATAAAAAGGTGTCTTATTACCCAGGTGTCACAAAAGAAACATCTCATGATTGGTAAAAGCATAGAGCTCTCTCAAGACCTTTGCAACCTTATTGTTGAAGAACATACTGATGCCATTGGTTACAGAAGGATTTCAAACTAATGAATGTTCCAGTGAGCACTGTTGGAATAATCTGGAAGTGGAAAGAACATAATTTCACCATAAACCATCCATGACCAGGTGCTTCTCGCAGGATTTCTGACAGGAGTGAAAAGAATTGTCAGAAGAGCTATCCAAGAGCTAAGGACCGCTTGTGGAGAGCTTCAGAAAGACCTGTAATTAGCAGGTACAATTGATTTCAAAACAGTACGTAATGCAGTCAACCGCCATGGCGTGTATGCACGCTCAACACACAAGACTTCATTGCAGAAGAAAACATGTTGAAGCTGGTTTAAAGTTTGCTGCACAACATTTAGACAAGCCTCTGAAATACTGGGAGAATATAGTCTGGTCAGATGAGACCAAAATTTAACTCTTTGGATGTCATAATACACATCATGTTTGGGGGTCAAATGGCACTGCCCATCACCCCAAAACACCATACTAACAGTAAAGTTTGGAGGTGGGAACATCATTATGTGGGGCTGATTTCAGCATACGGTACTGGCAAACTTCATGTCATTGAAGGATGAATGGAATAATGTACCAAGACATTCTTGACAAAAATCTGCTGCCATCTCCCAGGATGATGAAGATGAAATGAGGGTGGAGATTTTAGCAAGACAATGATCCCAAACAAAGCCATGGAATCTCTCAATTGGTGTAAAAGAAAATAAAGCTGCTAGAATGGCCCTGCCAATCACCTGACTTGAATCCAATAGAAAATCTATTGAAAGAACTAAAGATCAGAGTTCATAGAAGAGGTCCACAGAACCTTCAAGATCTGAAGACTGTGTGGAAGAATGGTCCAAAATCACACCTGAGCAATGCATGCGACTAGTTTCTCAATACAGGAGGTGTCTTGAAGCAGTCATTATAAACAAAGGATTTTGTACAATTACATTTCTGTTAGTGGATTCAATACTTTTCCCCTGTGTCACTCCATTTTATTGTACATAACTTAGTATGAATTGCATGAGTTGTCACCAACATGTGGTGAAAATTTCATGTCAATAGCGCCTTTTAAAAATATATATTCACCAAGAAAAATGGTGGCTTGTGCAATACTTATTGTACTTCTTTTTTTTTTTAATTTTTTTTCTTATATAAAGAATATGGACACTGATTGTTTTAGTTTTTCACAGGAGATTTTATTTATACAGAATATTTATTATGCATATTTGTATTTAATATTATAATTGGTGCACTGCACTTTTTGATAGAATACATGCCACACTATTATTGTCTCCTTCTTTTTTTTTTTTTTTTTTTTTTTTTTTTAGTTTCCACTGAAAGGGTTAACACGTAGGGGCATTAATGCTGCATCACTAACTGGAGTGTTGCTCATGCTCCTACGCAATGTTCTTTCCTGGTCAGTGTAGGCAACAACTTCCAGCCATTGCGCCTATGTGCAAGAAACACCTTGGCTAGTCCTTGCTGCTGCCTACAGTAACCTTGTTACCTCTGGCTGTTTTACCTTTTGCTGCTTCCAGCAGCAAGTTTTTTTACCTGGTGTTATTTTTGGTTTCTCCCTTTTTATGTGTTACAACATGTCCGATCCCAAGTTAGCAGTCACAGTGCATCAGATCTCTTAGGACAACCTGCAATGTCCTTCCTCAAGGATCTAACACCAATTTCCTTTATCATTGTTCCCTATTTGAGTCCATAAACTCCTAGGTCTTCCTTAGCTCAGTCACGTGTGGCTCCCTTTTCTGCCTTATCCAGGGAGTTTTCTGCAGCTATGCTAGATTTGTTTCAATGCTTTATTAAAGTTTAAACCATAGAATAACAATACAGCGTATGCCTTTTTGATGGCAAATTCAGGTAAAATCCTGCAATGCAAGTGAGGCTAAACAGAAGGAAACATGCAACAAATGCACACGTGGTGAATCCAGTAAACCTGTATAGGTTGAAATACAGTTGCAAGAAAAAGTATGTGAACCCCTTGGGATTACGTGGAGTTTTGCATGAATTGGGTATAAAATGTGCTCTGAACGTCATCTAAGTCACAACAATAGAAGAACACAGTCTGCTGAACATAATACTACACAAACATTAGATGTTGCCATGGTTTAATTGCACATAACATGTAAACATTCACAGTGCAGGGAGGAAAAAGTATGTGAACCTTTGGACTGGTTGACCCTCCTTTGGCAGCAATAACCTCAACCAAACGTTTCCTGTAGTTGCAGATCAGACCTGCACAACGATCTGGAGTAATTTTGGACCACTCCTCTTCACAAAACTGTTTCAATGTAGCAATATTCTTGGGATGTCTGGTGTGAATCGCTCTCTTAAGGTCATGCCACAGCATTTCAATCAGGTTGAGGTCAGGACTCTGACTGGGCCACTCCAGAAGGCGTATTCTGTGCTGTTGCAGCCATTGTTTTGTTGAATTACTTGTATGCTTTGGGTCATTGTCCTGTTGCATCACCCATCCTCTGCGGAGCTTCAGTTGGCAGACAGATGGTCGTACGTTTTCCTGCAAAATGTCTTGATAAACTCTGGAATTCATTTTCCCATCAATGACAACAATCCGTCCAGGCCCTGAGGCAGCAAAGCAGCCCCAAACCATGATGCTCCCTCCGCCATGTTTAACAGTGGGGATGAGGTTTTGATGTTGGTGTGCTGTTCCTTTTTTTTTTTCCACACATAGTGTTGTGTGTTCTTCCCAAACAACTCAATCTTGGTTTCATCTGTCCACAGTATATTTTACCAGTAGTGCTGTGGAACATCCAGGTGCTCTTTTGCAAACTTCAAACGTGCTGCAATATTGTTTTTGGACAGCAATGGCTTCCTCTGTGGTGTCCTCCCATGTACTCCATTCTTGTTTAATGTTTTCCTTATTGTAGATGTGTCAACAAAAATGTTAGCATGTGCCAGAGATTTCTGTAGGTCTTTAGCTGACACTCTGGGATTCTTCTTTATCTCATGCAGCATTCTGCGCTGTGCTCTTGCAGTCATTTTTACAGGACGACCACGCCTAGGGAGAGTAGCAACAGTGCTAAACTTTCTCCATTTGTAGACAGTCTGTCTTACCGTGGACACATGAACATCAAGGCTTTTGGAGATACTTTTGTAACCCTTTCCAGCTTCATGTAAGTCAACAATTCTTGATCGTAGGTCTTCTGAGAGCTCTTTTCTGCGAGGCATGGTTCACATCAGACAGTGCTTCTTGAAACCAGTAAACCCAAAACAGGTGTGTGTTTTTTACGGGCAGGATAGCTGTCAGCAACACATCCAATATCATCACACTGATTGGAGTCAAGGTTGGCTCACTCCTGGCTCCAATTAGCTCTGGGAGAAGTCATTAAGCTAGGGTAAACTTTTTCCTCCCTGCACTGTGAATGTTTACATGTTATGTGCCACATACTTTTTCCTCCCTGCACTGTGAATGTTTACATGTTATGTGCAATTAAACCATGGCAACATCTAATGTTTGAGTAGTATTATGTTCAGCAGACTGTGTTCTTCTATTGTTGTGACTTTAGATGACGTTCAGAGCACATTTTCTGCCCAATTCATGCAAAACTCCACGTAATCCCAAGGGGTTCACATACTTTTTCTTGCAACTGTACAGTGTTATCGCTTAGCTGGACTACATGGGTCTAATTGCAGCTATTATTGCTGACTAAAAACTCAGAGGCTAAGTGTACATCTATACCTGCCCCTTCACACTCTTTAGCTGTGTCGGCTCTATCTGACACAGAATCTCACAAATCCTTGATGGAAGAGATTTTTGCTGGGAACACACTGCAGCGACTACTAGTGCTATTGCTAGTCTGGGATACTGGAGAGGCCCCAAGACAGTGAAAACATTTCTAGTACATTCCTTACTTGAAGTGGTTCTTTAGGAAGCCTGGGAGACTTCTGATAAAATACTCACTACATCAAAACATTTTACAGACCAATACCAGTTTGGAGAGGCCTTTTATTAAGGAGCAGGCATTTCCACTGTGGATATAGTGATCTCAGCAATAAAAAAAAAAACACTATAATTGTTGAGTATGTAGGATTGTTTAAAGATCTCATTGCCAAACATTTCAAAACTCTTTCTAAACCTTTGTTTTCACTAGTAGTACCTGCTTTGCAACCTGCCTTAGTTGTGAAGTCGGTCTGTCAAACCTTAGAGCAATAGACAAAATTTATGTCAAAGGATCCAGGTGCTATTCTTACTGATCCTTTATTTGTAGACAGGTTAGTGGATATTGTTCATTTCATGTTCTGAAGTAGTCTCCTGTTGGTGAATATGCGTAAAACTATTTGGTTATAATGTTAGTCTGCAGAACAGCAATGTAAAAAAACACTTGCTGCACATGGCTTTTGATGGCGAAATGTCTTTTTTTTTTTTTTCTTCTTTAACCTTCTGGACATTCTCAAAAAAGGGCGTAACAGGGTGTTATAGTACACATCCACTCCAACTGAAGAAGCCCAGGCCTCAACTTTCTCCCATCTCTGGGGCCAAAAAATGCTCCTTTCCTAATTCCCAGGCCTCACCCCTTATGCCCAGGCCAGGAGCCCAGTTCAGCTACAAACTGTGGGACCCTAAATCCCCAAAACATGTAGATAAGTCCTCATTGGCATAAATGAGCCCCCATTTTCCAAAGCAGGGGGGCATCTATTGGCTTTTTTGTTCGCCTGGTCACCAAGCATCTTCAGTGTCGACATAAAGGAGGTGGTTTTCCGGGGGCTGCAATTTCTTTGCCTTCTGCTCTCTGGCCCCTCCCTGCTTCATGTTATCCAACCTACCCGTGTCGCAACATAGACCAGCAAACCTCTATGCTGCTCTGGAAGGTTTTTACCATTGTTGAGATGGTGGAAAGGTTTCAGGATTTTTACTCCATCCTTTTTACGGTTCCAAAATCAAAAGAGGACATCTACTCCATCTTGAATTTAAACAATTTAAATATTTTTTTAGAGTCCAAAAGTTTTGCATGGAAAAGGACCGTCATAACCTCCCTCCATCAGGGGACTTTCTAGCCTCGGACATCAG
The DNA here is from genome assembly GCF_062004578.1 of Staurois parvus. Classification (NCBI taxonomy): domain Eukaryota; kingdom Metazoa; phylum Chordata; class Amphibia; order Anura; family Ranidae; genus Staurois; species Staurois parvus. The sequence continues at coordinate 3,346,747 of NW_028318172.1, forward strand.
GGATACATACTTACATGTCCTTGCCTTTCCATACCCTCAATGCTATCTTTTGTTTTGCTGTGGGCACTCAATACTATCAGTTTGTGACCCTTCTGTTTTGGTCTGTCAAGTGTTCACCACTTGTTTCTGCACACCTGCTAGCTTTTTTATTCTCAGTGAGATATCTAAACCATCTCCCAGTGAGGGGAATGTCAGCACAGGTTTTGACCAGCAATGTGATGTGGATAGCCCGGATCTCAGCAGTGGCGTTCATCAACCATCAAGAAGGAGCTAGACTTTTTGCTGTGGCAAGAGAGCTAGAAAGGATTCTGGACTGGGCAGAAGTCCACATTCCAACCTTGCCTGCTGTTCACATTCTGGATGTGGACAATTGACAGGCAGACTACCTCAGCTGGCAATGCCTGGACCTGGGGAAATGGTCCCTATGCCTAGAAGTATTTTCAGAGCCTGTGCCAAGTGGGGGACACTGGATGTGGACTACGTGATCTCCTGATTTGCTGGTCAGGTTTGCCTCAAGATGTAGAGGTCCTCTGGTGGAAGCAGTGGATGCTCTGCTGACTTCATGGTATCAACAAGAAAGAAATAGGGAGTGTTGCATTCAGACGGCTGAATATCTGTGGGCTATTTTTAGGCTAAGCGCCGCCTCTTGATACACACTGGCGAAGTCCAGGATTGGTTTTAGGCTCTATTCACATAACTGGATGAGCGATTACATGTGAACAGCAGCAGTGCCTGCCTTTGATTTTTACAGTGTGTGCAAGCAGCATTTACAGTCAGTAAATTCTCGTGGGCAGTTGCCCCTGGCAGCAGATATTCAGTCATCTGTATGTAGGCTACCTGTTCAACTGATATATTGTTCCAAACTCTGTGCCAAGTAGTTCAGCAGGGATAGAGAAGGGTAACCTCTGGAGGTAGATTATCTTTGTGCATGTTAATCATATACAGTAGATTTAAGTACAGTGTACTATTTTTGTTCTAACTCAAAGTTCATATAGTTATTGGTAACAATGAATCCAGTCACAAATCAAGTAATTGCAGCTTGATTGCAAAAGCTCCAGGTTAGGGAAATTTTAAGTGGAACAAAGAAAAAAACTGCAAGCAGGCAAGCTCTTTATTGCTGCAGATCCTTGTTAGGTTTCCTATGCAATAAAGCAAACTTGCCTGCCTGTTTGCAGCCTTCTTTAGAATGTGCACTGAGCTTGCATGCACAGCTTGGTATACATGTTTTGGCATACCTTGGTGCCAGAATGAGTGAACTCCAATGCAACTGGTGGGAGTTGCAACTTTCTCTGCTGGTCAATCAAGAATACCAAAATCTTGGCAGCTGGAAGAAACCAAAGAGAAAATGTCGGCACCAGCACAAAGGAGTAAGTATTGGAGATTTTAAGTTTACTCTGAAGAGTGTGCTTACCTTTTCATGAAAAATCAGGTGAATTAATGCCAAATATCCTGGTCACTCTTCAAAAATCCTCATATGCACACATATTGGCTGTGATGTTCCTTGCTACTGGTTGCAGACCATACACCACAATATACAACCCCAGGGTGAGTATCCATCATAATGCTTGCAGTGGCAATTGCTCATTGTTCAGTACAGCTACATGCTGGCAAATGAGAAGGGCATCTGAGGCTTCGTCTAGTAAAGGTGTTCAAGAAGAAATGCATTTTTTGTTTTTTGGTCAGCGCAGTCTTGATCATGTTTGTGTCAACAAATGAGCACTTGCCATTGCAAGCATTACGATGGAAACTCACTCCAGAGCTGTGTATTGAGGTGTACGATTAGAGAACACTATATTGGTAGCACAGGGCATCACAGCCATTATGTACATCAGGATCCAGAGGTTTGGCCAGCATATTTGGAGTTGGCTCATCTTTGCATTTTTCATGAAAAAATGAATGTGCTTTTTGTTGTTGCAAAAATACCCAAGTAGGGTATTTTATCCTTGTAACCAATACATTGATAGGATGTGCTGTAGTATGGCTTGGTATATTTGAAATAACACAGTAGTTCTAGCGTTTTCTGTACTTTAAAGCATTGATTTGGAGGAATGCGACTGTTTAGATCTAATAGTAGTTTCCAATGCTATTTTGAATGCCAACAGTTGAATGTCTACTTTGTATGAAGCCTAGCTGATTTGTAGTCAACAAAAGGGGAAGAAAAGTTTGAATTCTGTTTGTCGTCATCTTTGCCAGCAGTTTTAATCGCTGTTAGGCAAGCATATTGGTTTGTAGGAAGAAACTGATGCTGGTTTCTTTTCCCCTTCCCCTCCTTTTAATAACAGTGTGCTGTGTACTTTGTTAAAGTCCGGGAAGGGGGTTTTATGGGTTAGAATGGTATTATAGACTTCCATTCACAGGGAGTACAGTACAGACCAGGGGCGGACTGACCATTTGGAAACTCGGGGCACTGCCCGAGGGCCTGGGGTCAATAGGGGGCCCCATGAGATGCCCCTGGTACCTTTTTTATAGGCTTTTTTGAGTTTGGGCAAGGACACAGGGGCCCCATGATCCCCTATTGCCCCGAGGCCCCATGAGTTGTCAGTCCGCCACTGTTACAGACTTTTTTTTCTATTTTACATACTAGTTCCAAATTGGTAAATCATAAAGTACTGAAGTCAGAGACATCATGGCAATTTGTAATTCGAATTTAGGAAAAAGCAAAATTTTTTATAGTTAACCACTTGACGACTGGGTAATAGCCGAATGACGGCTACAGCACAGTCTTCTAGTTCTAGGAAGGCGTTCTATGATGTCCTCCGTTCCGTTCTCCCCCTGGGGCGTGCACACGGCGAGCTCTGTGATTGCTGTGTCCATTGGAAACAGCTGATCACATGAAATAGTAAAGGCCAATCAAACCATAGTGCCCTCAGCATATGAATCACTTTAAGCAATGTGTAAGAACTAAACTGAATCCATCTTCACTCTCTGATGAATGCTGTAATATGAGTGTTTGAAGTGATATGCTTTGTATATTGTTTTGGCTGTTTTCAGTGCCATGTAAGGTTCAAAAAATGTTAGCTAGGGAGATTGATTTTACCTCTGTTTTCCAATATCTGGCATCTCTTTGAATACCAGGCTGATCTCCTCTTATTTTGGCCAACTGAGAAAGCGGTGCACATGAGCACCTAAAGCTTACTTTTATGAGTGCTAAAGTCAGCATAATGTATTTGTCATTGAGAATGGTTGTTAGCACTTTTCTTAGTGGTTCTAAAGGCTCAATTAAGGTAAAAAACCTTCTGTGTGCAGCATCCCCCCCAGCCCCCCTAATACTCACCTAAGCCCCCCCTCAATCCAGCGATGTGCACTGGAGTCTCGGCTATCCTGGGACTCCCTCTTCTCATTGGCTGAGACAGAAGTGGGAGCCGTTGGCTCCCACTGCTGTCAATCACAGCCAGTGACCCAATGAGTAGAGAGAGGGGGCGGGGGCCGAGCCGTGGCTCCATGTTTGAATGGATAAATGGAGCAGTAGGTGCCCTCATAGCAAGCTGCTTGCTGTGGGGGCACCCAACAGGAGGGAGGGACCAGGAGAGCCTGCAGGGGAATCAAGAAGAGGAGGATCCATGCTGCACACAGCAGGTAAATATAGACATATATTTTGTTTTTTTTGTTTTAAAAAAAAAAAAAAAAGCCTTTAGAATTACGTTAAGTGCCATTGCTTTGGATGACTATGTAAAAGTTTTGACTTGTTGCTCAATTCCATAGGAATGTAGCATATACATTATTCATTAACACAGTTGTTGAAAATCAACTGTTTATGATATACAGGGGTGCTGTTTGCTTCCTCCTACGCAGTGCATTCATTTATGCCATCTGTTCTGTTACCATTTATTTTTTCTAAAGACTGTAGCACATACACTGGTCAAAAAAATTAAAGGAACACTTTGAAAACACATCAGATCTCAATGTGGAAAAATATACTGGATATCTATACTGATATGGACTGGGTAATGTGTTTGGAATGTAAGGATGCCTCATCGTTTGGTGGAAATGAAAACTATCAACCTACCGAGGACTGAATTCAAAGACACCCCGAAAATCAAAGTGAAAAAATTATGCAGCAGGCTAGACCATTTTGCTGAAATTTAATTGCAGCAACTCAAAATGGTACTCAGTAGTTTGTATGGCCCCTACGACAATGTCGACGCATGCTTCTAATGAGACGATGGATGGTGTCCTGGGGTCTTTCCTCCCAGATCTGGACCAGGGCATCACTGAGCTCCTGGACATTCTGAGGTGCAACCTGGCAGCATCAAATGGACTGAATCATGATATCCCAGAGATGTTCTATTGGATTTAGGTTAGGTGAGAGTGGGGCCATTTAGTGGTATCAATTCTTTCATCCTCCTGCAACTGCCTGCATACTGCTGGTACTCTGCCACACAGCTGTCATCCTCCGGGTATGGGCTCTATGGTGGTATTGGCTCATATAGAGCCAGAAAGAAGAATGACCATAGTGTAGTATTTCTCAGCCATAAACGTTTATTAAAGGTAATGTGAAACAATAGAAACAGTATAAGAACTGTCACTGACCATGTACAGCAAAAAAGATGGCCGCCGGACCGCCTTGTGGTCTCAGCAGCGGCGTGACGTCACCGCGTATGGTTCCGCCTCTACGCATTTAATGAGGGGTATGGTCATAGAGCCGGAAACGTAATTGCATTCCATTTATAGACTGGGCGGCGTGTGCATAACGCAACCACCGAATGAGCTTGGCGGCGCATGCGCCATTTTGCCAGAGCACAGCACATACACGCGCCCGCTCAGGCGCCATTGTACCATAGGTTTTACCCTTACAGACATAGATCACGATTGATCAGTAGATCGCTGCCAGGTGCCAGTCTTAGTATGCTGATTAGCCATCCCAGAGCATCAAACAGTGCAATGCAGAGGGACTAGAACCACATAAGCCAATGCCTCCTCTATAGTGCTGGCTGCTGTGCCATGTGGAGTGATACAACTGCAGTCCACCTCATCTTGGCTAGTGGTCTCCAGAGTGGTGCCAGCAGCAGGAAAGAAGATATCTTCAGGTCAATGTAAAGCAAGACACTGGTCATAATAGTATAAGGCTGCTTTCACACTGCTGTGCTGCAGCTTACCCACACTGCGGGTGCAGTCCAGTGTACATGCAGGTTTGCTGCGCTTGGCCATAGAATTCTATTATATCCTGAAGGTTTGGTGCACTTTCAATTTACGTCTGAATGAGCCCTAAGTGTGCTGCTGCCGAATGCAACTAAGGGCTCATTCACAAATGCAGCAGGCACTGCTACTCCTCTGAAAAGTGATCCAAGTGTGTTCGACAGGTGGAAAGGAGGTGGAAAATCACTACCTGATTTAAACCCATGATTGCTGTGTAATGCATGCAATTGTGACACAGTAGTATGGTAATTAGAGGTTTAAATCAGGTGTTTGAAGGCGTCTCTGTGCCCAGTTAACTTTCACTTATCCCATGTTCCGGTAGATCCCTACCTCTTCAAGGTTGCCTACCCCTATATTAGCCCCTGTTCACATCAGTGTGACTTGTCATGTGACTTGACTGTTCAAATCGCATGACAAGTCGCACCCTATTGTTTGCAATGGAAACTGTCTGTCAGAGTCGCACCGATTTTTGTAAGTAGTTCCCGCACTACTTTTGGCGATTTTGGGTGTGACTTGCATAGACATCGGTGTATGAAGTCTCACAGATGTCTTACAAGTCGCACTGACATGCAACTTTCAAAATTTTGTGACTTCAAGTGAAGTTGCACGATTTCAAAGTCTTAATCAGTGTGAACCTGGGCTAAGTCCAACAAATACTTGTGAGTTTGCCAGTGAAGTTCTCCGAATTTAGCTTCCGTTGATGGTGTGGCAACTGTGCACTGCTCCTGAGTTCAGAGCAGAGGTACCAATTGCCATCAACATTGTTATTGTTAAATCACAAGCATCAACTTTTTAGTCAGCAGAGGCCCACACCTAGCATTCACATCGCTTTCTGGATTGACAGCACTGTCTGTCACTGAAACCCCCTACTGGGAGCTGCAGTGTTTGAGAGGGAAGCATGTGAGACGCAAATGAAAGGATTAGGCTCAGTTAGGGAAAGTAAAGGAAGTTTGTGTTTTCTTGAGGCTTGGGCATGACAAAGTAAATGGATTTGGGACTTTAGACTGTCAAAGAGCAGTGTTGTAGTAAATGACCAGCACTGCATTGTTGCATTGGTTATTGAAAAACATTGTAACACTTCATGTTAAAGTATAAAATGGTGTTCGTTGTGGAATATACATTTTTGTAACAATCAGCTGTCGATCTTCTTATACAGGCAGGTCCATAAATATTGGGACATCGACACAATTCTAACATTTTTGGCTCTATACACCACCACAATGGATTTGAAATGAAACGAACAAGATGTGCTTTAACTGCAGACTGTCAGCTTTAATTTGAGGGTATTTACATCCAAATCAGGTGAACTGTATAGGAATTACAACAGTTTTCATATGTGCCTCCCACTTGTTAAGGGACCAAAAGTAATGGGACAGAATAATAATCCTAAATCAAACTTTCACTTTTTAATACTTGGTTGCAAATCCTTTGCAGTCAATTACAGCCTGAAGTCTGGAACGCATAGACATCACCAGACGTTGGGTTTCATCCCGGGTGATGCTCTGCCAGGCCTCTACTGCAACTGTCTTCAGTTCCTTCTTGTTCTTGGGGCATTTTCCCTTCAGTTTTGTCTTCAGCAAGTGAAATGCATGCTCAATCGGATTCAGGTCAGGTGATTGACTTGGTCATTGCATAACATTCCACTTCTTTTCCTTAAACTCTTTGGTTGCTTTTGCAGTATGCTTTGGGTCATTGTCCATCTGCACTGTGAAGCGGCGTCCAATGAGTTCTGAAGCATTTGGTTGAATATGAGCAGATAATATTGCCCAAAACACTTCAGTATTCATCCTGCTGCTTTTGTCAGCAGTCACATCATCAATAAATACAAGAGAACCAGTTCCATTGGCAGCCATACATGCCCACGCCATGACACTACCACCACCATGCTTCACTGATGAGGTGGTATGCTTAGGATTATGAGCAGTTCCTTTCTTTCTCCATACTCTTCTCTTCCCATCACTCTGGTACAAGTTGATCTTGGTCTCATCTATCTATAGGATGTTCCAGAACTGTGAAGGCTTTTTTAGATGTCATTTGGCAAACTCTAATCTGGCCTTCCTGTTTTCGGGGCTCACCAATGGTTTACATCTTGTGGTGAACCCTCTGTATTCACTCTGGTGAAGTCTTCTTTTGATTGTTGACTTTGGCACACATACACCTACCTCCTGGAGAGTGTTCTTGATCTGGCCAACTGTTGTGAAGGGTGTTTTCTTCACCAGGGAAAGAATTCTTCGGTCATCCACCACAGTTGTTTTCCGTGGTCTTCCGGGTCTTTTGGTGTTGCTGAGCTCACCGGTGCGTTCCTTCTTTTTAAGAATGTTCCAAACAGTTGTTTTGGCTACTCCTAATGTTTTTGCTATCTCTCTGATGGGTTTGTTTAGTTTTTTCAACCTAATGATGGCTTGCTTCACTGATAGTGACAGCTCTTTGGATCTCATCTTGAGAGTTAACAGCAACAGATTCCAAATGCAAATAGCACACTTGAAATGAACTCTGGACCTTTTATCTGCTCATTGTATTTGGGATAATGAGGGAATAACACACACCTGGCCATGGAACAGCTGAGAAGCCAATTATCCCATTACTTTTGGTCCCTTAACAAGTGGGAGGCACATATGCAAACTGTTGCAATTCCTACACCGTTCACCTGATTTGGATGTAAATACCCTCAAATTAAAGCTGACAGTCTGCAGTTAAAGCACATCTTGTTCGTTTCATTTCAAATCCATTGTGGTGGTGTATAGAGCCAAAAATGTTAGAATTGTGTCGATGTCCCAATATTTATGGACCTGACTGTATATGGGCATCTTGGTGGTGTTTTGTTAGCTTTCTTGGGGATCATTTTCATCTCCTAGTACTCAAGGGGGTTGATTTACTAAAGGCAGATTGATTTTGCATGTGCAGTTGCACATATTTTCCCCCGATCTTAGCGAATGTGGTGAAGCTCTGATAATTTCCACTATCCAATCATGTGCAAGCCGAAATGCTATTTTTTTTTTTTCCTCTTGCTCCAGATTTCTAGGGTACCCTCCCCAAAACCAGTTATTCTTTCCCAGAGTTTCTGATCACTGCTTTATTAGATCTTTTCTTCCCTTTATCATAGCACACATCTGCATGTGCTTACAGTTCAATACACTTTTTTAATAAAGAAGAACTTCAGGAAAGTGAGACGATTACTTATGCTGTCTGGTAAACACTGCAGCGGCCGTAAATCAGAAAATTAAGTTTTTACCATAAAGTGACTGTATCGCCTTTAAAAACTTTTCTTGGACAAAAACGCACACACTCGGTAAAATAATTATTGAACACATTTCCGTGAACATATTTTTAAAGGTGCTATTGACAGGAAATTTTTACCACATGTCGTTAACAGCTCATACAATCTATACATACAAAGAAACCAAAACAAATAAGTTCAGAAATTAAGTTCTGTATAATAAAATGGAATGGCACAGGGGAAAAGTATTGAACACACTAACTGAAATGTATTTAATACTTCGTACAAAATCCTTTGTTGGTAATGACAGCTTTAAGATGCCTCCTGTATGGAGAAACTAGTCGCATGCATTGCTCAGGTGTAATTTTGGCCCATTCTTCCACACAGTTTTCAAATCTTGAAGGTTCCGTGGGCCTCTTCTATGAATTCTGATCTTTAGTTCTTTCCATAGATTTTCTATTAGATTCAAGTCAGGTGATTGGCTGGGCCATTCTAGCAGCTTTATTTTCTTTCTTTGAAACCAGTTGAGAGTTTCCTTGGCTTTGTGTTTGGAATCATTGTCTTGCTGAAATGTTCACCCTCATTTCATTGTCATTATCCTGATAGATGGCAGCAGATTTTTATCAAGAATGTCTACATTTTTCCATTCACTGTTGGTATGGTGTTTTGGGGTGATGGGCAGTGCCATTTGACCTCCAAACATGGTGTGTATTATGATATCCAAAGAGTTACATTTTTGGTCTCATCTGAGCAGACTGTATTCTCCCAGTATTTCACAGGCTTGTCTAAATGTTGTGCAGTAAACTTTAAACTAGCTTCAACATGCTTTTTCTTCAGCTTTGGAGTCTTGCGTGGTGAGCGTGCATACAGGCCATGGCGGTTGGAATTCTAGCTTACACCTAACTAGCCTTAAAACTGTCCCTTTCCCCCCTCCTAACATCTATGCTAGCTAACGATGTCATAATGAAGTAAATTACAGTGGGTATAGAAAAGAATCACCCCCTTTTAATATAATCACATTTTGTTGCTTTGCAGCCTGAAATGAAGACACTGTTTGTTTTATCCAGCTGCATTTAGTGCAACTTGTAACATCCAAGTGATGGATATAACAAAAACAGAATTGCCAAGTTGGAAAAAGGATCACCCCCTTGTGTCAGTATTTTTTTGTATCACCTTTTGCTTTAATTACAGCCTTTAGTCTGTCTCTACTAACTTTGCACATCTAGACTTTGCAATATTTGCCCACTCTTCTTTACAGAACTGCTCAAGTTCAGTTAAATTTGATGGTGACTGTTTGTGGGCTTCAGGCTTCACGACATTCCACAGATTTTCAATGGGATTCAAGTCTGGGCTCTGACAAAGCCATGCACCGACATTCACCTTTTCTTCCTTCAACTACTGTGTGGTCTTTTTTGCTGTGTGCTTTGGGTCATTGTCATGTTGGAATGTAAACCTTCTTCCCATTGACAACTTTCTGGCTCCTCAAGAATTTGACTATTTTGCCCCATCTATTTTTCCTTCTATCCTGACAAGTGCTGCAGTCCCTGCTGTAACCCCCCCCCCCCCCAATAACAGGATATTACCACCTACATGCTTTACTGTAGTAATTATGTTATTTGGATGGTGAGCTATATTGGGTCATTTAATGTTGAGGCCAAATAATTCCATTTCAGTCTCATCTGACCAAAAACACCTTTTTCCATGTGGCCTCAGAATCTTCAAGGTGCGCTTTGTCAAAACTCGGTTCTGACTGCATGTGACCTTTTTTTTATATTGTTGTCACATGCACAAAGTGACCAATCTTTGTCATATATTCCTGCAACTGCTGTTCAGAGTTGCTGTAAGCCTCTTGGTAGCCTCTGACCATTTTCTTCTTGGCTCTCTCATCCAGTTTGGAGCGAAGTCTTGATCCTGGGAGGGTCTGTGTTGTATCAAATACCTTTCACTTCTTCACTGTGCTTCTAGGCATTTGAAGTTTTTTTGTATCCATATCCTGACTTGTGCCTGTCCACAACTTTATCCCGGAGATCATTTGACAGTTCCTAACCATCCATAGTTGATTGTTTTGCTTCAGTTGCACTACAGGGACTGAAATGCTTCGGGAAAGCTCTTTTCATGCAGAGGTAATCAAAATGACCACAGCTGAAAGTCAAATGGTTTTGTGTGGCATTGAAAAGATGACTAGCTAGAAATGATTGAGTTTACAAGTAATTTTTAGGAAAGGGGTGATCCTTTTTTCCTACTTTGTGGTTCTGTTTTTGAATTTTTATTTTTTTTTCCCCCTGACATTTTGCTGTTGTCTTTAACTTGGATGTTATAAGTTGCACTGAGCTGGATAAAACAAAAACTGCATCGATTTTCATTTCAAGCTGCAAAGCAACAAAATGTGATTATTTTAAAGGGGGGCTGGGGGGATTCTTTTCTATACCAACTGTACCTATTTTCTGGCTTTTCTGGTCTGATTACGTGATCCTGCCCCCCTTGGAGGGGGGTTTAGGGGGAGGAAGAGAGCACCGACAGTGGATGGGCCATTGAAGCCTTCTGGTGATGTCACAGATTCAAGCTTTACTAGCCACTGTGGGAGCGCACTCTCTTCTCTCCTGCAGCCGCCACTGCAGTTGAGACCATTTTGACTGGACCATATCAGACTGAAAATAGGTAGGGATATAAATTTTTTTCTTACAAAGGTTGGCTAGCATAGGTTTTAGGAAGGAGGAGGGAACCGTTTAAGGCTAGTTAGGTGTAAGCAGGAATTCCACTTGAAATTAAATTTTAAATGTGTTTTTTGTTTGTTTTTTAAGGAAATATAGGTTTGAAGCTGTTCATTCCACTGGTTCTCTGTGTTTTCATGAGATATATACAGGGGAAGTCAGTAAAGCTCTAACGTCACTTTTCTGGTGGTAGTTCCCTTGAGAACTGTCTGCACCTTATTCAGGCAAGCTTTTGCTTCAGTTTAGGTAATATTACTGAAACGGGCAACACATTCACATACTTAGTTAGAACTACCCCCACTTTTTAGAACCTGTTATGGCAGTAGCCAATTATGAAAGTGGACTTTCACCTACCAAACAGCTTAATTGCATCTTGTTTCATACCTCTTCCGCAGTTAGTTTAAAAAAAAAAAAAAAAAAAAAAAGTGCTTTTGACTTTGTCTGCAGCACAGTACTTTCGTACCTAGGCGAGAATGACATTGCTCTCTGTAGCCTATTATGATGTACAGTATGTGTGCTTTTTTTTTTTTCCATGCAACCGTGAATATGCTGAAGAACTGCAAGCCTCGCATCTTGGTGTGTCCGCACATGCATGGGAAATCCCCTGTGCCTATGTAGATGTCTTGTGAGTCTTTGCTGGGTCCCGTAACCTGGGCAGAGCCCCATGGTACATCTACACATACACCATGTTTTTAAAGATGGCGGCACTGGAACGGTAAGAGCAGGATCAACTGTAAGGGGGACTGAAGGTCCTCTTTAAAGAGTTGCAGCCATATTGAAAATTAAGAAACTAGCAGTAATTAAGACCAGTTTTCAGCTGGCATACAGAGGGTCATGTGTGGTACAGTGCTGTATCCCTGGCCCCATTTGGCTAAATGTTAACAAAGGGATTGGGATAGTAGTGATGTCATTACCCAAATATGTTAGTGCCCATAGGTAGGAAATTACTCATGTCATTAAGTGGGCAGATCCTTATGGAGAACTGAGAAACTAGTTCCCCGACAGGTCTGCCCTACTTTTCATTGACATTGTACAGTAGTGGGAAGATTCTAAAGCTGCTGTTTACAGTGGACAGATCCATAGCCATTTTCCAGTCAGTGTGTTGTCAATCAACAACAAAGCAGATCTGATAGGGAACTTCTCTCTCAGTTCCCCATCAGGCTTCACCCACCTCTGCTACAAAATTCTTCAGTCATACCCTTGTTGGTTTGACAGGCACAGTGACTGGAGCTGGGAGTGCATTGTCCAGTATAGACACTAAATTATTGCATTGAAGACTAAAGAAATAGAGAAAATAATCTATTATTGTTTTAAAATAACTTCTCCTTTAAAGAGGTTATGCAATTTTATGGCTTTAGACAAACAACTAAATAAGCAGATGAATAAAGTGGAAAAAGGTATTGAAAACAAAAAGAGAAAACAATGAAAGATAAATTGGACTATGAATTGAATAATGTATGTGTGGAATCGTGAACCTTCTTGGGGCTGCTTTTCACAATTATATAAAAAGCGAGTGAGCTTTTCATAGTCAGAATATGTGGAAGAAATGATGATGATTACTGGGTCAGTTTCCTCCATAGGACAACAAACTACTTCATGGAGTCCACATGCTGTTAGTAAACCGCTCCCCCCCAAAAAACAGGTACGACAAGAACAAATATGAAAAAAGAGGGATACAACAAAAACACCAAAGGACAAAGTGGGGGGTGGGGTAGGAAAAACAGACGGTTTGATATGCAAACTGTTATCCCCTCAGAACTGTTCCTTGCAAGAAGTATCACAGGTTGCTAATGTCTTGAATTTTTCTTGTAGATCTTTGACAGTAGATGAGATTTTGGTGTCAAAAGGGTTTACATTTGTGTCCCCATAAACATTTTTATTTGTTTTCTACTATATAAATAAACTTGTTTGTAATATCACTATAAAAAGACATTATTTTGGGGTGAATGAGGAGGAGGAAGTATGGGATGATAGTTTGGAATGGGGATGGCTCACAACCTGATTCTCCCTTTCAGACATCTTTTCAGGATAATTTCATGATTACTGATTTGGATGATTTAGCTGGAGAAAGGGGTTTAGCCCCCACTGATAAGCTGTCAGTACAGGTAGTACAAAAGGTGCCCTTTAATACACGGTCTAATTTCTATCCCTTCAGGTCACAAATCTTTAAGATAGATCTCATTCCACTAACTTTTGAAATCTATCCAACTACTTTGGCTACCAAAGTAATGTCTAGTCCACACATTGCTTCTAGCAATTTGAGTCCTGGAGAGAGCTAAGCTGTCATAGTTGATGAATAGCACATCTATTGTAAAGCGAAATGTGGATAAAGGAGGTTTTGTGGTGGTTATCGACACAAAAGGTTATAACCAATTTGGTTTGTAAGAGAGTTTATTTGGGGCTATTTAGGCCAAAAGAAGCATATATCTTGATTCCTGAACATCCAACATTGTCTACCTTTTACCATCTTCCGAAGCGCAATAAAGGGTTTGGATTCTCTCCTGTGGTTGTCTGATCGTCACTGGCATTGGATCACTCAATGAGAGGATCGGCCAGTGGCTGAATGAATAGCTACAGCTGATGGTTTGTAGATTACCTAGTTACCTCAAGGACATAAATTATTTTTTAAATATCATGGATAGAGTTTTGTGGGAGGAGCACTACATGTGGCTAACATGATGTGACCAGTCTTTATTCTTCGATACCACATGAATCAGCCTGTATTGTGTTATCATACTATCTTAAATTTTGTACCAATCTGTCAGCAATGTGATGTGAAGGTACTGGATTATCTTTTGAGACACAAATTATTTATTTTTTATGGTACTTTATATCTCCAGAGGTGTGGGGCTGTGATGGGGGCCACATTTTTGCCTTCATTCTCTAACCTGTTGATGGGGTAGAGGGAGCGGTCTCACATCTTTGGAGATGGAAAACCGTTTAGACGTTACAATAAAATTTACTATACAGTGCCTTTTAATATTTGGAAAATTTCAAGGGATATGAATATTTTCGTCATGTTACAACCAAAAATATAAATGTATTTTATTGGGATTTTATCTGATAGACGTGGAAGGAAAATAACTGGTTTTCCAAATTTTTTCAATATAAATATCTGAAAAATGTGGCATGTATTGGTATTCAGCCCCCTTTACTCAGATACCCCTAACTAAAATCTAGTGGAACCAATTGCCTTCAGAAGTCTCCTAATTTGCAAATAGAGTCCACCTGTGTGTAATTTAATCTCAGTATAACTACAGCTGTTCTGTGAAGCCCTCAGAGGTTCGTTACAGAACATTAGTGAACAAGCGGCATCATGGAGGCCAAGGAACACACCAAACAGGACTGGGATAAAGTTGTGGAGAAGTTTAAAGCCGAGTTATGTTATAAAACATATCCCATGGCTGTCCACCTAAACCGACAGGCTGTGCAAGAAGAGTATTAATCAGAGAAGCAGCCAAGAGGCCCATGGTAACTCTGGAAGAGCTGCAGAGATCCACAGCTCAGGTGGGAGAATCTGTCCACAGGACAACTATTTTTCGTGCACTCCACAAATCTGGCCTTTATGGAATAGTGGCTAGAAGAAAGCCACTGTTGAAAGAAAGTCCCGTTTTCAGGAAGCCATGTGGGGGACACGGCAAATGTGGAAGAAGGTGCTCTGGTCAGATGAGACCAAAATTAAACTTTTTGGCCTAAAAGCAAAACGCTATGTGTGGCGGAAAATGAGCACTGCATATCACCCTGAACACACCATCCCCACCGTGAAACGTGGTGGCAGCATCATGTTGTGGGGATGCTTTTCTTCAGCAGGGACAGGGAAGCTGGTCAGAGTTGATGGGAAGATGAATGGAACCAAATACAGGGCAATCTTAGAAGAAAATCTGTTAGTCTCTTAGATTGTGAGCTCTAATGAGCAGGGTCCTCTGAATCCTACATTAATTTGTATTGTAATTTATACTGTCTGACTTATGCTGTAAAGCGCTGCATAAACTGTTGGCACTATATAAATCTTGTAAAATAATAATAGCGTCTGCAAAAGACTTGAGACTGGGGTGGAGGTTTGCCTTCCAGCAGGACAATGACCCTAAACATACAGCCAGAGCTACAATGGAATGGTTTAGATCAATGCATATTCATGTGTTAGAATGATGAAAATTGCTGTTCACAGACGCTCTCCATCCAATCTGACAGAGCTTGAGTTATTTTGCAAAGCAGAATGGGCAAAAATGTCCTTCTGTAGATGTGCAAAGCTGGTAGAGACATCCCCAAAGACTTGCAGCTGTAATTGTAGTGAAAGGTGGTTCTACAAAGTATTGACTCTGGGGGGGGGGGGCGGAATACAAATGCACACCACACTTTTCACATATTTATTTGGAACAAATTTTGAAAACCATTTATCATTTTCCTGCCACTTCACAATTATGTGCCACTGTAGGTCACTCACTTAAAATACATTTATGTTTCTTGTTGTAACATGACAAAATGTGGAAAATTCCAAGGTGTATGAGTACTTTTTCAAGGCTCTGTAGATATATAGGCAATCTTATATTTATCTGCAACAGGAGACCTGTTGATTTTAAATTCCTTTTTGGCTTATATAAATGAGAATAGCTGGAATGTAATCACTGATCAGACACATCATAGGGAAATTCCTTTTTTGGATGGTCTTCTGTTGGCAGATATGGGTAAAGTAATTACAAAATTGTATAGGAAACCAATTTTATCAATGGCTCAGTCTAGCTATCCTAAACATACCATTAGAGGAATACCTGTTGACCAATTTTTACCTGTCGCCCATCTCTGCTTTGTATCCCAGGCTCCGCTTGCCCATCTGCAGGCCCAGGTCAAGAATACAAAACCTCCAAACAAAAGCCTTAAGGTCCTCAAATAGTGGGTGCGGCCAGTTAGAGGGGAGGGAGGAGAGCCGACATGTGTCCGCCCCCCCCTTCTTGTTCCTGACCCGGCAGAAACGTGTCTGACTTAACTTCTGTGCCCCCATTGACAGTGTCCCTGGCCACAGAGGAGACATGCAGGGTCTTTTAGATTCTGCATAGCTCATTAAAGAGAACATGTCACCCAAAAAATTATCTCATAGGGAACATTTTGTCCCCTATGTGGAGGGTGGTTGGGAATTTAAGTTTAAAACAAAAATAAACAAGTATATATTTTAATTTTTTTTTTACATACATATTTTTATAAACCCAAGCACATAAAATATCTACACCCCCCCCCCCCCGATATACTCAGGTACAAACTTACACATCAGGGCTCCTACGCATGAAAATGCAATTTGTGATACACTAGTTGCATATCACCATGCATGCCGGAATGAGAGCATTATTTCTAGCACCAGACCTCCTCTGTAGCGCTCAACTAATGACCTATATGGGCGTTTTGCAGTGTTGCCTATAAAAAAAAAAAAAAAAAAAAAAAAAAAAAAAAGGGTACTGAAGTTTGCCATTTAATGGGTGCATGCAAATTTAAGGTTTGACTTTTTTTTTTTTCTTTTTTTTTTTTAACAGTTTTGTTTTTATTAAAAATCATACAAAAATATAAACAAAACAAAGTACATAAGAACAGTCAAGCACGTAACAAACAGTAGATAAGCAGTACATATAAATTTCCAATGCTGCAAATCTCACAGAATCGACCTGATATCATAAGCAGTGTCAGTAATCGCATACATAGTACAGTTCAGATGGTAGCAACCCGCAAGAGAAAAGAGTCGAGGAGAAAATCACAGGGCATGAGCCGGAGCAGGAAAGAAAGATTGGGAAAGCACAAGATGAGGGGGAAAAGGGTAAAGACGAAAGGTAGGTATCACAAACAGTAGCAAGCCAGACAAATACAAACTTGTACACCAATGGTTATACCGTTTTAGGTCCTGGGCCTTCACCCACCCAGCCCATAGTCTATCAAATTTAGCTGGACAGTTGCGACTCATATATGTGACTTTTTACAAGGGAAGCGCACAGTTGATCACCGACTTCCAAACTGAAAGTGTGGGTGGGATATGCAGCTTCCATTTCAACAGAATTTTTCTTCTGGCGTAATAAAAAGAATAAAAGAGGAACAGTTTGCTATGCTTAGGTGCTTCCACAAGGTCAATGAGAGCCAGCAACATAATCAGCGGATCCATGGGAATGGACAATTTACTCACCGCATTAATAGTATCTATAACCCTGGTCCAAAAGGGACCTAGTTTCGAGCATTCCCAAAACATATGATGAAAAGTGAATAATAAGCGTGACGGTGCTGCTCTACTTAAAGAATGAGTGAAAAAAATTAATAGCATAGACTACACATAAATGTGTCCAAATGTGAACATAACATATAAATACAAATGATTAGTGCAACAAGTGACAGTACTGGCCGCAAAAAAGGCTATAAAGTGCTAGTGACACAAGTGAATAATTCAAATGCTGATGTATATATAAAGTCACTCAGTCCCAAATAATCAATCCAAAAAATGATGAGCAACTCAATCCAAAAAGTGACTCTGTCCCATAAAATAAACTTTATATTTATACACACACACACACACACACGGACACACACGGACACCACTCCAAATCATTTGAATTCAGGTGTTCCAATCACCTCCACACACATTAATTTTTATATATACATATATGTGTGTGTGTGTATATATATAAAATTAATGTGTGTGGAGGTGATTGGAACACCTGAATTCAATGATTTGGAGTGGTGTCCCAATACTTTTTGCCAATATAGTATGTGTGTATATATATATATACAGTTGCAAGAAAAAGTATGTGAACCCCTTGGGATTACGTGGAGTTTTGCATGAATTGGGCATAAAATGTGCTCTGAAAGTCATCTAAGTCACAACAATAAAAGAACACAGTCTGCTGAACATAATACTACACAAAAATTAGATGTTGCCATGGTTTAATTGCACATAACATGTAAACATTCACAGTGCAGGGAGGAAAAAGTATTTGACGCCCTAGCTTAATGACTTCTCCCAGAGCTAATTGGAGCCAGGAGTGAGCCAACCTTGACTCCAATCAGTGTGATGATATTGGATGTGTTGCTGACAGCTGTCCTGCCCTTAAAAAACACACACCTGTTTTGGGTTTACTGGTTTCAAGAAGCACTGTCTGATGTGAACCATGCCTTGCAGAAAAGAGCTCTCAGAAGACCTACGATCAAGAATTGTTGACTTGCATGAAGCTGGAAAGGGTTACAAAAGTATCTTCAAAAGCCTTGATGTTCATGTGTCCACGGTAAGACAGACTGTCTACAAATGGAGAAAGTTTAGCACTGTTGCTACTCTCCCTAGGCTTGGTCGTCCTGTAAAAATGACTGCAAGAGCACAGCGCAGAATGCTGCATGAGGTAAAGAAGAATCCCAGAGTGTCAGCTAAAGACCTACAGAAATCTCTGGCACATGCTAACATTTTTGTTGACACATCTACAATAAGGAAAACATTAAACAAGAATGGAGTACATGGGAGGACACCACGGAGGAAGCCATTGCTGTCCAAAAAGAATATTGCAGCACGTTTGAAGTTTGCAAAAGAGCACCTGGATGTTCCACAGCACTACTGGCAAAATATACTGTGGACAGATGAAACCAAGATTGAGTTGTTTGGGAAGAACACACAACACTATGTGTGGAGAAAAAAAGGCACAGCACACCAACATCAAAACCTCATCCCCACTGTAAAACATGGCGGAGGGAGCATCATGGTTTGGGGCTGCTTTGCTGCCTCAGGGTCTGGATGGATTGTTGTCATTGATGGGAAAATGAATTCCAGAGTTGATCAAGACATTTTGCAGGAAAACGTACGACCATCTGTCCGCCAACTGAAGCTCCGCAGAGGATAGGTGATGCAACAGGACAATGACCCAAAGCATACAAGTAATTCAACAAAACAATGGCTGCAACAGCACAGAATACGCCTTCTGGAGTAGCCCAGTCAGAGTCCTGACCTCAACCCGATTGAAATGCTGTGGCATGACCTTAAGAGAGCGATTCACACCAGACATCCCAAGAATATTGCTACACTGAAACAGTTTTGTGAAGAGGAGTGGTCCAAAATTACTCCAGATCGTTGTGCAGGTCTGATCTGCAACTACAGGAAACGTTTGGTTGAGGTTATTGCTGCCAAAGGAGGGTCAACCAGTTATTAAGTCCAAAGGTTCACATACTTTTTCCTCCCTGCACTGTGAATGTTTACATGTTATGTGCAATTAAACCATGGCAACATCTAATGTTTGTGTAGTATTATGTTCAGCAGACTGTGTTCTTCTATTGTTGTGACTTAGATGACGTTCAGAGCACATTTTGTGCCCAAATCATGCAAAACTCCACGTAATCCCAAGGGGTTCACATACTTTTTCTTGCAACTGTATATGTGTGTGTGTGTGTGTGTATGTATGTATGTATATATATAATATATAAAAACATAAAATGAGAAAAACGCAACCAAAGAGTTCCTGATTATTTAGCTTAGAATACTTATCTTCCGGCTAAGTAAACTGGAAAGCTATGTAGATCCCTACCCAGGCTTAACTCTGCAGAAGCCTATCTCTTACCAATTGCTGCGGTGCAAGGCCTGGTACGTCTAGCCAAGGCTGCCATAAAGAATAACATTTTTTAAGGTACATTTCTATGTTGGTATATGTGTTTTTCACGTATAAGCATATTATTCTTATTTGGTACTTTGGGAGACATCCATTGTTGAGCTATCAGTTTGCAGGAAAGATATAATAAACATAAAACCGGTATATGGGTTCGTGGTGTGAGTAATTCTTCCAAAGCACTTAATATACAAGCAATGGGATACGTTGAAACAGATACACCTGAGATATTGTGGTGATAACATCTGACCAGTAGAGGAACAGTTTGGGGCATTGCCAGATCATATGCAAGATGTCCCCATTATCCCGTTCACATTTCGGGCATTGAGGATTAGGTCTGCTCCTCCCATCTATGTAGCTGGGTGGGTGTCCTATATGCTCTGTGTAGTAGGTATAACTGGGAACGTTTTTGTGATGCTGATACAGACACCGAAGGAGTGGAGGTTAGGAAAAGTTCCCATACATCACCATCTATAGGGCCTAGATCTCTTTCCCAGCCCCTTCTACATGGTAACTTAGAAGCTTCATGGGTGGAATTAAGAAAAATAGAGTACATCCTGGAAACCATACCCTGCCTATCTCTTTCCATCATTACTCCTGACATAAGAGGGTGGTCTGTTGATTAGGCTTGGAGAAGCGAGCCTGTGCCTGGAGGACGTGTCGAAGTTGTAATTATTTATAGAACGAACTCCTGGGAATGGGAAAACTCCACCTGCAAATCTTAAAAAGATTTAAGCACTGAGGCATTACGCAGCTATGCCATATATTGGATACCCATTCTATCCCATGCCTGAAATCCCTCTAGTTTGGACAGCCCCTTATAATTAAAGTTCTGCCATATTGGGGTATAGGAACAAAAACCCATGCACACCCAGAGTGGTTCTAACATAGGGCCACAGGGTCTTTTAATAAAGTTATTGGGAGTAAAGGGAGTAAACGCCACCTCCAAAAGGAGAGTGCGAGACTGAGATCCCCATGGTACTAATAAAATATGAATATGATCCAATTGGTTCTTGTGGCCCAGCCTCCTAGATGTTGATTTTGAGGTGCAATATTATAGAATCTGGAGTGTGGGACAGCAAGGCTTCCCTGATCTGTTCCAAAATGGAGTCTTGTCTGACTTCTCACAGGATTAGTCTTTCCACCCTACAAAGTCATCAATAAGTGTCATAACATTTTGTAATGATCCTTGGGTATCCCCTAAATTGATGTTTCATCTGCATATAGTGATACAACATCCGCTGTTATCTAGGTAATTGATATTTTTATTTTAAAACTTGCCTTAACGCCTCTGACATTACAAAAATCAGTTATTTTTGTAAATCCCTTATTAGTCCACCATGAGAGATTTTTGGGTGTGAGATTTAGAGCGTTCCTCTTTTTATACAGTATATGATATTGGTTCTAAAATTCCTACCGTTTGAAATGTAATAATTAACCCTAATCTGTTATATTAACTGTATTAAATATGTCTTTAATAGATGAAAGGTTATTGGCTACTTTGGTAAATTATTACAGTAATTCAGTTGTTTCTTTGAGACATCGATATTGAGGACAGAGGGTACCTGCCTCAATTTGGTACTTGCAAAACAAAGCATAACTGTCTGTCAATATCCTTATCAGCTTGGCATGAGTAAAATTGATTCTGAGGATGGTTGCCCTCAGATGTTTTTTACTGGGGCAGGTTGCTTTGTAATGGTGAAACGGGAGAGCAGTCACCAGGGGGTTTATTTACTAAAGCTGGAGAGTCCAAAATCAGACTCCCTTCTGCATAGAAACCAATCAGCTTCCAGGTTTCATTGCCAAAGCTTCATTGAACAAGCTGAGGTTAGAAGCTGATTGGTTTCTATGCAGAAGGGAGTCTGATTTTGGATACATGCTACATGTCTTTTGGTAAAAAAAAAATATATATATATATCCCGATACGTGTATATTGGTTTGTGTGAGCGGTATTATTTCTACAAACTATGGTAAATATATTGGAATTTATGCAGCTTTTGCTTTCTGACTGCCTACCACATCTCTTGAGGTGCTAAAATGCCAGGGCAGTACAACCCCCCCCCCCCCCAAAAAAATATATATAAATAAAAAAAATAAATAAATAAATAAAAAAAAATAAAATATATATATATATATATATATATATATATATATTTTACAGTGAGGAACAGAGGTATTTGAACATCCTGCGATTTTGCAAATTCTCCCACTTAGAAATCATGGAGGGGTCTGAAATTCACATTGTAGGTGCATTCCCACTCTGAGAGACAGAATTAAAAAAAAAAAAAAATTCAGGAAATCACATTGTATGATTTTTAAAGAAATTATTTGTCTTGCACTGCTGAACATAAGTATTTGAACACCTGAGAAAATCAGTGTTAATATTTGGTACAGAAGCCTTTGTTTACAATTACAGAGGTCAAACGTTTCCTGTAGTTCTTGACCAGGCTTGCACACACCGCAACAGGGATTTTGGCCCACTCCTCTACACAGATCTCCTCTGGATCTGTCAGGTTTCGGGGCTGTCGCTGAGCAACACGTAGTTTCAGCTCCCTCCAAAGATGTTCTATTGGATTTAGGTCTGGAGACTGGCTAGGCCACTCCAGAACCTTGATATGCTTCTTACGGAGCCACTCCTTGGTTATCCTGGCTGTGTGCTTCAGGTCGTTGTCATGTTGGAAGACCCAGCCACGACCAATCTTCAATGCTCTGACTGAGGGAAGGAGGTTGTTGCTCAAAATCTCACAATAAATGGCCCCATTCATCCTTTCCTTAATACAGTGCAGTCGTCATGTCCCCTTCACAGAAAAGCACCCCCAAAGCATGATGTTACCACCCCCCATGCTTCACAGTAGGGATGGTGTTCTTGGGATGCAACTCATCCTTCTTTTTCCTCCAAACACGACGAGTGAAGTTTAGACCAAAAAGTTCTACTTTGATCTCATCTGACCACATGACTTTCTCCCATGCCTTCTCTGGATCATCCAGATGGTCATTGGCAAACTTCAGACGGGCCTGGACATGTGATGACTTGAGCAGGGGAACCTTCCGTGCAATGCATGATTTGAAACCATGATGGCGTAGTGTTCTACTGACAGTGACCTTTGAAACTGTGGTCCCAGCTCTCCATGTCATTGACCAGCTCCTGCCTTGTAGTTCTGGGCTGATTCCTCACCTTTCTTATCAGTGATACCCCACAAGGTGAGATCTTGCATGGAGCCCCAGTCCGTGGGAGACTGACATTATATATATATATATATATAATGTGTGTGTGTGTGTGTGTGTGTATATATATATATATATATGTGTGTGTGTGTGTGTGTGTGTGTGTGTGTGTGTGTGTGTGTGTGTGTGTGTGTGTATATATATGTGTGTGTGTGTGTATATATATATATATAGATATATATATATATGTGTGTGTGTGTGTGTGTATATATGTGTGTGTATATATATATATATATAAAATCAAAATTCCAGTATATATAACGTCATTTGTAGATGCTGCAACTGTCACGCAGACCAATCAATATATGCTTATAGTGATTTTTTTTTTTTAACCAAAGACGTAGCAGAATACATTTTGGTCTAAATTTATGAAGAAATTTTGATATTTTTTTTTATTGGATATGTTTTTATAGCAAAAAGTGAAGTTTTTTTTTTTTTTTTTTTTTTGGTCTTTTTTTTTTTTTTTATTCTATAGCGAAAAAAAAAAAAAAAGCCCAGTGGTGTTCAAATACCACCAAAAGAAAGATCTATTTGTTTAAAAAAAACCCAAAATAATAGAAATTTTGTGTACAGTGTTGCATGGTCAGTTAAAGTACTGCAGTGCCATATAGGAAACAATGGCCTGGTCATGAAGGGGGTAAAGTCTTTTGGAAGTCAAGTGGTTAAAGAACTTCTCAAAAGCTGTTTATTTTACTGTTTTTACTTTTTTCTTCTGAATGAGTACCCCTTATTTATTCACATGGGTATGGAAGCATCTAGGAGCCCTCTTATTGTTAAGGGGGACTGCAAGTTTTCAACAAGCCCCCCCCCACCTTCAGACCCCCACAACCTCCTAGCCAGGGTTGTGGGGAAGAGGGTCCTTTTTAAATGCACAGTTGCTGAAACCATGCATTTTTTTTCTTGATTTTCGCATAGGGTTCCTTCAGATTTTGTTTTTTTTTTTCCCCTTTATATTATGCCCAGCTTCTTTGCTCCTTTTATCCTACATGAGGGTCTGATACAGATGGTAATGAGGGGACCCCCACAAAAAAAAATGGAATGGACTCACGAAGCAGCGGGTGCCCCCATAGTAAACTGCTTGCTGTGGGGGCACCCGAAAGACAGGAGGAGCCAGGAGAGCCTGCGGGGGACCTGAGAAGCGGAGGATCCAGGCTGCTCTGTGCAAAACCACTCCACACAGTAGGTAAGATAGACATGCTTGTTGTTTTACAAAAAAAAAGTAAAAACAAATGAGCCTGTTTTGAATTGCTTTTAAATATTCCTAAGAAACAGGTTTTGGCCTTGTCCATTTTGTTTCAAAAACCTCTGGCTTCAATTTTACTGGTTAAAGTTGGTATTTAAAGCAAATGTAAAGAATCTTTTTTTTTTTTTTTTTTTTTTTTTTTTTACTTTTATTTATAGCAAACATATTCTACGTACCTGCTCTGTGCAATGGTTTTGCGCAGCCCAGAATTCTCCTTCTCTGGTCCCCCGCCAACGCTCCTAGTTCGTTTTCACCCGAAAGTGCCCCCATAGCAAGCTGCTCATGCCGTCTTACTCCCAAGTCTGCTCTGTGTCCTTTAGAGCGCAACTCAGCCCTGCCCTCCTCCCCCTCCCGTCTGTATTTAGGGGGGCCTGGGAGAGAGCTGCATGCAGAAGTTTTTTTACCTTAATGCAGAGTGTCATTAAACCCACATCATAAAACTATCAAATGCTTTATTACATGCTGTTCATACTCAGTCACTATGGGATTTGGTTTCTGTATTCTGCAAAAAAACTAATTGATTCTGCCGTCATGTCTCCCCCTCCAGTCCATGTCCCCAATGCAGTTCAGGATTTTGCAGAGCAGTGTTGGCAGCTACTGCACATGTTCAGTTTTCAGTGAGTTTCTATGCTGAGCATTTCCTCCTAATCACATCTGAGCAGCCCATGTGACTATAGAGTCACACTTGTGGGCGTATACACAGTGGTAAATGACACCCCACTTCCTCCCTCCTACTCCATGCCCATTACATCTTGATTGATGGAGGCTTCTCTTTCCTGTTATTCTAAGACACAGGCTGGAGGCTGGGGAGGAGTGACACAGCCTGTGACTGGCAGAAATCACACTGTTATTGCCAAAAAATAATAAAGATTTGATTTCAAATATATATTTCTGTGAGGATTTAACCGCTTCCCATCCGTCCTATAGCAGAAGTACTGCTACGGGGCTGCACTGCAGGGGTGCGCAAAATCACTTGTGTATATACACACATGATTTTGAAGTTTCGGGTAGGGGGCGCGCGGTTATAGGGCTACACCTGGGGATGGCATGTCTAGTAAAGCTTTGTCAGTCCAGTTTCCTTGAAGGTACCAGTTTATAACCCAAGGTCTATAGATATCCTGTTTGTCCTGTACTGTACGCTAGTATATGGAATTTATGGGTAAGTCAAAATTCCTCTTTTTTTTTTTTGTCTATTTTGCTGCTGCTTCTGATAGGTTAAACATATTTTTCCTGACCTTTTTCTGTGTCAGTGTGTCTGTCAACATGTCTTTATTTCCAAATAGTTGCTTATAGTGTTTTCCCCCTAAACTACTGGAAACTTAGACTCTTGTTAGCATTTCCGTGTTTGTATTTGCATCTCTGTATTTTCATAGTGGCTTTTAGGATTTGTGTGGGTGGCAGTGGCAGTCAGGTGAGGAGGAGGATTGAAGGATTGAAATAAGGAGCACAGCTAATAATCCAGCATTAAAGGGATGTGTTTGTAACCCATTTTCCACTTTTCTATAATGAAGCTATGCTTTACATAGGACGGAATGGTTTTTGTTTAAACCATGCCTGTGTAATAAACTTGTACTGCCAGCAGTTCCAATGTAGCACACTCTCTCTAATCTGATTACACACCCTGTAAATCTCTTCTGTTATGTTATATATGCACTAAATCTTTGGTTTCCACCTTTCTGATGTCTGTAGCACTATGAAAAAAAAGTTTAATCCGTATTTTTAAATCACTTTTTCCTACTAAGGCCAAATTTATGTGGGTGATTTCTAGTAGCTCAGACTTGCTACTAAAAATGCATGTGATCAATTACGATTGGCTGTCCTCTGATTGAAAAAATAGCTCCCTAGGGTGTAAAATACACAGTATCATGTAGTAACAATTTATTTATATGCAATTACTCTGTAGGGAAATTGATTGAACATTTGGATGAAAATGACCAGGATAGCTTAAAGTGTAATTCAACGGTAGATCTAATTAATCTTAAACTTGCCTAATCTCTGGATGCTTATGTCCGGTCACATGATCTCCCTAGCGGCCGGCTTCAGGGAAGAGGAAAGCAAATGCCAACAAAGGATGGAATGCCTGGGCAGTGACATCAACCATTGACTTAATATTGGGCATTGTCTCTCCTCTCCCCCAAAGCCGGCTGCTGGAATTAGGTAAGTATAAACATCTTCTTTCCACAGGGAACTTAGAACAGGGGTTTGGAGGGGGTCGGAGCTGTGTTAAACTTAGATTTAGTCTAGGCTTCCACTTTAAAGTGACACCAAACTCTGATTTAAAAGAGAAAAAAAATATATGCAAGTATGTATTCTTAACTCTAAAGAGTCTCTTCTATTGTTTGCAACCCCCCCCATTCTCCAAACTTTTTTTGCTGTCATGATCTGACCTTTGATAGAGGGAGGTTTTGTTCTTTCTCCATGGTTCCATTGTATGTAGTGACATCCTCTGTCTCTCTGGAGCAGTGCACTATTGATGTAGTAGATAAATTGCCTTTTTTTTTTCCTCTACTTGTTCAATATTTTCAGGTCAAGCAGGACCCTCTGATTCCTCTTGTATTGAATTGTATTGCAACTGTCCTGTCTACCTTCAGTTTGTAAAGCACTAACTATTGGTGCTATATAAATCCTGAATAATAACTTTTTTTAAATTATTTTTTTGATGCGAGAGTACTGTTAACGTAAATGGCCGCCACAGTTGGCTGTTGAAACATTTTGTCAGTATACTATGAGACCAGAGTAGCAGTGCTGGATCTAAGGATGGGCATTAATATAAAGTAGATGGCGGTTGGTCTAACTGCTAGCAGATAGAGGAAAGAGTGGAGGCCTCATTAACCTGTTCTCCCTGGCCTTGTGCATATATGTGACCTCTTTGGGTGGGCTTTAATTCCTGGAGGCTGCATATGTGTTCCAAAGTAAACCGTTCTGTGCTAAGAGCGCACCCCCTGCGCACACCCAGCACAGTTACCATCAGGTACTGGAAAGCGCCTGATTCCTACTTAAGATTGGGAGCTTTCCGATCACGTGAACCCTGTGACTGCCAATCACAGTGGTTTCATAATCAGAATGCTCTCCTCTGCTTCCTGGCATTTAAACCCCCCCCCCCTTGGAGGGTCATTTAATTTATTACCATCGGGTATATTAAAAACTTTGTACTATACATTGTTTGGTATCTATAGGCAAGGTTTGAATGAAAGATTCTCTGACATCAAAGAATTTTTGGACCTGTGATTCCTTGTATAATGAGGCCTTCACCCATTCCATGTGGAAAACATAAGATAGTTTGTAGTGAAATGGGGGTTCCGGGTAAACCCAATTATGTAGGATGGCTGTCCATAAAACATTGGATATAACAATGAGGCGTTATTTACAGCCACTCAAGATTTTAATACCTTGGATGGTGATTAGGCTAAAATGTGCCTATTCAAAGGTTAGGGTCAAGTAGTTTACAAAGTGTGTGCTAACATAATACACTGCTGAGTTCCAAAATCAATTAATCTTGGGACATGCCCAGAAGGCTTGGAACATATCCCCATCTAAATGTCCACATTTCAGGCAGTGAGAGGAGGAGCTTAGGTTCATAAGATGTGAGCGTTGTGGCAAAATAAAAGATATTATAGGTGGCTGGAGTGACTGGCTCTGATGCTGACCTAGATCAAACCCCAATCTAGCTAGTTTAATATGAAACTTCACATAAAATGGTAAGTTCCACACCTTTTTATTCCTTCCCACGCCCCACCCCTATGACTTGAATGTAAATATTTTTTTTTTTCCAGGTAGCAGGTACCTAGTTTTACTAGATACCTGCTCCCACTTCTGGTACCCTGGGCTGGCGAGTACCTGTTTATTAAAAGTCAGCAGCTACAGTATTTTTTAGCTGCTGACTTTTTTTTTTTTCTGCTAATGGGTGTTCCTCGTTAACTTTTATTTCTGTATTTATTTTGTTTTTCACAGGCTTTTTGTTTACAGTTTTCTCCTTTTCGTTTTCTCCTCTACAATGTATCTATTTCTCCATTCAACCTAAGAAAACAACACGGGCGGGCTGTATAGTGAATGATTACTGTAATAGCCTGTGACTGGCAGTTGTTACTATCAGCTCAGCCTCCATGCTGTTAATAGGCTGTGCAGCGCTTTCTCAGTACAAATACAGCAGCACATATGAGGCCCAACGGATAAAGATTGTAAGCTCCATGAGTGGGTCCCTCCTATTCAGTATTATAATCGTAATGTTTCCCTTTATATTATAAAGTGCTGTGCAAACTGTTGGCTCAATATAATCATTATAATACAGACCTACTTCTGTGAGGCCACATACGTCGTGCACACTCATTGGTAAGGGGTGAACATTAAAATAAATATTTTATATGAATGGTAAAACAAAAATAAACCATCAATTTAAAATTCAATAGCTCCTACTCCACTATAGAGGAAGTACCAACTGACAAACAACCTTAGAGTCTTTGGACCTACCGTGTCATTGTATTTAACCATGATTGAGTTATAAACTTTGATGTACTAAATGAGTTGAAAAGTATCCAATCCTAATTGAGTATTTAAAGTAAACATGAATTTGGTTATCACATGATCACTCTATCACATGATCACTCACTTCTTTTTTTTTTTTTTTTTTTGTGAAAACACTTAACTCTTAGTAACTCGGCTTCATGCATGTTGTAATAAAAACTAATCAATAATTTGCTTTATAAACGTGTAATTTTTTACCAAAAACTAAACTGTTATAGTTTCCTTTATACCTATAGAAATTGTGACAATGTTTGTGGCTGTGTTATCCAGCTTGGTGCCACATGTACATATGGACAGCATGCAAATGGGTCACCGTTTTTATCTTGAATGAACAACAATCACTTGCCAGTATTTGCAGATGCATCAGCACTTCTGGCAAATTTCAGCCTGGTAAAAACAAGGCCTTTTACTGACATCATTTATGATCTTATTAGTCCCCGTTTTATTTTGTTTTATGATGACATTTCAAAAGAGCAGAGAGAATTTGACTGCCTTGCAGAGAGTGAATCAAAGTAGTCTTTGAGAGAACTAACAAGGACAAAGTCATGCTTTAAGGTGCATATTGTTGTATGTGTGTCAGACTGAGTTAGCATCAAGGAGAGATACTGACATGGTCACAGAATTGGTGATGAAAAATAGACTTTATTTAGGTGACAGCATTTCAGTTAAGGTCTAGTGCCCTGTATCCTGGAAGTATGACTTGACAAACTGTATTTCAGAATATGTGTGATAAAAATGTATAGCTTAAACTTTGTGTTCAGATGTTCCGTAGACGCAATCTGTTCCTTGCATGAAGAGTTACGCATTAGCTGCACCTGCAGTAAGCATTGAAGTATTCAGGCACTTGTTTAGGCCCTGATTCACTCCGGTGCAACTCGTCATGCGATTTGATAGTTTCAAATCGTATGACAAGTCCCACCCTAATGGAACCATTCAAATTGGTGTGACTCCGTTGGAGTCGCACTGATTGTGAAAGTAGTTCTTGCACTATTTTGTGCAGAATCTTATCTGACCCCCTTCATCTGAATTGGTCATGACTTACCAGCTGTCAGAAAGCTTTATTCCATTCTGTTATTAGAACTGAATTGTGTCCGTCAGTTGCCTCCTCATTGTTAGCCTGGATCAGCGTTTTAGCCAGTAGACGAGGGGCAGACTGACTTCCTATTGGAAATGCTGTTAACAAAACCATTGAGGCTACGTGAAAGGAAGTTGAGCTTACCATGTACACCTTTTTCTGAGCTGGTATAACTAACCCTATCATGTACAATATTTTTTTAATGTCTACTGAATTCTATATGCTCTGTTATGCAAAGTTTATTACTATGGTCTAAATAATAATAATGTGAGAGTAATTGAATTTTGTGACTGCATTTTGAAGACCAGAATTATCCATAAATGTCAGATATAAATGATCATAATCAAGTGAAATTGTACTGTGCACACAAGGTTATATACAGGTTCGCTATTAGTAGGCAATTTAAGAAAAAGGTATTTACCTTCCCTGTACTCCCATGCTGCCCAGCCCACCACCATATCACCTGAGAAATGCGCAGTTTGGTGCTTCCTGGTATGGGGAAACACAACACTATTCCCCTGGGGATGAGGGGAGTGTTTTTGATTTGCTTGAAAATTTTGTTGATCATGGGAATACTTGGATGGCCTTTTAGCAGATTTGGATGGTAGCAGAGTACAGAAAAGGAGATGGTAGCAGAGTACTGACTACTGATATTCTAACAGATTTTCCCTTTGTAAAGTGAACTGGTTATTTTGCCTATTATGGACAAAAGGTACAGGCTTACTTTATGTTCATGCATAACTGTAAAACAGGCTTTACACCTCTGCATTGCACGTTGTAATGTATGTGAATTGCAGCACACAATAACACAGTCATGTATTGTGATTCACTGTGTGGTGTACAATAGTACATGTGTATTTGTTCCTTCGGCTACATTAGGGGCTCGTTCACACCATACGTGCATGGAAACTGACGCGCAGATTTTACTTGCTGAGACATCAGTTTTCATGCGCGTTTCAATGTGTTTTATAGACTGCAGATTCCTGAGCAGAAAAAATCTACACCTGATACTAGTGTTGTGGTGTGAACAGGGCACATATAGAACAATTGATTTTGTTGTGCCCTTGCAGAACGCCCACAGAAAAACTGAGGTCTCTGCACCATGGTGTGAACAAGGCCTAAAGTGACACCAAAGGATGTCCTTTTTCTCCAAAAATGAATCCAAACACATCCACTACTTAAAGTATAACTAAAGACAAAACTGTTGTTTAGTTTTTGGTAGAGTGGAGAGGGATTAGAATGCTTGTCATTTTTTATTGCTGCCTGTGCCCCTGTTAAGGTGATTTTATTTGTTTTACCATTATCGATGAAAGTAAAAGACTCCCAAATTTTGGGCTGTCTCCAGAAAAGTAATTTAGGGTAAATCTTCCAATGGGGACACTAGTTCTGGTGACCTGGGGGTCCCCAAGGAATTCCCTTAATTTGCTGGGATTTTCTCTCACTTCCTGCTTGGCTAACGGACAGGAAGTGAAGGTAAATTTCCACAATGGGACACAGATGGCAAAAGAAAATCTGACAGGGGCTATTACCCTCCCTCGCTCTATCTAAAATGGGAAAAGTTTTGCCTATAGTTTTACTTTATTGGTCCTGTAATCTATTTTTCATGAAGCTGAAGGTATTTTGGTCTCCCTACTAAGTCCCATGTGAGCTCTCAATCCTCTCCTTTTCCCTCTCACTTTCAGTTGTTTAAAAAAGCAGCGCATTAGTTATGGACATGTTTACTGTTGTATGCACACTACAAATCCCATAGTTCCTAGTCCATCTTTTGTCAAGTAAAGTGCGGCTATATTCCTACATACAGTGGGACCATGAAGAACGAATTCAGCACACCCTCCAACTGGAAGTTGGATCATGGCAGCAAAAAAAGGGATTGGGAGGAGGTTAAAAGCAATAGAAGGTACTTTCTGAGTTGAGTATATAGTCAAATAGAATTAAGGCACCACATATGTGGACAAATAGGTGCTATGCCCAGAGCTAATCCCCACGGAGGCGGAATGTCAGTTCTCTGGTTCTGTGTGTCTTCCCAGCACAGATGCAACTGAATGATGAGGATTGGTACAGCTGGCACTCGTCTTCCTGAATAATAAACTTTATTATGGCTAAGGCTTATTGCCGAAATGCGTAAACCATTTTATATGCACATTTTACTCAATCAAGTTTTAGGAAGACGAGTGCCAGGTGTACCATCTTCACCATATGGGTGGAGCCTGGCTTACATTTAAAGTTGTTTACTAGTGATCCCGATGCTTTCCCTGACAATACCTTCATCTTCATTTCTTGGCAGAAGATTACTGCTGCCGTTGCTGAGGCATTCTCCAGAGTCAATGACTGTTATGTGAAATATGATTGAGGTACAGTGGGGATCGAAAGTTTGGGCACCCCAGCTAAAAATTTGTATTAATGTGCATAAAGAGGCCAAGGAAAGATGGAAAAATCTCCAAAAGGCATCAAATTACAGATTAGACATTCTTATAATATGTCAACAAAAGTTAAATTTTATTTCCATCATTTACACTTTCAAAATAACAGAAAACAAAAAAATGGCGTCTGCAAAAGTTTGGGCACCCTGCAGAGTTAATATCTTGTACTGCCCCCTTTGGCAAGTATCACAGCTTGTAAACGCTTTTTGTAGCCAGCCAAGAGTCTTTCAATTCTTGTTTGAGGTATCTTTGCCCATTCTTCCTTACAAAAGTCTTCCAGTTCTTTGAGATTTCTGGGCTGTCTGTCACGCACTGCTCTTTTAAGGTCTATCCATAGATTTTCAATTATGTTGAGGTCAGGAGATTGTGAAGGCCATGGCAAAACCTTCAATTTATGCCTCTTGATGTAATCTCCCGTGAATTTCGAGGTGTGTTTAGGATCATTATCCATTTGTAGAAGCCATCCTCTCTTTAACTTCAGCTTTTTCACAGATGGCATCAAGTTACCATCCAAAATTTGCTGAAATTTTATTGAATCCATTTTTCCTTCTACTCGTGAGATGTTCCCTGTGCCACTGGCTGCAACACAACCCCAAAGCATGATTGATCCAACCCCACTGTTAAGTTGGACAGAGGTTCTTTTCATTAAATTCTGTGCCCCTTCTTCTCCAAACATACCTTTGCTCATTCCGGCCAAAAAGTTCAATTTTAACCTTATCGGTCCACAGAACTTGTTTCCAAAATGCATCAGGCTTGTCTATATGTTCATTTTCAAAGTTCAAACGATTTTTGTGGTGAGGACGTAGAAGAGGTTTTCTTCTGATGACTCTTCCATGAAGACCATATTTGTACAAGTATCTCTTTATAGTGGAATAGTGTACCACAACTCCAGTGTCTGCCAGATCTTGCTGGAGGGATCGTGCAGTCAAACGTGGGTTTTGAATAGTTTTTCTCACAATCCTGCGAGCTGTTCTGTCTGATATTTTTCTTGGTCTTCCAGATGTTGCTTTAACTTCCACTGTTCCTGATGACTGCCATTTCTTAATTACATTCCAAACAGAGGATATTGACATCTGAAAACGCTTTGCTATCTTCTT